>NW_027507764.1:97509244-98931744 GCF_037356315.1 Lithobates pipiens | reverse complement strand
GGAAAGCATTAATCAGAGAAGCAGCAAATAGGTCCATGGTAACTCTGGAGGAGCTGCAGAGATCCACAGCTCAGGTGGGAGAATCTGTCCACAGGACAACTATTAGTCGTGCACTCCACAAATCTGGCCTTTATGGAAGAGCGGCAAAAAGAAAGCTATTGTTGAAAGAAAGCCATAAGCCCTTGTACACACGATCGGAGAATCTGTCGGAATGAGTCTTATCGGACCGTGTCGTCAGATAATCCGACTGTGTGTGGTATGCATCGGACTGATTCCGTCCGAATCTCCGTCCGACCCAATTTTCCAACATGTTGAAAATATTTCCCGACCAACTGGGCCGGACGGACCTAATCCGATCATGTGTAGAACATTTTCATCGGACCAAGTGCCACGCATGCTCAGATCAAATTCCTACATCAAAGCTATTGGCTACTAGCCTGAATGTAGTCCCATCGTAACGAAATTACATCATCACGTTCTGAAAGATCGGATTTTTCACCAACTTGGCCCAACCGTGTGTATGCAACAGTTTCGGACACAATCCATCGGACTAAATCCGACGGGCAAAATCCAACGGATTTGGTTGGCAAAATCTCCGACCGTGTGTACAGGGGCTTAGAAGTCCCATCTGCACTTGTGCCATGTGGGGGGCTCAGCAAACATGTAGAAGAAGGTGCTCTGGTCAGATGAGAACAAAATGTAACTTTTTGACCTAGAAGCAAAACGCTATGTGTGGCGGAAGACTAACACTGCACATCACCCTGAACACACCATCCCTACCATGAAAGATGGTGGTGGCAGCATCATGTTGTGGGGATGCTTTTCTTCAGCAGGGACAGGGAAGATGGATGGATACCAAATACAGGGAAATTTTCGAAGAAAAGAATAGGTTGTAATAGTATACTGTGCCACAGACCTATAACGTACACAGCTGCAAACACCACAATTTGACAATACAAAAGTGCTGCGCTATACATGTACATTGATATACAGTGACTTGTTCAAAAAGTGACAAATATTGAAATTAAAAACAAATTCAAACAATTGGTGTGTCATGCAATCCTGTCCAGAGTAAACCACCCATATATATATATATATATATATATATATATATATATATATATATATATATATATATATATATATATATATATATATATATATACATACATATATATATACATACATATGTTATATATGAATATAGAAATGTTTTTTTATATATTTTTGGGGGATATTTATTATAGCAAAATGTAAAAAATAATGTGTTTTTTTCAAAATGGTTGCTCTTTTTTGTTTGTGGCGCAAAAAATAAGAAATCGCATGGGTGATCAAATATCACCAAAAGAAAGTTCTATTTGTGGGAAAAAAAGGATGTCAATTTTGTTTGGGAGCCACGTCTCATGACCACGCAATTGAAGTTAAGGCGATGTAGTGCCGAATCGGTAAAGTGGTTTAAATATCCTGACCAGACGTCATATGACATCTTTGGGATATCGTTGTTGCGGGGTGTCAGTTTGACACACCGCAACTACGATCTCGGTAAAGAGCCTCTTACGGAGACTCTTTACCACGTGATCAGCCGTGTCCAATCAAGGCTGATCACGATGTAAACAGGAAGAGACGGTGATCGGCTTTTCCTCACTCGCGTCTGTCAGAAGCGAGTAGAGGAGAGCTGAACGGCTACTCCTCTGACAGGGGGGGTCTGTGCTGATCGATTATCAGTGCAGCCCCCACAAGGATGTCCAAACTGGACCACCAGGGATGCCACCAGACCACCAAGGATGCCCACCACCAGGTATGCCACCCTAGACCACCAGGGATGCCAATCAGTGCCCACAATGGATGCCAATCAGTCTCCACAATGGATGCCAATCAGTGCCCACATGGGGCATCACTGATTGGCAGACATTATTGTTTGGCACTGATTGGCATCCATCAGTACCATATATTTCAGTACATCAGTGCCACCTATCAGTGCCCATCCATGCCCATCTGTGCCACCTATCAGTGCCCATCCATTCCGCCTATCAGTGCCCATCCATGCTGCTTATCAGTGCCCATCCATGCCCATCTGTGCTGCCTATCAGTGCCCATCTGTGCCATATATCAGTGTCCATCAGTGCTGCCTATCAGTGTCCTATCAGTGCCACATATTAGTGCCCATCATCAGTGTCCATCCATTCCACCTCATCAGTGCCACCTCATTGGTGCCACCTCATCGGTGCCCATCATTGCCACCTTATCAGTGCCCGTCAGTGCAGGCTCATCAGTGCCCATCAGTGAAGGAGAAAACTTACTTATTTACAAAGTTTGGTAACGGAAACAAAGAAAACATTTTGTTTTCAAAATTTTCGGTCTTTTTTTATTTGTTTAGCAGAAAATAAAAATCCTAGAGGTGATCAAATACCACCAAAAGAAAGCTCTATTTGTGGGAACAAAATGATAAAAAATTTAGTTTGGGTACAGTGTAGCATGACCGCGTTATTGTCATTCAAAATGCGACAGCGCTGAAAGCTGAAAATTGGCCTTGGCAGGAAGGTGTATAAGTGCTCAGTACTGAAGTGATTAATAGATTCCATAGACTTTTGGAGACCCATATTCTACATTTAGAACAAAGAATATTTATTCCATAGAGTAAAGTATATTGCTTAGGTTTATACTGCACCATATCACAGAGAACGTTGGTAACAATTGTTACTGATATCTGAAATATTTAAAATTTAGCACATGGGGAAAAAATTGTACAGTTAAAGTGGTTCTGCACCTAAAAAAAAAAATATTAAAAGCCAGCAGCTACTAATATTGCAGCTGCTGACTTTTAATAAAATCACACTTACCTGTCCCAGGGTCCAGCGATGTCGGCGGCAGATGACGAGCGATCGCTTGTCTCGCTGCTGCCACCGCCGCCATCCTCTGTCAGGGAATCGGGAAGTGAAGCATGGCGGCTTCACTGCCCGGTTCCCTACTGCGCATGCGCGAGTCGCGCTGCGCGTCTCTTCAGATCCCCCGCTGTGTCCTGGGAACTGTGTGTTTCCCGGAACACAACGGGGGGGGGGGGGCGTCTGCGGGGATCTGCGGTGGTCTGCCCGGAAGTGGGTGCAGGTACCTGGATTATCCAGGTAACTGCACCTCCCTCCCCCCTGAAAGGTGCCGATTGTGGCACCGGAGGGGGGGAGGGATCAGATTAGTGGAACTTCCCCTTTAGGGTGAAGAACTGCTTTAAATATTGCAAGGTTTTGTCTAATTGGCCTTCTGTGTTTTCAGGGAAGAACAGTGGCTTAGTGGTTGGCACTTCTGCCTTGCAACACTGCGGTCATTACCATCTGTATGGAGTTCACGTGTTGTACTTGTGCTTTTCTAGGTTTTCTCCCACACTCCAAAGACATGCTGGTAGGTTAATAGGCTTGTCTAAATTGGCTCTAGTATTGGGCCTTGTACCTGTGCTTTTGTGAGTTTACTGCCACACTCCAAAGATATGGTGCTAGGTCGATCGGCTCTTGTCTTAATTGGCCCTAGTATGTGTATACATGTGATCTAGGGAGCTTAGAATGTAAGCTCCTCATGGGCGGGGACTGATGTCAATGTACAATATGTAAAGCACTGCATAAATTGCCACTGTTATATGAATATCTGTAATAAATAGGTCAGATCCAGGTATTAGCGTTATGATAACACACACATTGCTGTAACACATGGTAAAACACAAACCTCAGTGCATTGCTCTCCCATTTACTTTTAAAGCTGTCTTTTCTAGATCTGCCTGGAGTTTGGTGCTTAGTGAAGTCCTTTAGTGATTTTCCCACTCCGTTAGACCTGGTTTGTATTAGAGCTGAGATTGTTGCCGAATCTTCCCACAGAATGTGATTGTCCCTTTTCTCCCAGAGTTCTTGAGTCATGTCAAGGAGATTAGGTCTGTTCCGTTTCACAAGAACCCACCCGTTCAATTTACAGCAGTGAATCACAGGACTCTCGGATTGTTCCTGGACTCTTTTTGCTGTGTAATGTTGACTTTCACATTCACTTCACATCAGGTGGAGAATGGCTGTTCATGAATCGGCCTATTGACCTAGATGTGGGCGAGCTGCTTAGATTCATCTGGCTGGAGCTCCTGCTGAGGATGCTGAGAAGTAAAACAATCCTCTTCTTTCTTCTTTCCCTCCAGTCTCAAAATCATTTCCTTTCCCACACCGTATCTTCAAACATCATGAACAACCATTTTTAACCTAGCTTCCAGCTATGTTCTTGTCTTTAATGCCTTTCAATGTCAGTAAATTGCTTCTAATTATTTAATCTTGGCAATAACTATTGACAATGTGGTTGGCATAAATTAGTTAAATTCCACTGGTTATGCTTGAAAATCGGGTCACTGCTCAAGCATGGACTCTACTTACATTTTTTCAAATATTAATAGGCTATAGCAAAGAAAAGAATGCAAAGGCTCAGTTAAAAATAAAAAATAAATAATTGAAACAGGAAATAAGAAGGAAATCTCACCAAGGGGACCCAGCAATAAAACACATTTTATAAAAGAATTGGGATGAGTTAGGATTATCTATTAGTATTTTGATGTATATGTCTCTATTGGGGAGATTTCTTCTTTCTTTTATGTCTCAATGAAGGATGTTACCAGGTAATCTGCCTAATGGGGTCACAGGCAAATATAAGAATTCTTGGCAGAGGTTCCCATTCCTACACTCTATCCAGAACTAAAGAAATCAAACGTTTATAAAATACTTGGGTTTTAAAAACTCGTCTTGGTTTCACACAGCATACCTTAAAATATATATATATGTATATATATATATATATATATATATATATATATATATATATATATATATATATATATATATATATATATACACACAGTATATATATATAAATACACACACATACACACAGTATATATATATATTTATGGCTGGAGCCCTATGGCCGATACGTATCTGAACAAAACAAGCTTATCATGAGACACCTTTTATGAAATGGACCTGAAAGTGTGCCCTGGTCTAATGGACGGTATACCAAAATAAGGGGGCATACCCAGTAATTAGAATGAATATGATTGAAGAGAAATGTTTTTTGATAAATGCCCTAAAAAGGGGATGGGAGGGAGGGTATTGCGCACCGGAAACCGACAACCACCACAGGCGAACGGGCTGGTTAAATACCCCCCGGGCTCCTCCCATAAATTCAGGCCACCATACTGGCCTTCTTACTTATGGCTGGAGCCCTATGGCCGATACGTATCTGAACAAAACAAGCTTATCATGAGACACCTTTTATGAAATGGACCTGAAAGTGTGCCCTGGTCTAATGGACGGTATACCAAAATAAGGGGGCAAAACAGTCAGGTAGGGATAAGAGAGTTTTATTGTTTCCTGGTTAATTTTATTGAGCCAGTTGAGTGAATGCTCGAGACATCTCCACCTGTGGGTTAGGGATGTACCGAGTGAAGCAGGCCGACTTCCACCTGCCCAACCTTTCAGGGCCGGATTAACATAGGGGCTGATGGAGCTGCAGCACCAAGCCCCTGCCTTAAAATAGGCCCACCCAGCCAGCAGCATAAGCCCGATTTTTTTTTTTCCTGTCCATAAACTTCTATGGGACAGGAGAAGTGTGTGTAAATGTAGGGGTGTCTGGCTGCATCTGTGTTTGCTCACTGTGGTTATTACAATGTCACAGTGCACAGTTCCCCCCCTACACAAATGGGAGAGGCTGAGTTGGCTCTGCCTTTCCCCTCCCCCTCTGTGAAGTCTGTGCAGTGAAGGAGCCGTGTGGGTGGGAAACACCGGCAGATAGAAGGTGAACAGGATATCTCTGAGTGATGAGCCTCCAGGGACCGTCCACATGTGAGCTCAGTGACTGGTTTCTTATATCCCTTTCCCTCGTTTTTAACTTTTTTCTCCAGCAGTAGCTGTTATAACTGCAGCCAAAGTGTTTATAATTGTGTCATCAGCCTGTGGCAGTGCTTGGTGGCCCCTTGTGCTTTTAGGTGGTTCACACTGATTTGCTGTGTTTTGGCCCATTGCTGGTGTATCCACAGTTTTCCTGCGTTTTACCCCCAGTCCTATAGATTTCTATTAGGTTGTTTGTTTTTTCTGCATTTTCTGAAAGCGCACCAAAATTCCTGCATGCTGCATCTTTGGCACACTGTCAGAAAATGCAGCAAAAACCTGCAACCTGATATAAATCAATAGGACTGCAGCTAAAACTGCAGATACATGAGCAGTGCAGCCAACTGCAGCACACCAGTGTGAGCCCAAAAGCTTGCACACACAACCCTGTACAACTTGGTCTAAACAAAACTCCTGGCATACAGCCATACCATCCCAGCTCAGGAGGGGTGGGGGCTCCAGGGATTTGATTGACTATGCAGGCCCTGTCTCTTCTATCCAATTGGGGAGAGTCTTGGAGGCAGTGGCAGGCTGCTGGTGGTAAGTGGCACACTGTATCTGGTGACAGGCTGTGGGTGGCGAGTGGCACACTGTATCTGGTTGCATGCTGGTGGCAAGTGGCACACTGTATCTGGTGGCAGGCTGCTGAAGGCAAGTAGCACACTATATTGTGGAAGGCTGCTGGTTGCACACTGCTGCTGGTGGCAAGTAGCACACTATCTGGTGGAAGGCTGCTGATGGCACACTGCTGGTGGCAAGTGGCACACTGTATCTGGTGGCACACTGCTGGTGGCAAGTGGCACACTGTATCTGGTGACAGGCTGCTGGTGGTAAGTGGCACACTGTATCTGGTGACATTCTGCTGGTGGCAAGTGGCACATTGTATCTGGCATGCTGCTGGTGGCAAGTGGCACACTGTATCTGATGGCAGGCTGCTTGTGGCAAATGGCACACTGTATCTGGTGGCATGTTGCTTGTGTCAAGTGGTACACTGTATCTGGCATGCTGCTTGTGGCAAGTGGCACACTGTATCTGGTGGTACACTGCTGCTGGTGGCAGGCTGCTGATGGCAAGTAGCACACTGTATCTGGTGGCAGGCTGCTTGTGGCAAGTAGCACACTGTATCTGGTGGCAGGCTGCTTGTGGCAAGTGGCACACTGTATCTGGTGGAAGGCGGCTTGTGGCAAGTGGCACACTGTATCTGGTGGAAGGCGGCTTGTGGCAAGTGGCACACTGTATCTGGTGGAAGGCTGCTTGTGGCAAGTGGCACACTGTATCTGGTGACATGCTGCTGGTGGCAAGTGTCACACTGTATCTGGCATGCTGCTGGTGGCAAGTGTCACACTGTATCTGGCATGCTGCTTGTGGCAAGTGGCACACTGTATCTGGCATGCTGCTTGTGGCAAGTGGCACACTATATCTGGCATGCTGCTTGTGGCAAGTGGCACACTATATCTGGCAGGCTGCTTGTGGCAAGTGGCACACTGTAACTGGTGGCAGGCTGCTTGTGGCAAGTGGCACACTGTAACTGGTGGCAGGCTGCTTGTGGCAAGTGGCACACTGTATCTGGCATGCTGCTGGTGGCAAGTGTCACACTGTATCTGGCATGCTGCTTGTGGCAAGTGGCACACTATATCTGGCAGGCTGCTTGTGGCAAGTGGCACACTGTAACTGGTGGCAGGCTGCTTGTGGCAAGTGGCACACTGTAACTGGTGGCAGGCTGCTGTTGGCAAGTGGCACACTGTATCTGGTGGCATGCTGCTGGTGGCAAGTGGCACACTATCTGGCATGCTGCTTGTGACAAGTGGCACACCGTATCTGGTGGCAGGTTGCTGGTGGCAAGTGGCATGCTGCTGGTGGCAAGTGGCACACTATCTGGTGGCAGGCTGCTTGTGACAAGTGGTACACTGTATCTGGTGGCAGACTGCTGGTGGCAAGTGGCACACTTAAAGAGGGATTCCGCCCCAAAAAAATATTAAAAGCCAGCAGCTATAAATACTACAGCTGCTGACTTTTAATAAATGGACACTCACCTGTCCCGGGTTCCAGCGATGCCGAGGCCGATCGACCGCTCGTGCCTCGGCTGCTGCCGCCACCATTCTAGGTGAGGGAATCAGGAAGTAAAGCGAATCGGCTTCACTTCCCGGTTCCCTACTGCGCGAGCTGCGCCGCGCAATAGGAAATCTCCGCGCTGTCACTGGGACCCGTGTGTGTCCCAGCAGACAGCGCGGCAGGGCAGGAAATGGCGTAGACTCCCGTGGGAGTCTATGCCCGGAAGTGGGTGAAAATACCCCCCTCCCCCCTGAAAGGTGTCAATTGTGACACCGGATGGGGGGGGGGTTCCGATCAGCGGAGGTTCCACTTTAGGGTGGAATCCCGCTTTAATCTGGTGGCATGCTGCTGGTAGCAAGTGGCACACTATCTGGCATGCTGCTTGTGACAAGTGGCACACCGTATCTGGTGTCAGGTTGCTGGTGGCAAGTGGCACACTGTATCTGGTGGCAAGTGGCACACTGTATCTGGTGGCAGGCTGCTAGTGGCACTGTATCTGGTGGCACACTGTATCTGGTGGCAAGTGGCACACTGTATCTCGTGGCAGGCTGCCAGTGGCACACTGTATCTGGTGACAGGCTGCTGGTGGCAAGTGGCACACTGTATCTGGTGGCAGGCTGCGGGTGGCATCTGGCAGCAGGCAATGGTGGCAAGCGACACACTGCATCTGGTGGGAAGTGACAAGCTCAGGTTCCCACTGATAATGCATCATGGTGAGTTGAACTATTTCACTATATATTACAATGTAGTAATAGAAATAATGGAATTTGATCATCCCGATGCCATATCAAGCATAGCGTCAGGATGATTTTAAGTGCTAAGTGCCATTTGCCTGAAAAATCACCCCCCGCCACCTATTTCCCCATCAACCCGAGACTACATCCCCCCTCTTTTTTTTTTTGGGAAGGGGGGGATCTCCCTGAATGGCAGTTTGGAAATGTGGTCTCCTATGTTGCTGCTGTTGAGAGACCGCATAGCAGGTGGTATTGGGGGTGTTCCTGCTGCTCAAAGGCTGCACGGCCGATATTACTGGTGAAAGTATATTTAATTTGTTTTAGCAAAACATTTTTGCATTTTCATTTTGTTTCCGTAAAAAAGGCCCACCAAAATCCTCAGCACCAGGCCCATGATGCTGTTAATCTGGCCCTGGAGTGGTGAGGGGTTAGCAATGCTGTCTAGCAGTCAATTGACTGGCACACATAGGTTGGGATCAAGGACATATCTATAGCCTTATCAACACAGAAAGCCTGGTCTATGTCTAAAAAGGGATTGTAAAGTAACGTTCTTAAAATTGTTATTACTTTACTCCTCACAGTTATGAATCTCTCTGATCATTGTATCACGAGTTGTCTGTACTGTAATCACATTAGTTCACCTTCAGTAGGCAGCTGACAATAGAGAGTGAGTTCAGATCAGCAACAGGTCAAGGACAAAGCAGGAGTCTGTAAGTAGCAGCCCTTCCTCTATCTACAGACATTGTAGCGATGCATTTAGAATGTCCGGCTGCTGTAATTAATAATTGATGGTGTTTTAATAAGTGGTATAGGTTATATAGAAAGTCTATGGGGGTGCACACACCCACACAGGTTGAACTGGATGGACTGGTGTGTTTATTCAACCTCACCAACTATGTAACTAGGTGCTTTATAGGCTCTGACCACCAATGCTAAAGTAGACTTTTAAGTAACTTTTTCAAATTCACATGGATAAATTATTAAAATACCACAATATTATTCAGTATATAGAAAAAAGAGGGGGGGGGGGGGTAATGGGGGAATGGGGAGACTTTATATGAAGTACAACCCCAGAACCAAATGAATCAATTAGTAGATACTATTTAATGGTGCACATGGATGCATGTGGGACAGTAAATAACATGCAATAAATAAGCGCTGCACTTTTATCTTTTCTGTTTTGTTGTGCCCAGTATCTTGGTTACAGTGTTCAGCTGCTGACTTTTAATTTAATTAATTTAATTAATTTTTTTAAAATTTTTTTACTAAGCGCAGATTTTCTATTCCTTTCTTAACATGCAATAAATAACATAATAAATACATATAAATGTATACACACACATAAGTGTTCCTACATAGTAAATACTATATATTGAAATGCATTAAATGTAGCCCAAACTTGCATATAGACATGCTTGATTGCACACATAATGTAAAATTGATTCAAATTTCTTCAAGGTAGTCTCATAGACACATGGTAGCTGTGACAATACATCAATATATAGCTCCACGCTTGTTTCGTGGATAACTTCCACTCATCAGGAGCAAACGCGATATAGGTGTGTCTGTAATAAAATATAAACACCAAATAATATAGTAACTAAATCAACAGGAAGGGGGGGAACCACAACTTAATCCCAAAACGTTTACCTATAAGTAAGCTACAGTATTCAATAACATGGGTAGTATTAGTAGCTGGAGGCACTGTGGGAACATCATCTCTGGAAGCTGAGGTGGCAGTGACTGCGGCAGCACAGTGGTGGCTAAGATCAAGTGTAGTATCTGTTCTTATCAGTCTCCAGAGCAGGCGCTGACGTCACTTCTGAGGTGGGGAGGGCTGATGCAAATCCAATGGTGTCATTGCACCTGGAAGAGCAGTTTTGGTAGGGGTCAGCATCTGGCATCCAAGACAGTGTCAGTGGGGAGTCTGAGCCGCCCGGAAGGGTGCTCCTGGTGAGGATGGGTGCTGCATCTTGGGTCTGATCCAGAGGGTCGGGTCCCTGGCCTTCTGGCCTATATTGGAGTAGCTCTAGCTCCGGACAGTTTTTCGGGAGGGAACACTGCATAGCGGGGAGGAACGCTAGTACTTCTGGATGTAATTAGGTAGGAGGGACGGGAGCGGGGGTTGAGCTTGTGGTGGGCAGGCTCTCCCCGGGATTCCTGAACTCCAGGCCTTCCTGACCCTAGTGGGGGCTGCTGTGGTCTGGGCTGTGGGTCAGGGTTGGGGTTTGAAAGCCTATAGAGTGACAGTCCAGGGGTGCCTAAATATTACTGTGAGTGAGGGTCACTTTGATTTTTGGCACCAAGGACACTGCACCATATATAACACGCTTTTTTAGCACCGGCCTCTTGGGTCAGGCATTTTGGCTGTGACCAGAGACATTTTTTATTCCAGGCAGGAGGGCCTGGTCATTGTGTTATACAATGGCCACCTTTTTCACTCTCCTCTTCACTATCCCTTCCTCACTTTATTTATTAATTTTTTGTGTGTGTTTGTCACATTTTTGTTTGTCACTTTCACTGTGTGATGAGTAGGGTCGCAGGTCCTCGGGCCTGTCCTGAAAGTCTGGGGAGGGGGTGGATATGGCCTTCTGGCTTAGTTCGCCCTCTCTCTTAGGTTTGGGGTCTCCCTTCGGGGGAGCCTCACCTAGTATTTGGGTGGGTCTGTTTCGGCAGACCTTCCAAAGAACGGGGTCCGCCTGGTTTCGGCCAGAAGGACCAAGTTTTGAAAAAAAAAAAAAGCACAGTGGTGAACAGAAAGAAGAAGTGAGCATCAATAGAGATATTGTTCCCAATAAGTAACTGTGGTTGTAATAAGTGCTGAATAGGGGCCCATATGGCATCTGTGGAAAAATTGTATAAAGTGTATCAGCAAAGTGACTACACAATAAATAATTGGGGAAAATATAAAAGCCATTACCAAAGGGAAGAGACGCAGAGACCAGATTGTGAGTGTAAAGCAGAAACAGGTGAGTGACTCACCATAGAATGGGTGAATCGAAGATAGCACAAAAAAACATAGACAATTAGAAAGCCAAATGTTGCCCTTGGTATGGAGTTAAAAGCATAGTCCAGAGATGTACATAGTGCCATCAAGGTGCAAGGAGCAAACTGAGTGTGTGCTCCATAGGGGTTTGGAATAAAATACCCACCACATCACCACAGAACCCCACCCACATCACGCTACATGCTGATGGGAAGGCGGAGACATTTTTCGAGCGAACATTGACACCCGCCACTGGACACCACAATCCTCCCTCAAATTGCATGCAGATAGATATACAACGTCGGCCCGTGAATATATAGCCTGATGAGCCAGTGAAAGAAATTCATACTGCAATACTGCTAAAAACCATCCATATTTATTTAAAAATAGATATCCACTCACATCAAGACAAATTAAATATCGCATATCAACAGATCAGGCTCGATAAGTCACCTCCTCACCACACTTCCAAGTAACGGAGCCACCAGAACTGAGGTCCTTGGCTTCACCCGACACATTGCAGCACTGGTCATGTGCCTTTTTCCGGGATCCCTGAAGAAGTCACGCAAATATCTTTACTTTTAAATAAATATGGATGGTTTCTAGCAATTAGACCAATATCATATACCTAAAAGAGCGCAATTTAACCTTATGGTCTTTCCCTGAGGTGAGTGACCATTTCACCTGAAGGTGGCTGGTGCAGGCTATATATTCATCTTTTAAGAGTTTCTTTTGTGTTTAAGGCCGGGTTCACACCGCTGCGATGCGGGAACGCCGCGAATCCGCAGCGTTTTCCCGCATCGCATTACTCCCGCCGGCAGTTCACATTGCCCTATGCGGACGGCTGGGAGTGTCAATGAAATGTTAATGACACCCCCAGATCCGTCCGCATATCGCAGTGCGATCTGCCGACTCGCACAGGAATCGGATCGCATGGTGTGAACCCCCATGCGATCCGATTCTGTTGCGGACCAAAAAAAGGGTCCCGTGCGAGTTTGCTGCGGGAGCGATGCGAATTCAGCCATACTATCTGTATGGCTGTACTCGCATCGCTACGGAGATCGGATGTGATTTGCGGTGCGAATCACATCCGGATCTCCCCCCGCAGCAGTGTGAACCCGGCCTTAGGCACATCTATCTTGCAATGGCTGGGTTATTTTAAATGCAGCACCACCGACATGCATAAAGTGGACATTCACAATTGTTTAGCACTCTTTGAACACATTTTTTTGAACTTTTAAAGAAGTTTCCAGTGCATTTTTGATTTGACATTTTCGTATAATTTTTTGTTGTGTAAATATTTTATTGATACAAGTTTATATCTCTACATGGTTTTTATGTAATATTATGTAAGGGGATTTGAACAAGCGCACCATTTAAACAATTACCATACCCTATCTATAGTGTTTGAGTTCACTATTTAATGGTTGCAGCTGTTCTGTCAGTTAATCATTAGGATTTTATTTTTTATATTACTATTCATCCCCACTATTATATTTTTTGGACATAGCAGTGCATAAGTATTTGAAACACAGGTTATCTTAATGCATGCATTAAGATAAAAAACCTCCTGTGTGTAGCAGCTCCCCTCAGTCCCCCTAAAACTTACCTGAGCCCCATCTTGATCCAGCGATGTTGCACAAGAACCTTGGCTACCCAGGGACTTTCCCACCTGATTGGCAGGGACACAGCAGCAGGCTTGCTGTCAAAGTCCCCGCTGTCAAAGTCAGTGAGCCAACGAGGAGAGAGATGCGGCGGGGCCAAGCTGTTGCTCCATGTCTGAATGGACACACAGAACAGCAGCTTGGGTGCCCTCATATCAAGCTTCTTGCTGTGGGGGCACTCGGCAGGAGGGAAGGGCCAGGAGTGCCAGAGATGGACCCAAGAAGAGAAGGATCTGGGCTGCTCTGTGAAAAATAACTGCAAAGAGCAGGTAAGTATAAAATGTTTTTTATTTTTAAATGAAAAAAACAAGACTTTAATATCACTTTTTGTGCTCTGTCCAGGTTGCACCTTGGCACTAGCATGTACCTTGTGTTCTGTGCAGTTAGCATCTTGCACTGGATGACAAAAATGTGTACAAAATAAATGCCTGTCATTTTGTAAGAATGACTGCACTCTTTAAGCCATATTAGTTTGAGAGCTAAAGTTTTAGAATTCCTGTCACATACTTTTGTCAGACTCAAGATCCCTCAAGTATGTTTCATGCAGAGAGTTACATTCCATGTATTAGGTCACTGATTAGCCAACAAAAAATGATGCAATTTGTTGTCTGGCAGTATCTGCAAACAGATACTTATAGAAGGGCCATAGTGGAGAATGGCTGCCAAATTCTAAATCACAAAAAAGTTGACATACCATTTTCCAATTTGTTTGTTAAACACAAAAATGGCTGGCATGCTGGGAATGAATGGTTATTACATGCCAGGTCAAGATGTCTTAGTTGTTTTTTTATTAATTTTACAGAACTCAATGATTAAGCAACACCTATTGAGTTGGAGGTTGCTTTGCATGGACAGGCACCTGTCATCCGGATACATTTCATAGTTATGTTTTTTTTTTGTAACTCAGTTTGCTTTTCTACTTTGCAAAGAGTAAAGAATAGCAGAAACATGAGATCATTAGCTACAGTAGGCAGGTTTGTAAGACAACTCTTATATCTACTCTTGGATACCCCTAGACTACAGCTGGCACTCATGTCTGATTATGCCTTCTGGGGGAAAGTCAACTGGCCATTTTGGATTTTCACAGCTAATGCCTTTTTTACCCAAAAATAATGCTGGAGCTGGTTGTGTCGGTTCTGCAGTAATTACAGTATACTCGAGTCATTGGCATTGAAAAAGTATAGACATCATTGGTTCTTACCTTTTTTCTTTCTTTTTTGCATGCTGGTTGTATGGCAGCGACTCAGAATTATGAAAGCCAGACAAAGCTGTGCAGCTAGCATTTTCTGAAGGAGGTAAGCAATGACAGTCATTCACAGCTCTACTTTAACCCTCCTAGCGGTAATCCCGAGTCTGGCTCGGGTTAGGAATTTACTGATAGGAGCGGTAACCCCGAGCCAGACTTGAGATCGCTTCGCTGGATGCAGGGGAGGACACAGGGAGAGTTACTTACCTTGTCCCCTGGATCCAGCGATGTCCGCGATGGCTCTGACCGGGCACGCGGCGACTTATATAGGGACATCACCGGATGATATCCCCGCTCATTATGGTGTCACAGTCCCAGAGGATGCTGGGACTGTGACATCATAATAGGCGGGGACATCATCCGATGATGTCCCTATATAAGTCGCCGCGTGCCCGGTCAGAGCCATTGTGAGCGGAGGACTCGACGAGGCAACATCTGAAGAAGAAGAAGAGAAGAACAGAACAGAAGGCGGCGGCGACAGCGGCGACAGAAGACCGCCTGTAAAAGAGCTATAAGAAGGCGCGGTGGCCCGGCAGAAGAACCGAAGAGGGGGACAAGACCCCCGAAGTCGGAAGAAGAGGGCGGCGGCGAGGAAGAAAGCCGGACTCCTCCGCTAGTAAAAGAGCTACAAGAAGATAGCGGAGGAGTCCGGCGAGAAGACCCCCGAAGACGGAAGACCCCCGGAGCTGTGCAATAAACTATTTTATCTTGTGTGTTGTGTTTTTTTGGTACTTTATTTTACAGGTGAATGGGTAGGGGTACATTGTACCCCATACTCATTCACATAGGGTGGGGGGCCGGTATCCGGGGGCCCCCTTATTAAAGGGGGCTCCCGGATTCCGATAAGCCCCTCGCTCGCAGACCCCGACAACCAACGGCCAGGGTTGTCGGGAAGAGGCCCTTGTCCTCATCAACATGAGGCCCCCCTTCCCCAAGGCACCCCCCATATTGAGGGCACGCGGCCTGGTACAGCTCAGGAGGAGGCGCTCACTAATCCCCCCTTTCCTGGCCGGCCGGGTAGCGTGCTCGGACAAGGGTCTGATGTGGACTTGGGGGGACCCCCACGCCAATTTTTTTTCCACGTTGGGGTTCCCCTTTAAGTCCATACCAGGTGGCGGGGCCAGCGACCTCTCCTTCGCGGGCCCCGCCTACCTGGAGACCCACTCAAAATGAGCAGACTTTTCTCCGGGCGGGAAAAGTCCGCTCATTTCAAAAGTACGGCGGACTGGCACACACACGGCTGGATTGTCTGCCGAAATGCGAGTCCGGCGGGAAGATTGGAGTGCAAAACTACTTTCTAAGTCCGCCGTACTTTCGGGTCAAAAAAGTATGCAGGAGCCTACACACGGGGGGATTGTCCGGCGGACTTGAGTTTGCCGGACTTTTCCACCCGCTTGTTTGATCGTGTGTACGCGGCATAAGAATTACAGGACTACAATATAAGATGCCAAATTTCCTATTATCAAGGTCCTCCATGTGTCTATTTAGCTCAATAAAGTGTTGAGCGTGTGAGGAGGTGACAGTGTCCAATCTGAGTATCGCTCTCTATCGATCTCGGAGCTTCCCTGCAGTGTCCGCCGCGGCCATCTTTTCTGTAAGAACCAGCAGGTTGGTTTTCAGGTCCGTGATGGCCGCAGAAAAGGATGCCTTAATGTCGGCAGCGAAGCCCGACATGTCCGCATATGTGAGGGGGTGATCGGGACGAGCAGATCTCCTACCGTGATCTTCCGTAGCTGACTGAGAGTCCTCACTAAGATCCCCATCCTCGTGCGTCGGCGCCATCTTGCCTCTCTCCGGGGCCCGCTGAGCCACCGCTTGTTTCTGGAAAATCTCTGAGATGGTCCCTCCCGCAGACACCACGGTGGATCTGCGGGATCGTGTGTGCTGAGAACCGCGGAACTGTTTGTTCATTCTCGGTAGGCGTTCGGCAGAGAGGTGCTTAGGGCCTCGGGCTTGACGGAGCTCCTCGTTTAGGCTGCCATCTCCGCCGCGCGCCAAGCCACGCCCCCAAGATGCCAAATTTCCATGCAAAATAATTGTACTGCTTTCAGCACCTAAATCCAGACTAAATCATACCGCCAGGGAGGTTAATACAACCTTGCTGTATTTTTTTGTCCTAGCACCCCTCATACATTTGAATGAAGGCAGTCATATCTCAGCCAGTCCAGTTCCTGTGATGCTGAACTTTGATGACTAGGAGCGGTCCTCCAAAGATCTATGGGGAAATTGACACTTCCAGTGGTGTTGATCTCCTGGGTCCCCTACAGCATTCACCACTTCCTCCCTCTGATCTTACATCACTGCAAGAGAAACTGGTGACATGAGGTCAGAAGGAGGAACCAGTAAGACCTATGAGGGTCTCAGAAGGTTAGCATCAGAAGTGCCTTTTTTCTCCAGCAGACTTTGGGGGATCAGCTCTAGTGTTCGGAGCAGAGTTCAGATGATGCAGGTAGTGCTAAAGCTGGGAATTTACTGACTGGGCTGTTTCGCTCCAAATATAGGTTGGTGAGGTGAGTCAATCGGTGCTTCACATGCTTCCTTTTGCTTTGTAAACTAATGAAGTGGTTCAAAGAACCTCCCTAAGCAAAGTAGTCCACATTTTTGTGGGTGCATAGGCTCCCTATTCCTTACCAGTGAACCTTTTTTCACTAGTATGAGTGAGGTCCAAAGGGTATCCCTCATATATAGGCACAAGAAAGTACTATTTTTTTACTTACTAAGGCAGTACTGATGGGTGTCGCGGACTGCATGGATTGCAAATTGAGGTAGTCGAAGGACCAATGGATGTCTTTCCTAGCTCACATGATGCTGTTAAAGTGGATCTTTATGTTATTCAGTGTTCACTATTACAAGGATTTCTGAAAAAAAAAAAAAAGCAAAATTTGCCAAATTGCCATTTTAGGAGTGGCTACAATATTTCTTTGCTCGGTGTAATTAAATAATCCCTCATGCTCTTTTTCACCTGACCCTTGTGCTTCTGTATTCATTTGCTTGCCAAAAACAAATTCTAGATCTTGGTAATACTCATGTCTGCAGCTACACAACCCGTTTTTCCCTCTCCTCACTTCTCAGCCACAAATCAAGAGCGACACATTTTATTAGTTCCATTTTGCCACATTGCTTTCACATAGTGCGTTATTTATGTTAGATATAATGTTTAATGCTTTTATGGCACAGTCTATCTTTATATCCTTGAAATAAGACATCCAGTAAAATAGCTTACAGGCACCGAGAGCCAAGTGTGTTTTGCAATATGCTCACAAAATTAATTTCTTTTTCAACGGCATTCAAATCTGTAGAAAAAATATTTAGCCATAAATAAAGAGTAAAATACATGAGCTGTTATGGAAATAAGTTGTGTATTATATTCAAAAATCAAAAGCATTTTTTTTCTTGAACATTTTATTTCCCTGATTTAAGAGTCAGAGGAATATCTCTTTCTTTCTATGAAATTATACCTTGAAGCTAAAAAAAAAGTCTTAACAGAATTTACATTTTAAATGCATTCCCCTCCCAAAAGCTCTACTGACACATTTACTGGAATACAAACTGAAATTTGGGATAGAAGATTTCAATAAGCAAGTTATGGAGTTTGAAAAATATATCTGTAATGTTATCCAACTGTTTGCTGTTTAAAGAGAACCTTTGATTCTGAAATGGATTTTATGTATGAATCTTAACATTGTTACAATTTTGCAGACTCACCTATGAAAGATTTATATTTACCGTCAGTTCTTTGGTGATTGATTTACCATAATTGAAGCAGTGCTCACCTGTCCAACACCTCCCCCAAACCAGATACTCCATTTATCTCATTGGATGGATACATTTATTGGCCACAGCTGGAAGAAGAGAAACAAACACTCCCAAGATAATACAGATAACCACCATAATCAAAGGGTAATAAACAGTAAAATGAATAAATACAGAAAAGCGAACCTGCCTGGGTTCAATTCGAGGGGGTGTGGGGGTTAATAGAATCCAAAAATATCTAAAGGGGTTGGTGAATTGTGCTGTTAAATTCTGCTTATTTATACTGTTTTTCTGTATTTTTTGGTATTGATGAGGTGGTTAGACTGCACACAGTTGAGACAATGCCTTCAATTCCTCCACATTGTCAACACAACCTTTCTTCTCCTCGGCACTAAGTAGTCAGTTAAAATATATTTACAATATTTATTGCATTTTAGGCAGGGCACTGAAGGCATAGCTGCAGAGATAAAACTACAGCCATAGGCTGCCTGCCCACGATGCAGGGAGAAGGGCAGGCAGAAGAAGATGGAGGGGGAAAATTCAATGGGCAAGGGGAATAGCAAGAAAGCAGAAAAATTAAACATAGAATTTTATGGCCATAAGCTGCTAACCTTTCCCCAAATTATGACTGTCCAAAACAAAATGGCAGGCAAGCCTAAAAGGAGAAATGAAGGTGTTACCACATGGGGGTAGAAGGTGATGAGCCTTGCTAATGTGACTGTCATGGTTATGCAATAGAGTTCGTCTGCTTACCTGTCTCCATGTGTTCATCTCTAGAGACCAGCCGACCCTCACCTGACTGCTTTTGTAGTCCACCCTCTGGCATGGCTCCACCCTAGCTCCTATCAGAGAACTCTATATTAACCTGTGCACTGCAGGCCAACCCTGCTGATCAACCTTTGTGTGTTTAGCTTCCTGTTACATGCCGTGTGCTCTTCTGTTGTTCAGTTACCGACTTTGGCGTGTCCTTGACTATCCCTGTTTGCCTGTGATCCTGACCTTTTGGTGTGTCCCTGACTATTCCTGTCTGCTTGTGGCCCCGACCTTGGCTTTATCCCTCACTATCCCTATCCTCCTGTTGCCTACTGTGGGTGTGAGTTGGGGGACCCTGGGGGTCGCGACCTGGAGCCAGTTGCAGCCCAGTCCATCCTCACCACTAGAGGCTCTGGGGAACACCTGCTGGCTCCTAGACTCCGCGCCCCAGGGAATCTTATGCTCTAACCCTGGTGGGATCCTGCCTTCCTTATCACCTTGACCCCTGTCCGCAGCAGTCAGCCGTAGGGTCCACAACCTTGCGGTGCACTCCTGATCCCTATGGTGTGCATCTGCCACCTGGCCTCAAGGTAACCTGACAGTGACCTTTCCCTCCACCTCTTCTCACCTCACTCTCCCTCCCTCCTTCAGCTCTACCGCCTTCTCCTCCTCATTTTCTGTTTACTCCTCCTCCCCTTTCAGCTTCACCTCTTCCTTCTCCGCTTCTTAAGCAGATATGGGGAGATTATGTGTCCCTAATAATGCATGGTGATTAAGTGTTGAAAATAGCCCTCTTTCCCAAGGACAAAATGGCAGGGAGGGGGTGAACATCAGGCATACAATCCTGCGGTCCGCACATCACCGGTGAAGCCTTGCAACTTAAAGCAGAACTGGCCAACACCCCTCCCCGCCATCCAGAAAAAACCTTCTCATGCCAGTTTTTTTGCTGAAGTGTATATAAAAAAAGTCCCCAAACATCTGTATGCCAGCTTGGTACTTCAATTGTTTCTATAACGGCTCGTGAAAATACACCCTTCTAGTACATAGCCTGGGCAGTACCAAATTAACATCTTCGCACACATCATTACTATATTTTTTTGTAGGGGTCAAAATTTACAGATTTACAATTTTTAATTTTCTTTTTTTTTTTTATTCAAGCAAACACAGGTGGGGTGGCAATGCTGTAACTAAAGTGCTTACAAGCTATCATACGATGGACTAATGTACGTAAAGGATGTACCATTGGCTGGAGGTGTCCCAATTTGCTCTTGAGGTACTAATTGGCCCAGGTGATGTATTATGTCAGAAACAATTCCAAAAACCCAAAATGACGAAACAAATGAAATGACCCACAGAGTCTGAAGATTACTCAGTGTTCCATTCAGTAAAAATGAGATGTTATCGTTATTTTGTTAAAATGTCAGGAATGTTATTGGGCAGGTTATTGACATACTGTACATAAGAATGGCATGTTTTCATTGTGATGGTTACCTCAGATGAGAACATAAAACTGTTTTGTACATGTTTTTAGAGACCAAGTGCTTGTTTTAGACCTTTAGAACAGCATGACAATTATAGCTTTGGAAAGCACACAGTATGAAAATCAGTACTTCGTTTAGGTTGTTGTAATATCAAAACTATTTTTCAAGGGGAAGAATAGCAGAAGGTCTAGAAGGAATGCATTTGTAGCATAACTATGCACAATATTTTACTGCTAAACATAGAACTATAAATATGTCTTTTACAGTTAAATTATTTGAGTCCCATTATTTGGTTGTTCCCAATTCATAAAAGATAACTGTATAACTATTTATTCATATTCTTTTTCCTTATTGATGGAAAGTAAAATCTGAACTTTTTTAATAGCTTCATCTTAAATATCTCTTGTTTACAGAAAATAATTCTCTTCATAGAGGTGTAAGTTGTCTTTTAACAACCATTGGAGTGGCACAGTGCACTGATACATTCCCCTAGCAAAATTTGCATTTAGCCATTTTCGTTGATTTTGGATGTCTGCATTGGCTGTAAGCTAATACAGGCAATTACAAAACAGATATACAGTATACCAATAATTTCCCATTACATTAAGTATAGTTAATCCCTAGGTAAATCCAGTTTTTATAGTACATACTGAGATTCACAAAGAGGCCTTCTCAGTTCAGGCTCAAAGCTGAACCCTTGTCAGTTTAATAAAATCACTTTTGGGGTGCCCCCATCCTCCATATTAAGGGGGGATATGATCAGCATGGTTTTGAGTTATTCACTTTAAGGTCATCACAGAGGATACATCTAGAGGAAAAGAGATTTAATCTCCAAATACAGAAAGGTTTCTTCACAGGAAGAGCTGTGAAAATGTGGAATAGACCCCTCCAGAAGTACAGTGGTTCTTGTCAACTCAGTGGATTGCTTTAAAAAAGGCCTGGATTATTTTCTAAATGTACACAATATAACTGGGTACTAATACTTATAGATAAAGTTGATCCAGGGAATATCTGATTGCCTCTCGGGTGATCAGGAAGGATTTTTTCCTCTGCTGTATCAAATTGCACCATGCTTTGCTGGGTTTTTTGCCTTCCTCTAGATCAACGGTGGGTATAGGATTGTGTATATGGGATTGTATGACTTTTTTTTGGTTCAACTGGATGGACGTGTGTCTTTTTTCAAGCTGACTAACTGTGTAACTATATTAAGGGTTTAATGCTCATTTAGTGTAGGTGGATATAAGAGAGAGGAATGTTTACTTGATTTCTCTCTCCCCTAACAACCAGAGTTCTTCTCCACTATGGCTCCAACACTGGAATGTGGATAGATGTTTGTTGTCATCACATACAATGAAGAACCATACATGATGGTGTCAGCAAGGGGGCAGCTACATGACGAAAGAAGAGGAGCATCTTCGTTGGGTGGTAGTGAATTCTGGAACCAGTGGGGAAAAAGTCTTTTGGGAGCAAGTAATAATGTAAGTATTACACTCTCTGTTTTGTGCCTTTCCACTAAATGAGCATGATACCCTAAAACGCATCCAAACACAAAATAAAAATGTAAAATATTGCAGCTTACCAGTCCCCAATTGTTATAGCTGCATTTACTGCCATTAATATACTTTCACTCTTATGCCCTGTACACACGGTCAGACATTCCGACCACAAAATCAGTTAAATTTTTCCGACGGATTTTGGCCCAAACTTGTGTTGCATACACACGGTCGCACAAAGTTGTCGGAAAATCTGATTGTTCAGAACGAGGTGACGTAAATCATGTACAACGGGACTATAAAAAGGCCAGTAGCCAATAGAATAAATCTTGTAATTTATTCTGAGCAGGCATGGAACTTTGTCTGTCGGAATTCTCTGCACACGATCGGAAAAAGTCCGATCGATTTTGTTGTTGGAAAATTTTAGATCCAGCTCTCAAACTTTTTCCATCAGAAATTCTGACGGAAAAAGTATGATAGAGCCCACACACAATTGGATTTTCCGACAACATAATCCGATCAGACTTTATCCATCGGAATTTCTGACCATGTGTATGGGGCATTAGGGTGACAATGCACAATCACTTTTCTCGCATCCTTTTTTTTCCTCAAATAGAGCTTTATTTTGGTGGTATTTGAGATTGACAATTGTAAAAAAAACAAAACACCAATATTTCTACTATAAAAACGATCCAATAAAAAAATTGAAAAAAATCGAATTTCTTCATAAATTTAGGCCAATATGTATTCTGTTGTATATTTTTGGGGAAAAATCAGAATGAGTGTATATTGATTGGTTTGCGCAAAAGTTATAGCATCTACAAATAATGGGATATTTATTTATTTATTTTTACTAGTAATGGTGGCGATCAGCGACCTTTAGTGGGGTTGTGATATTGCGGTGGACATTCTGACATTAACTGACATTTTTAACACTTTTTGGGAACCAGTGACATTGACCAGTAATACATTGATCAGTGCTAAAAACATGCACTGTCACTGTATTAATGACCCTGGCTGAAGGGGTTAACATCTGGGGCAATCAAAGGGTTAACTTTGCCAGTGTTTTACTATACTGTGTGAGGTGATTTTACAAGGGCAAGGGATGGAATTTATTCCCTGGTTTGCAGGGACACAAACTCCATCTCTTTCCTCCCCCCGTCAGAACAGTGTTCTGCCTTGTTTACAAAGGCAGTTTGCAGTTCTGTCTCTCTGTCCTATGATTGGCAGGCGCTGGAGGACATCGGGAACCATGCACCCGCCGATCAGCTTCCGCTGTGTGTAAAAGTAAACAATGGATACTGTGCTAGGTATAAACACTATGATTAACTGGGATAACAAAGCTGCAACATACCATGCAACATACAAACATAGCATAGAAAATAAAGTAAAAAATGCTGCACTAATGTCTCCATAGACACCAAAAAAGAGTGACCACCTATCACATGAAATTGAATATAATAAAAAATTGACAGTGAAAAAAATGAAAAATAAAGATAAGGATAAGAAAAGTCCCACAAGAGTCCAAGTAATCCAATCCAATAACGTGATCAATAGTGGATCAAGAGTGTAGCACAAATTGCTGGATACGGTGTGATATAATCCAAAAATATTCCCTTATAGAGTTGTGCTTAAAGAGAAGTACCACCCACCCCTTTAAAAATTAAAAGTCAGCAGCTACACATGCTGTAGCTGCTGACTTTTAACATTAGTCCAGCGATGTTAGCACCTCAGCCGATGTTTACATCGGCTGGTCGGGTGCTGCCACCACCATTGCTGGTATAGGAACCCAGTAGTGTAGCGTGCTGTGCTCTCTCACTGGCCCCCAAATGTAGCACCGGGGGGGGGGGGGAAATAGATAAGCAGAAGTTCCACTTCTGGATGGAATGTTACATTTAAAAATAAATATAATAGAAAAGAGTCCACATTGCAAAAAAGTCCTGCAGACGGTAAGTGCACCATCCATCACCAGAAAAGGTGTTTGATTCTGAGTGAATACCTCCACCTTACAAAGTGCTTGCTTACCAGCTAATGGTGAACTCCTAATACAGAAAGTCAATCTCGCTTGTGGCTCAAAAACCTGGCCAGGGGGACTTTAAATTAAAGATAAGGAAATCTCCTACTTTAAGAAGACTCGGTCATAGGAGATCTGCAAAAAAGATACAAACTTGCCATAGCACAAAATCCTTTAAACATTTATTCCATATAAAAAGATTGCATTTACAGAAATTAATTTTAAAACATGCATAAAATGTACAAGCCGGCCGGATTCATGTAGCAGCCCATCCTTACGGGAATTGTCAGTACGTCGCTCCACTCGACGTGTTTTGTCACAATCTAATGTCGTCCTATGATCGAGTCTTCTTTAAGTGGCGGATTTCCTTATCGTCGGATTTAAAGTCCCCCTGGATGCATAGAGGCCCCGGGCAGGTTTTTGGGCCACAAGCGAGATTGACTTTCCGTAATAGGAGGTCACCATTAGCTGGTAAGCAAGCACTTTGTGAGGTGGATGCATTGGCTCAGGATCACGCACTTTTTCTGGTGCTGGATGGTGCACTCACTGTCTAAAGGCCTTTTTTACAATTTGGACTTTTTTACTTTATATTTATTTTTAAATGTAACATTAAAGGCAACGCTATAAGGGAATATTTTTGGTGCATTGAAAAAGCACAGTTTTTACCTTTGGGTCTTAGCGCTATACATCAAACCTCCACCCAATGACAGCATGCAAGGCTTACCACAAGGAATTGACCATACGTGACAGATAAGTCAATTTAGGCATAAGGTGTAAGGATATCATCTGTCTCGCAATACATAGTAGATCACCATAGGCAGTTGTAGTATACTTTTTATGTAAAGTTCCTCCGCATGTCAATATGTTAGGGATAAAACAGAAAACCCCTCATAGTGTACTCTGTGTTCTCTGACATGAACAAAATCCCATGCTGTACCTATGGTGGCCAGAGAAGCTCTGAGGTTTGGATTATAGCACACCATATCCAACATTTTGTGCTACACTCTTGGTCCACTATTGATCACGTCATTGGATTAGATTACTTGGACTCTTGTGGGACTTTCCCTATCTTATCTTTATTTTTATTTTTCATTTTTTTTCACTGTCATTTTTAAATTATATTCCATTTTATGTGATAGGTGGTCACTCTTTTTTTGGTGCATATGGAGACATTAGCGCAGCATTTTTGAGCTTCTTCTGTGTATAATCACAGTGGAACTGAGCCACCGGCGCCGCGCATGTGCGCCCCTACCCAGAAGTGTTGGATCATGTTAATATACGTGATCCGGTTCACAGGCGCCACCCTATAGCAGTAAAAGTGCTACAGGGAGGACCTAAAATGGCTAATCTGAATGATCTGGAAGTTGGTAAATTTACTTTATAAAGATCCCCGCACATTTACTACCTTGAATTCTGTGACACATTCACTATGCCCTGTAAGAAGGCACTGCTGTGTCACATGTCACAGATCCTGCCTCCTGAACTACAGAGGTGCTAAAAGGAGGAGTTTTAGGAGGCAATGTCACTAATTGAAGGCAGCAAGGTACCAATCTTTAATCTTATAAATGTATTTCATATTTTTAGATTAAAATATTACTAAACCTAGAACCTGCATTGACTATATCCGGTCTCCCACAGTACACAGAACATGTAAATGCAATTATTTTAGTAAATATAAACAGATAAATACCCTTTATCATCAGTGGTATATAGCAGCCTTGTGACTTTTATCGGTTCCTAGTAAACCTTGCAGGAGGAGTTTTCAATCTCCCCTGATCCTCTGTCTGGTAATGTCTGGACAGTGCTGATTGGCCCTGTGCTGATCACATGCACCCTCCCAAGAAATAAAAAGCAATACACACCAAAGTGAGCATGTGCAGCCCGTCCCCTGGCTCTGTAACTATCAGGTTATTTTTTTGGAGACAGTGGAAGAAGAGGAGGATCAGAGAGACAGGATCAAACAACCTTTATACACAATACAAAGGATTAACCCCTTCCACAGAGAGTATAATAAGCATGCTTTACTGCATATACAGACTGAGTTTACTGTTTTGGGTTTAATAACACTTTAAGCTATTTGCCTGGAATTCAGCTTTAAACTGGCTCTACATGTTACTGCAGAACCTGCATTACAATATTCTTTATGCTGCGTACACACGATCAGAATTCCGTCTAGAAAAAGACCGATGAGAGCTTTTCATCGGAAAATGCGACCGTGTGTATGCTCCATCGGAATTTAGCTGTCCAAATTTCCGCCAGCCAAAAATTGATAGTATGTTCTCAATTTTCCAGACGGAAAAACTTTCTATCGGTAATTCCAATCGTGTGTATGCAATTCCGACACACCAAAAATCACGCATGCTCAGATTCAACTACGAGACAGAAGCTATTGGCTACTGGCTATTGAACTTCCTTTTTCTATTCCCGTCGTATGTGTTGTACGTCACCGAGTTATAAACGATTGGAATTTGATGTGACCCTGTGTAGGCAAGACAGCTTGAACCGAATTCGGTCAGAATTCCATCAGAATTCCTTCGGGAAAGCCATCAGAGCTTTTTCCGATGAGAATTCTGATCGTGTGTACGCGACATTAGATATACTAATAGCTATGCAGTGTGTGGGTCTCCCTGAGTGTTTGTAAACTGAATGCATTGTCTCGGTAAGCATTTGCACTCCATTATTGTTGGAAAATCTTAAAGCTGTCTAACTATTTAACAATCAGATTGCAGTGTGTTTATGTCCAGCTTTATACCAGCTGCAGAGGCTGTAGAAAGAGTGTTGGTTAACATCTTGTGTTTGTATGAGGGACTGGCAATTAAAACAGCCAACTGACGCCCTATCATAAATGGATATAAAAGTTATAAGCAAAGTTGTACACTTTTGATTACCACTTAGCAAACAATAATTTTTATAGATGTATGTTCCATTTGCAATCTAATTTCTTAAATTTGCTTAAATAATAATTTCATATAAACTCATGAAGCCTTTACAATACATTGTTTAATGTTGTTTAACAGGTCTGTTAAAGAAATGATGTTAACATGTTGGTTTGTGGGCTATTAAATGTGACAGTCAAGTCTGTGGTTTTCCTTGTAGTTGTGATGTTTATTTGGAAACCTTGCAGCATTTTGTGGCCCTGGGATGTTTGTCCAGGTGAATCAAGGTTGATTTGTAACTCAAAAGTGTAAGAAAAAAAAAAAAAAAAAGACAAGTTCAAAAGCAAATATTGGTCGTTCACTGTTTACTTGTGTAGTTAACATCTCAGTTTGATCTTGGTCTGCCTTGAGAAGAAACGATCAACCTGTAAATTGGTTACATCTCAAGCTCTCTCTTTAATTAGTCAAACGGTGAACCTTAACATTTTAGAAAAATCTTGTTCTAATTAAAATAAAATAATCTTTCAATTTTATTTTTATAAAAAATAAACCCTTCTTAGAACCTACTTTAATTATCCAAACAGTTTCTGAA
Organism: Lithobates pipiens; assembly: GCF_037356315.1. Classification (NCBI taxonomy): domain Eukaryota; kingdom Metazoa; phylum Chordata; class Amphibia; order Anura; family Ranidae; genus Lithobates; species Lithobates pipiens. The sequence continues at coordinate 98,904,200 of NW_027507764.1, read as the reverse complement.
TTGTATATTTAGTTTTTTTTTTGGTTACTTTAGAATAAAATTTATAAATGCAAATATGTGACAGATTTGGACACCTGCGTTTACATGCAGTTTAATGACGTCTTAGTCCATAGGGTTCAATAATCGAGTTGGCCCAACATTTTCAGCTATAACAGCTTCAACTCTTCTGGGAAGGCTGTCCACAAAGTTTAGAAGTGTGTCTATGGGGATGTTTGACCATTCTTCCAGAAGTGCATTTGTTAGGTCAGGCACTGATGTTGTACGAGAAGGCCTGGCTTGTAGTCTCAACTCTAATTCATACCAAAGGTGTTCTATCGGGTTGAGATCAGGATTCTGTGCAGGTCAGTCAAGTTTCTCCATTCCAAGCTCACTCATCCATGTCTTTATGGTCGTCTTGGAGGTGTGTTTGGGGTCGTTATCATGTTGGAATACTTCAGTATGTCACAGTACATGTTGGCATTCATGGTTCCCTCAATGAACTGTAGCGCCCCAGTGCCAGCAGCACTCCTGCAGCCCCAGAAAATGACACTCCGACCACCATGTTTGACTGTAGGCAAGACACACTTGTCTTTATACTCCTCACCTGGTAGCCGCCACAGGCGCTTGACACCCTCTGAACCAAATATGGTTATCTTGGTCTCATCAGACCACAGAACTGGTTTCAGTAATCCATGTCCTTAGTCTGCTTGTCTTCAGCAAACTGTTTGTGGGCTTTCTTGTGCATCATCTTTAGAAGAGGCTTCCTTCTGGGACAACAGGCATGCAGACCAATTTGATGCGTATGGTCTTAGCACTGACAGGCTGACCCCCCCTTCAACCTCTGCAGCAATGCTGGCAGTACTCATACGTCTATTTCCTAAAGACAACCTCTGGATATGATGCTGAGCACTCAACTTCTTTGATCAACCACTACAAGGCCTGTGCTGATTGGAACCTGCCCTATTAAACCGCTGTATGGTCTTAGCCACCTTGCTGCAGCTCAGTTTCAGGGTCCTGGCAATCTTCTTATAGCCTAGGCCATCTTTATGTAGAGCAACAATTCTTTTTTTTCAGAGAGTTCTTTGGCATGAGGTGCCATGTTGAACTTCCAGTGACCAGTATGTGAGAGTGAGAGTGATAACACGAAATATAACACGCCTGCTCCCTATTCACACCTGAGACCTTGTAACACTAATGAGCCACATGACATTGGGGAGGGAAAATGGCTAATTGGCCAAATTTTGACATTTTCACTTAGGGGTGTACTCACTTTTGTTGCCAGCGTGTGTTGAGTTATTTTAAGGGGACAGTAAATTTTCACTGTTATACAAGCTGTACACTCACTACTTGTAGCAAAGCCATTTCTTCAGTGTTACATGAAAAGATATAATAAAATATTTACAAAAATGCAAGCGGTGTACTCACTTTTGTGAAATACTGTATATATGGCCCTGGCACATTGATCTCCCTGCTGGCACAGCGAAAGAGAAGTGTGTAAGTCCTTCTCTTCTGACAGAGCCAGTAAGAGAGAGATCTTTCCTATCTTCCCACTGGCACACAGAGCAATAATGCTAATGCGCATGGGATGATTAGGGTGTGCACAGGCACATCCGGCACACTCTGGCATACCCTGTGCACACGCCTATGGGAAAATTACTTATACAAACAATCAATAAGACAGTACCATTACTGTAAGAGATGTGGTTAAACATCTGCAGTATTCTAACAGTAATTAACAGAACTGAACTGTATTTACCTAATAGTATAGAAAGACAGTCCTAACATGCCGTAGTAGTTCCAGTTTTATCCCACTGGCCAGTGATTGATGGAAAAAAAAGTTGGCCATCAAAGCTGGGGCCTTTGAAGAAAACAGTTCCCAGCAGACAACTTGTGTGCTGTTAGTCTCTTACCAGTCCCAGGTCATCCTCTTCTGGATTTCCAGACACTGACTTTGATTCAGTAAACATTCAAGTCAGCTGTGATTTCACGCTTTCAATCCTGAGACAACTCCTCTTTTCCTTCCTTACAAGTGGTGGGAGTGCTCTCTAGTACAGTCTGATCTCTCCAGATATCCAAATCAAAGCCTCCCAGGAAGTAGGTTCTTAGTCTCTATACTTCTTGAGTTGAGGTCAGCTATGGCAGGGAACCATTCAGCTAGCCAGCAGCAGCAACTCTCTTTCCCACATACCTGCTTGCTCCACATCCATACTCCCTCATCTTCTCACCAGCCTGCAGACACACCTCCCCTTTCTCTGCTGCATCCATCAATCACCATTCTCCAGTCAATCAAGACACAAGATGGCTGCCCCCTGCACCAGAGAACCTCCATACACTCAATAGACAAGCTTTGCAAAGTGATCTCCTTTAAGATACTGCTGAACTTTCTGCAATAATGAATATTCAGTTTTACCATGTCCACACTACAGAAAGATAATACAGCAGCAACAAAGCAGTTATCAGCTACAGTGCAGGATATACAGGACCCTTCAAGATTTGAAAACTGTGTGGAAGAATGGGCCAAAATGCATGCGACTAGTTTCTCCATACAGAAGGCGTCTTGAAGCTGTCATTACCAAGGATCTTGTATGAAGTATTAAATATATTTCAGTTAGCATGTTCAATACTTTGTCCCTGTGTCATTCCATTTTATTACACATAACTTAAGTCCTGAATGTATTTGTGTTGGTTTCTTTGTGTGTGTATGAATTGCATGGGTTGTTACCGACATGTGGTTAAAATGTCATGTCAATACCCTTTAGAAATATTTTTACCTAGAACAATGGTGATGTCTTTGTTACTTATTTTACCCGCTGTGTATATACAGTGCATCCGGAAAGTATTCACAGCGCTTCAATTTTTCCACATTTTGTTATGTTACAGCCTTATTCCAAAATGAATTAAATTCATTATTTTCCTCAAAATTCTACAAACAATACCCTATAATGACAACGTGAAAGAAGTTTGTTTAAAATCTTTGAAAATTTTAAAAAAATAAACGATGAAAAAAAAATCACATGTACATAAGTAATCACAGCCTTTGCCATGGCAGTTAAAGATGAGCTCAGGTGCATTCTGTTACCACTGATCATCCTTGAGATGCTTCTGCAACCTGATTGGAGTCCAACTGTGGTAAATTCAGTTGATTTGACATGATTTGAAAAGACACACACCTGTCTATCTAAGGTCTATATAAGGTCACACAGTTAACAGTACATGTCAGAGCACAAGCCAATCCATGTAGTCCAACGAATTGTCTGTAGACCTCTGAGACAGGATTGTATCAAAGCACAGATGTGGGGGAAGGGTACAGAAAAATGTCTGCAGCATTGAAGGTCCCAATGAGCACAGTGGCCTCCATCATCCATAAATGGAAGAAGTTTGGAACCACCAGGACTCTTCCTAGAGCGGGCCTCCTGGCCAAACTGAGTGATCAGGGGAGAAGGACCTTAATCAGGGAAGTGACCACAACCCGATAGTCACTCTAAAAGAGCTCCAGCATTTCTCTGTGGAGAGAGGAGAACCTTCCAGAAGAACAACCATCTCTGCAGCATTCCACCAATCAGGCCTGTACGGTAGAGTGTCCAGACGGAAGCCACTCCTCAGTAAAAGGCATATGACACACTGCCTAGAGTTTTCCAAAAGGCAGTTGAAGGGCTCTCAGACCATGAGAAACAAAATTCTCTGGTCTAATGAAACAAAGATTGAACTGTTTGGCCTGAATGGCAAGCGTCATGTCTGGAGAAAACCAGGTACTGCTCATCACCTGGCCAATACTATTCCTATAGTGAAGCATGGTGGTAGCAGAATCATGCTGTGGGGATGTTTTTCAGTGGAAGGAACTGGGTGACTAGTTAGGATTGGGGGAAAGATGAATGCAGCAATGTCCAGAGACATTCTTGATGAAGACCTGCTCCAGAGCACTCTGGAGCTCAGACTGGGGTTAAGGTCCATCTTCCAACAGGATATCAACCATAAGCTCACAGCCAAGATAACAAAACAACTCTGTGAATGTGCTTGAGTGGCCCAGCGAGAGCGCAGACTTGAACCCGATTGAACATCTCTTTAGAGATCTGAAAATGGATGTGCACCGACGCTCCCCATCCAACCTGATGGAGCTTCAGAGGTCCTACAAAGAAGAATGGGAGAAACTGCACAAACATAGGTGTGCCAAGTTTATAGCATCATATTGAAACAGATTTGGGGCTGTTATTGGTGCCAAAGGTGCTTCAACAATGTATTGAGCAAAGGCTGTGTATACTTATGTACATGTAGTTTTTTTTTTTCAATAAATTTGAAAAGGTTTCAAACAAACTTCTTTCACGTTGTCATTATGGGGTATTGTTTGTAGAATTTTGAGGAAAATAATGAATTACATCCATTTTGGAATAAGGCTGTAACATAACAGAATGTGGAAAAAGTGAAGTGCTGTGAATACTTTCTGGATACGCTCTCTCTCTCTCTATCTATAGATATACATATAGATATATCTATATCTATCTATCTATCTATCTATCTATCTATCTCTATATATATATATATATATATATATATATATATATATATATATATATATATATATATATATATATATATATATATATATATATATATATATATATATAATTAGGTGAAGATAAGTTTTGTTTGAATATCAATGGAATGGCACTTAGTTTGTATCTTGTAAGATATAGTCTGTGATAATGGCTGAACTGTCAGTATGGTCTAAAACTGTAATTAAATGTGGTATTTCCACTGTGGAGACAAACACTACACTCAAGGCACCCATCTATAAACACTTCTAAATTATATTTGTGTTTTTGGCCTTGGTTCATCAATGTCCGTGGCCTTTGGTCAGAGATGGAAAGTTGAAGAGTAGGTATTGCTTTTTATTTCATGTCCACTAAGTATTGTTTTTACAAATACTCATTTGAGGTAATACAACAAACATTGATTTTTCTTTTCAGCAGGTAAGATATTGAAACAGAGCTATCATCTTCTACGCTAACAAATCACTCTCAAAATAGATTGCTGAAACAATTTTAAGACATATTGTATATGGTTAATTTATTTATTCTTAGTTGGGTCTCATGAAAATAAATAAATATATGTATATATATATATATATATATGTATATATATATATATATATATATATATATATATATATATATATATATATATATATATATATATATATATATATATATATAATATTGTCAAAAGTATTGGGACAAATGCCTTTACGTGCACATGAACTTTAATATCGTCTTAGTCTGTAGGGTTCGCTTAAGTTGGCCCACCCTTTGCAGCTATAACAGCGCCAATTCTTCTGGGAAGGCTGTCCACAAGGTTTAGGAGTGTATCTATGGGAATGTTTGACCATTCTTCCAGAAGCGCATTTGCAAGGTCAGGCACTGATGTTGAACTAGAAGGCCTGGCTTGCAGCCTCCCCTATATTATCATCCTAAAGATGTTCTATTGGGTTGAGGTCAGGACTCTGCGCAGGCCAGTCAAGTTCCTCTACCCCAAAGTCGCTCATCCATGTCTTTATGGACCTTGCTTTGAGAACTGGTCCAAATCATTTGGTGGAGGGGGATTATGGTGTTGGGTTGTTTTTCTGGGGCCCCTTAGTTCCACTGAAGGAAACTCTTAAGGCGTCAGGCTATCAAGACATTTTGAACAATTTCAAGCTTTTACCGAGCTTTGTGGGAACAGTTTGGGGATGGCCACTTCCTGGTCCAACATGACTGCACACCAGTGCACAAAGCAAGGTCAATAAAGACATGGATGAGTGTGGTTGAGGTGGAGGAACTTGACTGGCCTGCAAAGAGTCCTGACCTCCACCTGATAGAACACCTTTAGGCTGATATAGAGTGGATATTGTGAGCCTTCTGTCCAACATCAGTGTCTGACCCTACAAATGCGGTTCTGGAACAATGGTCAAACATTCTCATAGACTCACTTCTAAACCATGTGGACAGCCTTCCCAGGATAGTTGAACCTTATATAGCTGCAAAGGGTGGGCCAACTCAATATTGAACCCTACGAACTAAGACTGGCATGCTATGAAAGGTCATGTGCATGTAAAGGCAGGCGTCACAATACTTTAGACAATATTGGATATGTATATATATATATATATATATATATAAATATATATATATATATATATATATATATATATATATATAGATATATATATATATATATATACACACACACACAAATAAACTGGAAAAGTAGGAATAAATATGTAATACCTTTACTATTTGTTGGCAATCAAATACTGCAGTTTGAAAATACTTCCACAGTTATAGTCACAAATGTATAATCATGCACAAGCACTCCACTTTGTGAGAGAACACTTTCTGGCCTATTGAACAATTAAATGTTAACATTATACTTAAGCCAAATCTGAAAAGTAAGCAGGGAGCACCACTTTCCTAATCAGTACATCCGTTTTTTTATCCACAGATTACTTTACTACATCAGCCTATCCTTTTGTTGGTAAGCTTTTGGTCCTAAAAATGTTGTGATGTTGGAACATATGATGAAGTCTCCTTGTTGCCTTTAGCAAACAGCCAGCCTGCCATAAGTGCCAGAAATCTGTCACCACCATCAATTACATTCAAACCTGCCTTACAAGTAGGGATGAGCCAAACACCCCCCGTTTGGCTCATTCGAACAGGGGGTGTTCAGTTTGCAGCAGAATATGTGAACCGGCAAAAAATTTGTTCGAACACGCATACGCCGTTAAAGTCTATGGGACACAAACGTGAAAAATCAAAAGTGCTAAAAAATGTAATTTAAAACTGCTCACGGCTGTAATGTATTGTCGGATCCCCGCAATATAGATAAAAATACAAAAAATACCAAACAAAATGGTGTGGATATCACCCCAAGACTTATTCCAGGCATTTCAGGTCTGGTATGGATATTAAGGGGAACCCCACACCCAATTTTTTTTCTAAATGGCATGGGGGTCCCTTAGGCCCCCAGGCACTATATACTCTGAACAGCAGTATGTATACTATACGGCCTGCCCTATATACTCTGCAGACAATTGGTCCTTAGGTGTTGGTGGTACCCAATACACTGTAAGCCTTCACAGTTACTCTTATTGGACACAGGAATGGGCCCTGTGTTGAAATATTATATCAAAATTTGTAATTGCATGCTCCTGTTAAACAGGTGCAGAAAAATTGGGCCTTGGGCAGTGGTGGTGGTGCCTCAACACTGTAACACCCTCACAGATACACTTGTTGGGCTCAGGAATAGGCTCTTCTGTGAAATATTAGATCAAAAATTGTAATTACATGCCCCTGTTAAACAGAGGCAGAACAATTGGGCCAAAATATTGTTGGACGCTAGCATCATCAAGATTGAGGAGGAATAGGATAGTCAGCATAGGCAGTCTTCAAGGGATCCCACATCCATAGCAAATGTAATCAGTTGGTGCTTGATAGCTGCTGATCCAAGACTGGTTTATTTTTATGAATGTGAGCCTATCAACGAAGTCTGTGGACAGGTGCACTCTTTGATCCATTACAAACCCTCCAGCAGCACTGAATGTGCGTTCAGAAAGCACGCTGTATGCATGCCAGTAGCTAAATTGCATATTGAGCAAGTTCTGGCCAGTGGTTCATCCTCAAGATCCAGTAACCCAGTGGATGCTCTGTTGGAAAGTTCTCCAAGTCTGCTCTTGTCCCTAGATATTCTTGCACCAAGTAATGCAGACGCTGGTGATGGTTACTTGAACCGATGAGACCTTGGCACTGAGGACTGAAAAATTGTTTAAAGGCATCGGTCAGCCGGTCACCTTCTCCACCGCTCTTCCTCTGACTGAACGAAGACTCAGCAACACATTGTCCAGCACCAGGAAATTGTAACTTCCCAGGGTCTGGAAATGCATTGCACAAACCTTTCTTCAAGGCCTCCTGAAGATGTTTTAACCTCTGCTCCCTCTGCAAAGAAAGGATGAATTCTTCAACCTTACTCTTGTTACATGGAAGGGTTGCCAGCCAGTAATGATCCCTCTCGTAGATAATATGAATCCTAGGGTCCTTTCGCAGGCTTTGCTGAATCAGGCAGGCCATGCAGCGTAAGCTTGTAGAGGTATTCGATTCTGAGTACTCTGGGTCAGTAAGGATCACATGATCCATAAGTACCTCCTCCCAGCCATGATCTCGCAGTACATTATGGGGTGTTCCGCGGTGCTCGAATTTTCCATGAATGCACCATAATGTTCACTCTCCGGCTAGTGGGCACACACCCGATGTTCAGTTCGAACTTATGTTCGACCCGAGCATAGAGCTTTTCCCTACTTACAAGCTTAAGGTGTCCATTTATGAAGCAGTGAACAACAGTGATCCCGAGGATCGCCACTGATCTCAGTCCAAAGGGTATATGAAACAGAGATAATCAAAGAAAAAGTTTGAACATGTTTTCCCGCCGATGATCTCTGCACAGTGAGAATCCTCATTGGCTGACATAGAAATGGCCAGTTTATGAAGCTGCGATCTGAGTGCTTCACTGGCTATCTATGTCAGAATTCACACTCCCAGATTCACCAGCTCAGAGGTGGAGAATCGGGGAGTGAAGAGAGAATCCCAGGGAAACTGAGGAGGAAGACTATTAACTACCTTCTACCCCGATCAGACCCCCCGAGACAATAACCATTCCCTCGTCTTATTTATGAGTATACATATATATACATATATATATATATAACGTGTGTGTATAAATAAATATATATATATATATATATATATATATATATATATATATATTATGTAGGAGGACTCTTTATTTTATTAGCACACCATCTGTCCGTGTACTGAGCAGTGATAATTTATCACTGCTTAATAAACTGACATCTCAGTGTTTCAGTGAATTTCTGGTACTGTAATCTCGTAAAGTCTCTCAAGATTCCAGTATCAGGGGCCATTCTCCACTGTTTTAAGCAGTGTTTTCACTGCTTAATAAACGGTCACCCAAATGTGATTGGTGACACCAGAGCCGTAGATAATTTTTTTTCCGGGGGGGGGAAAAAAAATTTACACTTTTATGTTGGGGGAGGTACAGTAAAAACATGTGACAACAGAGTGGGGCCATGAGGCTTTGCAGTGCAGCACTGCAGAAATGATCCCCATTCAACTGAATAGAATGCAATATACGCAGTTGTGGTGGAGTAGTGTACTCATTAGTACAGCGAGCTCCTCCTAAGCTCCCTAGTTCAATTACTGGATTGAACTAAAAAGAACGTACTGTGTGAACCAGACTTTAGATCTCATTCATACAGTATTCTAAATGCCCATGGAATGGCAAATATACCATGAATACCTACAGCCAGGATCCCAGATTTCTTTTTTTTTTGTCAGCTGCTCAGCCTGTTCACCTGGGTGAAGTTTGAAAAGAGACTGACAGTCACCACTCTTTGCTCACTGAAAGCTGAGATCTGAGTAATCAGCGGTCTTTAATCGCTCTGTTGTTGGCCCTTGTACACACGGTCGGACATTCCGACAACCAAATCCGATTTTGTCCAAAGGATTTTGTCCATAACTGTTGCATACAAACAGTCGGACAAAGTTGTCAGAAAATCCGATCGTACTTAACGTGATGACGTTATTTTGTTAGGACGGGACTACGTTCAGGCTAGTAGCCAATAGCTTTGGTTTAGGAATTTGATCTGAGCATGCGTGGCACTTTGTCCGATCGGAATTCTCTACACATGATCGGACAAAGTCCGATCGGATCATGTTGTCGGAAAATTTTATAGACAAGTTGGAAAACTTGGTCCGTCGGATACTCCAACGGAAACAGTCCAATGGAGACCACACACGGTCGGATTATCCGACAACACGGTCCGATCAGACACCTTCAGTCAGAATGTCCGACCGTGTGTACAAGGGCTTATAAGCAGCTGGGGACAGATGCAACATTGGATCGATGCTCCATCCACCTAGGTAAATATAATAAAAAAAACATCTCTTTTAACCACTTGCTTACTGGGCACTTAAACCCCCCTCCTGCCCAGACCAATTTTCAGCTTTCAGCGCTGATGCACTTTGAATGACAATTGCGCGGCCATACAACACTGTACCCAAATGAAATTTTTATCATTTTTTCTCCACAAATAGAGCTTTCTTTTGGTGGTATTTAATTACAGCTGGGAGTTTTATTTTTTGCTAAACAAACAAAAAAATGCAAAAAATAAAATAAAAAATTGTCTTAGTTTGTTATAAAATTTTGCAAACAGGTCATTTTTCTCCTTCATTGAAATACGCTGATGAGGCGGCACTGGTGGGCACTGATAAGCTGCACTGGTGGGCACTGATAGGCACAGTTAAGGTGGCACTAATAGGCACAGATAAGGTGGCACCGATAGGCACAGATAAGTCAGTACTGATGGGCAAAGATGGGCACTGATGGGTGGCACTGATGGGTGGCACGGATGGGTGGCACTAAGGGGCACTGATAGGTACCACTGATAGATGGGACTGATGGGCACTGATAGGTGGCACTGATAGGTGGCACTGCTGGGCACTGATGGGCGGCACTGATGGGCACTGGTAGATGACACTGATGGGCACGGATATGTGGCACTGGGGTGCAGCACTGTTGTTGAGGCAGATTTTGGGCACTGATAGGTGGCACTGTGGGCACTGATAGGTGGCACTGTGGGCACTGATGGGTGGCACTGTGGGCACTGATGGGTGGCACTGATGGAGGGCACTTTTTTATTAGTTAGGTGGCACTGGCAGGGGGCAGGTGGGCACTGATAAGCTGGCCGTGATCGGGACTGATGTCCCGATCACGGCCACCAGTGATCGGGACTGATGTCCCGATCACGGCCGCCGGTGATCGGCTTTTTTTTTTCTCCTCGCGCTGTCAGCGCGAGGAGGAAAAATAGCCGATTATCGGCTCTGTTGTGTCACATGATCAGCTGTCATTGGCTGACAGCTGATCACATCGTAAGGGGTCGGGATCGACCCCTTGCTCCGATCCGTGATCAGAGAGCGCCGCAACGTCAATAGACGTAGTCCCGGCAAAGCAGCTCCGCGCTGTAGCCATCATTCGGCTATAGCGCGGATCTCTAGTGGTTAAAGGAAAAAAAAAAACCTCTCCCTCCTAAGAACCCTCCCTCCCAAAGCAAAGATTCTCACTGTAAAATATCTCCCTCCCTCAAATATACCCCCAAAAATTAAAATGTCTCTAAACCGATCCCCCAAAGCAAAAATATCTCCCTCAGTCAACACCCTCTCCCCCAGCAAAGATTCCTAATTATAAAGGAAAATCTCCCTTCATCCAATCAAACTCCCTCCCAGAAGAAAATCCCTGCCATTACCCACCCCTTGTAAACTTCTCTACAAGAAACTCCTCCCTTCTCCAAAAACACAAACTCACCCCTCTTTCCTTAACCCCCCACCAAAAGAGACTCCGTCAGACTGGAATTCTCCCTTACTACCAGGGGCGTTGCTAAGTCTGCAAAAGATCTGGGGCTAGAGCACATAGCAGTGGTCACCAACCTTTTTGCATGCCCGCGGGGGGGGGGGGGGAGTGGGTGGGAGACCAGTGGTAAGCAATTTGTCACAGGCCATGGCTGGTGTTGGTGCTGAAATTATCATGGCATAATGGTTGATATGGTGACAGGGTGATTGAAGTGCATTATTTCTATTGTTACATTCTAATATATAATGAAGTGGTTCAACTCACCATACTGCAGAATCAGTGGGAGCCCTGGCGTGTCACTTGCCACATCTCCTGTCACCAGATGCAGCGTGTTACTTGCCGCCATCACCTGCCACTAGATGTGGATTGTCACTTGCCATGTCGCCTGCCACCAGATGTGGATTGTCACTTGCCACTTTCACCTGGCAGCAGATGTGGATTTTAACTTGCCACATCACCTACCACCATTTGCAGATTGTCACTTGCCACATCTCTTGCCACCATTTGCAGACTGTCAGTTGCCAAATCTCCTGGCAACATTTGCATATTGCCACATCTCCTGCCACCATTTGCAGATTGTCACTTGCCGCGTCACCGGCTACCAGATGTGGGTTGTCACTTGCCACCAGATGTGGATTGTCACTTGCCACTTTCACCTGGTAGCAGATGTGGATAGTAAATTGCCACATCAGCTTCCACCATTTGCAGATTGTCTCTTGCCATGTCTCCTGCCACCATTTGCAGATTGTCACTTGCCACATCTTTTGCCACCATTTGCAGCTTATCACTTGCCACGTCTCTTGGCAACATTTGCAGATTGCCACATCTCCTCCCACCATTTGCAGATTGTCACTTGCCACTTCACTGGCCACCAGATGTGGGTTGTCACTTGCCAACTGATATGGATTGTCACTTGCCATGCCAGCCAGTGCCACCAAATGTGCATTGACACTGCATTGGTGGCAGGCTGATAGCACTGGTCCATTTAGTGAGAGCAGGAGAGGGGTGATGCAGGGCAGGCAGTGAGAGATGATGTCATCTCACTGCTCCCCGCCTCACCTCCAACATTGAAGCAAGGGGGTCTGGCTGCAAAGTGGAGCTCCATGATGACAGGAAGCATGTGACCTCCACTCCACTGCACTGTGAGGGTAGAAGAGCGCTGATGTTTGGTGGGCAGTGAAAGATGATGTCATTTCTCTGCTGCTCGCCGCACCTCACTCCCAAATTGACGAGTGCTGATGTGGAGCGGGCGGAGAGAGATGTCATCTCTGCTGGTCCGCCCACTCACTTCTCTCCTCTCCTCCGCCCCTCTCATGAAGCCAGCCTGCCTGCCGCAGCAGCCCCAATCCACTGGTTAGGTAGGGACCCTGTGGCAAGAGACTCTGGGCTATGGGCCCCAGATTCGGGGCTATAGCCCCAATAGCCACCTCCTAGCAACGCCCCTGCTTCCTCCTTCCCAAAACAAAAAATTCATGCCTCCCCACTTACCAGACCTCAGATTCAGCACAGGAAAAAGGAGCAGGAAAAGTCCTGCATCCCCAGTCTCCCTTTGGCTGTGTGATATGATACCTCACGGAGAAGTCTAGGAGTTCCCTCAACCGTGCACTGTCAATTGCCGGCATCTGAGACCTCGCAGTAATTTGATGCTTTTCAGGGGGATCTCTTATTAAACTGAGGGGATGGGGCACAATAGAAGGGGGGCTGGCTGCTGCACTCCAAAACTCTGATTGTTTCTACTGTGCTGATGCTGAGGCTAAACAGCAGGGACACTGGGCATTTTGCCAGGATGCTCTGGGGGGGTTTAAACACCCCTGACCCCCCTCCCTTATCTATGCCCCTGGGTGATGCAGGAAGTCACGCAACGCTCACTCTAGAAAGTACAGTCCTACGCCATCCCACTGAGAATTCAAGGAAGGCTATAAATTGACTACACAGAATTATTATGAAGGTCTGAGTAAACTTTTTGATATTAGCACAGTTGCTATATTATTTTATTTTATTTAAAGAGCTTTTATATATGTTATTGATTTCCAATGAAAGCCTTAGCTATAAGCTGGCAAGTCTTTGCTTTAGATCATGTGATCAAGTAAGCATTAAGGGTTTGGAGTTTGGCTAGGATCAGCAGTCTCCTTCTCTGTTTGTATCATTGGCATCCATTAATGGTTTGGAGTGTGGCTGGGATCAGCAGTCTTCTCTCTGTTTGTATTAGGCACCTTATACCATCTAAATCCTCTCAATACAGCAAGTATATTGTTATTTGGGATGGGTTACTAAGGAGTGGAAAAGGTCAAGGCCCTCGCCTGTCACATATTATAATCTTTAAGGGAAGCAAGGCTTTCAATGTAATATTTACTTCAAAGTGTGTTCCACCTACTCCATCCAGTATTGCATTTATTTGTATAATTGCTTATCTTTTCATTTAGATCTGCAAACAAAACTTACCATTTACCTTACAATAACATGACTAATAGATTTTCCTACTTTAACATTATCCATATACTGTATAGTTTTCAAATGTAAAATTCCTAGGAACATTTTTTTTCAAACATTTACATTTCTAACATTGTGTAGGTTCTTATTAATCTAGGTCATAGTATAGCTACTAGTAGTTAATAAAATGTTAGGAGCATGTAACTAGATTTGTTCTGTAAGGTTATATAAGTGTTTTTTTCTGCGCTCTTGTGGCTACTGTCGCAACTCCAGTGGTCCCTGAGCCAGGGCTGTAAGAGAGGTCTCCTTCTACACATCAGGCTCTGTTACAATGTACGTGACAGCAGAGCATGAGCTGTTTACCTTTAGGCTCCTTATTTCAAAATGAAATCTTCTACAGGAACCACCTGATCAGAAAAGGGGGAGGGGGTTATAGCTTCAACTATTGAGCTTTGTAAACACTTTTTTTGTAAGCAATACGATTAGCCTGAAAAACATGTGACAGCATATTATTATACAATATGAATATTTACTAGACCAAAGAGGTCAGGTGAAGGTAAATAGTTCTTGATAGTTGATTAGACATTGCCATTAATAAATAATACATACAGCGCCTTGAAAAAGTATTCATACCCCTTGAAATTTTCAACATTTTGTCATGTTGCAACCAAAATTGTAAATGTATTTTATTGGGATTTTATGTGATAGACCAACACAAAGTGGTACAAAATGTTGAAGTGGAAGGACCATGATAAATGGTTTTCACAATATCTTACAAATATGTAAAAATTGCGGTGTGCGTTTGTATTCAGCCTCTTTACTCTGATACCCCTAACTAAAATCTAGTGGAACCAATTGACTTCAAGAGTCACCTAAATAGTAAATGGAGTCCACCTGTGTGTAATTTAATCTCAGTATAAGACAGCTATTCTGTGAAGCCTTCAGAGGTTTGTTAGAGAATCTTAGTGAACAAACAGCATCATGAAGGCCAAGGAACACACCAGACAGGTCAGGAATAAGGTTGTGGAGAAGTTTAAAGCAGGGTTAGGTTATAAAAAATATCCCAAGTTTTGAACATCTCATGGAGCACTGTTCAATCCATCATCAAAAAATGGACAAAGTATGGCACAACTGCACACCTACCAAGGCAAGGCCATCCACCTAAACTGACAGGCCGGGCAAGGAGAGCATTCATCATAGAAGCAGCTAAGAGGCCCATGATAACTCTGGAGGAGATGCAGAGATCCACAGCTCAGGTGGGAGAATCTGTCCACAGGACAACTATTAGTCATGCACTTCCTAAATCTTGCCTTTATGGACAAGTGGCAAGAAGAAAGCCATTGTTGAAAGAAAGCCATAAGAAGTCCCTTTTGCAGTTTGCAAGAAGCCATGTGGGGGATACAGCAAACATGTGGAAGAAGGTGCTCTGGTCAGATGAGACCAGAATTGAACTTTTTGGCCTAAAAACAAAATGCTATGTATGCTGAAAACTAACACTGCACGTGGGGTGGAGGTTCACCTCCCAGCAGGACAATGACCCCAAACATACAGCCAGAGCTACAATGGAATGGTTTAGATCAAAGCATATTCATGTGTTATAATGGCCCAGTCAAAGTCCAGACCTAAATCCAATTGAGAATCTGTGGCAAGACTTGAAAATTGCTGTTCACAGATGCTCTCCATCCAATCTGACAGCGCTTAAGCTATTTTGCAAAGAAGAATGGGCAAAAATGTCACTCTCTAGATGCGCAAAGCTGGTAGAGACATCCCTAAAAAGACTTGCAGCTGTAATTGCAGCAAAAGGAGTTCTACAAAGTATTGACTCAGGGGGGCTGAATACAAATGCACACCACACTTTTCACATATTTATTCGTAAAAAAAATGTTGAAAACCATTTATAATTTTCCTTCCACTTCACAATTATGTGCCACTTTGTGTTGGCCTATCACATAAAATCCCAATAAAATACATTTACGTTTTTTTGTAACATGACAAAATGTGGAAAATTTCAAGGGGTATGAATACTTTTTCAAGGCATTGTATATCTCCAAAGCTCAATAATATTCAGAAGGAAACACAGAACAAAACTCCATAGTGAAGTATTATGGACACCATTTATTATTATTAGTTTATTATTATTATTATTACTCAGTCACAAACATAAAAGATTCATGCAGCATAACACAGAAAACGCTCTGCTTTCTCCAGCAGGTGTCCTGACATTGGCCTCTGAGTTTTGCTTTGTGTTTCCTCCTGAATATTATTGAGTTCAGAGACCAATATTGGCCTCTTAAAAGGGGAAACAGTCTGATCCAGGCATCCATCCGGGATGTGTGCTAAAAACGCTGTATGACCTCTGTGAATATGGGGTGTGTTGCTCTGGTAGGTAGTTCTATGTGCATGCGGAGGAGCACTGGATGGATTTTTGTTGCACTAAGGTCTCGCAAAACCTGAAGAATGTTTTTACACATGGACAGGGCCGGCGCTACCACTAGGCGAACTAGGCAGGCGCCTAGGGCGCACTGCCGCCTAGGGCGCCCGGCCACTCGTGTTCCTACTCCCTCTTTCCCTCAGCAACTGCCGCTCTGCTCTCGGGTCCCTCCATACAGTATCAGAGGCGCCAGTGCAGCGGCGGCGGGGTACTGTATCCATTAAGGAAAGGAAACATCCCCTGTGCTGCTGCGCGCCCCTGATGATCATAGTGTAGTGCCAGTGAGTGTGACCTCGGTCACATTGTCACCGTCTCTGATCTTCCCTAGTGGCGGCAGTGAGAAGAGGAGGGGAGAGAGCCCGGGAAAAGAGCAGCGTCAGCCAGCCTTGGAGTGCTTGCCTGCAGGATACTTTGAACCGGCCTGGGCAGATGAGATGGAAGCCCGGCTGCATATAGGTTCGGGATTGGCGCCATTTCACTGCCCTCCTCCCCCTGGACCATCGGGATCGTTTGTGAGAACAGACAGCAGCGCCGCTCTGCTCAGCGAGGTTACCAGAGCATCAGACAGGTAGTGGAAAAACAGTAACCTGAATTTAAAAAAAAAATAATTCTGCTGGCTGGTTTATATTGTATTATGTACAGAGGGGGACAGAGGTGTGGGGGGTGGGCGCAGAGAAGAACTGAAGTGTATGTGGGGGAGGAGGTTACAGAGGGAAACAAATTGTGTGTGGGGGGGGGGGCAGAGGGGAACATATGTGTGGGGGGGGGGGACAGAGGGGAACATATGTGTGTGGGGGGGACAGAAGGGAACATATGTGTGTGGGAGGGGGACAGAGAGGAATATATGTGAGTGGGGGGCAGAGGGGAACATATGTGTGTGGGGGGGGACAGAGGGGAACATGTGGGGGGTGGGGGGGACAGAGCGGAACATATGTGGGGGCAGAGGAGAACATATGTGTGTGGGAGGGGGACAGAGGGGAACATATGTGTGTGGGAGGGGGACAGAGGGGAACATATGTGTGGGAGGGGGACAGAGGGGAACATATGTGGGGACAGAGGGGAACATATGTGTGTGGGAGGGGGACAGAGGGGAACATATGTGTGGGAGGGGGACAGAGGGGAACATATGTGTGGGAGGGGGACAGAGGGGAACATATGTGTGGGAGGGGGACAGAGGGGAACATATGTGGGGGAGGGGGACAGAGGGGAACATACGTGGGGGCAGAGGGGAACATATGTGTGGGAGGGGGACAGAGGGGAACATATGTGTGGGAGGGGGACAGAGGGGAACATATGTGGGACAGAGGGGAACATATGTGTGGGAGGGGGACAGAGGGGAACATATGTGTGGGAGGGGGACAGAGGGGAACATACGTGGGGGCAGAGGGGAACATATGTGTGGGAGGGGGACAGAGGGGAACATATGTGTGGGAGGGTGACAGAGGGGAACATATGTGTGGGAGGGGGACAGAGGGGAACATATGTGGGGCAGAGGGGAACATATGTGTGGGAGGGGGACAGAGGGCAACATATGTGGGGGCAGAGGGGAACATATGTGTGGGAGGGGAACAGAGGGCAACATATGTGGGGGCAGAGGGGAACATATGTGTGGGAGGGGAACAGAGGGGAACATATGTGGGGGCAGAGGGGAACATGTGTGGGAGGGGGACAGAGGGGAACATATGTGTGGGAGGGGGACAGAGGGGAACATACGTGGGGGCAGAGGGGAACATATGTGTGGGAGGGGGACAGAGGGGAACATATGTGTGGGAGGGTGACAGAGGGGAACATATGTGTGGGAGGGGGACAGAGGGGAACATATGTGGGGCAGAGGGGAACATATGTGTGGGAGGGGGACAGAGGGGAACATATGTGTGGGGGGGTGACAGAGGGGAACATATGTGTGTGGGGGAGGAGGTTACAGAGGGGAACACAGGTGGGGGGGTACAAAAGATAAACAGAAGTGTGGGGAGGGTACAGAGATAAACAGAGTTGTGAGGGGGGGTGGGGTGCAGCGGGGAACAGGCATTCAGGGGATTGATGAAGCAATTGGGGTGATCTGAGGTGCTGAAAATACAGGAATTAGGGTGATTTGAGGTGTGCAGGTTCAAACTAGGCAGCCGCCTAGGGCGCCCATCCACTGGTGTTCCTACTCCCTCTCTCCCTCAGCAACTAACAAGCATCTGCTCTGCTCCCAAGTCCCTCCATACAGTATCAAAGGCGAAAGTGCAGTTCAAGTTCACCTTTGTGAAAAAATAATAAATGCAGATCTTTTTGCAAAAAGGTAAAAAAATGTGCATTTATTATTATTTTAGTCATTGTCAGTGTATCTGTCTGCTCGTACGGACAGGCAGTTACACAGTTAGCCTGTCCATATACCTGTGTACCATAGCTGACGCAAAGGAAGCGAGCTGGTGCCGCCACTATTTGTCTTCAGGCCGGGTCCAGAGGCACAGGTGTAGAGCTACCGCAAAAATCTCCCCCACCATCTCCACCATAACCATATACATGGGCAGGGAAAGGGGGTGGAGTCAGGGGCGGCGCTAATGGGGGGGCGCCAAAATGAGGTTTTGCCTAGGGTGTCAAAAATCCTTGCACCAGCCCTGCACATGGATGGACTTTATCACTGATGAATATTAAGCACTGTGATTCATATTGATTGGACATTACTATGTGTTTGTTATAGTAATAATAATAACAATACAGGCACTTACTTTTAAGTACACGATGGAACCAGAGCGTGTATGTAAAACAATAATGCACTTAAAGTGAAACAATACCTTTATTTACTTCTAGGGTGTAATAGAGGTGTCAGGGGCAGTAGTGGGGGGTCAGGGGCAGTAGTGGAGATGTCAGGGGCTGTAGTGCAGGTGTCACGACTGTAGTGGGGGGTCAGGGGCACACTGAAACAGGGCGGGTTATGCTCTTGGAGCTTCAGCTCCTTCCATGACTAATGTATTCCAGATATCCTTCCTGCCAACCTTTTAAAACCTCCCCTCTTCTCCTACGAACCTTTTTCCTTATATTCCATTATATTAACCTTTACATTAAATAAATAGGAGACACAGAAGTTTGGATTGTAACTGGCCATAGCAGCCTTTTATTAACCAATATCTTAAAACCAGTATAAAATTAACCTCATTAACATATGTACAATCTTTTCCACTACAGTATTTTTCTCCCAGTCTATTGGTCTTTGACGGCACCCGAATTTCACCTTTTCCACTTAAAGTGGAAGTAAACTCCCCTATCGTTTTCAGCCAAGGAAGCTGCCATCTTTGCCTCTGTTTAATCTTCAACTGCTATGGTGCTGCACATGTGATTCGTTATGACACCAGCCATTGGATGGTTTGATAGTTTGGCTGAGAGCACAGCCAATGTGCAGTTAGCATTCCCGGCATGCCTTTTTTTTAACTGTTTAAATCCATTTGTTTACTTCCACTTTAACACTTTTTCACCAATGCACTGCGGGACCAACTTTACCATAACAGGCCTCCAGAGGTTTATCAGCCTGGAGACAACCCCCTTTCCCGCAGTGCAACCATTCCTGTATTCCAGCCTACCCTTCCACTGGGATACACCAAAAAGGGGGGCACATACCACCTATAAGCTCCCCCCCCCACCATTCCATCACATCAGTTTTCTTGCCACCATCAAAGACCAAAGACACTGCCACAGCCTACAAAGGATGACCCCCTTAGCCTTAAGGTCCCCTTCATACCCGCAGGGCACTTTGAATCCCATCCTGAAGGCCCAACGCCCATAAGTCAATTCCCACTGCTGAAAAAGTGCACTCCACCCCCCCCAGGTACATTACCACATCCTTCTCCAACTCCATGTGCCAAATCACCAATCCTCCGTTGCTCTTAAAAAATCGCCCCACCACTTTATTTACTTTAATCCGCGCTTTATTGATCCGGAAAACCGAACGTGCCATCCGCCAAGAAGTCCAAGCAACTATGTCCGACCACACTAGTAGTATTCCCGGACAAATTCTCTGTAGCAGCAAAAAATCGCCCTTCACGTCCATGATGAGATCCCTAGTAGATCCGGCCCCCAAATCATTCCCTCCCGTGTGAATGACCAACACGTCTGGTGGCCAATCAAGGCTGGCATAGCGCTGGGATGCTGAGAAACTTTCCTTCCTCCCCTCGTTCTCTTACTCTCTGCTTCCCTCCCGAAGCCCCGCCTCCTTTTATACCACTCCTCCCCACAGTGTCAGAACCGCCTTCTTCTTCCTCTCCAACATTAACCCCTTACCACTCATTGTCCCTATTTGTCATGCCCGGCCCTCCATTAGTCCCTGCTCTTCTTATTCTAGGCCTCTCTCTGTGGCTGCAAATTGTCTGTACAGTACTTGTGAGGCACTTTACATACACTCCCAGGTATGTCCATACTCACGAGCGTGCGTAAAGTAAACTTTGAACACTGAGGACAGTATTTTGGTATACCTGTACTAGAGAGAACCCCCACCACAAAAGGAGGGGCTATCCCAGTGGAAGTGAAATGCAGAAATCATAGCAACTTCTATCCCTGAATTTGACTTTTACTAAATCAGAACACATGTCCCAGAAGTGGGTCTGGTAAGAGACTAAGCCCCCGTAACACATGGTTGGACATTCCGACCACAAAATCCGTCAGATTTTTTCTGACGGATTTTGTCCGAAACTGGTGTTGCATACACACCGTCGGACAAAGTTGTCGGAAAATCCGATCACGATGAAATCCGTTCCTTAAGACGGGACTACGTTTAGGCTAGTAGCCAATAGCTTTGGTCTCATAATTTGATCTGAGTGTGCGTGGCACTTTGTCCGATCGGAATTCTCTACAAACGATCGGACAAAGTCCGATCAGATTTTGTTGTCGGAAAATTTGAGATCCTGCTCTCAAATTTTTTCCATCAGAATTTCCGATGGAAAAAGTCCAATAGAGCCCACACACGATAGGATTTTCTGACAATATAATCCAATCGGACCTTTTCCGTCGGAATTTCCGACTGTGTGTACAGGGCATAACTGTACACAAGTTAAAGTAATTGTAAAGGCAAGAATATTATTTCAAAAAGCAAGCATGTTATAATTACCTGCTCAGTGCAATGGTTTTGCACATAGCAGCCCCTATCCTCTTCTTGGGTCCCCCGACAGGCGCTCCTCCTGGCCCCCCGCCATAGAAAAATGCTTGACATTGACACACACAGTGTGGCTCAGCTACAATCCCAGAGCTGCATTCATTTGTGTCTTTTATGTCTTCCTAGAGTTCAATTGTAACGCCTAACAACCCCCCACTTCCAACACTTAAATAATCCCCCAACATTTTACCAAACATTGATACTAAAACCTGGAAGGCACTGCCTTGGAGCTCAATGTAATCTATTTGCATAACATTTCTTAAAGGGGTTGTAAAGGCAGAAAGTTTATTTTATTTTAATGCATTAAGACAAAAAAGCCTTCTGTGTGCAGTAGCCACCCCCACCCAGCCCTCCAACACTTATCTGAGGTCCCTCCCTGCCCAGATGCTGGCAGCCAGTCAGCTAGCCAATCAGGTGAGAGAGGGGGTGGGGCCGTGTTTGGGGCTCCGTGTTTGAATGGACACAGGGAGCTGTGACTCAGCTTGGGTGCCCCCATAGCAAGCTGCTTGCTGTGGGGGCACTGAACAGAAGGGAGGGGCCAGGATCAATCAAGAGGGACCTGTGAAAAGTAGGATCTGTGCAAATCCACTGCAACAGAGCAAGTAAATATAATGTTTGTTATTTTTACAGGAAAAAAAAAAAAGACTACAATCACTTCATGATGCACATATGGCTTCTGTTGCAAGTACAACTATAATATACTACTAGAAATACAGTGAAGTGCTCTGTTCTGTAGTCATACCACATATTTCATTATGTAAAGTAATGTAAATGTGATTGGATTGAGTTCTCTTTTATAAAAGCATTATTTCCAATGCTAGATTATAGCATACTTCACATTGAGAAAGTACCAACACTTATCAGTAATGTACGACTGTGCAAATACTTCATATACTTATGTCCTCAGCAGCCTCTCTATACTGAACAGATCACTAGACATTGGTGTCCTGTTTTTAATCCAATTCTTTGGTTGTTGTTTTTTTTAACTGCTTCCCAACCAGCGCATTACGATGTACATCAGCACAATGGCACAGGTGTGCAAAAGGGCGTACAGGTATGTCCCTCCGTCATAGCCACATAGCGGGGGCGCACCACATGCCACGGGAGCATGCCCGCGGGTCCCACAGACTCGTTGACCGATGGTGGCCCGTGATCGTGGTCAGGAGAGGCAGAACAGGGAACTGCCAATGTAAACAAAGCATTTCCCTGTTCAGCCCACCACCCCTACAGTTAGAACACACTGAGGGAACACAGTTAATCCCTTGATCTCCCCCTAGCGGGTAACTCCTTCCCTGCCAGTGACATTTATACAACAATTAGTGGCTATTTTAAGCTCTGATCGCTGTATAACTGTCAATGGTCCCAAAATAGTGTCAGAAGTGTCCGATCTGTCCACTGCAATGCTGCAGTCCCGATAAAAATCACAGATCACCGCCATTAGTCGTAAAAAAAAAAAATGATCATAAAAATGCCATAAATCTATCTCCTATTTTGTAGATGCTATAACTTTTGCGCAAACCAATCTATATACGCTTATTGCTATTTTTTTTACCACAAATATGTATTAGAATATATATCGTCCTAAAGTGATGAAGAAATTAGTTTTTTTATATATTTTTTGGGGATATTTATTATATCAAAAACTGAAAAATATTGCTTTTTTTTCAAAATTGTCAGTTTTTTTTGTTTATAGCGCAAAAAATAAAAACTGCAGAGGTGATCAAATACCACCAAAACAAAGCTCTATTTGTGGGGAAAAAAAGGACGCCTGCGCAATTGTCAGTTAAAGTGACGCAGTGCCGCCAAGTTAAAGGCATAATGTACTGGTATGCATCACATACTAGGACATTGTGAAAAACTTATCTTAAAACAAACCCCTCCAGCAGTGCACTATGACCGCTGACAGGGCTTCCATTTTTACCCGATTTTCCTTGTAGGTTTGCAGGCTCCAGCCGTTTGAATGGCTGAGCCATGATGACATCACTCCTGCGCATGCATGTGCACGGGAGTCATGGCCGCAGCACAGAGCTCTGAAGGGACGACATGAGTATGACATCCCTTCAGAGCTCATGTGTTGGTGCATATGTTCACTGGCTGCAGAAAAAGTTAATTTCTCCTAAATGGTGCACGTTTAGGAGAAATCCTTGAACCTGCAGTTTAATTTTAAGCTTATCTGTAGGCACAAGTGTCCAAGCAGTGTTCACCATAGCTTTAAATATTATCTTCTGACATAAAAGCATCACCATTATTGATGAACACTGGGAATTGCATTGAAATCTATAGCGGTGAATATTGTTAGTCAAATCTGCCCATTTGTAGGGTTAGCCATAGAAAGCCACTCTCAAAGAGAGACCAATAAAAACATTACAGTGTTTAGAGAGGGTTTTTTTCATGAGACTTCAAGGGTGACATAAAAAAAAACCTTAAAACCTTTAACCACTTCAGCTCTGGAAAGATTTATCCCCCTTAATGACCAGGCCATTTTTTGAAATATGGCACTGCGTCACTTTAACTGACTTATGCAGGCATGAGAAGTTGTACCCAACAAAATGTATGTCTTTTTTCCCCACAAATAGAGCTTTTCTTCTGGTGGTATTTGATCACCTCTGCGGTTTTTATTTTTTGCGCTATAAATAAAAAAAATAGTGACAATTTTGAAAAAAATAATAATAATTTTTACTTTCTGCTATAATACACATCCAAAAAAAAGAAATGTAAAAAATCGAATTTCTTCATCAATTTAGGCCAATATGTATTCTGCTACATATTTTTGGTAAAAAAAAAAAATCCCAATAAGCGTATATTAATTGGTTTCCGCAAAAGTTATAGCGTCTACAAAATAGGGGATTAGATTTAGGGACTTCTCATTTTTTTAATTGTTTTTAATGGTAATGGAAGTAATCTGCGATTCTATTACATTGTAACATTGTTACATTATTACATTATAATATAAAAGGAAATAGTTCTATAGAGGTGATAGACACACAATGGTAGATACTTATCCACAACAGCGGAATGAGTGAACTGAGGTCAATATAAATTGTTGTAACAAATAACCAGCGATGTCCAATGGTAGAGAGGAGAGTGTTTTGCTACTGACCTAATAGACAGGGGAAAATGATAATGATGATAGTAGCACCAACATGGCTAAAAGATAGTCTACAAAAAGAAATTTATGGGGAAAAGATCAAAGGGATTCGTACATGGAACATCATAACCATGATTTGCCTTTAGGTCACCCCACAGAATGATGGACTGTCTTGATACCAGGTTTATATAAAAATTACAAATATTTATTGTTGAGTATAAAAAACTTTTTTAGAAAAAGAGAAAGTTTGTACATACATAGATGAATACATATTATGGCTATAACATAGACAAAATTTGTTACGACAGTATTTTGTGTCCAATACGGTCTTTGGTTTCTCTACTAGTTTCGCGACTATTCTGTCGCTTCTTCAGGAGACCTTGTTTGTCTACAACGAAATTTATCACAAATTACTTAACAAGAAACAGCAACGGTTATTTAAAGATATTAGATGTATTTTTTACAATCAGTTAGAAAAAGAAGTAATATAAACACGAAGCATGCAGCTCACCACCATGCAACTATCGAGAGGCATATGGAGTTCGGGTAGTCCCTACCAGGTCGGGTATTGACCACCCTTTGGGGCGGGCACGGGAGGTTCAGCTACAAAACAGTAACAAAGGATTTCAAGTGATGAATGTGCAAAATGTAAGCAGCTTACATAACTTGAACATAGACATTTTTCTCGTAATGTAGCTATAAAAATCACATACCGGTATAGCCAGAAATTGGCCCTGATAGGCCCCCATATTATGGGCGGCATCGGGTCCGCTTCAGCAATCATTCGCCGAGGGTTTCCTCGGTGATTATGGCTGATGTGCATCGCCACGTCGTGGCACATGCGCAGTAGGAGCGGCGGACCCGGCGACGTCATAGCTCGACACCCGCGCCGCGCTTGTGACGCCGCCGGGTAGGGGGTTAAAGGTGCGCCGGCATGGCGTTCCTTCACAGCAGACAAAACACAGGACGGGAAGTCTCCACGTTAAAACCGCTGCTTGGACTGAGAAGCTTCAGGAGGTATGCTGCTTTTTGGTAATAGATCCTCTATATACCTTACATTTTGAAACTATTTCGTTATAGTAAAAGTGTACCGAGCTGACTAAATGATATCTTCACTAGGTCAGCACGATACACTCACACCAAACTGAACAGCAACTTGGATCTCCCTCCTGAATTAGGCACAATGTCCATTCTGTACTAGATCTATTCGTCCGGGTTCTCCCGGCATAACGATACTTGTACTGAAGCCTCAACGTCCATCGGAATTGCTATATTGCTGCACCCTTACTTATGCTGCTTTTTTTAAAATTTCTGGCTATACCGGTATGTGATTTTTATAGCTACATTACGAGAAAAATGTCTATGTTCAAGTTATGTAAGCTGCTTACATTTTGCACATTCATCACTTGAAATCCTTTGTTACTGTTTTGTAGCTGAACCTCCCATGCCCGCCCCAAAGGGTGGTCAATACCCGACCTGGTAGGGACTACCCGAACTCCATATGCCTCTCGATAGTTGCATGGTGGTGAGCTGCATGCTTCGTGTTTATATTACTTCTTTTTCTAACTGATTGTAAAAAATACATCTAATATCTTTAAATAACCGTTGCTGTTTCTTGTTAAGTAATTTGTGATAAATTTCGTTGTAGACAAACAAGGTCTCCTGAAGAAGCGACAGAATAGTCGCGAAACTAGTAGAGAAACCAAAGACCGTATTGGACACAAAATACTGTCGTAACAAATTTTGTCTATGTTATAGCCATAATATGTATTCATCTATGTATGTACAAACTTTCTCTTTTTCTAAAAAAGTTTTTTATACTCAACAATAAATATTTGTAATTTTTATATAAACCTGGTATCAAGACAGTCCATCATTCTGTGGGGTGACCTAAAGGCAAATCATGGTTATGATGTTCCATGTACGAATCCCTTTGATCTTTTCCCCATAAATTTCTTTTTGTAGACTATATATTAGGATGAGGATACCATATATTGTTTTTTTCTTTTTTCTTATAAATTAGGCACAATAGTATAATTATGGCTAAAAGATAGAAAAAATACAAAAATATATGTGCTCAGTATAGCCACTAGTTTTACATTTGCTGACAAAAGCTGTGGTAAATGATAAAGAACGAGCGGCCGCTGTGTGTGATCAAGTGAATATTATTTAGTAGCCTGACTGACTGAGCCAAAAAGAAGCCCCATATATATGGATCCCGACTAGAAGTGCGTCA
Organism: Lithobates pipiens; assembly: GCF_037356315.1. Taxonomy (NCBI): domain Eukaryota; kingdom Metazoa; phylum Chordata; class Amphibia; order Anura; family Ranidae; genus Lithobates; species Lithobates pipiens. The sequence continues at coordinate 98,877,457 of NW_027507764.1, read as the reverse complement.
CCGCAAACCAGAAGTGCGTCACCGCAAACCAGAAGTGCACAGCCGCAAACCGGAAACCAGAAGTGCGTAACGCAAACCGGAAGTGCACAGCCGGAAACTGGAAACCAGAAATGCTTATTCGCCGTGCACATGCTCAAAAAGAGGACAAGGCGCTGGGTGGCCACACAAGGAAGAGCAAAAGGCCTCAATGTCTCCCAGATCGCAAGAATGGGTAAGAATGGGCAACAAACATGCTGAACCGGAACAGAGCGACAACCATAAAAAGTACAATGTAAAAGGGGAAGGTAACACGAGCGTCCCCTAAGCCCTTGTACACACGGTCGGACATTATGATGGACAATGTCCGATAGGACCGCGTTGTCAGATAATCCGACAGTGTGTGGGCTCCATCGGACTGTTTCCATCGGAGTATCCGACGGACCAAGTTTTCCAGCTGGGCTATAAAATTTTCCAACAACATGATCCGATCGGACTTTGTCCGATCATGTGTAGAGAATTCCGATCGGACAAAGTGCCACGCATGCTCAGATCAAATTCCTAGACCAAAGCTATTGGCTACTAGCCTGAACGTAGTCCCGTCCTAACGAAATAACGTCATCACGTTAAGTACGATTGGATTTTCTGACAACTTTGTCCGACTGTGTGTATGCAACAGTTTTGGACAAAATCCGACGGATTTTGTTGTCGGAATGTCTGACCGTGTGTACAAGGGCTAAAACAATTAGAGTACATAACATATTTACATCAATCCATAACCCTAAGTTCTGTACAAAGACATACATTGCAACAGGTTGCAATAGATTGTTGATTATATTGAATTGAATACATACATACATACAGAAGAATGTCAGCTATCCCTGGCACTGGGGGTTCTCATTGGACCAAAGCAGGCCTGGGACCTTGCTACATGAACAATGTCCTGTCACTAATTCTAACTAAGATAACATAGTGGCCCAGGCATACAGGTATCTCCATGAGGTGAGAGTCCATTATGGCATTGTCCAATAGGGATGAGCCGAACACCCCCTGATTCGGTTCGCACCAGAACATACTGAACAGGCAAAAAATTTGTCAGAACACACAAACACCATTAAAGTCTATAGGACACGAACATGAATAATCAAAAGTGCTCATTTTAAAGGCTTATATGGAAGTTATTAAAAAGTGTTTGGGGAGCCGGGTCCTGTCCCAGGGGACATGTATCAATGCAAATTTTTTTTTTTGAAACACCTGTTTTTTCAGGAGCAGTGATTTCTTTAATGCTTAAAGTGAAACAATAAAAATGAAATATTCCTTTAAATATTGTGCCTAGGGGGTGTCTATAGTATGCCTGTAAAGTGGGACATTTTCCCCGTGTTTAGAACAGTACCGCAGCAAAATTAGATTTCTAAAGGAAAAATTGTCATTTAAAACTGATCGCAGCTGTAATAAATTGTCTGGTCTCGGCAATATAGATAAAACTCATTGAAAAAAGAGTATGAGGTCCCTCCCAGTCCATTACCAGGCCCTTTGGGTCTGGAATGAATATTAAGGGAAACCCTGAACCAAAAATGAAAAAAAAAATTGCGTGGGGATCCCCCTTCGGGGCCTGGGCCAAACACATCTCCAAATGTGTGTCTCCAAACTCATCCCACTTTGAACGCTTGCTTTTTTGTACGTCAATGAGCTGTGGGCCACTTCATTATCTGTTGTGCAGCTCATTGGAATATTAGAAAGCTGGAGTTTGGATTACAGATGGGTTCAGAGGATGACCAAACTCATCCCTAGTTACTAACAGTCAGCAACATGTGCGCTGTGTGCTGCCCTACCGAGGACTTGGAACGTGATGATGATGCCAAAACCTGGCCCTGTGTATAATTCCCTTATAAGAACAAATAAACTGCATTTACCGTTTTCCACATGATATACTTTTATGATATACTTTAAAAAGTTTTTTTTTCTCTGTTCTTACATAATCAGATGTTCCTGAAAATATAGATGAGCTTCAACTAACTGTAGAGCTGTGATGGCAAACTGATGCCTTATTATAACTCTGCAGATCACAATGAATTTGAAATCTTTTCACAGGGAGAATTTTTTTTTTATTTCTTTAGCTCAACACACTTGGAAAAGGGGAAACTTCTCAGCTGTGATATATATGGTGCATTCTGTTTGCAACTTCCCTGAAAATCATCAAGGGAATTAATTATCTCTTCTTGGTTTCAAAAGTGTTTTGTGTGTAAACCTGTGAATGTGAAGGTAAAGCTCTCATCACTCAGCTTTACCATAAAAAGAACTCTGCAGTATGTCTGAAATGTTATCATCTACTGCCTCCTGTTTAATAAGAAAATAAACTAATTGAAAAATGATTGTAGAGTCACAATTATTTACAAACCTGTAGAGTCAGACGGGTAAATTAAAGATCCAATCAAGTCAAAAATGCCTTTAAGCCTTGAAATTCCTACAACAGACCCAGCCCTCACTTAAGGGCTTTGGTTCTTTATCTAGGCAGAACTGTAGTGCCTAAGGTATTGATGCTATTTAAATTGCCTTGTGGCCAATTATTTGGTGCCGCGCAAACAATACTAATATACAGTTAGCAATTCCTAAAGTTATTCTTAAAGCTGGACTCCAGGAAAACAACTGAATACACAAATAATCTACACACATGGGACCTGTGTTTTTTTGTAAAAATCTCTTTTTATTAATGCTTACATTACATTTGTGGTTGGGAGGTGGTAAAAACAGGTGGTTGAGCTCCGTCCACATCCCTCTTATGCGCGTACACACGATTGGAATGCTCTGATGGTTTTCCTATCAGAAGTCCGATGGAATTCCGCTCATGCTGTCTTGCATACACACAGTCACACCAAATTCCGACCGCCAAGAACGCGGTGACGTACGACACGTACGATGGGACTAGAAAAAGGAAGTTCAATACCTAGTAGCCAATATCTTCCATCTCGTAGTTGAATTTGAGCATGCATGAGTTTTTGCGCGTCAGAATTGCATACACACGATCGGAATTTCCGAAGTTTTTCCATCTGGAAAATTGAGAACATGCTATCAAATTTTTGCTGGTGGGAATTCGGCCAGCTAAATTCCGATGGAGCATACACACGGTCGCATTTTCCGATGAAAAGCTCTCGTCGGTCTTTTGCTGGCAGAAATTCCGATCGCGTGTACGCGGCATAAAGCTGCAAAGGCAGCCAGACAGGATTGTAAACTTGCTGCAATGCTTTGCTTCCTGACGCTGCAAGAATGATACCATAGCTCCCAACTGTCCCTGATTTGGAGGGACTGTCCCTAATTTGAAGCAATGCCCCTCTGTCCCTCTTCCCCCCTCATTTGTCCCTCGTTTTGGTCTGATCTATATAGTTATATAAAATGCACTTTTTACCTATCAAAAAGTGTTTTCCAATGTTAAACCTTTCATCTGATTTCTAAATTGCTGCATTTGTAAATTCCTAAAGCCAATATAAAGGAATAGTAGTAGTAAAAAAAGCACTTGTGTGTTAAACCAATCTTGTTTTTTGTACAATTCACCTTTAAGGGGGTGTGTCAAGGGGTGTGTCCTGTGCCTGCATACTTTTGCTGATAGGTGTCCCTCATTCCCATCTCAAAAATTTGGGAGGTATGTGATACCCCATGTGGCATTCAATGGACAGTACTACCTGCCAAATGAAACCCATTCAATTGAGTTTCCTTCCCCACTTAAAACTTGTTTACACTTGCAGTTGAGGGGAAGTAAACACTCAACTGAGTTGCATTTTTACCCCAACAGCTCCCCGTTAAAGTGGGAATATACTCACATGCATGACTTTCACCTATAGGTAACCCTGAAGTAAGGCTTATCAATAGGTACAGTAAATATCTCCTAAATGTGCATCGTTTACTTTTGATGCAGCTGTTGACATCATTTGCACATGCCGTGCCATTCCTTCATAGTTCTGTTCCGTGAACGGCAGCTCCAATGGGGGGAGTGACATCATCACAGCTCCAGCCACTCACACAGCCAGAAGTACGTGAACCCAGAAGGAAGATCAGGTGAAGATGGAAGCGCCTTCAGTGATGACAGTACATTGGTGGAGGGCTTTGTTTTAAAGTAAGCTAACCATAATTTGCTAGTATGCGATGCATACTAGCACATTATGACATTGCCATGCAGGATTAAAAAACAAAAAACAAAAACTACGGTTTACTACCACTTTAAGCTGCAAAGGCAGCATATGGGGGTTTAAACCCCCCTGTTGAGTTTAGTGCAATACATGCAGTTGCAGCATAGCGGCCACTATACAACTGCATTGCACATGGTTGCAGCACAGTGGCACAGGTTTTCAGGGGTTCAAACATGCAATGAGGTGGCAACATAAGGTCTGCATGTCACAAGTCCTCTGAAAAGCAATACACCGCAGATCCTTTTTCAGAGGGTACCGCTAGTGTGAATGAGCCCAGCCCCATTCCAGGAATCAGGTTTTAGCTTCACTCACTGCATGCTCGTTATCTTTTGGAGACAAAGGTCCGTACAATACACATTGTCTCTCCGGGGACTTACTCTCCTGATCAGTGGCGTAACTAGAACCTTCAGGGCCCCGATGCAAGAAACCATGAAGGGCCCCCCTGAACCCCAGCCAGGGCCCTTCCCTCCGAGTCCGGTGGTGGAACTCCAGGGTGTGGTCACAGCTATGCCCTGTAGTTCCACCACTGGTATCAGTCGTTTTTTTTTATTCCTTTTTTTAAATTTTTAGGTGCCCCATTGGGGGACTGTCCCTAGTCAGGATGGGGTCCCCGTCCCCAGAAGAGATGAGGTCATTTTCTCCAGGGCAGATGAAATTACTGCCCCCAGGTGAGAAGGGGTCCCTGTCCCCAGGGGAGGTGGGGGTCCCTGTCCCCACATGAGAAGGGGTCCCTGTCCCCAGGGGGAGATGGAGGGGGTAAGTAATGGTGTGTGGGGGATGGGGTCCTCTCACTCACCATGACCAAGCTATAGGCCGCGCACTCATCCACGTTGGCCTGGGCTCCATCCAGTGTGCTGGACGGGTGATCAGCATATCTCCCAGAAACACCTTTCATCATCTGTGTATGACGGGGGAGGAGGGGGGCTGGCAGACAAGCCTGCAGTGTCCTCCAGGAGCCGGCTCTCATAGGGCTGCACTGCATCTGTGTGCTTATGCAGTGCAGTGTGGGCTGGACTTGGGGGGGGGGGGCGGAGTCTGGCTGGGGAGAACAGACATCGGACTGAGCGGCAATGCATGGAGCAGGAGAGGGGTACTCTGAGGAGGCGGCCGAGGACACAGGTCATGCGGGGAATGCACAACTAAAGAGCAGCCAGTGCGATAGTCGAGCATGGAGCTCTGCTAGTCACCCTCCAGCCACCCGTGTGCATGGTGCACTGGTACCCCTAGCTGCCTATGCTGCTGCCGGCCATATGTAGAGGGGGCTGCATGGGCCCCCTGCAGCACAGGGCCCAGTTGCGGTCGCGACTGCTGCACCCCCTATAGTTACGCCCCTGCTCCTGATTGGCCTTTGGCAGCTGTGGGAGCCATTGGCTCCTGCCAATAACAGCTAGTAAGCCAATCAGAAGATGGAGGGGGCAGAGCCGAGCAGTGGCTCTGTGTGTAAATGGACACACAGAGCAGTGGCTCAGCTCAGGTTTCCCCACAGCTAGCTGTTTGCTGTGGGGGAACCTGGCAAGAGTGAGGGGCCAGGGGGCCAGCATTGTCGGTGTGGGACCCGAGAAGAGGAAGTCGGGGCTGCTCTGTGCAAAACCAATACACAGAGCAGGTAATTATAACATGTTTGTTGTTATTATTATTATTATACAGGTTTTATATAGTGCCAACAGTTTGCTCAGCGCTTTACAACATGAGGGCAGACATTACAGTTACATTACAATTTGGTACAAGAGGAATCAGAGGGCCCTACTCGTTAGAGCTTACAATCTAAAAATGAAGGGTTAATTGATACAAAAGGTAATAGCTGTGGGGGGATGAGCTGATGGAGGAAGTAAAACGGTGTTAGTTAGAAGCAGGATAGGCTTCTTTGAAGAGAAGGGTTTTCAGGGATCGTCTAAAGATGGATAGATTAGGGGACAGTCGGACAGATTGGGGTAAGGAGTTCCAAAGGATGGGAGAAGCTCTGGAGAAATCCTGGAGGCGAGCATGGGAGGAGGTGACAAGGGAGCTAGAGAGCAGGAGGTCTATCCATTTAATGTGAAAAAATGTTAAAATGTTCTCGTTTAGAATGGGATTGCAATGTATGAAAGACAATATATATATATATATATATATATATATATATATATATATATATATATATAGTGCCTTGCGAAAGTATTCGGCCCCCATGAACTTTTCAACCTTTTGCCACATTTCAGGCTTCAAACATAAAGATATAACATTTTTATTTTTTGTGAAGAATCACCAACAAGTGGGACACAATTGTGAAGTGGAACGAAATCTATTGGATTTCTGAAACTTTTTTAACTAATAAAAAAATGAAAAGTGGGGCGTGCAAAATTATTCGGCCCTCTTGCGTTAATACTTTGTAGAGCCACCTTTTGCTGTGATTACAGCTGAAAGTCGCTTGGGGTATGTCTCTATCAGTTTTGCACATTGAGAGACTGAAATTCTTGCCCATTCTTCCTTGCAAAACAGCTCGAGCTCAGTGAGTTTGGATGGAGAGCGTTTGTGAACAGCAGTTTTCAGCTCTTTCCACAGATTCTCTATTGGATTCAGGTCTGGACTTTGACTTGGCCATTCTAACACCTGGATACGTTTATTTGTGAACCATTCCTTTGTAGATTTTGCTGTATGTTTGGGATCATTGTCTTGTTGGAAGATAAATGTCTGTCCCAGTTTCAGGTCTTTTGCAGACTCCAACAGGTTTTCATCCAGAATGGTCCTGTATTTGGATGCATCCATCTTCCCCTCAATTTTAACCATCTTCCCTGTCCCTGCTGAAGAAAAGCAGGCCCAAACCATGAGGCTGCCACCACCATGTTTGACAGTGGGGATTGTGTGTTGAGAGTGATGAGCTGTGTTGCTTTTACGCCAAATATATCGTTTTGCATTGTGGGCAAAAAGTTTGATTTTGGTTTCATCTGACTAGAGCACCTTCTTCCACATGTTTGGTGTGTCTCCCAGGTGGCTTGTGGCAGACTTTAGATGAGACTTTTTATGGATATCTTTGAGAAATGGCTTTCTTCTTGCCACTCTTCCATAAAGGCCAGAATTGTACAGTGTACGACTGATTGTTGTCCTATGGACAGACTCTCCCACCTCAGCTGTAGCTCTCTGCAGTTCATCCAGAGTGATCATGGGCCTCTTGGCTGCATCTCTGATCAGTCTTCTCCTTGTCTGAGCTGAAAGTTTAGAGGGACGGCCAGGTCTTGGTAGATTTGCAGTGGTCTGATGCTCCTTCCATTTCAAAATGATCGCTTACACAGTGCTCCTTGGGATGTTTAAAGCTTGGGAAATCTTTTTGCATCCAAATCTGGCTTTAAACTTCTCCACAACAGTATTACGGACCTGCCTGGTGTGTTCCTTGGTCTTCATGATGCTCTCTGCACTTTCAACAGAATCCTGAGACTATCACAGAGCAGGTGCATTTATACAGAGACTTGATTGCACACAGGTGGATTCTATTTATCACCATCAGTCATTTAGGACAACATTGGATCATTCAGAGATCCTCGCTGAACTTCTGGAGTGAGTTTGCTGCACTGAAAGTAAAGGGGCCGAATAATTTTGCACGCACCACTTTTCAGTTTTTTATTTGCTAAAAAAGTTTAAATTATCCAATAGATTTCGTTCCACTTCACAATTGTGTCCCACTTGTTGGTGATTCTTCACAAAAAATTTAAATTTTATATCTTTATGTTTGAAGCCTGAAATGTGGCAAAAGGTTGAAAAGTTCAAGGGGGCCGAATACTTTTGCAAGGCACTGTATATATACCGTATATATATATATATATATATACATATATATATATATATATATATATATATATAATCTTAAAAACGCATCTTAACATTTAACTGTACAAATTTCTACAGGCAATAGTTTCCTTTAATTTGCAACTTCAGGCTTTTTTAAACCCAGCCTGATTCTATTGGGACTGCTGTCTAGATGTATGCAAGTAGATTGCTGATTAACTGCCAGTATTCCTTTAAATGACAGCTTCACATTTAATCAGCAAAGCTCACAGTGATGTAATTCCATCAGAAAATGGTAATATTTGCAGGTAGCCAGCACACAAAGATATCTGTAGGGTCTGATAGTGCTTATTAAGGTATTTATAATTCCAGCCTGGAGGGCTTTCCTACAGTCCCTGTGTGCTGCGCATAGCTGTAGTGGTGAGAACTGGAATAAATCCAGTACAGCCTGTGGGCAGATTTACAAACTGTACAAATGCTGCTGTGAGAAAAAGTTGGTGAACCTGTAGGAGTTTTCTTGATTTCTGCATGAATGATTTGTTACTTTATCTTCTTCTAGGTCATACTGATAAATCTTCACAAGGACAATGGGGTTGATTTATGAAAACTGTAAAGTGCAAAATCTGGTGCAGCTCTATATATAAACTAGGGATGAGCTCGATGTTTGGGTCGAACATAAATTTGACTCGAACATCGGGTGTTTACTCGTTCGCCGAACAGCGAACACAATATGAGGCGTTTGCGGAAAATTTGAGCGCCATGGAATGCCCCATAATGCACTGCGATTGCTGTATGCTGATTGGCCAAAGCATGCACCTGACCTGCATCCTTTGACCAATCACAGCGTGCTCTGCTAAGAGAGCCATAATTGATCAAAGGCAGGGTGCCTTTAGTCAATCATGGCTCAGGGGGACTAAGTCCATGCCCCACACTATACAAGGCTGCTTACACAGCGGCTGTGTGTAGTGTTGTTGGCATGGACAGAGAGATAGCTTGAGTTAGATTACGCAGGCAGGTTATTCAGTTAGTGGCAGTGTATTTGATATTATATATATATATATATATATATATATATATATATACACAGTCAGTCTAGTATATATATATATATATATATATATATATATATATATATATATTCTGCATTTAACATAGACTATATATTCAGTGTTTACTCAATATTCAGTCAGTGCAGGCAGTGTCTTAATATATAGCCTATATCCACGGTGCATTTGGTGCATTTTCCCATAACTAGTGGTTGATTAGCATCTTCCTTTTGGATAAAGGCCCTGGCTGGGTAATTAGCCACAGGCTCCTTAAAGCTTGCCTTCTGGTAAGTGCACAATCTATGTCATATCTGGTTAGCGCTGTTACTTTGTATTATTTATCTGTTTCTTTCTGTTTCTTACGGTTCTAGCAACTGCTTTTTCTACACATTATTTGTATATGTTTTTTAGCGCAGTATTTTTCTATTTGTTTGCAACCTATGTCTGAAGCGGCTCACACGTGGCCAGAACAGCAGCCACTTGTGCACCACATGCTTGACCAGACATATGATGACCTACCATGCAGTCCGTTGGCAACATCTCTTGAAAGACCCACATCAAAGATAAAGGCGGACTTCTCCTTGCTCCTCATCTGGGATCTCCAACCCTACTATACCTCCAGTCCTCTCAAAAACTTGCATTGAGAGGAATGAAGGTATAGCAATAGTTGTCCCAAGTACTTGCAGCCAATCTGCTAGCAGTACACCACCATCTGATTTTAGCAGGCACATATCTCTACCCCAGTTGCTGAACCATAAAAAGAAATTCAGGCCCAGCAGTCCACATGCTCAGTGTCTAATTGCTAGCTTGGCCAAATTGCTAGCACTGCAACGTCTGCCTTTTCAGCTGGTAGACTCTGCCCCCTTTCGTGAATTTGTGGAATGTGCTGTACCTCAGTGGCAGGTTCCAAAATGCCATTTCTTTTTACGAAAGGCCATTCTGGCTCTATACCGGCATGTGGAAGGCAATGTTTTGGCCTTGTTGGACAGGGCGGTCAGCAGTAAGGTTCATATTATCACTGACTCATGGTCCAGCAGGCATGGGCAGGGACATTACCTTTCCTTCACGGCGCACTGGGTAACTCTGCTGGCAGCTGGAAAGGATGCCGGACAGGGTTCAGTGTAGTTGGAGCTTGTTCCGCCACCAAGCCTCCAAAATGCTACTGGTGATTCTGCCACAGCTCTCTCCTCCCCCCTTCCTCTTCTTCTTCCTCTATGGCCTCTTCTGCAGATTTGAGTGGTGCTCCTTAAGCGTTCAAGGGGCTATACAAGCGCGATCAGGCTAAAAGATGCCATGTGGTGCTTGAGTTTCCCTGCCTAGGGGACAGGAGCCACACTGGGGCAGAGATTTTGTCAGTTCTGCAAGGGCAGGCTCAGAGGTGGTTGACGCCATGCCAGCTTCAGCCAGGAAAGGCTGTATGCGGCAATGGCACCAATCTTCTCTCCACCCTCCGACAGGGACACTTGCCCCATGTTTCATGTTTGGCACACATCCTAAATTTGGTGGTGCAGGGGTTCTTGAGCAGGTACCGAGGCTTACAGGATGTCCTGAGGCAGGCTGTCAGAAAAAGGCATGGCTGTGCAGCATGAATCGCACAGCAGACACGGACATCAACGGCATGTCGGCGTGCACACGGACACACATGTGCCTACATGCACACGTGTGCCCGTCACCGACTTTAGAAGAGGCTTCCTTCTGGGACGACAGCCATGCGGACCAAATTTGATGCAGTGTGCGGCGTATGGTCTGAGCACTGACAGGCTTACCCTCCACCCCTTCAACCTCTTCAGCAATGCTGGCAGCACTTATATGTCTATTTCCCAAAGACAACCTCTGTATATGATGTTGAGCATGTGCACTCAACTTATTTCTTCGACCATGGCAAAGCCTGTTCTGAGTGGAACCTGTCCTATTAAACCGCTGTATGGTCTTGGCCACCGTGCTGCATCTCTGTTTCAGGGTCTTGGAAATATTCTTATAGCCTAGGCTATCTTTTTGTAGAGCAACAATTCTTTTTTCAGATCCTCAGAGAGTTCTTTGCCATGAGGTGCCATGTTGAACTTTCAGTGACCAGTATGAGAGAGTGAGAGTGATAGCACCACGTTTAGCACACCTACTCCCCATTTACACCTGTTTTAGTGTCCTTTGCCCATGTGCACCTAAAGCTTTACCTGAATACAATTGCCGGTGTTCTCATACAAATACAGGCAGGTAACTGCAGTATATTGTTTTAGTGTCCTTTGCACAGTGTACATCTAAAGCTTTACCTGAATACAATTGCTGGCGTTCTGATACAAATACAGGCAGGGAGCTGCAGTATTTTGTTTTAGTGTCCTTTGCACAGTGTGCACCTAAAGCTTTACCTGAATGCAATTGCCGGTGTTCTCATACAAATACAGGCAGGGAGCTGCAATATTGTGTTTTAGTGTCCTTTGCACAGTGTGCACCTAAAGCTTACCTGAATACAATTGCCGGTGTTCTCATACTAATGATACTACAGGCAGGCAGTTGATTCTGCTAGCTGCAGTATAATCAGTATATATATACGTCCCAGCTTTGTGCAGCTGCAGTCCATTAGTATGTCTGAAAGGCCAACAAGGAGAGGCAGACAGTCACAAGCCAATAAAAGAGGGCAAGCAGGCTCTGTGTCTAGAGGCAACAGTGCTGGTCGTGGACACGGTGCATCCCCATCAGCACATGGCCGTGGGACATGCTTGTCCTTTTTTTTGGCAGCTGGCCATGTTGAGCCACAACATGCCGAAGACTTGGTAGAGTGGATAACCAAGCCATCCTCATCCTCCTCATCCTCTCTCACCCAGGCTCAGGGTACTTTGTCTGGCAAAGCAGCTGCCAATGCGGCCTCTTCTCTCGGCTCAATGGCATCAGTCACTCCTTCCGTAGACCCACCGTGTCCTCCTGAGGAGTCCCCCGAACTGTTTAACCACAGTGTTATGTACATGCTCCAGGAGAATGTCCAGCGTTTTGAAGGCTCTGATGATGGTACCCAGCTAGAGTAAGCTAGAGTAAGGCAGTAACGTGAGCCCAGAGAGAGGGGGTGCCCAAGAAGGACAGCAATCTGGCAGTCATGTTCCCCCCAGCTGCAGCATACTGCCAGGTTTGCTCTAATGGACAGGGCGGTCAGCAGTAAGGTTCATATTACCACATACTTGACCAGACATATGTCGACCTGCCATGCAGTTCGTTGTCAAGCGTACCTAAAAGACACCAAAGAACAAAGCCAACCCCACTATACCTTTAGTCCTCTCTGAAACCTGCACTGAGAGGAACAAAGGTGTAAAATTAGGTGTGTCACAGCCAAGTACTTGCGGGCAATCTGCTATCGGTACACTGACGTCAGATTGTACCAGGCAAATTTCCCTGCCCCAGCTGCTGCACCACCGAAAGAAGTTCACTCCCAACCATCCACGTGCACAGCTGTTGGATGCTAGCTTGGCTAAATTGCTAGCACTTCAACTGCTGCCTTTTCAGTTGGTAGACTCTGCCCCCTTCCGTGAGTTTGTGGAATGTGCGGTTCCTCAGTGGCAGGTTCCCAAACACCACTTGTTCTCACAGAAGGCGATTGCGCCTTTCTACCGGCACGTGGAAGCCAATGTCTTGGCCTGGCTGGGCAGAGGTGGTCAGCGGTAAGGCGCATGTTACCGCTGACCCATGGTCCACCAGGCATGGACAGAGATGTTACCTATCTTTCACGGAGCATTGGGTGACTCTGCTGTCAGCTGGGAAGGATGCAGGACAAGGTGCAGTAGTGTTGGAGGTTGTTCTGTTTTGGACCCGAACTAGAAAAGCTCGGGTCCAAAAGAGATGATCACATCCATTACAGTTCCTCCACCACGCCTCCAAAATGCTACTACTGGTGATTGTGACACACCTCTCTCCTCCACCCCCTCCTTTTCTTCTTCTTCCATGGCCTCTCCCTGTGCTTTGTCCTCGGAACCAGTGGTGCTCCATAGGCGTTCAAGGGGCTACGCAAGTACGCAGGCAAAAAGATGCCATGCGGTTCTTGCGCTGGTGAGCTTGGGGGACAGGTGTCACACTGGGGCAGAGATTCTATCAGCTCTGCAGGAGAAGGCTGAGAGGTGGTTGACGCCATGCCAGCTTAAGCCAGGAATGGTGGTTTGCAACAATGGCACCAACCACCTCTCCGCCCTCCGACAGGGACAACTGACCCATGTGCCCTGTTTGGCTTATGTCCTTAACTTGATGGTGCAGTGGTTCTTGGGCAGGTACCCGGGCTTACAGGATGTGTGCCTTTCCGCCGGTCATATAATGCCAGTGCTCGGCTGGCTGACCTCCAAAAGGAACCTGCCCAAGAACCGCCTAATCTGTGACATGCCCACCAGGAACTCAATGTTGGTCATGCTGCAGTGGCTGCACATGCAGCAGAGGGCCGTCAATGAGTACCTGTGCGGCTATGGCACCAGGACAGCGTAAGGGAGCTTGTTTTTTTTCCCCACACCAGTGGGCCGTGATTAGGGATGCATGCACTGTCCTGTCACCATTTGAGTAGGCCACGAGGATGGTGAGCAGTGACAGTGCATGCATCAGTGACACTACCCCTCTTGTCCACCTGTTGGAGCACACACTTTGTGGAATAATGGACAGGGCACTTGAGGCAGAACAGGGGCAGGAAGAGGATTTCCTTACCTCTCAAGGCCCCCTTTATCCAGACAGTGTTCCTGCTGGCCTGCCGATCACACAGGAAGAGGAGGAGGAGGAGGATTGTGTCAGCATGGAGGTGGAGCCTAGCACTCAACATCAGCAGCAGTCTTTAAGGGATCATTTACAGTCCCAAGAAGCCCATGGACTTGTACGTGGCTGGGAGGAGGTGGCTGCTGATCATGTCATCCTTATTGACCCAGAGGACTCCGGACCGAATGCTTCAGCTAACCTACACTGCATGGCCTCCCTGATCCTGGAAAACCTGAAGAAGGATACTTGTATTCGTAGGATCAAGGAGAGGGATCATTACTAGCTGGCAACCCTCCTTGATCCACATTAAGGGTAAGGTTGCAGACCTTATCTTGACATCGCAGAGGGAGCAGAGGAAAAAACATCTTCGGGAGGCCTTGCAGAAAGGTCTGTGCAACGCGTCCCCAGAGACTGGGAGGTTACAAATTCCTGGTCCTGGACAACATGTTGCTGAGGCTTCGGTCAGTCACAGAAGGAGCGGTGGAGAAGGTGGTCGTCTGACCGATGCGTTCAGACAATTTTTTAGTCCGCAGCCCCAAGGTATGATCGGTTCCAGCAACTATCACCAGCGTCTGATTTACATGGTGCAGGAATACCTAGGGGCAAGATCAGACTTGGACACCTTTCCCACCGAAAATCCTCTGGCTTACTGGGTCTTGAGGATGGATCACTGGCCAGAGCTTGCACAGTATGCAATTGAGCTACTGGCCTGTCCTGCATCCAGCGGTCTTTTGGAATACACATTCAGTGCTGCTGGAGGTTTTGTAACCGATCACAGGGTGAACCTGTCCGCCAACTCGGTTGATCGACTGACCTTCATAAAAATGAGTCAGTCTTGGATCACCACCAGCTACCAAGCACCTGATGCTAATGTAACCGAATATTTTTTTTTTAAATGTCAGATCCCTTCAAGACTGCCTATGCTGATGCTGAGTGACTATTCTGTTATGCTGAGTTACTATCCTCTTCTTCCTCAATGATCATACTGATAGCTTGTAAGAACATTTTTGGTTCTGGGCACCACCACCAGTGCCTAAGGCCCAATTTTTCAGCCCCTGTTTACCAGGGGTGTGTAATTACAATTTTTGATGCAATACTTTGCAGCAGGGTTTGTTTCTGTGCTCAACTGCAATATCTGTGAGGGGTTGCAGTGTTGTGGCACCAGCACCAGTGCCTAAGGCCCAATTTTTCAGCCCCTTTTTAACAGGGGCGTGTAATTACAATTTTTGATGCAATGCTTTACAGCAGGGCTCATTCCTGCGCTCCAACTAGAGTATCTGTGAGGGGTTGCAGTGTTGTGGCACCAGTGCCTAAGGCCCAACTTTTCAGCCCCTGTTTAACAGGGACATGTAATTACAATTCTTGATATAATATTTCACAGCAGGGCCTGTTCCAGCACCCACCAAGAGTAACTGTGAGAACTTACAGTGTTGTGGCACCAGCACCACCACGACCACCACCAAAGGCCCAATTTTTCTACTACTGTTCAACAATGGCATGTAATTACAATTCTTGATATAATAGTTCACAGCAGGGCGTTCCAGCACCCACCAAGAGTAACTGTGAGGGCTTACAGTGTTATGGCAACACCAACACCTTAGGCCCAAATTTCTGCAGAGCATATAGGGCAGGCCCCTACATTCAAACATCCAACATACAAACGACTCCTACTTGCAAACGGAAGGAGACAACAGACATGAAATCTACCTCTAGAAAGGGAAATTCTCTCCTGTAAGTGTTGATATGGGAAAAACGTGTCTTCTCTCCACTGATGCTTCATCACCAATCCTTGTTTCACTAAAAAACCCAACTTTTCAAAAAACATTTGTCATTGGGACAGAAAGTGAGGTGAAATCTTCTGAAGAGGTGCACAGAAAGCAAAACAAATGTTACAGGGGTGATAACCCTTTCCTGTGTTTTCCAAAAATCTTAAAAATAGATTTTTTGGCTGGAGCTACACTTTAAAAATGTACCAGTTAAAAATTACAAACAGATTCCACTCAACAACAAACCTACAGTCCCTGTCTTGTTTGCACTGCCTGTATACTGCTGTTAAGAGTATATAGAGCCTGGGGGCCCCACGCCTTTCCTTTTTTTTATTTGGGTGCGGGGTTCCCCTTAATATCCATACATCAGGTACCCATGCCGTTTGTCTCACTGATTTTCATCCATATTGCCAGGACCAGACATTACATTAAAGCCGCAAGCAGTTTTAAATTACTTTACAAATGTTATTTTTGTGCAGGGACTGTTCTAAGCATGGGAAACATGTGCCACTTTACAGGCATACTATAGACAGTGTTAGACACCCCCCAGGTATGATATTTAAAGGAATATTTCTCTTTTTTGTCACTTTAAGCATCATTAAAATCAGTGCTCCTGCAAAAACGGCCATTTTTAAAACTTTTTTTTGCATTAATACATGTCCCCTGGGGCAGGACCCGGGTCCCCAAACCCTTTCTTAGGACAATAACTTGCATATTAGCCTTTAAAATTAGCACTTTTGATTTTGAACATTCAAGTCCCATAGACTTTAACGGGGTTCAAAAGTTTGCACAAACTTTTGGTTCGTTCTCAGGTTCTGGTGTGAACCAAACCGTGAGTGGTTCGGCTCATCCCTAATAAAGATGTTCTAACCTAGTGATGGTCAATTTATTTGATATAGACAGCCTCAAATGCAGACCCTGACGTCATTTAGGGGCTGCACATCATTTTCAGTAAATGTAATGATACAGAAAGCTGTCAGAGATTGCAGACATGCAACAGATGATGACCAGAGACTGTGGACATGCTATTAGAGTTCTTGGAGACTTATGCTTTAGGAGATCATAAGGGTTGATTTAAATGAAGCAAATGAAGGAGAGCTCTGTTGACTTCCATCATCTGATCATGTGCAAGCAAAAATGCTGTTTTTTTTAGTTTGCATGTGATTGGGTATTTTTTTCAAAGCCACGCTTCACCTCATTTAATAAGCTCTGGAGCAACTGTACTTGCAACGTGCACAGTCCATTTCCTTTAGTAAATCAACCCCATAGACTGTAAACAAATTACATGAGACTGCTAGAGATCACTGCTATTACAACCCTTTTACAAATGAATGCTTCCGCATTTGTGCTCCTTACAGCCTCCTTTAAAATTTCTTGTGCCACATTTTATCTTTCGACAAGATCTAACATATAGTAAAAGATTGCAGGGGAAAAAAAAAAGAAAGGGTATGAACAGTACATAAGGAGCATGAGAGTGTGAAAGAAATAGATAGGCCAAACCATTAACAATCAACTGACATTCTAAACAGAATCTTTCTACTACTGGCTTGAGTGAGCATCTAGGTAGAGAAAACAGAGTGCTAAAGTGCAGCGGGTGGCCCTTAGGCTGCTGGATAGGCACCAACCCTTTCCCTACTCCAACCAAAAAAAATTATAATTCAGATTAACATTTTTATTAGTACTTAGAAGTATTTTTCCTTTGGTGCTTGTTTGTTGTGATCATAAAATTATAAGCTTTTTTCAGTTTTATAGATTTTTTTACCTACATGTCATATAAAAATTACTCAAGATAACACACTAGCTAAAAAATTATCAAAACTATTTCCACTCTGTCCTTTTTTTTTTAATCCAGTTCAATAATATTGATTTCAAAATGCATACACACAGCTCAAGTTTTCTAGATATGATGTTAATATTGAATAATCAATTTAAGATACAAGTATGGGCACCTTGAATGAACAGAAAGACATGAGAGTCTCAGACTAAACTGCGCTAATTTAAGTTTCTTTTAGTAGAGATATAAAATATTTACTTTACTTAAGTAATCGTGCATGTGAGATATTGATTGTTCTATATGTCTTTTTTTTTAATGCAGACAAAATATTAAATATTCTAGCTGGCAGCTCATACTGTACAAAGTATGAAGCAGCCAACTAATCCAGCAATCCTGCATCCTTCCCCTAAAAGCAGTGTTCTCTGTCATTTCACTAAGGTTAATCAGTGTAGCATTTCACGGAGGTCTGCAGGCAAGATTGTTTTTACCTAGATACAGTCACTTATTTTTGATATGCCCCAAAGCATGCATGACACTTATTAAAATAGAATGGCGCCTCAGCTTCAGTCCAGCAGTAATATCACGTTTCAACAGCACTGTGTGGTACTTGAAGATGTAACATCTACAGATAACGCATGAAAAAAGACAAGCTTATATATAGATAAATAGATTATATGCTTACTGTTTTAAATATTTATGCTAACAGGCAGTGCAGTACATAGAAGAGAAGGATATTTATAGCGTAATTTTTTTTTTTTTTTTTTGGAGAGAGGGATACAGCGCCATACACATTAGTCATGTGTAATGGTATATGTCCCATTATCTGCAGATGGCTACTTCTGATAAAGAAAAAAAAAAATCTTTCTATGCTTTCTTCATAACCATCGTATCTCTTCCCTAAGCAGCTGTCTTCCACTGTGAAGTTTAACCTCTTAGCGTGTCTCAGCCCTTTAAGAGGTTTATGACACTGGGAGGCAGGGCTAATGACCATGTGACTGCCGTGTTAAGGTAACTGTGCCGGGTGTGTGCAGCTGTATTGGCAGCAATTTGTGCAATTGGCAGCAATTCACCCAAATATGCGGCCTCTTGGCACCTGGACCTTAGCGCAGAGGGGCTGCATATTTGCTTGATTTTCCGCCAATACACCAGCGCTGAGAGCGTGTGCGCTGCACGCTCCTGGCTCTAGGGGTAAAAGTAGAATTTCAGGCTAAACCTTACTAGTCTCAAAAATGATTCTTCCCTTCTTCTAACACCTATGTTGACTGACCTGTGTAAGAAAGATCTATATACTTACCTATTTTCACTTCAGTCCAGTCACGTGATCGCTGTGTATGGTAAAAGTGCCTGAAAATGGCTGGGAACTCCAGAAGGAGTGACATCACCCATACACTCCCATGAGCCATCCGGTGTTGGCACTCCCTCCTCTCCCCAGCAGCTACCAATGACTGACACAACAAATTGGTAACTCACATTTAGTAGATAATAACAAGCATGTAGATAAAATCAATGGCTAGGCATGAGGGTTCAGTGTCCCATTCCACAGTGGTGTGGCAGCAAAGGTTGGGACTGAGGGAAGCCGCCGCTCGTGATGATAACCAGTGTAGAATGCAAAGGGTGTCGGGCCTGAACTTACATCAGTGGGGGAGCGTGATGCCGTGGATAATGGGTGGTAACACAATTCAAAATTTCTGTTTCTTCTTCAGACCACCCACTATCCACAGCATCACGCTCCCATCCACATGCTTGTTATTATCTACTAAATGTGAGTTGCCAATTTGTTGTGCTTTTAATAAATCAAAGTATTTTAACTGCTGCAGTTAGTCTGGTGCCCCTCCTGTTTTTCTTCATTATCTGCAGAGTTATGCTTCCCTCCCAAGGGTGCTGCCACTGATGCTGAGTTTTATCACCACCTGCCATTTATATCTTCATGTCCCATGAATGGACTTTTATGGACTTTTTATTAGTGACTTTTAGCTAAAAGTATTCCTTCAGCGCCATTTTTCATTGTGTTGTCCTGAAAATAGGTAAGTGTATATATCTTTCTTTCACAGGTTAGTCAGCATAGATGATCGGATGGGGGGAGGAGCATTTTTAATACTAGTTAGATTTCTACTTTAATAGCAGCCACTGCTGCTGAGAGAAGTTGCTCCACTTGCCTGCCCCCTTCTGCCCTCTTCCCCATTTATATTGTCTGTATTACTCTACTCCCTCTAAGAATCATGTTCTGTGAATGAGGGGGGGGGGGGGATCCCATCATTCAACTGCTCTTCCTCCATTCACAGAGTACGATGCAGTGCAAAAGTGTAGTAAAATAAGCAATATGAGAGTGCTGAAAGGGGCGGGCCAGTGGTGCAACTTTTCTCTGTAGCAGAGGCATCTCTTAACCTTCATAGCACTAGAAGACAGTCAGCTATCCAGCAGCTATGAGGAAAATACTATAGGTAAGATTTTTGCCAGGAGCAGCCACCTGCAGGTAAATGGGATACACACCATAACACATAACTATTGTGTCTAGTGCTGTATCCCAAAAAATATTAAATAAATAAACTCCAGCTTTACACATTTTGTGTTTTATTTGCTCCTTTTTGTGTCTTGGGCCTTGTTCACACCATGAGCAGAGACCTGAGTTTTTTTGTAGCTGTTTCTGCAAGGACACAAAGAAAATAATTGTTTTATATGTGCCCTGTACACACCACAACACTGCTATCACATGCAGATGTTTTCTCTGCAGAAATCTGAAACGTGTATGAATTTTGTTTGTGCATAAATAAAAATTTTGTGACATCAGCATAACTACTGGCCTAAGGGCCATGTAGCAACACTGTGCTTTGGACTGTCTTGTAGATTTAATCACCCAACACTTCATCATACATACCTTGCACATAACCTGGTCTTATGTCCTCTAACCAAGCACAAGAGACACACAGATAAGGGACTTTTTATTGGTGAGCCCACAGGTTGTGAAGTTGCAAAGGAAATTGGTGGAGCCCTGTCTAGATCAGTGATCTAGCCACAGCTGTGAATGTCTCAGTTCTTACACCACTGAGTACAGGTAGTGTAAATCTGAATAACATATTGGAAAAAAGCAATAATTACATATGAGCAATTACAAATATTTACTATCGCTATCTGATTGTCTATTTGTGCAAAGACCAGGGCATTGTGCATATTAATTTTAGTGATAAAACATTCTCCACTATGGCACTTCAGATATCAAATGCAAAACTTCCTATTGGATATTTATGTAATTATGAATGACAAGAGAGTAAATGTGAGACCTAAGGGTCAGAGAGGGAAGTTGAGGGGTCCAGAGGTCAAAGAAAGAAGATAAAAGGCCCAGAGGTCAGATAGAAAAGATGAAAGAACCCGAGTTCAGAGAATGAAGATGATATACCTAGAAGCTAGAATAGAGGGACGAGAGGCCCAGAAGTTGGAGAGGAATGATGAGTGGCCCAAGGGCAAGAGAGGGGAGAGGGAAGGCCCAGAGACCAGAGGAGGAAAAAAGTGGCACAGAGATTAGGGAGGGAAGATGACAGTCCCAGATGTTATAGAGGGAAGATGAACGTCCCAGAGGTCAGAGTGGAAAGATGAAAGTAAAAATAGTACCAAGATGTCAGCTCTAAATTTGAGTAAAATTTTGAGTTTTCACTTCACTAAAAAAAACTTTACACATTTCAGCTCAAGTCATCGGAGTCAATAGGCATAAATTAAATGGGTTTGGTTGGTTTTCATGGGTGGAATACGCTTTCAATGGCTCCTACAAGTAATGGATTACTTCCTTCTAGTTGGACAACAAGTGCACATTAAGCAATATGAGGAAAAGGGGATATGCCTGTCTTAAGGCTGCAGTTTTCCTTATGGGATTGTGACAGGAGCAGTTTTAAGGCTCCCCGCTGTGAGAAATCAGCGGGAAAGCCTGTAATTGGCCCTTTAAGGTCAGCTGTTTTGGAATCTTCTAGAATGCAGGAGCCCCTTGTCAGGATAGGTCAACGGGGTCACATGACCCCCTGAAACATTCTAGAATTCCAGGGGGTCCCTATATAAGGGGCTGTTTTGTGGGGTCCAGGGCTAGTTGCTCTGAAGAGGATCAACAGCAGAACTTCCCACCCCCCCTTCCCTTGTCGCTGCTATATATTATGTGGTAGGGTCCCTTTTGCTTTTAAGGTAAGAGGGGACAGTTTTGTGAAATAATATTGAAAAAAGATTGTTTTTCAGCTTGAGCCATAGTGGCTGAGCTGTATTTTCTTAAGTTTTGGTTATTGAGTTATTTCTATGTTAAATAAAGTACGTATGGTAATTTAATACTTAATAAATATGTTTATTAAACCAATAATATATGCCGCGTTATATTCAATAAAATATTTTAATAAATAAATGTATTGAAAATAGTCTTTTGTTGTGTGTTCATTTTGTCCAAGCATTCCTGTCTACGGTCCCATAACATACCAGCATTCAACAGTCTATAGCAATGATTCTCAATCAGGGTTCCGTGGAACCCTAGGGTTCATCCAAAGGTTGCTAGGGGGTCCTTCAGCATTGGGCAATTTTTGCCTCTCAGATAAGTTCCCACTGACACCATTGATCTTTTTAGCTATCTGTAAGGAGGTAATTCTTCTCAATAGCCACAAGTGTAAGGACCATTCTTCCCACTGACCATCACACTAATGTATCAGGAGTTGTAGATTTCTCATTTTTAGCAGGGGTTCCCTGAGACCGGAGAACTACTTGAAGGGTTCCTCTGTGTTGAAAATGTTGAGAAATGCTGGTCTATAGGTTCCCTAAGATGGGGAGTAGATAACCATCACCCATAAATGGTTCATTGGAGTGTACCATGGACATGATAGTATTCCAAGATGCAAAAAAAATCTATGATGCAAATGATGGGTACATTGCCCTTCTCTTCATAGAAAAGAGCTTTCTTTTATGGCTGTCCCACAGCAACATGACCACGTATTTATAAATAAAGGTTGCAGTAGATTCGGCAAGGAGGAAATGGTGGTTATCGGCAGATCATCTCAGACCTTTTGCCATTACCATTGTGTGCAAGTATTTTATATATCTTATTTCTTAGATTCTGTTTTCTGCTTCTCACCTATGACCACTTCAAGGGGATTAAACATTACTATGTAATATGCGTTTAAACCTAGCCTGTTTCTGTATACTGTAAGCAGGCAGTATAAAGACAAAACTGGTGAGCCATCACTAAGTCAAACACAGAGCTAGCTAACTAAAGCTTTAGAATATGTCAGAGAGTTCCATCTAATGTATCGCAACTGTGGAATCGCTGTATAAACAATCCTCTCAATTACACTTTGCCATCACTCAAGTACTGGTGCTATCATGCGTATGTTTTATGGAAACCTATGCAGCTCTTAACTTATTTTCATTTCCCACGTTTCCATGGCAACACAGTGTGACAACAAAATCTGTCTACGGAAAAATGTACTCTCCCTCGGGTTTGAGAGATAGTGTGAAGATGACCAACTCAGGCGCTGTCCAAATACTGCAATCTGAAACAGTGGGGCGCCAGGTTTAATAAACTATGCTTATCAATTTTCTTTGTGGATGGTAATAGAGTGGTACGGCGTACACATCCTAAGCTTTTCTAAAGCTAACCTTTGCAACCCATGATTTTTATTTTTTTATCAGCACCACGGCATTACCATTCTGCCATTCATGAAGAGGGCTGGGAAATGGCAGGGGAGAAATGCTATGATTATAGGAATGGCTGTATTAGTTTCACCTTAAATCCTGTTTTTACTTTATCTAGACTGAACCTGGGGTCATTCTCTGTTCTCAGGGAATTGCATTTTCCAGCATGCTCAAGCATTAAAAATCAGAAGCTGCTGATGCAACAGTAGATTACTGTGGTAGATTAGGCTGTAGACCTTGTATGACAGTCAGGTGTTTTTTTCTGAAGTGTCAGGCACATGCACTTTCAGGTCACCAGGCCATTCCTACATATACTATAGGTATTGGAATGGAGAGCTGACATCTCCGACAGTGACTTATGCAGGACAAAACCATAATGTACACTATATTACCAAAATTATTGGGACGCCTGCCTTTACACACACATGAATTTAATGGCATCCCAGTCTTAGTCCATAGGTTCAATGTTGAGTTGGTCCACCCTTTACAGCTATAACAGCTTCAACTCTTCTGGAAAGGCTGTCCACAAGGTTTAAGAGTGTGTCTATGGGAATGTCTGACCATTCTTCCAGAAGTGCATGTGTGAGGTCAGGCACTGATGTGGACAAGAAGGCCTGGCTCACAGTCTCAGATCCAATTCATCCCAAAGGTGTTCTATTGGGTTGAGGTCAGGGCCCTGTGCAGGCCAGTCAAGTTCCTCCACCCCAAACACGCTCATCTATGTCTTTATGAACCTTGTTTGTGCACTGGTGTGCAGCCATGTTGGAACAGGAAAGGGCCATCCCCAAACTGTTCCCACAAAGTTGGGAGCATCAAATTGTCCAAAATGTCTTGGCATGCTGACGCCTTAAGAGTTCCTTTTACTGGACCTAAGGCGCCAAGCCCAACCTCTGAAAAACAACCCCACACCATGATCCCCCATTTACCAAATGATTTGGACCAGTGCACAGAGCAAGGTCCATAAAGACATGGATGAGCGTGTTTGGGGTGGAGGAACTTGACTGACCTACTCCCGATAGAACAGCTTTGGGAGAAATTCGATCAGAGACTGCGAGCCAGGCCTTCTCCTCCACATCAGTGCCTAACCTCACAAAGGCACTTCTGGAAGAATGGTCAAACATTTCCATAAACACACTCCTAAACCTTGTGCATAGCCTTCCCAGAAGAGTTGAAGCTGTTATAGCTGCAAAGGGTGGGCCAACTCAATATTGAACCCTACAGACTAAGACTAGGAGGCCATCAAAGTTCATGTGCATGTAAAGGCAGGCGTCCCGATACTTTTGGTAATATAATGTATGTCAGACCTGTCCAATTGACTTTTCCTTCTACAAGACCAATTAGCCATGAGAATCTGCTGGGTCAATGAACATTAGATTTTTACCAGATCTGCCAGTTTCCAGTTGGCAATCATTTAAATACTGTTGCAGGCTTTAGTGCCTTAATCTTTTAATAATGTGCTTTTCAGTCCACTAAATTGATCGAATTAACAAGCTTGTTTCAATATTTGGATCTATAAGAAAATCAATACATGCGTGTACAATATTTTTTCATCACTTTCGTAATATTTATAGACTGAATCAGAGAGTACGTTATCAAACTGGGTGGAAAGTTTTTGTTGATTTTGTGGTGCGTTTTTATAGTCAAATTATTTTTTATTTCTGGTTGGACGATCTCTGCATGTCCCGCTGCGCCAAAGCTGCCCATATCCTCCTCAATCCTGCAAACTAGCCAGGCACTGAGGCCCAGAAACCTTCTCTATATACACACTGCACTCAACTCAAAGGAAACGGGCCGCACACTGATAACGTCTTGAAAATCCAGCTAGCTTTATTGAGCATGAACGCAGCATACGCTGCTGATCCTCTAAGGCCATGTGTTTCACCCAGAGCAGGGTTTACTCATAAAGATTAAGCCCTTCTATTGGTAAAATGTGAGCACAGGAGGAGTGAGCACAGGTGGAAGGTCAGCACTGTGTGCTGTATGTTGCTTGTTTGCTCAATAAAGCAATTTTTTTTAAAATAGTAAAAAGAGAAATGCAATTGGAAATTGTGGGCAGCATTTTTTAGAGTAAAGACTCCCACTGCCAATTGTATGCCACCTGTTAAGTCTTTTTTTTTCTGCTGCTCTTATTGGCACCTTTTCCTTATGGTTTATTTCTCAGTCGAAACCAATGCTGCATCCACCTAGGGGAATATTTACATGTGTTATTTTGAAATACCATACTTCTCTTTTAAAGCTGAACTGAAGTTTTGAATATTCATTCATATACAAATTATTTGTATACAACTTGTATAAGTCCCTAAATATATCTTTAAATTAGCTGCCAGTAATCCTATGGATGACAGCATTCAGACTGGGAGAGGAATAGTCAACACCGCACAGGAGCTCACTGTTGTTTACACGGTGCATACTCTCTGAACCATGTATTTTCGTCTAGTGTGTGATATATGTTTTTTTTTTTTTTTTAAATCAGAAAGGTTTTTATTGAACATTTGTTAAATCAACATCTTCCAATGCACACACATATAAATTACTTTTTCATCCTTATACATGTATACATAACGGTTGCCTCTGGTGGTGTTACGTAACACATTACTCCATACAATCAGTTTTTTATTTCCCCCTTACTCCCTCTCTCCACAGAAAGAAGTTACATCCATCCCATGCTATAGTTGTCCTTTCTTCTAGGGACACTGTAGGAGCCTAGTCATTACCAGTTCTCTGGGACTTAGCCCTGGGGTGTCTAACCACTGTGCCCATATTCGTTCAAACCTGTTTGGGCATCCTCTGTGTTGGTATATATATTTTTCCATGATGAGGGTTTTTCCCATGTGTGTTATCCAGGCACTTCTAGTGGGCGGGGCTGCAGATTTCCAGGCCATTATGATACGTTTCCTGGCCTGGAACAATGCCCTGGAGAATGTGACCCTGAACAATTCTTCAGGGATTACATCCTCCAGGACCCCCAGCAAGCAACACATAGGGTCTATGGGTACCTTTGTTTGAAACACCCCATTGAGTGTACCTACAACTACCTGCCAGTACCTGTGGAGTTTCAGGCAGCACCACATCAGGTGAATGAGGTCCCCGTTGTGCCGCCGGCATCGGCAGCACAAAGGGTCGTGTGATATATGTTTTTAACTCCCTACACCTCTCCTTTGCTCTGTTTGAAGAGTAGAGGACCATTGGAGTGGACTTTAACGTTACCAAAAAGGACAATTTATTACAAACATTACAAGAGAAAAATATATTTACAGAATAACTCAAGAAAATATGAGCTCTCATTAATATAACTACATAGTGTATGTAAAACATATTAGATCCCTAATGCTGCTAGATCAGGGAGGTCGACGTTTTCGCTTTATGCTTCCTCAGGACCTTCATTCCTTGACTGTAAGCAGAGGGATTCTGTATGGTAGACAAAGGAGGGAAACATTATGTTTCAGCAATGGATATAAAATACAGCAAAACATTTAATAATATTGTCCTCATATATTATATGGAGAACAGTGTGATACAAGTGCCACTCACATATCAGAGGACACTCATACATGTAAACATGCCATGTGTTGTGCAAGGGCATCTGGATTAACCATAGCCTCCCAAGATCAATCAGCCAATAAATCGAAATGCCCCCCTTCCCATGAAAGGGACAGAAAAGAAAATCAGCCTGCAGAAAATAAGCATAATAATAGTAACTTCCAATCAGCGGTAATATTATTATTATTATTATATACGATTTATATAGCGCCAACAGTTTACGCAGTACTTTACAATGTAGAGCTTACATTCTAAAGGGAGGGGGTGGTGGTACAAAAGGTAATAGCTGCAGAGAATGATTTGATGGGGGTAATACACTACTTACTGGGAAAAATAATCCCCAGAGTCACTACACCAGGATAAGAGTTAATAACTAGTATGCTGTTTTTATCGATCTGGCTAGTTATCCAAAGCAAAGAAAAAAAAAAGCGCCAAAGAAGTCTAAATATTGATATGAGTGCGTGATAACATAAAAATTGACAATTGACAGCTGCAGTGAATAAAACTTTGCAAGTGCAAAATGATACTAGTAAAGAAAATAAATATACTGCGCTAAGTGCCAAAAATGTTAAATTAATATTACATTTGAAGCCAATGCGACTTTGGAAAAAAATCGCTAAAAAGTCCCATGCAGATAATTTGTTGCAAACATCAATAACCTTGATGCAATAAAAGTTCCAAATCCCAAGTAAAGTGTTCGTGCTCTACAGAGTAGATATAAATCCGTACTTGATAAGTGCTTGATATGTGCTCACAAGATGGTGCCCCCACATAGATGTGAACTCACCCCTCCAAATGGACCAACTATTTCTAGTTTGGTCAAACATGCATGTCGGTCAGTCCCTGTGGATTTTCTGTGGGCTAGTGTGGTTTAAGATAGTTGTTTCCTCATATGAATGGACTTAGTAAGGAGTGCTTCATTCTTCTATGTACTAGTGTTGTTTGGGGCAGATGCTCTTCATAAAAATGACAGAAAAAGCTTCATTGCGCAGCAACATTTAAAACATTTATTCCAGATAAAAAAAACATGGTAATAGACTCACATGTAAAGGTGCCTAAAAGCCTGGCACTTGGTGTGAACAATATATACAAAATATATTGCGCTGTCCGTTTAAGTTGTACACAAGCAGCCAGCACAGCAAAGGATCAATGTTGCAAAATGTGTAGTGAAAGTGACCCCAGATGATGTCCCATAGGATGAAACGCGTCGGGGAGGATTGCTGATGCCACTGTTACTGCCTCTTTGTAAAGCGCTTGATTTTTCATCACAAATGTGAGTGTTATTCCTTTTAAAATTAAAAAGCTGAATTTTTAATAGAATTACGCTATGTGCCCTTTTATTATTTTACCTCCTTGGCAATGAAATCTTTAATACATGCTATTCGGAGTTCTGTAAGGGATTTCTGGAGTCTGTCACTGTGAAACGTTGTCATTATCCAAGCTTGATTGACCCAGTGGGTACATGCCCATCTGTGTCCAATCGTTTCGGTAAGCCTCTTTATATATCTATGGTGGAGGATCATCAACTATTTTTCACCCATTAAACAACACTTGGCAGAATATACAATTTTTTCACCGGCTGATATACCATTTCGGTCTTCTTTCTGGAGTTATTCTGGACTTTATTTATTAATAGAATTTGGGACTTTTTCAATTCATTTTCTTTTTGACACTTTTTGTTGATTCATGATTGTCACATTACTATATGTAACACAAGTTTTGATCGTATTTTTATTTCATGACATGTGAAGGACCTAATCCACAGTCGGTTAAGCCACCCGTTACACATAATATCCAAACCCTCCAAACCCCCTCACAAATGACATGACAAGATTTTTTGGAATAAATGGCCTTGACGGCCTTTTATTAACAATTACTTTAAAGATAAACAAATAACATTTTAAATAAATCTTAACCCAACTTATGTCCTCTTGGGGTATTCGAGGGTAACACACATCACTGGTCACTGCGACAAACTTCTTTTAACTTTAGGCCTCCAGTTGCAAGCCCCCCTGACCCGGAGACGGTACTCAACTTTCGCAGTGACCTACCTTTTACCCCTTCCAGGTTAACACCTCATTAACCGGAAGGTACCTGATAACCCCATCCACAGATGGGTACCACCATGTTAATCCCATACCACAAATGGGTACCAACCATGTTAACCCCATACCACAGATGGGTACCAACCATGTTAACCCCATACTACAAGATGGGTACCACCATGTTAACCCCATACTACAAGATGGGTACCAACCATGTTAACCCCATCCACAGATGGGTACCAACCATGTTAACCCCATACCACAGATGGGTACCAACCATGTTAACCCCATACCACAGATGGGTACCAACCATGTTATATATGCATATAACATCCATATTCCCCTCCTCCAAAGACCCAACCACTGCCACAGCACGAAAGGGGTAAAACCTTACCCTTGCATGCGCCTCCACACCCTCCTTGCTCGCTGTATGCTTTCCTGCAAACCTAGAGTCCAAAGATCGTTTCCCACTTCATTAAAGTGCACCCCATCGCTCCTAAGATACCTCCCTCTAACCACCTATAGCACTCCATGACGTATAATCCCACCCCTGTTCCTAATCACAAACTTACTCACTTCCGTGTTTTCTTCCACCCGGGTCCCATCAACCTTTTTAGTTGGACAAGACGTACTGCCCGCCATATCTGACCAACCAATAACCATCCCGGCTGAGCTTCCTGACTGGGGATGCCCCACTGCCTACTGTTCGGCTGAACATAAGCTCTTCTGGTCCACCCCAGGAAACATATGAGTGACCCAGGATCCACTTGGCCAACTTCTGCACCTGTAAACAATAAAATGACAGACCAACCAGCAATTTCCCCCATACTTAACACCAAAATAAAGCCTGAAAGAACACATCTTTAAACCAATTCTGCCATGAATGTGGGAGACTATACAACTCCAATCTGTCCGAGCCCCACATACCAAGGCGCTTATGTGTTTCATGATGGAGGATGGCCCAGGAAGCCTCCGTGTCCGCCCCAGTCCAGAAAAACTGGGAGGCATACATTTTTTGGATCATAGCCACCGCTGTCAACCATTTTCAAAACCTGGCTATGAACTGTAGCCTTGGCAAGGACGACCCATTGCTATATCTCCGCACAGAGCCTGTGAACCCAGGCCACATGTCCCTAAAGATCATGCTCCTCTTACCGGACAAATGTGTGACTCCGTAGTCCGGAACCTCCCAGTCGCATGTACTTACCAGTCCGACCAGTTGTCTGTTCTTTGACCGCCTTACCCACCTACTGACCGAATCTTGCAAATACCCACAGCCCTCCATCAGCTGTCCCCCTGGAGACCATTTTAAAGGGGGTTGCCAAACTCGCTTATCCGCAACATCCCAAAGAAAATCAGTGTGAAGGCCGAGCGGAATACGGCACATTTATACTCTGAGCTACCAATGTTGCTCAGCCCCGA
Source organism: Lithobates pipiens (assembly GCF_037356315.1). Classification (NCBI taxonomy): domain Eukaryota; kingdom Metazoa; phylum Chordata; class Amphibia; order Anura; family Ranidae; genus Lithobates; species Lithobates pipiens. The sequence continues at coordinate 98,847,586 of NW_027507764.1, read as the reverse complement.
AATTAGGCCGCGTAGCATGGCAACGGAACTGGTTGTCTCATGCTTTGAAAAGAAAGGCCAATTCTGCCAATTACCGATCAAAGGCGGCTGCCGCTATACCTCTCTCAAATCCTATGTGAAGAAAAATTAGAGACCTGCGTGGCCTGCCTATCGACCCTCAGAGGCAGTGCAGGTGCCTGTACCAGCCTACTCCACATAACTGCCCTGCCGTGGTATAGCCCCCCCCCCAAGTTGTCGCAACCACAGGGATTCTAATCCCCTGTGCTGCGATCCCCATGGCAATGCTCCACCTAAGTCAGAACAGCTGACCCGTGTTGTTCCACGTCCGGTGCCAACTCCCAGCACCTGACCTGCTGAAAACAAAACAAAGCTGCCGCCAAGATGTTATCAATACCTGGCAGGTATACGAAAAGGTAATCGAAAGCATTACATTTGCAAGCAGCACAATGCCCAATGTCCCAACCACCGGACCACCGGCCTGGACGCTGCCGACCAGCCGTTACGAACCGCCCCCCCCCCCCCCCTCCCAGGTTGCCACAAATGAAATGCACCTTTAAGTTCCAGAAGGGTTCCACCCACGTTTCCATCACTATCACAATTGGAAACAGTTCCAGGAGAACAAAGTTCCTCAAGAACAGGCCTACCCCCCCACTCTGGGGGGCAAACGGTAGTGCTACGTTTTTCCCGATAGAAGGCCCAATAGCACGTGGAGCCTGAAGCGTAAGTGAACAATCTAACTCGTCATCGCTGATGGGACCAGGCCTCCGTAAAGCGTGCCCACTAACGACTCCAGGAATTCCCGCACCCCCTGCACCCCCACAAGAGCCCTCTGTGCTCACAGTTGAGCTCACAAAGTACTTCGGGGGCATTGACTACAGCAGATGCTGCCGACAGTTGACGGCCAAACCCCACCTATAGGAATTATATGGCAAGCAAAACTTTGCTTCCCCACAGCAATTGTAACGGACGCTGTACTCGCGCCTAGTAAAGGTCCCACGATGCCTGCCTTGAGATTTTCTGCTTGTCCGTCGACAATCGGCAGTCTATTCCATGAATCCACTGCAATTCCCAGGAAAACAATGGTAGACGTGGGGATTTGCTAGCGGGACCCCAAATGGGTTGCAATGTTGAAAAACGCATATGAAGTCACCCATCTAGTGAATGACTGAGTTGATCCCGGGGACAACCCGTACTACCCAATTTATGAAGAAAGCGCCTGATGTGGAGCCTCTCCTTGGGAGACAACGATCCACGTAGTACGTCACCTTCCAAGTACAGCCTGGCAGATGGCAATTGACTGGACGAACTGGCAAAGGCCGTAAAGCTGAGTCAATATCCGCTTTCAAACCGTGACCCCTACCCATAACGACGAACCCAAGATATTGCTGCACCAAACAAGTCTATGATACTGCCCACCCCTCCGGAGCAATCCAATCATTAACCAACCCCCTAAGGAAGGAAAGGTGGTGAATCAATCAGAGCTTATTTGACCTCGGTCGGATGTAATTGGGCCAAACGTAAAACCCGGCGCTAATGAGCATTTTATCGCGCAAGAAACCGATTCCAACACCTGAGCCACTTTTTGGTCGGGGCACTTACTGAGAAAAGGAAGTGTCCGGTCCCTCCAGCGGCGTCGTCCCTCCTCATCTGAAACACCTACCAGTGCATGGGAACCCCCGCGGCCAAAACGTGTGCGATTGGAGAGACAGCTAACCCCAAACTTACCTTTCCAGTCGGTTATCCCGAGGCAGCGGTACCTCCGACCCCTCCTGAAATTGATCAGGAGCCCGCTCCGCTGTCCTAAGCTTCATACACAGGCGAATATCCACGTAATCTCCATCGGCGTAGCTGTAGGACGGCCCCATCATTGTCAAAATTGTTTGCCGCACCGCAGTCATGCCCTAACACCCTCCGTCAGACGTGTCTCACTAATGGCCTCCAGGTATACTAACAACCCCAAGAAGGCGAACGCCTGCAACTAAGTTGAAAAAAAGGTATGAGGAATAGGAGATCACTGCGTTTTCACTCCCCAGATAGAACTGCTCAATCGGCACTAATGTCAAGCCCTCCACCTATTCCCCCCTTTTGACTTCCTTTCCCTGATGAACTACCCTCAATCGGGGACCCAGCTGTCCACCCTGATCTACCCTATTTTTTTTTTTTAAAGAAGAAACAAGTAAGGAAGAATTGCACTCACCGGGCTGCCCAGGATAGGGCCCACCAGCCGCCACTCTGGAATCCGCCGCTCCCGAATGTCCCTGGTCCTCGCCGTCGCTCACTGCTGATGTCACCCCCCCTCCTTCCTCCTAGCTTCCTAACCCATGTGCCTCCCCTGCTCCCACTCCCCTTTTTTTAAAGGGGACACATTTTTCCTTCCCAATAGCATGACTGTGTTGTCCACACCTGTCATGCCGTCCCTGCGCTAATTCTTTTCTCTCCTTCTGCTCCGGGACTCTCTTTTTGTTGGTCATTGATATGTGATTCTATACGAGCGCTGCACTTGTTTACTTTCACTCGGTGTGAACACCAGGAAATTTGCTCATAAGCAGTGGTAAGCCGCCGCGGTATACTGGTTGATTCTCGGGACCGTAAGTGTGTCGCAATAACGTGATAAAGCGCACCAACTTCTACATGTTTCAGCCAATCAGATGGGCTGTCTTCAGGAAGACTTCTCATCTGATACAGATCCCCTGGCGGAGAGGCGATTCAGTGTTAGAAAAGCAAATGAATATTCTAGGTGGACTCCGAGTGCAATGCTCTGTGATTGAAGTCCACCTTTTTTAAGCCTATTAGAGCATATGGCTCTAATCTGGGTGCTTCAAAAAAACACCACCTCCACTGTAATTCAGGCGCCCGGATCCGAAAAGGGGCCGGACACCTGAATAGAGGGTGGCAGCAGATGGCCATGGATAGATTCATGCAATGCATGAATCAAATATTACCATATAGGGGGGTGGCTGGAGAGAGGGGGCGGTGCCTATGCACCCTTAAAGAGGAAGTAAACACTGATGGGTTTTACTTCCTCCTTGTTTCCCTGCAAAGGTATAGCATAATGGGCTGCTATGCATTGCATAGTAGCCCATTATGTGTCACTTACCTGACACAGGAGCCAGCGATGTCACCACTGTCTCCTCTTCAACAAAGCATCCATCTTCCTTCCAGGTGTCGCGCCCCCGGAGCCACAATGACATCACTCCCACGCATGCGCATGAGAGCCGCCACTAACGGCACGATCGCCATTATAAACGCTCAGTGTTCCTGCACGCCATTGTCTGCGGTGCATGCGCTGTAGACATCGGTGCCTGTCTTTTGCAAATATCTCCTATACCGTGTAGGTTTAGGAGATATTTCTTGGACCCACAGGTAAGCCTTAATCTAGGCTTACCTGTAGGTCAAAGTGTGTTGTAAGGGTTTACAACTACTTTAATGCACAGCCGCCCCTGGCCATGGGTGCTGTGGCTGCCAGCAGTGAAGATTCCTCCATTCGCACTGTTTCGGGTGGATGGGAGAATCAACTGATTTCCTTTCGTTTAGCTCGCAGACTGAATAGGAGAAAATCAAGCTGCTGATGGCTAGTTTTCCTGAATAAGGCCAAGTGAGGCCTGCTAACAGTATTAATCAGCAAGATTTAAATAAATAAATGCTTTTCATATAAAAGGGCAGAGTCTTCTCTTTATATGCCAGAAAAAAAAATTCTCTATAAACTGGGAAACACTAAATCAGTAAGTTGATAGGGATTGTAAGGCAAAAAAATAGTTTTCTGGAAACATGAGCATTCAGGGACTTACTGAAAATAAATCCGAGGAAATCTGGAAAACAAATTATCCATGTTAAAGCTAATTTGTTGCAGTGCAGACAACAAAAGAAGGCAGTGACACAGTTCTTAAAATGGTAATAACAGAAGGAATGTAAGAGGAAAACAGGTGCTGTGGTGGGAGGGTTTGTACTGTTATTGTTGGATCGTCTCTGGATACAAAGGAATATTTCAGCTGCAGATTGATCTCATCTCTAAGCGTGGTAACAACAGAGCCCTGAAATATTCCTGTCTTCGTACATAATATATATTTTTTTTTTTGGGACGGAACGTGTGCGTGCTTAAAGGGGATGTCACGGCAAATAAAAAAACACATGCAGTACATCTCTGTAATACATACACTTATTCCCATTCTTTCTCCCTTGAGGAACTCTACAAGTTCAGAAAAGTACTTGTTGGTCCTCCAAAAAAAGATTTCCTGAGTCCTTTTGTGGGCTGGCAAGCAGCATTTTTGTGTTGGCACTGCCCAGTTTGCTACACAACTCAACCACTCCCACTCTCAGACCGCTACAATTTCAAGGCTAATCATTCTGAAGTCCAAGACAAGCACAAGGAGGGCTAAGTAGGCTCTGTGAGATACCACAGGAAGTGTGCAGAGGGCACAAGACAGCTTTTGCATATATAACAAAATGCTTCCAATGGTATATTTAACCATAGCTCTCAATAGGGGCGCCACCTGTCTGGGATTCACCCGGGCAGTTCGCGTTTGGAATCATGTGTCCGGGTTTCAGACTGCCTGAAACCCGGACACATTATTCAGACTGGACTATGGCTTCCCAGCAGGTTTGCTGGCTGCAGTTGCCTAAGCTGAGAGTTTCTGTTACACTCTTTTTTACACTGCCCAAAGCCAGAACTAACAAAACAAACAATTTACCCCCCCCCCCCCCACACACACACACACTGACGGGAGAGGAGAGAGGGCTCAGTCTGCACCTCTTTTTCCTACCCCTACCCCTCTGTGTCTGCCCACACTCCAATCCCCGGCACTGTGCCTCAGAAAAGGATAGTGGGGGCCAAAAATTGGAAGTCTAGCAGCCTCAGATACATCTGAATGAGAGGTGCTGACTGCCAAGGGGTGAGTGAACTCACCATCCATCCCTGTTTGTGACTGAAGTCTCCCCTCCTTCTCTCTCCTGCCTCTGAGTGAGTACACTAAGGTAAATCAGGGTCTCAGAGCAGCCCTTACATCAGAGTTCTCCTTTACACCAGAGGCCACGGTGTTCCCGCTTACAGCAGAGTTCTCTCCGTACATCAGAGTGCTCAGTTTTCCCCCTAAATCAGGGTTTTCAGAGCATTCCTTAGAGTCTTCAGAGTTCTCCCTTATATCAGAGTCTGCAGAGTCCCCCATTACAGTGAAAGGGAATGCTGTGAGTTCAGATGTAAAAGGGGAACTCTGTGTATTTAGATGTAAAAGGGGAACTTTGTGGACTCTGATGTAAAGGGAAACTCTTGTTATTAATGCCATATGATTAGACATGTTTTTTTAATAAAAAAATATATGTATAGTTTATACTATTAAAAAAAAATTGCTGTGCACTGCTAAAGTGTTCGGGTTTGATTTGAAGAAAAGGTGGCAACTCTAGCTCCCAACTGTTCCTGATTTCGAAGGACTGTCCCTGATTTGGAGCAATGTCCCTCTAACCCTCATTCCTCCTCATTTGTCCCTCATTTTGGTTTGATCTATATAGTTGTATATAAAATGCACTTTTAATCTAGTGTCTCCCAGTGCTAAACCAAATCCAAATTCTAAATTGCTGCATTTGTAAAATTTAAAAGCCAATATAAAGCAATAGTAGTGCTAAAAAAAATCTCTTGTGGATTTAATCAACCTTTTTTTTGGTTAACTCTTCTTTAACTCCTTTAAGAGGGTGTGGCAGGAGGCGTGTCCTATGTCTAAATACGTTTGCTAGTAGGTGTCCCTCATTCCCATCTCAAAATGTTGTGAGGTATTATTCAACCGATAAACCACTTCGGCCCAGGAAGGTTTTACCCCTTAATGACCTGGCCATTTTTTGCAATAGGGCATTACGTTGCTTTAACCCTTTCCCGCCGAGCGTACGCACATCTGCGTACTCGGCTTCCGGGGGGTATACCGGGATGATGCCCGCACCTGCAGGCATCATCCCGGTACCGTTTTTTACAGCAGGCGATTGGCTATCCAGGCATAACAACCGATGCGGCTAAAAGCCGCTCGGCTGTTATGCCGGAGGAGCGGGAGGGGACGTCCCCCCCTCCCGCCGCCTCTCGCCGCTGTTACCGGTGCTCCCGCTCGATCGGGAGCACCGATTAAACATCCGTCGGCTCTGGCTGCTGGGGAGGAACTGGAACGAAGCCGTAATCGGCTTCGTTCCAGTCTCCTCATCGTAAACACGGAGGCGACGTCATGACGTCACTTCCCGTTTACTCGGCTGCCAATGGCGCCGGTTTTAAAAAAATATCCGGTATTCAGAATCGCCGTTTTCGGCGATCTGAATACATTGAAGTGTAAAGGAGGGGTGGGGGGTCTTTTAGACCCCCGATCCCTCCATAAAGAGTACCTGTCACCACCTATTACTGTCACAAGGGATGTTTACATTCCTTGTGACAGCAATAAAAGTGATCAAATTTTTTATTTATTTTTTTAAACAATTTAGTCATTTAAAAATAAATAAAATAAATAAAAAAATAAAAAAAAAATTTTCAAAGCGCCCGCCGTCCCCGCGAGCTCGCGAAGCAAAGAAAACGCATACGGAAGTCGCGCCCGCGTACGTAAACGGTGTTCAAGTCACACATGTGAGGTATCGCCGCGATCGTCAGAGCGAGAGCAATAATTCTAGCAGTAGACCTCCTCTGTAACGCTAACCTGGTAACCGTAAAAAATTTTTAAAGCGTCGCCTATTGAGATTTTTAGGTACCGTACTTTGTCGTCAATCTACAAGTGCGCGCAATTATAAAGTGTGACATGTTTGGTATCTATTTACTCGGCGTAACATTATCTTTCACATTTCGCAAAAAAATTGGGCTAATTTTACTGTTTTGTTTTTTTTTTATTCATGAAAGTGTCCCTTTTCCCAAAAAGTTGCGTTTAAAACACCACTGCGCAAATACCGTGTGACATAAAATATTGCAACAATCACCGTTTTATTCTCTAGAGCCTCTGCTAAAAAAATATATATAATGTTTGGGGGTTCCAAGTAATTTCCTAGCAAAAAATATGGATTTTAACTTGTAAACACCAAATTCCAAAAATAGGCTTAGTCATGAAAGGGTTAACTGACAAGTCTTTTTGTGGTATTTGATCGCCTCAGCAGGTTTTATTTTTTGCGCCATAAACAAAAAAAGAGCGACAGTTTTGAAAAAAATAATAATATTTTTAACTTTTTTGTATAAAACATATCCAATGAAAATTTTTTAAAAATCTAATTTCTTCCTCTATTTAGGTCCATATGTATTCTGCTACATATTTTTGGTAAAAAGATATCCCAATAAACGTATATTGATTGGTTTGCACAAAAGTTATAGTGTCTACAAAATAGATTTATGGCATTTTTTTTTTTTTTTACTTATAATGGCAGTGATCAGAGATTTTTTGTGGGACCGCGACATTGCGACGGACAGATCTGACATCTAGCTGACACTTTTTTGGGAACTAGCGACATTATAGTGATCAGTGCTAAAAATATGCATTGACACTGCATAAATGACACTGGCAGGGAAGGGGTTAACACCAGGGGCAATCAAAGGGTTAACTGTGTGTTTCTAACTATGTAGGGGGATGGGCTCACTGCATGGACACTGTGATCCGTGTTCCTGATTAGCAGGAACACTAGATCAGAGTGCCCATGCCTCACAGCTCAGCGGTCTGTACCGCAGGCGGTCACAAAGTGGTTAAAGGAGAGCAAACTTTCTTTGTTAAGGTTTACATACAGTTTAAAAGAGGAGTATAAGGGAAAAAAAAATCCCAGAATCATACTTACCTAGGTGGATGCAGCATCGGACCTCTGCACTGAGAACCGAGCGATCAAACACTGACGATTGCTTGGTTCTCTCGGCTTCCCAAGCAGAGAACTGCTGACTGTTTGCTCCTCCATGCTAATTGGAGCGCTGAGCTGTCTCAGCGTCTCAACTGCTCATTGAGAAGCTGAGACGGCCATCAGTCCAGGCACATTGTGGGACCAGACTTCATTGTCAGAATAATGCGTTGTCTGGACTGATTGCAATGATCTCAGCAGAGAGTGGACTTCAGTCTCTGCTGAAAACGGGTCACATGAGTACAAAACTAATTGCACTCCTGTGACCCAGAGGAGAAGCCCAGCCAAAAAAGCTCAGGCTGGACTTCTCCTGTGACCCTCCTGGTGGTATTCTCGAGTGTGACTTGGGGTTAAATTTCAGTACCATTAGCGGTAACCCCGAACTACACTCGGGATTGCATCTCAGGATCCTGGTCCAGGTTACTTACCTTGTCACCAGGATCCTGTGATGTCCCCCCCCCACTGTGTCCTCCGCCAGATCATCTGCCCGATGCTCTGTGTTCTGGGCTCTATTGCCTGCGAACGTCGTGATGCATGGGGGAGGAGCCCAGCGGCAAATTCAAAAAGTACAAAAAAAATAACAAATACAGTACACTGTAATCTTTCAGATTACATTACTGTACCAAATCATTTCACATCCCTTTTTTTCCCTAACTCTTTCTCCTGGGCCCTGCATGTAGATTTATATTATATATACTGTTCTTCTGCCTCAAAACTTGAGATTGTCAATGGCAACCAAAAAGCAAAAAAGCAGTAAATTAGAACACTTGCAGAATTGAACGATAGTGATTTTCGGGGAAATACATTTTATTATTATAAGATTATTATTTTTTATAAATATTTCTAGTTATTTATTACCGTATTTAATCGGCGTATAACACGCACTTTTTTCCCCTTAAAATTGTGGGAAAATCATGGGTGCGTGTCATACGCAGATCCCCCCGCTGATCTGCGCTCTGTGGAGCGCCGCCGGCATTTACCGAGCTGAGCCGAGTGTACTGTGTAATTGGCTCCGCTCTCAGTCACGCCCAGTCCGGCCTCCTAGCCTTTACGTCCCGCCATTGGCCCGGTGTTGTGTCCATCACAGGAGCCAGGACAAGGGGCGGGACGGGGGCATTACTGCAAGCAGAGCCGAGTACCCCACGGCTCGGCTCGGTCTATGTCGGCGGCGAGAGGAGCCGAAGATCTCGACGGCGGTGGCGGGAGGAGCCGAAGATCTCGTTGGCGTCGGCGGTGGGAGGAGCCGAAGATCTCGGCGGCAGTGGCGGGAGGAGCTGAAGATAGCGGCGGGAGGAGCCGAAGATGGCGACGGTGGCGGCGGCGGTAAATTTAAAACTAACCATACTGCAATTTTGTGGAAGGCTGCAGGGGGACAGTGTAGGGCTGCAGGGGGACAGTGTAGGGCTGCAGGGGGACAGTGGAAGGCTACATTGATGGGCATTTAAAATGTAAGGTTTTTTCTTTAACCAGTTGCCGACCGCCGCACGCCGATGTACGTCGGTAGAATGGCACGGGCAGGCATAAGGACATACATGTACGTCCCTTGCCTCCCGCGGGTCGGGGGCCCGATCGGGCCCCCGCCCGGTGCCTGCGGCGGTCGGTTTTCGTCCGGGAGCGATCCGGGACGAGGGGGCGGCCATTCATTCATGGCCACCCCCTCGCGATCGCTCCCGACGAATAGAAATCCCCGGTGACATCACTTCCTCTCCTGTAATGTAAACACAGGAGAGGAAGTGATGTATTCTCTCCTCCGTGTCGGTATTTTTCGTTCCGACACGGAGGAGAGCGGATCGGTGAGTTGCACCAACACTCTACACACACAGTAGAACATGCCAGGCACACTCACACCCCCCCTTTACCCCCCGATCACCCCCCCAATTACCCCTGCCCCCCAGTCACAGTGACACCAATGTCATTTTTTTTTTTTTTTTTTTTTTTGCATTGGTGTCATTTGTGACTGTAATAACTGTTAGGGCAGTTAGGGTTAGCCCCCTTTAGTTCTAATGTACCCCCCTAACCCCCCCAATAAAGGTTTAACCCCGTGATCACCCCCCGTCGCCAGTGTCACTAAGGCTGGGTTCACATTGCAGCGGTTTATGAGAACGAATGTGATTCGCACCGCACTGCAGTGCAAATCACATCCGATCTCTGTGCGATTCGAGTTCAGCCATTCGCCGCACCCGCCGCACCCGCCACACCCGCCGCACCCGCCGCAAATTCGCACGGGACCCTTTTTTTGGCCCGCAGCAGAATCGGATCGCATGGGTGTTCACACCATGCGATCCGAGTTTGCAGATCGCACTGCGATATGCGAACTGATCTGGGGGCGTCAGTAACATTTCACTGACACTCCCAGCAGTTCGCATAGGGCAGTGTGAACTGCCGCCGGGAGGCATGCGATGCGGGAACCCGCCGCGGATTCGCGGCGTTTCCGCATCGCTCCAGTGTGAACCCAGCCTAATAAGCGATCATTTTTCTGATCGCCGTATTAGTGTCACAGGTGACGCTAGTTAGGCAGGTAGGTATTTAGGTTCGCCGCAGCTTTTTATAGCGCCAGGGACCCCCATATACTACCGCATAAAGCCCCCTGATTGCCCCCTAGTTAACCCTTTCACCAGTGATCACCATATAACTGTTACAGGTGACGCTGGTTGGTTAGTTATTTTTTTATAGTTTCAGGGCACCCGCCATTTATTACCTAATAAAGGTTTAACCCCCTGATCACCCGGCGGGTGTCATTTGTGACTAATAACTGTTAGGGCAGTTAGGGTTAGCCCCCTTTAGTTCTAAGGTACCCCCCTAACCCCCCCAATAAAGGTTTAACCCCGTGATCACCCCCCGTCGCCAGTGTCACTAAGGCTGGGTTCACATTGCAGCGGTTTATGAGAACGGATGTGATTCGCACCGCACTGCAGTGCAAATCACATCCGATCTCTGTGCGATTCGAGTTCAGCCATTCGCCGCACCCGCCGCACCCGCCGCAAATTCGCACGGGACCCTTTTTTTGGCCCGCAGCAGAATCGGATCGCATGGGTGTTCACACCATGCGATCCGAGTTTGCAGATCGCACTGCGATATGCGAACTGATCTGGGGGTGTCAGTAACATTTCACTGACACTCCCAGCAGTTCGCATAGGGCAGTGTGAACTGCCGCCGGGAGGCATGCGATGCGGGAACCCGCCGCGCATTCGTGGCGTTCCCGCATCGCTCCAGTGTGAACCCAGCCTAATAAGCAATCGTTTTTCTGATCGCTGTATTAGTGTCACAGGTGACGCTAGTTAGGCAGGTAGGTATTTAGGTTCGCTGCAGCTTTTTATAGCGCCAGGGACCCCCATATACTACCGCATAAAGCCCCCTAATTGCCCCCTAGTTAACCCTTTCACCAGTGATCACCATATAACTGTTACAGGTGACGCTGGTTGGTTAGTTATTTTTTTATAGTTTCAGGGCACCCGCCATTTATTACCTAGTCTCACTAGTGTACCCCTAAATTTAGGGGTGTCTACTTTCCAAAATGGGGTCATTTGGGGGGGGGTTGTGCCATCTTGGCATTTTATGGCCTTCAAAACTGTAACGCCCTTAGAAAGCCTGAAGGCGGTGCTTGGTTTTCGGGGCCCCGTACGCGGCTAGGCTCCCAAAAAGTCCCACATATGTGGTATCCCCATACTCAGGAGAAGCAGCAGAATTTATTTTGGGGTGTCATTTCACATATGCCCATGGCATGCGTGAGCAATATATCATTTAGTGACAACTTTGTGAAAAAAAAAAAAAAAAAAAAAAGTTTGTAATTTTCCCGCAACTTGTGGCAAAATATAAAATATTCCATGGACTCAACATGCCTCTCAGCAAATAGCTTGGGGTGTCTACTTTCTAAAATGGGGTCATTTGTGGGGGTTTTGTGCCATCTTGGCATTTTATGGCCTTCAAAACTGTAATAGGTAGTGAGAAGTGAACTCAAAAATTTACGCCCTTAGAAAGCCTGAAGGCGGTGCTTGGTTTTCGGGGCCCCGTACGTGGCTAGGCTCCCAAAAAGTCCCACATATGTGGTATCCCCGTACTCAGGAGAAGCAGCAGAATTTATTTTGGGGTGTCATTTCACATATGCCCATGGCATGCATGAGCAATATATCATTTAGTGACAACTTTGTTAAAAAAAAACAAAAAAAAAAAAAGTTTGTAATTTTCCCGCAACTTGTGGCAAAATATAAAATATTCCATGAACTCAACATGCCTCTCAGCAAATAGCTTGGGGTGTCTACTTTCTAAAATGGGGTCATTTGTGGGGGTTTTGTGCCATCTTGGCATTTTATGGCCTTCAAAACTGTAATAGGTAGTGAGAAGTGAACTCAAAAATTTACGCCCTTAGAAAGCCTGAAGGCGGTGCTTGGTTTTCGGGGCCCCGTACGCGGCTAGGCTCCCAAAAAGTCCCACATATGTGGTATCCCCATACTCAGGAGAAGCAGCAGAATTTATTTTGGGGTGTCATTTCACATACGCCCATAGCATGTGTGAGCAATATATCATTTAGTGACAACTTTGTGTAAAAAAAAAAAAAAAATTTTTTTTTGTCATTATTCAATCGCTTGAGGCAAAAAAATAAAATATTCAATGGGCTCAACATGCCTCTTATCAATTTCCTTAGGGGGTCTACTTTCCAAAATGGGGTCATTTGGGGGGGTTTTGTACTGCCCTGCCATTTTAGCACCTCAAGAAATGAGATAGGCAGTCGTAAACTAAAAGCTGCGTAAATTCCAGAAAACGTACCTTAGTTTGTAGATGTGACAACTTTTGCGCAAACCAATAAATATACAATTATTGACTTTTTTTTTACCAAAGACATGTGGCTGAATACATTTTGGCCTAAATGTATGACTAAAATTGAGTTTATTGGATTTTTCTAATAACAAAAAGTAGAAAATATCATTTTTTTTCAAAATTTGTGGTCTTTTTACGTTTATATCGCAAAAAATAAAAATCGCAGAGGCAATCAAATACCATCAAAAGAAAGCTCTATTTGTGGGAAGAAAAGGACGCAAATTTTGTTTGGGTACAACATTGCATGACCGCGCAATTACCAGTTAAAGCAGCGCAGTGCCAAAGTGTAAAAAGACCTCTGGTCATTTACCAGCAAAATGGTCCGGTCTGAAAGTGGTTAAACTTGCCTCCTAAAAGTTTTTTTCCTTAAACTTCCCTCCTAAACTTGGGGTGCGTGTTATACGCCGGTGCGTGTTATACGCCGATAAATACGGTATATTATAATTTATGATTTCGTGTTTCAAACTTTATCATACCCGGGATGTCTACTAGACTCTTGTTTGGACAGATTTAAAGTGGTTGTTAAGCCCTTTCTTTAAGTCTATGCCAGCAACTCTATTAGAGGCTGGCATTTCACACTATGTAAGTCATTTTAAAAAAATTAGCAGTCTAAATAGTTATTTAGAGCTGTCTCCAGGCCGGTCACATGACTTTCAGCCGCTTTACAGCTTTGATGGATGGCTTCAGCAGGAGGGGCCGTGCTCTCCCTCTGACGTCAGCTGAGGAGATCATGTGGCCGCTTGTCTTCTCCCACGGAAGCCCTGTATCGGAGCTATAAAGCGATCATGACCGGCCTGAAGACAGCTCTAAATAACTATTTAGAACACTTGTAGAAAGCATTTACATAGTGTGGTATGCCAGCCTCTAATAGAGGGGCTGGCAGTGACCATTGTAGTTTTTTTTTAACCACTTGCTTACTGGGCACTTAAAGAGGAGGGCCGGTTATACAAAAAAAAAAAAAAAAGTCAGCAGCTGCAAACACTGCAGCTGCTGACTTAATCAACACACTCACCTGTCCAGGGTGCCCGCGATGTCGGCCGCCCGAGGCCGACCCGTCCCTCGGCTCTCGGGTCCCGGTGCTGCCATTCCTTGTAAGGGAAACAGGCAGTGGAGTCTTACGGCTTCACTGCCCGTTTCCTACTGCGCATGCGCGAGTCCCGCAGCTACTGCGCATGCGCGAGTCCCGCAGCGCTTTCTGAATGGGACGCGCTGTGTTCTGGAACACACAGTTCCCAGAACACAGCGCGACTCATTACCCAGAAGACGCCGCGACGAAGACAGAAGACAGAAAATCTCCGCGGAGGAGGAAGAGGAAGATTAGGAGAAAGTGCCTAGCAACAGGCATTTCTGGTAAGTAAAAAAAAATAATTTTTTTCATTTTTTTTTTTTTTATATTTTTTTGTAATTTTAAATATTTTTTTTGTTTTCAGGGTGGCCCTCCACTTTAAACCCCCCTCATGCCCAGACCAATTTTCAGCTTTCAGTGCTCTCACACTTTGAATGACAATTACTCAGTCATGTAACACTGTAACCAAATGATTTTTTTGTCCTTTTCTTCATACCAATAGAGCTTTCTTTTGGTGGTATTTGATCACCTCTGGGTTTTTTATTTTCTGCGCTATAAATGAAAAAAGACCTTTAATTTAAAAAAAAAATGAATTTTTCTTTGTTTCTGTGATAAGATTTTGAAAATTAGCAATTTTTCTTCATAAATTTTGCCCACAATTTATACTACTACACATCTTTGGTAAAAATAACCCAAATTATTGCATATTATATGATCTGTGTGAAATTTATAGTCTACAAGCTATGGTGCAAATCATAAAGATTTGCAAAAAAAAGATCACATCTGATGTACTGGTGGCCTATCTCCATTCTTGAGACCCTAACAAGCCAGCAAAGTACAAATGCCCCCCAAATGACCCCTTTTTGGAAAGTAGACATTCCAATGTATTTAGTAAGAGGCATGGTGAGTTATTTTAAGTTGTCATTCTTTCCCACAATTCTTTGCAATATTAAGATTTTTTTTTATTTCACAAAATTTTCATTGTAATAGCTTATTTCTCCCACACGGAATGTGAATACCACAAATAACACCCCAAAATACATACTCCTACTCCTCCTGAGTATAACGATACCACATGTGTGAGACTTTTACACAGCCTGACCACATACAGAGGCCTAATTTTGAAGTAGCACCTTCAGGCATTCTAGGAGCATAAATTAGACATTTCATTTCTCAACCACCTATTACAGTTTTGAAGGCCCTGGAACACCAGGGCAATGGAAACGTCCAGAAAATGACCCCATTTTGGAAAGCTAACATCCCAACGTATAATCTATAAGGCAAAATGAGTCTTTTCAATGGTTCATTTTTTTCCAGAAGTTTTTGGAAAATGTGGAAAAAAATGAAAACGCATTTTTTTTTACACAAAGTTGTCCGTTTATAAGATATTTCCAACGCATAGCATTCTACTACTCCTTCTGAGTATGGCAATACCACATGTGTGAGACGTTTACACAGCCTGGCCACATACAGAGGCGCAACATGCAAGGAACACCGTCGGGCGTTCCAGGGACACATAGCCTGCACATACCAAGAATTACACCCCCAAATACATTATGCTGAGCAAAGGGTAAAGAAAAGATTACCTGTGGTTTTAGAAGCGCAGTTGTCCAGGAGGATATCACTGGTCCAGGCAGCAGGCAGGGACTTGGTCAGCAACAGCGAACACAATTTTTCAGGCAGCAGGCAGGGATACTGTCCATATACAGTTCAGGGTCAGTGCAGAGATATTGTCAGCAGTGCCAAAAATATTGGTCCTGGTAGTAGGCAGGTCCATGTGGTGTGGTCAGTGCGGCATGACGGCAGTAAGTCCTACAGGCAGCAGACAGAAGTAGAGCCTCGTTCAGGACAGAATGGGGATAGGGGTAGAGGCTTCTCCCTCCCAAATCTCTTTGAAGCCTCCGAGTCTCCGGACCCTAATCTAGGAATAAGAAAACAAAGAAAATTGTTTTCTTCATCCAGAAAAACTATACTGGAGCCCCTCACATATGTGAGACCCTGTGTTGAATCCCACTAGTCCAGTTGCAGAATACAAGATCAGTCCAAGAGGTAGGCAAATATCGTGGTCAAACAGTCCAAGGTCAGTTCCAGATCAGGCAGAGGTATGTACAGAATCTTTAGGCAGAAGCATGGTCGAATAACAGTCCAGGGTCAGTTCCAGATCAGGCAGAGGTATGTACAGAATCGTTAGGCAGAAGCATGGTCGAATAACAGTCCAGGGTCAGTTCCAGATCAGGCAGCGGTATGTACAGAATCGGCAGGCATAAGAGTGGTCAAATAACAAGCCAGGGTCAGTTAAAGAGCAGGCAGTGGCATAAGGGGTGTGAAGGTGTATGAAGGCAGGAACTGAGAATTATGTTTACCATACTTCACTAAAAATTTATTGAAGTATGGTAACGCTGAAAACAGTCACCTATGCAGAGGCCTGGTTGGGAAGGACATTGTGCACAATAATAAGATGTGTCTTTTCTGACTCCTGCTCTGGTACACACCTTTCATCTTTTTTGACGTCTTTGGCATGTTGGTTTGGGAGGGATTTTATCGGGAAAGTGGCGCTCAGAGAGTTGACTAACAACATCTGATCGGATATTTTCTGGTGGGCCGTTTGGGAAAATAAGGGCAGTGAAAACTTCCTCCTGGTAGCCAAAGAAACGTTTGGGGTTTTGGGTGGAGTTGCGGTAAATGACATAGGAATTGTAAATGGCCAATTGAAAAAAATAAATTGCTACTTTTTTGTACCAATGGTATGTCCGTGGTAGCCTTTATCCAATAGGGGGTATATGAGGTCCCAAACAACTTTCCCGCTGGATCCCAAGTAGTCCGGACAATTAGGGGGCTGCAGCTGGGTGTCCTTCCCTTCGTACACTATGAAGGAATATGTGTACCCTGTGGCTCGGTCGCATAATTTGTAGATCTTCACCCCATAGCGGGCCCTTTTGCTGGGCATAAATTGCTTAATTTTAAGCCTACCGCTAAATTTAATAAGGGACTCATCCACACATATGTGTTGGTCCGGGGTAAACAATTTGGGGAATGTTTGTGAAAAATAATGAAGTATTGGTCGAATTTTGTAAAGCCTGTCGTAATTTGGGTCATTTCGTGGAAGGCACTGGGTATTGTCGCTGAAATGTAAGAACCTCATGATCATCTGATACCTCGTTCTGGGCATTACCGTGGAGAAGAGCGGTGTGTGGTGGAGGGGGTGGGTTGACCAATAGGTATGCAATTGATTTTTTTTGTTGAGTCCCATGTTAAATGTGAGGCCTAAAAAAACCTTGAACTCCTCCACCGTTAGGTCTCTCCATTCGTAGGGACGGGCATAATAAGATGTCGGATTTTTCAAAATAAATTGTTGTGCATACATGTTGCACTGGGCCACAATTGACGCCAACATATCCTCTGTAAAAATTAAATTAAAAAAATATATTGGGGTAAAATTCTCCGTGTCCACCTGGACTCCTGGCTGGGCAGTGAAAGGGGGAACATTGGCCTCTCCTGAATTAGGAGGAAGCCACAAGGGGTTCTGAAGGGCATAGGGAAGGCCGGCATGGCTCCTAACACTTTGGGGCTGAGATGACACCCCACTGGTACTTGGCCTTTCTTGCCGGGGCACTGCGGTGCTGGTGGACGGCACTGTCTCACTAGAACGCCTTCGTTTGATGGGCCGGATATCTTCCTCCTCGGATTCAGTCAGTGTTTCACTACTGAGGACTGGCTCATAATTTATGTCGGCTTCAGAATCCGAATCTGAAAGAGAATCTGAAGAGGAGAGCTCCCCGTTGCTCTCGTCGGCCGTGAAAAGAATTTTGTACGCCTCCTTGGCGGAAAAGACTCGTTTAGACATGGTTGCTGGTGTTGAGACTGCACAGGTGTGTGCTAAGCCTGCACTGATGGGCACTGATGAGGTGGCACTGATGTGCACTGATTGATGGCACAGATGTGCACTGATGAGGTGGCACAGATGTGTACTGTTGAAGCAGCACATAGGTGGCACAGATGGGCACTGATGAGGTGGCACAGATGGGCACTGATGAGTCGGCACAGATGTGCACTGATGAGTCGGCACAGATGTGCACTGATGAGTCGGCACAGATGTGCACTGATTGTACAGATGTGCACTGATTGTACAGATGTGCACTGTTTAGGTGGCACAGATGGGTGCTATTTAGGTGGCACAGATGGGCGCTGTTGAGGCGGCACAAATGGGCACTGATGGGTCGGCACAGATGTGCACTGATTTATTGCACAGATGTGCACTGATGAGGCGGCAGATGGGCACAGATGGGCACTGCTGAGGCGGCACAGATGGGCACTGCTGAGGCGGCACAGATGGGCACTACTGAGTCGGCACAGATGGGCACTGCTGAGATGACACAGATGGCCACTGATGGGTCGGCACAGATGTGCACTGATTTATTGCACAGATGTGCAGATTTATTGCACAGATGTGCAGATTTATTGCACAGATGTGCACTGATGAGGCAGCAGATGGGCACAGATGGGCACTACTGAGGCGGCACAGATGGGCACTGAGGCGGCACAGATGGGCACTGCTGAGGTGGCACAGATGCGCACTGCTGAGGTGGCACAGATGGTACAGATGGGCACCGATTGGTACAGATGGGCACCGATTGGCACTGGCGGTGCACAGATGGGCACTGACGTTGCACAGATGGTGCACAGATGGTGCACAGATGGCACAGGTGGGCACAGGTGGCCACAGGTGGCCACAGGTGGGCACTGGCGGGGTACAGATGGGCACTGGCGGGGTAGAGATGGGCACTGGCGGGGTACAGATGGGCACTGGCCGGCACAGATGGCACTAATAACACTTGTAATAGTAACTCACAGAATCTCTCTCCTCACACGCTGTCTCTGTCTCTGTCTCTGAGACAGATTCGGCAATGGGAGATGATCTCATTTGTTTACATTTGAGATCATCACCCATTGGAGGCGGCGATCGTGCTGTAAACGGCCGCTGTGATTGGCCGTTTACAGCGATCTGTGATTGGGGACACGGCGAACACAGATTTTCCCTGATGCGCGCTCCCGGGAGCGCGCGGGGAGCCATTAAAGGGGAGCCATTAAAGGGGAGCCATTAAAGGGGACGACGTCAATAGACGTCGTCCCGGCAATCGAGATCCGCGCTGTAGCCATCATTTGACTATAGCGCGGATCTCAAGTGGTTAAACCACTTATGCCCCAGACCAATTTGCAGCCAAAGAACCAGGCCCCTTTTTGCGATTCGGCACTGCCTCGCTTTAACTGACAATTGCGCAGTTGTGCGACGTGGTTCCCAAACAAAATTGACGTCCTTTTTTCCCACAAATAGAGCTTTCTTTAAGTGGTATTTGATCACCCCTGTGATTTTTATTTTTTGCGCTATAAACAAAAAAAGAGCGACAATTTGGAAAAAAACGCATTCATTTTTACTTTTTGCTATAATAAATATCCCTAAAAATATAATAAAAAACGTTTTTTTCCCTCAGTTTAGGCTGATACGTATACTTCTACATATTGTTGGTAATACAATTGCAATAATCATTTATTGTTTGGTTTGCGCAAAATTTATAGCGCTTAAAAAATAGGGGATAGTTTTATGGCATTTTTATTAATATTTTTTTTTTACTAGTAATAGAGCCAATCAACGATTTTTAACATCGGACAATTTTGACACATTTTTGGGACCATTGTCATTTATACAGCAATCAGTGCTATACAAATTCACTGATTCCCGTGTAAATGACACTGGCTAACCACTAGGGGGCAAAGAGGGATTAAGTGAACCCTTGGGAGTGTTTCTAACTGTGGGGGGGGGGGGGCGTGGCTGTGTATGACACGTAACTGATCTCTGCTCCGATCACAGGGAGCAGAGATCAGTGACACTGTCACTAGACAGAATGGGGAGATGCTTGTTTACATTAGCATCTCCCCTTTCTTCCTCCCCGTGAGAAGATCGGACTCACGAAGGTCCCGACGGTTGGAGTGCACGCGATGGCACGGTGGCAAATTTAAAGGGACGTACCTGTATACCCATTTGCTTGTCCATGCCATTCTGCCGACGTACATCGGCGTGCACCGGTCGGCAAGTGGTTAACAATCAATGAGTCATCAGCAGTCAGCAGGGTTCACCGCTCACAGCTAAAAATGATAAAAAATGATAAAAAAAATCGGGCAATAAACAGCAGGCCTGTTATGAATTTTTTTTTTTTGCCGATTTCGTTTTACAGCTATTCTAATGCCGCGTACACACGATCGGAATTCTCGTCGGAAAAAGCTCTGATGGCTTTCCCGATGGAATTCCGACAGAATTCGGCTCAAGCTGTCTTGCCTACAAATGGTCACATCAAATTCCGATCATTTATAATGCGGTGACGTACAACACGTACAACGTGACTAGAAAAAGGAAGTTCAATAGCCAGTAGCCAATAGCTTTTGTCTCATAGTTGAATCTGAGCATGCGTGATTTTTTGCGTGTCAGAATTACCGATAGAAAGTTTTTCCGTCGGGAAAATTGAGAACATGCTATAAATTTTTGGCTGGAGGAAATTCGGACAGCTAAATTCCGATGGGGCATACACACGGTCGCATTTTCCGATGAAAAGCTCTCATCTGTCTTTTTCTGGCCGGAATTCCGATCGTGTGTACGTGGCATAAGTGTGTTATGCCATGTACACACGACCGGTTTTCCCGTTGGAATAAACTCTGAAGGTTTTTATGATGGAGTTCCGACAGAGTTCCGTTGAAACTGTCGTGCATACACACGATCACACCAAAGTCTGATCGTTGAGAACGCGGTGACGTACAGCACGTACAACGGGACTAGAAAAAGGAAGTTCAATAGCCAGTAGCCAATAGCTTTGTCTCGTACTCACTTCAGAGCATGCGTCATTTTGGACGATTTTTTACCTGATAGGAATTGGTTCTGTCGGAAAGATTTAAAACGTTCTATTTCTAGGTCCGTCAGAATTTTCGTAAAAAAAAAGTCAGATGAGGCACACACATGATCGGAATATCCGATGAAAAGATTCTGTCTGACTTTTTCTGCCCGAAAGTCCGACTGTGTGTACACGGCATAAGAGATAAAAAATATAAATGCAAAATGCAACATGCATCAAAAGTGCAGCACTTACGTTTTTGGTGCAACTCCATTGAAGTCTATTACACGCAAATCACAATCTGCTATGTGAAAAAAAAGTCCATGACCTTTTATAAAAAACGCAGTGCCCCAAAATGCACAGATGTGAACTACATCCACAGGAAACCAGTGGAAAATGGACTGAAATGCATTTCAGCAAAGTGCAAAACGCACTAAAAAGTGCATATATGTGAACGTAGGGTGACCTAGTATTTCTGTTCTGTCATAAATAATATATAATAATAATTTGCCTGTGGGCTTTGTTTTTCTTTCTGAGTATACATTGAATGAAGCTCAGTTAACAGTTGTGGCACTATTCTGTGCTGGAAACAAGTAAAGCCCCACACACACATTATAAGATTTTCTGCTGAGTTTTTCCTTCAGATTTACCAAAACCATATAATATGAGGTCAAACCTTAGGAATTTCAATTTGTATGCAATCAGGCAGGCCCTTGCACTACATGGTTTTGGTAAATCTGAAGGAAAAACTCAGCAGAAAATCTTATACTGTGTATGGGGCTTAACTCACTTGAATATGCATAGAAGTTACGTAATCTCAGCTCAGCCAATCAAGATGGCTAAAGACATCTAAGTCAGATGAAGACCAAGTGAACATGGAAGCGATGGTGAGGATCACTTTGCCAGGTAAATGGGCCATAATGTCCAAAAATTCTGTACATTTTTGGCAACTTACTTCTGCTTTAAAGAAACCATGTCAGAAAGGGAAGGAAAGCACGCTACTTTAATTATAATTCAGGCACCAAGAAGTTATTTGACATATGGCACAGTGGTGTAGTGGTTAGCACTCTTGCCTAGCAGTAAGAAGGGTCGCTGGTTCAAATCCCACCCACGACTCTACCTGCCTGGAGTTTGCATGTTCTCCCTGTGCCTGTGTGGGTTTCCTCTGGGTACTCCGGTTTCCTCCCACAAACCAAAGACATGCAGGTAGGTTAATTGGCTTCTATCAAAAATTGGCCCTAGTATATGAATGGGTACCTTGGATTGTGGGCTCCTTGAGGGTAGGGACCAATGTGAGTGTGTAATGTACAGGGATAGGGACAATTGTAGACACTCAGGATGGACTGGTGTCTTTATTCAACCTTACTAACTATGAAACTATGAAACCTAGAACAATATTCAAAACATTCCCATCATGGTCAAAACTCAGACTGCTCTGACAGGAAGAATGACAACACTTTTTGGAATGATTCCTGTGAATTCCGATTGGCCAGTTGGCCTGCTCATAAAAGCCATGGGCCAATAGGAATTTGGGCATGCCTAGACTTAAAGCGTTTGTAACCCTATACATTTTTTTTATATGATCCTGTTCCTTGAAAGCATGTTATACAGCACAGTGCTTGTGCTGTGTCATTTGGCTCTTTTTGTCACCTAAAAAACCCAGCGGATCCTGCCTGGTTCTGCCCCCCCCCCCCTCTTAAACTGACCATGGTGTTTTATGGCAGCTGAGCCCTGACGCCATGGTCAGTTTATGTGCCTCCTTCATCCGCAGCTCTCCTGTTTTCTCTCCCCTGTCCTCTCCCCCCTCCCTCCCTGCCTGATAGCTTGTGTGTGAGCCTTGTCCTCCCTGCCCCTCCCCTGCTGCTGCCATAATATGTGCAATGACTTTCACCACTAACTAGAATCCCCTCTGTTATATTAGGTTAAATCGTTCTGTGCCTTTGCTTTTTAAAAATTATGCAGCGCAATACCTTATACAAGACCATCGCTGAGCAGTCACGTTACCGCCTGAGGCTCTCCTCCTCTCTTCCTGGTAATGTCAGAGGGAACCTCAGCCCCTCCCCCTGTAATCCTTGGAGTGGGGCAGGAGTGCTCCGGGACATCAGCTGACTGACAACGGTCCTGCAGAATATGGTATTGCACTGCATAATTTAAAAAAAACAAAGGCACTAGTGATGGACGAACTTCCGATGGGACGTTTCGTGAACACGGACCGCGAACGCGGCCGATAGTTCGCGAACCGGAACGTTCGCGGCAGGCCCCATTGACTTCAATGGGAGGCGAACTTTGCAAACCTACAGGTCAAATTTGCAGCCACAAAATAATTACTAGCTGTGCAAACATAGTCCCACCACATGGCCAATGACATAACATATGTATGAGGTGAATCTGAGATCGACAACTACAAGCATTCTTTTTTTATATGTGAAATTGTTGTGACAATTTAGGACTGTGGAGCGCATGAAGGCAATGGAGGAGAGGGAAGGTCAGGGTAGGCAAAGAAGAGGGTGCAGGAGATGATCACCAGCGGCGTGACATACAGCAATGACACCTGCACCGTGAGAGAATGATCTGACACCAGCACCGTGATAGAGAGCACTGACATCAGCAGCGTGACATACAGCAATGACACCTGCACCATGATAGAGTGATCTGACACCAGCATCGTGATAGAGAGCACTGACATCAGCAGCGGGACATAAAGCACTGACACCACCACCGCGATATACAGCACTGACACCAGCACCGTGATAGAGAGCACTGACATCAGCAGCATGACATAAAGCACTGACACCAGCACCGTGATATACAGCACTGATACCAGCACCGTGATAGAGAGCACTGACATCAGCAGCATGACATAAAGCACTCACACCAGCACCGTGATATACAGCACTGACACCAGCACCGTGATATACAGCACTGACACCTGCACTGTAAGCAGCCCCAGGAGGAAGTCAGCATAGCACAGGGATGGTGGGAGCCCCTCATAACTAGCATAGCACAGGGATGGTGGGAGCCCCTCATAATATGCACAGCAGAGGTACAGCCCCAGGAGGTAGTCAGCACAGCACAAGGATGGTGGGAGCCCCTCATAATAAGCAGCCCCAGGAGGATGTCAGCATAGCACAGGGATGGTGGGAGCCCCTCATAATAAGCAGCCCCAGGAGGAAGTCAGCACAGCACAGGGATGGTGGGAGCCCCTCATAATGAGCATAGCACAAGGATGGTGGGAGCCCCTCATAATATGCACAGCAGAGGTACAGCCCCAGGAGGATGTCAGCACAGCACAGGGTTGGTGGGAGCCCCTCATAATAAGCAGCCCCAGGAGGAAGTCAGCACAGCACAGGGATGGTGGGAGCCCCTCATAATAAGCAGCCCCAGGAGGAAGTCAGCACAGCACAGGGATGGTGGGAGCCCCTCATAATGAGCATAGCACAGGGATGGTGGGAGCCCCTCATAATATGCACAGCAGAGGTACAGCCCCAGGAGGAAGTCAGCACAGCATAGGGATGGTGGGAGCCCCTTATAATAAGCAGGTCCAGGAGGAAGTCAGCACAGGGATGGTGGGACCCCCTCATAATAAGCATAGCACAAGGATGGTGGGAGCCCCTCATAATATGCACAGCAGAGGTACAGCCCCAGGAGGAAGTCAGCACAGCACAGGGATGGTGGGAGCCCCTCATAATGAGCATAGCACAGGGATGGTGGGAGCCCCTCATAATATGCACAGCAGAGGTACAGCCCCAGGAGGAAGTCAGCACAGCACAGGGATGGTGGGAGCCCCTCATAATAAGCAGCCCCAGTAGAAATATGACACCGCTCAACCTCTTCAAACAGGAGGGTACGGGCATATAGTACGGTGTGCTTTTTTTGGACAAGGAAGTGAGCCAAATGAAGAAAGAAGGTCTGTGTGCTCGATTAAAAAAATCGTTTATAGACATATACATGGTCTACTGGTCACATGTGTTGAATTCCTCCGAGATCCATGCCTCATTCATTTTTAGAAATGTGAGGTAGTTAACACTGTCGTGAGCTAGGCGAGTACGCTTATCGGTCACGATCCCCCCTGCTGCACTGAACGTCCTTTCGGACAGGACACTGGACGAGGGGCAAGCCAACAGTTCGATTGCAAATTGGGCAAGCTCTGGCCAGAGGTCAAGCCTGCCCACCCAGTAGTCCAGGGGTTCATCACTCCTCAGAGCGTCCACATCGGCCGTTAACCCGATGTAGTCGGACACCTGACGGTCTAGGCGTTCCCTGATGCTGGATCCGGATGATACCTGTCGATGGGTCGGCTGAAAGAATGACCTCATATCCGAAGTCACTAACACATCTTCAAACCGGCCTCTTCTTGCAGGCGCTGTTGGATTGGTACCCGCAACTCCTTCTCTGGGAGTGGGAATTGCTCCTCTGCCAGCGCAAGCAAAAGCAGAATGCAGCATTTCTCGAAGCAAGGCCTGGAAGTGCTCCATTCTGACAGCCCTCTGTGACGGCGGTAACATTTCTGCCATTTTGTGTTTGTACCGGGGGTCTAAGTATGTTGCCACCCAGTACTGGTCCTTGACCCTTATGCTTTTTATACGGGGGTCCCTATTAAAACACTGGAGCATGAAGGCCCCCATTTGCACTAAACTGGAAGCGGTGTGGTGGCCTGGCTCCTGCTCATCATCCAGGATAATGTCGTCCTCTTCATTCTCCTCTCCCCATCCACGCACAACAACAGGGATCCCAGAAAGGTTTAAAGCATGCTCTTCTTGCACCTCCTCATCCGTCCCGGCACCATCCTCCTCTGACTCCTCTTCAGACTCCTGTTGTTCACTTGTCTCAGATAGAATAGCCCCCCCTGGGAATTCATCCAGCATTGCGACTTCCTCATCTTCCCGCTCCTGCTCCTCCACAGCTTGATCACGATGCAATGCACGCTCCATAAAGAAGGCATAAGGTACCATGTCACTGATGGCGCCATGGCTGCGACTGACCAGTTTGGTGATCTCCTCAAATGGCCGCAGAAGTCTGCACGTGTTGCGCATGAGCAGCCACTGGCGCGGTGAAAAAAAACCCCAGCTCCCCAGAACCTGTTCTGCCGCAGAGTTCATACAGGTAGACGTTAACTGCACGTTTCTGCTGGAGCAGCCTATCAAGCATATAGAAGGTTGAGTTCCATCGCGTCGGGCAATCGCAAATAAGACGTCTGACCAGCAGATTGTGTCGCCGCTGAATGTCAGCAAGGCGAGCCATGGCCGTGTAAGATCTTCTGAAATAGGCTGAGATTTTCCTTGCCTGCCGCAAGATGTCCTGGACCCCAGGGTATTTGACAACGAGTCGCTGCACGACCAAGTTTAAGACGTGTGCCATGCATGGCACGTGCGTAATTTTGCCCTGTTTCAATGCGCTAAGCAGATTGGCACCGTTGTCACACCACTTTACCAACTGTCAAATTGAGCGGTGTTAGCCACTGATCTGCCTGTGAACCCAAAGCTGAAAGGAGTGCCGGGCCAGTGTGGCTCTTGGCTTCCAGGCACAACAGACGCAGCACAGCATGGCAACGTCTCACCTGGCATGTCGAATAGGTTCTGGGGAGCTTGGGCGGCGCAGCGGAAGAGACGCTAGCAGCGGAAAAGGAGGAGTCAGCCGAGGAGGAGAGAGAGGAGGATGGAGTAGGAGGAGGAGGAGAAGAAGAGCCAGGCCTGCATGCAATCTGTGGCGGTAAAACCAAATCTACACGGGTGCCACGGGTTACATGCTTGACGGCCGTCAGAAGGTTCACCCAGTGGGCAGTAAAAGTGATATACCTTCCCTGCCCGTGTTTGCTAGACCACGTGTCTGTGGTCAGATGTATCTTGGCACCGACACTGTGTGCCAGAGATACATTCACTTGCCGCTGAACATGGCCATATAGCTCTGGGATGCCCTTCTGTGAGAAATACTTCCTTCCTGAGACCTTCCATTGTGGTGTTCCAATGGCCACAAATTTCCGAAAGGCCACCGAGTCCACCAGTTTATATGGCAGTAGTTGGTGGGCTATCAGTTCTGACAAGCCAGCCGTCAACCGTTGGGCAAGAGGGTTATCCGGCATCATAATTTTTTCACGCTCGAACATTAGGCCCACGGAAGCCTGCCTTTTTACAGAAAAACGTGAGCTTGGCGTGATGGAAGGTGGAGTGGAGGACAATTGTGAGGAGAGAGGAGAAGGATAAGTAGAAGACGAGGCTGGACGGTGAGAGCCTGGAGTGTGGCTTTGTGTGTTCCGTTGCTCCCACTGGGCTCGGTGATGGCTGCTCATGTGCCTTCTTAAGGCGGTCGTCCCTAGGTGAGTGTTGGGCTTACCGCGACGAATGCATTGACTGCAAAGATTGCAGATGGCAACGCTATTGCCAGCAGCGGACACGTTAAAAAAAGCCCACACTGCGGAGCCATGTGCCGGCGTCCTGGGAGCGCCAGATGTGACCGTACATGGTCGATGACTCGCTCCT
Source organism: Lithobates pipiens (assembly GCF_037356315.1). Lineage (NCBI taxonomy): Eukaryota > Metazoa > Chordata > Amphibia > Anura > Ranidae > Lithobates > Lithobates pipiens. Next base: position 98,820,527 of record NW_027507764.1, on the reverse strand, counting down.
GATACATTAGCAGTCTGCTTTGTCCCTCCTGTGCAATGTAAGTTATTCCTGCTTTTCCTCCCTATCTGCTGGTCCATATCTCCCTCTGAACTCCCCTCCTCTTCCTCTCTTGTGGGCACCCACGTGACATCACTAGACACGTCATCATCGATGTCACCTTCCCCACCGCTATAAGTAGAGATCTCGGAGTAGGCAGCAACACCAGGGACCAACCTCCTCCTTGGGCCGATCTGGGTACTGTCGTCAGACTGCTGAGTGGCGGTTGTTGCTACCTCCTCTTCCTGATCCAATGCCAAGAGTGGCTGCGCATCAGAAATGTCTTGATATGGATCAGATAATAATTCCTGTGACTCAAGCGGAAGGTATGTGGTGGTGGTGGTGGTGGTGTTGTTGGTGGTAGTGTCTTTGGGGGTGCACATAGCAGAGAGTGAAGAAGAGGGTGCAGATCGAGAGGATGAGGAGGGTGCAGAAGAGTAAGGCTGAGTGAGCCACTCAACCAAGTCTGGTGCGTCCTTTAAAGTAATTGAACACACCTTCTGCAACTTCCCACTTTGGCTCAAGCCTGTTGCTTCTGCCCTACCCCTACCACCCCTGCAGAAGGGCCTGCCTCTTTGTCAGGAAGATCCTTCTCACAGGCGTCCGAGCGGCGTAAGTCGCAGGAGATCTTTTGCGCAGTTTCAGGAGCGTTACCGCGATGAGCGGTGCGCGCGCGGCCGTTTGACGCAAATTGGCGCCAATAGTGCTATTTAAACTGGATCCATGCTTCACTGCCTTGCTGCCTGATCAACAGCGTTCCCGTGCTTCCTGGTAACCTGTATCTGAACCTGAACCTGCATCCGTATCCTGATCCGTATTGAACCCGGCTTGTTCCCGACTCTGCTGTTTGCTGCCTGCCCCCCGACTTTGGCTTTGTACCCGACTACTCTTCTGGATTCCGTTTCTGTACCTGATCTGCCCGCCTGTGCCTGACCTGGACTGTTACACCATCCGTCAACTGTAAGTTGCTTGTTCACCGCTGTTGTACTACAGGACACCTCCCAGTCTTCCACCATACCTGGCTGTTACTCCCTCTGCGTTTGTAGCCTTCTACCTCTTGCTGCAGACTACTGGACTCTTCCACTTCCACAGTATTCCGTTTGCACCTGCATCCGCTGTCGGACTACAGTACCCCTCCGTTGTTCGCTGTTCCCTGCGATCACTTGCATCCCGTTGCTGGACTACAGGAATCCTTCTGCTGTCTGCTGAACCCTACCTCACCTTTGCCTGCATACCGATACTGGACTACAATACACCTCCACCATCAACGGTCTGCTGCTTCTTACACCTACTATCCAGTCAGGCACTTGTGCCCCTCTGTGCTCCTGAGCCCCTGTCATCACTACCAGGGTCTCTCGAGTCAGAGGTCTACGAGAAGCCACTCCCTGCACTCCGGGCTCTGCCTTAAGGTACGTGACACTCTTCCTCTGCCTGTCATTTTTTAAATGACCCTGTGACAAAACTCTCAGTCCCTATACTGATAAAGGACTGCTTCAGTGTAGGGCAGCAGTCAGCAGTAGTGCACCTCAACCCTATATATTGTGGACTAGGGATGAGCTTCGTGTTCAAGTCGAACGTACGTTCGACTCGAACATTGGCTGTTCGTCCGTTCGGCGAAATCCGAACACTTGGTCCGTTCGCGTCAAAATTCGCATGGCGCTCACGCCCCACAATGCACTGCGATGGCGCAGTGCATTGCTGGCTCATGATTGGCCAAGCATGCACTGTGACCCCGCATGCTTGGCCAATCGCAGCGCCAGCAGCGAGGAGAGCCATGATTGGCCACAGGCAGGATGCCTGTGGCCAATCATAGCTGAGGCTGTGTAGTGCACGCCCCACACTATATAAGGCCGCCATTGAGGCGGCCTCGTGTAGTGTGTTAGCATCTGAAGCAGTGGGTGTTCTGTGTACCTTCAACACAGTACACACCGATCGTTTTTGGCTGATTTCCTATCTTGCTGTTGTGTAGTGGTTATTGTCTGTGCCCTGACCGCAGTATACACCACTATATTCACTATTCACTTCACTATATTTATATATCTTTAATAATAGAGCTTGCAGTCAGTAGTGTTAGGAGATAGTGCGTGCTGTCTGCGTGCTCTGTACCCAGTACATACCGCTATAATCCACCTACATAGCTGTTCTCTATTTGAGCCCAATTGCCATCTGCAGGAGTTATTGGAAGCTGTGTGTGCCTCCAGCACAGCACAGTATACATCTGTATATACCCCTTTATCTCTGCTGTTTTCTGGTTATTGTCTGCGTGCCCTGACCGCAGTATACACCGCGATATTCACCTAACCTATATAGCTAGTGATCTATCCTTAATAATAGAGCTTGCAGTCAGTAGTGTTAGAAGATAGTGCGTGCTGTCTGCGTGCTCTGTACCCAGTACATACCGCTATAATCCACCTACATAGCTGTTCTCTATTTGAGCCCAATTGCCATCTGCAGGAGTTATTGGAAGTTGTGTGTGCCTCCAGCACAGCACAGTATACATCTGTATATACCCCTTTATCTCTGCTGTTTTCTGGTTATTGTCTGCGTGCCCTGACCGCAGTATACACCGCGATATTCACCTAACCTATATAGCTAGTGATCTATCGTTAATAATAGAGCTTGCAGTCAGTAGTGTTAGGAGATAGTGCGTGCTGTCTGCGTGCTCTGTACCCAGTACATACCGCTATAATCCACCTACATAGCTGTTCTCTATTTGAGCCCAATTGCCATCTGCAGGAGTTATTGGAAGTTGTGTGTGCCTCCAGCACAATATACACTACCCAACTGCTGTTTTACCCAACTCCCTTCAGGCCATTACCATGTCTGGAAGGCCAGCAAGGAGAGGCAGACAGGCGCGAGCCGATAAAAGAGGGCAAGCAGGCTCTGTGTCTAGAGACAACAGTGCTGGTCGTGGACGCGGTGCATTGTGATCAGCACGTGGCCATGGGACATGCTTGTCCTTCTTTTCGGCAGCTGGACATGTTGAACCGCAACATGCCAACGACTTGGTAGAGTGGATGACCAAGCCCTCTTCATCCTCCTCATCCTCTCTCACCCAGTCTCAGGGTAGTCGCAAAGCAGCTGCCAACGCATCGTCTTCCCTCCTCTCAATGTCATCATCAGTGACTCCTTCCCTAGACCCACCACGTCCTCCTGAGGAGTCTCCTGAACTCTTTGAGCACAGTGTTGGGTACATGCTCCAGGAGGATGCCCAGTGTTTGGTGGGCTCTGATGATGACACTCAGCTAGAGGAAGGCAGTAGCGTGAGCGCAGAGAGAGGGGATGCTCAAGAAGGACAGCAAACTGGCAGTCATGTTCCACAAGCTGCAGCATACTGCCAGGTTTGCTACAGCGATGAAGAGGGAGGGGATGATGAGGGCACTGACTCCACGTGGGTGCCTGGAAGGAGGGAGGAGGAGGAGGAGGAGGAGGAGGAGGAGGCACATGTCCAATGAGGCAGGATGCCCTCCGGGGGCCAGCTTAGGGGCAGCACACCGACTGAATCACACCGCAGAGCTCCGCCTGTGCAGAGCGCTGCCTCTGCGCGTTATTCTAAAAGTTCTTTGGTGTGGGCCTTTTTTGAGACGAGTGCATCAGATCGCACCGCTGCTATTTGCAACATATGTCTCAAGTGTATCTCACGTGGCCAAAACATCAGCCGCTTGGGCACCACATGCTTGACCAGACATATGTTGACCTGCCATGCAGCTCGTTGGCAAGCGTACCTCAAAGACCCACACCAAAGAACAAAGCGGACCTCTCCTTGCTCCTCATCAGCTGGCATCTCCAACCCCACTAGACCTTCAGTCCTCTCTGAAACCTGCTCTGAGAGGAATGAAGGTGTAGAATTAGGTGTGTCACAGCCAAGTGCTTCCGGGAACTCTGCTAGCGGTACACCCACGTCCGATTATAGCAGGCAAATGTCCCTGCCCCAGCTGCTGGACCGGCGGAAGAAGTTTACTCCCAGCCATCCACATGCCCAGCGGTTGAATGCTAGCTTGGCTAAATTGCTAGCACTTCAACTGCTGCCTTTTCAGTTGGTAGACTCGGCCCCCTTCCGTGAGTTTGTACAATGTGCGGTTCCTCAGTGGCAGGTCCCCAAACGCCACTTTTTCTCACGGAAGGCGATTCCGGCTCTCTACCGGCATGTGGAAGGCAATGTCCTTGCCTCGCTGGACAGGGCGGTCAGCGGTAAGGTGCATATTACCGCTGACTCATGGTCCAGCAGGCATGGACAGGGACCTTACCTGTCTTTCACGGCCCATTGGGTCACTCTTCTGGCTGCTGGGAAGGATGCAGGACAAGGTGCAGTAGTGTTGGAGGTTGTTCCGCCACCACGCCTCCAAAATGCTACTATTGGTTGTGACACACCTCTCTCCTCCACCCCCTCCTCTTCTTCTTCCTCCATGGCCTCTTCCAGTGCTCTGTCCTCAGAACCAGCGGTGCTCCGTAGGCGTTGCAGGGGCTACGCAAGTACGCAGGCAAAATGATGCCATGCCGTGCTTGCGCTGGTTTGTTTGGGGGACAGGAGCCACACTGGGGCGGATGTTTTGTCAGCTCTGCAGGGGCAGGCCGAGAGGTGGTTGACGCCACGCCAGCTTAAGCCAGGAATGGTGGTTTGCGACAATGGCACCAACCTCCTCTCCGCCCTCCGACAGGGACAACTGACCCATGTGCCCTGTGTAGCTCACGTCCTTAACCTGGTGGTGCAGCGGTTCTTGGGCAGGTACCCCAGCTTACAGGATGTCCTGAAGCAGGCCAGGAAAGTCTGTGTGCATTTCCGCCGATCATTTAATGCCTGTGCTCGGCTGGCTGAGCTCCAAAAGGAGTTGAACCTGCCCAAGAACCGCCTTATATGTGATATGCCCACCAGATGGAACTCAACATTGGCCATGCTGCAGCGGCTGCACACGCAGCAGAGGGCCATCAATGAGTACCTGTGCGACTACGGCACCAGGACAGGGTCAGGGGAGCTTGGTTTTTTCTCACCACGCCAGTGGGGCATGATCAGGGATGCATGCACTGTCCTGTCACCGTTTGAGGAGGCCACAAGGATGGTGAGCAGTGACAGTGCATGCATCAGTGACACTGTACCTCTTGTCCACCTCTTGGAGCATACGCTGCGTGGAATAATGGACAGGGCACTTGAGGCAGAACAGAGGCAGGAAGAGGAGGACTTCCTTGCCTCTCAAGGCCCCCTTTATCCAGACAGTGTTCCTGCTGTGCCACCCATCACACAGGAAGAGGAGGAGGAAGAGGAGGAGGAAGATGATTGTGTCAGCATGGAGGTGGAGGCTGGCACTCAGCATCAGCAACAGCAGCAGCAGTCTTATAGGGATGATTTACAGTCCCAAGAAACACGTGGACTTGTACGTGGCTGGGAGGAGGTAGCTGCGGATCATGTTGTCCTTAGTGACCCAGAGGACTCCGGACCGAATGCCTCAGCTAACCTACGCTGCATGGCCTCCCTGATCCTGCAAAGCCTGCGGAAGGATCCTCGTATTCTTCGGATCAAGGAGAGGGACCATTACTGGCTGGCCACTCTCCTTGATCCACGGTACAAGGGTAAGGTTGCCGACCTTATCTTGCCATCGCAGAGGGAGCAGAGGATGAGACATCTCCGGGAGGCCTTGCAGAAAGCTCTGTGCAACGCGTTCCCAGAGACTGGGAGGTTACAAACTCCTGGTCCTGGACAACGTGTTGCTGAGGCATCGGTCAGAAGGAGCGGTGGAGAAGGTGGCCGTCTGACTGGTGCTTTCAGACAATTTTTTAGTCCGCAGCCCCAAGGTATGATTGGTTCCAGCACCCATCGCCAGCGTCTGATTTACATGGTGCAGGAATACCTAGGGGCAAGGTCAGACTTGGACACCTTTCCCACCGAAAATCCTCTGGCTTACTGGGTCTTGAGGATGGATCACTGGCCAGAGCTTGCACAGTATGCAATTGAGCTACTGGCCTGTCCTGCATCCAGCGTTCTTTCGGAACGCACCTTCAGTGCTGCTGGTGGCTTTGTTACCGATCACAGGGTGCGCCTGTCCACCGAATCAGTTGATCGACTGACCTTCATCAAGATGAATCAGTCTTGGATCACCCACAGCTACCAAGCACCTGAAGCTGATGTAACCGAATAATTTTTTTTGAAATACCACATCCCTTCAAGACTGCCTATGCTGATGCTGAGTGACTGTCCTGTTATGTTGATTGTCTATCCTCTTCCTCCTCCGCTGATATGTTGGAAGAACATTTTTGGTTCTGGGTGATGCCAGCAGCCCAATTTTTCTGCCCCTGTTTAACAGGGGCGTTTAATTTTCAATTTTTGATGCAATGCTTTGCAGCAGGGCTAATTCCTGCAATAAAACTAGAGTATATGGCAGAGGTTGCAGTGTGGTGGCACCAGCACCAGTGCCTAAGGCCCAATTTTTCTGACCCTGTTTAACAGGGGCGTTTAATTACAATTTTTGATGCAATGCTTTGCAGCAGGGCTAATTCCTGCAATAAAACTAGAGTATATGGCAGAGGTTGCAGTGTGGTGGCACCAGCACCAGTGCCTAAGGCCCAATTTTTCTGCCCCTGTTTAACAGGGGCGTTTAATTACAATTTTTGATGCAATGCTTTGCAGCAGGGCTAATTCCTGCAATAAAACTAGAGTATATGGCAGAGGTTGCAGTGTGGTGGCACCAGCACCAGTGCCTAAGGCACAATTTTTCTGCCCCTGTTTAACAGGGGCGTTTAATTACAATTTTTGATGCAATGCTTTGCAGCAGGGCTAATTCCTGCAATAAAACTAGAGTATATGGCAGAGGTTGCAGTGTGGTGGCACCAGCACCAGTGCCTAAGGCCCAACTTTTCTGCCCCTGTTTAACAGGGGCGTTTAAGTACAATTTTTGATGCAATGCTTTGCAGCAGGGCTAATTCCAGCAAAAAAACTAGAGTATATGGAAAAGGTTGCAGTGTGGTGGCACCAGCAGCAGTGCCTAAGGCCAAATTTTTCTGCCCCTGTTTAACAGGGACATGTAATTACAATTCTTGATATAATATTTCACAGGAGGGCCCCTTCCTGTGCCCACCCAGAGTAACGGTGAGGACTTATAGTGTTGTGGCACCAGCACCACAACCACCAAAGGTCAATTTTTCGACCACTGTTCAACAATGGCATGTAATTACAATTCTTGATATAATCGTTCACAGCAGGGCGCTCCAGCGCCCACCAAGAGTCACTTTGAGGGCTTACAATGTTGTGGCAAAACCAACACCTTGTTCCGCCATTTCTGCAGAGCATATAGGGCAGGCCCCTACTTTCAAACATCCAACTTACAAACATCTCCTACTTGCAAACGCAAGGAGACAGCAGCAAGTGATATGAAAAAAGATGGACGACAAAACAAATTATACAGGGGTGATAACCCTTCCCTATGTTTTCCAAAAAGCTTAAAAATAGTTTTTTTGACTGGAGCTACACTTTAAAAATGTACTAGTTGAAAATTACAAACAGATTCAACTTAACACAACAAACCTACACAGTCCCTGTCTTGTTTGCACCGCCTGTATACTGCTGTTCTGAGTATATAGGGCCTGGGGGCCACACGCATTTCCTTTTTTTAATATGGGTACAGGGTTCCCCTTAATATGCGTACAAGACCCAAATAGGCTGGTAATGGGCAGGGAGGGCTACCCATGCCATTTTTCTCAATGATTTTCAACCATATTGCAGGAACCAGATATAACATTAAAACTGCAAGCAGTTTTAAATGGTGTTATTTCCGTTAAATGTCATTTTGTGCAGGGACTGTTCTAAACACGGGAAACACGTGGCACTTCACAGGCATACTACAGACACCCCACAGGCACCATATTTAAAGGAATATTTCACTTTTTTTTTCACTTTAATCGTCATTAAAATCAGTGCTCCCGCAAAAACGGCCGTTTTTAAAACTTTTTTTTGCATTGCCCCATGTCCCCTGGGGCAGGAGCCAGGTCTCTAAACCCTTTTTAGGACAGTATCTTGCATATTAGCCGTTAAAATTAGCACTTTCCATTTCGAACGTTCGAGTCCCATAGACTTCAATGGGGTTCTAACGTTTGTAACGAACGTGGGGGTCCGTTCGAAAGTTCTGGTGCGAACCGAACCGGGGGGTGTTCGGCTCATCCCTATTGTGGACCTATATCAGTCCTTAAGGAATAGCAGACTGTACCTCACTCAACCCTATGTACTGTAGTACCCTATACCTTACCAGTCCTTATAAGGACCTTTGTGGAACAAGTAGGTTGTGAATGATTAGCAGACTGTACCTCAGTCCCTATACTGATAAAGGACTACTGCAGCAGAAGGGCAGCAGTCAAGTATAATATTCTTTCTATATTTGGAAGAAAGAATATTATACGTGTACAAGCCTATTACCATACCAATAGTGGACCTAATAGTAACAGCTGATGATTAAACTGACTGTCCCTGCTGCACACAGCGTCCTGTCCCTCTCTCTACACTGACAAAAGACAGGATGCTGCAACAATCACTAGCACAGCAGTGCCTCAAACCTATATCCTGAACTACACCTAACACCTATACCAGTCCTGAAAAGAACTTTTGGGGACCTAATAGCTAGCGATTTGGGTCACTGCAGTCTCTCCCTGCTACACACAGCAACCTCTCCCTATAGTGACATACGAAAGAATATAAAATGGCCGCCGGATCGGGTCTATTTATAAGTTAGGGGGAATGTCCAAGTGTCCATGTGCTGTAATGTCTCAATTGGCTGTCCTGTACCCCATGATGGATGTGTCATCATAGGTCAAAGTTCTTTTACACAGTAAACACGGAAGTCCACCGGGCGAACGACGCCAATAGTCCGCCGATCGGGCGGACGGCGAACAGCCGAAATTCGCCGCGAAACGACCGCCGGGCGAACCGTTCGGCCATCCCTAAAAGGCACTGAACAATTTAACCTAATATAACAGAGGGGATTCTAGTTAATAGTGAAAGTGACTTTACAACCACTTTAAGGTTGAGGGGTGTTATAAGCACGCAGTTAAACCACGTTTTTAGTTCTCCCAAATTGTCCCCCCCTTAAGCCATAGAGGCAACAAATTGGGGTGTTCACACCCCACAGGTGTGATGCTTCTATGCATATGGTTGTGGCGCTTTTGCAATTATGGGGTTAAAACAGGTGATGAGGAGCCATCACATCGCCTCATTACTGCCTGTCAAACACCTCCTGAAAAGCCATCTGTGATCATATTTCTTTTTGCAAGTCTAAACCTTTTTCTTTAGGGTCTAGGCTACTGATGGCGAACCTTGGCACCCCAGATGTTTTGGAACTACATTTCCCATGATGATGCACTCTGCAGTATAGTTGAGCATCATGGGAAATGTAGTTCCAAAACATCTGGGGTGCCAAGGTTCGCCATCACTGGTCTAGGCTGTGGTGGTAGATCTTGGACTGAAGGATCATGAGGAGCAGTGTTGCCAACCTACCAGATAGAAATTTACTGACAAGACACCCAAAATTTACTGGCCCAGCCAAGTTTATTAGTGGCATTTCCAAAAGTTAAAAAATTACTGTTTTAAAGTGGTTCTGCACCTAAAAAAAAATATTAAAAGCCAGCAACTACTAATATTGCAGCTGCTGACTTTTAATAAAATCACACTTACTTGTCCCACACTTACCTGTCGGCGGCAGATGACGAGCGATCTCTCGTCTCGCTGCTGCCACCGCCGCCGTCCTCTGTCAGGGAATCGGGAAGTGAAGCATGGTGGCTTCACTGCCCGGTTCCCTACTGCGCATGCGCGAGTCGCGCTGCGCGCCTCTTCAGATTCCCCGCTGTGTCCTGGGAACTGTGTGTTTCCCAGAACACAACGGGGGGGGGGCGGGGCGTCTGCGGCGGTCTGCCCAGAAGTGGGAGTGACGTCATCATGGCTTCGCCGAATGACAGCGGTGGAGCTGCGAGACCTACCGAGAAGATGGATGCGGCAGACTACAGGGGACAGCGGTGACTTCGCTGGCTCCTGTGTCAGGTAAGTGACACATAATGGGCTACTATGCTATGCATAGTAGTCCATTATGCTTTGCCTTTGCAGGGAATGAAAGAGGAAGTAAACTCATCAGGGTTTACTTCCACTTTAAGGTAGATAATAAGGAAAAAAACATATTACTTATTTTATTTTCAATATAGGAAGTAAGTAGCTCAGGGACAGGACTAAGGGGGGTAAGAAATTAGATTGGATCAGGCACACACATAAAACTGACTCTCACAGAGACAATGACAGCAGTGTGCAGCAACACAGATCATGGATATGACACACCCCCTCCTGAGTCACAGTGAAAGTCCCTCTCAAGCCCAAACAGCACTGACAGTCCCGCTCCCGGCCCGCCTTGCTCCTGACCTGCACACGAGGCTCTGGCTGCTCTGCTTGGTTCCCTTGCACTATCAGATCACATGACATGCTCAGGCACCACCTCCACCAGAGCTCCCTGAACACACTGTAGCGGGCACTAGGATGGTCTTGGACCGAGCATCACAGCCATTTTTTTTGCTGATGGTTGGCAACGCTGATGAGGAGCTAATCAGTGGTTTTTGATATAGCTCAGAGTGCCTACCAAAAAAGAAAAGAGAAGGTGATAGGAGAGCTGTTATAGTATAGTATATTCATTCAGAAACAAGGATAAAATGCTTCCACAATTATGCCCTGTACACACGGTTGGACATTCCGAAGACAAATCCGTCTGATTTTTTGTGACGGATTTTGGCCCAAACTTGTCTTGCATACACACGGTCGCACAAAGTTGTCGGAAAGTCTGATCATTCAGAACGAGGTGACGTAAAAGAAGTACGTTGGGACAATAAATGGTCCAGTAGCCTATAGCTTTCATCTCGTAATTTATTCTGAGCATGCGTGGCACTTTGTCCGTCGGAATTGTCTACACACGATCGGAATTTAAACAATCAAATTTTGTTGTCGGAAAATTTTAGATCCAGCTCTCAAACTTTGTGTGTCGGAAATTCAGACGGGAAAGGTTAGATGGAGCCCACACACGATCGGATTTTCCGACAACACGATCCGATCGCACATTTTCCGTCGGAAAGTCGGAGCGTGTGTACAGGGCATACGAGTACAAAAGGCCAAAATGGACTAACAACTGTTGAGGCTGCAGTCACCAAGCAAGGGGAGAACACACTGCCTTCTGTTAGGTGTGACTACAGCAAGTCACCTACTCATCAAGTTATGTTACCGTTTCCCAATTATTATTAGAGTTCTTATCTAAGCAAAGAGACACGGAAAGAGGTTCTCAGTATTTCTGCTCAGAAGGCTGCACCCAACTCTCTGAGTCTCTTTATTAACACAGCTCTTATATACACAAAAGACAGGCTTCAGGAATGTTGAAACACAACAACAAGTTTCCATAAAAGGCAATTCTCTAGGCGTCTTCTGCTTTTAGAGCTGATGTGGCAGATGGTCTTTAAGATAAGGTTTCTTCTTATGTGTACGTGACTTAAGGATGAGGTGTCTTTAAGATACTTAGGACTTAAGGATGAGGTGTCTTTAAGATACTAAGAATGAAACAGACAAGATAAACATTTAGTGAAACATACTGTCAACCATCTTGGTTTTCTTATACCTTGATCCTCACACTTCCTAGTGCGTGGGTGAAGAAAACCTGTCTACAATAGGATCAGTGTGGTCACTCTCTATGCCTTGGGCATTCCCGTCCTGGGTGCTCTGTGGGGTTCTCAAGTGGGTGAATGAATTGGTAATAAAAGTCAGCTCAAGAAAAAGGCCTGTCAGTAGTTCAATTGGCACAGGTGCCTGATGTGTTTATTCATTATATTATGCACAATTTAGTAAACTATCCAAATACTTGTAACGGTTTTCCACCCTATTCCCCTTAGTGAAAACACTTCTTTAAGGGCTCTTTCACACATGCGGACTGTTCAGGTCTGCCTGTCAGTTTTTTTAGGCGGACCTGAATGGACGCTCCATGCACATCTATGGAGCGACAGATGTCAGCGGTGACATGTCCGCTGACATCCGATGTGCTCAGATCCGTTAAATCCAGACGGATGGAAACCCTATTTTCCATCCACCTGGCGAATCGGATCTAGGGTTGCCACTTTTTCTTCAAGCCAAACCCAAACGCTTTAGCAAAAATATATATTTTATACACGATAACAGTGGTCTCCAAATTGCGGCCCTGGGGCCAGATGTGGCCCTTTGCTTGCCTTTATGGGGCCCTTGATTCATTATTCCTACCATTGACACCAACAATGGGCAGTATTCCTTCCACTGACATCAACGATTGGGCATCATTTCTTCTAACGACAACAAAAATTGGGCACATTTCCTCCCATGGACACCAACGATTTCTCCCCCTAATACCAAAGATCGGCTATTGTTTACTCCCACTGGGCACAGTCCGGCCACCCTAAACTGGCCCTTTCTTTAGAATGTTTGGAGACCTCTGATCTATAAGATTGTAACAGGCCTAGGACACCTTTGGGCACTCCAAAGAGAATAGTAATGTGGCATGCATAGTGCTCCCCTCACCCTCCTATGGGGCCCTGTTCTAAGCCACATTCCTGTCTGAATATTGTGCCCGGGTTTCAGGTGGACTGAAACCCGAACACATGATTCGAAACCCAAACTGTCCAGGTGAATCCCGAACAGGTGGCAACCCTAATCGGATCGGATGAAAACGGACAGGCAGTCCGTTTTCATCCGATCCCCCATAGAGGAGAGCTGGGCTCTGACATACCACAACAGATGAAAAAGTATACATACCCCTTTTTTTAACAATGCAGCACACCACAACACAGAGTATGTTCTTTGAGGTGCTCTGCAGTGTGTTGTGTGTACTGTACGGTGTATTGGGATACCATTCACAATGAATGGCACCACAATGCACTGCCCATAGAGCATGAGTTTTGCCATGTAAGCGTGCATTTTAAGGCATGTTGCTGCAGCACACAATTGTGAATGTCATTGTAATTTACAGATGTGATTCTCTGAAAGACCTAAATAAACAATGTTTCATACTTGTTCTGGATAAGTGCCTCACAAAGGAAAAAAGTCAGAGGATGAGGATGCTATTCTTTTAAAACAAGTACATAATAGCGGTTAGTACCTATTAGGACAGGTTTCTTTTACTTGCATTTTTTTTTAAATGCAAAATGTTTTAATCAGACTGTCTTTAAAAAAAAAAAAAAAAAAAAAACTGTTACACATGCTGAACTTGCCAGATATTTCTATTTTTTTAATGGGCAAAGTAAAAGTGAGCCAATGTTGACCTTCATCTGTTTTTTTGCTTTCAGTTTCTCTTGAAGTGAAAGTTTGGATGGTTTCCTATAAGCTGTTTGGTTTCTTTGAAAGGATTACTCATCCCCATCTGAAATAATTACTGCAGTTTCACTGCATTGTAGCAGATGAAAGGAAAACAGGAATCTGGGTAATTTTTTTTACAAGCAGTAAAAATAGATTTTGAACAATAACTATTGTTATTTTTGTTCAAAACTAAATCTCTGTAACTATTTTAATGACTTTAATCCATGCAGATTTTTTTAAATCTATTTTGTGAGCAATAAGTAGTTCAATTTTGAATTCTGGTATTTGTACAGATCTTGAACGGATGTAAATCACAGGAAATGCACCTCTGATTTAAATATATACTACCGTATATAGATAGATAGATAGATAGATAGATAGATAGATAGATAGATAGATAGATAGATAGATAGATAGATAGATAGATTATGCATACTGCTATGCATACTAGCTCATTATGCCTTTGCCTTGCAGGGTGTGTTTTTTTTTTTTTTTAGCCTTTACTTCCTCTTTAATGTCTTTGTATAAATAATATATGTATTGTTTTAATGTAATTTAATTTGGGGTACTTTGCCGTACAAAAAGTTTGTATTGTATGTAGTTGCAATAGGGATGCTGGTAAAATGCAACTCTATACAGGCCTATCGTGCGCAGTAACTGATAGCTTTATAGGATTAATGCATATAATGATAGTATTTGATATACCAATTACTTTTTTCACATTATTTTACTTTTATATTTCTCCATATTTCCTATGGCTTGGTTCCCATGTGTTCCCTCCACGTTTTGAGTTCCTCGTCCAAGCAAACCATTGAGTTTATTTAACTTATTTAGATTTGGTAATTATATGTTTATATTATGATGGACTTTTTCTTTATGATATGTTTATGGTTTCTTCTTTGTTAGATATGTAGTCGGAGCAATATATGAAATATGTTACATGGTCCTGAAAAAATGGGGGCTCCTGAGAAACACGTAGACCAGTAGAACTTACTATGCAATTGCTGATCAACTAAACTTAATCTCTATACCAATTTTACTCTTGCAATCCTATACTGTATGGTATACCTGTTGATATGTTTATATCTTTTAAATATGCAATGCAATACATTTTTTTACAAGTTTTTATACAAGTTTTTATACAAGCTCCAGTGACGGTTTAGTTCTCAAAGGCATATTTAAAATCCCGCTATTCAAGAGAACTTGATACATTTTTATGAATGGTATACCACCCCGGACTTACAAATTAGTGCTTAACTCCATGGACCCAGTCGCACCACTTTATAAGCTATAATAAAAAGTGATGTATTGTATTGTACTGTATTTTTATTGTGTTTTCAAATGAAAACTGTATGATCGTATGAGAATAATGTGTCCCTTCAGATAATATCGGATGCCGTGATCGGCTCTTGAAAGCTGTGTACTACCGGTCAGATTATCGTCTGATCCCTTCAAAAGTGGTAATTGTCATCCGATTTTTGGATTGTGTGTATGGGGCTTTACACTCATATGTTTTTGTGACTCAGCATATTCCAATCTCTAATTTGTAGGTGCTCCTTGGTTTCTGGTACTGTACAATTCCCACATAGTAAGATCTCTCCTTTTTTTCTGCTAATACAATACAATAAACAATTACAGAGGAAACTCTGTCACTGCCAGGGGTGCTTGCAATGGTCATGTTAACGTAGCAGTTTTTTTTCCTAAAGTCTAGCTTCCTCTATCTTTTTCTCTGCTACCCTTATCACCAATCACATTCAAACTTTCAAAGCTGGCTTGAATCGATTGAGTACTAAGAAGATTCTTCAACTCACCAAACGGGCAACCATGCCTATTATGTGACCCAATGATAAATTGCCTTGTTCATAGAAATTTGTGTTCTAATTCTAATGTGCAGAACATCTCAGGACTGGCTAAAACAGCATTGGTGGGATTGGTGTTTCCTTATCCTTATTACGCTTTTAAAGTATATGTCGTTTAATAAACAAATGCAGAATGCGCTGTCTCTCCCTAATACCACCCCCCCTTCAAAACATTCACACACAAACTAGCTCTTCCAGCAGCCCTTAAACTCCTTCACCAGCCCTTTCTGTACGTTGAACCCTCACACTAATCCTCTCTGTTTCCCTGAATTTAAATCGGTTCCATCCTCTTCTTGCACATTTTAAGGCTTACCTGTAGGTAAATTGAATATTTCCTAAACCCTTATGGTTTAGCAGATATTCACCTTGCATGTAGCCGCTGACATCAGTGGCGCATGCACTCTGAAGGTCCGGCTGATGCTGCCGGAAAATCAGAGCTCCTTGCCAGAACAGAGGACTCCTGACGTCATTGTGGTCCTGGCCACTCACAGCACCATAGCCGCGAACCCAGAAGAAACGACGAGGCAACATGTCAGCTCCCTCAGCGGTGACCGGGAGGCGGTGTGGGCGCTTCGTAAGGTAAGTACCATATGTATTGATGTATAACATGCACAGGTGTATAACACGCACCCCAATTTTAGGAGGGAAGTTTAAGGAAAAAAAACTTAAATTTTAAATAAAGAACTTTGAAGCAAAATTAGGGTCACAGCTCATCAATGCATACTGCTCAGTGCCCATCTTCAGCCATTAAATTGACCAACAATGCAGCCCGTTCAGTGCCCATCTGCAGCCTCAACTTTCCCATCATTGCAGCCTTGCCAGTGTTGGATTATCCCTGCTGTCTCCCATCACTCACAGCCACGCCTCCTGGCCCTGCTTATATGATAGACAGAACAGTGGCCCAATGCAAGGCCAGGAGGCGTGGCTGTGAGTGACTGAGCGCCGGTTACACAGGAGATTGCGGCTCTATGTAATTCAGCGGCGCTCACTCCTCTCTCCCTATTCCAATCTCTAATACTAAACATCACACTAATCCTATCATTATCTCCAACCCTATTACTAATTCTGACACTAACCCCCCACCCCCTGTATCCCCAACTCTTAACACTTTTGTAGTAAAAATGATGTACAGCCCAAATGTTAAACACATATCACGTTCATTTAAGTATTGTCATTTTTACTTCTTAGCTAATCTCATGACAAAGAAAGTTACGGTACCTGAATTTAATTCAATAATTCCTATCAAATCCTCACAACTTCTGACTCTTAAGCAGTTAATAAATTCCAATTATGAGTTTATTCAATAATTCTCATGTATGTGATTTTCTTTGCACTTATCTAAATTAATACTTAGGGTATCTGATTTTTTGTGTTAATTTTGATAATTTTCCAAATCCCTTTATTGAATTAATTAACACTGCAGGTGACTTTTTATGGCAACAGAGGGCAACTAATAGATCATCTGTGCAAGTACTTTTAATACCTTGTCTTCAATTTTAATCCCTATTATGTGGGAGTTACTTTAAATGGCAGATATAACATTTCTACAGTATGTGCAGATAAAATAAAAACATGTAGAAATTCAAAAACCTTGTTTTGTCATCCAGTTCAATTATAAAATGGTTTAATAGAAACATTGTTGAAAGGTTGACACACAATTCAAATATTTTATCAATACAATTTAAAAATTTGCCCTGTGTTAGAATGCATTTTTAAAGGTCATCTCTAAGTTTTGGATATATTGTGGAGGGGTTAGTTTCTCTTTCAGGCTTGTATTGCTGTCCGTGTCTCCATTGGGTAGATTCTCTCCTCTGTTGTGTATCGATGACCATTGTCACTGAGTAGGAAAACACAACATTTCTTAAAAACAACTATGAAGGCGCAAATCTTCCAATGGGCACAGCTGTCCTGGGGATAATTGTCTCAGAGGAGATTTCCCTCACTTTTAAAGATTTCTTCTAACTTCACTTTGTATCTCTGGGACAGGAAGTGAAGGGGCATTTTCCCAGTGGTACTAGACAACAACAAAATGAAAAAAAGTAGCTTTAACCCTTCCCTGCTCTATCAAAAAACAATTCTGGCTTTAAATATCTTTTTCATGCTTTTGGACCTACTTAGACCCCTTTCACAAGGGGCTGTCCGTTTTAACAGACTCTGCCTGCTCAGCAGTAAGGATGAGCCGAACAACCCCGGTTTAGTTCACACCAGGACATGGGAACAGGCAAGAAATTTGGACGAACACATGAACACCGTTAAAGTCTAATTTTAAAGGCTTATATGCATGTTATTGCCATAAAAAGTGTTTGGGGACCTGCCCCAGGGGGCATGTATCAATGCAAAAAAAAGTTGTAGGGAAGTTTTTTCGGGAGTAGTGATTTTAACCCCCCTAGCGGTAATCCCGAGTCTGGCTCGGGTTGGGATTTTACTAACAGGAGCGGTAACCCCGAGCCAGACTCGGGATCGCATCGCTGGATGCAGGGGGGACACAGGGAGAGTTACTTACCTTGTCCCCTGGATCCAGCGATGTCCTCCGCGTTGTGTGATCGAGCTGTCCTCTGCTCGATTCACAGTGCCGAATGCCGCCGAGCTCCATTCCCTGCGACGTTACGGCGCACGGGAGCGGAGATTGTCGGCAAATTCAAAAAAGTAAAAAGGCACAAAACACACACAGCACTGTAATCTTACAGATTACAGTACTGTATTACAAAATTACACACCCCCTTTGTCCCTAGTGGTCTGTGCAATGCCCTGCATGCACTTTTAAATTATAAATACTGTTTTTTCTGCCTGAAATTTGGAGATTGTCCATAGCAACCAAAAAGTATCCCTTTTTCAGTGTTTTAGGATTTGATTACATTATTGAATAATTTTTATTATTATTTATTATATTATAAACTTTATCATACCCGGGATGTCTGCTAGACTCTGGTTTGAACAGATTTAAGAGAGTTATTCCTAAGAATTACAGGACTTACCTGGTGGCATTGCTCAATTGTACAATCATTTTGGAAAAAGATCTTTCTGATAATTACAAAATTTTTTGATCGTCCAATTTTTCCAGACCCAATTATAGCTCTCCTTAATTTAAAACCAGCCTTTCTGAATCAGAAACAATTCAAATTAGTTCTTACACTCCTGATAGCCGCAAAGCAGACTATAGCCAATGCGTGGAAAACAGATGTGGTGAATATTGCAGAAACCAAACGTAGAATGAATCAATCTTTCATCCATGCTAAAATGGACGCTATAGATAAAAACCAGATGACAAAGTTTGACATCATATGGAAACCCTGGATTAAATATTATACGTCAGATAATATTGACAACCGAGTTTTATTGTTATGGTGATTAAGATTTTTTATAGAATTACAACATTAGATGATATATAAAACCTCCTCCGGAGAATTATTCCCTCCCCTTCCCCTCCTATATACCTTTTATGTTCTTCCCTTACTATATAATACTTACTATAAACATACTTTGGAAGTTATGGTAAAAACTTTAAAATCATATATTTTCTTTTAGATATATTTATATTTTCTTGGGATTAAAATGTTTAAAACTCAGCTATAAGAATGTTTTCAAATTCTAAAATATATAAAGGCCATTTATTGTCATTCCCATGAGAATATCTTGAAATTCTTCTTTGCTTTGTATCATTCGTACTTCAATATGTCTACTTTTTATTTCTGGCATCACATAATTTGTCTTATATTCTGTACATGTAATTTATTTTAACATAAAATAAAAAATTTTGAACGAAAAGAATTACAGGACTACAATATAAAACGCCAAATTTCCATGCAAAATAATTGTACCGCTTTCAGCACCTAATTCCAGACTGAATCATACCGCCAGGGAGGTTAATAATGCTTAAAGTGAAACAATAAAAATTAAATATTAGGGGGTGTCTATAGTATGCTTGTAAAGTGGCACTGTTTTCCCATGTTTAGAATAGTACCACAGCAAAATTATATTTCTAAAGTAAAAAAGTAATTTAAAACTGATCGCGGCTGTTATGAATTGTCAGGTCTTGGCAATATAGATAAAACTCATTGAAAAAAATGGCATGGGTCCCCCCCCCCCAGTCCATTACCAGGCCCTTTGAGTCTGATGTGAATTTTAAGGGGAACCCCAAACCAAAAATTGTAAAAAGATTGCTTGCCTCCAAAATCCTTCAGGGTCTGGTATGGATTTTGGGGGGGACCCTACGCCCTTTTTTTTTAAATTTTTGGTTTGGGGTTCCACTTAATATTCGTGCCAGACCCAAAGGGTCTGGTAATGGACTGGGGGGAGACCCATGACGTTTTTTTTTAGTGAGTTTTATATGTAAACATTTCCACTTTACAGGCATATTATAGACACCCCCAGGCATGATATTTAAAGGAATATTTCATTTTTACTGTTTCGCTTTAACCACCTCAATACAGTGCACTTACACCCCCTTCCTGACCAGACCAATTTTCAGCTTTCAGCGCTCTCACAGTTTGAATGACAATTACTCAGCCATGCAACACATATGAAACTTGCGTCCTTTTTTCCACACAAATAGAGCTTTCTTTTAGTGGTATTTAATCACTAGTGGGTTTTTTATTTTTTGCTATAAATAAAATAAAACGTAAATTTTGTGAAAAAAATGCCATTTTCTTTGTTTCTGTCTTAAATTTTTACTAATTAGTAATTTTTCTTCATAAATTTTGGCCAAAATTTATACTGCTACCTATCTTTGGTAAAAATAACCAACATTAGTATATATTATTTGGTCTTTGTGAAAGTTATAGAGTCTACAAACTATGGTGCCAATCGCTGAAAATTGATCACATCTGATCAGGCCTTCAGTACATCAGGTGTATCTCATTTCTTGAGACACTAACAAGTCAGGAAAGTACAAATACCCCCCAAATTACCCCTTTTTACAAAGTAGACATTCCAAGGTATTAAGTAAGTAGCATGGTGAGTTTTTTTAAGTTGTCATTTTTTCCCACAACTTTGCAAAATGAAGATTTTTTTTATTATTATTTTTTTTTTACAAAATTGTCATATTATCAGGTTATTTCTCACACACAGCATATGCATACAACAAATTACACCACAAAATACATTCTGCTACTCTTCCCGAGTATGGCGATACCACATGTGTGAGACTTTTACACAGCCTGGCCACATACAGAACACCAACATTGATGTAGTACCTTCAGACGTTCTACGAGCAAAAATTATGCATCTCATTTCTCAACCACCTATTACACTTTTGAAGGCCCCGGAGTACCAGAACAATGGAATTTCCCATAAAATGACCCCATTTTAGAAAGAAAACACCCCAACGTATAATCTATGAGGCATAATGAGTCTTTTGAACAGTTAATTTTTTTCCAGAAGTTTTTGGAATATGTGGAAAAAAATTAAAACGCATTTTTTTTTACACAAAATTGTCAATTTATAAGATATTTCTAACACATAGCATGTATATAGCAAAAATTACAACCCAAAACACATTCTGCTACTCCTCCCGAGTATGGTGATACCACATGTGTAGGACTTTTACACAGCCTGGCCACATAGAGAGGCCGAACATTGAAGTAGTACGTTCAGGCGTTCTAGGAGAATAAATGACACATCTCATTTCATTCCTACTTATCACACTTTTGAAGGTCCTGGACCACCAGGACAGTGAAATTACCCACAAAATGACCCCATTTTGGAAAGCAAACACCCCAATGTATATTCTATGAGACATGGGCTGCAAATAGATACTCGGGTACTCTGATGGGCTGGAGATAGGTACTCTGATGGCCTGGCGACAGGCACTCGGGTACTCTGATGGCCTGGTGACAGGAACTTGGGTACTCTGATGGCCTGGTGACAGGTACTCGGGTACTCTGATGGCCTGGTGACAGGTACTCTGATGGCTTGGTGACTGCTATTTGGGTACTCTGAAGAGCGGTGACAGGTACTCATATGGACTGTGACAGGTACTCGGGTACTAAGATGAACTGTGACAGGTACTCAGATGAACTGTGACAGGTACTCGGGTACAATGATGGACTGTGACAGGTACTCGGGTACCCTGATGGAACGTGACAGGTACTCGGGTACTCTGATGGACTGTGACAGGTACTCGGGTACCCTGATGGACCGTGACAGGTACTCGGGTACTCTGATGGGCCGTGACAGGTACTCGGGTACTCTGATGGGCTGGGACGGGTACTCGGGTACTCTGATGAACTGTGACAGGTACTCGGGTACTCTGATGGCCTGTGACAGGTACTCAAATACTCTGATGGACTGTGATTGACAGGTACTATGAGGGGTGGTGACAGGTCCTCTTTATTGGGGTGGGGGGGCAATCAGTGTGCTTGATGTGTACTGTAGGTGGTAACGAGATGTTAAAGCAATCTCCTCCTCACACACGATCGGTGTGTGAGGAGGAGAACCCGGTAACATCTCATTACCACGGTTTGTTTACATTTTAGTGATCGGCTGTGAAAGGATCACAGCTGATCACGTGGGTAAACAGCCGGCCAATGGCTGTTTACCAGCGTCGGTGACGAGCAGTGTTCCCGGGGAACACACCGCCACCAACGTGCACTCGCAGCGCGCTCACGATCGTGCGCATGCGCAGTGCACAGTCGGGGTGTGACCATCTGTGATCGGCCGTGACTTCATCACGGCCAATCACATGGTAAACAGCCATAACCAATGGCTGTTCACCCCCTTCGGTGGCGAGCGGTGTCTCCGTGACACGCCACCACCGAAGAAACAGGGATGCGCACGCACGATATGACGGCCTCCCGCCACAATAGCTGCGCCGCCTGGCCGTCATTTGACAGCCGGCGGTCAGCAACCAGTTAAGCATTATTAAAATCACTGCTCCTGAAAAAAGGGTGTTTTTAAAACTTTTTTTTGCATTGATATATGTCCCCTGGGTCAGGACCCGGGTCCACAAACACTTTATGGCACTAAATTGCATATAAGCCTTTAGAATGAGCACTTTTTCATGTTAATGTCCCATAGACTTTAATGGTGTTCTGCAGCTTTAGAATTTGCCGCGAAAACCGCATAATGTCCGCTATTTGGCGAAAAGGTGAACACCCGATGTTCAAGTTGAACATTGGGCTCATTCCTACTTAGTAGGGATCGATCTGCTGATCCCCGCTGAGCCAGCACATGACAAGTCTGTCTCTGCTCATTGTGCAGGGATGGAACTGTCAATGCTGGCAACCCATTCATAAAGTAATGTAATGAACATTTATTTATTATTATTATTATACAGGATGTATATAGCGGCAACAGTTTGTGCAGCGCTTTACAATGTAGGGAGACACCAACAGTAAAATTCAAAACAAGAGGGTTATGCCATATTGTGTTAATGGCTGTCGTCCTAATTGAAATCAAGAGAGCTGAATAGTGGGGTGTCAGATTTGCATACAGCACATTGTCAGTTTAAACTGGTTGCAAACTTCTGAAATTAAAAATGAACAAAGCATATCCTTCATAGCGTGTACTTGCATGAATCCAAAGTACTTTTGTGTGATTTCTGGATTTTCTGTCCTTCCTCTGCTATCCACATAGAATCACTTATGATCATTTAAGGTGCATTCATCCTTGAGAATGCACCCTGCCTGGGATTACATGCGAGAACCCCAGTGGAGGTCCCCACGATTAGCTGGAAGTAGGCAGCCCTATTGAACTGAGCCCTCTGAAGTAAGCCTTTTACAAGACTTGATTTGTCAGGGTTATACGGTTTTGGGTCCTTCACTTCAACATGCACTATATTGTCAAAAGTATTTAGACATCTGCCTCTACACGCACATGAACTTTAACGGCATCCCAGTCTTAGTCCGTAGGGTTCAGTATTGAGTTGGCCCACCCTTTGCAGCTATAACAGCTTCAACTCTTCTGAGAAGGCTGTCCACAAGGTTTAGGAGTGTGTCTATGGGAATGTTTAACCATTCTTCCAGAAGCACATTTGTGAGGTATGGGACTGATGTTTGATGAGAAGGCCTGGCTCGCAAAGCAAGGTCCATAAAGACATGGATGAGCAAGTTTGAGATGGAGGAACTTGACTGGCCTGCACAGAGTCCCGATTCAACTGAACTCGATAGAATGATGAATTAGAGCATAGACTGTGAGCCAGGCCTTCTCGTCCACATTAGTGCCTGACCTCACAAATGCGCTTCTGGAAGAATGGTCAAGTATTCTTACAGACACACTCCTAACCTTCCCAGAAGAGTTGAAGCTGTTATAGGAGCTACTGTACATCATTAGCCTGAGACCTTATGCAGCACACACTGCCGGTTTGTTCTCGGCGAGCTACATCATTAGCCTGAGACCTTATGCACCTTATGCAGCACACACCACCGGTTTGTTCTCGGTATTTACACCCATAGGCGACGTGGGAAGCTTTATTTGGGGCCGATAATTCTGTCGATAGGGGTTGCTTAGTACTAATAAACCCCTTTCAGCCCTTGAGGAAAGTGGATGTACCACTCACATCCTTTACTCTGAAACTATTTATGGAGGACGGCGTCATGTGTTACCATGCCATTTATAGATCTGCCATTGTATTTAAGTGATTCTGGTACTTTCAAGCGCTTCCATTTCCTACACTGAGAAGAGCGCTTCTAAAAAGAAGTAATACTATATTACCAGTTCCTGCTCTCTACCCCTGATGAAAGTTCTGTAACAACAGCAACTCGAAACGCGTCGGGTTTGGGATATCTACGAGAGTACTAGTGGTCTTTGTATAGATGTTGTTTTGCTGTAACAATTTTTTGGTTGTATATTTTACTGGAGACATCTAGTGTTTATGTGTCTCTTTTTATCATTCTGTACCTTATAAATAAAATGTATGTTTTAGTTGTACTTTGATGGTGTTGGTGGTCTATTATAGCCCCATTAAGGGGGTTTCCTTTTTGAATTATAGCTGCAAAGGGTAGGCCAACTCAATATTGAACCCTATGGACTAAGACTGGGATGGCATTAAAGTTTATGTGCTTGTAAAGGCATCACAATACTTCTGACAATATAGTGTGTGTATATGTATATATACATTTTTTGAAAAAATAAGCGTGTTAAGAAGTAGGAAAAAAATGCCATTAGATTCATATTTTTATAACAATATTACATTTATATGTTAACTGTTAAATCTTTTACCAGAGGCATGAGTAACATTTTGTGCAAATGCAACTCAAGTAGCTTGGAGTCTCCTATCCTGATCCATCCTAATACTGTTATGCATAACTTGGCATGTTACCAAAAGGTATTTGTGCTTCCATACATATAAATAGACTTTCACCAATGATGACTTGGCATCAGCTGCACAGGACAAAGTGCCAGTAATCTGTTCTTAAACAGATAGACGGGAAATGCCACAAAGCCCCAGTCGCACAAGGTCTTGTACATTATCAGAATGGTTAAAGACGGAGTAAGCGGACTTATTCATGGACTAGGATGACATACTGTATGGGAGGTTCTGAGCTGACACACTGTGTGTAATCACTTCTAGTAAGCTGAATGCAATGCTGGGCACTGCTGCTTATATCTGAACAGCCTCAAACTGAATTTGCAAGGGCAAGAATTAAAGTACACGTGTCACTTTGTTCAACTGATAAATCAATGTTTATAGATGAAAAATGTTGCTCATTTATAGGACCTGCTTGTAAACTGATTGCTGCAAGGAGCCTCTGAAACCTAGACATCAAGCAGTATGCAAATATGGACTTTCCAGAAAGTTGGCACTGAAGATCATCCTACAATACCATGTGGGACCACACCAACCTTTGAAAAGAAGCTGAAGATATAATCAAACATCTCACACATTGGTTCCTCTTGGGTGAAATCCAAAGAGATCTTAGAGCCAAAATTCAAACAAGCCATTTGACCTTCCCACTGAGAAAGCTCAGTCTGCCTTAGGTAGCTCTTACATACAAATAATGTTTCACAATGGTTCACATCTTAGCGTTTGTGCGGCCCACGTTTGCGTGGGCATAGCAGACTATTCAAATTAATGGGCTGCTGTGTTTGCGTTTTCCACATGCACCTTTTTCAAAACGTGGCCCAAAGGGAAATTGCATGGTTATTTTGACCATGTGACTTCCCTGTGGTTCCTGCACCCACAAACACGTGGCATTTTAACATGCATATGGGTGCCATTCAGAATGAATGGCAGCCCAGCGCATTTTCTCAGAGCATTGTCTTTTGACTACAGGTGGTTTTCTGGTGCTGGAATCATAGCGATTTATTTTTACCATGCAATATCTCTGCGGTCCCTGCACCCGCCAACATGTTGCTTTTCACATGCATGGGGGTGTCATTCAGAATGAATAGGATCCCTGTGCATTTTCATTGCGAGTGGTTGCGTGTGAACCTAGCCTTAATCGCCAAGCTTGGTTGAATGTTCTTTGAAATATGCAAGCACCTTAATGTGGAACTATGGGTCAAATCCAAAGGTACATATTTGAAGTAGTCTGTCAGTAGAATTAAATCAGTAGTCTTTGTTTTTTTAAATCCTCTTTTAATATATGTGTAAAGCCTGTTGATGCTGCCATTACATCTGTTATATTTTAACAGAATATTCTGTCCAGTTAAAGTGGCAGTTAGAAGGTTGAGAGAATCTATTTAACACTGACAGGCAGGGGCATTGCTAGGTCTGCAAAAGATCTGGGGCTAGAGCCCATAGAAGCGGTCACCAACCTTTTTGCAGGCCTGGAGGGAGGGGGGGTCACGTGGGTGATAAGCAATATTTTGCGGGCACTGGCTGGTGTTGGTGCTCCAATCATCATGATGGTTGATATGGTGTCAGGGTGATTGGAGCGCATTATTTCTATTGTTACATTCTAATAAATATATAATTAAGTGGTTCAACTCACCATAATGCAGAATCTGTGGGAGCCCTGGGTGTCACTTGCCACATCTCCTGCCACCAGATGCAGCGTGACACTTGCCACCATCGCCTGTCACCAGTTGCAGCTTGTTACTTGCCACCGTTCCCTGCCACTAGATGTGGATTGTCACTTGTCACCTGATGTGGATTGTCACTTGTTTCTGTCACCTGCCACCAGATGTGGATTTTCACTTGCCAGGTGACCTGCCACTATTTGCAGATTGTTACTTGCCCCGTCACCTGCTGCCTGATGCGGATTGTCACTTGCCACGTCACCTGCCACCATTTGCAGATTGTCACTTGCCACATCACCTGCCACCATTTGCAGATTGTCACTTGCCATGTCACCTGCCACCATTTGCAGATTGTCACTTGCCACATCACCTGCCACCATTTGCAGATTGTCACTTGCCATGTCACCTGCCACCATTTGCAGATTGTCACTTGCCATGTCACCTGCCACCATTTGCAGATTGTCACTTGCCACGTCACCTACCACCATTTGTAGATTGTCACTTGCCACGTTGCCTGGAACCAGATGTGGGTTGTCACTTGCCAACTGATGTGGATTGTCACTTGCCATGCTAGCCAGTGGCACCAAATGTGTATTGTTGCTGCATTGGTGGCAGCACTGGTCCATTTAGTTGGGGCAAGAGAGCAGTGAGAGATGATTTCATCTTGCTGCTCCCCGCCACACCTCCGACATTGAAGATGCCCGCACTGTTAGGACGGAAGAGCGCTGATGTGTGGAGGACAATGGTGTAATTTCTCTGCTCCCCGCCGCACCTCGCTCCCACATTGAAGAGGCCCGGCTGTGAGGGTGGAAGAGCGGGGATGTGGAGCGGGCAGGAAGAGAGATGATGTCCACCAGCTCGATTCGCTCCTCTCATCCACCTCTCTCAGCCTTAGCCGCAGCCCGCTGGTTAGGCAGGGACACTGCGGCAAGATTCTTGGTGCTATGGGAACCAGATTCAGGGCTATAGCCCCAATAGCCACCCCCTAGCGATGCCACTGACAGTGGTACTTACGATAGTCAGCTTTTTTTAATTTGCGTAAGAGCTTTATCACAAAAGTAAAAAAAAAAAAAAAACTGCTGTAAACCCTTAAAAAGTGTTAGCTGGAGTTAGGCTTTATTGTGAAGACACTTATGTAAGTGAAGTCCATCTACTGTAAATCTACTAGAGCGTCTAACAATATCCTCCCCAATGCTGCTGTCCAAGGGTGGCTACGCTGCTGTTCCATAGGTACAGTGGAGAAGTGAGTGTAGCCACCCTGAGACAGGAAGTGCATTACTGGCCTGGATAACTAGGTAGCAAATAAGGCTAAACATAAACTAATGTAGCCACCTCTATAAACTGGTGGGCTGCAAAATAGTATTTTTTTTGTTCTTGGATTGTTCTAGGTATTATCTTTATTGCATAGTTACATTGGTCCAGCTTGGAGCCATGTAAGTATTCATAAAGCCCCATACACACTATCAGTTTTCTTGCTGAGTTTTTCCCTCAGATTTACCAAAACCATATAATATGAGGTCAAACCGTAGGAGTTTCAATTTGTATGCAATCAGGCAGGCCCTTGCACTACATGGTTTTGGTAAACCTGAAGGAAAAACTCAGCAGACAAACTGATAGTGTGTATGGGGCTTATCTCATACCTGATGGACTGCGAGGAAGGTAACACTAACTGTAGTTGGTGGCTTGCTCAATTCCGCAGCTACTCACAGAATGCCTTGTGTTTTTTAAATGAATACAAAACATTTTCTGATAGGACAAGGGCTGAGATTGTGATGCCACCTCCCCATCTTTCCACCTTGTCCAGTCAAAGATCGCCTTGTGTTTAATAATAAATACAAGGCATTTTGTGAATAGTGGCGGTGCCAAACAAGTGCCCCTCTGCATTCACAATGCAGAAGAGAATCCTCTCGGCACAGGACCCTGCAGATCGTGGACATCGCTGTAATAGCGGCAACTACCACAGCAGTCTCTCAGATATGCATACTCCATTGTGCCAAGCTGGACCAATGTACCTATGTAATAAAGATCATATCTGCAGTTCAGTTTTAACTGTCCATAACAAACCCTGGGGTTATGAAAAAGGTTACACTAACAAGAGACAGTGTTAAATTGTTCCTGGAAAAAAGGTAAGATAACAAATATCTGATGCACAGATCACCAACCATGACATAAAAGAGACTGGTCTAACTTTGTTGACATGTCAGTTGCTTTGAAGTACAGTGACCTGCTGTAATCTCAGACTTTCTACTGCTTCTCTAAGGGTCTATCCAGATGGCAGCACTGATTTCCAAACAGAGAATGCTATGTGTGAGTTTGCAAATGTCCACTGTCATACAAGAGCTAAAAAGAAAAAAAAAAGAAAGCTCTATACAACATTTATACGTTTACTTACTTACTTACTATTGGGTATGTATAATATTTTAGTGTACTTTTTTTTTTAATTATTGCTTATATTTAGGGACAAATAATAGAATTTACAAAATATATTTTTAGTTATTTATATATTAAATATGTGTCAAATAAGTGGACTGTAGGCACTTGTGACTAAGTGGGTACTTACATGCACGCACTGAACTGGTGAGAGCTGCAGAAGTTCCTCCTGGTGGGATCAATACCCAAAGAGGAGATTATCTGAAGATCAATGTGGTTGTCCATTTTTTTATTATTTATAATTGAAGGATCTTATCTATCTCGTAAGCAGATCTGACTTTAAACTATCACCTTGTAAAACAACCCATTCAGTTGAATTTAAAACTGAAATTAAAGGCAAAACATTTGTGTATAGATTAAAAAAAAATTTGAAATACATTTTTTCCATTTTTTATGTGATCACATTCCCTCTGTTCTCAGCTGCATAAGAGCTGGTGGCAAAGGTTGTGCAAAAAGGGAGGGGGGTACCAGGACAAGTCTGAGGAGTAGGGATGAGCCAAACACCCTCCAGTTTCGGTTTGCACCAGAACATGCAATCAGACAAAAAACTTGTGCGAACATACGAACACCGTTAAAGTCCATGAGACATGAATGTGAAAAATCAAGTGTTAATTTTAAAGGATTATAAGCAAGTTATTGCCATAAAAAAGTGCTTGGAGACCCGGGTCCTGCCCCAGGGAACATGTATCAATGCAAAAAAAAGTTTTTAAAACGGCTGTTTTTTCAGGAGCAGCGATTTTAATAATGCTTAAAGTGAAACATTAAAAATTATATATTCCTTTAAATATTCCCATGTTTATAACAGTACTGCAGCAAAATTACATTTCTAAAGGAATAAATGCCATTTAAAATTGCTTGCGGCTGTAATGTATTGCTTGATCCCGGCAATATACATAAAAAAATCATTGAAAAAATGACGTTTGTTCCCCTCCCCCAGTCCATTACCAGACCCTTTGGGTCTGGTATGTATATTAAGGGGAACTCCATGCCAATTTAAAAAATAAAATGACATGGGGGTCTCCCCCAAAATCCATTCCAGGCTCTTGAGGTCTGGGAAACCTGGGCCAAATTTGTTTTTAAAATAAATGGCGTGGGGGTCCTCCCCACTGAGCATGGGTTATGGGGATGAGGCCCTTGTCCCCATCAACATGGGGACAAGGTGCTTTGGGTATAATATACCCCACACCCATTCACATAGGGGGAGGGGGGCAGGATCTGGGGGCTCCTTTGTTAAAGAGGGCTTCCAGATTCCGATAAGCCCCCTGCCCACAGACCCCCACAACCCTTGCCCAGAGGTTGTCCATGGGGATAAGGTGCTTTGGGTGGGCTGCCAGGTTGCATGCTCTGATAAGGATCTCGGATAAGGATCTGGTTTGGATTTTGGGAGGGGCCCCCTTTTTTTTTTTGCTGCAGGGTTCCCCTTAATATATACCTATTTTTTATTATTATTATTTTTATATATATATATATATATATATATATATATATATATATATCAAATACACTGCCAATAACTAACCTGCCAGCATAATCTAGCTCAATATATCTCCATCCACATACTATACACAGCCGCTATTTAAGCAGCCTTAAATATTGTGGGGCATGGCTTTAGTCCCCCTGAGCCATGATTGGCAAAAGGCACGCTGTGATTGGCCAAAGCATGCAGGTCAGATGCATTCTTTGGCAAATTATCATACAGCAATGCGCTGCGAACTCGCAGTGCATTATGGGGTGTTCCGCTGTACTCGAATTTCCCACGAACACCCCATATGTTTGGTTGTTTTAGAACAAATTAACACCCAATGTTCGAGTCAAACTTACATTCGACTCGAACCACAGGCCCATCCTTACTGGGTAGAGCACACTGAGTTCCCATCATAGCTAGAGAACTGACCACTCTGTGCTCTCCTGCTTAGTATGGTCAGTTTTAACAGAGACACAGGGGGATTGGCAGGGACACCAGGGATTTTACACAAAGGAAACAATACAAAGAGAACAGGATACTTCTTCATACAAGTACATGGTACAGCAGACACATACCAAGAATAGGGATGAGCTCGGTGTTCGACTCGAATGCATGTTCGATTCGAACATCGGCCGTTCGTCTGTTCGGCAAATTCAGAACTTTGTGGACCGTTCGCACCGAATTCGTGTGGCACGAACGGCCCACAATGCACTACGCTATTACAGTGCATTTCTGGCTCATTATTGGCCAAGTATGCACTGTGACCCCGCATGCTTGGCCAATCACAGCGCCGGCAGCGGGAGAGCCATAATTCGCCACAGGCAGGATGCCTGTGGCCAATTATAGCTCAGGGGGTTTAGTACACGCCCCACACTATATAAGGCTGCCAGCGCGGCGGCCTTGTGTAGTGTGTATCGGCATGCAGGGAAAGAGCTAGATAGGCAGGGACAGTGTGTTCTTTTCTCAGGCATCTTAAAGTTAAAGTGGTGTTGTGTGCCTCCAGCACAGCATATACCTGTATCTACCCTTTATTGCTGTTTTTCTCTAATTAAGGCATCTGCAGGAGTTAGTGGGTGTTGTGTGCCTCCAGCACAATATACCCCCGTATCTACCCTTTATTGCTGGTGTTCTCAAATACAGACATCTGCAGGAGTTAAAGTGGGTGTTGTGTGCCTCCAGCACAGTATACACCTGAAGATAACCCTTGTCTGGTGTTGTCTGTTGCATATCTTGCATATTGGCCTTTAAAATTAGCACTTTTGAGTTCGAACATTCGAGTCCCATGGACTTTAATAGGGTTCTAAAGTTCGTACGAATTTTAGGTCCATTCGAAGGTTCTGGTGCGAACCGAACCGGTGGGGGGATGTTCGGCTCATCCCTAACCAGGAATATGAATTGCTGGGGTAATATACACTTTGGGGTTGATTTACTAATGCAAATAGACAGTGCACTTTGCAAGTGCAGTTGCTCCAGAGCTCGGTAAATGAGGTAAGTTTCATTTTGTAAAGAATACCAAATCGCATGCAAGGGAAATAAAAAAAACTGAATTTTTGCTTGCACATGATTGGATGACGGAAGTCAGCAGAGCTTCTGCTCATTTACTATGCTCTGAAGCAACTGCTCTTGCAAAGTGCACTGTCTATTTGCCTTTAGTAAATCAACCCCCGTCTCCTTTTGGTGACGGTGAAGCACTTTGGAATGAATGCAATGTTTTTGAAGATTGATCCTACCTTCTCACCAGTGGCGGCCTGTCCATAGGGGGCGCCCGGGCGCCGCCCCCCCCCCCCCCCCCCCCTGTAGTCACAAAAAAAAAATTTAAATGGCCCCTTTAAGATTTTTTTTTTTTTATTTCCTTTACCTAAGTGGACTGTTTTTGGGCGCAGGACACTGTGCACTATTGAAAGCGCCACGTCAATGCAATCACGAGATTGCAGAAGCGGCGCTTCATTGGCGGGGTTTTGAGATGCTTTGTGGCGCAAACGATCGCGCCGACCAGCATCCGCCCGGCCGAGTGCTTTGTTCTCAGTGTGAGAACAAATCACTTCAGGCGGGCTACAAAAAAATGGCCGTCGTGAGGACTAATACCTGTCTGTTCAGTGGGGAGGGGAGGCCCCTCCCCTTCCCACTGAACACAGGGAGAGACCAGGAATGGACGAGCCGCTGTTGAGTTTACGAAGCTGTCCTCACTCCCACCAGGAGAATTTTATTGTGGAGATTCCTGTCCATGCAAAAGCAAATGAGTGTTTTGCCTGTAAGCCTGCTTGTGTGGAAAGATCACATTTTTATGTCACCCGAGGATTACTTTTACTTTTCATCTATTCAGCTGTTGGTGAAGCCAGATTAGATCCCCCCCCCCCCCCCCCCCTTTTCACTACACATTCCAAAAAATTGAATGCAAGTGTGATTATAACCCTCCTGCATTTACTCCACTGAATTTTGCTCACAAATCGGCTGATATCATCAGAACTCTGTATGTCACTCTGCTCTTCACCCCCCTTCAGGTAGACTGCTCCGGATGCAGTAACTCATGGCATGGCAGCTGCCAGCTACTTTGTAGGACTCTGTGATAAGATGGGGAAGCTTCACAGCAACAGGTTGTTTTCAAATGTGGAAAACTCAAAACGGACATTCAGGCTGGGAAGAAGTGTGTTCTGTGTATGTGTGTGTATTGTATGTACTGGGTGTTCTGTGTTTGTGTGTATTGTATGTACTGTGTATGTTCTGTGTATGTACTGTGTGTATATTATGTACTGTGTGTATATTATGTACTGTGTGTGTTCTGTGTGTGTATTATATGTACTATGTAGTTGTACTGTGTGTTCTGTGTATGTACTGTGTGTTCTGTGTATGTACTGTGTGTGTGTTGTATGTACTGTGTGTTCTGTGTGTGTGTGTGTGTATCGTATGTAGTGTGTGTTCTGTGTATGTACTGTGTGTTCTGTGTATGTATTGTGTGTACTGTGCGTCCTGTGTGTGTTCTGTGTATGTATTGTATGTACTGTGTGTGTTCTGTGTATGTACTGTGTGTGTATTGTATGTACTGTATGTTCTGTATGTACTGTGTGTTCTGTGTGTGTGTGTATCGTATGTATTGTATGTACTGTGTGTTCTGTGTATGTATTGTGTGTGTACTGTGCGTCCTGTGTGTGTTCTGTGTATGTATTGTATGTTCTGTATGTACTGTGTGTTCTGTGTATGCACTGTGCGTTCTGTGAATATACCGTGTGTATTGTATGTGTTGTGTATGTACTGTGTGTATTGTATCTGTTGTGTATGTACTGTGTGTTCTCTGTATGCATTGTGTGCTCTGTATGTACTGTGCGCTCTGTGTATGTGTTCGAGTATTAGGAGCCATGACAGCAGAGGATGGGTAAGTAGGGACCTGGAGGGGTTTGCGCCCCCCCAACATTTTTTATCACCAGCCGCCACTGCTTCTCACCATCTATTATTTGAGTGTTTTTTTTTTTCCAAATGGGCCCATTAGCAATTACATGCAGGAGACCCAGTGGGGGCTCCCGGGGAGTGGAAACCCCATTAAAAGCTGACAAATCCTGCAGCAAATTAAGGTTGCTTGCATGTAGTTACTCTGCTCTCAGGAGAAGCCTTGTATTTTGCACAATTTTAAAGCTTGACATGTTTGGTCTCTATTTACTTAGCGTAACATAATCTTTTATATTTTACCTAACAGTTGTTTAACAATAAATTGTGGAAAAAAACCTCTGCGCAAATAACGTTGACATAAAGCATTTCTAGGGCCTCTGCTTTAAAAAAAATGATATATAATGGATGGGGGGTTTTAAGTAATTTTTTAGCAAAAAATACAGATTTTTACATGAATGTGAGAAGTGTCAGAAGAAGACTTGGTCTTCAAGTGGTTAAGGCATTTCCCCGAGATGAGCTGTAACACTGTGTAGAATTCCTCTGAAAGTGCTGTCTTTTGTCACTACACACTGTAACTTGATGTATGTTGCATTAGGGAGGGACGCCACTGAGCCTGTGCCCTCTCCACCAGTCCAGCATACCTCTGTTACCCCACTCCCAGGGACAGAATGGGGTTCCGCTGTGCACCTAGCATGGAATCCAAACTTGCACTTGTTAACTCCTTCATTGCTGTACCCATGCGGCCAGGTCATGGATCTCAGTAATGCAGGTTCGGTTCCGATTGTTTCTGGAAACCAACTGCTAGTGAGAGACAGAAGACAGACTCCCACGCTACCCATCATCAACTTTGACCAGGTACCATGCCTATTGACTGGTTGCGTTGTGTCTTGAACTAGTACTTGGTTACCCAGAGCAACTAGACTGCTCCTCCTACTTGACTTGCCGAGTAGACCTTATGTAGCAGCAGAGTTACATACCCCACATTTGCTTTACAGACCCTGGTTCTTTTGATATGCCAGAACCAACATGCACCCCTTTGAATAACTTCATACCACGCTCAAAAGAGTTGATGCACCTTTACTGAAACTTAACTTAAAACGATCCCTGGGAAGTTAAAGTCTGTCAAATCCTCCTCCACCATCTCAACCCTCTGCACCTAAATGTATAATGTATATGAGCTGACCCCCCACGGTACAATGTTGAGTGTCTCTCAATAGGTTATTGTATTGTGATATGCCTTGACGACAATCTATAACATCATTTCCTAATGTAATTTGAATAAATTTTTTTTCTAGTTTTGGCCATTTGAAGACATCAGTTATGCTGCATTACAAGGAGTATGCAGCTAGGAAGAGAGAGCAGAGTGACAGAGAGATGAGCTTATCAGTGTGCTGTTTCTCTTTTTACTGGCCAGTCAAAGGCTGGGGGGGGGGGGGCAAGACATGTAATTTTTACTGAGCTACAGCAGAGAAAAATCAGGTCTCCTACCTTGCCAGACAGGGCTGTGTAAATTTCTGGACTGGATGGACAGAAATACACATCCCTTTGCAGTCAAACAGCTCCAATATTCTATTTTCATCTGCCTTGCTTGCTTTGAGTTCAGCTATAAGGTTAGCAGCAAGGTTTTGGGCAGGTGACAGTTGAACTTTAACCACTTCCTGACCATCTTTTGTGGTACGGCACTGCGTTATTTTAACTGACAATTGCACGGTCATGCACAAATAGAGCTTTCTTTAGGTGATATTTAATAACCTTTGCTGTTTTTATTTTTTTGCACTATAAACAAAAATATGTTTTACTTTCTACTTTAAAACATACTCAATAAAAAAAAATGTCAAAACCTAATTTCTTCATCAATTTAGGTCAATATGTATTTTGCTACATATTTTTGGTAAAAAAAATCCCAAAAAGCGTATAATAATTGGTTTGCGCAAAATTTATTGCATCTACAAACTATGGGATATTTTTATGGAATTTTTTTATTTTTTTGTTACTAGTAATGGACACCTAACAGACACTTTTGACACTTTTTGGGGACCAGTGACTATAATACAGTGATCAGTGCTAAAAAAATGCACTGTTACTGTACTAATGTCACTGGCAGGGAAGGGGTTAACATCAGGGGTGATCAAAGGGTTAAATGTGTTCCCTATGAGTGGTTTCTAACTGTGGGGGATGTGCTTTCACTAAAGGAAAACAGACATCCGTGTTTCTGCTTAGCACAAGATCTCCATTTTCCTCTCTGGCAGAACGGCATCTGCCTTGTTTACATAGGCAGACCTCCATTCTGCTTCTCCTCAGAATGATTGCGGGTGGGGCCCCAGTAGAAGGCTTGGGGCCCCAGTAGAAAGCTTATTAGTCGAAACGCGTCGGGATAGTGTTTCCTGCTCCCCATATTGCTTTTTATTGTTCTTTTTTATACAACCTATTGGATTACGTGATTTTTGGGATAATAGTTTTTTATGTAATTTGTAATCTTTACAAATAAAACCTTTGATGGTGGAATTTCACTATGTGAGGCATTGTGTCCTTACTTTTCGTTTATGGTGAACCCGCTCTGAGTTCCTAGCTGACTGGAACCTTCGAGAGACAGTGGAGAACCCCTTGAGACCTGTGGTGTACCAATCCTGAAGCCGGCGAACGGAGAAGGCAGCGATTACTCGGATGGTGACCCATGACCTGACGTACACGAAACGTGTGTGATGTACATAAGCCTGCATGACACATTTGCTATATAGTAGTTTGTGTCCATCATTTCCGGTAAGGGTATCCACCTTCTTTTGCAAAGATTTCTGGCTGTGAATGGAAGGCTATATATAGTTCATATCAACGGAATATCTGGACTCATGCTTCATATTATTCTGTTATAGTTGGACTTTTTTTGTTCATGTTGTTAGTTCACCTTAGCACATTTTTATATTGTTCACTAGGCAGCACAACATGTGATACGTGTGCTGGCTTTCTAAGTTTGATTTCACGACCAAATTATTGGGTATAGGTGTGACTTATATCCAGTTTTGATGTTTTTGGTCACATTTTTGACACTATAGCGCTACATTGTTTGTTATCATTTGCAGTCCCAACAGTGCCCACCATTGCTGCCACTCAGTGCCCATCAATGCTGCCAATCAGTGCTACTTCTCAGTAACAGTCAGTGCCACCTACCAGTGCTACCTATCAGTGCCCATCAGTGGCACCTATCAGTGCCCATCAGTGCCCCCTATCAGTGCTGCTTATCAGTGCCACCTATCAGTGCCCTTCAGTGTCACCTATCAGAGCCCATCAGTGCCACCTATCAGTGCCCATCAGTGCCATCTATCAGTGCAGCCTCATCAGTGCCCATCAGTGCCACCTATCAATGACTATCAGTGCCGCCTCATTAGTGCCCATCAGTGAAGGAGAAAAATTACTTGCTTTTTAACAAACCATGAAAAATGTTTTGTTGTTTTTCAAAATATTCATTTTTTTTGTTTAACAAAAAAATAAGAAACCTTGTGGTGATTAAATACCACCAAAAGAAAGCTCTATTTATGTGAAAAAAAATGATTTCATATAGGTACAGTGCTGCATGACTGCGCAATTTTCATTCAAAGTGTGACAGCGCTGAAAGCTGAAAATTGGCCTGGGCAGGAAGGGGGTAAAAGTGTCCAGTATGCAAGTGATTAAGCACACTGCATACCTGGATTTAATCTACATGTTTTTCCCCTTCTGGTTTGCAAATACGAAACTTACATTTGCAAGTTCCATTCAGCTGAGCCTGCTATCAATTTGCTTGCTCACTTCGCTGATGGCTGGCACAGGGTGAATGAATACATTAGCTATGTTAGTTTGGCTGTCTGCCATGACAACCCGGTGTATTCTGGGCAGGATTAGTCACTTGTACCATCTCTTCCTCTTTCAAATACCCCGAAGGTTATTTTTATTGTATTAATTATGCCGGTATGTCCTAAATGATGGGGAACTCACTGAGAGCGCTTAAGATGTAAACCTCTGTTTGTTACATGCTTTGCTAGGCAACTAATAGTAGGTTTGTTCTACTTTTAACAATGGAATGATACTGTGAAGGATATGAAATGAGTCACTGTGGTTCCCCTTTTAGCTGTTACGTAGGAGATCCAAGACCTAGCACACTGTTTAAGAAAGAAGCTGTTAGCTATGTGTAAAAAAACTGATGAGTTCTAGTTTCAGGCTCCGGTGCAAAGTACAGGCAGCGAATTGTAAGGTTTTTACATACTATATATAGTCAGCTCAGCAAGTCCCTGTTCTCTTCACTTGCCAAGATATTCAAAGAGGCTAGTTCAACCCAACAAAGCAATAGTAGAAATACTGCAGTTCCGGCCTGGTTTGACATCTTTTTTTTTTAATCGAGCTACTAGGCTTTACTCAACCTTAATCTTGTTTAAAAAGTGGGTGATGTAAGTGTTTGCACAGGCAAAGTGCAAGGCCAAGCAAGGTAATATAGATAGCACTGCAGCTCTAAACTAGAACTCACACTTCCAATTGGGCCTATTAGCAATTACATGCAGGAGACCCAGTGGGGGTTCCCGGTGGGGTGGAAACCCCATTAAAAGCTGACAACTCCTGCAGAAAATCGAGGTTGCTCGCATGTAGTCACTCCACTCTCAGGGGAAGCCTTGTATTTTATTCAATAAATGCAAGGCTCTCTCTGATTATCTTATAGTGGAAAATCAGCTGGATGATATCTCTGCATCTGTTAACTAAAGAAAGCCTTTTATTAATTAAAAAAATACAAGGGTGGCGGAAGTGCTGGAGCAAGTGACTCTATATTAAGCACACAGGCCACTTCCTGTATATA
This sequence comes from Lithobates pipiens, assembly GCF_037356315.1. NCBI lineage: Eukaryota > Metazoa > Chordata > Amphibia > Anura > Ranidae > Lithobates > Lithobates pipiens. The sequence continues at coordinate 98,782,326 of NW_027507764.1, read as the reverse complement.
GCATGGGCTGCAGCAGTAGAATAAAAGATTTTTCATCGGCCACAAGGAGCTGGCATCTGACTAATTTGTTTATGCCAAGTTGGCCCAAGTAAGTGTGAAGAGTATTCTCCTTCCTGGATTTCTTTTTTATTTTAGGGGAACTTTTTCCATAACAAATTGATAAAAATAATGCTCTTTAGCCAGAAACATACATTCCACATTCATAATTATGCTATCAAAAGCGTGCTGTAAATTGCCCCCAGGAATGCTCCTGTCTCTTCTTGCCGAAGGCTGCCATTTTGCTGTAGCCCAGAGCCCCCGAGCAGCAGTAACTCTTTAGGCTGTCAGCAGATTGGCCACTAGTGGCTCAGATTTTTGGCACAAAAAGACAATGAGACATTGGGGGTTATTTACGAAAGGCAAATCTACTTTGCACTGAAAGTACACTTGGAAGTGCAGTTGCTCTAAATCTAAGGGGTAGATCTGAAATGAGTGGAAGCTCTGCTGATTTTATCATCCAATCATGTGCAAGCTAAAATTATGTTTTTTATTCTCCTTGCATGTCTCCCTCAGATCTACTGCAACTTTACTTCCAAGTACACTTTCAGTGTAAAGTGGATTTTCCTTTAGTAAATAACTCCCATTGCATTATTGGATTTTATACAGTATAGGCAGTTATTTTTAATGTTTTACATAGCTAAAAGGGCCAGCATGTAGTGATCTAGGAGAACTTAATTTGCTAAAGTTCCACTTTAACCACTGGATTTTTTATTTTTACTATAGAGGAAAAAAGACCAACATTGTTTACAAAAAAATAAAGATTCCCTTACTTTCTGCTGTCAAACATATAAAATAAAAATGCCAGGCAGGGCCATCTTTAATATTGATTGGACCCTGAGAACACATTTTCTTGGGCCCAAATACATTTAAAAAATATTTGTGGGCAGTGCTGACTCAAAGGACATCTGCTTTGGGCTCCACAACAGTGATTGGACCCGGGACAGCTGCCCCTTTTGCTCTGTGTTAAAGATGGTCCTGATGCCAGGACAGTAGGAAAATCCCCAAAATGACCACTTGTTGGATTGCCACATTTTTTTGTAAATTCAGAAATTTGTTGGTCAAATATATATATATATATATATATATATATATATATATATATATAAAATGTTTGGGGGTTCCAAGTAATTTTCTAGCAAAAAATATTGATTTTAACTTAAAGGGATTTTAAAATATATATTTTTTTAAATAACAAACATGTTATACTTACCTCCACTGTGCAGCTCGTTTTGCACAGAGTGGCCCCGATCCTGGTCTTCTGGGGTCCCTCGGCGGCTGTCTCGGCTTCCTCCTGCAGGTACTTCTCACGTTCATGCGAGCTCCCTCGCATGGTGAGAAGCACCTGTATAGCCACTCTCTGTATCACATGGCCCCGCCCCCGGCGCTCCGCGTCAGTGGATGTGATTGACAGCAGCGTGGGCCAATGGCTGCGCTGCTTTCCATCCATCTACTCCAGCCAATCAGTGGCCAGGCTGAATGGTGAAGAGGACGTCGAGGGTGAGCGTGGGATTTTCGAGGGGTCAGGTAAGTAAAACGGGGGGGGGGGGGGGGGGGCTGGGGGCACAGGCAGAGTCAGATGTTTTTTCACCTTAATGTATAGAATGCATTAAGGTGAAAAAACATTTACCTTTACAAGCCATTTAAAAAAGAAGTGTCAGAAAAAGATTTAGACTTTAAGTGGTTAAACTTCCTGCATTTACACATGGTTGAAAGCTTGGCAGACTGCCCAGATTATTTGTTTACACAAGAAGTTCTATCCCTTTGATCTAAGAAGTAAGCGTTAGTTACAATGTTTCAAGTTCTACACTTGGTAGATTGCCTGGGATGCTTTCTTTTGACAGCTGAGTGAGCAGATAATCTCTCCACTTGTTTATATGAAAGGATCGCCTACTCTCAGCGGAAGAGATCGTCAGGGGGGTGAATCGAGATCGCGTTTTTTAACGATTAATCGTGCAGCTCTAGTTGCTACTAGTAACGAACATCCACCATGTCACCCTGCTGCCAGACCTCCATTTATCACTTTTGAGACAATGAACAGTCATTTGCGTTGTTCTGTTTTGTTTGTTGAGGGATTTAACTTGGTTGGGGGAAAGGAAATATTGGATGTCCGTAGAACAATTGCTTTGCCATCATAGTTAACCCTTTAACGTTCTGCTCCACCATTTGGTAGCGCACATTTTGAGTCATGCTAACTCATTGAAAAATAGGGACTTTAAAGGGTTAAGAATTAGAGCAAAAGGTTGAGCCGTGAAGTACTGATGTACAAATAATATCTACAGACACTTCCCCTGCATAGCACCATGCAGACTATTACTCCTCCTCTGCGTATCTACTGCAGACTGTTGCTCCCAGGACTTCCACCCTCCTGCACAAACTTCCACCTTCCACCTACCTTATTCTTCCTGTCACACATCCTCTCTTGACAAAAGAGAACAGTCTCAGTTGCTGGCTAGAATTAATTGCACTGTTACTAGGTCAGAGGTCTGCAGTACCTCTTTCCGGAAGCCTAGTAACTTAGTAGAATGTGTTGATTGGTGGACTACTGTTCAGGCCACATTTGTGGACTACTGTTCAGGCCACATCAATCTGACACTCTCCCCACAGTCTCTCCTCTGGCCTTGCACCTGGCTCCCCTGGCATGCCTCATCCAGAAATCCACTGTGGACCACTCACTGGCCTTCTCCTGCCCCGAGTCCATGATGAAGAACTTTAACTGGACATACGTTCCGACAGCTTCTCCAGCCCCTCTGTTCCAGAACACTGCATTCATGAAAGTGTAAAGATGAAGCTCCTTGCCAGCTCTCCTGGGCTCCTCACCCCCCCCCCCCCAGTTTGGGATGGGGCCCCTACTACTGCCTAGTACTCAATTCTCCACGGCTGACAACTCCTCCCCTAGTGGTCTGTTGCCTCAGCTTATATGGGAGGCCTACCCCCTGCCAATTCCAGTTGGGGATTGGTCAGACCTCCTCACATAAGCTGCCTGCCACTCCAGTCCTAGGCCCTGCCCCACTTCCAGAACATTCTCCCTGGAAGCAGGGGAGGTGCCTCAGAACTAAAGTACAGGTGGTGCTGCACTAACCACTCCCTGCCCCCAGATCAAAACAAGCAGGCCTAGCCTGAAGCATAGGTCTGCCCAAATGTACCTGTACTGGCAGTTTCCTTTACAAAATCCTCACTCTACCATCTACCTGTGGTAAAGGGTGCTACACTTCTCATTAGCCGTTCTTGTTGATCCAATACACGATTAGTAGGGATGGTGGCAACCAGCATCTACAATAGAAGAGGTTTATATTCTTTATCAAATAGAAGATCTGCATAATAAGAGCTTGCTGTGTTATTTTATTTACTGCAGAAATAATCCTATGATATGACTGTTGATACAATGGGTGAAGCCTGAAGGTAAGGGCACAGAGGGCATTGTGATCTTTACATATGCTTTTCCTAATTCTATGCTTGGGACTCAGCTGGCAACAGTGTTAGTGGGTAAACATTATTCCTTCACAAGGCTTGGCAAAGTTTGGTCACGTACACAAATATTGGATGTTGTACTTTGCCGGCCCTGCTGTGGCATGTAGTGTCCCTGTAATGTTCACATTATATTACTATCACAAAAAGCACATTGTGTTGAATTATATTGTGTTTCTAAATACTGTGTTGCATTGGAAATGCTCCAATTTATAAAGCAGTAAATTAAAGGGGATTTTTTTTCCAGATATGAAGTTTTAATTTGCTTTTGACTTGCCCTTTTAATACAATTCATTTTTCTGGGTAAATTCTGGTATTGTAGTGCAAAACAACCAACACATGCTTAATAAAGTTTAAAGTAGATAAGTAATAAGATAAGTAGTAAGTCCTACGCACAACAAATGCTGTTTCCTTTAAATTAAAGTCAATTATAGAGAAATCATGTTTTATATATATATATATATATATATATATATATATATTTATATATTGCATGACAAATCTCTTCACAATAAAAGTATCTGACTTACTAAAGTGGTAGTAAATATAAAATAGATAAATAAATAAAAATGTTTCCCCCTGCACGGCAATGCCATAATGAAATACTTACAATAAGAAGTTCTCCAGCGGTGCACCGTCACTGCTGACAGGGGATTCATATTCACCAGCTCTTTCTTCCGGGTTCAGGCTCTGGATGTCTGACTGGCCGAGACCGTGATGATGTCATTCCCATGCATGCGCTTTACGGAGCATACCCGTGCCATTCCTTTAGAGCGCATGCATCGGTGACGTTACCAGCTTCTACAGGACGCTGCACCTTTTGGAGATATTTACAGTACCTACGGGTAAGCCTTATTACAGGCTTACCTGTAGGTAAAAGATAAACAGAACAACTTTACTACCACTTTAAACCCCAATCTTTCTTAAAACATATTTTCTATGATCTCAAACATATAATATCGCAGCTGAAATGAAATAAGCTGGAGGTTTCCTAAAACATAAGAAAGCATATATTGTCTGCTATTTTAATAAGCTCTCCCCTAAGTCCTCATAGTTCAAAAATCACATGAAAAGCAGTGCAGATCAAAATATTAAGACCCCCATTCACACTACGCTGTACCACTACGGTATGCTACTGCATAATCTCATTGCACCAAGTGAGCCATTTCATCACGAATGGGGTGCCAATGCACGGGAACAGTGAAAAGAAAACAGACCTACAACTATGTTTTCATGATTTTAAACTCATGAATGATTAAATGATAAAAACTTTCTATATGACAGAACTGACATCACCATATGAAAAATCATCTCTGCTTGCATGGGAGATATGGGCGCTATTAAGCACACAGTGTGTATTCCTCTCTCCGGGCCAGGAAGTGACGTGTAAGAGAGTAATCTTGACGCATTTCATCGTAGTGATGCAACATTATCAAAAGCAGCTTTTGCGTATGGTGACGCCAGTTCTGGCATATAGACAGTTTTAATCATTTAATCATTCATGAGTTTATTTTGTAAGCTGCAATTTTTAAATAAATCTGAGGATATTACTCTTTGAGGAGTCTTCTTTTTATATACTGCTCGCTGCACATCACATATCCCTGGAGCTCCGGAACCAGCATTGGAGGCTTTTCAACACAGAGGATACACCAGAGGACATGGCATTGGAATTGTTCCCCATTAATGAACAACAGGCTCGGCAGACTGCTTTTGCTTTTGCTATAAGGCAAAAGAGTCCATCATATTTGGTGAATGCGGACCATTACACTACTCCCAGGAGGTGGATGCTGACACCAATGAGACACGGAGCACAACAGCACTTTTTGCACTAAAAATTACTCGACCAGCCGCTGCTGTTATGGCAACATGGCTCGGCTGCGTGAATCACCGGCACGGTAAGTCGGTACCATAGACGGCCACTAGGGGGGCACATGCGTGTGGCCGGTGGCGCGCGCATGCCCCTTGCTTGTCCACGGAGCCGATGCGAGTGCCCGGCAGTCGCGATCACCGTCAGACTCCTGCAATCGCTCGGGCCACATCGAGAACAGCGATCTGTGTGTGTAAACACACAGTTTCCGGTTCTCTGAGGGGAGAACAGACAGATCGTCAGTTCATACAGAGTATGAACAGATGATCTGTCATCTCCCCTGCACAGTCCAATCCCCCCTTCAGTTAGAACACGTACTAGGACACACTTAACTCCTTCACTGCCCCTAGTGGTTAACCCCTTCACTGCCAGTGACATTTTCACAGTAATCAATGCAATTTTATAGCATTGATCACTGTAAAAATGGCAATGGTCCCAAAAATGTGTCAAAATTGTGTGACGTGTCCACCATAATGTCGCAGTCCCAATAAAAATCGCAGATCGCCGCCATTACTAGTAATAAAAAAAGTAATAATAAAAAAGCCATAAAACTATCCCCTATTTTGTAGACACTATAACTTTTGCGCAAACCAATCAATAAACGCTTTATCAAAAAATATGTAGAAGTATACGTATCGGCCTAAACTGAGGAAAAAAAGTTTTTTTACATATTTTTGGGTATATTTATTATAGCAAAAAGTTTTGTTTATAGCGCAACAAATAAAAAACGCAGAGGCGATCAAATACCACTAAAAGAAAGCTCTATTTGTGGGAAATAAAGGACGCCAATTCTGTTTGGGTGCAATGTTGCACGACCGCGCAATTGTCAATTAAAGCGATGCAGTGCCGAATCGCAAAAAGTACTCTGGTCAGGAAGGGGGTAAAATCTTCAGGGGCTGAAGTGGTTAATTTATTTCTGGATTTTGTTCACAGTATATATATATATATATATATATATATATATATATATATATAATATATATATATGTATATATTGTACCTATTAATATACATCCTAAAATATAGATACACATAGAATCTTAATAGTATAGTCACATTGATAAGTAGCAATAAGGTGGAGCAGGCGCTGTCTATTTTTCATTTCAATTTATTTTGCCCCAAGTGGGGACAATACTGGACAGCAGCGGCTCATATTGCCACATACCACTAAGGCCGCGTACACACGCGCGGACTGTTCGCCCAACTTTGTCCGTCCAACAGTTTCGGCAAACAGTCCGCTCAAACTTAGCATGGACGGACATGGCCACACACGACGTATGAACAGTTTGCTGAAACCGTGCGCGATGACGTGAACGGCACGTACGACGGGACGAAAAATACGACGTCCTATACACTGCATTATAGCTTTCGGCGTGAAAATCCTTTCTGAGCATGCGCGCAACTTTGTTTGACGAACAAGCCTACACACGGGCGGACTGTTCGCTCAAACAAGGTTTCAGCGGACAGTTTTTCGGAAATTCCGAAAAACCTTGTCCGTCCAACTGTCCGCTGAAACTGTCCGCTGAAAGCCCACACACGAGCGGACTGTCCGCCCAAACACTGTTCAGCGGACAAAGTTGGGCGAACAGTCCGCCCGTGTGTACGCGGCCTTAGAAGCGCGTGTCTCATAACATAAACTGTATTTATGAAAAGCAAATAGACTGTGCACTTTGCAAGAGAAGTTGCACTCATTTTCCCCAGAGCTCAGTCAATGTGGCAAAGCTCTACTGACTTCCATCATCTAATCATGTGCAAGCAAAATGCTTTTTTTATTTTCCTTGCACCTGACTAACTTTACCACATTACATTTATTAAGGAAAATGAGTGCAAACGCACATGCAAAAAGCACAGTTTAATTGTCCTTAGTAAATCCACCTCCACTGAGGTGCCCACCACCTCCTTTACAATGGAACCCTTCAAATGCAGCAGCCATTTTCTATATGTCCAACATCCACATATATACTATCTTTTACTTTCAAGGTATTAAACCCTCTACATTTTTACTTTGAACAATATATATATATATCATATTTATTGGCGTATAACAAACACAGGCATATAACACGCACCTTCATTTTAAGAGGGAAATTTCAGAAAATAAAAACTTACATTTTAAATAAAGAGTTTTGAAGCAAAATAAGGGTCAGTGCCCATCTGCAGCCTTACCAGTGTCCATCAATGCAGCCTCGCCATTGCCCATCTTTTTTTATCCTGCTCAGTGCCCATCTGCAGCCTCACCATTGCTCAATAATGCAGCCTGCTCAATGCCCATCTGAAGCCTTGCATTTGCCCATCAATGCAGCCTCACCAGTGTCGGATTACACAGAGCCAGGATCTGCTGTGTACTTGGTGCTCTCAGTCACCTACAGTCCTGCCTCTTTGCCTGGCTCCTATGATAGACAGAACACTGGTCCAATGCTGGGACATTTGATATAAAAAAAGGAGCCCTGCCAGGAGGCAGGACTATGAGTGATTGCAATTGCTGAGTATACAAGAGATCCTGGCTATGTGTAATCCGGTGGCACTCGCCCCATTCTTCCCCTCTGAGGCAGCCAGGTATCGGCATATACCATGATTTGCTCCCTATTTTCAGGGGGGAAAAGTGTGTGTTATACGCCGATAAATATAGGTATATATATATATATATATATATATATATATATATATATATATATATATATATATATACACTATATTGTCAAAAGTAGTCGGACACTTGCCTTTACATGGACATGAACTTTAATGGCATCCCTGTCTTAGTCATTGGGTTCAATATTGAGTTATTGAATTGGCCCACCCTTTGCAGGTATAACAACTTCAACTCTTCTGGGAACGCTGTCCACAAGGTTTAGGAATGTGTCTGTGGGAATGGTTTAACATTCTTCAGGAAGCGCATTTGTGAGGTCAGGCACTGATGCTGGATGTTGGCCTGGCTCATAGTCTCTGCTCTAATTCATCCCACAGGTGTTCTATCGGGTTGAGGTCAGGACTCTGTGCAGGTCAGTCAAGTTTCTCCATCTCAAACTCACTCATCCATGTCTTTATGGACTTTGCTTTGTACACTGGTGTGCAGTCATGTTGGAACAGGAAGGAGCCATCCCCAAACAGTTCCCACCAAGTTGGGCGCATTAAATTGTCCAAAATGATGCCTAAAGAGTTCCCTTCACTGGAGCTAAGGTGCCAAGCCCAACCCCTGAAAAACAACCCCACACCATAATCCCCACTCCACCAAGTTATTTGGACCAGTGCACAAAGCAATGTCCATAAAGACATGGATGAGCAAGTTTGGGGTGTAGGAACTAAACTGGCCGGCACTCAACTTGATAGAACATCTTTGGGATGAATTAGAGCGGAGACTGTGAGCTAGGCCTTCTGGTCCACATCAGTGTCTGACCTCACAGATGTGTTTCTGAAAGAATGGTTACACATTCCCATAGTCACACTCCTAAGCCTTGTGGACAGCCTTCCCAAAAGAGTTGAAGCTGTTATAGCTGCAAAGGGCGGGCCAACTCAATATTGAACACTATGGACTAAGACTGGGATGCCATTAAAGTCCATGTGCGTGTAAAAGAAGGTTTCCCAATACTTTTGACAATAGTACATACATACATACATACATATATATATATATATATATATATATATATATATATATATATATATATATACTAAAATAAACCTAATTGTCCTTGTGTAAAAGCTTTGTGAATTGAGCCCATAGTCACCTTCCCATGGTCTGCGTGCCATTCTATCAACTCGTATTTCTATATTGAAGCTTCCCTAGAATGTTATAGAAATTCCATGTAATTTCAGATCTATGGTCACTCATCTCCACTGTGTAATAAAGCTAAATTTGGTCTGAGCACTTCTTTTATGGTAACAGTTAATACATTTTATAGCACTATAACTTCCCCGTCCCTGTTGCTAACATTTTGGCTGTGCAAAAGCTGTGTTATAAAAAGTAACATATTTGTCCAAATTATATGTAAGATGAATATAAGCATGACATAATAGAACCGACTACTTTTTTAAACGTTTCTCTTTAGTCCTTTCACCAGAGCCAAGTGAGTCATGCAATCCTATGACTGTCTAGGCATTTTTCCAGTCAGTGAGCCTAAAAAAAAAAAAAAATGTTTTGGACAAAGGAAATTTCGACTCATTTCCAAACATGCAGGTAAGAGGTATGATTCATCTGTTTATTCATGAACAAACACTCTCAGGCTTATTTAATAATGCACAATGTAATGCAAAGTGCAGTGACCCATCAACAACCAATCAGAAGTCTTCTTTGATTGTTCTCACAGAACAAAAACTGCTGGAAGGTGAAAGCAACTTCACTTAACACATTTGTGGTGTTCTTTTCACTGAGTTGAAGGGAATGTATAGTGTTTTTTTTTAAATAAATGAACATATTTTATTAAAGCTGAGGTTCAGGTACATATAAAAAATACAAATGAGTGCAGCTCCATAGCCCCCAACTGTCCCTGATTTCGAGGGACTGTCCCTGATTTGGAGCAATGTCCCTCTGTTCCTCATTCCTCCTCATTTGTCCCTCATTTTGGTCTGATCTCTATAGTTGTATATAAAATGCACTTTTTATCTTTCAAAAAGTCTTTCCCAGTGCTAAACTTTGCATCCAAATTCTAAATCGCTGCATTTATAAGTTTCAAAAGCCAATATAAAGGAATAGTAGTGGTAAAAAGAAGCCCTTGTAGGTTTAACTAATCTTTTTTTAAGGCTAATTCTCCTTTAAGGGGGTGTGGCAGGGGGTGTGCCCTATGCCTATATGCTTTTGCTAGTAGGTGTCCCTCATTCCCATCTCAAAAAGTTGGGAGTTATGCACCTCCTAACCAGCTCATTTTTCAGCTTTCGGTGCTCTCACAATTTGAATGACAATTACTTAGTCATCCAACACTGTATCCATATGAAATTATTGTCCTTTTTTTCACACAAATAGAGCTTTCTTTTGGTGGTATTTAATCCCCGCTGTTTTTTTTTTTGCGCTATAAATCAAAAAAGACTTAAAATTTGGTAAAAAAAAAAAACTCTCTGTTTCTGTTAAAACCTATTGCAGAGTATTGGCAAGTATTGGCAGATTATTGGCAAGTATTGGCAGAGTATTGGCAAACTATTGGCAGAGTATTGGCAAGTATTGCAGAGTATTGCAGAGCATTGGCAGATTAATGTAGAGTATTGGCAGATTAATGCAGAGTATTGGCAGAGTACTGCAGAATATGAGAACTGAGCAGCACTGTGGGCACTACAGATCTAGAACACAGCGCTGCTACAAATCTCTCCCCCTCTCCCCCCGCACTGTACAGATCAGTACAGAGTGGGGAGGGAGGAACCAGCATCATGACAGGATGCCGGTTTATTTACAAGCGATTGCTCCGTCATTTGATGGAGCGATCACGTGGTAAACGCCTGCTACCAGCGGCCATTTACCATGATCTTTGTCTTCTGGATCCGGCGGTCACGGATGTTTCCGGGAGCGCTCCCCAAGTAGCATGCGAGAGCAACATTATGGGGGGACGTCCTTGGACGCCCTCCCAGAATAAGATGACCGCACATCTTTCGGCTATGGCTCGGTCGGCAAGTGGTTAATACCTTGTGAGATGGTTTTTACTAGATGCAAGCAGCATAAGGAACCGAATATGGCTTGGTGACAGCTTCTTGCATAGCTTAGAACAGGGGATGGAGAAATGGCACAAGAAGCCATGTAGTTGTGATGCAATGCCCATGTTCTAATGAGGAGCATACTGATAGGAGGAGAGAGAAAAGTAGCAGAGAGATGAGCTTATTAGACTTCTGCTTCTCCTTGCACTGTCCAGTCAGAGGCTGGGGGAGGGACAAAATATGTTGGTGTTACTCAACTGTAGCAGAAAAGAACAGATCTCCTGTCCTACCAGACATGGCTGTGGTGTGAAGAGGCTGTTTAAATTTCATAACTAGATAGACATAAATGCAAATTCTTTGGCAGGTGGTAAAACAACTTTAATATGTGTATAGACTGGAATTCAGCTTTAAAGCCTTTGGTCTTCCACAGTTGAACAGGCTCCTCCTCTGTACTGAAATTGCGTACTATGATTTTACTGCACACTGTGACCCTCTCACAGTGTGCACAGTGGCAGACTGAGAACTCATGGGGCTCCCTGTTTCTCTGCCCACACTCAAGCCACACCCACAGAAAGCACCACTACATATTGCACTGCCAGCGTTACATACGTTCATCCTTTCTCTCTTTAGCAGCAGCTGAGGATGTACACTTGCTGCAGCAGGAATTATAAACCCTGTTGTTTTTGGTGGGTGATTGCAACCCATTCAAGTGATTGGGGCCACTTTGCAAACACCCTGCAGTCATGTGAAATGCACGCAGTTACAGCATTCAAGTGTGGGATCCAAGGGGTTAAAGCAGGTGATAAGGAGGCGATACTATGGGGTTTTACCGCCATAAACTGAAAATGTAACTAAGGCCTTACTGTCCTTGTCCTGAGCCTCCTATCACAGTTGCTTTTAGGGGACCCCTTGGATGAGTACAGATAGGGGCCCTGGAATGGGGGGCAGAGTGGGGCCCTGGTATGAGAGCAGAGAGGGACCCTGGGATGGGGCCAGAGTGTGGCCCTGGGATGAGGGCATAGAGGGGACCCTGGGATGGGGCAGAGAGGGGCCCTGGGATGGGGGGCAGAGTAGGGCCCTGGGATGAGAGCAGAGAGGGACCATGGGAAGGGGCCAGAGTGGGGCCCTGGGATAAGGGCATAGAGAGACCTTAAGATGGGGCAGAGAGGGGATCCGAGGATGGGAGCAGAGAGGGGACCCTGGGATGGGGGCAGAGAGGGGAACCTGGGATTGGGACATAGAGGGACCCTGGGAGGGGGGCAGAGAGGGGCCCTGGGATGGGGGCACAGAGGGGCTTCTGAAATGAGGACAGAGAGCCGCAGTTGGCATCTCTTTGATTAGGGGGAGGAGGGGGTAAGAAGATATGTGTTGGGGGGTGCTTTATGAGGGGAGAGAACCTCACCTTCCAGCAAAGGTTTTCTCCCCTCCAAAAGCACCCCACAACACATATCCTCTTACCCTCCCTCTCCCATCTCTCCTCCATGTGTGCATCATTGTTACCTGCCCCCTCCCCCCCCCCCCCCCCCGTCATCCATAAACTATGCACAGGCCTCAGATAATCAGCACAGGTCCTGCAGTGTAGGATCTCTCCTCCCTGAATCCTCCTCCTCCTGTCTGTGTACATCGAAGCCAAGGAGGAGGATGCCCAGAGAGCTCTGTGTGATGTGCAGACTGAGGGGGGAGAGAATCCGTTGACAGCTGCCACAGAGGGCGATCACTACATGTGGGATTCTGGGCACCCCGCAGGAGATGGGGGGAAGGTGTCCTGAGTGCCCATGTTAGAGCGCCCCTGTCAGGCCAGTTACCAGAGCTCAGTGCTGGATCTTGTTCTGTCACTGGGCTCTGGGATCAGCACAGATTCCTCAGGAAGACGGAGGTACCTGGAGCCTCTTATGGGGCTCCCTTTTGGCCCCGGGCCCTCGGCAGTGCCTGAGTGCCCTAATGGTCAGTCCACCCTTAGCTGTGCAACAGAAGCTGTAGCAAGTCACACAGAGCAAGCTGATTGCCTGGATGAAGGCCAACTAGCATTATCTACCCCTTTCTTCTGAACCTTACTTTCCCTGGATCGCCCCTTTTTTTAAAGCGTTGTTCCAGGCAAAAAGACAACTCTGTCTTAAACAATAGTACATCCACCTCCCCCTCATTTTGTATATATATATCTAGCGCCAGCTCCTGAAGAGCACGCTCTGTGTTACACCTGAACTGCAGTTTGGTTTGGGTACAATTGTTCTAAATTTGGACCTCAGCATCAGTCTGACTGGACTATAGGATGTTCAGCCTGGCCACAAGGGGCACTGTCTCTTCTGGCAGGCATGGAACCACAGTCTAGTCGGGCTCTTTAAGTTTACTCTCTCTCGGAGCCCGCCCAGTGGGAGTGTCATTCTTGCTGTGCTTTCTGGGAGAGGGTACTTACGATGCGGATGTCACGTGGTTCGGGGTTCCGGTCCAGAAGTACGTTCTGACTTCATGGTCCTGGTCCTCCTGACCAGCCCCCAGGAAGGCTATGGCCTGGGGTGCGGATCCACCCGACTTGTTGTCTCGGGGCTGGCTAGCCCGAGGCAAGGAAAGTAAAGAAGGATTCCAAGGTGGTCCGGTGCCGCCTCTGGTAGTTGGAGAGGCCCAGTAACTTTGTAGTTATCCAGGGGAGGACTCTTCAGAAGAAGGCCATGTATGGGTTGGCTTCTTAGCAAGAGCCTGGAGGGGCCGAAGTACCTAAGTGAATCCAGTCTCGTGGGTATCGCCAAGCTAGCTTAAAGATCCAGGTATCGCACAAGTGTTCCACAAGTTTTAGTTTCCTGAATGTTCTACAACACCGTCTGTGGCACAGACGCATTCCTGTATGTTCTACAACAACGTCTGTGGCAGAGACTTGTTCCTGAGTAAAGCACCTTGTGAGAGAGGGACTATCCAACCTGAGGGAACATCCAGTTGTGAATGGCTATTCTCTGGATTTGGTCAAAGTAAAAAAGTCCTTCATCATTGACTTTGACACTAAGGCCGCGTACACACGGGCGGACTGTTCGCCCAACTTTGTCCGCTGAACAGTGTTTGGGCGGACAGTCCGCTCGTGTGTGGGCTTTCAGCGGACAGTTTCAGCGGACAGTTTGACGGACAAGGTTTTTCGGAATTTCCGAAAAACTGTCCGCTGAAACCTTGTTTCAGCGAACAGTCCGCTCGTGTGTAGGCTTGTTCGTCAAACAAAGTTGCGCGCATGCTCAGAAAGGATTTTCACGCCGAAAGTTATAATGCAGTGTATAGGACGTCGTATTTTTCGTCCCGTCGTACGTGCCGTTCACGTCATCGCGCACGGTTTCAGCAAACTGTTCGTCCGTCGTGTGTGGCCATGTCCGTCCATGCTAATTTTGAGCGGACTGTTTGCCGAAACTGTTTGACGGACAAAGTTGGGCGAACAGTCCCCGCGTGTGTACGCGGCCTAAGAGTATCTGAACTTCCTTCCTAACCCTCTGATCCTATATTAAGAGACTGTTCGTTGTCTACGTTTTTGCAAATAAAAATCCCTTTATGTGGATCTGTCGTCAGTCTCTAAAGTTACTGGGCCATCAACCACAGGAAACCCCTAGACAGAAATAGAGGAGAAGAAGGTAACAGTAAGCCCAATCAAACCAGCAACTCCTTTGGGGGTTAGTGCTAAATATCATTTTTTTTCTTGGCTTTTTGGTACCTTTAAAGCTTTTTTTCTTCTGGACTTTTGTCCTATGTCACAGTGGTGAGGTACATCATTTCCGCGATCGCATTGTGCCCTCCTTCTTCCCCCTGCTGCCTTCTGGGACCTGTGTGTGTCCCAGAGGATGATGGAACCATTCAGAAAGCGCCACACGATTCATGCATGCACAGTAGGAAACCGGCTGTGAAGCCTGAAGGCTTCACTGCCTGTTTTCCTTACTAGCAATGCCGGTGTCCTATCACATAATGTCCCCCATCGGATAGTGTCCGCTGTGTACTGCGCATGACAACCACATTCCGAAAATAGCCGAAGATGAACAGCGCCTGCGCCGTGAGTCCAGGTTCTAGCTCCACCATCCAAGTGGACGTAGCGTTAGAATAAAAAGAGCCAAGCGCAGAGAGGCCATGCCCGTAGAGTGGCGAGCGAAGCAAGCCTGCGAGGGGCCTTCTAATATGTGCAGCCCTATGTCCACTTGGATGGTGGGGCTTGCACCTCGACTCACGGCACAGGCGCCGTTTATCTTCGAAGATTTTCCGAATCTCCTTCTGCTCCGTACTGCGCAAGCGATGGCCCTGCGCAGTATGGGGCGGACACTTTTAGATGGCCGGACGCTATATGTCAGAACACCGGCGCCTGCACCGGGAGCCGATGGGGGAATCAGTTTGAGGTGCTGACATTGCGGGCTCCCTGGACAGGTACGTGTCCTTATATTAAAGGTCAGCGGCTACAGTATTTATTTAATTTTTTTCCCCCAGGCTGGAACTCCGCTTTAACTGGAGTGTGGCTCTTTTGATTATGGAGGCTGGGCACTATATGTGGTCATTAGCTTGCATAGGGTGAGGGCTCTTCTGAGGAGTTCAGAAGAATGGAAACTGTAAGGTTTTCAGGAAGTTTTATACACTATATTGTCAAAAAATTGCAACAGCCGCCTTTACACGCACATGAACTTTAATGGCATCCCAGTCTTAGTCTGTAGGGTTCAATTTTGGATTGGCTGACCTTGTGCAGCTATAGCAGCTTCAATTCTTCTGGGAAGGCTGTCCACAAAGTTTAGGAGTGTGTCTATGGTAAAGTTTGACCATTCTTCCAGAAGTGCATTTGTGAGGTCAGTCACTGATGTGGACAAGAAGGCCTGGCTCACAGTCTCCGCTCTAATTTATCGCAAAGGTGTTCTATCTGGTTAAGGTCAGCTCCACCCTAAACGTGCTCATTCATGTTTTTTTGGACCTTGTTTTGTGCACTGGTCCAAATCATTTGGAGGAGGGGTGGGGTTGTGTTTCAGGGGTTGGACTTGACCCCTTAGTTCCAGTGAAGGGAATTCTATCTGAATACCAAGACATTTTTGGACAATTTCATGTTCCCAACTTTGTGGGAATTGTTGGGAATGGCCCCTTCCTGTTCCAACATGACTGCACACAGTGCACAATGCAAGGTCCACAAAAACAGACATGGATGAGCGAGTTTGGGGAGTTGGAACGTGACTGGCCAGCACAAGTTGAGTCCTGACCTCAACCCGATAGAACACCTTTGAGATGAATTAGATCAGAGACTGTGAGGCAGGCCTTTTCGTCCACATCAGTGTCTGACCTCACAAATGCACTTCTGGAGGAATGGTCAAACATTCCCATAGACACACTCCTAAACCTTGTGGACAGCCTTCCCAGAAGAGTTGAAGTTGTTATAGCTGCAAAGGGTGGGCCAACCCAATATTGAACCCTAAGGACTAAGACTGGGATGCTATTAAAGTTTATGTGCGTGTAAGGGCATGCGCCCCAATACCTTTGTAATATAGCATAAATGCCTGGTATCAGCCTTTCAAAGTCCCTGTACAGCAGGGCTGGAATGTGAGAAGAAGAAGCAATATAAGGAGCCAATCAGTCCATGTGCTGAAAAGAAGCATGCAGAAAGGTGAAGAAAGTAGAGTGACAGAGAGATAAGCTCATCGCTGTGCTGTGCCACCGCCAGCACGCTCCTGACCCAGTCCTGAGCTCCGTGGCCGTGGCCGTGGGACCAGCGGACCCGATCGCCACTGGTGTCCTCCGATCGGGTCACAGAGCTGAAAAACGAGGAGAGGTCTGTGTAAACAAACCTCTCCCGTGCTTCCTACTGTGGCTGTCGCCGATCGTCTCTTCCCTTTTATAGGGAAAGACGATCAGTGACGTCAGATGCCAGGCCACGCCCCCTTATAATAAAAAAACACATAACGCTTACATAACACTACACTGCCCACTAGTGGTTAACTCCTTTACTGCCAGTGTCCTTTACACAGGAATCAGTGCATTTAAATAGCACTGATTGCTGTATAAATTACAATGGTCCCAAAAATGTGTCAAAAATGTCCAATGTGTCTGCCATAATGTCGCAGTCACAATAAAAATTGCTGATCGCCTCCATTATTAGTAAAAAAAAATATTAATAAAAATGCTATAAAACTCTCCTATTTTGTAAACGCTATAACTTTTGCGCAAACCAATAAATAATCACTAATTGCATTTTTTTTTTACCAAAAATATGTAGAAGAATACGTATCGGCCTAAACTGAGGAAAAAAAATGTTTTTTTATATATTTTTGGGGGATATTTATTATTGCAAAAATGAAAAAATATTGCTTTTTTTTTTAATTGTCGCTCTATTTTTGTTTATAGCGCAAAAAATAAAAAACGCAGAGGTGATCAAATACCACCAAAAGAAAGCTCTATTTGTGTGAAAAAAAGGACGCCAATTTTGTCTGGGAGCCACATCGCATGACCGCGCAATTGTCAGTTAAAGTGTCGCAGTACCGAATCGCAAAAAGGGCCTTGGTCCTCTGGCTGCAAATTGGTCCGGGGCTTAAGTGGTTAATATTCTTGTTGGCCAGCATTAGAAAAAGCAAATGGAATCTTTTCAATGGGATAAAGACACACACACCAAAAAATAAAATAAAAATATGCTCATTACATAACTAAAGAAAGTAGTTTCAATTTGACATATACTTTAAATTCTCATTGTAGTGTACTGGTACCGTAGTAAATGCGACCTTAATAACTGTCAGTTAAAAGTAATAGCACATGCCTTCAGGTAAGATCATTACAGATTTATTTTCAAAGTGAAACAAGTGGAGTTTCTAAATTTAGCAATTTCAGGAATTTATAGACATATAAGTTTCATCTGGACTTGCTTTTAATAAAAATCTCAAAAACAATATAACACTGTGCTTGTAGTTGCAAGGTATATTGGCCATGAGTTATGTTACCCTATTGATGTCATAGATTGGATTACTGCTGCTTCACACTTCAACAGTGCTGCCAAAGACCTGATAAATATGGACTTCATCAGTTACTGAGGGAAGTTCCAGGAATGGTACGCATGTGGTGAGGTCAGCGTCACTGCTTAAGTTCAGAGACAGAATATGAGCAGTATTTTGGGTTTCCCATTACTTACCTGTACCAGAATAAGTGGTCACCAGGACAACTAGAACCTGACAGATAACCTTTCCCTACTCTGTCCAAAACTATAGACTAGTCGTCTCCAAACTGCAGCCCAGGGGCCGATTGTGGCCATTTGCTTGCTTTTATCTGGCCCTTGGAGTGCTAATTTATTCATCAACACCAATGAAGGGCACAATTCCTCCCAATGACGAGGCACACTTTCTCCCAATGACACCAACAATGAGGATTAATGACACTAATGATGGTGCCAAATCCTCCCAATGACACCAACAATGGGGCCCAATGACATCAATTTTGGGGCACAAGTCCTCCTACTGATACCAATGATGTGGACATATTGCGGCCCCCTGAAGTCTGAAGGACAGTAAACTGGCCCTTTGTTTAGAAAGTTTGGAGACCCCTGCTATAGACAATGGCTTTACATACACTTTAAAGTACATATTTGTTCTGTCCCTACTACACATTTTCCTGTGTGTAGCTGGACATGCAACCCTCCTATTCTGCAATAAGCCTGACTGAGTGTAATCTTGAAGCTTTAGTAACAAAACAGGGTGGGGTGAAACAATTAAGAAAAAACAAATACAGATGCAAATAATGAGTATATGAAATATACACAAATACAATGAATAAGCTAGGCAGTAGATGGCGATAAATCATTTTTACCAGTGATCCTGTGTTTAGGGGATGCAAGCAGATACACGTTTTAGTCGAACATGTACTCGGATAGCTGGTTCCGTCTTCCAGTCTCTAAGATGGAGTCTGCGTTCCCAGGATGCACCTGTTTCTCTTCCTTAGACTGAAGAACAATGGGAACTTTTGTTAAAGGTGAACAGTTTCTAGTTTCTGTTAAAACACTAAATTTACCACTTGTGATCAAATCTGATATTGCAGGCAAACAAATTAATTGATAAAATATTATTTTTCAAAAACAGCAAACATGCTACACATTCTTGCTCTGTGCAATGGTTTTGCATAGAGCAGCCCCAATCCTTATCTTCTGTGGTCCCCTGCTGGCACTCTCCCCCCATCTAGTGCCTCTATAGCAAACTGCTTGCTATGGTGGCACTCATGCGGGCTCATTCTTGAGCTGGGTCTATGTGTCCATTGACACAGTGCATGGTTTGGCCTTGCCCCTGCTCTCTCCGTACTGGCTGTCATTGACAGAAGCCAATGGTTCCCACTGATATCTCTGAGCCAATGAGGATGGAGAAACAGAGAGAGCCCCTTGCACAGTGCTGGATCGAGATCAGGCACAGATAAGAATAAGGGGCCTTATGCTCCGTGACCATGGGTCCCGCGGACTCGATGTCCTCCGGATGCCCTTGATAGTGTCACGGAGAGGAAGAAGGGGGAGATGTAAACAAGTATGCCTAGTGACATGACAGAGATCACTGCTCCCTGTCATCGGGAGCAGTGATCGCTGTCATGTGAGTAGTAGCCCATCCCCCCAGAGTTGGAATAACTCCCTAGGACACGCTTAACCCCTTGATCACCCCCTAGTGTTTAACCCCTTCCCTGCCAGTGCCATTTACACAGTAATCAGTGCATTTTTATAGCACTGATCGCTGTATAAATGACAATGGTCCCAAAATAGTGTCAAATGTGTCCGATGTGTCCACCATAATGTCACAGTCATGATAAAAATTGCAGATCGCCGCCATTACTAATATAAAAAATTAATAATAAAAATGTCATAAAACTATCCCCTATTTTGTAGACGCTATAACTTTTGCGCAAACCAATCAATATACACTTATTGCAATTTTTTTTAAACAAAAATATGTAGAAGAATACTTATCGGCCTAAACTGAGGGGGAAAAAAATAATAAAAAGTAATATATTTTGGGGGATATTTATTATATTGATATTTATTAAATATTGTTTTTTTTTCAAAATTGACACATTTTTGGTTTATAATGCAAAAAATGAAAACCACAGAGGTGACCAAATACCACCAAAAGAAAGCTCTCTTTGTGGAGAAAAAAAAGACGTCAATTTTGTTTGGAAGCCACATTGCATGATCACGCAATCAGTTAAACCGACGCAGTGCCAAATCGCATATATATATATATATATATATATATATACTTTTATTCTCTGTACTTGTGTTCTAGAATTCTTCACTTTGTCTTTCCACTGCCTATATGTTGTTCAACTTTAATATGAAGCACTGAGATTAGCTGGGAAGAAGCCCCTCACTTCCTGACATAGTTTGACCCCATATGGGGTGTCGGTGGTGAGGAGTCCCCTGCACCGTTAAAGTTTGCAGTTGAAATAGAAGGCCTAAAGGGGTTGCATCCACTTTATGAGGCTATTTTTATGTATTCCTGATGTTAAAAAGCATTTACACTATTACCTGTATTGCAATGATTATACTGAAAAGTTTATAAAAATTATTGAAAAAACAAAAAAAAAAAAAAAAAACTTCTGCCTTTAGAACCACCGTAAAGCAGTACAATATTGTATTTTTTATAAACTTGAAGGTTTTTTTTTATTGCAGAAGAGACTTGCTATGTTTCTGCAGTCTTACCTTCCTCCTCGCTAACTTTGCAATTTTGGCATCTACACATGTGCATGTGTGGGAGTTACATCATCCTGGCCAGGGCATTTAGGATGGCCAAAGGTCTCAAACCCAGAAGAAGCCAGGATGAAGATATTGGTGTCGGTGAGGGAGCTCACACGTGTCGCTGAAGCAGAGGGGTGAGTATAGGTTCACTTTAGGCTTATCTTTTTTAACATGTAAACCTAAAAAGGTTAAAGGGACCATTCATTTGAACATCAGTCTTTCTAGAAGACTTTATTTGCATAACACATTTAATGCATGTTATATACTTATACGATACAACTAAATTCCTCCACTAGATCCCAGGACACCACATTCTATGAATTCAATACTTGAGGTGTCAGTGGGGTTGATTTACTAAAACTGGAGGAGTTCAAAATCTTGTGCAGCTCTGCATAGAAACCAATCAGCTTTTACTTTTCTAGCTTTTTTGTCAAAGCTTAATTGAACACGTTAGAAGCTGATTGGATACCATGCACATCTGCACCAGATTTTGCACTCTCCAGTTTTGGTAAATCACCCCCCCCCCCCCCCCCACATATTATATTCATTACAATTACAATCAATGGTATAAAAATGACAAATGTTTTTTTTAACGTATTCATATAAAAAAAATTAATTTTTTTAGGGAGCAGAGCTCCTCCCCCGGCTGCTGCATAAAAAGGTTATGTAGAGAAGTGGAGGGAGCGGTGGAGTAGCTGAGTCAACACAGAGAGTAATTACACGCTCCCAGAAGAGGAGAAGGCTATGTCATCAAGGAAAGAGGGGGCTGTGCTAATAAGTTGACTCTTCCAAGAACAGTTAAATTTTCTAGCAAAATAATTAATAAAAAGGAGAACACTGCAAGTAAGCATTTAAAACACTTGATTGTTATGTGCTTTTACTTGCACTTATTAAGCTGGATGGTCTCTTGAAAGCAACTCCGGTTCCCCTCTAATAATGAGAAGAAGTGGTGGGATTCTAGTTCACATTTTGTATCTCAAGGGAGTTTAGTTAAGCCCTACTTATTGTCTTTTTTCTTTCAATGATTTTTTTATCTAACTAAGCACACAGAAACAAAAATGTGAAATATATTTCAAATAACCATACATACATAATTCATCACTAAGTTCTTTAGAAAGTTCAAGTGCAGGAAAAAGCATTATAAGGCATTGGGTAAAATCATTCATATGTGAAGGCAGCTTATATAATGAGCTCATGACTTATTCTTGGAAAGCCTTAAATTTTGACCTTGAATCAATGTGTCAATGGTATAAATGTTAAATATTGCCTTGTAACTCTAGTCTAGCCCCTTAGACATCATTGTCATTGCTATGGTAAATGTAAAAGAGTTACAGAAGTACATTATCGCTTAGTATTTCAGTTTGCTTTAAGTGAGGTGTGCTGTATGTTGTGGTCAGCATTTTGGTCTTATAGTGCTGGTGATCTAGACATATAATTCTAGAAGCCTGGACATAATAGTGCCAGTGGTGGTGCATAATAATACTAGTGACCTAGACATAATATTGCTAGGCATTATGGTGCTGGTGGCCTGGGTGCTGTCCACAAGGACTTCATATGTGCTCTATGCTTTTTACAGAGCTTCCGTTTCTTCCCACAATCCAAAAATCTGTAGTTTCCATACAAATGCACCATAATAGGTGGATGACTGGTAGAGAGGGACAGTAGACTGTAAGCTCTTTCTGAGGTTGTAGAGTGACATGACTGGCTCTGTGACCTCTGTTATTAGAAACTCTAGGTGGAGTTTCATTACATTTTTGTGGTTACCAAAATGCCGGTAAGGCACTGAGTAAATCGAATTACTATCTTGATCAGCCACAGAACTTGTGTAATTCATATGTGTGTAATTATCAACCCTAAAGTGATTGTAAACAACCACATTGTAAAACAACACATTCAGTTTAAAATAAAAATGAAAGGCAAAAAATTTTTGTATAGATATAAAAAAAGAATTATAAATACTTTTTTCCCTTTTTTATAAGTGATCACATACTCTGTTCTCAGCTGCATAAGAGCTGGAGGGGGGAGAAGCAGCAGCACGCTGAGCTTGTCAGTGAATGGCTGTGCAGCGGGGGCATCAGAACAAGTCTGATCATTGAAGGATCAGCTAGTTCCCAGCACAGCTAGAGAATAGGGATGAGCCGAACACCCCCCATCTCGGTTTACACCAGAACCCACGAATGGACCGAAAATTCCCACAAACTTTAGAACCCCGTTAAAGTCTATGGGACTCGAACGTTCAAAAAGTGCTAATTTTAAAGGCTAATATGCAAGTTATTGTCCTAAAAAGGGTTTGGGGGCCTGGCTCTTGCACCAGGGGACATGTATCAATGCAAAATTTATTTTTAATAACAGCCGTTTTTTTAGGGAGCACTGATTTTAATAATGCTTAAAGTGAAAAAAAGGGAAATATTCCTTTGCATATCGTACCTGGGGTATGTCTATAGTATGCGTGTAAAGGGGCGAGTGTTTTCCTGTGTCTTAGAACAGTCCCTGCACAAAATGACATTTTTAAAGGAATAAAAGTAATTTAAAACTTCTTGCAGCTTTAATGTAATGTCTGGTCCCAGCAATATGGTTGAAAATCAGTGAGACAAACGGCATGAGTACCCCCCAGTCCCTTACCAGGCCCTTTGGGTCTTGTATGTATATTAAGGGGAACCCCACACCCAAATTAAAAAAAGGAAAGGCGTGAGGCCCCCAGGCCCTATATACGCTGAACAGCAGTATACAGGCGATGCAAACAAGATGGGACTGTAGGTTTGTTGTTAAGTAGAATCTGTTTGTAATTTTGAACTGGTACATTTTTAAAGTGTAGTTCCAGGCAAAAAAATCTATTTTTAAGCTTTTTGGAAAACATAGGGAAGGGTTATCACCCCCGTAACATTTGTTTTGCTGTCTGTGCACTTCTTCAGAAGATTTCACCTCACTTTCTGTCCCAATGACAAATGTTTTTTGAAAATTTTGGGTTTTTAGTGAAACAAGGATTGGTGATAAAGCATCAGTGGAGAGGAGACACGTTTTTCCCACATCAACTCTTACAGGAGAGAATTTCCCTTCCTAGGGATAGATTTCATCTCACTTCCTGTTGTCTCCTTCCATTTGCAAGTAGGAGACATTTGTAAGTTGGATGTTTGAAAGTAGGGGTCTGCCCTATATGCTCTGCAGAAATTTGGGCCTAAGGTGTTGGTGTTGCCACAACACCGTAAGCCCTTACAGTTACTCTTGGTGGGTGCAGGAATGGGCCCTGCTGTGAAATATTAGATCAAGAATTGTAATTACATGCACCTGTTGAACAGGGGCAGAAAAATTGGGCCTTAGGCCCTGGTGCCACAACACTGCAACACCTCACAGATACTCTAATTTTAGTGCAGGTATGAGCCCTGCTGCAAAGTATTGCATCAAAAATTGTAATTACACGCCCCTGTTAAACAGGGGCTGAAAAATGGGGTCTTAGGCACTGGTGCTGGTGCCACAACACTGCAACGACTCACAAATATTGTAGTTGAGTGCAGCAACGAACCCTCCTGCAAATATTGCATAAAAAATTGTAATTACCCGCCGCCGTTAAACAGGGGCTGAAAAATTGGGCCTTAGCCACTGGTGGTGGCGCCCAGAACCAAAAATGTTCTTATAAGCTATCAGCATGATCATTGAGGAGGAAGAGGATAGTCACTCAGCTTAACAGGATAGTCACTCAGCATCAGCATAGGCAGTCTTGGAGGGATCTGACATTTAAAAAAAAATCATTTGGTTACATCAGCATCAGGTGCTTGGTATCTGGTGGTGATCCAAGACTGATTCATTTTTATGAATGTCAGTCGATCAACTGAGTCAGTGGACAGGTGCACCCTGTGATCGGTTACAAAGCCTCCAGCAGCACTGAATGTGCGTTCTGAAAGAAAGCTGGATGTAGGACAGGCCAGTAGCTCAATGCATATTGGGCAAGCTCTGGCCAGTGATCCATCCTCAAGACCCAGTAACCCAGAGGTTTTTCGGTGGGAAAGGTGTCCAAGTCTGATCTTGCCCTTAGGTATTCCTGCACCATGTAAATCAGACGCTGGCGATGGTTGCTAGAACCGATCATACCTTGGGGCTGAGGACTAAAAAATTGTCTGAACGCATCGGTCAGACGGCCACCTTCTCCACCTCTCCTTCTGTGAGTGACCAAAGCCTCAGCAACACATTGTCCAGGACCAGGGATTTGTAACCTCCCAGTTTCTGGGAATGCATTGCACAGACCTTTCTGCAAGGCCTCCCAAAGATGTTTCATCCTCTGCTCCCTCTGCGACGGCAAGATAAGGTCCACAACCTTACCCTTGTAACGTGGATCAAGGAGAGTTGCCAGCCAGTAATGATCCCTCTCCTTGATCTGACGAATACGAGGATCCTTCCACAGGCTTTGCAGGATCAGGGAGGCAATGCATCGTAGGTTAGCTGAGGCATGCGGTCTGGAGTCCTCTGGGTCACTAAGGACGACATGATCCGCAGCCACCTTCTCCCAGCCACATACAAGTCGTGGGGAAAAAAACAAGCTCCCCTGACCCTGTCCTTGTGCCATAGGCGCACAGGTACTCATTGATAGCCCTCTGCTGCATATGCAGCCACTGCAGCATGGCCAACATTGAGTTCCACCTGGTAAGCATGTCACAGATTAGGCGGTTCTTGGGCAGGTTAAATTCCTTTTGGAGGTCAGCCAGCCGAGCACTGGCATTATATGACCGGAGAAAATGCACACAGACTTTCCTGGCTTGCCTCAGGACATCCTGTAAGCCTGGGTATCTGCCCAAGAACCGCTGCACCACCAAGTGAAGGACGTGAGCCAAACAGTTCACATGGGTCAGTTTTCCCTGTTAGGGCAGAGAGGAGGTTGGTGTAATTGTCGCAAACCACCATTCCTGGCTTAAGCTGGTGTGGCATCAACCACCTCTCAGCCTGTCCCTGCAGAGCTAACAGAATCTTTGCCCCAGTATGGCTTCTGTCCCCCAAGAACACCAGCGCAAGCTCTGCACTGCATTTTTTTGCCTGCGTACTTGCGTAGCCCCTTGAACGACTACGGAGCACTGCTGATTCTGAGGACAAAGCACAGGAAGAGGCCATGGAGGAAGAAGAAGAAGAGGGGGTGGAGGAGAGAGGTGTGTCAGAATCACCAGTAGTAGCATTTTGGAGGCGTGGTGGCAGAACAACCTCCAACACTACTGCTCCTTGTCCTGCATCTTTCCCAGCTGCCAGAAGAGTCACCCAATGAACCGTGAAAGATAGGTAACATCCCCGTCCATGCCTGCTGGACCATGAGTCAGCGGTTATATGCACCTTATCGCTGATCGCCCTATCCAGTGATAAGCCAAGACATTGCCTTCCCCATGACGGTAGAGAGCCGGAATCACCTTCCAATGCGACAAAGTGGCATTTGGGAACCTGCCACTGAGGAACCGCACATTCCACAAACTCACGGAAGGGGGCAGAATCTACCAACTGAAAATGCAGCAGTTGAAGTGCTAGCAATTTAGCCAAGCTAGCATTCAACTGCTGGGCATGTGGATGGCTGGGAGTGAACTTCTTTCAGCGGTACAGCAGCTTGGGCAGGGAAATTTGCTTGGCACAATCGGACACCCGTGTACAGCTAGCAGATTGCCCGCAAGCACTTGGCTGTGACACACCTAATTCTACACCTTCATTCCTCTCAGTGCAGGTTTCAGAGAGGACTGAAGGTATAGTGGGGTTGGAGATCCCAGCTGATGAGAAGCAAGGAGAGGAGCAAGAAGAGGTCCCCTTTGTTCTTTGGTGTGGGTATTTTAGGTACGCTTGCCAACTAACTGCATGGCAGGTCGACATATGTCTGGTCAAACATGTGGTGCCCAAGCAGCTGATGTTGTGGCCACGCGAGATACGCTTGAGACATATGTTGCAAATAGCAGCCATGCGATCTGATGCACTTGTCTCAAAAAAGGCCCACACCAAAGAAGTTTCCTGCACATGTGGAACTCTGCGGTGTGCTGCCCTTAAGCTGGCCCCTGGCAGGCACCCTGTCTCATTGGAGATGTGTCTCCTCCTTCTCCTCTTTCCTATCAGGCACCCATGGGGAGTCAGTGACCTCATCACCCCCTTCCTCCTCATTACTGGAGCAAACCTGGCAGTATGCTGCAGCTAGGGGAACATGACTGCCAGATTGCTGTCCTTCTTTGGCACCCCCTATCTCAAGGCTCGCGTTACTGCCTTCCTCTAGATGGGTATCATCATCAGATCCTACCCAACACTGTGTTCAAACAGTTTTGGGGACTCCTCAGGAGGACATGGTGGGGCTAGGGAAGGAGTGATGCCATTGAGCCAAGGGAAGAGGCCGCATTGGCAGCTGCTTTGCCAGTACCCTGAGCCTGGGTGAGAGAGGATGAGGAGGGCTGATGATGTTGCAGCTCAACACGCCCAGCTGATAAAAATAAGGACAAGCGTGTCCCATGGCCACATGTTGATGAGGATGCACCGCATCCACAACCAGCACTGTTGCCTCTAGACACAGAGCCTGCTTGCCCTCTTTTATTGGCTCGTGACTGTCTGCCTCTCCTTGTTGGCCTTCCAGGCATACTAATGGCCTGCAGGGAGATGTAGTTGCACAAAGCTGGGATGTATATACGATATACTGCAGGTAGCAGAATCAACTGCCTGCCTGTAGTATTATTAGTATGAGAATTGGGGCAGCTTTAAGTGCACACTGTGCAGAGTACACACTACACCAACTGTAATCACTGCATCTGCCTGCGGTATAGGATCAGAAGAACACCAGCAATCGGGGTAGCTTTAGGTGCACACTGTGCAGAGTACACAGTACACCAACTGTAATTACTGAAGCTGCCTGCGGTATAGGATCAGAAGAACACCAGCAATTGGGGTAGCTTTAGGTGCTCACTGTGCAGAGTACACAGTACACCAACTGTAATTACTGCAGTTGCCTGCGGTATAGGATCAGAAGAACACCAGCAATTGGGGTAGGTTTAGGTGCACACTGTGCAGATGACACAATACACCAACTTTAATTACTGCAGCTGCCTGCCTGTGGTATAGGATCAGAAGAACAAGAGCAATTGGGGTAGCTTTAGGTGCACACTGTGCAGATGATACAATGCACCAACTGTAATTGCTAAAGCTGCCTGCGGATAGGATCAGCAGAACACCAGCAATTGCGGTAGCTTTAGGCGCACACTGTGCAGATGGCACAATACACTAATGCCGCATACACATGACCGGACTTTTCAATGGACTAGGTCCGACGGACTTTTGGCGGAGTTCTGACAGAGTTCTGACGGACTTTCTGAATGAACGGACTTGGCCACACACAATCACACCAAAGTCCGACGGATTCGAACGTGATGACGTACGACCGGACAAGAATAAGGAAATTCATAGCCAGTAGCCAATAGCTGCCCTCGCGTCGGTTTTTGTCCGTCGGACTAGCATACACACGAGCGGATTTCTCGGTAGGAACTGGGTTCCGGCGGAAAATGTTCCATTTCTAAAGTCTGACGGATTTTTGCAAATCAAAAGTCCGCTACAGCCCACACACATTCGAATGGTCTGCCAGAATCGTTCTGTCGGACCTTTGATGTCAAAAAGTCTGGTCGTGTGTACGCGGCATAACTGTAATTGCTACAGCTGCCTGTGGATGGGATCAGCAGAACACCAGCAATTGGAGTAGCTTTAAGTGAACACTGTGCAAAGGAAACAGTACACAGGAACGAATCTAGCTAAACTGAATATAGTGTATATATATATATATATATATATATATATATATATATATATATATATACACACAACACCTAGGATACATATATATATATATACACAATACACTGACTGCAGCTAACTGACTAGCCTCCTGCCTGCTCTATCTAACTCAAATGAAATGAAATCACACTGTCTCTCTGGCTATCTGTCTCCGCTGCTGCAGCACACTACACAAGGCCGCCACGCAAGCGGTCTTATATAGTTTGGGGTGTGTTCTAAACCCCCTGATCCATAATTAGCCAAAGCCACCCTGGCTTTGGCCAATCATGGCTCTCTGTACAGACGGCTCTGTGATTGGCCAAGCATGCGGGTCATAGTGCATGCTTGGCCAATCATCAGCCAGCAATGCACTGCGATGGCGTAGTGAATTATGGGCCACGACAAACCACTCTAATTTGGCACGAATATGGGCCGCGATTTGCTGAACACATGATGTTCGAGTCGAACATGGGTTCGACTCGAACACCAAGCTCATCCCTACTAGAGAACTGATCACAGTGGGCTCTCCTGCTTAGTGTGGCCAGTTTTTAATAGGAAAGCAGAGGGACCGGCAGGAACACAAGAGATTTCACATAAAGGAAACAATACAAAAGAAATAATACAAAGAAAACAGAATACTTTCTCATACAAGTACATGGTACAGCAGGCACATATCAGGAATATGAAGTGTTGAGGTAACAAACGCTTTAACTGCAGAATGTGTTGGTGCCATACAAATAAACAGCATAAAAAATACTAGAGAATTTTATTTTTATTATTTGTATTTGATACTTCAAAATATACTATAGTATTTTGCAAGGTGCAAAGAACTATTGAAATAAACCTTTTCCCTAACATGATAACACACACATTCTAAGGCTCAATTCACACTGGTGAGACGTACGCTCCAACTTTGGGAGCACATGTTGCATGACGTGTACAAATCAATGGATCCCTATGAGAGTGGTCTTAACTGGTCCGACACAAGTCGGTCTGACTTTGGAAAAGGTTCTTGCATCTCACATGGTGCAGCAGTAAAAAAAAAAATATTTCACACTGGGATTGTTTTGATTGGTCAAAAAAAAGTCGGACTGTCTTAAAGTCGGCGTAAAATCGTATCCTGTTCATGTAACTAGGACCGAAGTAGGACTGATGTCGCAGGGCAAAGTAGGATCGACAGACATGCAACAGTCATGTCGCACCAGTGGGAACCCGGGCTTTAATCAAAATGAATTAGGAGCAGATCTACCAGTGTGTTATGGAAGGAAGTTTGATCACAAAGAAGAAACTGATGCAGGAATAGGGAAAACATACACACTTTTAACCCACAAATGTTCCTGGCTCAGCAGCAAATCTTTTGGACAGCAACCACAATGGTAGATGAGTAGGATAAAG
Source organism: Lithobates pipiens (assembly GCF_037356315.1). NCBI lineage: Eukaryota > Metazoa > Chordata > Amphibia > Anura > Ranidae > Lithobates > Lithobates pipiens. The sequence continues at coordinate 98,752,507 of NW_027507764.1, read as the reverse complement.
CTCTACACTAAGGATGGGCCAAACATTCCCCCCCCCCCCCCCCCCCGTTCAGTTCGCACCAGGACATGCAAACAGGCAAAAAATGTGTTCAAACATGTAAGACGTATATGCATGGTATTGTCTTAAAAAGTGTTTGGGAGCAGTGATTTTAATAATGCTTAACCACTTTCAGACCAGACCATTTTGCTGGTCAATGACCAGAGGTCTTTTTACAATTTGGCACTGCGTTGCTTTAACTGGTAATTGCGCGGTCATGCAATGTTGTACCCAAACAAAATTTGCGTCCTTTTCTTCCCACAAATAGAGCTTTCTTTTGATGGTATTTGATTGCCTCTGCGATTTTTATTTTTTGCGATATAAACGTAAAAAGACCGCAAATTTTGAAAAAAAATGATATTTTCTACTTTTTGTTATTAGAAAAATCCAATAAACTCAATTTTAGTCATACATTTAGGCCAAAATGTATTCAGCCACATGTCTTTGGTAAAAAAAAAGTCAATAACTGTATATTTATTGGTTTGCGCAAAAGTTGTCACATCTACAAACTAAGGTACGTTTTCTGGAATTTACGCAGCTTTTAGTTTACGACTGCCTATCTCATTTCTTGAGGTGCTAAAATGGCAGGGCAGTACAAAACCCCCCCAAATGACCCCATTTTGGAAAGTAGACCCCCTAAGGAAATTGATAAGTGGCATGTTGAGCCCATTGAATATTTTATTTTTTTGCCTCAAGCGATTGAATAATGACAAAAAAATATATATATTTTTTTTTTTTACACAAAGTTGTCACTAAATGATATATTGCTCACACATCCTATGGGCATATGTGAAATGACACCCCAAAATAAATTCTGCTGCTTCTCCTGAGTACGGGGATACCACATATGTGGGACTTTTTGGGAGCCTAGCCGCGTACGGGGCCCCGAAAACCAAGCATCGCCTTCAGGCTTTCTAAGGGCGTAAATTTTTGATTTCACTTCTCACTACCTATTACAGTTTTGAAGGCCATAAAATGCCAAGATGGCACAAAACCCCCACAAATGACCCCATTTTAGAAAGTAGACACCCCAAGCTATTTGCTGAGAGGCATGTTGAGTCCATGGAATATTTTATATTTTGCCGCAAGTTGCGGGAAAATTACAAACTTTAATTTTTTAACTTTTTTTTTTTCACAAAGTTGTCACTAAATGATATATTGCTCACACATGCCATGGGCATATGTGAAATGACACCCCAAAATAAATTCTGCTGCTTCTCCTGAGTACGGGGATACCACATGTGTGGGATTTTTTGGGAGTTTAGTCGCGTACGGGGCCCCGAAAGCCAAGAACCGCCTTCAGGTTTTCTAAGGGCGTAAATATTTGACTTCACTCCTCACTACCTATTACAGTTTTGAAGGCCATAAAATGCCAAGATGGCACAAAACCCCGACAAATGACCCCATTTTAGAAAGTAGACACCCCAAGCTATTTGCTGAGAGGCATGTTGAGTCCATGGAATATTTTATATTTTGTCACAAGTTGCGGGAAAATTACAAAATGTTTTATTTTATTTTATTTTTTCACAAAGTTGTCACTAAATGATATATTGCTCACGCATGCCATGGGCATATGTGAAATGACACCCCAAAATAAATTCTGCTGCTTCTCCTGAGTACGGAGATACCACATATGTGGGACTTTTTGGGAGCCTAGCCGCGTACGGGGCCCCGAAAACCAAGCACCGCCTTCAGGCTTTCTAAGGGCGTTACAGTTTTGAAGGCCATAAAATGCCAAGATGGCACAACCCCCCCCCAAATGACCCCATTTTGGAAAGTAGACACCCCTAAATTTAGGGGTACACTAGTGAGACTAGGTAATAAATGGCGGGTGCCCTGAAACTATAAAAAAATAACTAACCAACCAGCGTCACCTGTAACAGTTATATGGTGATCACTGGTGAAAGGGTTAACTAAGGGGCAATCAGGGGGCTTTATGCGGTAGTATATGGGGGTCCCTGGCGCTATAAAAAGCTGCGGCGAACCTAAATACCTACCTGCCTAACTAGCGTCACCTGTGACACTAATACAGCGATCAGAAAAACGATCGCTTATTAGGCTGGGTTCACATTGGAGCGATGCGGGAACGCCACGAATCCGCAGCGGGTTCCCGCATCGCATGCCTCCCGGCGGCAGTTCACACTGCCCTATGCGAACTGCTGGGAGTGTCAGTGAAATGTTAATGACACCCCCAGATCAGTTCGCATATCGCAGTGCGATCTGCAAACTCGGATCGCATGGTGTGAACACCCATGCGATCCGATTCTGCTACGGACCAAAAAAAGGGTCCCGTGCGAGTTTGCGGCGGGTGCGGCGCGAATTCAGCCATACTATCTGTATGGCTGAACTCGAATCGCACAGAGATCGGATGTGATTTGCACTGCAGTGCGGTGCGAATCACATCCGTTCTCATAAACCGCTGCAATGTGAACCCAGCCTTAGTGACACTGGTGACGGGGGGTGATCACGGGGTTAAACCTTTATTGGGGGGTTAGGGGGGTACCTTATAACTAAAGGGGGCTAACCCTAACTGCCCTAACAGTTATTACAGTCACAAATGACACCCGCCGGGTGATCAGGGGGTTAAACCTTTATTAGGTAATAAATGGCGGGTGCCCTGAAACTATAAAAAAATAACTAACCAACCAGCGTCACCTGTAACAGTTATATGGTGATCACTGGTGAAAGGGTTAACTAGGGGGCAATCAGGGGGCTTTATGCGGTAGTATATGGGGGTCCCTGGCGCTATAAAAAGCTGCGGCGAACCTAAATACCTACCTGCCTAACTAGCGTCACCTGTGACACTAATACAGCGATCAGAAAAACGATTGCTTATTAGGCTGGGTTCACACTGGAGCGATGCGGGAACGCCACGAATCCGCGGCGGGTTCCCGCATCGCATGCCTCCCGGCGGCAGTTCACACTGCCCTATGCGAACTGCTGGGAGTGTCAGTGAAATGTTAATGACACCCCCAGATCAGTTCGCATATCGCAGTGCGATCTGCAAACTCGGATCGCATGGTGTGAACACCCATGCGATCCGATTCTGCTGCGGACCAAAAAAAGGGTCCCGTGCGAATTTGCGGCGGGTGCGGCGCAAATTCAGCCATACTATCTGTATGGCTGAACTCGAATCGCACAGAGATCGGATGTGATTTGCACTGCAGTGCGGTGCGAATCACATCCGTTCTCATAAACCGCTGCAATGTGAACCCAGCCTTAGTGACACTGGCAGCGGGGGGTGATCACGGGGTTAAACCTTTATTGGGGGGGTTAGGGGGGTACCCTAGAGCTAAAGGGGGCTAACCCTAACTGCCCTAACAGTTATTACAGTCACAAATGACACCAATGGAAAAAAATAAAAAATAAAAATGCTATTGGTGTCACTGTGACTGGGGGGGCAGGGGTGATTGGGGGGGTGATCGGGGGGTAAAGGGAGGGTGAGAGTGTGCCTGGCATGTTCTACTGTGAAGTGTCGTGTTGGTGCAACTCACCGATCCTCTCTCCTCGGTGCCGGAACGAAAAATACCGACACGGAGGAGAGATTACATCACTTCCTCTCCTGTGTTTACATTACAGGAGAGGAAGTGATGTCACGCCTCACTTCCATTCGTCAGGAGCGATCGAGAGGGGGTGGCCATGAATGAATGGCTGCCCCCTCACCCCGGATCGCTTCTGAACGAAAACCGACCGCCGCTGGCACCGGGGGGGGGGGGGGGGGGATCGGGCCCCCCACCCGCGGGAAGGCAGGGACGTACATGTACGCCCATATGCCTGCCCGTGCCATTCTGTCGACGTACATCGTCGTGCGGCGGTCGGCAAGTGGTTAAAGTGAAACAATAAAAGTGTAATATTCCTTGAAATTTCGTACCTGGGGGGTGTCTATAGTATGCCTGTAAAGTTCTGTAAAGTATTTCACGTGTTTAGAACAGTCTCACAGAAAAATTACATTTCTAAAGGAAAAAAAGTAATTTAAACTACTTGCGGCTATAATGAATTGTTGGTCCCGGCAATACACATACAAGTTCATTGATAAAAACAGCATGGGATTCCCCACAGGGGAACCCCGAACCAACATTTTTTTTAAAAATGCGTGGGTGTCCCCCCAAATTCCCTACCAGGCCCTTCAGGTCTGGTATGGATACTAAGGGAAACCCTGAGCCAAAATTACAAAAAATGGCATGGGGTCACCCAAAAATCCATACCAGACCCTTATCCAAACATGCAACCTGGCAGGCTGCAGGAAAAGAGGGGGGACGGGAGAGCCCCCCCTTCCTGAACCATACCAGGCCACATACCCTCAACATTGGGAGGGTGCTTGGAGTAGCGGCCCCCCAAAGCACCTTGTCCCCCATTTTGATGGGGAGAAGGGCCTCATCCTCACAACTCCTTGCCCGCTTGTGGGTCAGGGAGCTTATCAGACTCTAGAAGCCCCCTTTAACAAGGGGACCCCCAGATCCCGCCCCCCCTGTGTGAAATGGTAATGGAGTACAAATGTACCCCTACCATTTCACAAAAAAAGTGTCAAAAATGTTAAAAAAGACAAGAGACGGTTTTTGACAATTCCTTAATTAATGTTTTCTTCCTTCCCCACTTCTTCTTCTATCTTCTTCTGGTCTTCATTTGCTTTTCTTCCTCCATCTTTTTCTTCCCCTGCTTCTTCCTCTGATCCTCTGCTTCTTCCTTCGGGCCTTCTCGTCCGCATCTTCCTCTGGCGCCTTCTTCCCCATTTCATTCTCCGGACGATCCGCATCCATGGGAGGTTCCCGCTGTGTGACGATTTTGTTCTTCTGACAGTTCTTATATTACTGAGGGTGGGGCCAGCCGGTGACCCTTTTCCCCATGGTGTCAGAGGGGGGTGGGGTCACCCCATGTTGTGGGCATGTGGCCTGGTACAGTTCAGGAGGGGGAGCAGCCGCTCTCTCGTCCCCCTGTCTTTTCCTGCAGCCTGCCAGGTTGCTTGCTCAGATAAGGGTCTGGTGTGGATTTTTAGGGGGAACCCCATGCCATTTTTTTTATTTTGGCACGGGGTTCCCCTTAAAATCCATACCAGACCTGAAGGGTCTGGTATGGATTTTGAGGGGGACCCCCATGCCATTTTTTTTAATTGGTGCAGGGTTCCCCTTAATATTCATACCAGACCTGAAGGGCCTGGTATGGAATTTGGGGGGACCCCCACGCATTTTTTTAAAATTTTGGTTTGGGGTTCCCCTTAATATTTATACCAGACCCAAAGGGCCTGGTAATACACTGTGTGGGAACCCCAGACCGTTTTTTTCAATGACTTTTATCAGTATTGCAGAGACCCGACAATTCATTATAGCTGCCGGCGCTACCGCTAGTACTTTTAAATTACTTTTTTTTCCTTTAGAAATGTAATTTTACTCTCGGATTGTTGTAAACACGGGAAACATGCACCACTTTACAGGCATACTATAGACACTCTCCAGGTACGAAGTGTAAAGGAATATTTCACCTTTATTGTTTCACTTTAAGCATTATTAAAATCACTACTCCCGGAAAAATGGCCTGGGGCAGGACCTGGGTCCCCAAACACTTTTTATGACAATAACTTGCATATAAGCCTTTAAAATTAGCACTTTTCATTTTTCATATTAATGTCCCATAGACTTTAACGGTGTTCCGGTGGCTTTCAAATTTTCCCCGAACACAGCATATTGTTTGGTGCTCTGCAGAACATCCGAACAACCAAAGTTCGGCCCAAACTTATGCTCATCCCTACTCTACATATTGATAGACTGGCAGATGTGTTTCTATAACAAAATTTCAGGTAATAAAGTATATAAATAGTGAGAGACATTGACTGGTGTTCAGAGACCTGGTGTTTAAAGACCTGGAATGAAGAAGAGGGAGGACAAATTATTTTGGATATGCCTATCCCTAAATTGGGCATGTATGATGCCAAAGACCTGTATTAGTAGGCTTTTATTTATATTGTAACCCATCCAAATCAATAGAGGTGCAAAAGCAGCTTGAAACATGTTGATGCAGCTTAAAAGAAGTTGAGGAACTTTGTTGCCTTTGCCCATGACATAAGCCCAAAGCTCATCACCACAGGCCATAAAATGGAAAAAGTCTAAATGGGATGCATACACAATGAATCCTTTAACTACTTTCTGCAAGACTTCAGTCAATAGCAATGCTATTAGATTACTAAACTGTATAACAAAACCAAATATTTGCATTGAAATATCCCGCTTATAAGAAACTTAGATATATTAGAGGCTGCCATGGTGATCTCCTTCTAATGCCGCGTACACACGGGCGGACTGTATGGCCTACTTAGTCCGCCGAAACACATTTCAGCGGACAATCCTCTCATGTGTGGGCTTCAGCTGACTTTTTCAGCGTGCAGTACGGCGGACTAAGTATTTCGGAATGTTCGAAATACTGTCCGTCGTACTTGCATTTCGGCGGACAATCCGCCCGTGTGTATGCCAGTCCGCCGTACTTTTGAAATGAGCGGACTTTTCCCGCCCGGAGAAAAGTCCGCTCATTTCGAGCAGGTATCCAGGTAGGCGGGGCCCGCGAAGGAGACGTCGCTGGCCCCGCCGCCTGGTATGGACTTAAAGGGGAACCCCAACGCCGAAAAAAATCGGCGTGGGGGGTCCCCCCCAAGTCCACAACAGACCTTTGTCCGAGCACGCTACCCGGCCGCCCAGGAAAGGGGGGCGAGCGAGCGCCCCCCTCCTGAGCCGTACCAGGCCGCGTGCCCTCAGCATGGGGGGGTGCCTTGGGGAAGGGGGGGCCGCGCGGCCCCCCCACCCCAAAGCACCTTGTCCCCATGTTGATGAGGACAAGGGCCTCTTCCCGACAACCCTGGCCATTGGTTGTCGGGGTCTGCGGGCAGGGGGCTTATCGGAATCCTCTCATGTGTGGGCTTCAGCTGACTTTTTCAGCGTGCAGTACGGCGGACTAAGTATTTCGGAATGTTCGAAATACTGTCCGTCGTACTTGCATTTCGGCGGACAATCCGCCCGTGTGTATGCCAGTCCGCCGTACTTTTGAAATGAGCGGACTTTTCCCGCCCGGAGAAAAGTCCGCTCATTTCGAGCAGGTATCCAGGTAGGCGGGGCCCGCGAAGGAGACGTCGCTGGCCCCGCCGCCTGGTATGGACTTAAAGGGGAACCCCAACGCCGAAAAAAATCGGCGTGGGGGGTCCCCCCCAAGTCCACAACAGACCTTTGTCCGAGCACGCTACCCGGCCGCCCAGGAAAGGGGGGCGAGCGAGCGCCCCCCTCCTGAGCCGTACCAGGCCGCGTGCCCTCAGCATGGGGGGGTGCCTTGGGGAAGGGGGGGCCGCGCGGCCCCCCCACCCCAAAGCACCTTGTCCCCATGTTGATGAGGACAAGGGCCTCTTCCCGACAACCCTGGCCATTGGTTGTCGGGGTCTGCGGGCAGGGGGCTTATCGGAATCCTCTCATGTGTGGGCTTCAGCTGACTTTTTCAGCGTGCAGTACGGCGGACTAAGTATTTCGGAATGTTCGAAATACTGTCCGTCGTACTTGCATTTCGGCGGACAATCCGCCCGTGTGTATGCCAGTCCGCCGTACTTTTGAAATGAGCGGACTTTTCCCGCCCGGAGAAAAGTCCGCTCATTTCGAGCAGGTATCCAGGTAGGCGGGGCCCGCGAAGGAGACGTCGCTGGCCCCGCCGCCTGGTATGGACTTAAAGGGGAACCCCAACGCCGAAAAAAATCGGCGTGGGGGGTCCCCCCCAAGTCCACAACAGACCTTTGTCCGAGCACGCTACCCGGCCGCCCAGGAAAGGGGGGCGAGCGAGCGCCCCCCTCCTGAGCCGTACCAGGCCGCGTGCCCTCAGCATGGGGGGGTGCCTTGGGGAAGGGGGGGCCGCGCGGCCCCCCCACCCCAAAGCACCTTGTCCCCATGTTGATGAGGACAAGGGCCTCTTCCCGACAACCCTGGCCATTGGTTGTCGGGGTCTGCGGGCAGGGGGCTTATCGGAATCCAGGAGCCCCCTTTAATAAGGGGGCTCCCGGATACCGGCCCCCCACCCTATGTGAATGAGTATGGGGTACAATGTACCCCTACCCATTCACCTGTAAAATAAAAGTACCAAAAAAAACACAACACACGAGATAAAATACTTTATTGCACAGCTCCGGGGGTCTTCCGTCTTCGGGGGTCTTCTCCCCGGACTCCTCCGCTATCTTCTTGTAGCTCTTTTGCTAGCGGAGGAGTCCGGCTTTCTTCCTCGCCGCCGGCCTCTTCTCCTGACTTCGGGGGTCTTGTCCCCCTCTTCGGTTCTTCTCCCGGGCCACCGCGCCTTCTTATAGCTCTTTTACAGGCGGTGGCCCGGTCTTCTGTCGCCGCCGCCGCCGCCGCCGCCTTCCGTTCTTCTTCTTCTTCTTCTCCAGGAGATGTTGCCTCGACGATCTCTCCGGCCGGAATGCCAGGGACGCACTGCGCGGCCACTTATATAGGGACAAGGGGCGGTGTCACATGGCTTTATGTCACATGGGTTGGTCACATGGGTTGATGTCACATGGGGACTATGACATCGTAAGGGGACGGGGTCACCATGTGACACCAACCCATGTGACATAAAGCCATGTGACACCGCCCCAATCCGTCGGATTGTCTGACGGACTAAGTTGGCCAGACAGTCCGCCCGTGTGTACGCGGCTTAAGAATAGTAGTTGCCTGATTTATTTCAGGTTTCATTGCTTTCATTTAGGGACGGTTCACACTGCAGGCGAGGCGAGGCGACTCCGACTTGCCTCGCCGCGACCTGCCGCGACCTCAGCGGCAACTTGCAGATGACTTCTGTATAGAAGTCAATGCAAGTCGCCCCGAGGTCACCCAAAAGTAGTACAGGAACCTTTTTTCTGAGTCGGAGCGACTCGAGTCGCTCCTCTCAGAACGGTTCCATTGTACAGAACGGGGGCGACTTGCGAGAGCGAGGCGAGGCGAGTCGTGTCGCCTCGCATCGCCCGCTGTGTGAACCGGCTCTTAGAGTATATGGAATAAACATATTGATTCCAGAATCAGCATGATGCCAGAACTCTTGTGCTGCATAATTGTACCATATCAGAGCCTCAAAAAATATTGAAGGCACTAGATCAGCATGACATCAGTATGACAACCAGATAACTAGCATTCTCAGAATGAAATGTCAGCAACGGCAGCCCTAGCAGTCTCTCGGTACAGGTTTTGTTAGAAACCAATCAGCTTCCAGTTTGTTTGTTTTTCATAAAAGCTTAATTGAACAAGCTGGCGTTAGAAGCTGATTGGCTACTATGCAAAGCTCCACTAGATTTTGCACTCTCCAGTTTAAGTAAATCACCACTAAAATGTCTATGAAATACTGTATAAACCAATAATAGGGTTTGGTTTCAGAGTTCCAAGAAATCTTAGGTATTTTAGTCTATGAGGGACATATCCAAAGCCAAACATTTCGAGGGACAAACTTCCAAAACCCAGGACTGTCCTGTAAACGAGAAACAATTATCAACTTAACTGGGCTTGTGTACCCCAGCATACTGAGGTTTAGTCAATCAATCACAATGAATGGTGGTTGAGCAAATTGAAAAACAAGAGAGGCATGGTTGAGCTATCCAGTACAAATTCTGCTGACGCTGAAATAGACAGAGATTTGTAACTGCTCTGTTCTTAAATCCTAGCACATATCCAAATAACGAATGCAAGATAATCACTCTCCAGGACTGCCAGTTCTCGGATTACTGACTCATCACATTGAAGTTTGGGTTGCCTGGTCTGTGTGTGTTGCAGAAAACATTTACTACTAAATTGATCAACTTGCATGAATGCACAATTTTATATAGCTTATTATGTGAAAACAAATTGGATTTAATTAGTCTATGCTTTCATTTATTACCCCTTTATAGCCATAATTTGAAGGAGAACTACTATCTGTATACAGTTGTTATTAAAGATATGTAAAAGTGATCAGTTAAATGTGTGGATTACTATCATTGAGTGTAATTGATATAAAAACATTGGGCATTAGGGCAAAAAGACAGAGTCCCTTGAAAGCCCACTCCAACTTACTTATATGCTCCTTCTCACCCACTGTGCAATTACTCTGTAAAAGCTGGTTGTCTAAATCTTGTGTAAACTCCATATTGGATGGAGCTTACAGACAAGTGATGTCATTCCTCCGTCTCATGTGATAATGTACAGGCTTGGTGGTTGGTCACTCAAGTCTGAGCACGGTTGCATGCTCTCAAGTTAAATAAATTGTGTGAAGGTTCACTTCAATTATCCAATCATCTAAAAAGAAAATTCCTCCTTTAGATCCCTTTAACACCAGGGAGTTTTGCAGGCACTGTAGCATTAGAAATAGCGCCTGCAATCCGCCTTAAAACAGCTGCACCATTGTCTGTAGTGTGAAAGCCCGAGGTGGCAGGACGTCAGGAAAAGTCCTGCCAGCAGCTTCTTTGGAGCGGTGAAGGAGCGGTGTGTTTACCGCTCCTCCACCGCTGCTCCCCATTGAAATCAATGGGGCAGCGCTGTAATACCGCCGGCAAAACGCCGCTATTGCGGCGTGTTGCCGGCAGTTTTAACCCTTTTTCGGCCGCTAGCGGGAGGTAAAAGCGCCCCACTAGCTGCCAAAATGCGCCGCAAATCCGACGGTTTTACCGCCGACACTATGGGAGGCGTAGTGTGAAAGGGGTCTTAGAGTCTGTATCAATGGGCTTTGGACTTGTGTTGATGGCATCAGTTTGACATCAGTTTGAGACATTTCCGAGATCACTCAGAATTCATTGACCAGTGCATTTGACCCTTAATTGACCTCCTTTTGACTTGCAATAGCCCTCCTTCAAGCAGGTTTTGCATTCCCATAGATTTATATGGAAATGTAAAGCCAGTTTGAAGTGAATGAAAGCCCATTGACACAGGCCCCTAGAAGATCTACCCTGCTATATTTTCGCTTTAGTAAAGCAGTTGCTTATATCAGCTCAGAAAAGGTCCATTTTATCCATCTATCACTGAGTTAGTATACAAATTACATATTTTACAAATTATTACCTATGGGTCAAATTAAATAAATGGGTCCAATCGATTTTTATTACATTATGTGAGTCGCTAATTAAATCTACAACCTACACAAGTCTTGGCTTTTTTTTCTTTATGGGACTCCACTAAGACATGCTGATTTTACACACCTGAAGGATGACATCCCTTTTTTTTATAAGGTTCACCACTTCTGCGATGTAAAAATAAGTGCTAATCTGAGCTGCTAGGGGAAGCCTGGGGTCTGCTATATATTTACAGCTACTTTGTAATTGGACCAACCAACAAACAAGAGAAACACAAGATGGTTTCATTTTATCTGAAGTATAGTCAGTCTTCTGACTCAACTCCACACCCATTGTACACATTCCCTCTATAGTTCACTTTGGGAATTTAGCCACAAACGTCCACACATGGACAAAACTGAAAAAATGCAACATATAACATTTTTAAAATAGCACTATAGGCAAAACTTTTTTTAAAATTTTAGATAAGGGATGAGTTAATAAATAAGGGATTGTAATGGATGCCATCTGTGTTCCAATGTGGAGGTTTATTTGGGTTAAGGTATCCCCGCGCTATCGTCAAGGGCCTAAACTATTTAAAAGGATAGGTTGCAGCAAACTACCGACAGGGGTATGAACCCTAACCCCCAGATAATAAAATGAAAATCAAACAGATGGTGTTGCGCTACCTGAACTAGATATAAATAAAGAGCCTAATACTGGAAGAAATAAAATCTAGCTATAAATCGACTAGCCTATCTTAAATAAAAATTAAGGTGCCTTGTGCTATGTTGAAAAAAAAAAAAAAAAAAAAAAAAAAAAAAAAGGATTTAAACTTGCTCCACCAAGTTAGTCCAAAAAAAAAAAAAAAAAAAAAAAAAAACAGAGAGTATCCAGTGTATTATAAAACTTAAATTCCAGAAATCATGTGTTTATATATCAACATAAGTAACTCTAAGTAAAAGGGGAAAATATTCCATAAAGTGCAAATGTCTTATATTAAAACGTGCAATTCATAGTGCATGATTACAAAAAGTTGGTAAAATACAGTCTTTAGTGAAATTAAATGAAGTGCCAGTGATTATTAGTTCCGTAATCTTCTTAATAAAAAAATTTTAAATATGTATATAAAACAGTCTATATGTAAGCTGAAATAGGTGCTCAGTGACTTGTTCAGTGCTTCTCAAAAAAACAGGTGCCAGCAATCGTGTTGTAATTTCTGTGTCTCCAGTATACACGGCACACTAGGTAAAATGGCCCCTTACCTTACTGCTGTAAGGTAAACAGCAAATCAAGCAGCCAAAACAAGGGTCCAGGGATTCTATCCCAATTCCTAGCAGGTGGATATTGGCCCCCTCAGGTAGGTTTTTTTCCCCTCAGATAGTTTCCATATAGATCTTTGGCTTCAGTGTAACTCCCAGAGGTCTCATAGGAAAGATAGAGGTACACTCGGATGGTGAAGTACGTTCGTAAAATTTATTATAACGATATATAAAAAGAGGTACTCACAAACATACGATAAAATACAGCTTTAAAAACGAACGAGCATTCCGCTCGTGTATGCGAACGTCACTTCCGGTATCCTCGTTCCGACGCGTATCGTCACTAGTCACGTGACTTCATCAGGGAATGGGATACTCTAGCACGGAAGTGTCTTTTATATGCACGTGTATGGCGGCCATTTTACTGAAGTCTCCCATAAGATAACATTGGCACAGCCATCTTTTTGGAGTCTTCCATAAGTTAACATGGTGCAGCCATCTTTTAGAAGTCAATCTACACCCAACATCATTTTCCACATATCTAAGCTACACCCGCGGCCATTTTTCGTTGGTCCCGGTTAGCAGCCATTTCCCCATAGCTCACCCATGGGTTATATCTGCAGTGATGTTTTTATATATAATGGTGGGAGTTTCTATCGGGTTCTTTTATTCCATTAAATGTCATATACAAATTTGTCCGCAGTTCCATTGGTTCACATCAAATTTCTACCGGGGGACAGCGGGGGAGAGGGGGGGGGGAAGGGGGGGAGAGGTGGGGAGAGGGGGGGGGGGGAGAGAGATGGGAGGGGAATTAGGTGGTCATAAGAGGTATAAGTGAACTCGATATTAGGTATCAACCTATACAAAGGTTATTTATCAAATGTCATAGATCACGTTAGCATTATAACCCCATATTTTACACTAAAAAATATCTAAAACCGTTCTTTAAAATTAGTATATATAAATTTATAAAACAAGTGGTGAGGTAGCATTTTATCTCATGGCTGGTATATATTAGCACTATATTTCCCCTAAATAAAATACCCCTTAACTAGTTCGCCAATCCCCTGCTGATCCATTATTTGTATTTATCCTGTAGTTTTAAATATTAGGGTGTCCAAAACCGGATTAAGGTAGTATGGACTAGTGGTCCAGAGCTAGTTCATTATAGCCATATATATATGTTATTTATCCTGACTTTTTGGGTATCTAAGACCAAATTAGGATAATATGGGAAGTGGAGAGTTATCCTATTATTGTCGTTTTATGCCAGGAACCGGAAATGGCGTTCAAGATGGACCCAAAATGGTTCATTTATACTATCACAATACATAGAATAGTTTTACAAACATGTGAATTAAATATATTATATAAAATGAGTATTGCAAGATCATTACATTAGAACAAGTATCAAATCTAAAAACAAGTTAAAAGATATAAAAATAGACAAAAAATAATTTTTTTAGAAATCGCTGATAAAGCAGTTTAAGTCGAAATCAATGTTCAAGCCTTGGGGGGTAAATGTGTCTAAAATAAAAATCCACTTAGATTCTGCTTGGCTAAGTGTCCTAACTTTGTGGCCCCCCCTCCAATGTTTCTTATATGGTTCTATACCCCAAAAGGTCAAATGAGTAGGGTCTTTATTGTGGTGGGTACTGAAGTGTCTGGATACACTATGCTTATCAAAGCCGCTAATAATGTTCTTTACATGTTCTTTTATCCTTACTCTCAGCGGTCTTTTGGTTCGCCCAACATATTGTAAGCCGCAACTACACTGTAAAGCATAAACAGCTCCCTTGGTGTTGCAGCATATAAAGTCCTTAATATTATACGTGTTTCCAGTACTTGTAGAGGTAAAGTTAAATTTCTTTTCAACCGACTTTTTTATTCTTGTGCACGCATAGCAGCGTCTACAGGGAAAAAATCCCTTGCCTGTAAAGAAAGTTAAACCATTATAGGGGGGATCGGGGATGTTTTTTACAATCTTATCCCTTAGGGTTGGTGCTCTTTTATAAATAAATCGTGGATATTGGGGTAGGATCTCCTGCAGGTGTATATCTGACCTTAGTATGTGCCAATGCTTTTTAATCATTTTCTCGATCTTCTTATGTTGCATATTATAATTCAATATTATTGGTACTCCATCACTTTTGTTCATAGTGGGTGGTTTATCCTTTATTAGTGTTGCTCTATCCATATTCTCTATTTCTGTGATGTTTGTCTTGATATCTTCACTCTTGTAGCCTTTATGGATAAATCTATTTCCAATTTTCTCTGCTTGTGTCACAAAGTCTCTTGGGTGGGAGCAGTTCCCACCCAAGGTTTACTTTCACTTCTTGTCCCATAGCCAAAACAGTAAGTGAAAGGAAATCCTTGAAAATTAAAGGAATCCCTTGGGGGCCCTCCAGGTCACCAGAACTAAAGAACAGGATACTTTTTCATATATGTACATGGTACAATAAACACATATCAGAAATATGTTAGGGTTACATACACTTCATTTCCTATCCTTTATATCTGTAAGGAGTTTTGTTTTAACTCGCTTTAACCACTTAAAGTGGAGTTCCACCCTGAAGTGTAACTTCTGCTCATCGGAAAACACTCCCCCCCCCCAGTGCCACAGTTGGCACCTTTCGGGGGGGGGGGTGCAAATACCTGTCTAAGACAGGTATTTACACCCACTTCCGGGCATAGACTCCCTTGGGAATCTATGCCTTTTCCTGTCCTGCCACGCTGTCTGCTGGGACACACACGGGTCCCAGAGACAGCGCAGAGCATTCTCATTGCACTGAGCGACTCGCAGTAGGGAGCACTTCACTTCCTGATTTCCTCACCGAGAATGGCAGCGGCAGCAGCCAAGAGCCGAGCGATTGATCGGCCTCGGCTGCCGACATCGCTGGACTCCAGGAAAGGTAAGTGTCCATTTATTAAAAGTCAGCAGCTGTAATATTTGTAGCTGCTGGCTTTTAATAATTTTTTTTCAGGACTCCCTCTTTAAGGTACGTCCTATAGCAGTTTTACTGCTACAGGGGGGGGGGGGGGGGGGCACTTGTGCGCTGGATCACGTATATATACGTGATCCGACTCTTCCAAGTAGGGGGTGCAAATGTGCCCCCAGTGGCTCACTTCCACTGTAATTACACACAGCGGAAGCCAATCGGTTGGTGCACGGTACCCAATGCACTCCCACCAATTGTTAGGCAGAGAGGGAGAATGGCGAATGTTTACATAGGCAGAACACGAATCCCGACAGGAGCGAAGGGATGGAATTTGTGTCCCTGCAAAGCAGGGAATAAATACCATCTCTTCCCCTAGTAAAAGCACCTCACACAGTATAGTAAAACACTGCCTAGGCACACAGTTATCTCTTTGATTGCCCCTAATGTTAAACCCTTCCCAGCAAGTGTCATTAGTGACAGTGCATTTTTTTGTACTGATCACTGCATTAGTGTCATTGGTCCCCAAAAAGGGCATTTTTTTAATTGGATATGTGTTATAGCAGAAGGTAAAAAATTATTATTATTATTTTTTCAAAATTACCTCTCTTTTTTTGTTTTGAGCGCAAAAAATAAAAAACGCAATTGTGATCAAATACCACTAAAAGAAAGCTCTATTTGTGGAAAAAAAGGATGCAATTGTCAGTTAAAGTAATATAGTGCCATCACTCTCTGCTGGAAAAAACATGCCCGCCATCTATATTGCTATGGAAAACACATGTCAATAAAGTACTACCACTCTATAAGGAAACCTACCAAAATAGATGCCCCAAAAAATACGTTAGAGCGTGGACAAAATGGCTAGCTGAGGCCTCCACGGCAACCGCAGACTGACTGAGCATATACATAATACCACTCTACAGGTGGATGTGATTTTGAGACTTTGGGTGACTTTTTTGTATTGCAATCTCTGATATGGGTTTATTTGATCTCTATTATTGTCCCTTGGGTCTCGACTGAAAGATCTGATCCTTAGTTATTTCAATTGAGCAGGAGCCAATACAGCACTAGGTTGATTGTTTGTTCTTTTCTTGTGGACATGCTACAGCTGTATTTCACTAATAATGGAAGCAGCCCAATTGCCGGCTGGCACTGGCCCCTGCGTGGGTCTAGTCCCAATGCTGTGGCAGGTTTACTGTTGTTTGTCTGTTTGTATGTCTTATACTCAATAAAACGATTTAAAAAAAGTAATGTAGTGCCGTATAGCAAAAAATGGCCTAGTCATCTTCTGGAGGTCAAGTGGTTAATATCTTGTACAATAACATCAAAGTACAAGCTGCATATTGACTGAGCTCACTAAGAACTTTGTCAGCTGATTCCAGCTCATCATCCTACAATTAGTCACTGTGTTTTATAAATAAAGGCCACGTCACACTCAGCCCTGTATGTCTGTGTATATTATTACCTTGTACTTATTTCCCTTTACTGACAACGCCATCCCAAGCTATGCCTTTAGCAGTGACAAGTCTCTTTAATTATTTTAGAGAGCTACAGTATAAGAATTTCACAGCGCCAACAGATCTAGCAGCTTACTCTCAACTTCCTTTAACAGAAAGGCAGAAAGAAATCCAATTCTCCAAATTGGCAATGTGGCTTTATCCTTCATGTGAGTCATAGAGCTCATGTTCTGTTTATTATGGTTTGTACAAGTCATTTGAACTAATAGAGTCAAATGATACAGTGTCATAGGACTTGTAGAGCTTCCTATCCAAAGGAGTTCTCTGTGTGCTTTGCTGCTTATGTCTGGCCATGACAATACCTATTCATGACACATGTTGCTCCCAGCAATTTGCTCTGCTTGCCTGTTGAATGTTCATTGCCATGCAGTAAATGTGTACCTTCTTCTAGCCAGTCATCCAAACACTTTCCTGGGCAAGAATTAGAGCTGCATCAATGACTTTACAGAACTACTTGCTTGACTTGCTATTGCCTTTTTTCAGTTCTGAGTCAGCCTTAGTCTGTGTTTAACCTCTTCAATACTGGACACTTTTATCCCCTTCCTGCCGAGGCCAATTTTTAGCTTTTAGAGCTGCTGCACTTTGAATGACAATTGCGCGGTCATGCAAAATTTTACCCAAATGGAATTTTTATAATTTTTTCAGACAAATAGAGCTTTCTTTTGGTGTTAGTAAACCCCAGTGGGGTTTGATTTTTTTTTTATAAACAAATGAAAAAAGACAGAATATTTTGAAAAATCACACAAAAATTTTGCAAATAAGTATTTTTTTTCTTCACTGATGTGCACTGATGAGGCTGCACCGATGGGCAATGGTGAGGCTGTGCTGATGAGGCTGCACTGATGAGGCAGCACTCATGAGCACTCATAAGCACTCATGAGAAAGCACTGATGGGCACTGATAGGCAGTACTGGGCACTGATAAGTTGCTCTGATGGGTACTGATAAGCTCCAAGCTGATTGGCACTAATAGGGTCACACTGATAGACAGCTACTGCTTGGATCTTTCTTTTCCCCTCTGCCCCTCCTCCTCATTTCCTCCCCCCTTTTCTCTCTTTTTCCCTACTCGTTTCTTCCCCCCTTCCATTCTTCCCCTCTCCCCTCCTTCTTGTCTTCCATCCCCACTTTTTTCCCTCCCCCCGCTTACCCTTTCCTTTTCCCCCCTCCCTTTTTCTGTTTTTCTCCTCTGGAACAGGAAGACTGTTGCATGCTTACTCACATGTGCATGCTCATAATTCACAGAAAAGGCTCACTGAAGTTTTTATACACATGATTACGTAGGTATCACATTAATATTACAATTGTACATTTATGGTAACAAGGGGCGTAACATAGGCAGAATCTAATCAGGAATCAAAAGAATGCAAACATGTACTGAAAACATTATTAGTGCCGTGTGCACAGTGAGGGCAGTGTGCAATACATACGAAAAAGAATACAATTATATACAAAACATACCAATTTCCTTTACACAAGACATGTATACACGTGCACGCTTGACACTGGCATTGGTGCCAAATGGCCTATTTATCTGGATTGTGACATGAACAGATTGCTAAATGGTCTTTAGCTAGTTCCTGCTTTGCCTGTGCCCTAACCTGCTATATTTACCTTCCCATGCAAGACCTAGATTTGACCTGTCTTTGGATGTTTGCCTACTTGTTGTGACCTCAGGATTTACCCTGACTTCACTTCTGACATATATTCCTGTACCTTGCTGCCTGGGTGTGTACTGACCCAGGCTTGTATCTTGACTCTGCCTCTGCCTGAAGTTCCTGTACCTTGCTGTCTGGCTGTTGAAGACCTTTTTGCTTCCTGTCTGGTGATCCATGGTCATCTGTATTCTGCAAATAGCAGCAGGTTAGTCTCTACCAGAGGTGTTGGACAAAAGGTGCAAGAGAAGCCCTCTCCAGCTTGATCTCTACCAGGTACATGACAGAAAGGCTGTGAGTAGAAAGCCGCAGGTTTGTGGATAAGGTTTGGAAAAGGTTGCGGATAGATCATGTGAAGATTGTGAGTAGAAAGAGGAAAGGTTGTCAAAAGAGAAGGGGGGGTTGTAAATAGGGCTAGAAGAGGTTGTGGCAGAGTAGAGAGAGGCTAGGGATAGAGTGGAGAGAGGTTTTAGACAAAGGATAGAGAGATTGTGGACAAAGTAAGGAGAGGTTATGGATAGAGTGGGGAAAAGTTGTGAATAGAGAAGGGAGAGCTTGTGGACAGAGTAGGGAGAGATTGAGGATAGAGTGGAGAGAGATTGGGGATAGCGTGGAGAGAGATTGGGGATAGAGTGGAGAGAGAGTAGGGATAGAGTGGAGAGAGAGTGGGGATAGAGTGGAGAGAGGTTTTGATTAGAGCTTGGAGAGATTGTGGCAGAATTTGGAGAGATTGTGAGTAGAAAAAGGATGTGAATAGGGAGGAGCTTAATGTTTGGTCCAAACACAAGTTCAGATTGAACCTTCGCTGTTTAGGCATTTGAGATAATGCTTGAACATTTACACATTTGGCGGGAACCGAATAACATGCATAATAGCACTATTACTGCTGATATTATAAACAGACAGAAAAGACAGGAGCGCAGGAAGTGTAGAGACCGATATGTCACATAGATAAGGCTGTAATGCAGTGGTGGCAGCACAGCTAGTTGGCCACTGAGTACAGCGTCCATCGCCACTGTACTGCCTCGTGGCAAGGCTCTACATGAATCAGAAGGGGCAGTAACATGTGTAGCACTGACCCCCGAAGGAGCTGCTGTTTTTTGGGCTTACCGTTACCTCACCTGCTCACTGTGTCCGTCTTAGGGGTCCCATTGTAGAGTGAATTAAGCTAATCTCCTACTAAGCTAAACTAACTAAACTAAGCCCCGATGGAAAATGTTCAATCGGACCGTGTTGTCGGATAATCCGACCGTGTGTGGGCTCCATCTGACTTTTTCGTCGGAATGTCCGACCAACAAAGTTTGAGAGCTGGATATAAAATTTTCCGACAACATGATCCGATCGGACTTTGTCCGATCATTTGTAGAGAATTCCGAGCGGACAAAGTGCCACGCATTCTTAGATCAAATTACGAGACCAAAGCTATTGGCTACTAGCCTGAACTTAGTCCCGTTGTAACGAACGAACGTCATCACGCTCCGAACGATAGGATTTTCCAACAACTTTGTCTCATCGTGTGTATGCAACACCAGTTTCGGACAAAGTCCGTTGGAAAAAATCAGACGGATTTTGTGGTTGGAATGTCTGATCATGTGTACAAGGGCTTAGTCCTTTTTTCTGGATGTTGTTTATTTAACAAAAGCACACACTTTGCAATAGAGGGGTAGAGGATAAGGGGAATTCAGGTACCTTTGTAGTTTTGCGGGTTAAGGGTATTTATTTGATCCAGAGGACAAACGATTTCCACAAGCTGGATCTAGCAATCACCGGATAGGTCTCTCTCACTGAACTAGCAGCTGGTGGGGTGCTCGAACAAAGTCTCTGCCACAGACTTGATAAGTTTAGCGATCTTGTTATGCAATCCTCTGCCACAGGAAGGCACAATAAGCTTCTGGTTGCAAAATTAAAGAGTTTCCCCACAGTACCTGATTCTTTCAGCCGACCCGGCGATACTGTGTGGTAGGCAACCCAGGATGCATCCTTCAACTGTGTCTCCAGGCTTCTCCATGAGGCATCAGCCTTATTGCTCAGTCCTCCTCAGAAAAGTCCTCCCCTGGATCCTCCAGTTGCTTGGCTTCTCCCCGCAGGCAAGACAGCACAGGATCATCCCTGGATCAGTAGATCCCAGAAACTCTGGGCCTACTCTTCAGTTGCGAAGCCTCAGGCCAGCTGGCCCCGAGGCATTGATCAAAGCAGCACCCACCCCAGGCAGGAGGGCCACGAGGTCAGGAAAAACGAACCCCAGAAAATGGCATCAGTACCTTAAGTGCCCTTACCCAGAATGCACAGTGGGTAGACCATTCCCACCAGGCTGTTTCTGGGCAAAGGGCTACCCAATACATTTAGCTTGTTGCATCTCCAACACTTACCGGTGGTGACAGCAACACCCACGGTTAAGTGGAAATTAGCACAACCCAGCCAAACTGGTACAGAAGCCAGAATTTTAGCATAATTAGTCTGAGCCAAACTACAGCTTCAGACAAACTTAAATTTACAAAAAAATAATAGCACCGGTATTAAAAATAGCAGCGCTACACGTTTAGAAGGAGTTTCCATCTTTGTCTTTATTATAAACAACAGCTTCTGTTACATGCCAAAAATCTGTATTTATTGGCATATAACACTCGCTTTTTCACCCTGATAGCAAATAGCATATACATGTTATATACGCCAATACTTCAATTTTAGCTGACTTGGAGGGGACAGGGAGGGGTCGGGACAAGCACCGTCAGATTACATACAGTGAGAATCTCCTGTTTACTTAACAGCCTCTGTAATAAGAAGTCCCTTCTCCTGGGCCGCCATTGGACCACTGTTCTGTCTATTATAGGAGATTCTCACTGTATGTAATCTGTCAGCACTTGTCCCCACCCCCCTCCTTGTCCTCTCTAGGCTGCAGATGGGCATTAATCAGGCTGCATTGATGGCAATGGTGTGGCTGCTGCTTTGATGGCAATGGTGAGGCTGCTGCATTGATGGCAATGGTGAAACTGCTGCTTTGATGGCAATGGTGAGGCTGCTGCATTGATGGCAATAGTGAGGCTGCTACATTGATGGCAATGGTGAGGCTGCTGCATTGAAGGCAATGGTGAGCCTGCTGTATTGATGGCAATGGTGAGCCTGCTGCATTGATGGCACTTGCGAGGCTGCATTGATGTGGTCTGATAAGGCTGCATTGATGGCATTTGTGAGGCTGCAGATGGGCATTGATCAGGCTGCATTGATGGCAATGTTGAGGCTGCAGATGGGCACTGAACCTTATTTTGCTTCAAAGTTCCTTATTTAAAGACCTCTGGATTTTTTAGGTGTTTGGAGATCCATGCCTCATTCATTTTTATAAATGTGAGGTAGTCAACACTGTCATGAGCTAGGCGAGTGCGCTTATCGGTCACGATCCCCCCTGCTGTGCTGAACGTCCTTTCGGACAGGACACTGGACGAGGGGCAAGCCAACAGTTCCATTGCAAATTGGGCAAGCTCTGGCCAGAGGTCAAGTCTGCCCACCCAGTAGTCCAGGGGTTCATCACTTCTCAGAGCGTCCACATCGGCCGTTAACCCGATGTGGTCGGACAACTGTCGGTCTAGGCGTTCCCTGATGCTGGATCTGGATGAGACCTGTCGAAGGGGTCGGTTGAAAAAATGACCTCATATCAGAAGTCACCAACACATCTTCAAACCGCCCTCTTCTTGCAGGCGCTGTTGGATTGGTACCCGCAACTCTTTCTCTGCGAGTGGGAATTCCTCCTCTGCCAGCGCACGCAAAAGCAGAATGCAGCATTTCTCAAAGCAAGGCCTGTAAGTGCTCCATTCTGACAGCCCCCTGTGATGGTGGTAACATTTCTGCCATTTTGTGTTTGTACCGGGGGTCTAAGTACGTTGCCATCCAGTACTGGTCCTTGACCTTTATGCTTTTTTTTAAAACACTGGAGCATGAAGGCCCCCATTTGCACTAAACTGGAAGCGGTGTGGTGGCCTGGCTCCTGCTCATCATCCAGGATAATGTCGTCCTCCTCGTTCTCCTCTCCCGATCCACGGACAACAACAGAGATCCCAGAATGGTTTAAAGCATGCTCTTCTTGCTCCTCCTCATCCACCCCGTCACCATCCTCCTCTGACTCCTTTTCAAACTCCTGTTGTTGACTTGTCTCAGATAGAGTAGCCCCCCTGGGAATTCATCCAGCATTGCGACTTCCTCATCTTCCTGCTCCTGCTCCTCCACGGCTTGATCAATGACACAATGCAATGCACACTCCATAAAGAAGGTATAAGGTACGATGTCACTGATGGTGCCATGGCTGCGACTGACCAGTTTGGTGATCTCATCAAATGGCAGCAGAAGTCTGCATGCATCGCGCATGAGCAGCCACTGGCTCGGTGAAAAAAAAACAAGCTCCCAGAACCTGTTCTGCCGCAGAGTTCGTACAGGTATTCGTTAACTGCACGTTTCTGCTGGAGCAGCCTAGCAAGCATATAGAAGGTTGAGTTCCATTGCGTCTGCCAATCGCAAATAAGACGTTTGACCAGCAGATTGTGTTGCCGCTGAATGTCAGCAAGGAGAGCCATGGCAGTGTAAGATCTTCTGAAATGGGCCGAGATTTTTCTTGCCTGCCGCAAGATGTCCTGGACCCCAGGGTATTTGCCAACGAATCGCTGCACGACCAAGTTTAAGACGTGTGCCATGCATGGCACGTGTATAATTTTGCCCTGTTTCAATGCGCTAAGCAGATTGGCACCGTTGTCACACACCACTTTACCAACTGTCAAATTGAGCAGTTAGCTACTGATCTGCCTGTGAGCGCAAAGCTGAAAGGAGTGCAGGGCCAGTGTGGCTCTTGGCTTCCAGGCACAACAGATGCAGCACAGCATGGCAATGTCTCACCTGGCATGTCGAATAGGTTCTGGGGATCTTGGGCGGCGCAGCGGAAGTGATGCTAGCAGGGGAAAAAGAGGAGTCAGTCGAGGAGGAGAGGGAGGAGGAGGAGGAGAAGAATAGCCAGGCCTGCATGCAATCCATGGCGGTAAAACCAAATCTACATGGTGCCACGGGTCACATGCTTGATGGCCATCAGAAGGTTCACCCAGTGGGCAGTAAAAGTTATATACCTTCCCTGCCCGTGTTTGCTAGACCACGTATCTGTGGTCAGATGTATCTTGGCACCAACACTGTGTAGAAATGGGAATAGAGGGGCGCCAGACTGAGTGCAGTATAAATCATATATTTAATAAAAACAAGTAGTAACTCACAGGTTAAATTAGATGAGTTCAGTATGTGTTGAAAATCGCCAGTCTGGAGTCTCAGAAATGTCTTCCCTTTGCAGACTGGGGCACTGGTGTGATCTTTCATTGATCCAGAGAATGCTGGGAACGAGGAGGCAGGAAACAAGAAGCAGCTGGTCGTGACTTCACAGGAACAGGAAATGTGATTATTCACAGTGGCAAGGAATGGTAATGCATTTCGAAGCTACAGCTTCTTCATCAGACCATCCACACTATGTGCCAGAGATACATTCACTTGCCGCTGAACATGGCCATATAGCTCTGGGATGCCCTTCTGTGAGAAATACTTCCTTCCTTGGACCTTCCATTGTGGTGTTCCAATGGCCACAAATTTTCGAAAGGCCTCCAAGTCCACCAGTTTATATGGCAGTAGTTGGCGGGCTATCAGTTCGGACAAGCCAGCCGTCAACCGTTGAGCAAGAGGGTTATCCGGCGTCATCATTTTTTTACGCTCAAACATTTGGCCCACGGAAGCCTGCCTTTTTCCAGAAAAACGTGAGGATGGCATGATGGAAGTTGGAGTGGAGGACAATTGTAAGGAGAGAGGAGAAGGAGAAGTAGAAGACGAGGCTGGGTGGTGAGAGCCTGGAGTGTGGCTTTGTGGGTTCCATTGCTCCCACTGGGCTTGGTGATGGCAGTTCATGTGCCTTTTTAAAGTGGTGTTGCCACCAAAAAATAAAAAAAGTGTTTAAAATTCTTAAAAAAATAAATAAATAAATAATTGGGGAAAAAATTTTTTACTCACCTTTAAATACCTGTTGCTAGGGGGTCCCACGTAGTCTGCCTTCTTCCTTGCCCGGGCTGGTGACATCACTTCCCCTCACGCTGCACAGTCATCTGGGACCTTTCACGTTTCCCAGATGACTGTGTGGCGTATCACGGCGCCCTGAGCCGCTCGTGCATGCGCAGTGGGTGCCCGGCTGTGAAGCCACAGCCAGGTGCCCACAGTACAAATGATGGAACTGCGAGGGGAGCGGGGAATGAGGGGGGCTTTGTTCCCCCACATCGCTGGACCCTGGGACAGGTAAGTGTCCGATTATTAAAAGTCAGCAGCTGCAGTATTTGTAGCTGCTGACTTTGAATTTTTTTTTTTTAGGGGCACCCCACTTTAAGGCGGTCATCCCCAGGTGAGTGTTGGGCTTACCGCGACTTATGCGCTGACTGCAAAAACTGCAGATGGCAACACTATTGTCAGCAGTGGACACGTTAAAAAAAGCCCACACTGCAGAGCCATGTGCTGGCGGCCTGGGAGCGA
Source organism: Lithobates pipiens (assembly GCF_037356315.1). Classification (NCBI taxonomy): domain Eukaryota; kingdom Metazoa; phylum Chordata; class Amphibia; order Anura; family Ranidae; genus Lithobates; species Lithobates pipiens. The sequence goes on along the minus strand of NW_027507764.1, from coordinate 98,727,551 downwards.
CAGATGTGACCATACATGGTTGATGCCTCGCTCCTGATACATTAGCAGTCTGCTTTGTCCCTCCTGTGCAATGTAAGTTCCGCCTACTTCTCCTCCCTATCTGCTGGTCCATATCTCCCTCTGAACTCCCCTCCTCTTCCTCTCTTGTGGGCACCCACGTGACATCACTAGACACGTCATCATCAACATCATCTTCCCCCACGCTATAATTAGAGATCTCAGAGTATACAGCAACACCGGGGACCAACCTCCTCCTTGGGCTGATCTGGGTACTGTCGTCAGACTGCTGAGTGGCGGTTGTTGCTACCTCCTCTTCCTGATCCAATGCCAAGAGTGGCTGCGCATCGGCAATGTCTTGTGATGGATCGGAGAATAATTCCTGTGACTCAAGCGGAGGGTATATGGTGGTGGTGTTGGTGGTAGTGTCTTTGGGGGTGCACACAGCAGAGAGTGAGAAGAGGGTGCAGATCGAAAGGATGAATAGGGTGCAGAAGAGTAAGGCTGAGTGAGCCACTCAACCAAGTCTTGTGCGTCCTTTGACGTAATCGAACGCACCTTTTGCAATTTGCCACTTTGGCTCAAGCCTGTTGCTCCTGCCCTACCCCTACCACCCCTGCGGAAGGGCCTGCCTCTTCCTCTGCCTGTCATTTTTGAAATGACCCTGTGACAAAAGTCTCTAGAGAAGTGCAGTATGTATGTGGAAGAAGGTATATAACACCCCGCTTCAATCTGTCGTTTTGGGGGGCCACTGGTCTATCACACCAGTTATAATACTTTTTTCTAATTGCGTTTGTCACTCTTTGTAGTATCGCTGCAGAACCGCTCAGCAGTCACAATGCTGCACAGTGGAAATGCACTATACTATTCTTTCTATATGTGCAAGTATTTTATACGTGTATTACACCCCTATATGCTTCACACCAAATAGTACACCTATACCAGTCCTTAAAAGGACCTTTGTGGTCCTAATAGTAGCTAGCTAGTAGCTAGTGAATTGCAGACTGTCCCTGCTCCAAAAACCAAACTGTCCTTCCCTACACTGAGAAACGACAGCTGCAGAATCGGTCAGCAGCACTGCATGCAGTGCACTACAATATGCTTTCTATATTTCAAAGAAAGTATATTATATGTGTACAACCCTATATACTGTACACCTATAAAAGAACTTTGTGGACCTAGTAGCTAGTGATTTGTAGAATGTCCCTGCTCCAAACACCAAACTGCCCCTCAGTCCCTACACTGATAAAAAACAGCTGCAGAATCGGTCAGCAATCAGCTCAGCAGCACAGCAGTCAAGTATAATATGCTTTCTATATTTGAAAGAAATTATATTATACGTGTACAACCCTATATACTGTACACCTATACCAGTCCTTAAAAGGACCTTTGTGGACCTAGTAGCTAGTGATTTGCAGACTGTGCCTGCTCCAAACACCAAGCTGTCCCTCCCTACACTGATAAAAGACAGCTGCAGAATCGGTCAGCAGTAGGGATGAGCCGAACACCCCCCGGTTCGGTTCGCACCAGAACTTGCGAACGACCCCCGCGTTCGGTACGAACGTTAGAACCCCATTGAAGTCTATGGGACTCGAACGTTCGAATTGGAAAGTGCTCATTTTAACGGCTAATATGCAAGATAGTGTCCTAAAAAGGGTTTGGCGACCTGCCTCCTGCCTCAGGGGACATGGGTCACTGCAAAAAAAAGTTTTAAAAACTACCGTTTTGGCGGGAGCACTGATTTTAATGACGATTAAAGTGAAAAAAAAAAAGTGAAATATTCCTTTAAATATGGTGCCTGCGGGGTGTCTGTAGTATGCCTGTGAAGTGCCACGTGTTTCCCGTGTTTAGAACAGTCCCTGCACAAAATGACATTAAACGGAAATAACACCATTTAAAACTGCTTGCGGTTTTAATGTTATATCTGGTTCCTGCAATATGGTTGAAAATCATTGAGAAACATGGCATGGGTAGCCCTCCCTGCCCATTACCAGCCTATTTGGGTCTTGTACGCATATTAAGGGGAACCCCGTACCCATATTAAAAAAAGGAAATGCGTGTGGCCCCCAGGCCCTATATACTGAGAACAGCAGTATACAGGCGGTGCAAACAAGACAGGGACTGTGTAGGTTTGTTGTGTTAAGTTGAATCTGTTTGTCATTTTCAACCGGTACATTTTTAAAGTGTAGCTCCAGTCAAAAAAACTATCTTTAAGCTTTTGGGAAAACATAGGGAAGGGTTATCACCCCTGTATAATTTGTTTTGTCGTCCATCTTTTTTCATCTCACTTGCTGCTGTCTCCTTGCGTTTGCAAGTAGGAGATGTTTGTAAGTTGGATGTTTGAAAGTAGGGGCCTGCCCTATATTATAGCGGTATGTACTGGGTACAGAGCACGCAGACAGCACGCACTATCTCCTAACACTACTGACTGCAAGCTCTATTATTAACCACTTGTTAGCCCAATGTTTGCATAAAGTAAAAGATGAAGTTATGCTGAGTAAATAGATATCAAACATGTCACTCTTCAAAATTGCACATGCCCGTGGAATGGGGCCAAACGTCGCTACTTAAAAAATCCCCATAGGCGACGCTTTAAATATTTTTTTACTGGTTACATGTTTTGAGTTGCAGAGGAGGTCTAGGACTAGAATTATTGCTCTCGCTCTAACATTCTCGGCGATACCTCACATGTGTGGCACATGCGAGCACATGGGGACATGGGCGCTTTAATTTTTATTTTATTTTTTTATTGTTCATTTTACTTTATTTATTTTAGTTTGACATTTTTTTTCCCAAAAATATATTTTTGATCACTTTTATTCCTATTACAAGAAATGTAAACATCCCTTGTAATAGGAATATGGGGTGACAGGTCCTCTTTACAGTGAAATCTGGGGGGTCAATATGACCCCACATCTCACCTCTAGGCTGGGAAGCCTGAAATAAAAAATAAAAAAAAGATTCTGGCTTTGATCGTACTGGCGAGTTGGTAGAAGCACCGGAGGGCGGTGAGGGGTGGGGGGCGTCTATGGCTGGGTATTTCAGGGTATCACCGAGTATGGCTGGGTATCTCTGAGTATGGCTGGGTATGGCAATTTATGGCAGGGTATTACAGAGTATTGGCGGGGTATTGGCGGGGTACTACAGAGTAATAGCAGGGTACTGCACTGCAGAGTAATGGCAGGGTACTGCACTGCAGAGTAATGGCGGGGTACTGCACTGCAGAGTAATGGCGGGGTACTGCACTGCAGAGTAATGGCGGGGTACTGCAGAGTAATGGCGGGGTACTGCACTGCAGAGTAATGGCAGGGTACTGCACTGCAGAGTAATGGCGGGGTACTGCACTGCAGAGTAATGGCGGGGTACTACAGAGTAATGGCAGGGTACTGCACTGCAGAGTAATGGCGGGGTACTACAGAGTAATGGCAGGGTACTGCACTGCAGAGTAATGGCAGGGTACTGCACTGCAGAGTAATGGCGGGGTACTGCACTGCAGAGTAATGGCGGGGTACTGCAGAGTAATGGTGGGGTACTGCAGAGTAATGGCAGGGTACTGCAGAGTATGCACTGGTATTGCAGAGTATTGGCAGGGAATTGAGGGGTTAAATTCGGTGAGCAGCGATGTGGGCACTGCAGATGCAGCCCACATCGCTGCTGACACCGATCTCTTTCCCCTCCGCTGTACCGATCGGTACAGAAAGGGGAGGTAGGAACAGGCGTCATAACATGACGCCGGTTTGTTTCCAAGTGATCACTCCGTCATTTGACGGAGCAATCACGTGGTAAACGGCCGCTATGAGCGGCCGTTTACCGTGATGCGCCGGGTCCTATGGACCCGGCGGTCACGGATGCTCTCGAGTGCGCACACCTCGGGGCACGCGAGAGCAGAATTCTGGGAGGCCGTTAATTAACGGCCTCTCTGAGTTAAACAACCGCCCTGAAGCCGTTAATCGGCAATGGGCAGTTGTTAAGTGGTTAAAGCTAGATCACTAGCTATATAGGTGAGGTGAATATAGTGGTGTATACTGCAGTCAGGGCACAGCCAACAACCACTACACAGCAGCAAGATAGGAAATCAGCCAAAAAACGATTGGTGTGTACTGTGTTGAAGGTACACAGAACACCCACTGCTTCAGATGCAAAGTAACACACTACAGGAGGCCGCCTTAAAGGCGGCCTTATATAGTGTGGGGCGTGCACTACACAGCCTGAGCTATGATTGGCCACAGGCAGGATGCCTGTGGCCAATCATGGCTCTCCTCGCTGCCGGCGCTGCGATTGGCCAAGCATGCGGGGTCACAGTGCATGCTTGGCCAATCATCGGGCAGCAATGCACTGCGCCAACGCAGTGCATTGTGGTCCGCGCGCGCGTCACTCGAATTTTGACGCGAACGGCCAAAACGTTCGGAATTCGCCGAACGGCCGAACGGCCAATGTTCGAGTCGAACGTACGTTCGACTCGAACACGAAGCTCATCCCTAGTCAGCAGCACTCAGCAACTTTTTTCTGGCCGAATCTTTGTGGATTAAATGACTGTGACAAGTGCCCACTGACTGAGCAAAAATCGTGTGTCTGCAGCCAAAAGAACGCTGCTTTTCAAACTTCTTATTAAGAGATTAATAAGAGAGATGGCCTCTTTCCGCGTTCCGTGGAGAAAAGCGAGTCTCTTGTTGGCCCCAGAAGAGCATTTAATATTAGTCTCCATCTACATATCTATCTGTATCTTCTGTTTCTAAATTGTTAAATTGGCATGTGGTGTTTTTTCATTTTTGGCTTCCCCTCCTTTTCTCGCTTTTTGTCTGTATGTTTCCTTATTTAAAATTTAATTATTTTTTTCCTGAAACGTCCCTCTTAAAATGAATGTGCGTGTTATACGCCTGTGCATGTTATATGCCAATAAATACAGTAATCACCTTTTAATCCTATGGTTTAAATCTGCTACAATTGGCCCAAGCTCCCAGCAATGTTATAGTGTGTCTGAAGCCCTGTCACATGTAGCTCAGCGTTTTTTATCTGCATGTAGATATATATATATATATATATATATATATATATATATATATATATATATATATCTATATACACATTGAATGTTATTATAACCTGTATTAGAAGAAAATAGTTATCAGAATACTATACTGTTTGCCCCAGTGGTCCTTTAAGGACATCTGTGTCAGATAAATTGACAAACAGAATGTGAAGAGGAAATGGGAACACTTTATGGATGAACATGACTCATCTAATGACCAAGTGACAGTTCTGTTGTTGTTGACCCATGACCACAGGAATGATATACTCCTTCATTAGTCATGTCTATGAGAATGGTTCAGGTCTTACAGAAGTGACTGCCTACTCACCATGTGTCTGCAGAAATGTGAAATTGAATCTTTTGACAAATGTATTGGAAACTGATTGTCCCAAAACTTAGTGATGAAACAAATAACATTTTTCTTTATGGAACTCAGCATCACAGGTGCAAAGGACACTGGAGTGTGCACAGCACTAAAAATAGGAAGTTTGCCTCCTTGTTAGTGACATCATAACTCATAGTAACTGTTTCTAATGGGCTTGTTCAATAAAAAAAAAAGTGCAAAAAGAGCAAAGATTACATTTGCAGTACTGTGCACCATACATGGCCCCAGATTTCCAATTCAGTAACCATATCAAACAGTTTGACAATAAGGTCATATATGGATTAATGCTAAGAAACTAAAAAGCACTTGCAAACACTTTATCCAAGAACAGACAGGCAACTTGTGAGTTAGAATTCATATAGTAGAGCTCCTTTGCCTAAGACGGGGTTGCAACGTATCCTTTAAATAACTGACACATACAGTAAGTTATACAGGCTCTATGCCTAAAGAGACTGTAGGGTTGATTTAATAAAACTGGAGCAATCTGGTGCAACTCTGCATGGTAGCCAATCAGCTTCTAAGTTAAGCTTGTTCAGTTAAAGGCTAAGTTCACCTTTTTTTCCCCTTCATCTAAATTCTGGCTCCTCTGTGTACCAATAGAGCATTAATGTACTTCTTTTACAAAAATAAAACAGCTTTCCATTTATTTTTTCATTTCAATTTCCATTTTTTATTTTGCATATTTGTCACACTTAAATGATTCAGATCATCAAACACATTTTAATATTACACAAAGATAACCCCAGTAAAGATTGCAATTTTTAAATGATGATTTCAAAAGCTTTTCAATCCTGCCTGGCCATATGTGAAAAAGAAACTGAATCCCCCCCCCCCTTTGCTAAGTTATGAATGAACTGTGATTAACCACATTTTTTGAAAAGCTGAGTTAAATTCCACTTGCCACACCTAGGCCTGATTAGTATCAGACCTGTTGAATCAAGAAATCACTTAAATATAAGCTGTTTGACAAAGAGAAACATGCTAAAAGATCTCAAAAAGCAACACATCATGCCGCAATCTAAAAAAATTCAAGAACAGATGGGAAACAAAATAATTTACATGTATCAGTCTGGAAAGGGTTACAAAGCCATTTCTAAGGCTTTGGGACTCAAGCAAACCACGGTGAGAGCCATTATCCACAAATAGAGAAAACTTGGAAGAGTGGTGAACCTTCCCATAAGTGGCCGGCCTACCAAATTTACTCCAAGACCACAACTATGACTCATCCAGGAGGACATAAAAGAACCCAGAACAACATCTAAAGGATGGCAGACTTATCTTGCATCAGTTAAGATCAGTGTTCATGATTCAACAATAAGAGACTGAGCAGAAATGGCACCCATGGGGGAGTTCCAAGATGAAAGCCACTGCTGACCAAAAAAATCCACAAAAGCTCATCTCACATTTGGCAAAAAACATCTTGATTATCCCCAAGCCTTTTGGGCAAATATTCTGTGGACTAATGAGACAAAAGTTGAACTTTGTGGAAGTCCCGTTACATTTAGCGTCAAACTAATACAAGATTAAAATAACAGTCAAACATGGTGGTGGTAGTGTGATGGTATGGAGCTGCTTTGCAGCTTCAGGACCTGAACGACTTGACATAATTGAAGGAACCATGAAATCTGCTCTCTACCAGAAAATCCTGAAGGAGAATGTCTGCCCATCAGTTTGTGACCTCAGTTTCAAGCGCACTTTGAGTTATGCAGCATGACAATGACCTGAAATACACCAGCAAGTCCACCTCTGAATGGCTAAAAAAAAAAAAAAAAAAGTCCAGATTGAGATGCTGTGACATAACCTTAAACCCTCCAATGTGGCTGAATTAAAACAATTTTGCAAAAACGAGTGGGCCAAAAATTCTCCTCAGCCATGTGAAAGACTCATTGCCAGCTATCATAGATGCTTCATTGCAGTTGCCATCAAGGGTGACACAACAAGTTATTAGGTTTAGGGGACAAATACTTTTTCACATAGTGCCAGACAGGTTTGGACAGCTTTTTACCCTTAATAAATAAAAATCATCATTTAAAAACTGGATTTGTTATTTACTCAGGTCATCTTTGTGTAATATTATTATTTTTTGATGTTCTGAATCATTTAAGTGTGACAAATATGCAAAAAATAAAATAAACATCAGGGATGGGGCAAATACTTTTTCACGGCACTGTACATAGGTAGTTTTTTTTTTTGGTAAAGGTGAACTAACCGTTCAAATCTGGTCATGTTAAAATAGCAGCAATTATTACCAATACAGTGGAATTACTAATACCATGCAGGGTGAGTACATTTTCTTCATAGGCTAAAGTTTTTAGAAAACATTATATAACAATAATATAGATAGATTATATGTAACGTAAAAATGTATATTTTATTAAATCTTCAAGGCAGGAAGAGAGACTGTATTTTAAGAAAAAAAGAAAGAAATGTTACAGATTCTGCCTGCTTGGATTTGCTTTCAATGAATTTACCGGAGGAATTGAATAGCATGTAACAGTTCATTTCATTACAATTTAAATATTTATGCAGATGCAAAGCAGGGAATTGAATGCTGAATTTGCACTAAATGGTTATGATAATCATGGGCATTATATCTCAATCTATAAACAGCAGAGGGTTACAGAAGTGCCATTTAATACCTTGCAATTTTTTTATTTTTTTTTAAGCACATTGGATGCTGAGTGTATCAGTATAATTCTTGCTCTATTAACCTTTCTTATTGTTCTGATTCATGGAGCTATAGATTACGGCTAATGTTGTAGCCACCAGCGATACATTAGTGCACTCTGCTGAGGCTGCTTAAATCTTATGATTTTCTTCCTCCTTCCCAGACCTGCATTAGATAATCAGAAACAGATGCAGCGTCATTTTATAGGTTAGGAGAAAGAAAATAATTCCAGCAATAAAAAAGAAATTTATTCACTGTTATCAGGTTTTTAAAGGGGATGCTAATGCTTTTTTAAAAGCCTTTTTTTTAGTCTGTATGTGTATATATATATATATATATCTATATAGATATATATATAGATTTATGGTCAAAGCCCTATGGCTGATACGGATGTGAACAACATAGACTTGACATAAGACTTACAACATGAAATGGACCTGAAGTGTGCCTTGGTCTGATGGTCGGTATACCAAAATAAGGGGGCAAAAACATTTAGGTAGGGGTCAGGCTCTTAATTGGTTTAGTGTTATCTGCTGAGCAAGTTTTTTGAATGGTTAAATATGGTATTCGTGATGGGCAAGCGCTTGGCGTTGGTATGGGCTGTAATTTCTGCATGCTGAGTAGGAGGGCTTGGATCGCATGGGTTGCGAACAAGGATGGCTTTGAGGGATCTTGCAAAGCCAGAAAGTGTTCGATGCCAACTACATATAGTTGGATAGTGTTGTTTGATAGAACCAACTGATTACGGCCGCACAAGATGAAATCTAGTATTTGCTTAGTGTCTGTTGATGCTGCCATGAAACAGGATGCAAGGGATTTGCAGAATGTGTTCCAAGCTGTGTGGTAAGCCTTGAGTGTATTATGGGATAAGGACTGATTGATTAGCCAGGTTGTGCTGTGAAGGTGCTGTTTAAATCCAACGTCGGCTGAGACCAAGGTGGGACAAGAGAACATGTTGGGTCAGCTCTGGGAGCTGACCCAATTAAATTAATTAAATTAAGTTAACGGGACAGTACATCTGCTGTGGGTTGTACTTACCCGGAATGAATGTGCGGTGGACATGGAACTGATGCTGTAGGGATAGTTGTACCAGCCTGCGTAGGCAAGACAAAATAGGGAGTAATTTGAACCCGGCCTTATTAATGATATTGGCGGTAACCTGGTTGTCGGGGATGAAGGCCACAGTTTCTCTGGTCTGGATACGAGCTCAGACTTGAGCGGCTGCCGTGGTTGGGTATAGTTCGAACAAATGGGGGAGACCAAATAAACCTGGGGATTTAGGAGTATCTCTGAAGCCAATTGGTCCTGCAAACCAATGGTGGCAAAAAATTGCAGCGAGGCTAGGGCATCTGTAACTTTCTGCGGTAATAGAGAAAATGCCGATGATATGAACATGGACATTCAATTCCCACCAGTAAGGGACTCCTCCCACTTAGACAACCCCCTACTGCCACAATGTATAAGCTAAGGATTTGATCGGGATTCTGTGTCTGAGAGAGGAAGACCAGGGGGCGTGAAACAAAAGAACGTCCCTGGGGAATGATTCTTATTGTAAAGTTGAGAATCCCTAAGAGGGATTGAGGCTGGTTCTTAGTACTTGCCTGTGAATGGATAAAGTCTTGAAGGGATGACCAGATGTGGGTCAGTTTGTCGAGGGGGAGGCTGGCCTGTGTGAATTGGGTGTCCAGATTGAGTCTTTAATGCCGTGCCAGCAGCAGAGGGACGTTTGGGTGGGTAGAAGTTTAAAAGCTTCCGATATATCGGTTTCAGAGAGCCAGGCACCTGTGCCTACTTTGAAAATGGCCTGAATCACCATGTCTACTGAAATATATTTTGGAGAGAGTTCCTCTGGAGGAATTTAGGGAATTCAACACGGGATGTGGGAAGAACGGGGTGCGGGCAGGTCGTACACCCAGTGAATGTTATTCGAAAATTTGCCCTGACAAGCCTAATAGAGGCTAACTTTCCAGATGTTAAAAGGGGGGGTTGAGTGGAGGTGTTGATGTGAAGCCTCGGTCAAGTTCAGCCTGTAACAGCTGATCTACGGACGGTTCGTTGGTGGCCGCTGGGCGGAGGTTCCTGTGTTCGTGAGTCATGTGGGGCAGCGTGATGAGGCCAGTATGGAATCCTGCTGAAAAATCTTTGGAAAAGGAAGGTGGCTAGTGAGGGACTGGGGTGTGAAGCAAGGTAAAGCCCCAGCCAGAGAACATCTACTCTGGCTAGTCAATAAAATGTCTTTTCTGCCAGGTCGTAGGCCAAAATGAGGAGGGAAGTGAGGTTGAGGTCCTTGATATCCAAGATGTCTTTCCTGATGCTGGCTTAGACCAGGTGGGCTGGGAAAATGGTGGAACTCTTCCCTGTCGTACCTGCAGGGGGGGTGTCAGAACCCGGAGTGCGGTCGGGTCAGGGATGGCCATGGCTGGGTGCCACTCTGGTTTGGATGTTAGCGACTGTGGTGGACAGAGATGACACCCTGGTGTGAGGTTTAAAGATGTCTGAAGGCATGGATTGTGGAGACACCTGCTGGGTGTTGGGCCCGTTGGTCGCTGATGGAGGGAAGAGGAGCCTGAAGAGCTCGACCTTGCTGGAATAGTGGGGATGGGCACACCCCTGTGCCTTAGATCCGCTGTACCTTTGAAATGTGTTTATGTGACTGCAATGGGAATTTTATCATTGGGTGAAGATTTAATGAACAAATCGAGACCATGAGAGTGATATAAGCATGATATGATGAATTTTAAATTTATTTTTTTTTTTTTTTTTTTTTTAGTGAATCGTTGCATCGTTGAAGACAACTGACATTGAATATCGGTGTAGCTACGCTGAGATAATGGAAGATGCACAAATGACTCGACACAAAGCGACTGCCAAATCTGAAGAGAATATGGCAGACAATCGTGCAAAGTAATACCTGTAAGGACTGAAGTGATGGGTATGGGAAAATAAAGACTAACATGAGACGAGGTGGGTTTTGAGGGTTGCATATGCGACTGAACTGGAATCGAGGTGAAGGGTATGCGAAAAATTACCTGATGTTTGGCCTGACAGTGGCACAAATCGGTGTGTGTCGTGGTTGTGATCAACAACAAACTGGACTGAGGAAGATGGAATGAAGTCGGGTGAAATGACTAGAATGTGTCAGTATGGACCGAACTGAGGCAAACTTTTAGAACAATCAGGTGCGAGTCAGTGCGTTGCAGATGCGACTGGATTTGAATCGGAGTGACAGGTATGTCAAATGATATGAGTGAAATGTTTGCCATGACAGAGGCACGAATTGGGGCACTGCAATCGTGACTAACAATGAACCGGGCTGCAGAGCACTGTATGAAATGAAATTAAACACCTGGGACATGCCAGGACAAATCGCTGCGTTGCAAAAGCGACTGGATTCGACCCGGAGCGAGAGGTACATGAAATGAAATAAGTGAAATGATTTGCCATGACAGAGGCACGACTCAGAGTGTTGTGACTGCGACTGACAACGAACCGGGCTTTGGAGCATGGAATGAAATGAGGCCAAAAAACAACTAGGGCACGCCAGAACGAATTGGTGCATTGCGGATGTGACTGTATTCGAATCGGAGTGCAGCACTTTTGCAATTAAATGAGTAAAATGATATGCCATGGCAGAGGCATGACTTGGTGTGCCATGACTGTGACTGACAATGAACCAGACTGTGGAGCATGGAATGAAATGAGGCCAAAACAACTGGGGCAAACCGGAACAAATCGGTGCATCACGGATGCAACTGGATTCAAATCGGAGCGAGGTACATGAAATGAAATTAATGCAAATATTGAAATGATTAGCCATGACAGAGACGTGATTCGGAGTGCCGCGACTACGACCGTCAACAAACCGGACTCTGGCGCATGGAATGAAATGAGGCCAAAAAATACCTGGGGAACACATCGGTGCATCACGGATGCAACTGGATTCGACCCAGAGTGTGATACCTGACAGTGAAATGATTTGCCATTTCAGAAGCACAAATCGGTGTGCCACGACTGCAACTGACAACAAACTGGACTCTGGAGCATGGAGTGAAATGAGGGCAAAAAATACCAGGGGTACGCCGGAACGAATCGGTGCATCACGGATGTGATGGGATTCGCATCGGAGCGTGAAACGCGACAGTAAAATGAGTGAAATGATTTGTCGTGACAGATGCACAAATCGATGTCCCGCGACTGCGACAGACAACGAACCGGACTTTGGAGCATGTACTGAAATGAGGCTGAAAAAACAAACTGGGGCACACGGACGCGACTGGATTAGAATCGGAGCATGGTACGTGATAGTGAAATAAGTGAAATAATTGAAATGATTAGCCATGACAGAGGCACGAATTGGTGTGCCGCCATTGAGACTGACAACAAACCGGACTGGGGAGCATGGTATGTACATGAGGCAAAAAACAACTGAGACATGCCTGAACAAACTGGTTTGATGTGGACGTGACTGAAATAGAGTGAGGTGCGTAAAATAAATGAAATGTTTAGGCATGACAGAGGCACAAATCAGTGGCTAAGTACTATGGCTAAGTGCATGTTTTTTTTTGTTTTTTTTAACGATTGACTCCCAAGTTCCATATTGGGGTTTGGGTGACACCAGATGTCTAGCAAATGGTGATGCATGAAATTAATTGTCATACGAAACCCTACCTGCGACAACCGAGCCAGACAACTCGTATGAAAAAAAATAACGGGAATCGAAAGCCTCTGAAAGTTTCTAACACGCAACTCGTGAAAGCCAACGAGTTGGAAGAGTCAGCCTAGTGACCTAAAATATCGCACACAGGAACCGACAAAAACCACGAGCAAGTGAACTGCTTAAATACCCCCCGGGATCCTCCCATAAATTCAGGCCACCATACTGGCCTTCCTACATAAAGCTATATATCTATATATAACTATATATCAATATAGATATATGCTATATATATATATATATACACAGTATCTCACAAAAGTGAGTACATCCCATTTTTGGAAATATTTTATTATATCTTTTCATGTGAGAACTCTGAAGAAATGACACTTTGCTACAATGTAAATTAGTGAGTTTATAGCAATGTAAATTTGTCCCCCCAAAATAACTCAACACACAGCCATTAAAGGGGCATTCCGGCCAATACATTTTTTTTTAATAGTCAGCAGCTACAAACACTTACCTGTCCAGCGATCCCACGATGTCGGCCGCCTCGAGGCTGATCCATCCATCGGATCGTCTGCCGCTGCCTCCATCTTAACGAAGGGAAACAGGCAATGGAGCTTTGCGGCTTTACTGCCCGTTTCCTACTGCTTATGTGCGAGTCGCACGGCGCTTTGTGAATGGCCCTATTGTTTTTTGGGGGACACACATGAGGAGGAGGAAGCACCGCAGAATAGGAAGAGGCAGATTAGGAAGACTGCCTAGCAACAGCAGTGCTGGCAACAAAAGTGAATACACCCCTAAGTAAAAATGGCCAAATTGGGCCCAATTAGCCATTTTCTCTCCCCAGTATCATGTGTTACAAGGTCTCAGGTGTGAATGGGAAGCAGGTGTGTTAAATTTGGTGTTATTGCCCTCACACTCTTAGGGCCGGTTCACACTTGTGCAACGCAAGAACCCTGAAAATCAACAGCGGGCTCCCGCATCGCACTCGGCATGGACGGCCATTCACACTGCCATATGCAAACTGCTGGGGAGTGTCATTATATGTTAACGACACCCCCATTTCAGCTTACATATCGCACTGCGAACTTACAGTTGGGACATGAATCGGAACGCATATGTGTGAACACACATGCGATCCGATTCTGGTCCGAACTGAAAAAAGGGTCCTGTGCATGTTTGCACCAAATGTGCTGCGATATCAGCCATACTATCTGTATGGGTGACATCGTACCCGCACAGACATCGCATGTAATGTGAACAGCCGTGCGCTATGCATTACATGCAATGTCTGCCATCGCACAAGTGTGAACCGGTCCTTATACTGGTCACTGGAAGTTCAACATGGCACCTCATTGCAAAGAACTCTCTGAGGATCTGAAAAAAAAATTGTTGCTCTACATCAGGGGTCTCAAACTGGTGGCCCTCCAGCTGTTGCAGAACTACAATTCTCATGAGGCATTGTAAGGCTGACAGTTACAAGCATGACTCCCATAGGCAGAGGCATGATGGGACTTGTAGTTCTGCAACAGCTGGAGGGCCGCTACTTTGCAACCCCTGCTCTACATAAAGATGGCCTATTCTATAAGAAGATTACCAAGACCCTGAAACTGAGATACAGCACGGTGGCCAAGACCATACAGCGGTATACCAGGACAGGTTCCACTCAGAACAGGCCTCGCCATGGTCGACCAAAGAAGTTGAGTGAACATGCTCAGAATCATATCCAGAGGTTGTCTTTGGGAAATAGATGTATGAGTGCTGCCAGCATTGCTGCAGAGGTTGAAAGGGTGGGGGGCCAGCATGTCAGTGCTCAGACCATACAGCGCACACTGCATCAAATTGGTGTGCATGGCTGTCATCTCAGAAGGAAGCCTCTTCTAAAGATGATGCAAGGAAAGCCCACAGTTTGCTGAAGACAAGCAGACTAAGGACATGGATTGCTAGAACTATGTCCTATGGTCTCACTAGGCCAAGATAAACTTATTTGGTTCAGATGGTGTCAACCGTGTGTGGCAGAAACCAGGTGAAGAGTACAAAGACAAGTATGTCCTTCCTACAGTCAAGCATGGTGGTGGGAGTGTCATGGTATGGGGCTGTATAAGTGCTGCTGGCACTGGGGAGCTACAGTTCATTGTGGGAACCATCAATACCAACTTGTACTTTGACATACTGAAGCAGAGCATGATCCCCTCCCTTTGGAGATTGGGCAGTATTACAGCGTGATAATGACCCCAAACACACCTCCATGACGACCACTGCCTTGCTAAAGAAGCTGATGGTAAAGATGATGGACTGGCCAAGCATGTCTCCAGATCTAAACTCTATTGAGCATCTGTGGGGCATCCTCAAATGGAAGGTGGAGGAGCACAAGGTTTCTAACATCCACCAGCTCTGTGATGTCGTCATGAAGGAGTGGATATGGACTCCAGTGGCAACCCGTGAAGCTCTGGGGAACTGCATGCCCAATAGGGTTAAGGCAGTACTGGAAAATAATGGTGGCCACACAAAATATTGATACTTCGGGCTCAATTTGGACATTTTCACCTTTGTTACCAGCGGTTTAGACATTAATGGCTGTGTGTTGAGTTATTTTGAGGGGACAGCAAATTTACACTGTTATACAAGCTATGCACTCACTACTTTACATTGTAGCAAAGTGTAATTTCTTCAGTGTTGTCACATTGAAAGATATAATAAAATATTTACAAAAATGTGGGCTGTACTCACTTTTGTGAGATACTGTATACAGGGTATTTAAGCAGCCCATTCACCTGTATTCCTTGTCGGTTCCGGTCCAAGATATGTTATGTCACCAGGCCGGCTCTTTCCAGCTCACTTTGTGGTTCATGAGTCTGTGCGTTTGATTACCAGTGTGTTGTGGTGTCTCCGTTCTTGGTCTTCGTCGGTGGTTCTCGCTCGCTTTTGCAGGTGGGATTTAAACGTTTTTCGCATTACACACAATGTTATAGATCTTTATGTTTCTTGTCCCACATCCCTTTCATAGTTAGCTGCCTCTGAGTCGCTGTCAATCGTGTCGTGACATTATTCGGCACAGGCCTAGTACATTTGTAGATTACCTCTGCCTTGTTTGTCATCCCATCTACAAACTTACGTTTCGTTTGTGGATCCAGGCCTCCGAGCCGCTGTCGGACGTTATCTGACATCGCTGGCACAGGCTTCGCTGGTTGTAAGATTCACAGTCTATGGGGTTGCAGCCTCATCCCTTTGAAGCTGAACGAGTTCTGTGGCTGATTGAGGTGGTAATTAGACTAACTTGGTACCTTGTCTGCATTTTGATTAGCCTTGGAGCTGTGTGGTTGGTATGTGTTCAGTTTTTTTAGGGGGAGTGGCACCCTAACACTCTACGACAGCACAATGCCGAGTTCAGATTGTTCCATCCTGCACCAGGTTGGACGCTGTTTTCTCAAATAAAAAAAAACGTTATTTAAAAAAACACACACACCAAGCATAGTCTGCATCTTCACCCAGGGGGCTCAGTCACATGTGAGGGGGTGGGTCAGGATTCATTTCATGCCAGTTTAAAACCTGGACTCTTATATCACCTTTTCTACAGGTTCTCGTCGACTAGATTTCTCGACCTCAACCAGGACTTCACAACTAGGACATTGACTCAGGTGTGTAGTACATGGGCTCCACCCTCACACCATGTTCTCACCACGTTCACTTCACATACACGATTTGGGCTGCTCATCAGGCGTTAGCTACTGTCACATGTTTCTTTGCACAACATTCTGTTTTCGAAAGGCGACCCTTCACCTACGCAGACAAGACCACTAAACATTGGGCTTGTAGACATTGCAAGCATTGGCAGGCATAATATACGTTATAAAATACAGAACGCAAAATTACTATTTAGCCCGTTGCAGACTTTAGCTTCTCGCCCCAGTATGCCCCTGATGCTTTGGTCCACAGGTTTGTACTTGGCTAAGACAGGCACCCGAGCATCGGTGACCTGGCCAGTCACCTCCTGTTGCCACACATTCGTTTGAGTTTTCTACATTTCCACTCAACAGCATTCGAAGCGTCAGAACACAAAATGGCTTCTTCACTGCACCTGTTTCCTTCCTTCTTAATTATTTGTGTGTACGCAACTCTTCTCTTCCGTTCTTATCTTTATGACTCTTCTTAACACCTAGTTCCACCCCTCTGTGACCCTACGCAGTTGCAGAGCATGGCTGTGCTCACATCCCGAGGGAATAGACCATCCCCAAACTTGCCTTTGGAACTGTGGCGTGGAAGGCCTTGTCACAGTCAGTGGGTCAATTTCACTTACCTATCATAGCCTAATTTGAATCCCAGAGGTATCTGCTACACAGCGATTTGAATCCTCGGCACAATTCGACACATCCTGTCTTACACATACACCACAAGCTTCCGCAGCTCGGCCTCCCCCTCAAAGCAACCTCCACAAGCACCCAGTTGCTACTTGTATCACTCATTCGTACGTTCACGCTTGCTTGTAACTCATACTTCAGTTCACAGTTTCTGCCTCGCTCATGGGGTACCTTTTTGCAACACATCTTGTAGAGTCACATGCTCATGGCTACTCATCATCTATCAGTGGCACACGTTCATGGACACTCATTTTGCATGTCTGTCTTTCCTCTGTTAGGTCAGTTGAGTGCCAGCGAACTGGTGTTCCAACGCGGATTCCAGACATTCCCTGACCCTCCTATCAACCTCATACTGCTGTCCAGGGCATGCCTGACCCCACTTAGCATTTTCAGGTGGATAAGTTGGCAACACTTATAACTATGCTACCTGTATGTACAGCTAATACAGTCAGCTCCCCATCTGCATCATCTGCCACAAAGAAAATCCCAAGCCCGCATGCACCCTCAAACACCCCAATGCTTCACGATTAAACCGAGTGGATGTACAGTGGTCTGGGTTCTACCTCTCCTCTCACCCATCTCCCTCAATCGCACTCTTCCTGGTGCTTGGATTCACCTTCAGGTTCCACTCTGGGCTCATTACCCTGCCTCAAACCACCCATGGGTGCAGGAATCTTCTCTCAGCTTTCACCGACAAGCAAACCATAGACACTCTGCTACAGACTGAACCAGACTGGGGGTTCGCCATCTGCCCCTTTTCTGTGTCACCATTCAGCACCTGGAGAATCAGCTCTATCTAACTTGTTAAGGCCAAGTTCTCCAATGAACTTCACTTGCTTCATTCTTCCCACATTCCTAGGTTAAATTAATTTCCATCGTAAGACTTCTCCCTTAAGTACACAGGGGCTTGATGGCTTGATGCAGCATAATGCAGCAGGAAACAATTTTCAGCCTCCTGGCTCTGAAAACTGTTTCTCACTGCTGCTCAGATTCCACTTTAATTTGCAACAGGTGGCTGACTGTTCTTAGCACAAACAGGCCTGGACACAAACTTCGTGGAGTTGAGTTACTAAAGGCAAATAGGCTGATCACTTTGCAGGGGCATTTTTCATTACTTTAGTGAACATGGTGCAAAGAATATACAATCACGAATCACGTGCAAGGAAGGTAAAACATACATTTTGCAAATTTGGCAGCCTATCATGTCATACTTTCAGATTTCTTAAAGTGGAACTAAAGTTAAAAATACTTACCTTAGTTCCAATGGTCCAACATCAGCAAAGGCCTCACTGTCCTCAGCATTTTCTCCCTAGCTTGTTGTGGGTGTTGGCCTTTGACCCCCTTGATTGGCCAGAATGGGATGCACAGAAGTGCAGTCATCCTGGCACATGGGCATTGTAGCAAAATGTAAACTGAGCTGCACATACTTAGCTCTGTGTACATTCTACAAGGGATTGCAAACAAGTAAGGGCATTTTATTGCAGAAGAGGCATTGTGGGGTTGATTTACTAAAATTGGGGAGTGTAAACTCTGGTGAAGCTATGCACAGAAACCAATCAGCTTCTGTTTTTTTTTTTCTTGTCAAAGCTTAAAGTGATTTTAAAGGCAGACTTTTTTTTAAATCTTAATACACTCTATTAAGATAAAAAAAAACCTTCTGTGTGCATCATCCCCCTTCAGCCCCCCCCCTCAATACTTACCTGAGCCCCTTCTCGATCCAACCATTTTGCATAAGAGACTCGGCTGCCTGGGACTCTCCCTCCTCATTGGCTGAGGCAGCGGTGAAGCACCATTGGGTCCCCGCTGTCAATCAAAGTGTGTAAGCCAATGAGGAGAGAGAGGGGGATGGGCCGGGGCTCGGCTCTGTGTCTAAATTGACACACACAGTTTTGGCTTGGGTGCCCCCCATAGCACGCTGCTTGCTGTGGGGGCGCTCAACAGGTGAGAGGGGCCAGGAACACTGAAGAGGGACCTGAGAAGAGGAGGATCTGGACTGCTCTGTGCAAATCCACTGCACAGAGAAGGTAAGTATAGCATGTTTGTTATCTTTAACCCCAAAAAAGAGAAATTAGTATCTCTTAGTAAAACAAGCTGCAGTTAGAAGCTGATTGGCTACCATGCACCAGATTTTGCACTCTCCAGTATTAGTAAATCAACTCCTGTATGTCTCTTCTGCAATAAAGAACTAGTCTGTTCACATTTTTTTTTAATTTAATTCTGCTTTAAGTTCTACACAACTTTAGTTCCAACATACCTTCAGTTCCACAACACTGCCTCAGCAGCAAGTGATGGCACAACAGTCCTGGACTTCTCACCTACCCACAGGGCCAGAGTGCCTTATATGTGGCTAAGGATATCAGTTGGTGAGGCCTGAGGTGAAGCCAACATGAGTATTCAACATCAGACCTTAAGGTGGTGCCCCCCCCCCCAAAAAAATATGATTAAAATTCCTAAAAAAATTAAATAAAAACATTTGAAAAAAACATTTTTTAACTCACCTCTAAATGCCTGTTGCTAGGGGGTCCCTCATAGTCTGCCTCCTTCAGTGCCCGGGCTCGTGACATCACTTCCCCTCGGCACAGTCAGTCATCTAGGACACGTGACAGGTCCCAGATGACTGCGCGGTGCATCACGGCGCGTGGTGCCGCTCGCGCATGCGCAGTGGGTGCCCACAGTAAGAATGTCAGCGCCGCTAAGCGGAGCGGGGAACAAGTAGGGCTTCGTTCCCCCGCATCGCTGGACCCTGGGACAGGTCAGTGTCCGAGTATTAAAAGTCAGCAGCTGCAGTATTTGTAGCTGCTGACTTTTTTTTAGGGGGCACCCCACTTTAATGTTTTCCTGAAGAAGCAGTCACTGTACTGTCAATACACGTCGAAATACAAATCTTTGAACTACTGCCACCTTCCATATAAAGTATGATGATCATAATACAATATTTTCCCATATACAATATGTAAATAGAGGTTCAGTGGCATATGAACATGTTTTCATGTGAAGATTCACTTAATTCTGCAATTATGGAATAAATCAAACTCATGTTTATTTCTTTTACAAAAGTTTTATTGAAAAATAAAATAGAACTAGAGTATACAAGTGATTGCTGGTTACAGTGAATATCAAACAAAAGAGAAATCCCTACAGCGGAATGTTACATATATAGTACCGTGTACATCAATGCCAATGCTGGAGAACTTTAAAGACTAGGTGAACATAGAAAGGCACAATCATCGATACATTTCCTTGATACCATTTATACCTTATACCAAACTTTATTATTTCTCATGCGTGTCTGAAGTGTGTATAGCAAAAAGTGCAGCATAAAAAAGTGCGCATTGTCATACCTCCACCTCAGAAAAAAAAAAAAAAAAAACACCAAAATAAGCAAAAGCTTGTGAATAGAACAAAAGATAGATATATATAAAAATAGAAAGGAATAAAAATATAATGCGATCTGTCAGGCTTGGCTATTTCCAACTGCCATAACCAGGACTGAATTTGCTCCTTCACAACCTAAGTCATAAGAAGGAGTACACAAGAGGACAGAAAAGAAGAGAGTGAATTGGTAGCAAAGGGCAGAAGGAGAGCAGAGAAGATAGAGAAGAGAGGACAAAAGAGGGGGGAGGGAGAGAGTTCGTCCCACTAGGGGAAGGGGGCGCACACAGAGCCTTTAGATTGAGAACAATTGACTATTAAATCTGGAAGGTTGATTACAAGATATCCAGGGTCGCCAGTTTCGCCAGTTTCTGAGAAATTTACTATGCGTGTCAGAAGTCAGGGATGTTAATTTCTCGTTAATTATGATGTCATTCATACGGTTTTTAACTGCCTCGAAACTAGGTACAGGAATTTTCCAGTAGCGCGCAATGATCAATTTTGTTGCATTAACCACTTTCAGACCGGACCATTTTGCTGGTAAATGACCAGAGGTCTTTTTACACTTTGGCACTGCGCTGCTTTAACTGGTAATTGCGCGGTCATGCAATGTTGTACCCAAACAAAATTTGCGTCCTTTTCTTCCCACAAATAGAGCTTTCTTTTGATGGTATTTGATTGCCTCTGCGATTTTTATTTTTTGCGATATAAACGTAAAAAGACCGCAAATTTTGAAAAAAAATGATATTTTCTACTTTTTGTTATTAGAAAAATCCAATAAACTCAATTTTAGTCATACATTTAGGCCAAAATGTATTCAGCCACATGTCTTTGGTAAAAAAAAAGTCAATAATTGTATATTTATTGGTTTGCGCAAAAGTTGTCACATCTACAAACTAAGGTACGTTTTCTGGAATTTACGCAGCTTTTAGTTTACGACTGCCTATCTCATTTCTTGAGGTGCTAAAATGACAGGGCAGTACAAAACCCCCCCAAATGACCCCATTTTGGAAAGTAGACCCCCTAAGGAAATTGATAAGAGGCATGTTGAGCCCATTGAATATTTTATTTTTTTGCCTCAAGCGATTGAATAATGACAAAAAAAAAATTTTTTTTTTTTTTTACACAAAGTTGTCACTAAATGATATATTGCTCACACATGCTATGGGCGTATGTGAAATGACACCCCAAAATAAATTCTGCTGCTTCTCCTGAGTACGGGGATACCACATATGTGGGACTTTTTGGGAGCCTAGCCGCGTACGGGGCCCCGAAAACCAAGCACCGCCTTCAGGCTTTCTAAGGGCGTAAATTTTTGATTTCACGCCTCGCTACCTATTACAGTTTTGAAGGCCATAAAATGCCAAGATGGCACAAAACCCCCACAAATGACCCCATTTTAGAAAGTAGACACCCCAAGCTATTTGCTGAGAGGCATGTTGAGTCCATGGAATATTTTATATTTTGCCACAAGTTGCGGGAAAATTACAAACTTTTTTTTTTTTTTTTTTTTTTTCACAAAGTTGTCACTAAATGATATATTGCTCATGCATGCCATGGGCATATGTGAAATGACACCCCAAAATAAATTCTGCTGCTTCTCCTGAGTACGGGGATACCACATATGTGGGACTTTTTGGGAGCCTAGCCGCGTACGGGGCCCCGAAAACCAAGCACCGCCTTCAGGCTTTCTAAGGGCGTAATTTTTTGAGTTCACTTCTCACTACCTATTACAGTTTTGAAGGCCATAAAATGCCAAGATGGCACAAAACCCCCACAAATGACCCCATTTTAGAAAGTAGACACCCCAAGCTATTTGCTGAGAGGCATGTTG
This sequence comes from Lithobates pipiens, assembly GCF_037356315.1. Classification (NCBI taxonomy): domain Eukaryota; kingdom Metazoa; phylum Chordata; class Amphibia; order Anura; family Ranidae; genus Lithobates; species Lithobates pipiens. The sequence continues at coordinate 98,705,248 of NW_027507764.1, read as the reverse complement.
AGTCCATGGAATATTTTATATTTTGCCACAAGTTGCGGGAAAATTACAAACTTTTTTTTTTTTTCACAAAGTTGTCACTAAATGATATATTGCTCACGCATGCCATGGGCATATGTGAAATGACACCCCAAAATAAATTCTGCTGCTTCTCCTGAGTACGGGGATACCACATATGTGGGACTTTTTGGGAGCCTAGCCGCGTACGGGGCCCCAAAAACCAAGCACCGCCTTCAGGCTTTCTAAGGGCGTTACAGTTTTGAAGGCCATAAAATGCCAAGATGGCACAAACCCCCCCCCCCCCCAAATGACCCCATTTTAGAAAGTAGACACCCCTAAATTTAGGGGTACACTAGTGAGACTAGGTAATAAATGGCGGGTGCCCTGAAACTATAAAAAAATAACTAACCAACCAGCGTCACCTGTAACAGTTATATGGTGATCACTGGTGAAAGGGTTAACTAGGGGGCAATCAGGGGGCTTTATGCGGTAGTATATGGGGGTCCCTGGCGCTATAAAAAGCTGCGGCGAACCTAAATACCTACCTGCCTAACTAGCGTCACCTGTGACACTAATACAGCGATCAGAAAAACGATCGCTTATTAGGCTGGGTTCACACTGGAGCGATGCGGGAACGCCACGAATGCGCGGCGGGTTCCCGCATCGCATGCCTCCCGGCGGCAGTTCACACTGCCCTATGCGAACTGCTGGGAGTGTCAGTGAAATGTTAATGACACCCCCAGATCAGTTCGCATATCGCAGTGCGATCTGCAAACTTGGATCGCATGGTGTGAACACCCATGCGATCCGATTCTGCTGCGGACCAAAAAAAGGGTCCCGTGCGAGTTTGCGGCGGGTGCGGCGGGTGCGACACGAATTCAGCCATACTATCTGTATAGCTGAACTCGAATCGCACAGAGATCGGATGTGATTTGCACTGCAGTGCGGTGCGAATCACATCCGTTCTCATAAACCGCTGCAATGTGAACCCAGCCTTAGTGACACTGGCGACGGGGGGTGATCACGGGGTTAAACCTTTATTGGGGGGGTTAGGGGGGTACCTTAGAACTAAAGGGGGCTAACCCTAACTGCCCTAACAGTTATTAGTCACAAATGACACCTGCCGGGTGATCAGGGGGTTAAACCTTTATTAGGTAATAAATGGCGGGTGCCCTGAAACTATAAAAAAATAACTAACCAACCAGCGTCACCTGTAACAGTTATATGGTGATCACTGGTGAAAGGGTTAACTAGGGGGCAATCAGGGGGCTTTATGCGGTAGTATATGGGGGTCCCTAGCGCTATAAAAAGCTGCGGCGAACCTAAATACCTACCTGCCTAACTAGCGTCACCTGTGACACTAATACGGCGATCAGAAAAATGATCGCTTATTAGGCTGGGTTCACACTGGAGCGATGCGGAAACGCCGCGAATCCGCGGCGGGTTCCCGCATCGCATGCCTCCCGGCGGCAGTTCACACTGCCCTATGCGAACTGCTGGGAGTGTCAGTGAAATGTTACTGACACCCCCAGATCAGTTCGCATATCGCAGTGCGATCTGCAAACTCGGATCGCATGGTGTGAACACCCATGCGATCCGATTCTGCTGCGGGCCAAAAAAAGGGTCCCGTGCGAATTTGCGGCGGGTGCGGCGGGTGTGGCGGGTGCGGCGGGTGCGGCGAATGGCTGAACTCGAATCGCACAGAGATCGGATGTGATTTGCACTGCAGTGCGGTGCGAATCACATTCGTTCTCATAAACCGCTGCAATGTGAACCCAGCCTTAGTGACACTGGCGACGGGGGGTGATCACGGGGTTAAACCTTTATTGGGGGGGTTAGGGGGGTACATTAGAACTAAAGGGGGCTAACCCTAACTGCCCTAACAGTTATTACAGTCACAAATGACACCAATGCAAAAAAAAAAAAAAAAAAAAAAAAAAATGACATTGGTGTCACTGTGACTGGGGGGCAGGGGTAATTGGGGGGGTGATCGGGGGGTAAAGGGGGGGTGTGAGTGTGCCTGGCATGTTCTACTGTGTGTGGGATGTGTTGGTGCAACTCACTGATCCGCTCTCCTCCGTGTCGGAACGAAAAATACCGACACGGAGGAGAGAATACATCACTTCCTCTCCTGTGTTTACATTACAGGAGAGGAAGTGATGTCACCGGGGATTTCCATTCGTCGGGAGCGATCGCGAGGGGGTGGCCATGAATGAATGGCCGTCCCCTCGTCCGGGATCGCTCCCGAACGAAAACCGACCGCCGCAGGCACCGGGCGGGGGCCCGATCGGGCCCCCGACCCGCGGGAGGCAAAGGACGTACATGTATGTGCTTATGCCTGCCCGTGCCATTCTGCCGACGTACATCGGCGTGCGGCGGTCGGCAAGTGGTTAAAGAGGTGTTGGGCTAATTGACGCTCTGGGCAAAGGAGCTCATGAATGGGTTTGCATAGTAGGGCTTCATATGGATTTCTTTTCAGATTGGTATGGAACATATTTCGTAACAGCGCATAGACCCTGACCCATAGTCTGCAGACCCGTGGACATGTCCACCAGATATGAGCCATGGACCCGGATGTTGGGCAGGCCCAAACTCATGTTTATTTCATCGGCACACGATTGAGTATTCCAAGTAAACACAGCTACAAATTGTTGAGTGAAGACAATACATTTGGCTGTATTTGAACTTTGGACCTTAGTAGTTTGGAGTTCAATGCTTTTACTGTTGCTATCATTTGGTGTAGGGCTTTAGTTACTGAAAATGGGTAAATATATGAATTTCCCTGCTTGAAACTAAGCTTTAATGTGTCCCCAACACTAAAGTACTTCTAAAAACATAACCCGTCTGCTACATGAACACTTTTCACATGTGACATCCCTGTCTCTTTTTCTTCCCACTGTGCTATGATTATGTACAGATTTGCAGTAAAAAATAAAAAAATATTAATAAAAATGCCATAAAACTATCCTTATTTTGTAAACGCTATAACTTTTGCGCAAACCAATCAATAATCGCTTATTGCGATTTTTTTACCAAAAATATGTAGAAGAATACGTGTCGGCCTAAACTGAGGGAAAAAATTTATTTTTATATATTTTTTGGGGATATTTATTATAACAAAAAGTAAAAAATAATAATAATTTGACCAGCAAAATGGTCCGGTCTGTAAGTGGTTAAATTTTTTTTTTTAAATGTAAAATAAAATGACTAATTGTAATAGTTCCATTTACACATGGGTTTTAAACCTTTCCTACTTTATTCAAATTAAAAAAATGTAATTCTATGCATTAAGGTAAAAAACCTTTAGCATGCAGCTCCCCCCAAAGCCCCTCTTAATAGTTGTCTGAGCCTGATTTCTATCCAGCGATCATTCTGCACGAGAGTGGCTCCTCTTCCCTGTCTCTCCCCTCCTTAATGGTGGAGACACAGCAGCAGGAACCATTGGTTCCGTTGCTATCAATTACAGCCAGTGAGCCAATGAGGAGAGAATGGGGGCAGAGCCAAGCCCCATTCTGTGTGTCTTATGGACACAAAGAGCGGGGCTCAGGAGTGAGCACACACAAGAGCCCCCATTGCAAGCAGCACTTGGAGAAAAAGAGGAGCCAGGAGCACCAGCAGGTGATTCGAGAAGTGGAGGATCGGGGGGCTGCTTTGTGCAAAACCATTGTATAATATGTTTATTATTTAAAAAAAAAAAAATGCAACCTTTAAAATCACTTTAAATATACCATAACTTATAATATATAACTTATATAACACTTGCTGATTAGCTAATCTACAATCAAACCCTACCCTTTGCCACGTTAGTTCAAACTCCTGACCCTAACACAAATCTCACCCCTAAACAAATCCCTAACACTAAGCCACCTCATCTTCTGCATACTCATGTATACAGTATGTGTTGGATGCCACTGAACTGGAAGATGACATTGAGAAAGATACAGCCAGCTCTACCAGTACTGTAGCCTATTAATCAACTCTTCAAACATGCACACACTATTTTATACCTAGGGGTTCAAATACAACTATTATCATGCAAAACACCTACTTTATACTAATACATTCAAAAACTTCAATATATATATATATATATATATATATATATATATATATATATATATATATATATATATATACAGTATATATATATATATGCTACATTTATCAATTTACAAACATACACACATGTCTGATGTGTCTACCAGATGCAAGTACACAATTGCAGCAGCTGCCAGAGCTACATGGTGATAAATATAAAGAAAATGTCCTTCCTAAAAACATCATAAGAAATATTAAGGATGCAATGACTCTGACTCACTCTGAAATATTGACACCAGCTGTAGTGCCAACTGCAAAGCCAAATGCACCGAAGAAGACCTCAGCTGCAAAAACATGAATGTGTATGCTAATAGGCAAACATCAGTAAACAGTACAGAAACAATCTGTCAAATTCTGCCTCTATGTCGTGTTGCTGTAACATTTTCTGCCATAGCCTCAAGATCTTCGACCCCTTTCCCCATCACCTTATTGAAGTGGACCTTTCACACAAATGTAATATTTAAATCCCACTCAGCTTGGTAAAGTAACTAAAATGTATAAAACGTTTCCTTTGTTATATTTTGATGCAGGGAAATGGCAACTGCAGGGTGGTCATTTAGCTCAGAATTTGCAGAATGACGAACTTGTCTGTTTGAGATATGCCATGTCAAAAAAGCTCTGACTTGCAACACTTTAGAGATAACAAAAGCACATGAATATTATGCCCTTGGTTATATTCAAATAGTATTCTGTTGTATTTGGTTTAAGAGAGAAGTTAATGGACATATAAGGCCTAGATGTAATCATTTTGTTGGAAGAGGGGAATCATATCGCGTTGCCTATAAGCAAAATGGCCAATCATCATCTCTGATTATCTTTGATTAATTAATCCAAACATGTCTTGTCTAGATTTGCCACAACACTAAAAACAAATTGGTTATATAGCTGAATTTAAAAGAACAAATGGTTTATTTGCTTTATTTATTTATTTTTATTTATCTGATTGTATTATTGTATATATCTTACAACTCATATACACTATAGTACATATTGTTATATCATTTTGATATTATGCAGTACTTATTATAGGTAATTTCTAATTAGATAATAAATATTGGAGAAGACAGAAACTGGGCCTAATGTACAATAATTACCTAGAAAACCTGTGTTAGTATTGTGGCCATATATCATGTTAAATAGTGTTATTGTGGTAATTAAGGCCATATATCATGCTACATAATGTTTTGCAAAGACTATTTATTGTCATTGATTCAATTCATTAAACAGTATTTTCTTTGGCTACCTACTACATTATTAAACCTGGACACATTAAACAAAGTGAGTTACAGTAGCCAACCAATTTCTATTTTTGAACAAAGTGAACATATTGTAGCTACATAGCATACCATGGATGTTTGTTCCTAACTTCCTATATATTTCATCTAAATAGATGCACTTAGGGGAAGGCATTACCAATATAATAATTGTTAGCTAGGTTAAAAAAAAAACACAAAATCCACTTACCTTATTACCAAAAATCTTGGAAACTGTGGCCAATTTTACCTTATGGGGGAAACAAGTCCTTCTTTGACTCCATAAAGGCAGTTGGCTGAAACCCATAACCCAGAATAATCCCATGCTATCCTTTGCTAAACATGACCCTAGATATTGATAGCTTTAAATAAGTCAATCAGGCTATTTACAAGCTTCATTAGCCATTTTGCCATTATGACGTGTTGTGTAAGAAAACCCAAAACAGAATTTCCAGTATATTTAGCATCATATCTCACTATATACAGTTTTGTTAACTGCTTTCCAACCAACCACCGCAGTTATACCGTGGCAGGTTGGCTCCCCCTGTGCAAGCCGCGGTAGCTATACATCAGCTTGCGGGGGTCAGGATAGCAGGCAAGGGCCCGCTGCACAGAGGGGTGGCCGATGGTCCCGATGACCACCGGCCACAAGCGATTGTGAGCAGGAGACACAGAACAGAGATGAGTGTATGTAAACACACACTTCCCTGTTCTGTCCTGACAAGAGTGACAGATCATGTGTTCCTATTATCTAGGAACCACGATCCGTCACTTCCTCTAGTCAGTCCCCTCACCCTTCAGTTAGAATCACCTCCCAGGGAACACAGTTAACCCCTAGATTGCCCCCTAGTGTTAACCCCTTCACTGCCAGTGCCATTTTTACAGTAATCAATGCATTTTTATAGCATTGCTTGCTGTATTAATGCCAATGGTCCCAAAAATGTGTCTAAATTGTCCGATGTGTCTGCCATAATGTCACAGTCATGATAAAAGTCGCAGATCGCCGCCATTACTAGTAAAAAAAAAATAATAATAAAAATGCTATAAATCTATCCCTTATTTTGTAGACGTTATAACTCTTGCACAAACCAATCAATGCACGCTTATTGCGATTTTTTTTTCACCAAAAATGTGTAGAAGAATACATATCGGCCTAAACTGAGAAAAAAAAATAGCTTTTTTTTTTTAATTGGGATATTTATTATAGCAAAAATTACAATATATTGTGTTTTTTTTTTCAAAATTGTCAGTCTTTTTTTGTTTATAGAACAAAAAATAAAAACCGCAGAAGTGATCAAATACCACCAAAAAAAAGCTCTATTTGTGGGGTAAAAGTAAATTTTGTTTGGGTACAATGTCGCACGACCGTGCAATTGTCATTTAAATCGATGCAGTGCCGAATCTTAAAAAGGGCTCTGGTCATGAAGGGGTAAATTATTCTGGGGCTGAAGTGGTTAAAGAGAAACTTCAGTCTCCTTTTGTTTGGCCCTGCCCCATCTGACGCTGCCATTCTTGCTGTTATTGCAGATGTGCCAAAGGGCTTTGCTTGGCCTTCAAGTCCAGGCAGAGGTCTTCCACACATTTTTGGATGTGCAAGTAATTTTCTGCGAATGCACAAACACAGCACAGTTTTGGATTTAACACAACAGACATCTTTTGCACATGCATGGAAAAGCCTTGCGTACACAGATGTGCCACAGGGCTCCAGTAGGACCTGGAGGGGAGTGGGAGGACACAAACGCCATTCTCCCCTAGGTAAGTAATGGAGTGCTGCTTTGCAAGCACAAAAAATAGAATAAATAAATCAAATATCCAAGTGTGAGAGAGGAAAGTGGGAGAACACAGGGCAAAACTAAAATTAGTTTAGGGGGAAGATCCACTTTAAAATAGTTTTTTGAAAATCTGTTGCAAGATTTCGTACCTGAAGACCCTGCCAATAATTGTACTTTATGTTGTAGGGTTGTTACCAGTTAGCAGCAGCCAACCTGCCATGCTCGCTGCTTTAGTTGGCCAGTTGGTGTTCTGTCAGGTCTATCAGATAGCATCCCAACAGTTATGAGAGAAATTACATAGAGTTTATTAAACATACATTGTAATCTATATGGTCACTATGCAAAGAACAAGAAACAAAGTAATCAAAAATCAAGAACAGTAATTGTTTACTAACCATCAAATAAGATAAGTCAGTAAAACTGCTTTTACACAGACCCACTGCAAATTTATCTAGATTTTACTGCATTTGCGGTGAGATCTTCATAGGACACACGACTCTAAAAGCACTGTGTGTGCGTTTTTGCCTCATTTTACCACGTTTTTACTGCATTTTCCATTACTTTCAATAGGAAGGTGCATTTTTGGTGTGTTTTTTTCAACTCCCCAAACATGCTCCAAAAATGTTGCAGGCAGGATTTTGTTCATCGCAATGGAAGTGCACTGCCCCATTGTGAACACATTCATTGGTTGTAAAGGGAAGAATTTTTATTGAGCTTGTCAGGCACTTTTTTTTTTAACACAAAAACGCTTGAAAAATTCCTCAGTGTGAAAAAAAAGAAGGCAATTGAAAGTATTGTCCCTAGGGCCTCACTTGTTTGCCGACAGATATTGTATCCTAGGTTTCAATGTTTTATCAAATTTAGTTTGGTTATAGTGGAGGGTGCATGAGAGTTTATCATTAATCATAACCCAATTACATTTTTGCTTGCAAATGGCAAAGGGTACTTGCCTTAGAGGTTGATTTACTAAAACTGGACAGTGCAAAATCTGGTGCAGCTCTTCATAGAAATCATTCAGCTTCCATGATTTTTGGCAAAGCCTAATTGAACAAGCTGAAGTTAGAAGCTGATTGGCTACCATGCATAGCTACACCAGGTTTTGCACCCTCCAGTTTTTTTTTTTATTCAACCCCTCAGTGTACATAGCATGCTGGAATTATGTGGAAGACACAGGACCTATTTACCAGTTTGTTTCTGTTATCCTCTTGAGGAACATGGACTGGGAGCCCCTCTTGCCATTGGGATACACACGTTTTGGTTACCAGTTTCACCTTTTTGGCAATTAACTAACAATGTTGAATCTCTCCTATTTGGTTTGAATCTGGGCCCTGTGTGTAAGATTGTGACCATTAGATCATCCGCTGACCTTTGGCTATATGCATGTGTTTCTACTAGAGAGACAGTGGCCTCCAGTTTGGTGTATCAGGATATACCTCTATGGGAGCGCTTACATGGTGTGAATTCCTGGGATTGCATTGTTTCTTCTCTTTTCTTTTAAACACCAACTGTGGGTTTCAGTGTATCAATGCTTTCACATTTGTTCCTGAAGAAGATCTCTTGAAACACGTTGAATCTACATGTGAATTATGTTGGAAACTATACATGATGTCAACTTCTAAGCAGAGAGTATTTTACCATTTTTCGCATTGTTTTAATGAGATGTAATAAAGAATAAAGAATTGCTTTTATGATATTACGTTTGTTTCTATATGGTTCACATAAAGTCCATGACTACCAAATAGAATTTTGTTTATTATTTATCAACACTGTTCAGTCACAAAATAGAGATACAAAGTAACATTGTTCCTTTTGTATCTACTATGTTTTATTCATCTGCAGATCAAAGGCATGGACTTTGATTTGCAGATGACAGTTAAATTTTATTTTTATTTTTTTAATTGTCTATTTAACCTCTTATTAACACTTAGGTTATCCAAATCAACCCCAATTAACTTTTTCTTCCCCTTCACCCATTATCTTTCTCCTTTTTTCTACTATATAGTATATACTAGAGTTGCACGTTTCTGGCTAAAATGAGAATCTCAATTTTATTTGCTTAGAAGACAGACCACGATTCTCTCACGATCAAAACAAAAAAATTGGGTTAACTTTACTGTTTGTTTTTTTTTATTAATTGAAGTGTATCCCCCCCCCCCCCCAAAAAAAAAAATTGCATTTGAAAGACCACTGGGCAAATACAGTGTGACCTAAAATATTGCAGCAATTGACATTTTATTCCCTAGGGTCTCTGCTAAAATATATATAATGTTTGGGGGTTCCAGGTAATTTTCTAGCAAAAAAAATATTGATTTTAACTTAAGAAACAAGTGTCAGAAAAAGATTTTGACTTTTATGTGGTTAAACTTCCTGCATTTACACATTGTTTAAAAACTTGGCAGACTGCCTGGATTTTTTTTCACACAGAAGTTTATCCCTTTGATCTAAGGCCTCATTCAGACGAGGTGGATCCGCTTGCACGGAGTCCGCCTCTGTCTGCCGGCTCAGCGGGAGATCTCTCCGTTGATCCCAGCTGAACCAGCGGTGACAGGTCCCTCTCTGTTCACTGAGCGGGGAGGGGCTTGTCGAGCGCCGCTGAATTCTATGGAGAAATCGGATGAAAACGGACAGCGTGTCTATTTTCATTAGGTCTCACCCGAACCGATCTGCCAGCGACGGATCAGATCTGGACGTAGGGCCATCCGTCTGCTTTTGGCGGATCGGACTGGGTCGGATGTCAGCGGACATGTCACCACTGACATCTGTCGCTCCATAGACCAGCATGGGCGCCCATTCAGGTCCTCCGTCAAAACTGACAGGTGGACCTGAACGGCCCGACAGTGTGAAAATGGCCTAAGGGCCGGTTCACACAGCGAGGGACCTCAGCGGCGACTTGCAGAGGACTTCTGTATAGAAGTCAATGCAAGTCGCCCCCGAAGTCGCCCAGAAGTAGTACAGGAACCTTTTTTCTGAGTCGGAGCGACTCGAGTCGCTCCTCTCAGAACGGTTCCATTGTACAGAACGGGGGCGACTTGCGGGAGCGAGGCGAGGCGAGCCGTGTCGCCTCGCATCGCCTCGCTGTGTGAACCGGCCCTAAGAAGGAAGAGTTAGTTACAATGTTTCATTTTAAAAACTTGGCAGACTGCCCGGATGTTTTCTTTTGACAGCTGAGTGAGCAGATAAAGCTCTCCACTTGTTATTTGAAAGAATCGGCAAACTCTGCAAAAGAGATTCTCAGGGGGGTTGAATTGAGATCACGATTTTTTAATGATTAATTGTGCAGTTCTACTATTTACTATATATATTAGAAAAAACAATTATATACTTGGAATAAAATGTAGCACAGACTATTTAAAAAAGCAGCTTTCCTCAAGAAAATGGAGTTTACTAACGGAAAACCTTTCTATTAAATTTAACTCCAAAGTATTTGGGGATTAGGATTACAAATACAATCTTCCAAATAGCCTAAAGGAATTGAAAAAAAATTGTTTTACACATTTTTTTCCGAAAAAATTATACAGGATTAATAAGAGAAAAGTCCAGAATTCCATTCAAAATCTGACACATCCTAAAATTAAAGGAGGATAGGTCAACCAGGCACATCTTTATATTTTTACTGCCCATTGTAATTAAGATATTAGAATGGTCTAAATATTTAGGCGAAAAGAGTGCTTTAAGATTTAGGATAGCAATGCAATACTGAATCTGAAATAAATACTGTGGAAAAATTATCAGAGCATTATTGTTTAAATTACTGTATAAGAAACATCCGATCCTTAAGGATTATATTGAAACATGCCAAAAGAACAGTGAAAAATACATACTTTCACATTTTAAAAAATACAGAAACTTCAATATAAGCTTTTACATAGATGGTACGTAACTGCTATTGAAATTACCAAAGCAGCCTACATAACTGCTATAGGGCCCAGTGGGGTTTAGAAAGGGTGAGCTGTTTGTCTTGTCTTGATCTTGGCCCATACAGAGTAATTCCTTGGTCACCGGTATCTAGTAGGTATCTAGTTGACTTAAAGTTTACAGAGGGCCCTAACTTACAAGAAAAGTGTACACGAAAAGTGGCTATGATCTTTTGTTCCTCTACATAAAAATATATCACCACTAGCTGTTGGAAAAGTGTACAGTGACACAAAGTACAATCTATGTAGGAGCTGGGACCATTTTCTTCCAGGCAGCTGCATGGCACCTAAAGTGGACCTTCAGACAATCCCGCATCTCCACCCCTCCTCACTTCCTCTGCGGGAATAGGGCTTTGCTTTTTTTTTCCTTTTGTTTACTTCTTTTTTTATTTAAAGTCCACCTCACCTCCCCATGCATGTCACTTGCCTTAGGCAAATAACACGCACACTGTGCCTCCTGGGATATGTACATCACATATCCCAGGAGGCATAGCTTTTCATTCAAGGAGAGGAAGAGGGGGTGAGCATATTGGTGTCTTATCGAGAGGCCTGCCAGCTGAACCCTGAAGGGCCAATGGGTCTCTCGATGACATCAGAGCAGCAGGACAACACTGGATCCACTGGATGGGTGAGTATCGCAAATGTGCAAACTCCACCTTCAGGTAAGCGGGGCTCAAAAAAAAAAATGTGGAGATCATCCGGAGTTTCAGTAAGGCTCAGGGTGTCCAATAAAATTGTCAGCTGTTGTAGGTAGAGGTTATAGTAACGAGACCTTTAAGAAGAGGACACAGAGTTCAGAAAGCCTAGACAGGCAAGAGAATAGGTAACCAAGGGGCTTAGACTCTGGCCGTCTTCTGTTGAAAGGGCATGACTGAAAAAGGTCAGCGCTCTTAGCCTGAGAATGGCTGAGAATGCTGACCAATGAATGTGTTCTGGCGGGAGGTTGACCCCCTGTCAGAACACAAAAGCTCAGCGGAGGGGGGGGGGGGGTGACACTGTACTAACATCAGATAGCTAGTACAGTGGCTCCTCCTGAGTGCTTCAGGTTTTTTTTTCGTTCGGCTTGCTGGGTTGAATGTAAAAAAAAACTGTAATGCCGCGTACACACGACCGGACTTTTTGAGGGACTAGGTCCGGCGGTCTTTCCGACTGAGTTTTGGCAGAGTTCCGACGGACTTTCCGAATGAACGGACTTGGCCACACACAATCACACCAAAGTCCGACGGATTTGAACGTGATGACATACGACTGGACTAGAATAAGGAAGTTCATAGCCAGTAGCCAATAGCCGTCGGACTAGCATACACACGAACGGATTTCTCGGTCCGGCGGAGTTCAGGTGGAAAAATTTAAAACATGTTCTATTTCTAAAGTCCGCTGGATTTTTGGCAAGCAAAGGTCCGCTGGAGCCCACACAAGATCGAATTGTCCGACGGACTCGTTCCGTCAGACCTTTGCTGTCAGAAAGTCTGGTCGTGTGTATGCGGCATTAGTGTGTACCAGGCTTTAGTAACCGAACAACGCAAATCTGAAATACATCTCACAGTTAAAGAATGGTATGTCACTTTATGGCATTTCAAACAAAGCTTGATTAAACAAGCTCAGGTTAGAAGCTTATTGGTTATTATGCACAGCTGCACCAGATTCTGTGTGCACCAGTTTTAGTAAATCTCCCCCTTCACATTTCAAGAAAAGTAGCACATTGCAACTGGGGGTGGACATCTGCTGACTTTCCCGATCCACTCACGTGCAAGCACAAATGCAGTTTTTTAAATTTTCTTTGCACATAATTGAGTATTCTTTGAAAAGTGAAATTTTATCACATTTTCTAAACTCTGGTGAAAATTCTCTGGTGAAATTTCTCTTATAAAGTGAACAGCTTATTTACCTTTGGTAAATGAACCACTTAAGGATTTGCTCCCTTAATAACCAGGCAATTTTTTGTGATACAGCACTGCGTCACTTTAACTGTAAATTGCGCGGTTGTGCAACGTTGCACCCCAACAAAATTTATGTCTTTATTTTCCCCACAAATAGAGCTTTCTTTTGGCGGTATTTGATTACCTCTGCCGATTTTATTTTTTTGCTCTATAAACAAAAAATGACTGACAATTTTAAAAAAAAATAATATATATATTTTTTTAACTTTTTGCTATAATAAATATCCCAAAAAAATAATAATAATTTCTTCCTCAGTTTAGGCCAATATGTATTCTTCTACATATTTTTGATTAAAAAAAATCGCAATAAGCGTATATTGATTGGTTTGCACAAAAGTTATAGTATCTACAAAATACGGGATAGATTTATGGCATTTTTTTTTTTTTTTTACTAGTAATGGTGGTGATCAGCAATTTTTAGTAGGGTTGCAGCAGACTGATCAGGCACTTTTGACACTTTTTTTGGGACCCTTGGCATTTATACAGCGATCAGAGCTAAAAATAGCCACTGATTACTGTATAAATGTCATTGACAGGGAAGGGGTTAACAGTAGGGGGTGATCAAGGGATTAAATGTGTGTCCTAGGGAGTGTTTCTAACTATGGGGGGATGTGACTGTCTGGAAGAGGAGACCGATTGCTGTTCATAATCAGTATGAACAGCAGATCTGTCTCCTCTCCCCTGACAGAACGGAGATCTGTCTGTTTACAATGACAGATCTCCATTCTGTTTCTCTCAGGAGCGATCGTGGGATTGTGGGTGCTCAGCGAACATCGCGGCCGCCAAGCATGCGCATTGACTCCGCCATTGTGGTGCACACGCCCCCCCAATGCTCTTAAAGCGCCCGATGTACAGCTACGGCGATTTGCCAAGGGGAGCCAACCTGCCGCAGTATAACTGCGGCAGCTGGTCCTTAAAGCGGAGCTCCACCCAAAAATGGAACTTCCACTTTTTGGAATCCTCCCCCCCTCCGGTGTCACATTTGCCACCTTTCAGGGGGGAGGAAGGAGCAGATACCTGTCTAATAAAGGTATTTGCTCCCACTTCCTGCAATAGATCACTGCAGTGGTCGCGGTGACCTACGCCACTTCTGGTGCCTACTCTGTCCTCCCCCGCTGTCTTCTGGGAGACAGAAGACAGCAGGGACCAGTGGGATAGCGCAGCGTGACTCACGCATGCGCAGTAGGGAACCAGGAAGTGAAGCCGAACGGCTTCACTTGCTGATTCCCTTACCGAGGATGGCCGTGTCAGCAGTCGAAAGCTGACAGACAGATCGGGTTTGGCTGCCGACATCGCGGGCTCCCTGGACAGGTAAGTGTCCACATATTAAAAGTTAGCAGCTGTAGTATTTGTAGCTGCTGGCTTTTAATATATTTTTTTTTGGGCGGACCTCCGCTTTAAGTGGTTAATATTATTTTAAAGCCCCCTCTCTCTACTCATTGGCTCACTGACTTTGATTGACAGCAGCGGGAGCCAATGGCACCACTGCTGTGTCTCAGGCAATCAGGAGGGAGAGTCCCCGAACAGTTGAGGCTCTTGTGCAACATTGCTGGATCGAGATGGGGCTCAGGTAAGTATTAGGGGGGCTGCTGCACACAGAAGGTTTTTTTTTTATCTCAATACATAGAATGCATTCAAATAAAAAAACCTTCTGCCTTTAGAATCACTTTAACCCCCAAGTTTTATTGTGTACACTGGCTTGTCCAAAGTGTTCCATCCCCACTGGAGGGGTTAGTGAACGTTCATTTTGTATGTTTCTTTAATTCTCCTTGCATTACACAGAGGAGCCAGCTTTAGGTTCTTTTGAGTTCTTTGGTGCTTTGTAAGGGACTGGACTGACAAGGATCTTGTATAAAGCTACTGCTGAATTTCCACAATCAAGTTTGGACAAATTGTTCATTTGATTATGTCGTTTTATGTGCATGTATCTGCACCACGTGTCAAGAACTCATTTCCTCCATGTAACATTTTGTCTGGCTTTTTTCTTTCTCATTTAGCATAAATGTTGCTTTGAAGTCACCAAGGATTTACACTTGTCATTCCTGAGAGCAATGACATGGCTCCAAGGGACTTTCAGGCTTTAATTGCTTCAATTCATTTTACCTGCACAGTATAAAAGGAGTGGTGGTCAGGCAGTGTCCATCCTTTTAATATACTTTTAGCCATATTTTTAGGTTTTTTCATTTCTCAGGCTTGCTTGACAATCCTTAAATCTCCGCCAGCAGTTCAGCTTCTAACTGACAGTAAACTATGAACAATGTCATTGAGGGGAAAAGGGATTCACTAACATCAGAAAGAGGAAGAGGTGCCTCTAATGCTGCGTACACACGATTAGACTATCCGCCGGACTTAGTCCACCGGAAAAGTCAGTTCGTGTGTGGTCGCGTGTGGGCAAGTCCGCTCGTTCAGAAAGTCTGGCGGACCTCCACTGGAAAGTCTGGTGGATTGTCCACCGGATAGTCAGATTGTGTGTACGTGGCATAAGAAACACTTCATTTTGGCAGGATTTCAGCAGTTATGTTGATGATTCTGTCTGCAGCCATAGAAGATCCACCCTCTCATTCCAGGGAACATTTTCTGACTGATTTAGTAAGGCGGTAAAAAGGGCAATGATGCTGGCAAAGTGTAGGAAGTAAAGAGGAAGTAAAGCCTCTGAAAAAAAAAATCACCCTGCAAGACAAATGCTTAATGAGCATACTAGCTCATTATGAATTACTGTACTTACCTGAGATCGAAGCCCCCACATCGGGCCTCGTTCACCTCCTCCAACGCCACCATCTATCCTGGAGTTACTTCTGGGTATTGCAGCTCCAGCGCTGTGACTGGCCGGAGCCGCGATGACATCACTCCCGCGCATGCGTGCTGGTGCTGACACTAACGGCATGATCGGCGTTAGAAACGGCACAATCAGTGCGCCTGCACCCGATGTCTACGGTGCATGCACCGTAGACATCATTGCCGCTATTTTTGCAAATATCTCCTAAACCTTTTAGGTTTGGGAGATATTTCTTGCACCTACAGGTAAGCTTTAATCTAGGCTTACCTGTAGGTTAAAGTGGTTGTAATGAGTTTACAACCACTTTAAAGCCATTTTAAACCACAAAACTAAAAAAAATTATATTGCAGTTTCCCAGTTCTGAGATGTGGTGGCTGCATTTGCTTTCCTTTTTTTAGGCTTTTTTTTTTTCAATTTATTTCCACCTGGTGATCCAGCCAGTAAATCTGTTATTTTTTCAACATCCTTTAACAGACCAAGCTGTCCAGAAAAAGTGACAGTTAGAGAGTTAAGACAAACCATTTAACACTTTCAGGGGTGCTTACAATTATCACCTTTTTCATTTATGAAAAAAAAAAAAAACTTTATTCCAGAAGCAAAAAACAACTAATTGCTTTGACTAACTAAACAGTGTTAATGGGAGTTTATCTTTAATTTGTTAACTAAGTCCATCTAAATCTGCTACAGCATCTAACACTAACCTTTCCACAGGCTGACAATGCTGTTGTCCAAAGGTGTTTCTGTTGCTCCTCCATCCAGAGTGCCTAAGGGCTTGTTCGCACCATGAATCCCCTGCTTCTTCCCATTGGAACAATACTAACCAGTAAGAATCAGTAGAGCAGGGGTGGCCCGTCTATTAAGCGCGCATTGGGCGCCACCCCCCATCAATTTGTCCGGCCCCTTTCAGGACTTTGAGTACATGGATTCTAATGTGGGGTGGGTGACTTTTTGAAGCACCTGGCTTCAAAATAGGGTAGGCTCGGTGAGCATAGAATGTGAACGGAGCCCACCCAGGTGTGTTACAACAATGAATGAATATTCGCTATTGCAACACTAATCCTCCACCCAGCCAATCAGGAAGTGGATTTTGAGACCTGTCACCCGATTGGCTGAAAGGACAGACGATCCTATTGGATACCTAGGAGGAGGGGAGGAGACGCATGGCCTCCAAGATGGAGGAATAGAGGAGATGCCCAATGTCCACTGCCGCTGCCCGATCCCCAATCCCACTGCCGATGCTCGATACTGTTGCCCGATCTCACTGCCGTTGCACTGCTGCCCAATACCTGCCACCGAGGTGGGGTAAGACAGCGAATGGGCGGGGGGGGGGGGGTCTGGGGTCAGCAGGTATTTGCACTTGTCAAACAGATATAATAAAACACTTTAAGTGGTATATTTAATAGAATAAAAAAAAAAAAAAAAAAAGCAAACCAGAGAAGTTCATTGTCACATTTCAATACTGAGTGCTAGAAGAAAAACAGCAAATACAAAACGAAACCTCCCCTTAGCTTTGTTGTTTTCCTTACAT
This sequence comes from Lithobates pipiens, assembly GCF_037356315.1. NCBI lineage: Eukaryota > Metazoa > Chordata > Amphibia > Anura > Ranidae > Lithobates > Lithobates pipiens. The sequence continues at coordinate 98,687,970 of NW_027507764.1, read as the reverse complement.
TATCAGGATTTTGATATGAGAAGATGCTGATTATGTACATTAGAAAACACAGATGAATGAATATAATTTATCCTGTTAACACAATGATGTGTGTGATTAATTCTCATTTAAAAATCCAGCAGTAAACACCAACATGGTGTAATTGTAAGAAATTTGACCTCATTTATCAAAATTGTCTTAAAAATTTCCTTGCCTTCTACGCTGGGATACAAGAGCTGGAGTATGACAGTGTGAGGTCATAGGAACAGTTCTTATATATCTTGATGAATAAGACCCAGTGCCAGGATCCAGATGCACATGAAGGCCCATTCAAATTATACATTGTTAACCTAGTTGCATTATTGCAGCGCCTTTCAATGCATTAAGGTTTACTGGTGTTAAAAGTAGATCTCCCCTGACAATTATTTTACTGCAGCACACCACCATGCACGCTATGTGTGTTGTAGTGTACTGCAATGTGGGTATATATTGCATGCTACTGTAGCAGAGTATTTGGGTGCAATTGAAAATGCTACAGCAACGATCCACAACACTCAAAATGAAATGCTCTTTATGACACTTTACCATGTGAATGATTCCTTAACCACTTTCAGACCGGACCATTTTGCTGGCTTAAGACCAGACCACTTTTTGCGATTTGGCACTGCATCACTTTAACTGACAATTGCGCGGTCATGCGACGTGGCTCCCAAACAAAATTGACGTCCTATTTTTCCCCACAAATAGAGATTTCTTTTGGTGGTATTTGATCACCCCTGCAGTTTTTATTTTTTGCGCTATAAACAAAAATAGAGCAACAATTTTGAAAAAAACGCATTATTTTTTACTTTTTGTTATAATAAATATCCCCAAAAATATATAAAAATACAGTTTTTCCCTCTGTTTAGGCCGATAAGTATTCTTCTACATATTTTTGGTTAAAAAAATCGCAATAAGCGATTATTGATTGGTTTGCGCAAAAGTTATAGCGTTTACAAAATAGGGGATAGTTTTATGGCATTTTTATTAATAATTTTTTTTTACTAGTAATTGCAGCGATCAGTGATTTTTATTGTGACTGCGACATTACAGCGGACACATCAGACGTTTTTGACACATTTTTAGGACCATTGTCATTTATACAGCAATCAGTGCTATACAAATGCACTGATTCCTGTGTAAATGACACTGGCGGTGAAGGGGTTAACCAGGGGATGGCAGTGTAGGGGTTAAGTGTTCCTAGGGGCGTGTTACTAACTGTGGGGGGCTGGGCTTTGTGTTAGTGAACTCTGATCTCTGCTTCAATCACATAGAGCAGAGATCAGTGTCACTTGTTGCTAGGCAGAATGGGGAGATGCTGTTTACAACGGCATCTCCCCCTTCAGCCTCCCCGTGAGACGATCATGGGTATCCCTGCGGCAATTGAGTCCGCGGGACCCGCAACTGGACTCACGGAGGTCCCGACCGGCACACGAGCGCGGCGCTTGCGGCGCGCACGCGATCGCAGGGCGGCATATAGAAATGGACGTACCTGTACGTCAATATGCCTGCCTGTGCTATTCTGGTGATGGGAAGTGGTTAAAGAGCATCTGTAGCCTTAAAAAAAAACATTATGCTGTCAAGAAGTGACAAGCAGAAGGTAAGTACTAATGTTTTGTTGTTACTAGGGCATTTTAGAAGCAGAACATTAAAATGTATATAAAGCCCAAACTTTTTTTTTTTTAATGTGGATGGAGTAGGAAAGGTTTAAAACCACAATTAGTTCACAAGCACACTACATGCTCCACAATCTGATGGCAGGGAGGCTTGGCAAACAGCGTCAGAGCTGGGTCTGTGCAGAAAATTAACATTTTCATAGGTAATTCAGGAGCTGCTCAGGAGTCCCTGTAATGAGGTATGTACTGGCACCTTAACGTTATTGTAAACGATCACCTTGTAAAACAACCCATTCAGTTTAAAATGGAAACGAAAGGCAAAACATTTCTGTATAGATTTAAAAAAAAAACATTATTAATACCTTTTTTTTCCTTTTTTTATAAGTGATCACATTCCCTCTGTTCTCAGCTACATAAGAGCTGGGGGAGGAGAAGCAGCAACACACTGAGCTTCCCAGTGAATGACTGTGCAGGGGAGGGGTGTGTCAGGACTGATCATTGGGGGAGAGTACACGGAGTTCCCAGCATAACTAGAGATGACCACACTGTGCTCTCCTGCTTAGTGTAGTAAGATTTTAATAGGAAAGCAAGGGGACTAGCAGGAACACCAGGGATTTCACACAAAGGAAGCAATTCAAAGATACTTTCTCAAACAAGTACATGGTACAGCAGCCACATATCAGGAATATGAAGTGTTGGGGTAACAAACGGTTTTAATGTGCTATTTCACCCATGACCCTCTTGGTTTCCACTAATCTCCATAATGACATTTGCTTTAAGTACAGTATCGCACAAAAGTGAGTACACCCCTCACATTTTTGTAAATATTTTATTATATCTTTTCATGTGACAACTCTGAAGAAATAACACTTTGCTACAATGTAAAGTAGTGAGACACAAAAAAATTAACTTTTTTTTAAACATGGCCCTTTAAAAAAATAAAAAAAAGGCCTTAAGGTTCTTAAGTGCACTGTGTTAGAGCGCCGGACACAGTGCACTATGGGAAGCGCCATGTCTATGCACGCTCAGGGCTCCCACTGATTCTGCATTATGGTGAGTTGAATGATTTCATTGTAATGTAATAATAGAAATAATGCACTTCAATCATCCTGACACCATAACAACCATGGTACCAGGTTGATTGAATCGCTAACACCAGGTGTTTGGAGTATCTTTATCTGCTGATTGTTCTGGAATACACATTTGTATTGTTGTGTAGGATCTGGGCCTGCTGTCCCTCCATCTCTCTCTCCCTCTCTCCCTCCCTTCCTCTCCCTCCACCCCTCGTTCATCTCAGACGCTAACCACACCCCCATAGAGTCCCACCCTTCTAAGTCACGCCCACCATTTCGCTGAAACCACCCCCATTTTTGGTAAGTGGAAGGGGGCGCAAAGAAATGGCGGGGTGTGGCGCCCCCCATACTAAAACTGGGTGCTGGTAACTATGCCAAAAGTGCACAGGGAATGCGCTCTCGGCACAGGTTTGTTTACATTTTGGTATGCAAATATGCAGCCGTTCAGTGTCAAAGCTCACTCGCCAAAACACTGCATATTTGCGTACTGGTGGCGTGAGGAGGTTAACATGTAAATTGCTTTCAATAAAAACTGCTTGGTTTATGGCCTCAATCACATGGGGCTTTCTACAGCATACACCCGTGTGAGGGCCATGTTTACCCACACAGGAATGCACAGTTTTTCCGTGCATTTCTGTGCAGGTAGACCCATTGAAGTCAATTGGGACTCACGGACAAAGCCGATGTTTCTAATTTGACATTATATAACCAAATGCAAAAAGTGTGAGTTCTGGGACACGCACCTGTAACCAACAGATGTCTAATTGGAAGCAGCGACTGTGTGTGTGCTGTTGTGGAAATTTTATTAAGATGTATTTAATATGTATTGTCACAGTGTCTCCCAGTGTTAGTTCTCCAGCAGCCCGCTTTAAAGAGCGGACTGGGGCAGACTAATGGCAGTTGAGACCTGGTAGTGGAAAGCTTCCTGAGGTTGCAAAGAAGTGTTTGCAGAGTGGAGATATGTCCGCCAGCGAAGGGCCCCTGTGCAATGCACAGACGTTTGTCTGGGGGGGATGTGTTCACTCTGCAAAAGACATTATCGGTTATGTTGGGATGTAGGCTCATGTCACTCTGTGTGTCTGATCAACACTTGGGGAGGCTGTGGCGTGTCTCTGCAGATAATCTCCCATCCTCTGGAATGGTAGTATAATCCAGGTATGCGTTGTTCTCTGAACAACGCAGAATAAGGATTCATGCCAATGGTAAAAACTGGAGTGTTTGGGTGCATTATGGTCCGACAGCGTCCATGATTTTAAGGCCAACTATGTGGCTATCTTTGTTTAGCTGAAGATGATGGCTTACAGAGACAGGGGGCAGAAAATCATACACACTGCCCCGGCCCAGACATGCCCATAAGCCTCCCCTATTCATTTTTCATTGGTTGAGATTTGTATAACGCCTCCCGTTTGCCTGTGCTTGATTGGATGATTTGTGACGCAACCAAGCTCTATGGTTATATAAATAAAGATAGCTCCCATAATCAGTGGGTTGTTGGAGCTAAGGATGTGAGGATGGTGGTCATGTCTGTGTTACTTGGGAAACAGGGTCGTATTAAGATGCATTATACCAAAAGGTTGAAAGTGACATGGATTATGCACAGCGCATAGTGGAATTTCCACGACCGTGCACCCGCTGTATCCCAATTGACTTGAATGGGACTGCCAACACAGGAATGCACAGAACACGTGTGCATCCCCGCGTGGGTAAACACAGTCCTCACACGGGTGTACGCTGTAGTAATGTTAACAAGGCCTAAATACTAAAATTTCGTATTAGCTCTTTCAGCCATTGAATCAATAATTCTGTAGGCATCGTCCACTGTTGTTCACACATGAAACCCACCATGAGAAAAGCCATGTTAGCCACAGCAGAGGTACATTCATGTAGATGGCAAAGAAGGCCGCAGAAGTTCTGCAACACTGAGATGGAAAAAAAAGATAGAAAAAAAAGTGAAAACAGTATTTCTTTGCAGATTCCTATATTTGATTAGACTAGAGTTCTTTATTTGCTAGAAATTAATTACTACACAACATCATGAAAAAATGTTAGGAGTATTCTCTTTTTTTTTTTCTTAGATGAAAAGCATAGTTTGAAAGTAGTGCACACATAAACATAATACAACCACATAAACCTAAATGCAATCATAATTATCATGCAGCTAACATTTGGAAAGGTCATGATGACTAACACAACAAACGTTAGAAATTTTAAACCAAAAGTCCGACCATAGTGGTAGCTGTTCATGCTCTAACTATATAACCTCCTCCAGACTGGTGTCATGTTATACCAATGAGTAGGCGTTTACTAAGTTGTTGACTTTACGCAGTTTAAGACTGAAAAAAATATTTTTACACCTGTTACCATGTAACTATACTCCACAAAAAGTTACAGGCAGTCCTTTATGTATGCCTCTTAAGTTTAGTTATATGGCGGCTCTTCTAAATATTAGTCATAGTTGCATGGAAAAGAAAAGATTCACCATTCTGATAGATGAATATTTAAGCAGTCTTGGCCTGGATGTGTTTATAATATCATTTCTTGTTTAACCACTTCAGCCCCAGAAGGATTTACCCCCTTAATTGACCAGGCCATGTTTTACGATACGGCATTGCGTCGCTTTAACTGACAATTGCACGGGCATGCAACGTTATACCCAAACAAAATGTATGTCTTTTTTTCTCACAAATAGAGCTTTCTTTTGGAGGTATTTGATCACCTCTATGTTTTTTTATTTTTTGCGCTATAAACATAAAAAGACCGACAATTTTGAAAAAAATATATATATTTTTTACTTTTTGATATAATAAAGATTCCCCCCCCCCCCCCCCCCAAAAAAAAAATCTTCATCAGTTTAGGCCAATATGTATTCTTCTACATATTTTTGGTAAAGAAAATCGCGATAGGCGTATATTGATTGGTTTGTGCGATAGTTAGAGCGTCTACAAAATAGGGGATATATATATGGCATTTTTTACTAGTAATGGCAGTGATCTGCAATTTTTAGTGGGACTGCAAAATTATGGCGGACAGATCAGATACTTTAGACACCTTTTTGGAACCAGTGACTTTACAGTGATCAGAGCTAAAAATAGCCACTGATCACTGTATAAATGACACTGGCAGGGAAGGGGTTAACACTAGGGGCGATCAAGGAGTTAAGTGTTTCCTAGGGAGGTGTTTCTAACTGTGGGGGGAGTGGACTGACTGGGAGTAGAAACATGTCGCTGTTCCTAATCACTAGGAACAGACAATCTCTCTCTACTCCCCTGTCAGAATAGGGATGTGTTTATTTACATTGACAGATCCCTGTTCTGGCTCTCTGTGGAGCAATCACGGGTGGCCGGCAGACATCGTGGCCGCCAGCCACACGCAATGGCTCCAGCGACGTGCTGCTTGCATGCTCCTGCTATAGCCATTAAATTGACCGCTGTACTGGTATGACGATTTGTGCCGCCAAGCCAACCTGCAACCTACATATAAAAAGTACCTGTCAAGAAATCAGTGTTCATCAAGTGTAGTTTAACTTTATTTGAGCACCACCAAAACTTTTTTTTTTTTTTTTTTTTTTTTTTTTTTTAGCAAAAAAAATAATTCCATAAAATACACAGCTGTGAATGTGACCCCTAGGAAACCATATTAATAGTGCTGTAGTGTGTTTCTGCAAAACTGAAAATGCACTAAAAATTTCATAGATGTGAAGGGAGGATTACAACCTGTCAGAATTCTTTTGCCATTTGTATCCCATTGAGGAGATTTCCTTTCACTTCCGGTCCCATAGCCAAACAGGAAGTGAAAGCAAATTTCTGTACATTTTAGGGAATCCCTTGGGGACCCCAAGGTCATCAATTAGTGTCCCCATTGGAAGATTTCCATTAATACTTTTCTGGGGACAACCCAAAATTTGGGATTTTATTTTACTTTCAGTTTTATGGTAAACAGGACAAATGGAGAGGATGAATCTCCCTAATGATGACACAGACAGCAATAAAAACTGACAGGTGTTCTAATCCCTCTCCACTCTATTCAAAACAAAAAGTTTTGCCTTTAGTTATACTTTATTTTTTGTTGCGAAATCACTTTGAAGAACACCCTCCTAGCATTTCTAGCTGTAACCATCTTGAGTAAGGGCACATGATTTATGTAACATTTACTCCCTGGAATCCATCTGTCCTTAGCTCAGGCATGCAGTGTCTCACAAAAGTGAGTACACCCCTCACATTTTTGTAAATATTTTATTATATCTTTTGTCAACAGACAGCCATTAATGTATAAACCTATTAGGTTGTAAGCTCTTCTGAGCAGGGCCCTCTTAATCCTCTTGTATTTTATTGTATTGTAACTGTATTGTCTCCTTTTATATTGTATAGCGCTGCGTAAACTGTTGGCGCTATAAAATCCTGTATAATAATAATAATAATAATAATAAACCGCTGGCAACAAAAGTGAGTACACTCCTAAGTGAAAATGTCCAAATTGGACCCAATTAGCCATTTTCCCTCCCTGGTGTGTTATAAGGTGTAAATGGGGAGCAGTTGAGTTAAATGTGGTGTTATTGCTCTCACTCTCTCATACTGGTCATTGGAAGTTCAACATGCCACCTCATGGCAAAGAAATCTCTGAGGATATGAAAAAAATAATTGTCGCTCTACATAAAGATGGCCTAGGCTATAAGAAGATTGCCAAGACCCTGAAACTGAGCTGCAGAACGAAGGCCAAGACCATACAGTGGTTTAACAGGACAGGTTCCACTCAGAACAGGCCTCGCCATGGTAGACCAAAGAAGCTGAGTGCACGTGCTCAGCATCATATCCAGAGGTTATCTTTGGGAAATAGACGTATGAGTGCTGTTAGCATTGCTGAAGAGATTGAAGGGGTGGGGGGTCAGCCTGTCAGTGCTCAGACCATACGCCACACACTGCATTAAATTGGTCTGCATGGCTGTCAACCTAGAAGGAAGCCTCTTCTAAAGATGATGCACAAGAAAGCCCACAAACTGCTGAAGATGAGCAGACTAAGGACATGGATTAATAAATCAAAAAGTAAATATAACCTGACAACTTCACTGTGTCAAATCACTATCACCTTGTGGCGCTAAATAGGTATGACCAGTCCCCCTGTATACCCTTCCAAAGATGTATAGTGATAGTATACAGAAGGGACTCTCTAACCCTTATTCTATTCACCTCAAAAAATATATGTATGCAAATATCAAAATAAACATATAAATTAAATATCAGGTCACCTTAATTCACCCAATGAATATATGTGCAAAAATAAAAAGATATTTTTATAACAAATCAAAATGTATATATATATATATATATATATATATATATATCCTTTCCTTTGAGGAACACAGTACATTAAACAGAAAATACAAATGTGTATACCACAACTTAATATGTGTTTTCAACATAAAAAGAAATAAAAAAAGACAAAAAAGCAAGTCCTCAATAGAAGTGTCCCAAAAAAAAACGACTAGTAGTGATATATAGAGAATCAGCACATCCTTCTCCTGTGTGCTTTCTTATCAGTGTCCCCAAACGATGAAAATCCTTCACCACACCAACAGTGACCCCCTTTAGATGGAGCACTCACCAGCTATACTGCCTAGCACTCTCGCACCAGGCTCAACAGGCGTTTTAAATAACTCAATTGAGGATCCCAGATGTCCGGCACACAGTATTCAGAAAGTGTTACTTCCTCTTTGCAGATTCCAATAAGGTTATCTCCCCAAGTTCCTCAAAGAGAAAAACAGAGGCTTCCCATGGTGTAATACTATAAAATATCTTTAATAGCACACTTTAAAAGCCACTCAGTAATGCACTCACATGTATAAAACTTGGAACAAGCACTTCAAAGTCACTGCAATCCTTCACATCAGCAAAACTTCACTCTAAGGCATTGGTGGTTACAGTGGATACTGGTCACAGTTAGCAGTGTCAATAATATCTATCACCCCTCCTTCTGCTGTATGGTACCCTACAGCCAGGTTCCCAATGACACTCTCTCTCCAGTCCTGTTCCTCGTGTTAGAAGCACACACACTTCCGCCTTGTTTGCAGTGTTGAATCAATCAATAATAGTTGCCAGATAGCCACGCCCCCGACATGTTTCGTCATAGGACTTATTCATGGGATTACTAGAACCATGTCCTGTGGTCTGATGAGACCAAGATAAACTTATTTGGTTCAGATGGTGTCAAGCGTGTGTGGTGGCAACCAGGTGAGGAGTACAAAGACAAGTTCAGCAGTGTCATGGTCTGGGAGCTACAGTTCATTGAGGGAACCATAAAGGAAAGAGAAAGGTGCCTCTAAAGACAGTGGTAAAATATTTATTATGGACACAATGGGATTAAAAACACTTACAAGATAGTAAGAGGTCATAGGCATATAATGTTTTGTCCTCATGGGGATTGCTGTAATCCTCGTCTGTCTGGGGGAGAGAGAGAGCCATCCTGCAGCTGTCAGAGTCTCTGGTGACGTGGATTGGCGAGAAGGTGAAGATGCGATGAGGCAGCCTGGGTTCTGGAACCAAGCTGGAACACATGCGGCCGATGTGACATCAGGTTAAGGTGGTGGGCGGTAATGAGTTTTGGAGCATGCACAGCTCCTTCGTTAGACCTCTCCGTTCTTTCTGCATTGAGGGAACCATGAATGCCAACATGTACTGTGACATACTGAATCAGAGCATGATCCCCTCCCTTCAGAGACTGAAGTATTCCAACATGATAACGACCCCAAACACACCTCCATGATGACCACTGCCTTGCTAAAGAAGCTGAGGGTAAAGGGGATGGACTGGCCAAGCATGTCTCCAAACCTAAACCCTATTGAGAATCTGTGGGACATCCTCAAACGTAACAGGGAGGAGCGCAAGGTCTTTAACATCCACCAACTCTGTCATCACTGTGTCATCATCACGGAGGAGTTGAAGAGGACTCCAGTGGCAACCTGTGAGGTTCTGGTGAACTCCATGCCCAAGAGGGTTAAGGCAGTGCTGGAAAATAATGGTGGCCACGCAAAATATTGATATTTTGGGCCCAATTTGGACATTTTCACTTAGGGTTGTACTTAATTCTGTTGCCAGCAGTTTAGACATTATTGGCTGTGTGTTGAGTTATTTTGAGGGGACAGCAAATTTACACTGTTATACAAGCTGTACACTCACTACATTACATTGTAGCAAAGTGTCATTTCTTCAGTCTTGTCACATAAAAAGATAGAATAAATTATTTACAAAAATCTGAGGGGTGTACTCACTTTTGTGTGATACTGCATATTACACATTTTGAATTTAAAGTGATTGTACATTAAACAATCACCTTGTAAAACAACCCATTCAGTTTAAAACAAAAGAAATGAAAGGAAAACCATGTTTGTATAGATTCAAAAAAATATATAAATACTTTTTTTCCTTTTTTTATAAGTGATCACATTCCCTCTGTTCTCAGCTGCATAAGAGCTGGAGGGAGGAGCAGCAGCACATTGAGCTTCCCAATGCATGGATGTGCAGCGGGGCCGTGTCAGGTCAAATCTGATCCCTGGGCAGCATAGCTAGAGAACTGACCATGCTGTGCTCTCTTGCTTATTGTGGGCAGTTTTTATTAAGAAAGCAGAGGGACTGGCAGGAACACCATGGATTTCACACAAAGAAAGCAATACAAAGTGAACAGAATACTTTTTTCAAGTACATGGTACAGCAGGCACATATCTGGAATTTGAAGTGTTGGGGGTAACAAACGATTTAAGTGGTGAATAATGGTCATAAAACACTCCAAAACATATTACTGTCAAATACTACCTTCTATTTATTTAACTAGATACAACGCTGAGCTATCTGTTAGTAAATAATCGCTACTTTTTTGTGACCCATGAACACTTGGGTGCTGCATTGTTGTGCTTCAACTAATCCGAGTTAAGTTGTGTTTTGTTGTACCTTGTCCATGCAGCTCATTAATTTTACATAGACTGCCAATGCATTGCAACACAGCTAAAAGCAGACATAACCTATTATTTCTAATTCAGCATACTAAAACTTCCGGCATGTGTGCTGTGGTAGGCTGCACTGTGGGTGCATTGCCTACTACTGTTTCAGGGCACTGGGGTGGCATTCAAAATCAGTGGCGTCACACCATGCATCACATTCATTGTAAAGGGACCCTTGGGCCCCTTTCACACTGGGGCGGTGCGGGCGTCGGCGATAAAGCGCCGCTATTTTTAGCGACGCTTTACTGTCATTTTAGCGGCAGTCTGCAGCTGCTAGGGGGTCAGTTTTAACCCCCGCTAGTGGCCGAAAAAGGGTTAAAACCGCCTGCAAAGTGCCTCTGCAGCGCGCTTTGCCGGCGGTATAGCCGCGCTGCCCCATTAATTTCAGTGGGTAGGAGCAGTTTAGGAGCGGTGAATACACCGCTCATTCACCGCTTCAAAGATGCGGCTAGCAGGACTTTTTTCACCGTCCTGCTAGCGCACCGCTCCAATGTGAAAGCCCTCCGGCTCTCACACTGGAGTGAAAGGAGCCATTTTTTTCCAGGCGCTATTTTTAGCGATGTAGCGCCTGAACCCGCCCCAGTGTGAAAGGGGCCTTAAGAATTAATTAATGAATGAGATACTACATATAACCAGGATCTGTAATTGTTGTATAGTAGTACTATAGTGCTATCAATCTGCCACTTGAAATTGTTTTTTAAAAATAAAAAGCTGTTTTGTGTGTATATATACTGTACATCTCTTAACTGCCACATACACTATGCCACTTCACAATGCCAAACGGCTTTAACTATTTTCATATTTTGAAAAAGATAAATGTGAGAGGATACAGGTGAGCTGGCATGTTTGAGTTCTGTACAGAAGGGATATTTCATTCTCTCTTTTTCCTAGTAACAGACAAGAGAAAATTCACTGGTGCATATAATATATACAACCTACGAGGGGATGTTTATGCCTCATATATCAAACCATTGTGAGTATGACAGGTGCATTCACAGCTCTCTGTAACCCCTATCAGGGGAGAAGGCCAGTATAGAGCTGCATTCTATAAATATTTCCTTACTTCTTACATTTTATAATAAAAAATGTATAACTTCATATTCCAGTTATGAAAAATACAAGCATTACAAGCAGAGTGTGTTCTGGTGTACAACAGCAACCACACCACTAATATTTATGTGACATTGATAAAATGTGGATGCTGTAACATACTGTGGTGAACACTAGGTGGCACCATAACAGGTTTTGTGTACAATCCTAAAGCGGTGCTAAAGCGAAAAAATTGTGAGCTGGCAGGCTGTTAATTGTGGAAAAGGCACTAAGGGGGTTATTTACGAAAAGGAAAATTCACTTTGCACTGCAAGTGCCCTTGGAAGTGCAGTCGCTCTAAATATAAGGGGTAGATCTGAAAAGAGGGGTATCTCTGCTGATTTTATCATCCAATCATGTGCAAGCTAAAATGCTGTTTTTTATTTTCCTTGTATGCCCCCTTCGGATCTACAGCGACTGCACTTCCAAGTGCACTTTTAGTGCACTTTCAAATACACGTACAGTGCACAGTGGATCTTTAGTAAATAACCCCCAAATGCATCCTGTGTGCATAAGTGGGAGTTACGTAATTTCCATCCAGCCAATCAAGATGCCCAAAGACCTCACACCCAGATGAAGCTGGGGAATAGATATCAGTGCCGGTGAGATTGCTTGCAGACATTGCAAAAAATAAAAAATAAATTAAAAATCAACAGCTACAAAAAGTGTAGCGGCTGACTTTTAATAATCAGAGACGAATAATCAGGGACTCACCTGTCCCACGGTCCAGCAATGTGGGCAAATGAAGCCCCACTCCTCTCCCCCTCCTCTCCTTGGTGCCGGCATTCTTACTGTGGGTGCCCGGCTGTGGCTTCACAGATGGGCGCACACTGCGCATGCACAAGCCACGCTGCATGCTGTGAATGGCCAGGCAATGTTCTGGGAACTGTGATGTGTCTCAGAAGATTGCAGGGAGGGAGGAGGGAGAGGTGAACTTCCTTTTGGCGCCGCTGAGTCCCAGGAGGAAGTGGGAGCTGGGTGCCTCTAAAAAAAGGGTATCTTTTTCCATAAAAATAACAAACATGGTATACTTACCTGCTTTGTGCATTGTATTTGTACAGAGCAGCCCAGATCCTCCTCTTCTCAGATCCCTCTTTGGCTTTCGTGGCCCCTCTCTCCTGTCAAGTTCCCCCACAGCAAGCAGCTCCCTGTGTCCATTCAGAGATATTGAGCCCCGGTTCTGCCTGCCCCCTCTCACTCCTTATTGGCTAATTGATTTTGAGTGTGTTTCAGCCAATCGGGAGGAGAGACCCAGATGGCAGAGGCACTCGTAGGCATCGCTAGACAGAGATGGGACTCAGGTAATTATTAGGGGGTACTGGGGAGGCTGCTGCACACAGCGGGCTTTTTATCTTAATGCATAGAATGCAATAAGATACAAAATAAAATTCTGATGTTACACCCCTTTAAGCATATATCCAGGCAAAGGGCTGTGTTTACCTGCATGGGATGTACATGTGTTCGGCCTATCCACATGCAGGCAGTTCCATTAATTTTTATTGGGGCTGCTTAGACGCCGCTGCTCCCAATTTGACACTCACACTGTCTGCATTTAGGGACACACACCCACGTGGATGTCAAATTGGGAGCAGCATCTGTATGATTAATGGGGAATTTCACCCATTTTTTTAAAGTTAGACTCCAAATGCCCACCTGAATTATATTAATAATTGGATATTATACATTTTTTTTTTTTTTTGCAAGTACCTTTTTTCTTTTAACTTTAGCGGCACTTCCAGTTGCAGTTCCCTAGGCAAGTGACATAATTAGGATATCCTGTTGCCTCCTGAGATATTGACATCATCAATGTCGAGTCTTTGGGCATCCTAAGCGTCTAACATTGTTGTATTTCTAAACCGGAAATGACGGTAACATCAACCTGTAAACAGCAACACGTTGGCACAAGACCAGGAGGTGCATGCCGGGTAGCAAGCTGCATGAAATCCTGGAAGTAAATGGGCGCTGGCTTCGGATACCCACAGCCACAATGGCCACCAGCTTTTCTCAAACAAAGAGTGCAGTGCAAATTTTCTTTGAAACCACTTCAATCAAAGTCCAAACTGTCTTACAAATCCCATTCAATTTAAACATGTGGAAAATCTGTGTTTCTTATTGCCACTTAAACCAATCAGTGCGGTCCAATGTGCTCACCTTCTTTTGTGGACCTCAAAATTAATCAGGGTTGATAATGCATGTGTGTTATTTATCATAATATCTGGTACGTATCCCTCCTTCTTCTCCTTTTCCACTCTCATAAGATGTGGTTACATGTAAGAGGAACAACGTAGATAGTGCTCTCTGTACATACAGTGTGATACTCCAATACACTCCCACAAAAACGCACTCACATTAATTCCTTATTACCACACAACTAAATCCTTCATACGTCTTCAAACTATTGGAGATTATTTACGAAAGGCAAATCCACTTTGCGCTACAAGTGCACTTGGAAGTGCAGTCACTTTAAATCTGAGGGCTAGATCTGAAATGAGTGGAAGCTCTGCTGATTTTATCATCCAATCATGTGCAAGCTAAAATGCTATTTTTTTATTTTTCTTGCATGTCCCCCTCGGATCTACAGCGACTTTACTAACAAGTGCACTTGCAGTGCAAAGTGGATTTGCCTTTCGTAAATAAACCCAATTGTGTTGCAATAAATTGCTATTTGCCCATTCACCTCCCGTGCTCACCATCATGTATAGACCTCAAAACTAATCAAGGTCATAAATGCATGTGTGATTTCCCATCTCACATGATCTCCACTTGTCTTCTTTTCATGTACACTCCCAACCTCGTAGATATAAAAAAAAAAATATATATATATATATATAGTGCTCTCTGTACCCAATAATTCCAATAATGCACTCACAAATTATCTCCATTAATGCCAGTAAATCATCAATCCTTCATTCATATCATACTGTATATGCAGAGTCATCACTCACCTCTTATACTGAATCCTGAACATACATTCAAGGTTAAGCAGGCTTATTTAAATGATATTCTCTTATTTTCCTCTCATATGCTCTATCCTCCAGCCTCACGCCTTACATGCATTTGATAACATGTAAATAAAGAAATGGGACCAATAGTGCTCTCTGTTTCAAATCCCTCCTTTATTAAAAAAGTTCCCAGATAAAACACTCACATAAAAGAGCACCCTTAGAGCTATGGTATAAACTCAATGTATCGATATTAAAACCTCCAGAACACATGTACAAATCGCCAGGACTTAAGTCTACCTGCAGCTTGGCTCTGCCCTATACATGTTACACCAATGGGCTTCCTCAGGCTGGACTTTGATTGAGGCAGTTACATGAACAATTTGCGCTGCACCCTTTGTTTGGGAACATTTACTGGAAAATGAACAGGGCGTGTCATCCCTATTACTGGAATTTAAAAAAATGATAGATATACTGGCAGGATCAACAACTAATATGACTATATTATATGGATGACTTAAAAAAAAAATGAGATCATAAGTGTCATCTTTTATTTTGCCTATGGTTACACAATAGCATTTAAAATGGAGTACATCACAGTATCCAGATATCAATCCTCGTCCTCTATAGTCAGTGAAAATATAAGTTTTATTTCCTATGCAATCAAACTTCTATGCATGTTTCAATGATTTATTGGATAAACCTGAATAACTCTGTAAGTGGAATGCATATTATCACACTGTTGCTGTAATGATGATAATATAAATAATTTTATATGGTACTCTTTGCTATTATTTACAATGTGAAGCTCTACCTTGACAGCTGTGTTGTATTTGACATGGAGGAACGCCTTTTAACTTTTCATGTTTCTTTCAGGGTAATCTGTTTGTTTTCAGAGGCCTCAGGAACACATGGGAAGGAAATGTCCTCCATTTGTTTAATGTAATCCTCAGAAAAACAAACAGTCCCTTTCTGATCCTTACAGTCAGAGCGCCTGCCAGCCTAGCTGTTCATTTAACTGGTATAGCCTGTAATTTCTTGTCTGACCGGGACAAGATTATTTATATTTGGGATTGTGACAATTTTTCCCCCTTTACTGATTTTACTATTATTATGGTATTTTTTATTCTTTATCAAATAAGCTGCATAACTGATTCATTTTCTGTGTTCACGGCAACTATTTTTTATTAGGCAAGAAGATCGTGGACTTGTCAACCGATTGGGACATCAGAACACAGGTGATCTTTATAAAGTCTCCATTACAAGGAAGGTAACTGATGAAAACATACTTCTTTCTCTGCCTTTTTCCGCTATGTTATTCAGGACTGGACAGCTCATGATATTACTGCTGGTTTTGATTTCACACGGTGGCTGTCTAATGCTCTATCTTTCTTCTCATTATTGGAAGGGACAAGGTGGCGTTATACTCATTAAGATTCTTCCAAAGTGGAAGTTGTTATTTCTGGGATAAATAAGGTCATACCCTTGACTACTAAAAGCGGGCTGGGAAGTTAGGCACAGATTTTCATGCAGATACATCAATTGGAGTCAACATTTTTTGTCTACAAAGGCCCGCAAAGAGAAGTCTTTTTTTAGCTAACAAACGTCTGCTTGGTCTTGGGAGACGAGTGTTTAGTGGTGGCCTTCATCCCATCCTCACTACTTCTTCCATTCCTAGAGGGCCTCATAAGCCATTACCTACTGTAGATGAAGTAAGCTCCTGGTCACTTGCCACATGGGTGAATAGCAAATGTGTGTGCTCTTGGTTGGTCAACATTTGATAAGTTCCATTAAAATGTTCTGATATTTCTATCAGCTGTCCTATATATGTAAGGGAAGGCAGAGTGGGGGCTGGCACAGCCACTCCATCAGTGCTGGAAGAAAATTGGTAGCTGCCACGCTTCTATGCACAGCAATCCGATGGCGGGTGTTATCTCCTGTCCGAGTTGCTCAGGTTCCTGCCTATCCGCCCTGAACCTAAGTATTATTAAGCCTTTGCACCTATGTGTTAGTGTCCGAGCAATGTATCTTCACGTTGAAGACAGACCGCTCTGTTCCTGTGATGTTCACAGCCATCTTAGAAGTATTCCCATATATACTCATGCATTGTTTGATCCTGCTTTCATTCTCAGTGTTTTCCTTCTGGCTGTGTAGTTATATTCCCTTTGGTTTCTGTCCGTGGATACTTTCATTTCCTATTGCTGTGTGTGTTTTTCTGCATTCATTCCCCACTCTATTGCGCTTTACGCTTGCTCCCTGTGTCCTCTCCCCTAGCGTTCCTTCCTAGCTAGCTGCAGTAGGTTTCCTTGGTTCCTAAGCATACCCCGTGTTCTTCTGGCATGCTATCTGGTTGCACTGTGCCCACAAGGGTTCTCTAGAGAGCCATAACCTGGGGAATGCCTCGCAGCACAACATCTACAACTCCAGTGGCTATACAGAAGCCAGCTCAGTGAGAATAAAGAAGGGATTGGAGCTTCAGTGCTGTGCTGTAATTCACCCTCAGGAATGCCCAAAAATTGGGTTTTAGCCTGGTGTGAAAAGTAAGGACAAACTTTTGGAAAAAAACACCCTTCTACAGCACACTACAGCCACATTATAAGTATGGGAAGCAAGTGCTCCATGCACTTGATCCCCAGAGAATTTCCACAAAGATTTAAAAACTATGGTGATACATCTTCTTTATTATTATTATATTACATTTTACCTTTTTAACAGCAAGGCAACTCCCAGAGTTACCAGTCCACCACACACCATAGCAGGCTTATCGGTAAGTATCACAGGCAGGAGGGCAGTAAGCATACAGCCACCCGTCATGCAATTTTCATTTTTAAATATGATGGGAGATGCTGGCAAATGTTAAAGAAAGGGGCTTCATAAATGAGGCTAATACCTTCTGTGGAAAGGTGTAGTAAATCCCTTTATAAGTATACTATTTTGCCCTGTACACACGGTTGGATTTTCTGAGGGAAAACGTGCGATCGGATCATGTTGTCGGAAATTCCAACCGCGTGTGGGCTCCATCAGACTTTTTCCGTCGGATTTTCCGACGCACAAAGTTTGAGAGCAGGATCTGAAATTTTCTGACAACAAAATCCGATTGCATAAATTCTGATCATGTGTAGACAATTCCAACAGACAAAGTGCCACGCATGCTCACAATAAACAAAGAGATGAAAGCTATTGGCTACTGGCCCGTTTATAGTCCCGACGTACGTGTTTGACATCACCTCGTTCAGAACGATCAGATTTTCCGACAACTTTGTGCAACCGTGTGTATGCAACACAAGTTTAGGCCAAAATCCATCGGAAAAAATCGGACGGATTTTGTGGTCGGAATGTCCGACTGTGTACAGGGCATCAAGACAATGATGATTGTGCGCATGGATATATATGCATAGTATTATGTATATATATATATATATATATATATATATATATATATATATATATATATATATATATACACTGTATATATAGTTTATCTTCTCTGTAATAGAGCAAATTTACCTTATGCATGTAACGGTCTATCTAGGATGGAAAATATGGTTTCTGGTGTGACACATTCTTAGAATTCTGTACTCTGCCTTTGCTTAGTCATTTCCATTTGTTGCTGTCATATCTACAACTTTGTGGCTGTTCTTATGGAAACCAGCAAAGCAGCGTAAATAAATTCTGCTCTACAACTATCATCTACCATTCAGACTGTCAGCGCTCAAAAGGCTCACATGTTCTAGAGATATCTGGTAATAGAGATTGTTGTAAGATATTATACCTAAACTGAATACTGTCACCTCCAAAATAAAAGTATGTTAACAGAAAAAATGGTCCAATCTGCTAGGTTTAGAATGAATGGTACAAAAATGAAATATCTTACTATGAAAGTGGAGCTGAAGCTGGTTAAAAGAACAGATTGTAACATAATGTATGCGACCATTTTTAGAAATTGCTTATGTTTGATGCAAACATTTTCAATTTACCAAATCCAGTTTTTTAATACATTGGTGAGACCACACTGTCTGTTGAATTCTGTTGAATTCTAACATCAGATGGTATCTTTATGCAGGCAAAACCACTGATCGCCTGACAAAGCCCATGTGACCCCTCTTACTGCTGCTGTTTTACAGACACCAATACTTGGAGGGAGCCTGAAGCATATTACAACAGTCTTCTTATTTGTTAATATGTAACTATGGGCAAAACATTTAAATTGTACTGACCCCCTGACTCCTTTCACTTTCTTGAAATAAAGAGTACATTTATTACTCACACATCACAGGGGAGAGGGAAAGGGATTCAGATGCTCCAGACACATCAGCAGAACTCCAGAATCCACATGTTGCTGCACCGGAAGGGGCCTTTGAGGTGGCACTGACACTCCTGTCTTTAGAATCCACCAGCAGACATAGTAAGCAGCAAGCACATTTGTTTAGGAGAGTCAACCAGCACCTACTAGGACTCCATCCTATGCCTAATCGTGTTCAGGTAGTCAACCAACCCCATGGTGACTCCATCCTGTATCCAGCCAGGGACAGCCCAAACTCAGTTACACAGAGGCCTCTTCAGGCAGGCAGGCCTAGGTAGACACCCACCAGCCCTCACCAGGCCGCAGCACAGGGGGAAGAGACCTTGCTCTGAATTACCCCAAATATTTATACCATTTCCTATGATGCTCCACTGTCACTCCTTGCGATTGGCTTAGGAAGGATATAAATATTCTTAACCCAGGCCCACTGTGTATCCTCACACTAATGTCAGAGGTGCTAGTGACACCTACTCGTAGCAAAGGTAACTGACAGAAATAAAAAGCTGCGCCAACCCTCTAATTGATACACAAAAATAAAATAACAAAAAATGTGAATACTTAATAAGTGAATAATTGATACAATTATAATAATAATAAAAAATGTGAATGCTCAATAAGTGAATAATTAATACAGTTAACGAAACACCTCAAGTGTATAAAAATAACGAAAGTGCCTAAAAAATGACACAGACAAAAGTCCAATCAAAGAAAAGTTCATAGGTGAATCCAGATACTGGACGTTAGTGTTCTTAAATAGCAGCACCACAGTGGTTCAACACTTTCCAAAAGCGCATGAAGTGCCCGTCACCATATAGTGAATGCGCTTACCGGAAAATATATAAAATGAAGCGTTGCTATTTAAGAACACTAACGTCCAGTATCTGGATTCACCTATGAACTTTTCTTTGATTGGACTTTTGTCTGTGTCATTTTTTAGGCACTTTCGTTATTTTTATACACTTGAGGTGTTTCGTTAACTGTATTAATTATTCACTTATTGAGCATTCACATTTTTTATTATTATTATAATTGTATCAATTATTCACTTATTAAGTATTCACATTTTTTGTTATTTTATTTTTGTGTATCAATTAGAGGGTTGGCGCAGCTTTTTATTTCTGTATTGCTGCTGAGTGCTATATCGCATTTATTGCTGCTGCCTATATTGCTAGTTTGTTTGCTTTTCACTATTTTTCCTAGCGCGGTTTATATTTTCCTAAAGGTAACTGACAGCCAGGCTGAACTTAGGTAGAACTGACCAAAGTCAAACTACAATTAGCACTTACTGATTACAGCCAAGCACTCCAAATTTAAAGAGACACTCCTGCATATGGCAAGGTGGCTACATTTCATGTATTAGCATCCCCACTGTAGCATTGTTTCATTACCTATTGATCATGCCAGTAAACTTATTATTTTTCCACTTTGTGTAATCTGGTGACAATGTTGTTCATTCTGCTGTAAATTTGGAAAAACAGGGTTTGTAAAACATGATTAGAGGGGAAATTTTCCAAAAGGGACACTTGTTTCACTGACAGTTGTCTCTACACTGGTTTCAATTCGACAGCCCCTGATGAACCAATTTTAATTAGTATGTTGCAGTCCCTACTTGACAGAAGTTGAACGTTTGATCAACTTCTGTCAAAGGGACATGTCAGAAATTTTTCTTGCTCAATGGTTGCAGCCAATTAGCCCACTGTGTCTGAAAATAGTAAATGATATTATTATCAATGTTTAGTATTATTTAAAAAGTGTTTTTTCTTTGTATAGTGTTTAGCTATGAATGTCAATGGCAAAAGTCATATTTTCTAATTAGAAATCATCTGACACATTAAAAACAATGCACTCCCTGTGTGGCTGATACTGTATGTTATCTTAGAAATTGAGTTTTGGCTCCCTCAGGTGACACAAACAGCTCTCTTTAATAGAGCAAAAAAAAATAATCAAAGAGCATGCCTGTAAAAAAAAAAAAATGAAACGTACGTTCACTCTAGTAATAATCAATTTACAATTATTATTCATATGCCACATTTACCTTTAGATTATGGTCATGCTCTAATTTTCCTGCAATCAACCTGTGAAACTGCTGGCTACTATCAGCAGCTCTATGCAAGTCATGTTGTTGCTCAGTCCCCCTCTTGTCAGCAACATCCTGTGAGTGACAACATAAGTGTAAAGAGGAAGAGCGTGCAAGTACTCTTTAGTTATTGACAGGTGCGCTTGCATGCCACTGGATATACACTAAATAGACATGCAAGAACCTCCACCATGCTTCACTGTTGCCTGTGTAGACAGTAATTATTGTACTGCTCTCCAGCCCTTCTATGAACAAACTGCCTCCTGCTACAACCTAATATTTCAAATTTTGACTCATCAACAGCACACAGACCCTGCTGCCATTTTCTGCAGCCCAGTTCCTATGATTTTGTGGATAGTTGAGTCATTTAGCCTTGTTTCCACGTCAGAGATGTGGCTTTTTGGCCACAGTTCTTCTTTATACTTCTTCAAAAGAGCTTGAACTGCACACCCCATATATTATATATATATATATATATATATATATATATATATATATATATATATATATATATATATTACAGTATACCACAAAAGATGTAGCGAGTGTACAGCTTGTATAACAGTGTAAATTATATATATATATATATATATATATATATATATATATATATATATATATATATATATATATATATATACGGTATAACTAAGTAAAGCTATTGAGAATTGTCATGTAAAGTGTGTGATTTATGGCTAAGCCGGTGCTGACTACTTGTGTGATATTTGCACATTATTATTTTACCTCACATCAGGCTGCTATAGGATGACAGAAGCAATGTAATCATAACAACTAGCTGC
The DNA here is from genome assembly GCF_037356315.1 of Lithobates pipiens. NCBI lineage: Eukaryota > Metazoa > Chordata > Amphibia > Anura > Ranidae > Lithobates > Lithobates pipiens. The sequence goes on along the minus strand of NW_027507764.1, from coordinate 98,666,065 downwards.
TGATTAGTGAATCAGCCCCATGGTGTCTATATATTTTCTTTTCCATTCAAGTGTGCTGAGAAAGGTCCTCACACTTTGTTCAAACAAATGATGTCCTTTTTCCAGAGGAATTTCTAGCATTGCGGTTCCTCCTCTAATATGTTAACATTTCCACCACGGCTGTGTTTTTTCTATGCCTTGGGGATGCTCTGTCTCTCCCCCGATCCTTCTGAATTCTCCAAACACTGAATGTATCTTGTCACCATTTTTTCCACAGCTTTTTTCTACTGATAATAAATTTACCTCACAAGACATTGTTGGTATGCTTTCATTGTAGGCCTCACTTGGGAGGAAAGTGACCCTATCCATCTTAACACAGAGGAAGATAGTTCACAGAGCAGTACATGGGCCTGCACTGTGATAAGGTCATAATTCTTCTAAAAAATACAACCAAAGTATGATTTACTTCATGTGTGCCTGGAAAAATTTGATTCAAATTTTTTTTACAAACACATAAGTCTTAAATTAATTCCTTATTTTACAAAATAACCCATACATCCACTACTTAATGGCCCTGTAATCGATTTCTTATTACATTGTTTCCTTTTATTTAGATCAAGTAGTCACATTAGTCGCAGTCATGCACCCTACACATCCAATAGTCCATAGTCTCTAGTCCATCTCAGGAGCAAGCAAGAGAGGGTGGCTTCATTCCTACTTTCAGTGGCCCCATGGAATTTAGATTAAAGCAGCAAAACAAAAAAAAAAACAAAAAAAAAGGAATTCAGAGGAGGCTAAGGCACTTTTTTAAAATAAGGAATACATGCTTTATTTCGTTTTTCTTAAAACCAGAGTTTAGTGTCCCTTCACCCTTTGGAAATTCTCCTCCCATCACTACTGTTTTGTATCACCATCTTCAAATATTCCATGCCTGGCAGATTTGCCACAGGTGTCTGCCAAATATTTGGGACCAGGCAGAGACCTGCAGCATGTCTGCACACATGTGGGGTATTCCTACTGATGCATACACATGCCACTTGCTTCTGTTAATAGGACCATGTCGAGTAGGGATGAGCTTCGAGTTCGACTTGAACATTGCCTGTTCCCCTCCCTGTTCAGCGAACAGTGAACAATTTGGGGTGTTCGCGTCAAATTCAAAAAGCCGCGAACACCCTGTACAAGTCTATGGGAGAAATCTAAAGTGCTAATTTTAAAGGCTAATATGCAAGTTATTGTCCTAAAAAGTGTTTGGGGACCTGGGTCCTGCCCCAGGGGACATGCATCAATGCAAAAAAAAGTTTTAAAAACTTCAGTTTTTCGGGAGCACTGATTTAATGCTTAAAGTGAAACAATAAAAGTGTAATATTCCTTTAAATTTCGTACCTGGGGGATGTGCTGGCAGCACTCATGCAGCCCCAGACCATGGCACTGCCGAACTTGTCTTTGTACTCCTCACCTGTAAGGATGAGCCGAACGCCCCCCTGTTCGGTTTGCACCAGAACCTGCGAACAGAAATAAACTTTGTGTGAACTTTAGAACCCTATTAAAGTCTATGGGACTCGAACATTCAAAATCTAAAGTGCTAATTTTAAAGGATAATATGCAAGTTACTGTCCTAAAAAGTGTTTGGGGACCTAGGTCCTGCCCCAGGGGACATGGATCAATGCAAAAAAAAGTTTAAAAAACTGCAATTTTTTCAGGAGCAGTGATTTTAATAATGATTAAAGTGAAACAATAAAAGTGTAATATTCCTTTAAATTTCGTACCTGGGGGGTGTCTATAGTATGCCTGTGAAGGGGCGCATGTTTCCTGTGCTTAGAACTGTCCCTGCACAAAGTGTAATTTCTGCAGGAAAAAAAGTAATTTAAAATCACTCGCGGCTATAATGAATTGTCGGCTCCCCGTAATACAGAGAAGTCATTGAAAGTCATTCATAAAAAAAAAAAAAGCGTGGGGTTCCCCCAAATTCAATTACCAGGTCCTTCAGGTCTGGTATGGATATTAAGGGGAGTCCCACATCAATTTTAAAAAAAAATTACGTGGGGTTCCCCCTAAATATCCATACCAGACCCTTTATCCAAGCACGCAACCTGGCAGGCCGCAGGAAAAGAGGGGGGGATGAGAGAGCGCCCTCCCCTCCTGAACCATACCAGGCCACATGCCCTCAACATTGGAAGGATGCTTTGGGGGTCTGCGACCCCTCAAAGCACCATGTCCCCATATTGATGGGGACAAGGGCCTCCTCCCCATAACCCTGGCCAGTGGTTGTGGGGGTCTGCGGGCGGGGGGCTTATCAGAATCTGGAAGCCCCCTTTAACAAGGGGACCCCCAGATCCCGGCCCCCCGTCTGAAATGGTAAGGGGGTACAAAAGGACCCCTACCATTTCACAAAGAAAGTGTAAAAGAATGTTAAAAAAGACAAACACACTTTTGAAAAAGTCCTTTATTAAAAATAAAAAAATAAAAAAAAGATTCCAGCGGTGGTAATCCACTCTTGCTATCCAGTGACGGATGATCATCTCTCCAGGGTCCAGCGATGACTGATCTGATCCAGCGACGGGTGATCTCTCCCAATGTTGAGGGCATGTGGCCTGGTATGGTCCAGGAGGGGGGGGGCGCTCTCTTGTCCTCCCCTCTTTTCCTGCGGCTTGCCAGGTTGCGTCCTTGGATAAAGGATCTGGTATGGATTTTTAGGGGGAACTCCACGCCATTTTTTTTTTTATTTGCCGTGGAGTTCCCCTTAAAATCCATACCAGACCTGAAGGGTCTGGTATGGATATTTAGGGGGAACCTCACATCATTTTTTTTTTATTTGACGTGGGGTCTACTTAATATCCATACCAGACCTGAAGGGCCTGGTAATTGAATTTGGGGAAACCCCATGCTTTTTTTTTCTTCAGAAATGACACTTTGTGCAGGGACAGTTCTAAGCACAGGAAACATGCACCCCTTCACAGGCATACTATACACACACACCCCACGAAATTTAAAGGAATATCACACTTTTATTGTTTCACTTTAAGCATTATTAAAATCAGTGCTCCCGAAAAAACTGCAGTTTTTTTTTGCATTGATACATGTCCCCTGGGGCAGGGCCCAGGTCCCTAAACACTTTTTAGGACAATAATTGCATATTAGCCTTTAAAATTTGCATTTTGAACGTTTGAGTCCCATAGACTTTAATAGGGTTCCAAATTTCACACGAAGTTTAGGTCTGTTGGCAGGTTCTGGTGCGAACCGAACCGGGGGGTGTTGGGCTCATCCTTAATGTAAAGCCCTGCTTCAGGAAAATATCTGTTTGTGCTTGTGTGGAATCTCAAAGTGCGTAAGAGACCATCAGCAAAACAATGACTCCTGGCATGTATGGTGCGTATATCAGGGATCCCCATGTAGTTCAGTAGGATAAAAGGTACAAAATGTTTCCAAAAATGAGAAAACGTTTTCCAGTTTGTAAAGGGATGGGGGGATCAGGAGAGACAAAGTTAGTTTAATAGGTGAGGCCTACTTTAACAGTATTTTTAATAAAGGGACAGGTTAAAATCTCCATCAAGTGTTTTATTAATGTATTTGTCCTATTGGTGGAATTGCCTTTCACTTCCTGCCCCAGAGACACATGGAACTACTACAGTGATATACAGCATCCTTAGAAGCCCTTTGAATCTCAGATATGGATAAATATATCAAGCCAAGATGGCCCAATGTAAGTACTGTATGCAAAAAGTATAATTTCTGGAGTTCAGCTTTAATACCTTGAGTTAGACACTAAAAGGTATTATCCTAATAACATCTGCCTGCTTCTACCGTGAACACTATAAGCATTTTACTTTCTTTTTTTCTGCAATTAAAATGTCCTTTTTCGTTCTACTTCTATAAAAAAAAAATGATCTGGAGGTAGACTTTCTTTTTCCTAAAACAAAATTCTACATTTCTCCACATTTTATCCATGCAGGTTGGATAACTAAATCGCAGTGAATGAAAACTGTAACATGTGTTTGCAATTCAGCTTACTGTTTGTGCAGTATGTCATACTATGTGTATATGCTTAATTACATGAGACAGGATTTGTTTGACAAAAGGTGTAAATGGGACCTTTTGTCAGTAAAGACAGGGTATCTGCAGTGTAAAAACAGTCTGTTGTTGCACATGTGTTTCACATGTTGAGTTTTTCCATAGCCCTGATTGAGAAACTGTTGTAGGTGCTACTGGAAGACTCTCTAAGCAGGGACTCCAACAGCGCACCAAAAAACATAAACCTTCTATAATCAGAGGTGGTATTCCGAATCCATCATTTATAACTATTACTTATTCACTCGTGGAACACCTAGGGAATAATAAGGAGAACCTCATTAAGACTAATTTAAAAGACAATAAGCAGTGTCACCGTTGAAGAAACTGGGTGATTGATGAGTATGAGGATAATACAAAACCCGCTAACACATACAGAATCTGAAGATGTAAAAATAACTTTGAAATAAATAGTTCAAACTTGGCAATATACATCTACATAGCTGCAGTAACAGGGGTATTCAACATACATGTTTTCACATGTGCATACATATTTAATATTTGTTGATGCATGTTTTTATTTACATTAATGTGATTTTTTTCAAATGTATGGTGGAAATTATAAGGGCTTACTCACACTCGGCATGGATTCCTAGTATCCATGCACAATATTCCCTACCTTCCCATTTCTCTGTTGGGCTGTGTTCACATTGTGCTGGAAGCAAACATGCTTGCAGGTGGGTCCAACCTTGACTGTATACTGCCACATACTCTCCACTAGGGCCTACTTTAAAGAGGGATGATTAGGGCTTAACACACAGGCCACTAATAGTCCACAGCCAACACAATGCTCCATTTCTGCTACTTGTGTGCACAAATGGTGGGGCCTAAACACATTGCTCATCATACTCCTGGTCACCAATTGCAATGAGCCTCCTTGGCTAGGGACACTTCTTGTGCGGTGCCCTGATTCTCCAGTTTGTTTGCAGGAATGGGTACAGATGGTCTGCCAGACATCTGAGGCCCATGAGAAATGGCAGCACAAGTCAATTGCTACATGCTGCATAGAGAAGTTCAGCAACCCGCCGACAAGAGGGAGAGCACTTCACCCATCCATCAACTGCCCCAACCAGGATTGCAGTGGAGTTGTTTCTCCAGGATCATATATTCCACTGTGTATTTCTACATGAGATACATTAGTCTATCGGTTAGGCTAACTGGGTACTATCTCATCTTACATCACCAATGTTACCAGTATCCTCTTTACTTACGTCATAGCAGCCACAAGCTCTGGCTAACTCCATTTTATTAATAGTGAGGTAGTCCATAGGTGCAGTTAAAACAAGAGCATTTTTTCCATTCAGATCCCAATAGAAGGTGTGCCCATTCTGGGGTTAATGGAAAACATAATCCATAACCCCTTCCTTAAATCAGGCGCTGTCCTTTCACATCAGCCAACTTCACCCAGCTAGACTCCACCCACAGTAATAAAGAATGCTGCCAGGAAGGATGTGAACTCACCTCACTTCTTGGAAGGAATCTATGAAAATGTTGTGCTTGGACGTGGTTATTGATCACACAAATGAATACCTTTCACGATTCCAACTTAACTGTGCCCATGACCGTCTTATTAATGGGGGCCAGTGCACAGTATGCTGAACCATGCCCAGGCAGGGTATGGGCAGTTAGTCAACTAATGTGGATTTTACTTGGCAGATGTGCTTGAAGTTAAAGGAAAATAGTCATCCGAATTCTACTGTTTGTCATGTGGATTTCAGTATAGTACTGTCTACTCCTGTAGGCCCCTTTAGGCCCCTTTCACACTTTCCACAGCACATATTACATGTATCAGCACACAACAGTGCCGTTCAATTTCAAAGGCACCCCAGTGCACTATGGGAACCCACATGCACTGTGGCACTCTTTAATGTAAAAACAAAATTGTGTAATGGTTTGGCGGGAGGTGGGGGGAGGTCAGGTGGCCCTTAAGAGGTTAATGAATACATATCTGGTTAAAGAAAATGACTAACTTCAATTTTTATTATTGTGTTCTGTTATCCAGGTGACAAAGTACATATAGTACTTTGACCCACCTTCCTAAGTGCTGTCTAGGAAGGCTAGCTGCAGGATTGGGCCCATTCCCTCTCCCATGAGCATCTGAATACACAGCCAACAAGGAGATGGCTGCTTTGACAAATAACTCTTTTACACAGCTTTCGAGAGGCAATCAGGACAGGTCATGCAAAATGATGCCATGTGGCATGCACCAACATTTTTCTTTTCATTTAATCTGTACCGTTTTCATCCAAAAATATAATACAAATACAACAGAATACGTTATATCACTTCCGCATTTTTATTCTGTCAGACGAGAATTTTTGTAACCTTAGTAACCTCTTCATTTTGATATGGAGACTAGCATGCAGGCTAGCATGAAAAAAAAAAATCTCATCATGTGTAGCAGGCTTTAGACAAATGGAACAAAGTACTATGTGTACTTTGATTCCAAGGGAACAGAATACAATCTTAATGATTAAAGGCTTATTTTTTAAGTGGTAGTAGTTTATACATTTTAACACTTTAAGAATTGTTTATCATGACTCCTGCATTATTTTCTTACCCCATTTGCAATAAATGCGGCCCTCACAAGTTTGGTTTATTTAGTTAGGTTAAAGCCTGCAGAAGAGTGAAGTTTTGTAGCTTTTTCATAATGGTTTTTAAAACTCAGCTTTTCCCTTTTTTCAAAGTCAGACCAAAGACTGTGATTACCTGTTCACTACAGGAATGCAGAGCCTGTGGCGTATTCCAGCAGAGAGCCAATAGATCTAAATTCATCTAATGTAAGAACTAACATGCATGACTGACCTTGATTGTGTTTTTAAACCTTAGTAGAGCTATTTTAACGATCTATACAGCATGCAATATATATATATATATATATATATATATATATATATATATATATATACACATACACACAGTGCAAAGGTTTTAGGTAGGTGTGAAGAAATGCTGTAAATTCTGAATACTTTTATAAATAGAAGTGTTAAAAGCTTATTTTTATCAGTTAACAAAATGTGAAGTAAATGAACAGAAGACAAATCCAAATCAAATCAATATTTGGTGTGATCACCATTTGCTTTAAAACAGCATAAATTCTTCTTGGTACACTTGCACACAGTTTTTGAAGGAACTCGACAGGTAGGTTGTTCCAAACATCTTGGATCTCCTGAGGATATAGGTTGCCTTAATGCTTCTGTACCTTTATGTAATCCCAGAGAGACTCTATGATGTTGAGATCAGGGCTCTGTAAGGGCCAAGCCATCACTTTCAGGACTCCTTTTTATTTTTGTTCACCAAAGGGCTGGAGAGTGGTACAATAATGAGTGTCTGCAGGCAACAGTGAAGCATGGTGGATGTTCCTTGCAAGTTTATGGCTGCATTTTTGCAAATGGAATTGGAGATTTGGTCAGGAATCACGATCAGTGATGTTCTCAATCCTTAGAAATACAGGCAGATGCTTATCCATCGTGCCATACCATCAGGGAGGCATGCGACTGACCCCAAATTGATTATGCAGCAGGAAAATGAACCCAAACATACAACGAATCTCACTAGAAACTATCGTCAGTGTAAAGAAGAACAAGGAGTCCTGAAAGTGATGGTTTGGGCCCACAGAGCCCTGATATTACCGTCATAGAGTCTGCCTGAGATTACAGGAAGAGAGGCAGCCTACATCTACAGAAGATCTGTGGTCAGTTCTACAGGAACACAAATTACTTTCAAAAACTGTGTTTAGGTACTAAAAGAACTGATGCTGGTTTGAGGCCAAATGGTAGTTACCCCAAATTTTGATTTGATTTAGAGTTTTCTTCTGTTTGTTCACTTTACATTTTGTAAATTGATAAAAATAAGCAATTAAAATATATATTTTTGAAAGCATTCTTATTACATAGTTGGTGAGGTTGGAAAAAGGCACTAGTCCATCCTTTTCAACCTTCAGTGTGTGTATGTGTTTATGTCAACAGTACATTGTATATCCCTGTATGTTGTGATCGTAAGGTGCCCATCTAATAGTCTTTTGAAACTATCGATGCCCCTGCTGATACCACTTCTTGTGGGAGAGAATTCCACATCCTTACCACTCTGACATTAAAGAACCCTCTGAGGGGCGTGGCTTGGTGTCGGGACGAGATGGCCGCATTCTAAACTAGCTCCGTCCATGGGAGTCCTCAAGCCTTATATCTTGGAGCCTTCCACACGCAGACCATAGGGAAATCTAGGGGACAAGGCTCCCAGTCCCGTTCTCGCTCCCCGAAAGGATCCGACGTTCCGATCAGCCGCGGTATCCTGGAACTATTTCGGCCCCGCTCACGCAAGGCCGAGGCTTCACTTCAGGCCTATGCAGAGGCGCCTTCTCCCAGCAGGAGCCCGCCACCCACTGTGCGCTCCCAGACAGCGGACAGCCCACCGGGAAGGAACGCTCTTACTATGTCTGACCTCAGGGATGTGGCGACAGACATTAAAAACTCGCTAACGGCGGTGATCTCGGAGCTCAGGGGAGACATACATGCCATGCATACCCGAGTGTCAGAAGTGGAAGAGATAGAGGCCCGCCATGACACCGCCATTCTGCAGCTCCAACAGTCCTCCCTGTCCTACAATACACAACTGAAAGACGTTTTTGCATTGATACATGTCCCCTGGGGCAGGACCCGGGTCCCCAAACACTTTTTAGGACAGTAACTTGCAAATTAGTCTTTAAAATTAGCACTTTAGATTTTGAATGTTGGAGTCCCATAGACTTTAATAGGGTTCTAAAGTATGCTATATACTAGCTCCGTCGAATCTTCTTTATACATTCGACAGACGCCATAAGCCTTCAAAGACAGATTCGACCGAAATTCATGTGGATTTTCGGATGAATGCAATTTTTGAATGAAAAACTAAATAAATAAAAACGAATTTCGGGAGTAACTAAATAAATTAAGTTTTCGGACGAAAACGAAATTCCGAAACAAAATATTTTACTCTGCACATGTCTACCCTAGAGTATGAGAGACTGCACAGGGCCTTAAGACCAAGAAGCAGGGACACAGATCCTCCCAGAAATGTCGTATGCTGCCTTGTAAACTACAAAATCAAGGAAGACATCCTAAAGAAAGCTAGAGACAGACGTCACCTGCTATACCAGGGTGCTGAGATAAAAAATTTCCAGGACTTATCCCCCATAACTCTCCAAAACAGAAGGGACCTACGCCCCCTACTTGAAGTCCTTCACCGTAAGGGGATCCAATATAAATGGAGGTTTCCATTTGGCTTATCTGCTACAGTGGCAGGTCGCACCGCAATCCTGAGAATTCCACAGGAGCTTGGAAGATTCTGCGACACGCTTCAGATTCCTCCTGTTGAACTTCCCGACTGGTATAAGGCTTTCCGCTCTACCCAGCTTTAGAGAGCCACTTCTATGGATGCCATCCCAGAAAGAGATGACTTCCACATCAGGAGACGCAGATCATCATCGCCAAGGCCACCACAGCAAAGGAATCGAGGAGACAGATCGTACACCAGACTGACCATGATTTGTCTCATTGATCTTAACTCTTACTGATATCCCATACGGGAACCAATAGTTCATCCCTGTTCGGTTCCTGCCTTCACTCCCCCTTACACCCCCTCCCCCCTTTTTTTTTTCTCCTTCTCGCTTTCCCGGATACCTGGTCATGTTGCTAGTTCTACCTGAGAAAAAATTCTGTAGGCTACCATGTCTCTGAACTTTTTGACCAAGTAGTGCCACCACCACAGGGGATCAACTGGTCCCAACCTTTACTTTTTGTTTTTCCTGCCCCCCCTACCCATTTTTGTCCCCTCCCCCATTGCATCCCTTTGCACTTCCGCTCACGCGGAGATACTCATTTGCCTCTAGATGGGGACTGTCGAGAAACTCACACGCCCTAGAGGTCTTTTGGAGTTTAAGCCCCCCTAATCAGTTGAATAGGACTATATTCATGTATGGTTGCCTTACATATATCAGCTGCTTGGGGTGGTATCTGTTCTTTTCAGTTTTGATCTGTTCTGGTTTCCCCCTTTTTTTTTGTTGTTGTTGTTTTATCTGTTCCTTAGCATACCCGTCACGATTAGCTCCAAATGGCTAGCGATTACTGGTAAAGATCAGCCTGTGCCCTTGTCTATGCTTATGAAATGCAAGAGGTGGCCCCCGCTGCTGACCCTACCTGAGAGGCCCTCCCCTATTCCTGCTATCTTTTTTCAAGGCTGAATAGTCCTATTTGTTCAGATATCATTTTGAAGTGGGAAAAAACTGTGTGGTTGTGCAAGAGGGGGGGGGGGGGGCTTACGGGTCAGAATGTTTTATTGATAAGGTGGGCAAGATTATTACGGGGATTCCCTCCGATAGACACTTGTTGAATGCAACCTACTCCTATCTCATAAGTTACGTCTAATGATGGTTAGTAACTCTGCCTTGTTTTTGTTTTTGCATTAGGGTTACTTTTCCCTTTTTTCTCTTCATGTTAATAACATATACTGCGCTCCTCTTGTGCCTTAACTTTATTTGTTCCCATTGCTTTATTTGTTTTAGCAGGATCCCATTTGACTCCTTGAAACTATATGAGGACTCCCGTTGGACTGACCCTCACAAGGACTTGACCTGGACTACCCTCTACACCCCCACACAATGGAAGGAATCTCCGACCGTTGACCCTATCCGGAACTGCCGACTAAGGTCAGGGTAAGGTAGCTGGCTACTCACCCCTCCGGTATTTACTGACCCCTCCCTCCCTCTCCTTTCCACCATCCCTGTCCCCCCTCCTTCCTCCCCCACAGGCCTCTCCTTACCCCTGCTTAACCCCTGTTCCCGTAAGGTTGTTCTCTCCGGTCTCCCCCATACCACGCACAGTCTCATAGGAGTAATCTTATCTCAACATCTCTATTCCCGCTCCACTGTCAGATAACCACCTCGTTCCCCCACAGTGAAATTATAACAGCGGTTGCGGATTCGGCTCTGATCGGTCCGCAACACTTTATCTGCCATTCCTGTTAGCACCATGCATGCTCCGACCATGAATGTGAACTCTGCTACCTTGAAAATAATATCTCAAAACGTGAAAGGCCTTAATGTGCCGAAAAACGCAGCCAAATCTTGAGCCTGATGTCTAAGCAAAAGGCAGACATTATCTTTTTACAAGAAACCCACTTTTGTACAAGACATATCCCCAACCTTGTAAGTCACAAATACCCCATGGTCTACCACTCTACCAATCCCTTGGCAAAAAATAAGGGTGTCTCTATCCTTCTAGCGAAACATACACCCTGGCAGCTGGAAGAGTCCTTAATAGACCCTGAAGGATGGTATATATTCCTGAAAGGGCATCTTCATAACCTCCCTGTCACCTTGGCAAATATCTATAGCCCCAATACAGCCCAATTAAGTTTCTTTCGCTCAATTGCAGACCTTCTAACAAACTTTGGAAAGGGACTGACCATCCTTGGTGGGGACTTCAATACAACACTTCAACCCCTTCTTGATTCCTCGTTGGGTACATCATCCCTTCCCTACAGTACCTTGCGGCAAATCAGAACTCTCTTACAAAACCTCACCTTGCACGATACATGGCGTACCTTACATCCCAACACCAAAGATTACACCTTTTTCTCACACCCACATAACAGGTACTCCCGATTAGATTACTTATTCATTTCTCAAAGAGACCTTCCCTTTCTCAAAACTGCCACGATTGAACCCCTTGTTCTGGCTGACCACCACCCTATTTCAATACTCCTTACCCTCCCAAACCAGAGACAGGCCACAAAGATCTGGCGTCTAGGCGCCTCTCTACTCTCCTCGGAGGCTGACATTAACCTCATTAATTCTAGCTTGACCCACTTCTTGCGAGAAAATACTAACCCCTCAATCTTGACGATAACAATTTGGGAAGCCCACAAATGCACCATTCAGGGAAAGTTTCTAGAACCTGCAGCTCTCAGGAAAAGAGCAAACCAAGTTAAAATTTAGGAGTTGATACAGAAAATCCAAAGACTGGAACGGTCCCACAAACATTCGCTAGCACAGGATACCCGCCAAGATCTGATAGTTACGAAAAACTCCTACTGGAGACCTTAAACCGCAAAACCCAGCGTAAATTGATCTTGAATCAAAAACGTATTTAGTTTTATGAACAGAGCAATAAGTGCGGTAGACTTCTAGCCCGAGCCATACGCACAAAAAATGCTGCCACGAACAAACACACTATAAACGACACGTCGGGCAGAGAGCATACTTCCTCAGAGGATATAGCGACCCAGTTCGAAAATTATTACAAAGACCTATGTAATCTACCTTGCCCTACAGCTTCCACCGTGACCCAGCGACAAAGTGAGACACTTATTACACAGTTCCTTGATCAGTTTAGTCCTAATAAGATATCCAGAGACCAGGCTTCTGAACTAGACAATCCCATCTCAGAACTAGAACTAAGACAGGCTATCAAACAATTAAAACCGGGTAAGAGTCCAGGCCCGGATGGCCTCTCTGCCCCATATTACAAAACTTTCACGGACGCCCTAGTGACTCACTTCATCAGTGCCTTTAACTCCCTAAGCAATACACCCGCACAATTTCACAGGCTTTTAGAAGCACATATAACGGTCATTCCCAAACAAAGTAAAGATGCCTCATCGGTCACCAGTTACAGGCCCATCTCTTTACTCAATTCGGACATAAAGCTTTTTGCAAAAATTTTAGCCAATTGTCTACTCCCGTCCCTCCCCTCCCTTATAGGAAACTACCAAGTGGGTTTTGTCCCTGGAAGAGAGGCCAGGGACAATACTACTAAAGCCATTAACCTGCACCACTGGCTCACGTCCCGAAACCAGAAAGGATTATTCCTGTCCCTGGATGCGGAGAAGGCATTTGACAGGCTTTCCTGGGATTACCTGGAGGCGGTCCTCCGCCACCTGGGATTACCCGATAGGATGCTTAATCTTATCATGTCCCTTTATACAATCCCGACTGCCAGCATAAGGGTTAATGGCCGCCTGTCAAATGCCTTCCCCATCCGAATTGGAACGAGACAGGGCTGCCCATTGTTCCCCATTTTATTCATTTTGACGCTAGAACCCCTTCTCAGATGTATTCAGACAAACGATAATATTAGAGGAATTCAAGTAGCTGGGCGTATCCATAAACTAGCAGCATTCGCAGATGACATCCTGCTATTTCTAAGTGATCCGCTAACAACACTCCCGAATCTACTCAAAGATTTTGAAACCTTTGGCCGTATCTCTAATCTTAAAATACATTTTTCAAAATCTAGTGCCCTGAACGTCTCCTTACCAGGAGACTTAGTCTGCCAATGCCAAAGTACATTCCCTTTCTCCTGGCAATGGGAAGCCATAACGTATCTAGGAATCCAACTCCCCGTACGCCTTAGCGATTTATTATCAAGAAACTTTCTCCCTCTCGCGTACTATTGCCGAAGACTTACATAACTGGGACAAACCCCATTTCTCGTGGTTTGGCCGGGCAGCCATTCTCAAAATGAATGTGCTCCCAAGAATTCTCTATCTTCTACAAACAATTCCCATTCAACTCCCATCCTCCTTCTTTCTACATATTAAACGCTTATCCACCCATTTTCTGTGGAGACACAGAAGCCCTAGGATTAGTTACAATCAACTCACACACCCCAAAAACGCAGGTGGGATCGGCCCCCCAGACCTCAAAAATTATTACCTGGCCTGTCATATGGTCAGAATAGTGGACTGGTCCACTCGCGAGAGAGATAAGGACTGGATCCATATAGAGAACTCGCTCTCTGCTTTACCCATTAAAAACGCTCCGTGGATTCACCCCTCCCATGTTCCCAAAACACTAAAAGATCACCCCCTTATAAGCTCCACTCTAAACAATTTCAAGGAAGCTTGCTGTAAATTCAAGCTCTCCTCTAACCCAGGGCCTCTCACACCCCTCCGACTCAACCCAGCTTTCCCCCCTGGAATGTCTAACAATTTTCTCAAAAATACCTGGTCATACCGGGATGTTCAAGCCCACCAATTCTACAGCAATGAGGGGCTACTGGAGAACAGTGCTCTCCCTACCGAGAATGACAGCCCTCCCGGCCCCAGGTGGACATACTTTCAGATTCGCCACTTCCACAGAGCGGAAAACAAGGACCGTAAGCTCTCTATGCGGCTAATGTCGTTTGAGAATCTCTGCTCCCAAAACGCCCCCCAGCGACATTTAATTTCTACAATTTACTCTCTACTCTTTCAGGACTGGAAAGCATGTCAAGCATGGGAGAGAAATTTACAAATAAACCTCTCTGAGGAAGATTGGGAAAGAATCACACACAAAGGCTCACTGAATGTTCACACCCAAGAGAACAATTTCAAACTTCTATCCAGATGGTATCGGTCGCCTGAGCTGCTAAATAAGTATAAACCAGATGTCCCTAACAAGTGCTGGAGATGCTTAAGTGATGAGGGGTCGCTCCTACACATTTGGTGGACCTGCCCCAGAATCCAAACCTTTTGGACCCAGGTACACAGAATATCTAGCATTATCACCAACAGCACTATAGAATAAACACCAGATCGCATGCTACTCCACCATACCCTTGTCCCAACGCGCCTTTATTTGAAATCATTGAGCCTACACCTCCTTAACGCCGCCAAGCTCTGTATCCCAATTCATTGGGGCTCCTCCATTACTCCCTCTATTAATGAATGGTTAAATAAGGTAGCGAAAACAGCAGAAATGGAGGAGCTCATTCACATTGCCCGAGACTCCCCACAAAAGTACGTGCGGATCTGGGATAGGTGGACGCATTTCCGAGATTATGGCTGCCTTTTCTCCTCAGATAGCTCACACAGTTAAATACTCACCACTTAAACTCCTGTCTGAATTGGATTAGGACCTGGTCTTGACCCAGACAGTGCACTCTTTTCTAGATCAAAGGAATTTGAGCAGATTACCATACACCCCCACACAACGGTGCATCCCTGGCTGGGGGAGCCCGGAGAGATGACGCCCCTCCTTTCCTATACCCCTATTCCATCCCCTTCCCCTTTCATACCTGCCCCCACCCACACCCCCCACCCCATTTCCTGGTTCCCCGTTAACCTTCCCCTTTCGGGGAGGTACTCCAGACACAGACGACTCAGACTTCAGCTCGTCTGACTGGTGCCGGTCAGCCGTGTATCCACTCTTCCTGCCCTCCACATCATACTCCCATCTGACGTTCCTCCCCTTTTTTTGCCTTAGCTCTAATTCGCAATCCCCAACAGATTGGCCGATGCACACAACCAATAACACCCTCTGGAAACTCCAATTTTGAGTTGTGTGCAATGCACCTTCCGACTACTTGCAATGGGGACCTCTATCGGGCCAATTTACCCGATCTTCCCATTTACAGATGGAATTGTCTTAAGCCCTGTACACATGGTCGGAGAATCTGTCGGAATGCGTCTTATCGGACCGTGTTGTCAGATAATCCGACTGTGTGTGGTATGCATCGGACTGATTCCGTCCGAATCTCTGTCCGACCCAATTTTCCAACATGTTGGAAATATTTCCCGACCAACTGGGCCGGTCGGACCTAATCCGATCATGTGTATAGCATTTTGATCGGACCAAGTGCCACTCATGCTCAGATCAAATTCCTACATCAAAGCTATTGGCTACTAGCCTGAATGTAGTCCCATCGTAACGAAATTACGTCATCACGTTCTGAAAGATCGGACTTTTCGCCAACTTTGTCCGACCGTGTGTATGCAACAGTTTCGGACAAGATCCGACAGACAAAATCCGACGGGCAAAATCCAACGGATTTGGTTGTGGAAATCTCCGACCGTGTGTACAAGGGCTTAGGCTTAGATTGAGGTGAGAAGCAAGATCGGTTCGTCTTCGCTTCTGAATTTACACTGTTGTCTGTGATCACAACATGTACTGTGCTTTTTTTTAGTACATCCTGTACTGCTTGTTATTGTATTGTTTGAAAATTCAATAAATTCTTTATGGGAAAAAAATAAAATAAAGAACCCTCTACGCAGTTTAATGTTAAACCGCTTCTCTTCCAATTTCAGTGAATAGCTGTGTGTCTTTTTAAATTCCTTTCACTGAAAAGTTTTTTCTCAATGTTAGGGTTAAGAGTATGGTATTTGTGCATAGCTATCATATCCCCTCTCACGTGTCTCCTCTCCAGTAGGGATGAGCTTCGTGTTCGAGTCGAACGTACGTTCGACTCGAACATTGGCTGTTCGTGCGTTCGGCGAATTCCGAACGTTTTGGCCGTTCGCGTCAAAATTCGAGTGACGCGCGCGCGGACCACAATGCACTGCGTTGGCGCAGTGCATTGCTGCCCGATGATTGGCCAAGCATGCACTGTGACCCCGCATGCTTGGCCAATCGCAGCGCCGGCAGCGAGGAGAGCCATGATTGGCCACAGGCATCCTGCCTGTGGCCAATCATAGCTTAGGCTGTGTAGTGCACGCCCCACACTATATAAGGCCGCCTTTAAGGCGGCCTCCTGTAGTGTGTTACTTTGCATCTGAAGCAGTGGGTGTTCTGTGTACCTTCAACACAGTACACACCAATCGTTTTTGGCTGATTTCCTATCTTGCTGCTGTGTAGTGGTTGTTGTCTGTGCCCTGACTGCAGTATACACCACTATATTCACCTCACCTATATAGCTAGTGATCTAGCTTTAACCACTTAACAAATGCTCATTGCCGATTAACGGCTTCAGGGCGGTTGTTTAACTCAGAGAGGCCATTAATTAACGGCCTCCCAGAATTCTGCTCTCGCGTGCCCCGAGGTGTGCGGACTCGAGAGCATCCGTGACCGCCGGGTCCATAGCGGCCGTTTACCATGTGATTGCTCCGTCAAATGACGGAGTGATCACTTGGAAACAAACCGGCGTTATGTTATGACGCCTGTTCCTCCCTCCCCTTTCTGTACCGATCGGTACAGCGGAGGGGAAAGAGATCGGTGTCAGCAGCGATGTGGGCTGAATCTGCAGTGCCCACATCGCTGCTCACCGAATTTAACCCCTCAATTCCCTGCCAATACTCTGCAATACCAGTGCATACTCTGCAGTACCCTGCCATTACTCTGCAGTACCCCGCCATTACTCTGCAGTACCCCGCCATTACTCTGCAGTGCAGTACCCCGCCATTACTCTGCAGTGCAGTACCCTGCCATTACTCTGCAGTACCCCGCCATTACTCTGCAGTACCCCGCCATTACCTTGCAGTGCAGTACCCCGCCATTACTCGGCAGTGCAGTACCCCGCCATTACTCTGCAGTGCAGTACCCTGCCATTACTCTGCAGTACCCCGCCATTACTCTGCAGTGCAGTACCCTGCCATTACTCTGCAGTGCAGTACCCTGCCATTACTCTGCAGTACCCTGCCATTACTCTGCAGTACCCCGCCATTACTCTGCAGTACCCCCCATTACTCTGCAGTAACCCCCATTACTCTGCAGTACCCCCCAATACTCTGCAGTACCCGCCATTACTCTGCAGTACCCCCAATACTCTGCAGTACCCTGCTATTACTCTGTAGTACCCTGCCAATACCCGGCCAATACTCTGTAATACCCTGCCATAAATTGCCATACCCAGCCATACTCAGAGATACCCAGCCATACTCGGTGATACCCTGAAATACCCAGCCATAGACGCCCCCCACCCCTCACCGCCCTCCGGTGCTTCTACCAACTCGCCAGTACAATCAAAGCCAGAATCTTTTTTTTATTTTTTATTTCAGGCTTCCCAGCCTAGAGGTGAGATGTGGGGTCATATTGACCCCCCAGATTTCACTGTAAAGAGGACCTGTCACCCCATATTCCTATTACAAGGGATGTTTACATTTCTTGTAATAGGAATAAAAGTGATCAAAAATATATTTTTGGGAAAAAAAATGTCAAACTAAAATAAATAAAGTAAAATGAACAATAAAAAAATAAAATAAAAATTAAAGCGCCCATGTCCCCATGTGCTCGCATGTGCCACACATGTGAGGTATCCCCCCGAGAATGTTAGAGCGAGAGCAATAATTCTAGTCCTAGAATAGTGCGTGCTGTCTGCGTGCTCTGTACCCAGTACATACCGCTATAATATAGGGCAGGCCCCTACTTTCAAACATCCAACTTACAAACATCTCCTACTTGCAAACGCAAGGAGACAGCAGCAAGTGAGATGAAAAAAGATGGACGACAAAACAAATTATACAGGGGTGATAACCCTTCCCTATGTTTTCCAAAAAGCTTAAAGATATTTTTTTTGACTGGAACTACACTTTAAAAATGTACCGGTTGAAAATGACAAACAGATTCAACTTAACACAACAAACCTACACAGTCCCTGTCTTGTTTGCACCGCCTGTATACTGCTGTTCTGAGTATATAGGGCCTGGGGGCCACACGCATTTCCTTTTTTTAATATGGGTACGGGGTTCCCCTTAATATGTGTACAAGACCCAAATAGGCTGGTAATGGGCAGGGAGGGCTACCCATGCCATTTTTCTGAATGATTTTCAACCATATTGCAGGAACCAGATATAACATTAAACCCGCAAGCAGTTTTAAATGGTGTTATTTCCGTTTAATGTCATTTTGTGCAGGGACTGTTCTAAACACGGGAAACACGTGGCACTTCACAGGCATACTATAGACACCCCCCAGGCACCATATTTAAAGGAATATTTCACTTTTTTTTCACTTTAATCGTCATTAAAATCAGTGCTCCCGCCAAAACGGTAGTTTTTAAAACTTTTTTTTGCAGTGACCCATGTCCCCTGAGGCAGGAGGCAGGTCGCCAAACCCTTTTTAGGACACTATCTTGCATATTAGCCGTTAAAATTAGCACTTTCCAATTCGAACGTTCGAGTCCCATAGACTTCAATGGGGTTCTAACGTTCGTACCGAACGCGGGGGTCGTTCGCAAGTTCTGGTGCGAACCGAACCGGGGGGTGTTCGGCTCATCCCTACTCTCCAGAGAGAATAAGTTCAGTGCTTGTAGTCTTTCCCCATAGCAGAGATCCTTCAGTCCCTTTATTAGCTTTGTTGCCCTTCTCTGGACTCTCTCCAGTTCCAGCACATCCCTCTGGAGAACTGGATGGCATACTCAAGATGCAGGCCAGACCAGAGTCTTTTAGAGTGGGAGAATTATCGTTTTATCTCTGGAGTGAATCCCCTTTTTAATGCATGCCAATATTCTGTTGGCCTTGCTTGCAGCAGCTTCGCATTGCATGCCATTGTTGAGCCTGTTGTCTACTAGGACCCCCAGGTCCTTTTCCACCCTAGATTAACCCAGAGGTTCTCCCCTAATGTTTAACTTGTATTCATATTTTTTGCACCCAAATGCATTACTTTACATCTTTTAACATTAAACCTCTTTTGCCATGTAGTTGCCCACCCCATTATCTTATTTAGGTAATCTTGTAAGGTTTCCACATCCTGCGTAGAATTTATTGCCCTGCTTAACTTTGTAACAACCACAAATACCGAGATTGAGCTGTTTATCCCATCCTCTATATCATTAATGAATAAGTTAAAAGAATTGCTCCCAGGACAGATCCTTACCACACCGGACCATTCCGAGTACTCGCTGTCAGGATCACTTAGTGCTCCTGCTCTTCATTCCAGCATCCGAGTGATGGCTGTTGCATTCTCCCTGTCTGTGTTCACCTGCAAGGTGATTGATGGTCAGTCCCCTGTTATAAGCAAACCAAACACTCTATCCCTTGTTCCTGATAAAGCCTCCCGTTTGTCTGCCCTGCTTTGCTGTTGGATTTCCCTGTGTATGACCTGGATCGGATATTGGACTATTCCCTGAACTCAGCCGGCCTTTTACCTGGACTGACATTGAACCACGCTATCTGTCTGCTAAACTGCAAGTAGCTTGTTGTTTGCGCTGTTCGTGTCTGCATTGTGTATAGCATTGTGTATAAGTCCTGGGGGCAACTAAGTACCAATAGGCCTACTTGCCTTAATCGAAAGGGGGCTGCTATAGGTGAAGCACACAGTAGCTAGCTATAGTGTCTGACCAACTGCATTGGGGTAGATGTGACATTCGTGACCCACGCTATTTATCACCACCCATTGGACCCACCCCTGTAGCCAGCTTTCAGTCAAGGTACACACCCTATGGTCAATGCCGGCAGACCTCAGTTTGTACAGTAAACATTTGTGGGGAACAGTATCAAATGTTTTTGCAAAATCCAGATACACCACATCTACAGGCTTTCCTTTATCTAGATGGCAGCTCACTTCTTCATAGAAGAAGATTTTTTTTCACACCTGCTTTAAACTTTTGCATATATATATATATATATATATATATATATATATATATATATATATATATATATACACACAGTAGGTGCCGCCAATATTGTGTTTCCAGCGCGATCCTGTCGCGCTGGTTCCCGGCGACATGCTTCTCTACCCAGCGCGATCCCGTTGTGCTGGTTCTCACGCTGGCTGCAATAGTAAAATGTCATTTTCCTATAGTAGCGAGAGACTGGCGATAATGTCGCCTCACTAATGAAGCCTGCATGCCTTCTCGGGGGCATACCGGGTCCTTAGGTCCGGTAGGGATTTTAAGGGGAATCCCCTACACCAAAAAAACGGCATGGGGTCCCCCCAAAATCCATACCAGACCCTTATCCGAGCACACAGCCCAGCCGGTCAGGAAAGGGGGTGGGGCTGAGCGAGCGCCCCCCTCCTGAGCCGTACCAGGCCACGTGCCCTCAACATGGGGGGGTGGGTTATTTGGGGGAAGGGGCCCCCCCACCCCAAAGCACCTTGTCCCCATGTTGATGAGGACAATGGCTTCTTCCCGACAACCCTGGCCGTTGGTTGTCGGGGTCTGCGGGCGGGGGGCTTATTGAAATCCGGGAGCCCCCTTATGTGAATGAGTATGGGGTACAATGTACCCCTACCCATTCACCTGTGAAAAAAATGTAAAAAAAACACACAACACACAAGGGTTAAAATAGTTTATTGCACAGCTCCGGGGGTCTTCTTCCGTCTTCGGGGGTCTTCTCACTGGACTCCTCCGCTATCTTCTGCTCTTTTGCTAGCGGAGGAGCCCAGCTTTCTTCTTCGTCGCCGCCCTCTTCTTCCAACTTCGGGGGTCTTGTCCCTCTCTTCAGTTCTTTTTTACGGGCCACCACTTCTTCTTCCAGCTCTTTTAATAGTGGTGGCCCAGTCTTCTGTCTCCACCGCTGCCGCCACCGCCTTCCATTCTTCTTCTTCTTCTGGAGATGCTCTCTCCGGCCACAATGCCAGGGACGCGGTGTGCGGCGACTTATATAGGGACAAGGGGCGGGGTCACCAGTTGATGTCACATGGTGACTCCGCCCCGTATGATGTCACATTCCCAGCATCCTCCAGGACTGTGACATCATAAGGGGTGGGGTCACCATGTGACATCAACCAGTGACCCCGCCCCCTGTCCCTATATAAGTCACTGCACACCGCGTCCCTGGCATTGCGGCCGGAGAGAGCGTCGAGTCAACATCTCCAGAAGAAGAAGAAGAATGGAAGGCAGTGGCAGCAGCGGCAACAGAAGACCGGGCCAGCGCTAGTAAAATAGCTGGAAGAAGAAGCGGTGGCCCGGCAAGAAGAACTGAAGAGGGGGACAAGACCCCCGAAGTCGGAAGAAGAGGGTGGCAACGAAGAAGAAAGCCGGGCTCCTCCCCTAGCAAAAGAGCTAGCAAAAGAGCAGAAGATAGTGGAGGAGTCCGGTGAGAAGACCCCCGAAGACGGAAGAAGACCCCCGGAGCTGTGCAATAAACTATTTTAACCCTTGTGTGTTGTGTGCCCCCGCCTGCAGACCCCGACAACCAACGGCCAGGGTTGGCGGGAAGAGGCCCTTGTCCTCATCAACATGGGGACAAGGTGCTTTGGGGTGGGGGGGCACGCGGCCTGGTACGGCTCAGGAGGGGGGGTGGGCGCTCGCTCGTCCCCACCCTCTTTCCTGACCGGCCGGGCTGCGTGCTCGGATAGGGGTCTGGTATAGATTTTGATGGGGACCCCACGCCGTTTTTTTCGGCATAGGGGATTCCCCTTAAAATCCCTACCGGACCTAAGGGCCTGGTATGCCTCCCAAGGGGGAACCCATGCCGTTTTTTTTATTTGGCGTGGAGTTCTCCCTTAGGATTCATACCAAATACAGTGGCTGGTATTGGCGGGAATCCAATTCGGATCCCCACACCAGTGTGAACCCAGCCAGCGATGCTTGTCACTTCTCGGGAAAGGAAAAGAAACAGTTTTCCTTTCCCGCTGCGAGCCAGCTCGGCGCTGGCTCCCACGATGGGGCTCGTAGGATGTCAATCTCGCCAATAGAAGCAGCGAGATTGACACAATATCGAGGTCACCTACTGTGTATATATATATATATATATATATATATATATATATATATATATAGATAGATCTATATTATGACATTGCGGGTCCCTGTCATTGTGGATGTTGCCAGGATTCTCAACTAGGCAGGTTAATGGGCACCAGGATGATTGTTTAATTTGGAGGAAACTGTTTTTTCAGTTTTCAGTTTCCTCCGTGGTTGGTGAAATCCAGTTTGGGATCTGGAGCTTGGAGATTTCGTAGTGACCTGGGTAGGATGGAATCTTCAATCCTGGGACCAGATTTAGGGAACAGCCAGCACACTGGTTATGTGTGCTGTCCTTTTTGCAGACTCAGGACTAGGGTTCTGGGCTCCACCCTACTGAGGAGTCCAGGTGTGCAGGGTAGAAGTCAGAGGGTTGCACAGTGCAGTCTGTGATGTAACAGACAGAAGGCCAAAACCTGAGGGCCAGAGCAGCAGGGAAGCTCTGAGGAAATAAGCTGAACCTGGAGCTTGGAGATTTCGTAGTGACCTGGGTGGGATGGATTCTCCAGTGCTGGGACCAGATTTCGGGAACAGCCAGCACATTGGTTATGTGCGCTGGCCTTTTTGCAGACTCAGAACTAGGGTTCTGGGATCCACCCTGCTGAGGAGTCCAGGTGTGTAAAGTAGAAGTTAGGGGGTTGCACGGTGCAGTTTGTGATGGAACAGACAGAGGGCCCAAGTCTGTGGGCCAGAGCAGCAGGGAAGCTGTGAGGAAAAGAGCTGACAGAGGTGCAGCTTTCATACAGGGACACAGGAACACTGTGTTACAAGGCCAGGAGGCTGAATCAGACTTATTTTATTTTGTGTTGTTGCTGGAAACCCTTGCATGGGCAACAGTTTGTGTTATTGGACATTTTCTTTCTCTTTAATAAAAGTGGGCATACAAGCCCTTAAACGGCACAACTGGTGAGTGCTACACATATATATTTATACTTATATCAACAGCTCACTTATCAGATCCAATGTTCTTTAAGCTGTACAGCCATACCCCACTTTTAAGTACACAATGGGGTTTATTTACTAAAACTGGAAAGTGAAAAATCAGGCTAACTTCTGCATAGAAACCAATGAGCTTCTAACCCCAGCTTGTTCAATTAAGCTTTGGTAATAAAACCTAGAAGCTCATTGTTTTCTATGCAGAAGTGAGTCTGATTTTGCACTTTTCAGCTTTAGTAAATAAACCCCATTGTGTACTTAAAAGTGGGGTATGCCTGTAGATCTGAACATTTTTTAAGGTTTTTTTTTTTTTTAAGGTCTTTGGCTGAACCCTGGTTGAGAAACCCTGAGCTTACATTAATTTAATGAAAGCTTTGGAAAAAATATAAGTTATATGAATGTGTTATAGCTTGTATGATCAGTGACTGAGTTTTTTTTATATGTTTTTATTTACTGAGCATTGTGAACAGCAGGATGAGGGTCTTAGTATAGTTTACAAGTAGTTTTCAAGAGGTAGGAACCCTGTCTGTTTCTACAAGTAGATATGAGAATTTTACTCAAAGTGAAAATCTCCCTCAAGTACATTGATGTTGATGAGTTCTGAAAATGGTAAATAGGGTTCTACAGTCTTCTATATCTTGTGTTTAACCACTTGCTTACTGGGCACTTAAACCCCCCTCAGTCCCAGGCCAATTTTCAGCTTTCAGCGCTGATACACTTTGAATGACAATTGCGCGGGCATACAACACTGTACCCAAATGAAATTTTTATCATTTTTTTCCCACAAATAGAGCTTTCTTTTGGTGGTATTTAATTACAGCTCGGAGTTTTATTTTTTGCTAAACAAACAAAAAAAGATGCAAAAAAAAAAAAAAATCATGTTTTAATAGTTTGTTATAAAATTTTGCAAACGGGTCATTTTTCTCCTTCATTGAAGTGCGCTGATTAGGCGGCACTGATAGGCTGCATTGGTGGGCACTGATGGGCTGCATTGGTGGGCACTGATGGGCTGCATTGGTGGGCACTGATAGGCTGCACCGGTGGGCACTGATAGGCATAGTTAAGGCGGCACTAATAGGCACAGATAAGGCGGCACCGATGGGCACAGATAAGGCGGCACTGATGGGCAAAGATGGGCACAGATAAGATGGCACGGATGGGTGGCACGGATAAGTGGCACGGATGGGTGGCACGGATGGGCACTGATAGGTACCACAGATAGATGGGACTGATGGGCACTGATAGGTGGCACTGATAGGTGGCTCTGATAGGTGGCACTGCTGGGCACTGATGGGCGGCACTGCTGGGCACAGATGGGCGGCACTGCTGGGCACTGATGGGTGGCACTGGGGTGCAGCACCTTTGAGGCAGATTGGGTGGCACTGTGGGTGGCACTGTGGGTGGCACTGTGGGTGGCACTGTGGGTGGCACTGTGGGCACTATGGGCACTGACGGGGGGCACTGACGGGGGGCACTTACTTTTGCTTTTATTTTATTTCAGGATGGCACTGCGGGAGGCAGGTGGGCACAGGCAGGTGGCAGGTGGTCCCTTGTATTGATGGCCGTGATCGGGACTAATGTCCCGATCACGGCCGCCGGCGATCGGCTTTTTTTTTCTCTCCTCGTGCTGTCAGCGCGAGGAGGAATAATAGCCGATTACCGGCTCCGTTCTATCACATGATCAGCTGTCATTGGCTGACAGCTGATCACGTGATAAGGGGTCGGGATCGACCCCTTACACGGATCGGTGATCAGGCGAGTCTCACGGACTCGCCGATCACAGAGCGCGCCGCGCGCGCCCCTCAGGGGGCGCGCAGGCCGCTCGTAACCGGGACCACGTCAATAGACGTAGTCCCGGAAATGTAGGTCCGCGCTAATGCCGTCATTTGGCAATAGCGCGGATCTCTAGTGGTTAAAGGTAGACTTCGTATAACTGTTAAATTGCAAAACAATTTTGATCACATTTGTCTTGGTTTCTGTTTTCTCAAGATCTGCTAATCGCAAACAAGCTGATTTCCTAATTAGAGGTTAATGAATTGGGGTGAAAATATACCTTGCCATAGAATTCACTTGTCACATTTCTCTGAATCTGCGGCTCCATCAGTTTTTGCTCCATATTAGTCCCTTTAGCATCTAGTCCCTCTAGAGGTCATTGTTAATTGAAACCAGATGTTTACATCTGTAATTTTGTATTTAAAGAAGCCTTTAGGCATATCAGCATT
Source organism: Lithobates pipiens (assembly GCF_037356315.1). Taxonomy (NCBI): domain Eukaryota; kingdom Metazoa; phylum Chordata; class Amphibia; order Anura; family Ranidae; genus Lithobates; species Lithobates pipiens. Next base: position 98,640,501 of record NW_027507764.1, on the reverse strand, counting down.
TTGAAAGTGGTTGGGCATTCTGAAAGTGGAGAGTGGATCATTGGGATTGTTCACCTCTACATCTATACCTCACACCAAGAATGCCTTGCCATGTGTGATAACTCTTCTTCACAGTTACTGGGAGCAGAGGGGCTCGTGCTGTGCCTGTGCTTACCACCACCATTGCATCATCATGACTAGTACAACTTTTTATTTTGCTCATATTTCCGATCTGCACAACTATGAAATCCTGAATAAGAGTGATTAATATCAGCTAATTATTCTTCCAAATGTTTATGTGTACTAGAGCTATGGCAATTCCATAAGCAGTACGAGTTGTTTTCACATAAAGAGTTGTTATATCTCTAGCATTCTACTGGGTTTATGTGACATGATCGGTTCAGATGCACGCAATATTAAGAAAAGTTCATCTTCACAGTAAACCTGTCATGACAGATAATACATGGGCTGTCATTGCTGACCTCCTTTTAAAATGCTTACTGCCTTGCTTTTATGCTGTTCCAATTTCTTAAATATTTTCAAAAAAATAAGTTCTTAACTGCACAGCATTGGACCAGCATGAGATCCAGGCAAGTAACAGTTTCAGAAAGAAAGGACAATTTTTGTCTCACAGGAGGGTTAGGTTTTATGGCGATAGGTTCTAACACCTTAGTCTACTTCTATGAGTCCATAGGGTTTAAGTAATCCTCAAACCAAAGGAGAGCTAGGTGACGTTGAGATCAATGTATTCCTATCTTCTTGAAGTTTAAAGCCCTAATGAAGGGGATCTTCGATAGCCCGTTAAACATGTTGTCTTGTTAACTGACTTTTTTATCAATAAGCAGACTTACTTTCTTGGTCTTTACTGTTGGTCTGGAGCTGTCTTTGTTTTATATTATGTATGTTTGTCTCATGAAAGATTTTCTTTAATAAAATGACCTCAGTCTTTAATTGTGTTGAGACTCCACAGAGCCTACTGCAGCATGTGCTTGTTTCCAGAAATGCTAGCTAAGCATGTTGTATGTCAATATTTCTTTATCTTTCCAGCATAGTTATAGTGGTCCCTAAACTATTTAGAGAATAGCCATTTGTTAGGAGTAACCAACATGCTCTCCCTCTCCCCACATCCTCTCCTTATGTTCCTGCAGCCACAACTACTCATCCTATCTTTTTCCCCACAGAGGGTTGGTTGCTGGGCAATGCTTCTCTACTTCCATTTTTCCACCAGAGCCAATTTCCTTGTGTGGTATTCTTGTTGCTAGGTAGTAGATCCACGCTGCTTGCTTAGCTTTCTCTCCCTTGATTGGCAATTAGCACTGTGGTTGTTTAAAAAATCACAAGCCCAGGGCCACAGTTGTTTTTTCCTGGCTCCTGTACATTTTGCCTTGCCTTCTGATTGCTTCTGTTACTGACCGTTTGCTTGGAAATGGATTACGCTACTGATTGCTGCCTGCCCGGAACCCTGCTTGGATAAAGGCCCCTGCCACTGCTTGCTCTGACCCCTGAACATTTGTCATCTAGCCTGTCATTTTCTCCTGCACCTTCTTTGAAGTGTTCCATGTCCAGAAGTCATCTAACATGGTTCATAAACTCTCCCAAGAATATATTGTAGCGATGACACTTTGGACAAGGTGTCTGTCATGTACAAATTTAGTTTTTGCCTCAGAACATTAAAGGAGTTCTGAGGGTTAATTATGTAAGTTTAACTTTGACATCAGTTTGGCTGGGCTGTATTAGAGTTCTGCCTGGTCATTAGTGATGGACGAACTTCTGACGGGACGTTTCGCTAACGCGGAGCGCAAACGTGGCCGATAGTTCGCGAACCGGAACGTTCGCGGCGGGCCCCATTGACTTCAATGGGAGGCGAACTTTGCAAACCTACAGGTCAAATTTTTAGCCACAAAATAATTACTAGCTGTGCAAACATAGTCCCACCACATGGCCAATGACATAACACATGTATGAGGTGAATCTGGGATCGACAACTACAAGCATTCTTTTTTTATATGGGAAATTGTTGTGACAATTCAGGACTGTGGAGCGCATGAAGGTAATGGAGGAGAGGGAAGGTCAGGGTAGGCAAAGAAGAGGGTGCAGGAGATGATCACCAGCAGCGTGATATACAGCAATGACACCTGCACCATGATAGAGTCATCTGACACCAGCACCGTGATAGAGAGCACTGACATCAGCAGCGTGACATACAGCAATGACACCTGCACCGTGATAGAGTCATCTGACAACAGCACTGTGATAGAGAGCACTGACATCAGCAGCGTGACATAAAGCACTAACAGAAGCACAGTGAAATACAGCACTGACAGCAGCACCGTGATAGAGAGCACTGACATCAGCAGCGGGACATACAGCAATAACACCTGCACCGTGATAGAGTCATCTGACAACAGCACCGTGATAGAGAACACTGACATCAGCAGTGTGACATAAAGCACTAACACTAACACTGTGATATACAGCACTGACAGCAGCACCGTGATAGAGGGCACTGACATCAGCAGCGTGACATACAGCAATGACACCTGCACCGTGATAGAGAGCACTGACATCAGCAGCGTGACATAAAGCACTAACACCAGCACCGTGATATACAGCACTGACAGCAGCACCGTGATAGAGAGTACTGACATCAGCACCGTGATATACAGCACTGACACCTGCACTGTAAGCAGCCCCAGGAGGAAGTCAGCATAGCACAGGGATGGTGGGAGCCCCTCATATTGAGCATAGCACAGGGATGGTGGGAGCCCCTCATAATGAGCATAGCACAGGGATGGTGGGAGTCCCTCATAATAAGCAGCCCCAGGAGGATGTCAGCATAGCACAGGGATGGTGGGAGCCCCTCATAATAAGCAGCCCCAGGAGGAAGTCAGCACAGCACAGGGATGGTGGGAGCCACTCATAATAAGCAGCCCCAGTAGAAATATGACACCGCTCAACCTCTTCAAAGAGGAGGGTACGGGCATATAGTACGGTGTGCTTTTTTTGGACAAGGAAGTGAGCCAAATGAAGAAAGAAGGTCTCTGTGCTCGATTAAAAAAATTGTTTATAGACATATACATGGTCTACTGGTCACATGTGTTGAATTCCTCCGAGATCCATGCCTCATTCATTTTTAGAAATGTGAGGTAGTTAACACTGTCGTGAGCTAGGCGAGTATGCTTATCGGTCACGATTCCCCCTGCTGCGCTGAACGTCCTTTCGGACAGGACACTGGATGAGGGGCAAGCCAACAGTTCGATTGCAAATTGGGCAAGCTCTGGCCAGAGGTCAAGCCTGCCCACCCAGTAGTCCAGGGGTTCATCATTCCTCAGAGCGTCCACATCGGCCGTTAACCCAATGTAGTCGGACACCTGTCGGTCTAGGCGTTCCCTGATGCTGGATCCGGATGACACCTGACGATGGGTCGGCTGAAAGAATGACCTCATATCCGAAGTCACCAACACATCTTCAAACCGGCCTCTTCTTGCAGGCGCTGTTGGATTGGTACCCGCAACTCCTTCTCTGGGAGTGGGAATTGCTCCTCTGCCAGCGCACGCAAAAGCAGAATGCAGAATTTCTCGAAGCAAGGCCTGGAAGTGCTCCATTCTGCCAGCCCTCTGTGACGGCGGTAACATTTCCGCCATTTTGTGTTTGTACCGGGGGTCTAAGTACGTTGCCACCCAGTACTGGTCCTTGACCCTTATGCTTTTTATACGGGGGTCCCTATTAAAACACTGGAGCATGAGGCCCCTATTTGCACAAAACTGGAAGCGGTGTGGTGGCCTGACTCCTTCTCATCATCCAGGATAATGTCGTCCTCTTCATTCTCCTCTCCCCATCCACGCACAACAGGGATCCCAGAAAGGTTTAAAGCATGCTCTTCTTGCTCCTCCTCATCCGCCCCGGCACCATCCTCCTCTGACTCCTCTTCAGACTCCTGTTGTTGACTTGTCTCAGATAGAGTAGCCCCCCCTGGGAATTCATCCAGCATTGCGACTTCCTCATCTTCCTGTTCCTGCTCCTCCACAGCTTGATCAATGACACGCTGCAATGCACGCTCCATAAAGAAGGCATAAGGTGCCATGTCACTGATGGCACCATGGCTGTGACTGACCAGTTTGGTGATCTCCTCAAATGGCCGCAGAAGTCTGCATGCGTCACGCATGAGCAGCCACTGGCGCGGTGAAAAAACCCTCAGCTCCCCAGAACCTGTTCTGCCGCAGAGTTTATACAGGTAGACGTTAACTGCACGTTTCTGCTGGAGCAGCCTATCAAGCATATAGAAGGTTGAGTTCCATCGCGTCGGGCAATCGCAAATAAGACGTCTGACCGGCAGATTGTGTCGCCGCTGAATGTCAGCAAGGCGAGCCATGGCCGTGTAAGATCTTCTGAAATGGGCAGAGATTTTCCTTGCCTGCCGCAAGATGTCCTGGACCCCAGGGTATTTGACAACGAATCGCTGCACGACCAAGTTTAAGACGTGTGCCATGCATGGCACGTGCGTGATTTTGCCATGTTTCAATGCGCTAAGCAGATTGGCACCGTTGTCACACACGACTTTACCAACTGTCAAATTGAGCGATGTTAGCCACTGATCTGCCTGTGAACGCAAAGCTGAAAGGAGTGTCGGGCCAATGTGGCTCTTGGCTTCCAGGCACAACAGACGCAGCACGGCATGGCAACGTCTCAACTGGCATGTCAAATAGGTTCTGGGGAGCTTGGGCGGCGCAGCGGAAGAGACGCTAGCAGCGGAAAAGGAGGAGTCAGCCGAGGAGGAGAGGGAGGAGGATGGAGTAGGAGGAGGAGGAGAAGAAGGGCTAGGCCTGCATGCAATCCGTGGCGGTAAAACCAAATCTACACGGGTGCCACGGGTTACATGCTTGACGGCCGTCAGAAGGTTCACCCAGTGGGCAGTAAGAGTGATATACCTTCCCTGCCCGTGTTTGCTAGACCACGTGTCTGTGGTCAGATGTATCTTGGCACCGACACTGTGTGCCAGAGATACATTTACTTGCCACTGAACATGGCCATATAGCTCTGGGATGCCCTTCTGTGAGAAATACTTCCTTCCTGGGACCTTCCATTGTGGTGTTCCAATGGCCACAAATTTGCGAAAGGCCTCCGAGTCCACCAGTTTATATGGCAGTAGTTGGCGGGCTATGAGTTCTGACAAGCCAGCCATCAACCGTTGGGCAAGAGGGTTATCCGGCGTCATTATTTTTTTACGCTCGAACATTAGGCCCATGGAAGCCTGCCTTTTTGCATAAAAAAGTGAGCTTGGCGTGATGGAAGGTGGAGTGGAGGACAATTGTGAGGAGAGAGGAGAAAAGAGAAGTAGAAGACGAGGCTGGACGGTGAGAGCCTGGAGTGTGGCTTTGTGTGTTCCGTTGCTCCCACTGGGCTCGGTGATGGCTGCTCATGTGCCTTCTTAAGGCGGTCGTCCCTAGGTGAGTGTTGGGCTTACCGCGACTAATGCATTGACTGCAAAGATTGCAGATGGCAACGCTATTGTCAGCAGCGGACACGTTAAAAAAAGCCCACACTGCGGAGCCATGTGCCGGTGTCCTGGGAGCGCCAGATGTGACCGTACATGGATGACATTTGCAGTCTGCTTTTTCCCTCCTGTGCAATGTAAGTTATTCCTGTTCTGCCGATGAAGGACTGCTGCAGTATAGGGCAGCGGTCAGCAGTAGTGCACTTCAACCCTATGTATTGTGGACCTATACCAGTCCTTATAGAATGGCAGACTGTACCTCACTCAACCCTATGTACTGTAGCACCCTAGAATGACCAAGTTACCAGTCCTTATAAGGACCTTTGTGGAACAAGTAGGTTGTGTGTGAGTGATTAGCAGACTGTACATCAGTCCCTATACCGATGAAGGACTGCTGCAGTATAGGGCAGCGGTCAGCAGTAGTGCACCTCAACCCTAATGTATTGTGGACCTATACCAGTCCTTATAGAATGGCAGACTGTACCTCACTCAACCCTATGTACTGTAGCACCCTAGACAGACCAAGTTTCCAGTCCTTATAAGGACCTTTGTGGAACAAGTAGGTTGTGTGTGACTGATTAGCAGACTGTACGTCAGTCCCTATGCCGATGAAGGACTGCTGTAGTATAGGGCAGCGGTCAGCAGTAGTGCACCTCAACCCTATGTATTGTGGACCTATACCAGTCCTTATAGAATAGCAGACTGTACCTCATTCAACCCTATATACTATAGCACCCTACACCAGGTTATTACCAGTCCTTATAAGGACCTTTGTGGAACAAGTAGTTTGTGTGTGAGTGATTAGCAGACTGTATGTCAGTCCCTATACCGATGAAGGACTGCTGCAGTATAGGGCAGTGGTCAGCAGTAGTGCACATCAACCCTATGTATTGTGGACCTATACCAGTCCTTATAGAATAGCAGACTGTACCTCACTCAACCCTATGTACTGTAGCACCCTAGACAGACCAAGTTACCAGTCCTTATAAGGACCTTTGTGGAACAAGTAGGTTGTGTGTGAGTGATTAGCAGACTGTACGTCAGTCCCTATACCGATGAAGGACTGCTGTAGTATAGGGCAGCGGTCAGCAGTAGTGCACCTCAACCCTATGTATTGTGGACCTATTCCAGTCCTTATAGAATGGCAGACTGTATCTCACTCAACCCTATGTACTGTAGCACCCTAGACAGACCAAGTTACCAGTCCTTATAAGGACCTTTGTGGAACAAGTAGGTTGTGTGTGAGTGATTAGCAGACTGTACGTCAGTCCCTATACCGATGAAGGACTGCTGCAGTATAGGGCAGCGGTCAGCAGTAGTGCACCTCAACCCTATGTATTGTGGACCTATACCAGTCCTTATAGAATAGCAGACTGTACCTCACTCAACCCTATGTACTATAGCACCCTACACCAGGTTATTACCAGTCCTTATAAGGACCTTTGTGGAACAAGTAGTTTGTGTGTGAGTGATTAGCAGACTGTACGTCAGTCCCTATACCGATGAAGGACTGCTGCAGTATAGGGCAGTGGTCAGCAGTAGTGCACCTCAACCCTATGTATTGTGGACCTATACCAGTCCTTATAGAATAGCAGACTGTACCTCACTCAACCCTATGTACTGTAGCACCCTAGACAGACTAAGTTACCAGTCCTTATAAGGACCTTTGTGGAACAAGTAGGTTGTGTGTGAGTGATTAGCAGACTGTACGTCAGTCCCTATACCGATGAAGGACTGCTGTAGTATAGGGCAGCGGTCAGCAGTAGTGCACCTCAACCCTATGTATTGTGGACCTATACCAGTCCTTATAGAATAGCAGACTGTACCTCACTCAACCCTATGTACTATAGCACCCTACACCAGGTTATTACCAGTCCTTATAAGGACCTTTGTGGAACAAGTAGGTTGTGTGTGAGTGATTAGCAAACTGTACGTCAGTCCCTATACCGATGAAGGACTGCTGCAGTATAGGGCAGCGGTCAGCAGTAGTGCACCTCAACCCTATGTATTGTGGACCTATACCAGTCCTTATAGAATAGCAGACTGTACCTTACTCAACCCTATGTACTATAGCACCCTACACCAGGTTATTACCAGTCCTTATAAGGACCTTTGTGGAACAAGTAGGTTGTGTGTGACTGATTAGCAGACTGTACGTCAGTCCCTATACCGATGAAGGACTGCTGCAGTATAGGGCAGCGGTCAGCAGTAGTGCACCTCAACCCTATGTATTGTGGACCTATACCAGTCCTTATAGAATAGCAGACTGTACCTCACTCAACCCTATGTACTATAGCACCCTACACCAGGTTATTACCAGTCCTTATAAGGACCTTTGTGGAACAAGTAGGTTGTGTGTGACTGATTAGCAGACTGCAGCAGAAGGGCAGAAGTCAAGTATAATATCCTTTCTATATTTGGAAGAAAGAATATTATACGTTTACAAGCCTATTACCATACCACTGATACCAGTCCTGAAAAGAACCTTTGTGGACCTAATATAGTAACAGCTACTGATTAAACTGACCCTCACTGCCTCACACACTGCTTCCTGCCTATCCCTATATAAACTGACAAAACAGAGGCTACTGGAACAATAACTGGAATAGCACTTTTGCGGACCTGATAGTAACAACTAATGACTAAACTGACTGTCCCTACAGCAGACACACCGTCCTGTCCCTTTCTCTAAACTGACAAAAGACACTCAGGCTGCTGCAACAATCAGTAGCACAGCAAACCTATATCCTGAACTACACCTAACACCTATACCAGTCCTGAAAAGAACTTTTGTGTACCAAATAGCTAGCGATTTGGGTCAATGCAATCTCTCCCTGCTCCACACAGCAACCTTTTCCTATAGTGACAGAAGAAAGAACGTAAAATGGTCGCCAGATCGGGTCTATTTATAAGTTAGGGGGAATGTCCAAGTGTCCATGTGCTGTAATGTCTCAATTGGCTCTCCTGTTCCCATGATGGATGTGTCATCATAGGTCAAAGTTCTTTTACACAGTTAACACGGAAGTCCGCCGGGCGAACGGCGCCAATAGTCTGCCGATCGGGCGGACCGCGAACAGCCGAAATTCGCAGCGAAACGACCGCCGGGCGAACCGTTCGGCCATCCCTACTGGTCATGTGTACAGTTAGGTGCACATGACAGGCTCAGAACCAGGCCTGGTTGGACGATTTTCCTATCAGTGTTCCCTGGAGCCAATCAGTGGGTGCGCCTGGTCCCGCTGAGGAGTCTGGGGAAGGGTACTTAAGATGTTGAAGTCACGTGTTCCGGGTTCGTTCGTGAGGCCATAGCTGCCTGTTCCTGATTCTGGACCGGGGTAGCCCCACGAAGGGTCCCGGTCACAAGAGCACGTGTCGCTCCACAACATGGTTCGGGTGATTAACCCCAGTAACTGAGGGAGGATTCGAGGCGTCCGGGTGTGCTCTCGGCTTGGAGGGGCACTGCAGCTTGTGTAAGCAACCGGGGGAGGACTCTTCAGAGGAGGGCCAACAAGCTGGCATCCCAACAAGTGCCTGGTTGCTAGGTTGTGAAGGACATTAATGAATCCACGCTTTTCCAATGCCGCCAAGGAGACAGAGAACGTTCCAAGTACTGAGGAAAAGGTTCCTGTTCACTTTTTTGTTACCAATTATTCAAGGTCAGAGATTTCACAAGTTCTGGATCAAAGTGCTGACTGCCATAATCTCTGGCTTTGAAGCGTCCAGCTGCGAGTGGCTACTCTCTGGGTGGTATCAGAGACTTTCTGATGATTAGCAGTTCAAGGTACCTGAGTTTCTTCACCCTTGCCCTCTTTTCCAATATGAGACTGTGTTTGTTGGATGTTACCCCTGCAAATAAAAACCTTTCTAAAGGAATTTTATGTTGTCAGCGTCCAAAGTCGTTGGGTACTAACCCTGGGAACCCCTAGACGTGGAAGAACAAGCCAAGCGGAGGTAACCGGTAAGCCCAAAAGTTAAGGCTGCCCTATCAAGCATTATGGCCACTACATGATCATCATGCCTTAAGTCCTGGGGGCATCCAAGTACCGGTAGGCATACTAACCTCAAAATGTATTTCCACATTTGCTTTTCAAATTTGATTATGTGTTTGGTATGTATTCTCATTCACACATTTCCTACCTTCCTGGGCGTTAGACTGCATGCAAGTTACTCTCAACAATTTGAAATGAGAGGCAACTCAAGATATCCCCACTGGCAAAAGCAGGACACGCTGAGTTTCCTTGTGTGTACATAGAGAGCAGAAGACCAGCTTGTAGTTCTTAAACATTTTGTTATAAAAGATATGATTCAAATCTGGTTTACAACTGATAATGATAAAGGTACCAGCTTAGCACCGAAATTAATAATTATGGTAAAGATTAAATTCCGAGGCCTCTGCAAACAGTAGAGCCCCATCTGCATAACAGATGACAACTTCAATATTGACATTTACAGAAAAGAGCAAGTACAATTTAAGCAACAACTTTATATATATATATATATATATATATATATATATATATATATTTTTTTTTTTTTTTACTGAATTCAGGGAATATGATAAAATCAACTCTTGTACTTTAAGGGTTAAATGCCTAACTTTACTCTAGGGGTACAGAGATAAGGTGTATAACTTACTCTATACCTTGTTCCAGTGCTGTTCTCTTCTGCCAAATGCTTCAAGCTATGCACGGTCTGTGGCCAGTGTTGCCAACCACCCGAAGTGAAGTTTACTGGCAGAATGCAAAAATTTACAAATGGCAACACATTTTTTCAGGCAAAAATCATGAACTTTACTGATGGAGCAACATTTTTTACTAACAATTCAAAAAAGTACCTAAAATAAAAATTTTCAGTGCTAGGCAGTGCAAATAACAACATTTAAACGGTAAACACATAGCTAGTCCTTCTCGCAATGTGTTTAAGTTAAACAAAAGTCAAAAACCCTATTTCTCCATTGACATGGGGATGAGGTTACTATAACCCAGCCAGGGCTCAGTCAGAGGGCTCCAGCTTGGTGGCTCTGGTTTTATCAGAGGTTGCGGCAGGAGGTGAACAGAGTCTGTGGACATGATACAGGAGGTGGGCAAAGGCTGCAGACATGGTAGTGTCCTCTTCACCCCTCACAGTAGCTTTCTCCTCTGTCCACCTTCATATTACCTCTCCACATCAGTGTGTCCTCCTCCTGTGCCCCTTTCACCTCTCCACAGGGCAGCACATCATTGTCCTCCTCTGTCCCCTGCACGGCTTTACACCCTCCTAGTAATAACCTCCTCTGCCCCCTTTTTGCTATTCCCCCGCACACAGTCAGTGTCACTCTCCTCACCCCTCCTCGGCTCCTCCTCTGCTGACTGCTGTGGCGAGTGCACTATGCACTGTTGTGGCACAGCCAAGAAGGAGTGGACTGGCTTCTATTCAAAAATATGCTAGCCGGCCGAGCATGAACGAGCTTTCCCGAGCCCTGCCGGCATCAGAACGGCGCATGCACAGTTGCATGGTCGGCTCGCGGCAATTTTTTTTTTACGGGCAGTGGTGCCCATAACGGATATTTGCAGGCAGCCCGAAAATCAACTTAAATTTATGGGCTGCCTCTAAATTAATGGGCGGTTGGCAACACTGTCTGTGGTCAGTCCCTGGGTGTTATCATGTACGATTAAGGCATATTACACTGCATTGTATGTGAGGAGGCAAGCTTGCAACTGGGACACAAAGCAGCTTAGGTAAAAGAGTTTGCAGGACAGGTTACATGGGTGAAGCGACCCTGCTGAAACCAGAAATAAGGTAAGAATTACATTTTATCTATACGCCCCTAGAAGCTGAAAATCTATAGGCAACTATCACACTTAGCATCGTGTGTTTTTTTAATAAAAGAAGAATTTTCCTTGTGTTTTGATGATGGAGAGAGTAACTGGAGCTTATAACATAAGATACATATCTCATAGTTTAAGGAATATCTCCTAAATATTTTGCGATATTGTTGTACAAAGCTTAAAGGTTTATGGGTGTTTCACAGATGGGCCTGTAGGGCTATCCCGGAGAGGGCCTTTTTTAATCTGCAGGGGCCTTGCAGGCTTTCTCTGTGCAATCACGCTTCCCTCTCCCACCCCACCCCCAAACTTCTCTTCCCTTTTGTTTCTTATGTCCTTTATATACTTAAAGTGTTGAATGATTCAAGCATAGCAAGGATTGTTTGCTGCTCTATTTTGTGATGTTTCCAGCAGGTGCATTGTTAGGTCTACAAAAGATCTGGGGCTAGAGCCCCTAGCAGTATAGTAAAGAAAGTCAGACGCTTGGGCAGGCATACACATGTATATAATATATGTGTGTGTGTGTGTATCCCCAGAGAGCCCAACCCTTACATCAGAGTCCCCAGAGAGCCCCCCACTTACATCAGGGTCCCCAGAGAGCCCCCCACTTACATCAGGGTCCCCAGAGAGCCTCCCCTTTAAATCAGGGTCCCCAGAGAGCCTCTCCCTTAAATCGGGGTCCCCAGAGAGCCTCCCCCTTAAATCAGGGTCCCCAGAGAGCCTCCCCCTTAAATCAGGTTCCCTAGAGAGCCTCCCCCTTAAATCGGGGTCCCCAGAGAGCCTCCCCTTAAATCATGGTCCCCAGAGAGACCCCCTTAAATCAGGGTCCCCAGAGAGCCCCCCCTGCATCAGGATGCCCAGAGAGCCCCCCCCACTTACATCAGGGTCCCCAGAGAGCCTCCCCTCCCCTTGGGGACCCCTGCAGAGACTCTGGGCTATGGGCCCCAGATTCAGGGCTATAGCCCCAAAAGCCACCCCCTAGTGACGCCACTGGTTTCCAGAAAATTTTCAATAAATACAATTGAAACAAAAGAAGAATATACCAATGAAAACTCAGAATGCCATCCTTGGAGAAAACTTGTTGAGTTGAGAATTGTTGAAAAAAAACAATTAAAAATTTAAATAAAAAAAGATAAGTATATATGCTCATTTGGTCTACAGAGCTATATAATTACTTCTGTGAGATGTTGAAAGATGTTTCATTAGTAACTCTTATAAAAAGCTACGCACACATTTATGAGCTTTCATTTATAAACACACAGCTCGCTAATTAGAGTTAAATATTTTACTGCAAAATTTTGATTTGATTTAAAAGCATACGTTTTATTGGTATATTGTTTGCTGCAAATGGTATAATATGTTTTCTTTACAATTGTTTTACACCATAAGTAGACTTATATCCTTTCAATCTTTTTTTTATTATTATTATTACTGTTATCATTGAGCAAGTGATTCAAAGGCCTTTATCTGATTATGGTGAAAATTCAAAACCCAATCTTCAATTTCATCTTGGACAAAAGCAAGTAGTCCCTGCAGCTTCAGGTGATAATCTCATCTGATTTCTGGTGCTGTGTCCCACGGATTAGCCCACTCAATAACCCAGTGCTCCTGTTCAGCCTGTCAGAAAGATGCCCATTTTAAGGCTAAAATATGGACTTTTTTGGCAGAGGAGTACTTGCACTGGGACATTCCCTATCAGATGAGCCAAAACACCTTCTTTGCGTATAACATTATATTTATGTGCCCAGAGATCAGCTTTAAAACCCAAACCCAATCACAAGGGTTGGAGCATCTGTCAGCTATCTGTGTCTCCACATGAGAGGTTTCTCCTCTATATAACATCACAGAAAATGAGCAAGAAAATTACCAAATTTGCTTCCTATTTGTTAGGATTCAGGCAGAACAGAAAGGACACAGACACTAATGCAGGCCATACATGGTCGAATTTTGAACAAATTTTCTTTTCAAAATCAGAAAATTCGTTTTTTTTGTGATCCAATGATGCCACCATTGATTTTTGAAATTCGGCCGACCAAGCCTTCAATTTCACCTCATGTTGCTACAGAAAAGAATTTTCTTGGCCGGGAATCTTCTTTTCTCTCCGTAAATTTTCTTTTATCTCCGTTAATTTTCTTTTCTTATTACATTTCTCGCACGATTCTCCCATCATTGATTAGAAAATTGTTTGTTTTTAAAAAAAATTCCAACATGTCCGATTCCTCAAATTTTATTTCCGCACGAAAATCGACTGTTGTTGCAGCCCACTAATAGTGCTAAATTCATACGAAAAATTCTTAGATACGATTTTCGAAAGAAAATTCTTTCGAAATTCGAACCGTGTATGGCTGGCATTACACAATTTTTAATAGAGTGAGAATGATACAAAAACCTCTGTCAGGAGTTATATGCAATGGAGCTATAATTAGACCTACGAAAATCTATTCCAACCCTAAAAATCAAAGACCTCTCAGAAACAAAGAAAAACTCCAAAACCATAATTAGTATAGCAATATATAAAGTGCTTCAGGTGTCTTCGAACCAATAAATAAACAAACACAAACCAAAAATAATATGAATTTATCAAAAATTTATCCCATGAAATACCACATGCCACAACTCCCCAAAACAGCCAATATGCGGTTGCATAAACCTAAAAATATTTAAATCAACAAAAAAGTCCTTAAAAAAATAAATACATATCTAAATGCTGCCTGCATTCCCCATAAGGATTTTTCCTAACTTGTTGCTCAGGGGATAAATGTCAGACAGAAGAAGATAGAAATCTCTTCCGTGGGTGATACTGATGAGTTTTAACAGTAGATTAGAGATAAGAGGAGTGATTTAATCAAAATAGATTTTGATTGCTTTTGCAGAAATTTAAACAAAGTTTAAAATTTTGCTATGTTGACTGATTAGATAAACTTTGCTTAAAAATAAAGCCATGTGTAAATCCTGTCAGCATATTATAAAAAACAACATATTACTGGTAGATGTTATTCATTTTTCTGGTGCACTTAATGGTTAGATTACCAAGAAAAAAAAGACAATCAAACCTTAGCGCTCACTCAGACAACCTAAGGTATTTCCAGCGGTGCTGCTCTCCTTCAGTGCGGAAACTCCAAATTCACTACAAAGAAAAAAAGGAGGGTGCAAACGCCTAGTGAATTACCTTTAAAACCAATGACATTTATTAAAAGGTGCCAAAGACATACAGTACTCACAAACATGAGAAGCACAAATACGCATATCATGCACAACTCCAATGTCAGGGCTGACAATCACTGCGGTTGGAAAACTGACGCGTTTTCGGGAGACATGCTCCCTTCCCCAGTGCTCTGAACTAGAACAAACTTCACAAGGTAGACAAAACCTAGTGAAAAATGAATATACTTTTTTTACATTTTTTAATTTAAAAAAAGTTTTTCTTTGTGCTTGAAAATGTAGGGTTCAGATTCCTGTCATTCAATTGGTATATAACATTGTGTTCCCAGCTAACAAAAGGTTATTTTTCAGCAAAAGAATGGGTCTATGATAAAGGATCTTCCCAGATTCTCAAGAGCCATTCAAATCCTATTTCACTCAAACCAAACCAAACAAAAAGGAACCCAAAAAACACTAAAATCATGGGCAAATTTTCTCACAATGTTATGATTTTGGTGAATGGGGAAATGAAAAATCTTTGTTTTGCTCAATTGTATTGGAAAGACAACAGCAATGTGCACCAAAAAATCTTCAGTTAACCAAAATTTAGATTTTTAAGAGTTACAGCATCTTACATGTTATCCTGTGTCTCTGTATTGACTTAATAAACAAGACTTGTTGTGTACTGGCTACACCAGTTTAACAACAGTGCCTAGTACATAAGCATGTATGCTTGCATGTATATCTTGATATTGTACCTACTTATTGCTTCATTTGGCATGTGTTGCAGTCTAACAGAACGCAAACACATCTTTTGATCTGTGAACCTTAATGGCAAGTATCTACACGACTGTCAGCTTCTTTCCTGGAGCGAAGGTGGACTCCAGCTAGGCAAGGCATACATTACATATAACTAAGTCTGTTCTTATTATAGGCTCATAGGGAACAAGCCAGAACTATACACACTGTATATGTGCCAACTGGGTGTAACATTGTAACAAGAGAGATTGATATTAGTTGTACAGAAAATCTGTTCAGCAATCTAGTTTGTGCTAACATCAATTGGAACTTACAAAAATCTATTAGAACAAATTTAACACAGGCTGAAAGAATTTATTTTGCTGGTCTAACCAAGAAAGGAAGTGAAATCAAAAAAGACCAGGGTTGATTTTCTAAAACTGGAGAGTGCAAAACCTGCTGCAGCTCAGCATAGAAACCAATGAGGTTCCAGGTTGAACAAGTTGAAGTTAGAAGCTGATTTGCTACCATGCAGAGCTGCACCAGATTTTGCACACTCCAGATTTAGTAAACCAACCCCAGTACCGTGTCTTGGTCTTATCATACAAACTATACTAGTAGGAAAAAGACTTGTGTAATGATGCAATCCTAAAAAATTGTTATATACAATATAGATGTGTAAAGTTTGCATGCTCAAAACATTTTTAATATTTGTGATAATATTGATATTTGTAGCACACATTTCACCTTTACTTGCTTAGGAAGCCACAAGAGAAGTAGAGATTGAGTTTAATTTATTAGTCTATGGCTACCCATACATCTTGAGTTTGATTGGGGCTCTTAGTATACATCAACACTGTGTGTTATTTATTATAGTGTTCGTATTCCTGAGTTCTACAATAGCAACCAATCACAATCAGTCTATTTTGACTTGAGCAGAGTCAACCCTGACTGTCTGCTATGGTTTACTGCACTCAAGAATTACTGTTTATGACCTTGAAGCTCCAATCTGGAGCTGGACCGTTTCAGGAAACGTATCCAATGCACCATATCCAGTGCATAGGGTGAACCTTTTGTATTCTTGGCAAGGAATGATCATTGTCCCTTGGGTTGTAATTATTTTTTTTGCTGACATTAAGAAGACATTAAGGAAGACTTTACTACTAATTTTGGCACCATGCATTTGAGTCTACCTCTCAAAGACCTCTCAGAAACAAAGGAAAAAAAAGAGAAAACCATCTTGACTCCAAAACCATAATTAGTATAACAATATGTAAAGGGCTTAAGGTGTCTTCAAACAAATAAATAAACAAACACAAACCAAAAATAATATGAATTTATCAAAAAAGGCCTCAGATGACTGTATTCCATGAAATACCACAACTCCCAAAAACAGCAAATATGTGGTTGCATAAACCTAAAAATATGTAAATCAACAAAAAAGTCCTTAAAAAAATAAATACATGTATGATTTTGTTTAGTCTATATTTCTGCTTGATAGGGATGAAGTTTGGGTTCACGCACAGTGGTTCCTTGGCTAATCTGCGAGGTTTGAGGTTCACGGACAAAATTTTAAAGGACTTATAATACCCTGCCTCAGGGCTTGACAAATTTGCTTTGAATCTAGGAGCCAGCTTAAAAAGTTAGGAGCCAGTTTTTTTTTAACCAACAAAGCTTACGGGTAGAACATATAACATGCTTCCGAAGGTAAACTTATCCTTTACCCTGTTGCATTCTTTTTCACACATGTTTAAAAAATCAGTTTAGGCCTGAAGATTACATAAAACGCCCAACACATTATATATTTTCTGAAAGCAGACACCCTAGAGAATAAAACAGTGGTAGTTCCAATTTTTTATTTCACGCGATATTACCGCAAAGGTAAAAATGTCATCAAAAAGTGCAAT
This sequence comes from Lithobates pipiens, assembly GCF_037356315.1. Taxonomy (NCBI): domain Eukaryota; kingdom Metazoa; phylum Chordata; class Amphibia; order Anura; family Ranidae; genus Lithobates; species Lithobates pipiens. The sequence goes on along the minus strand of NW_027507764.1, from coordinate 98,623,441 downwards.
ATTTTACCCAACTGTTTGGTAAAATCTAAAAGTTGAGGTTGCACTGAGTAAGTACATGCCCAACAAGTCAAACCTTAAAATTGCATACATTTTTTTTGCATGAAATGGCGTCAAACTTCAGTACATTATATTTCCCATAGGCGACACTTTAAAAGCCCCTTATAGGTCATAATTTTAGCATTACAAAGGAGGTCTGGGGCTAGAATTATTGCTTTCAGTCTAGCATGCATGGCAATATGTGTGTCACAATCTACCTTTTTTAAGGCAAAGCTGCCCTTTGTGCACAGACTTGCTGTAGGAGGATGGCCTTGGTTATGCACAAGCATTCCTCTTTTAAGGAGGTTTTAAGGATGCCATGATAATACAGTGAGAAATTACTCAGCCACATGATAGTCAGGGGATATCAGGCGCAGAGCAGCAAGAGGCAATGATGTTCCAGCGGCTGGAGCTTACTGAGAAGTGCTGAAGGGGGGGAGCGTATGATGAGCTGGCAGACTGTACATGGGTGCCATTATTGGAGTGTAGGAAAGTTCTGAGGGAAAGGAATGACAGCAGAAAAGGACAACTTAATCCAGGGGCAGCTTGCAGAGGACTGGAATGAGCAGCTGGCTAAATCCATCTGGCAGCACTGCCACGCAGGTACAAACCACAGGTTTCACTGGGACCGGTCCACAAAGCTCTGCATGGTGGGCCTTTATTAATGTATCTGCTGCCACCAGCACCATTGTGGTATGCAGTCTGCATGCAGCATATCAGGCATTTGGGTACTACATGCATGAGGAAGCACATTACTCTGAACCACTACAGAGCTCGTTAGGAGCAGCACCTCATTAAGACATTTTGTCAGAAAAGACCCACACTACTTCACTCCTTCTTTGTTCTTCACTGCAATTTCTGCAGTCTCTGGTGACAGGGAGGGAAGCCTCAAACTGTGTTTAAAGGCTCAGGATATGCTAAGTGAAAGAGAGGGTTTGATAATAAAGTTGGCAGTGCCTCCACCTAGGACAGGGCCTTTGTGAACAGAGAAAATTAACCAGTAATCGAATCAAAGTAATTGGGAGAAGAGAAATTACTGCAATCAACATATAACATTAACCATAAGTATATAGATGCACACAAGTACAAAAGAATACAAGCTTTTATAAGAAAAGATTAATAACAGCACATATGTTCAATGTACAAACAGGTATTATTAGCAAAGGGCCCAACAAGAGTTATTTTAGCCCTTGTACACACGGTCGGAGATTCCGACGGAATGTGTCCTATTGGACCGTTTTGTCGGATATTCCGACTGTGTGTGGTCTCCATCAGACTGTTTCCGTCGGGAATATCCGACGGACCAACTTTTCCAACTTGCCGGTAAAATTTTCCAACAAAATGCTCCGATCGGACATACTCCGATCATGTGTAGCCTACTCCGACGGACAAAGTGCCACGCATGCTCAGATCAAATTCCTAGACCAAAGCTATTGGCTACTAGCCTGAAAGTAGTCCTGTCGTAACGAAATAACGTCATCACGTTATGTACAATCGGATTTTCCGACAACTTTGTCCGACCGTGTGTATGCAACAGTTTCGGACAAATTCCGTCGGACATAATCCAACGGATTTGGTTGTCAGAATGTCCGACCGTGTGTACAAGGGCTTAGAGTTATGCATATATACTCGGGAATACTGTATATATACTGTATATAGTTACTAATAGATATACCTCCAGATGAATGTTGCAGTAAAGTCCTGTTGCAAATGCCCCTGAGGATAATCATAATGCAGTGTCTGTGTTTGTATTGACCTGAAGACATGATCTGTGGTGATGAAGAGACCATCCAGTAGTTGTCCAACCAGCCTGGAATGCAGCTTTTCATCAGCAAAAACAAAAGTGTGACACTAAAATTCAGAATCAGCCTATCTACTCTGCACTTTAGTCCCTTGTAGTTTCTTATCTGTCATGCCACCAGACTTCTAACTATGAGAAGTGGCTGTTGAATAAACTGGTTATCAAGCCCTAATTTAAAACTAATTATAGAATCCAAGACCAGAAGAGTTAACTAGACTGAAAGGAGCCGCAAATAACTCTATTGCAATAAAGAGGTTCAACTACTAATATACTGAACAGTGACCATTACATACATATATTAGCATAGACCTGGCTATCTGGCATTGGACATGTGACATAATAACAATTATACAGAGATAAGTCTGTCACAAGGATTTAGATATACACTCAGGAAGCTATGGGCAGCTGCAGCTAAACTACTGGAACATAGAAAGAATTTCCTATTAATCTCTGCTTCTGATCTGAGTGAAAACACAGCAGCAGTAGCAACCCCAGTATATATAAGGTCATGTAGCTCAGTTTCCCTCTCTACATTTCCACTTTCTGGGATTTCCCTCCCAGACACAGAGAGACAGGAAGCAATGAACATAAAAATTCTCCTGGAACTTTAAGCAGCAGAGCCACTTGCAGATAGTAGAGGACAGTAGATCCCTACACCAATAAGGTATGTTCAAGGAACTTTAAAAAAAAAATTATGAGGAATCTGTTTCTATTTTGGCAGCTCCCTGGACAGACCATGATCCCATTCTAGTGGTTTGTCGGTCCTTAATGCGTAATTCTCAACCCTCCCCTTGGGTTATGAATGACTCATTGTTATCTATACGAGAAATCCATGATACCTTACTAGAGGCATCATCTGAGTATTTCCGTTTTAATTTAACTTCAGTTTCCTCCCCAGTGACGCTATGGGAGGCATATAAAGCGGTACTCAGGGGTCGTATCATTCAAATAGCGTCTAAACGCAAAAGGGAGAGGCAGGAGGCGCAGCGAAAGTTGGAGTCCCGTTTGGACTCCATTTCTGCGCTTTTTAAGCAAACTCCTTCTCTTGCTAATCGTAAGCTCCTAGACCAGGCCCGCATGGAACTAGACTTAAGTCTTACCGAACAAGCAGAACGCACTTTGCGCTGGTCTCGCCAACGCTGGTATATTAGGTTGAATAAACCCACTGCGGCCCTGGCTAGGAGGTTGCGAACGTTTAACCCTAAACTGTCCCCTATAACTCTGCGTACCAGACATAATAAGCTCACCAGTAACCCGGCACACATACTGGACGAATTTCGCTAATATAGTGATGTTGCCGAAGCCTGACCGCGACCATACTTCCTGGGCGAATTTCCGTCCTATATCTTTAATTAATATTGATATGAAAATCCTTACGAAAATTTTGGCCAACCGTTTAAATTCGTTTCTCCTTCGGCTCATTAAAAGGGACCAAGTAGGATTCGTTCCGATGAGGCAGGCTGGAGATGCCATTCGTAGAATTATCCAATTACAGCATATTGCACATAGTCGATCCCTCGAAATCATGCTTTTGTCGCTGGATGTGAACAAGGCTTTCGATACGTTGTCTTGGCCATATCTTATGACCATTCTCCGCCATTACGGTTTCGGAGCCTCATTCCTGCGTTGGTTGGCAGCCCTGTACGATGTCCCCCAAGCTAAAGTTAGATACTATGGGTTTGAATCCCATGTGTTCCCTATACGACGGGGCACTCGTCAGGGCTGCCCACTTTTGCCTCTTTTATTTGTATTGGCCATGGAACCGCTGGCGGAGTCGATCCGTTCACATCCAGATATCAAAGGCATGGAAGTGGCAGGTTTTCCGCATAAAATTTCGCTTTTTGCGGATGATATATTATTGACCATGACGTCACCTAGAATTTCGCTTCCCAATTTGTTTTCTCTCCTGGAGACATTTGCGTCCCTGTCCGGTTTACGTGTTAACCCCTCAAAGTCTAAAGCTATGTCAGTAAACCTTTCCCCATCGGAATTGTCAACCATAAAAGAAAGTTTCCCCTTTCAATGGCCTCCCTCACTACCCTACCTGGGAATTTGTATCACCCCCAAATATGATGGTTTGTACCAGGCTAATTTCCCCCCCCCCTCTTTCGTAAGCTAGACACCCTGTTATCTTCTTGGTCTCATTACCCGATCTCCTGGTTCAGTAGAATCACTGCAATCCATATGACTTATCTCCCAAAGTTGTTATATTTTTTTAGAGTTTTGCCCGTTCCAGTTCCCCCCCATATATTGCGAATCCATCAGCGTAAACTTTTGAAATTTTTTTGGGCTGCTTCTCGCCCCCGAATTAATAAGCAGATAATGTACGCGAGGCGGTCTGAAGGGGGTCTCTCGGTCCCCAACCTCCGAGCGTACTATATGGCGGCCAATCTTGCCCAAATCACTCGTTTTCATGACAACTATCAAATGCCTCTCTGGGCCACTATTGATTTGGTGGATTCGCACCCTATTCCCATTTCCTCAGTGCCATGGCTCCCTCCCTCGCAGCGGCCGAAAGGCGTAGGGCCGTGTATGGCCCACTTGCTTCGCATCTGGGACTCGATAAAATATTCGGCTGGTCTCATATCCCCTCACCTGCCTTTGCTACGCCTCTCCTATTGCCCATTATTCCCCCCTAGTAGAGACAATCCTGGTCAGTTTTCTTGGCGGGCCACTAATGGATTCACGGATGTCCATTCTTTGCTCACTCCCACGAGAGTAGTTACGTTTGCTATGCTTCGCTCTTCTCACGACATTCCCCCTACGGGAACATTACAGTTACCTACAATTCAAACATTTCATACAACAGCTCCTTCGGGCTCAGCCAACCCCGTACTCTCTAACTCCCTTCGAAAAGGTATGTAGGGCTACTCCTCATTCCCCGGGGACAATATCATTGATATATTCCTCTATTATTTCTACCAACAAACCCCCAACAACCAAATATCATCTCCAATGGGAAAAAGAATTAGGGACGCGGTTGGACCCGGCAGATTGGCAGATTATGACCACAAATTTCATGAAAAGTTCCAGGAATGTTCTCATATTAGAAAATGCATATAAGGTCTTTTATAGGTGGTACTACACGCCTGAGAGGGTGGCAAGATTCATTCCTTCACATTCCCCTAATTGTTTTAGGGGCTGCCCGGGTACCAGGGTCCATGGCCCACATTTGGTGGACCTGCCCTAGAGCCTGCAGATTGTGGGTTCGGGTATACGCCCTGTTACGAAATATGTTCCATACCAACCTGAGAAGAGACCCTTATGCAGCTCTGTTATGTAAACCTATCCCGGAACTTCTCCGCCCAGAGCGTCAACTAGCCCAACACCTTTTTAATGCAACAAAATTGATCATTGCTAAGTCTTGGAAAACGCCTACACTCAGCTTCGAGGCAGTTAAAAACCGCATGAGCGACATCATGATAAATGAAAAACGTACCTCCTTGGCTTTCGATACCCATGACCAGTTTCTCAGAACCTGGGGGCCCTGGATATCCTCTGTTCAACCTTCCAGATTCAACAGCCAACTTTTGTCTATCTAGGGTCTCCGTGTGCACCCCCCGCTCCCTTTAGTGGAATGGACTCCTCCTCCCCTCCTCTGTTCTTTTCTTTTTACTCTTTCTGCTCTCTTTCTGTTTCCTACTTTCATTTATCTCTTCTTTTCTGCCTTAGTCTTTTTTTTTTCTCTAAAAGACTTTGGCCGAGACGGAGCAAAGTTAATTCTGATGGTTATGGTAGACTGAAATATCCGAACCCGACGGGCTATATTGCACTTCTTAATTATCTTATTTTCCAATGTGTACTTCTTTTTTCTTTTTTTTTTTTTCTTTTTTTGTTTTCATACGCTTTGTCTACATTGGCTATTTTTTGTCGATGATTAAGTCCTTCAGAATCGTTTAGGATTTTCATTTCCTCTTCATGAGCGTTATGTACACAGCTCACTATAGCCAACGTTTTGATGTCGGGTCTTTTTTGTTGTTTTGTTATTTTTTATATAAATGATGCTGTCTGATGTCTACTGTAACCAGTAATTTTTTGTACACTTTTGTAATACTTAATTTGCAATAAAAACCTTTGTAAAAAATAAACAAATAAATTATGAAATGTTTTTTCTTTACAGATGTAGTGCTACTCCCACAGGAGCTGCAGAATTATTGTCCAGGTCTTCCCTACAAGCTTTGCCCCGCAGCCAGGCACACAAGCTCATTCACACATTTCTTCAATAATCAGTCTAGGGTATATTGTTTTGGTGTTTTTTTATGCTTGGAGAGGATAATAGTAGGATGCTCCAAAAACAAGACATTTGTACAACCGAGGACTACAACAGCAATATTCTTCAGGATAAGCTATGTTGAAGTCCAGGCTTGAAAGAAACAGCAGATTTCAGCTTAGTCGTAGTTAGAGCCACAAGAGTAGAGTCCCTTTAATTAGAAGATTAGGTGGACAAAGCTCTTTAGGACACCAGCTGGTGTCCCCTTTAAACAAACCCACAGCTGATTATGTAGTACCAGAGGAGGTAGCTAAAGCACAAAGGTCCCCAAGATCTCTCAGCATCTGTTCTCATGAGACTTAAAGAAAAGTTGGTAGCTTCCATCCAACTTTCAAGTGAAACCTTCCCATGATACCAGACAGATCTTCAGCAAACAGCTCCCCTCAACCATCTCCCTTTAGCTCCTGCGTCTCTGAATTCAAGCCCTTCAGGTCGCACACCTGAGGTATCTTCAACAGCTGCTTCCACCTGGGAGGGCAGCGTGCCCCCCCCCCCCCCCCCCCCACAGACTGGACTAATAAACTCTGGGAAAAGACCCAGAGCTCAGTGTGCTCACTGAATATATACAGTTACCCAGCATGCCATGAAAGCCTGCCTGCCTGGGATCAACCAGAGCTGTATCAATATTCATGCTGCCATCTGTATACAGTAGCTTCACACTTATTATCCAGAAATTTCTCAGGTTTCCTGGATACAGAGGAAGCTATAGGCCAGACTGGCAGAAGCTGAACACACTGAGCAGACCTTACTAGCATATTACAGCTCAACTGGATACAGTGAGCAGAATATGCTTTGCCTACCAAATAAATGCAGCCACACTAACTACAGTGTGGCAACTAAATTTAGCTATCAAAAGCACAACTAAGGCTCCATGCACACTGAAGCTGATAAACTGCAGTTTATTGGAGTTTGGGCGTTTTTTGTAAAAGCCCATAAACTCCACTCTATGTTAGCCTATGTGTCCATGCACACATGGACGTTTTTCAGCTTTAATGAGCAGTGGAGTTTATGGGCTTTTTTCTGAACGCCAGAAATTCGCGTTCAAAGTGCCGTTTTTCAGCGCCCAAAAACGACAAACGCCGATAAACGCTCATAAACGCTTGTAAACGTTCATAAACGCTCGTTCATTAGTGTTCGGCATTCTATTTTTCAATGCATTGTGGGATTTTTGGAGTGTCCTCTGTGTATTTTTATAAAAAAGCGCCCATTAACGCTAACGCTGTAAAACGCTCATAAACGCTAGTATAAAACGCTGTTAAAAGCAGGTTTTTAAACCAGCGTTTTGTGCCAGCAATCTGGCGTCCAGAAATAGCTTTTTTGAGCTTCAGTGTGCATGGAGCCTAATACTACATTTTATAATCCTTGTACCACAGATTTATAGCTTTTTAATCAAAGTGATAGCAAAGTCTTGTTTTTTTTGTTAAAAACAACAAACATGTTATACTTAGGGCTGGTTCACACTGCAGGCGAGGCGAGGCGACTCCGACTTGCCTCGCCGCGACCTGCAGCGGCCTCGGTGGCGACTTGCAAATGACTTCTGTATAGAAGTCAATGCAAGTCGCCCCGAGGTCGCCCGAAAGTAGTACAGGAACCTTTTTTCTGAGTCGGAGCGACTCGAGTCGCTCCTCTCAGAACGGTTCCATTGTACAGAACGGGGGCGACTTGCGGGAGCGAGGCGAGGCGAGTCGTGTCGCCTCGCATCGCCCGCTGTGTGAACCGGCCCTTACCTGCTCTGTGTAGTGGTTTTGCACAAAGCAGCCCCAATCCTCTTCTTCTCGGGTCCCTCTTCAGTGCTCCTGGCCCCTCCCTTCTGTTGAGTGCTCCCACAGAAAGCAGCTTGCTATGGGAACACCAGAGCCGAGCTGTGTACATTCAGACATGGAGCCGTGCCCTGGTCCCGTCCCCTTTCTCTCCTCATTGTCTGACTTTTAGTGACAGCAACGAGAGCCAATGGTGCCACACTGTTGTCTCAGTCAATGAGGAGGGGTGTCCCGAGATACTACAACATCGCTGGATCTAGATGGACCTCAGGTAACCCATATAATGCAATTTTTGCTGGCTGGAATTTGGCCAGCTAAATTCCGATGGAGCATACACACGGGCGCGTTTTCCGATGAAAAGCACTCATCAGTCTTTTGCTGATCGTGTGTACGTGGCATAAGATATTTAAATTGTCTTGCTGTTGACTCCCATGTAGTTTGGTATTATGCCTAAGACAAATTATATGTTAAAATGTCCACGCAATCTACCGGATCCCCTGTTTTTTTTTTTTGTTTATAATTCTTTCTCATCCCCTTTTTTTTTTTTTTTTTTTTTTTTTTTTATTATTTTTACGATCATTTTTCTCGTTTTTGCCATGCTTCTGGTCTCCTGGACCTGTTTGATCGGTATCGGTGGGTTCTCCCCGATCAGTTTAGACCATTCTTGAGGGTGTTCATGAATTGGTTAAGCTTTGCTTTTTGTATGGCTCTCTCATGATATGCTATTTGTATCAATTACATGTTTTTCTTTTGATTAATGGTACATGTATACTGGTCGCTTTACTGTTATATGTATCTTTATTGCAATGGAGCCAATGTTATTCTGTTTAACTACGAAAATACAATAAAACTTTCTTGAAGTAAAATGTCCACGCAAAATTAAATTGGCCTACTTGCATATTTCATCAACCAAAAACAATTAAATCTATCTATACAAACCAAAAATCCTCTTTTAATTCCCTTTTTGAAAACATGATCACGTAAATGGAAAGAAGCTGCAGAAGATGCCAAATGTATCTTTCTTCTAAAGGTGTGGGATAAAATGTGCGATACATCCTGAAGCAGGGCATTAGTCAAAAAGACAAAGCTTAGTTAAAGCATAGCAAAAAAAATGGATTACAGTATATTAGAATTCAGTGTTATTACTGACTGTTTATAGCTACTGTTTTCTAAACAATTTCATCAAATAAGACAGCAGCAAATCATTAATAATCTCCATTCAAGGTCTAGTATTTTACGATGGTAAGATCAGTGGCTTTGGCTTTTAGTGAAAGCTTGTAAAATATCAGGAATGCTGCCAGATGATTCAACGCTGAGGATCAGACATTATATGGAACATTAGCATAAATAAAAGCCAAGACAGAAGCTTTTGGCTCTAAACATTGAACCTTTAAATCCAAAATACATTTCTAGACTTGAGCAAATGTATATGTGAGTATAAATGTTTGATTGCATGCTTCCAATTTTCCCTTTCTTATAACTTTTACATGGAAATATGCTAACCTGTTAGAAGCAAAGCTCATGGATGGATATATTGCAGTATTTAGGAGCCTTAAAGTGCAATTCAGGCACAAAAAGTTTTTTTTTTTTTTAGCTTCCACACCCATGAAAAATGGGTATGCTATCATTCAATATTTGACATCCTTGCTACTACATCTGGATATATTGCAGTATTTGGGAATCTGTGAGTCCACTCTGATATATCCATCTGCTGCTGCTGGTTCACGTCCACATGGACCAGTAAATTGGTTGCTTTTCTATAGACCTGTTTATAGTGAACCACTTTGGTCAATACACTCTTTACAGCTAAAGTGTCAAGGAGCACTCCACATAAATAGGAACAATGCTTAAGGTCAGAAGATAACAGGGGATATTTGCTTTTATAGATCTCAATAAGAAAAACTCTAAAAGCCTAACCAGCTGTAATTTATTAAACAGTCTTGCTTTGGAAAATTTGTGCAGCCATGATGTACCTTGGTGTTTGTGCAAAAATAATAAGTGTACCACCATTAAACGTCTCTGAGCTAATCCATCCTTCCACTTGGAGATAGACCAAACTATTCCCTAATGGAAATCATGAAAAACTGCTATACCTTAGAATGGAAAATGATACAGAATGGTATGATGTTCTCACACATTCACTCACTATAGGATATTGCTAAATTTAATGTAATGAAAACAGTGTTCAGAGGAAATAAGGATCATCATTTTCTATATTCTTAGGCTTGGATGTCCTACAGCTGTCACTGCTTATATTTTTTATTTATGTTAGGTACTTATAAAGTGCTGTCAATTTATGCAGTGCTTTACATATACTGTACATTGTATATTCACACCAGTCACTGCCCTCAAAGAACTTACAATCTATGGCTCCTATCTCAAATTCATACATACCCTGTATATACACATATTAGGGCCAATTTGCCTACCAGCATGTTTTTGAAGTGTGGGAAGAAACTCATGCAGGCACAAGGAGGGCATGTAAACTCTCTGCGAGTAGTGCTGTGGTTGGGATTTGAACCAATGACCCTAGGACTGTGATAACTACTTATCCACTGTGCTGCATCTTTGACCCAGGAGACACCTTCAAGGATGAACTCCAGGATAAACAAATATTGTCAAAATATAAGAGTGCTTTGTGTATTTTATTAGATCTATACAGTAATTCAGCATGAAACTTTTCCTCTACAAAGCATCTTCCTATAATCAAGACCATTAGTTGCTGCTCTTTCTCCCTGTGCAGGGTGGCTGGTCTTGTATCACCTATTCCCCCCAACCCATAGGGCCTACTGGGACTGGGTCCCTCCCACAACTCTGCTCTCTGCAAAAGCTATGTACAGCACTGTGATGATGTTACTGTTATTTTTACATGTTGTGGGTTTGCAAAGGCATATGGTGCACACAAAGTTAAAGTGGAAGTTTAGTTAAAATCTAATGCTAAACCTACTCTCAGCCACATTCTAAACCTAATCTATCTAACCTTGTATAAAAAAAATCACTATACTTTCCTTTTCAAAAAAGACGATCCCATCCAGTCTCCAATGCTGGCTGCTGTGTAGAGAGAGACAGCCGACACCAGATATGAATTGCCTGGGAAGTGATGTCACCCATAGACAGGGTTTCTCAACCAGGGTTTTTCCAGAGGTTGCTAGGGGTTACTTGAGCAATGGGCAATTTCTGGCTCTCAGATAAGTTCCTACTGAAACCATTGATGGTTTTAGCTATCTGTAAGGGGGTAATTCTTTCCTATGACCACAAATGTAAGGAGCATTCTTCCCAGTGACCAACACACTAATGTACCTTGAGTTTTAGTTATAGTAATTTTTAGCTGGGGTTCACTGAGACCTGAAAGTTATTTCAAGGGTTCCTCTGTATTGAAATGGTTGAGAAAGGCTATCCATAAAGTTACTGTTCTTTTCTGTTGTTGCCTGACTCTCCTGCACACTCCCATTCACTGAAGCCGTCACTGACAGCTCAGCATGGGACTGGATTTGAGCAGCTGCAGAACAGGGCTAGATATTGTAGATTAGGTTTAAAACGGTGCTGAGAGTAGGTTTAGAGTTAGATTTTGTCTGAACTTCCACTTTAACATATACCTTTTGTGTTCATTAAGGAATTTATTTAAGTGAGAGTTTGTGTACCCAGAATTCAGCCTTCATATAACTTGTCTAAATAAAATGCTGCCCCGGTATTTTGCTCATGCTCAAAGCCACAGATTACTCACCTCTGTTCAAGCAGTGTGACCACTGGATCCCATGCTTAGTGCTGACACCTTCTCCCTAGGCCTCTTCTGATTGTTGAGTTTTCAATCTCTCGATAGCCTAGTGGGGATGGCATGACTCTATTGCAGCCGTGCCTAGAATGGCACCGTGCCTAGAATGCATACTGAGCTGTGCATGCACAGGTCAGAATACATTCAAAAGAACTGTGTGAACAGGCAGGTAAATTTATTTTATTGAAGAAGAGGCATAGCATGTCTCTTCTGCAATAAACAGCTGCCTGGTCACAATAGTGGATGTGTGTGTAATAGCGCTGGGCCAATATAAGCGAGGCTTCGTTCTGATGGTTAAACAAGTGAGTGAGTTCACCTTCAAAGGAGCTAATATGGAATGAAGGTACAGTGTAGATGGACCTTGTTCCAGTCCCAGGCTGCAACCTCTTTGATAGAGACAAAATAGCTTGCAATTTTAATCTTTAACAGTTCATTTCCATTTTAGAGCTGTGCCAAGAGTGCGCACCCTTTCAGCTCCCGGCACAGTTACTGGCAGCTAATGGAAAGCTCGCTGCTTGCATTCAGGAGCTTTCCGATCATGTGACTGCCTTGACAGCCAATCACATTATATAAGCCCTGCCCAATCCCTGGCATTCTAAACCCCTTAAAGGGCCAGCAGACGTCAGTTCTAAGAAGTTAAGCTGACTTCATGTTAAAGGAATGCCATTACAAACTGACCAGGTCCAGGTCCTTCAAAGGTAATTTTTCTTGCAAGGAGAGTTGGCCGGGGGTTGGCTATTTCTTAGCCCACGTACACACGGTCTGAGATTTTGCCAACCAAATCCGTCGGATTTTGCCCATCGGATTTAGTCCGACGGATTGTGTCCGAAAATGTTGCATACACACGGTCGGGCCAAGTTGGCGAAAAATCCGATCTTTCAGAACGTGATGACGTAATTTCGTTACGATGGGACTACATTCAGGCTAGTAGCCAATAGCTTTGATGTAGGAATTTGATCTGAGCATGCGTGGCACTTGGTCCGATCAAAATGCTCTACACATGATCGGATTAGGTCCGTCCGGCCCAGTTGGTCGGGAAATATTTCCAACATGTTGGAAATTTGGATCGGACGGAGATTCGGACGGAATCAGTCCGTGCATACCACACACAGTCGGATTATCTGACGACGCGGTCCGATAAGACTCATTCCGACAGATTCTCCGACCGTGTGTACAAGGGCTTACACACAAGTCTATATACTACATTCAGTCTCACATTAGAGCTGCTATTAGCCATGTGTCTAAAACTGGTAGTCGGCCACGTTATTATGGGGGACTCCATGACGAAACAGCATCTTTCTGTTATTTAGTTATGTATTATTGTATTTTCTATTATCCATATCTGTATCTGTCTTTAGATGATTAAATGTTATACTTACAAGTATTTGTGTGATATCTTTTTGTACATATCGAATACAACTCCAAAAACTTAAACTAGCATGTGACCATGATAAAATAATGATTAGCCAATGTCTCAACGTCTCAGAACATGTCTATTTTATTACGACTAACTACTATAATCAATTTTTATATGCACATATTTTCTCTATTAATTTGCTATTTTCCTGATCACATTTCCTAAAAAAAAAAAAAAGGGGTGGCAATTCTTAGAGGAAGCATTGACTGAATATTACAATAAAGCTACTGTGCAATTTTTAGGAGGGAGATTATTGAATGTAGAGCTGAAGATGGGTCTGTCATGGAAGACTGAATACATGATTCATAGTCCAGCCGTCACAAAAAATAAGAGGATGTAGAGACCCCCATGTCAAACTTCCCTTGATCACAGGTATAAGACCTGGAAGTCCATTATACTGCTGTTAAAGGCTTAGTCAGGCATAATACACAGAAAACTTGAGCTTCTCTAACATAAGAATCATTTCTTGAACATTTTTTTTTATTTCTTGCAACTTGAATGCTTTGCTATCTTGTGAGAAATTCCTTAGAGCTGTTACTGGACACAAGATATGTCTTTCATCACACCAAGTATACTTTAGACTATCAAAGTGAATGTAAACTTCCAAGGCATTCCATTCCAGATAAGAAAATGTCAAGTATTCTTAAATATGGATGGTGTAGGGGGATAACAATCCAAACTGGAAAATGACTCTGGGATCTCTACAGAATCATTATGTGCAACAAAATGTATTCTTGTATTGCTTATAACCACTCAAAATTTTTCATTTTTCTTAAAGCAAAACTGTGTTTTGCTAATGCCATGCAAAGCAACATTTTCACTATAATGATGGACCTCATCCAGCATATATACTTATCTTCCCTTCACTCCCCCCATGGCCTTTTCCACTGGTTGCTCAGAGAAATACCCAGTAATTCCAGGTATAATGAATAAAGTTACTCACTCTCCTTGTTCTCACATGACAGTGCTGGTGCTTTGTAAATGGCCGCTCAGGGGATAGGAAGAGAGTTCTCAGCCATGTCTAAGCTCTGACAGGGATTAAATGGGGGTTTACATAAAAGTTCTCCTTGTTCCTCATGGTATACAGCGTGGTGGGGTGCAAAGATAAGGTATGTATAAGATGCTACCGAGATCAAATTTAAATTCAGTATGTTACTTTTTCCAACATTATATTAAATGCTATAGCTTGATGACATAGGAATGCATGGCATGGGAATTTCTATGATTACATTTGCCTTAATTCATTCATTATTCTGTTTTATTCTTTCATACTCATAAGGCTCATAAGGGTAAGTATATCCCCACTGCCTGGTAGAAGGACTGTCTATGTTTATAATTTTAATCATTTACATTAATTGTTTTTTTTTTTAAACACTTATATACAGCTGTTTATACTTTTCACGTCGAATTGCCATGTAAAACAATGTTTAAAATAGATTTTAATACCAGCATCTTGGAAGAATTTATTATATATCATAGAAATCTATAAGATTGGAGTCTGCAGGGCAAAGCACCGAGCTTCATTTTAATGCATTGTACACTTTCAAATGTTTTAGGTATTAGTGTAGTTATTTTCCTGTTTTGTTTGTTTTCCTTACTTTATAATGATGGGTTCACATGTTAGGACTCCAGTTTGTAGTGTCATGGCTGATCAGTTCCCCCATGTCCATGTATTAATTTACCTAGCCTGTTCCTATTCACCAAAGGCAATTTCGACAAGTCAACTTTCTGTTCTGGGTCACACAATGCCCAGTGCATGCTTTGCCATCTGCTTTGCGTCACATCACAAATGTGGGAGTACAAATGTAATAATAAATAAAATCTTCTAACTGCACCAATGAACATACTGTGTCTTTATTAGATAAAATTACTGTAAAGCTTTCCTCTGGATCAGTGCTAGATTGAGAGAGCCAAGGATTGTGGCATAAGTAGATTCTTCACAGCAGGTGTCAGTTCTCAGACTACAGACAGAGGTCATCGGTTAACCTGTGCTGTGCCATGATGTATGCCTCATATTTGAATATAAACTGCTGACTTTGGATTGTGAAGTTTTAGTCTACTAAAGGTTGTGTGTACCACACAACAAATGCTACTATGATGAAACTAAATGACATCTACAGCAGGTGAAAACCACAAGTTGCAGCACTGTATGTATACTCATGTTGGATGCAGGAGAAGCTCCCATGTGCTGATTAAAGGGGTTGTAAAATGCTGTAGTACAAAAAAAAAAAAGCTTTCCCTTGCAAGACAACTACATAATGTGCTAGTATGCACTCCATACTAGCACATTAAGAAATACCTTAGAATGAAGCCCTGCAGCGGTGCGCTGTCATAGTTGACAGGGCTTCCATCTTCCCCTGGTCATTCTTTTGGGTTTGTGGACTCCGGCTGTGTAAGTGGCCGGAGTTGCGATGATGTCACTCCCATGCGTGCGTGCGGGAGCCCTCATTTCTGGCACAGTGCTCTGAATGCTCAGCATTCAGAGAGCATGCGCTGGGGATGCCACCAGCTGCATCCAGTATGAATATCTCCTGTCCGTTTAGGAGATGTTCATTTTCCCTACAGGTTAGCCTTATTATAGGCTTACCTGTAGATAAAAATCACAATGTCGCCTTTACTACCGCTTTAAGTTAAAGCTTACGCAGAGCTATGGACTTTTCCCATGTGACAGCAGTGGTGACAGGTTATTGGCCAGCATTTTCACACAGAGTGAGTCATGTGCTGCCCTATGTGCATATCATTTCTTGCGCCTAGTGGCTGAACTGAGCAAAAGGGGAGTGAAAGAAGGATGACTAATGCTGGCCATACACGGTTCGAATTTCGAAAGAATTTTCTTTCGAAAATCGTATCTAAGAATTTTCGTATGAATTTCGCACCATTAGTGGGCTGCAGCAACAGCCGATTTTCCAGCAGAAATAAAATTTGAGGAATCGGACATGTTGGAAATTTTTAGAAAAACAAACGATTTTCTAATCAATGATGGGAGAATCGTGCGAGAAACGTAATAAGAAAAGAAAATGTACGGAGATAAAAGAAAATGTACAGAGATAAAAGAAAATGTACGGAGATAAAAGAAAATTTATGGAGAGAAAAGAAGATTCCCAGCCAAGAAAATTATTTTCTGTAGCAACATGAGGTGAAATTGAAGGCTTGGTCGGCCGAATTTCGAAAATCAATGGTGGCATCATCGGATCACAAAAAAAACGAATTTTCTGATTTTGAAAAGAAAATTCGTTCGAAATTCGACCGTGTATGGCCTGCATAAATATCGCTACAGAGGGGGAGATCAAAGCAAATCTGTTGCTTTGCCCTTGGAGGGAGAACACCGGTTGTCTTTAACAAATCTTTATAGTATTTTGCTGGTGATTAATTATGGTTTAAAAGTTTGCCTGCAATCTTACATGACTGTCAAAAGTTGATTGCTATCCTTTGCACCATGGACCTTTGGGTAATAAATAATACATGTATCCTATTAGTTTTTCCCAATTCTCAGTCATGTCACTTTTAAGTGCTGGCTTACTATGACTACAATTAGAATAAGACTTTGGTGCATACATCACTCAATCTGACATTTCACTCCCGAGTAATTTTTTTTTGTGTCAAAAATATAAAACGATCTGTAAAAAGCACAGAGTATCCGAGTCTGATTAATCAGTTGGTTGTATTTGGCTTTGGAAATTACCCAGCTGTCTTTATGTTTGAGCTTCTCTGCTACTGCTTTTGAAGATTACAACTCAGTAGAAGCTATATTCTCCAATGATTAGTCAACTCAGAGTTTTTGGTTTGTTGATGGAGACTTGATGGCATATGTCCAGACAGAAGGATCTTCCAAAGATCACCTGTCTTTTTCCTTGTTGTTCAAATAGTTAAATGCATACCTCCCAACTTTTTGTGATGAAAATGTGATGAAAATGAGGGACACCTATTATTCAATTTATATAGGCATAGGACACACCCCTACCCCACCGCCTTTAAGGAGAATTATACAAAATAAGGATTAGTTAAACCCATGAGTGCTTTTTTTTTACCACTACTATTTCTTTATATTGGCTTTTGAAATTGATAAATCCAGAAATGTATACATTTAATAAAAGGTTTAGCACTGGAAAACACGTTTTGAAAGATAAAAAGTGCATTTTATATACAACCATATAGATCAGACCAAAATGAGGGACAAATGGAAAGGAAAGAGGGACTTTGTTCCAAATCAAGGACCGTCCCTCGAACTCAGGGACAGTTGGGAGCTATGGTTAAATATTCTGCTGGGCCACCTTACACAGGAAATCTTGGCTAATGTTCTAAAAAAGTGAATTACATGTAATTGATACATTTTATCAAAGAGAAATCTGCATTTTTACTTTCTGATTGGTTTGAGTTACGATGGAGAACTTGATAAAATATAAGTGAAAAGAAATGCAAAAGAAATATATCTCAAAGCCCAATTAACCGTTCAGGTTAAAACAATTAAAGTTATTTTGAGTTCATCAAAGGTGTTCAATGTCATACAGTTCATTTTATTTAGAGAGTAGGGGGACATGTCCCCTGTGGGCATGCTCTGAAGCAGGACCCTTGCTTTCTCTGGGATAATCAGTGGTCTAACCTGTCCAGAGCTGAGTCTGACCTGGTAACTGTGATTTGCAGTTTACTTAACAGGTGCCAAATTATAATAAATGATAAAATAGAGTTTAGGGTGGTAAAGAGCATGTCTTTATTGCATAATAATATAATACAGATTAAGAGAGTTGCACGAACATGGACTTTTCACAACAATGTCTTTGTGGTTCATTATGGGTAACGTGGTGCTGCATAGCAGAGACTTTAAACAACGCAGCTCAGAATTACTACTTTAGTAAAACAGTTCAGAACAAACTGCAGCTTGTGATTTTCCTTAGAAACAGCATCCCTCTTATGCCTTGTACACACGGTCAGAGAATCTGTCGGAATGCGTCTTATCGGACCGTGTCGTCAGATAATCCGACTGTGTGTGGTATGCATCGGACTGATTCCGTCCGAATCTCCGTCCGACCCAATTTTCCAACATGTTGGAAATATTTCCCGACCAACTGGGCCGGTCGGACCTAATCCGATCATGTGTAGAGCATTTTGATCGGACCAAGTGCCACGCATGCTCACATTCACATTCCGACACGGAAGTGCTCGTTCAGGTAAAACTACTGCTCGTAAGCGATATAGCACATTCGTCACGCTGCAATGTTAAAAATTAATTCATCAAGTGCATTCTCTTGTTCTGTACAATGCTGCAAGAACCAACTTCTTTTCTTGATCATACATCACGGGACACAGGAGCTTCATTACATAGTGGGTTATATAGGCACCTCTGGTGATTGGACACTGGTTGACCCTAATTAAAGAGAATTCCTCCCCTATATAACCCCTCCCATTTGGGAGGCACCTCAGTTTTTTCGCCAGTGTCTGGTCGATGGTCATGTAAAACTTAGCTCTATGCGGGTCCCGGCGAGGGCCGAAGGGCTACATCAAACCGGATCCATACCTCGGGCCGATAATTGACTCCCAAGATGGTATGGTACCCGGGCCTCGTCTGCCGAAGAAACGAGGTTCTGCCTGTAAGTCCTCTCCATTGGAAGACTGGGCTCTGGGACAACCAGACTTGGGGTACTGTTTACTCAGGGCGCCCGTAAGTTTCTGGCAGAGCTTTTTACAAGGCCCAGGTAGGAGGATCTTTTCGTAAGAACCCCAGATACGCCTGACGGTTGGCTAACAATACCCGCCGTGATGGGTGAAGGCTGGAATTGGTCTGAAATCAGCAATTCCTGCGGCGGGGAACAGGTATGGGAAGTCATCCTATATATTTAATATATGAATGGATTTCTTCATTGTGAGTAGTTGTATGTCTTACCTGGTTTCCACCACTTGAGGGAGTAAGAGCAGCCTGATGCATACTTACATGCCTTTCGATACAAACACGCTCAGTGAATGCCTGGTTCTCCCAGCTACTCACGTCTCCTTGCAGTCCCTGCCACAATAAAGGTAAAAGAGGGGTCCCACGCAGATCAGGGGGTCCCACGTTACTCCTTCGGGTTCTCCTCCCCCCCCGGATCCCGCGGTCCTCGTGCACGCGCTCCCGGCCTAATGGAGGAGGGGGGGGGGGGTGTGTGGTTGCCAGCTGTGCACAATTAGGTGCTCAATGCTGCAGTGCAGGCGCCAAAAGCCCAGAGCGTCAGGGGACTGTAAGGTGAGACACAGGAGCTGTGGGCTGTAAGCATCCGTGGGATTGGATCCAGGCGAACCTTAAGACACCTACTCGGCATCATATTGTGCAGTTAAGCTTATATTGATTTATTGTGAGACTTTAAGCACAACAAGTGATTGCATTTTGTACTAGTACCTCTGCTTTGTAGCTCAGTACTATGTCTCCTCGTAAGAGGGTTTCAGGGGCAGGTAACAAAAGCACTGGCAAATCACCGCCTAGGTCCAGGGGTTCCAAAAGTGCATGCAGATTACCATCCCCCTCTGCAAGAGTGGAGCCTGCATCTCAAGACGAGTCAGTGCCCCTTTCAGGCTTTGCAGCCTCTCCTAATGTCGCAGCCCCGGTCTATGTCACTGAGGACTCCCTGAGGGCTACATTGGAGAGTTTTGAAGGGAGGATAATGAATTTTATTTCTGCTTCCCTAAAAGATAGCAGAAAAAGGGGTAGATCCCCTCCCTCTGCTGAAATCCCTCTCTCAGACAGTTGTTCTGAAAATGAGGAGAGATCCCTATCTTTGGATAGGGATCATGAGCAGTCGGATCAGTCAGAGGATGAGGAGTTAGTCCCCTCCTCCCAGGCACTCAGAAAGCAGGTGCAGTATTATACTGAATTGGTGCGTACCACGTTCAGAATGCCGGCTGCTGAAGTCGCTACATCCTCTGTCTCTTCCCTGGGAGTCAGGAAAGCCCCACAGACTGCTTGTTCCTTCCCAATTCATCCTTTAATGGCTGACTTGATGTATGAGGACTGGGGACATCCCGATAAACTGTTTACTCCTCCCAAGAGGTTTTTCCATGTATTATCCCGTGGAGGAAAGTTTCACCAAGAAATGGGGGGTCCCATCTGTCGATGCGGCTATCTCTTGTGTGAATAAAAACCTAACTTGTCCTTTGGATAATGCGCAGGTATTTAAGGATCCAGCTGACAAAAGGCGGGAAACCTTGTTAAAAGCCTCCTTTTCCATGGCCGGCGCTGTGGTGCAACCTACAGTCGCAGCCGTGGGGTTGTGTCAGTTCCTTAAGGAACAGGTCAAACAAATGTTTGAACTCCTCCCCAGCGAGGAAGTAGAGAAATATGCAGAGATGCCTCACATCTTATGTTTCATAATTGATGCGATTTTGGATTCTGTCCAACAAGCATCACGTTTATCCCTCATGTTGGTACACATGCGTAGGGCTCTATGGCTAAAAAATTGGGCTGCTGAAATGTCATGCAAGAAGCATTTGGCTGGGTTCCCATTTAAAGGGGAGCGTTTGTTTGGAGAAGAATTAGATAAATTCGTCCAAAATATTTCGGGAGGTAAATCTACACTCCTTCCAGTCAAGAAGAGTAAACGTCCCTCATTCAGGCGTACTCTTTCTCCCGAAGCGTCAAGCTCTAAACAGTGGCGACGGCCTTCCCAGCCCTCCGCTGCTAGAAAGCCTCAGGGCCGAGCCCAGGGACAGAAAAAGACTTGGGGGCGGAAGCCTGCCAAGCAGACCTCCAAGACCTCCTTGTGAAGGGGCGCCCCCGCTCGGCCGAGTGGGGGGAAGGCTCCTGCAGTTTGCAGGCGCCTGGCGGGAGGAGATTCAGGACAAATGGGTGATCTCTTCAGTATCTCTGGGCTACAGGCTAGAATTTCAGAAGATTCCACCTTCTCGTTTTCTAAGGTCAAGGATCCCCAAGGATCCGATAAGGCGGAAACCGCTATTCCTGGCCTTAGATCAGTTACTATCCCAAGGTGTGATAGTAGAGGTGAGCCCGAAAGATCAGGGTTCAGGTTTTTATTCGAATCTCTTCACCGTTCCAAAACCAAACGGAAGTGTCAGACCTATCTTGGATCTGAGAGACTTAAACCGGTTTCTACACATCCAGACCTTCCGGATGCAGTCAATACGCACTGTGGTTTCCTCCCTGCAGGGAGGAGAATTCATGGCATCAATAGATATCAAAGATGCATATCTCCATGTGCCAATATTTCCCGCACACCAGAAGTTTCTAAGGTTCGCGGTAGAGCAGCGCCATTTTCAGTTTGTGGCCCTGCCGTTCGGCCTAGCTACGGCCCCCCGAGTCTTCACGAAGATTCTAGACCCTCTCTTAGCAATTTTAAGAGTTCAGGGCATAGCCGTCATGGCTTACCTAGACGATTTGCTTCTCGTAGAGAGAACTACAACGAGCCTAAGTCGCAGCGTCACCAAAACGCTAGAACATCTGGGCCGCCTAGGTTGGATTATAAACCTAGAAAAATCATCTTTGCAACCGACCACCAGGTTGGATTACCTGGGTCTCATTATCGACACCGCTCAGGGCAGGGTGTTCCTTCCAGGGCCAAAGGCCTTGGCCATTGGAGATCTGGTGCGCCTGATTCTGGGCAGAATATCTTCCCCTATTCGCCTATGTATGAGACTGTTGGGAAAGATGGTCGCCTCATTCGAGGCCGTCCCATTTGCCCAGTTCCACTCAAGGCCCCTGCAAAGATGCATCCTTGCGATTTGGAACAGGAAGCCCCAATCCCTGGATCTTCCTATGCGTTTATCCCCCCGGGCACGCAAGAGTCTTGTCTGGTGGTTACAAACCAGAAATTTGCTGAAAGGCAAAACTTTTCTTCCCCTCTCATGGAAGATTGTCACAACGGATGCCAGCCTGACAGGCTGGGGAGCCGTATTAGAGGGAACATGCTCGCAGGGAAAATGGTCTGCGACCGAAAGTCTGCTGCCCATAAATATCCTGGAGATTCGGGCAGTTTACATGGCACTCAGAGAGTGGTCTCACAGACTGCGAGGTTTCCCAGTTCGGATTCAGTCTGACAATGCCACCGCAGTGGCTTATATCAATCACCAGGGCGGTACCAGAAGTCTGGTGGCCCAAAAGGAGGTGAATTGCATACTTGTCTGGGCAGAGGAGCATGTTCCGTGCCTCTCTGCAGTCTTCATCCCAGGAGTGGAGAATTGGCAGGCGGATTATCTCAGCCGCCAGCAGTTGTGCCCAGGAGAATGGGCTCTGCACACCGACGTGTTTCGAGACATATGTTACAAGTGGGGCACTCCAGATGTGGATCTGTTTGCGTCCAGATTCAACAGGAAACTGGACAACTTTGTGTCAAGGACAAGAGATGCACTTGCTCAGGGGTCAGATGCTCTGACGGTTCCCTGGGATCAGTTCAATCTGATCTATGCCTTCCCCCCGAGCCCGCTACTGTCACGGTTCCTGGGAAGGGTCAAGAGGGAGGCGAAGTCGGTCCTTCTAGTGGCCTCGGCTTGGCCCAGGCGACCATGGTTCGCAGAGATCATGAAGCTGGCAGTGGGCAGGCCATGGACCCTCCCTCTCCGGCCAGATCTGCTCTCACAGGGTCCAATTTACCATCCTGCTTTACGCAGTCTGAATTTGACGGTCTGGCTGCTGAGACCCACATTTTGAAAGGCCGTGGCCTTTCGGGGCCAGTCCTTTCCACTCTGGTCAATGCCAGAAAACCGGCCTCCCGGCGTATCTATTACAAGATCTGGAGGGCATATGTTTCCTGGTGTGAACCCAGGAGATGGCATCCCAGAAGGTATGTCATTAGCAGAATCTTGGCCTTTCTCCAATCAGGCCTTGAATTGAATTTGGCCATAAGCACCATTAAAGTGCAGATTTCGGCCCTGTCGGTCTTTTTTTCAAAGACCGCTTGCATCACATTCCCTGGTACGGGCCTTTATCCAGGGGGCTATGCGGATAAGACCGCCAGTCAGACCTCCGGTATGCCCATGGGATCTGAATTTGGTTCTCTCGGCCTTAGAAGCCCAACCATTTGAACCTTTGCATCTGGCTTCTTTAGTCCTCTTGTCAAAGAAGCTAGTTTTCCTAGTAGCCATATCCACGGCTAGAAGGGTATCAGAATTGGCAGCTCTTTCTTGTAAAGAGCCCTATTTAGTTATCCATAAGGACCGGGTGGTTATGCGTCCCAATAGGTCCTTTCTACCTAAGGTGGTTTCAGGTTTTCATCTGAATCAAGATATAATCCTACCATCCTTTTTTCCAAATCCTCAGTCCATAGAGGAAGAGTCCTTACACACTTTAGATGTGGTTAGAGCAATCAGTCTTTATCTTCAAGCAACTGCTCAGATAAGAAAAACTGACTGTTTATTTATTCTGCCAGAAGGCCCTAGAAGGGGTCAGGCAGCGTCAAAGTCCACTCGAGGTGGATCAGACAGGTTATTTCTCAGGCCTATAGCTTAAAGGGGAAGATTCCTCCTTTTCAGGTGAAAGCGCACTCTACTAGGGCTGTCAGTGCTTCTTGGGCAGTGCATCACCAGGCCTCCCTGGCTCAGATCTGTAAGGCTGCGACTTGGTCATCAGTCCACACATTCACCAGATTCTATCAGGTGGATGTCAGAGGGCAAGAGGATATCGCCTTCGGGCGCAGTGTACTGCAGGCTGCAGTTTAGGTCCTCAGGTCCCTGGCGGTCTATATTTATGATCTGTGTCCCCCTCCCCTCAACCTGAGCATTGCTATGGGACATCCCACTATGTAATGAAGCTCCTGTGTCCCGTGATGTATGATCAAGAAAATGGGATTTTTATATACAGCTTACCTGTAAAATCCTTTTCTTGAGAGTACATCACGGGACACAGGGCTCCCGCCCCTCTTGGGTTTTACGTGGTTCTTATTGCTTTGCTACAAAACTGAGGTGCCTCCCAAATGGGAGGGGTTATATAGGGGAGGAATTCTCTTTAATTAGGGTCAACCAGTGTCCAATCACCAGAGGTGCCTATATAACCCACTATGTAATGAAGCTCCTGTGTCCCGTGATGTACTCTCAAGAAAAGGATTTTACAGGTAAGCTGTATATAAAAATCCCATTTTGATGCTCATAGTCACACACAATTCTCCCGAACGCATTTCATTACTCTTTTTTAACCATTTCAGCAATACAATTTCAGTTTGCGTCACATCTACACAATTTTAGATTAGGTTTTTTCTTTTTTGGATGTTTTTGTGGGGGGATTCCCTAAAAATCTCCTTTAAAGACAGTTTGCTAATTTCTCCTTATTTTAAATTTTTTATTTTTGTGTAAACTTACAACAACAACATTATTCGATTTTTTAGATTTTGTTTTTCTTTTTTAATCTACAGGAGGTTGTTTAGTGTTAACATCCCTTGTTATTTATTTCACTTTGTTTTTTGGAAATGTACCTGCCTACTCACAAATAAACTGGCCTTTTGGAAGGAAAACACATACGCAAGTATTTCATCCAAACAAAAAATACCTTTATTTCGGTGTCAGTAACAGATAAAGAGGGAGGCAGCAATGTTGAAACTGGGGAGATTTGTGAAGCCTTTGGCCCCCAGGCCACACATCAAATATTTCAACGCAAAAATTGGTGGCCTGAGGAGTACATATCTGAGGGAGAGAAGTCTGGTCCTGAAGTCCATGAAACCCGGAACAGCAGCAGATGACATCTATGTTCCCAGGCTGTGGTACTACAGCAGGCTGCATCTTCTGGCAGACCAGACTGAACCCAGGTCATCACACTCTGGTCTTCCTTCCACGCTTCCTTCCAGGCTGTGCCTGTGGTGCTGGAGGTGTGGCAGAAGGAGGAGGAGGAGCAGGGGCATGGGCCAAATGACACAAGTGTGTTTCTGGTGTCATTTGGCCCAACAGACCCGTGTTAAAGGGTTTGGAGAATAACCTGCTCACACAAGATCTGTTGCCCCTGCTCCATTTTCTCAAGCTTGCATACAACCAAGGCGGCCAAGGCCTCTTGGTAGGTTGGTTTGCTTGGAGTGCCGCAGAAGCCTCACCAATCAGCCTCAGGGCCGACTCCTCAACATTCCCCCCCTTTCTCGCCCTTCTGCGTGGAAGGTGGAGGGGAGGGACCTGGCATTCGGTGAGGCTCCTTTGGCTGCCCACCGCCTGGCTGCCGCTTACCCCCGCCTCCTCCTGGCTGCTGCATTCCACACCCTCCTGGTCCTGGCTGAGGTCTTCCTGTGTATGAAAAAGGGACATAGTTTGAGTTTTTGGTTCATCAAACACACACAATTTTCACATCAACACTGTTGCAAATTGTTAACCAATAGAAAAGACTATCATTCTGAGCCCAGCATTTTTCTTTCTTGTCCCAAAGGTTTTGGCCACTACTGTCTATTGATATGTGAAACACTTTCTAAACTCACCAATTAGGGATCAGAAATCAAGTTAACATCATTCATTTTGACTCCACAAATATGTACAACAATACTATACCTGGCTCAAGCTGGGCTCCTCCAGTTCTTCCTGAGTGGAAGGCCCAGGTTGGGCGTCAGAAGACTCATCAGGTGTGGAATGGAGTATAGGACGCGTGGAAGGAAGAGTAGAGAGGGATTCTCTGGCCTTAGCCTGGTCTGCCAGAAAATTCATCCTGTCATAATACCACAGGGTGGGGACATAAACCTCAGCTGCTGAAGCTCCAGATTTCATGGACTTCAGCACCTTATTCCTCTCCTTCATATATGTACTCCTGAGGTTCCCAATTTTCTTTTTGATATATTTGTCATCTGCCCTGGGGTCCACCGGCTTCACAAACTCAACCAGTTCCAACAGTGCTGCCTTCCTCTTTGGTCTGCTACTATAGAAAGGGTGCATGTTTTGCCACAGGACTGGCATGTCTCGATATTTATCGATGAATAGAGGGAGGAAGCTGTAGTCATTAAACCCGTCCATGTCTGCAAGACACAACACAAGACAAACCCTAATGTCAGGCTAAACTCCACTAATGCAGGCCTCAATCTAGAAGCAGTGTAGCCTAGTGATGTGCCAAGTTCAAAATTTTACCTTCGTTTTCGCGTTCGTCGCCTCAGCTTCTCCCTCTGCTCACAGATCGTATGGACGACACACGCGTGTTACGTTTTATATACAGTGCTCATGCGTGCAACTCTTTCCAGACTATTCCCCGCCCCTTCGATTCCGGCGCAGTGGGGAGAGCACATGGCGGAGAGAACACAGGTGTGCACTAATCATTACACTAACGAGAAGGAGGGTGAGGAAAGGCCGGAGCCTGAAACGTCCCGATCCAGGAAGACAAGATTTAAGGCCGCAAATATGTCTTTTGGAGAGATGTTGGAGATGGTCGACATATTGAACAGGACTGACTATGATGGGAAGTATGGACCTTACCCAAACCCAAATATCAGAAAGGCCAAGATCATGAATAAAGTTGTGAAGTGTCTTCTGCCTAATTTTGGGGTACACCGATCCATGGATCAACTGAGAAAACGCTGGTCAGACCTGAAACTGAGGGAGCACGAGCAGTACATAAGGATCAAGTGTGTTCTTGCCAAAAGTAAGTAGTTGTCGTGTGTACATATGATTATTATTGCTTGCATACTGCTCCATGTGCTTTGAGTTCATGTTGTGCATTTTAAAATGGGCACTTTCAAGTTCATGGTTTCATTCGTTCGTAGGAAACATCGTTCTTCCGGTAAGTATTCTAGCTGAACACAGTGTCCCCAATAATGTTATGACCTTGAAGCTCGGCCAAAATAAACAATTGAACAACACTTCCAAACAATGTTTCATATTGGTAATTCTTCACTCTGTGTGTTCATTCTTTATTTTTTCTAAATATCATAGGGGAGAGAAGACTCGGCAAGTATGAGGACACCAGGGACCCCACCCCTCACAAAGAAGGACAACTTCCAAAAGCACAAACAGAGGAGCAGGAGGAGGAGGAGGAGGGAGGAGAGATCGTGCAGGTTGGGCAAATTGTCACCACAACAGGTGAGTGTCGGAGAACACAGCTTCCAGTAAGCTCATCAATGTATGTCACCATATTTATATTACATGTTTTTTTTTGTTTTGTTTTGTAGGTGATGTGGAAGAAGATTTCCGTTTTACCAGTGAAATTGCCCATATCAGGGAGATAATGGGGTGCAATGGGGATTGGGAACATATCCTGCAAAACATCAATGATGTTAATTGAAATTTGAAAAACATCATTGATGTTTTGGGGAGAGTGTGAAACACCCCAAACTAGATAGGGTCTTATTTTTGGAATTTTACTAACAAAATGTTGTATTTCTCCAAATTCGACATTTGAAAGATGCACAGAGTGTGTAAACATGCATTATCTCCCATTATGGGGGATCAATGTATGTGTTTTGTGTTTAGTGTCTGAGATGAAGGGGTTTCAGCCCCAAAGCATGTACATTGATCCCCCATGATGGGAGATAGCTCATGTTGACACACTGTGTGCATCTTCCAAATTTGGATTTTTCAGGGGTGACACCCCATGTGATGAAGGCAAGATCAGACCAGTTTGTACATACTCATGTCTGATATTGTCTTCACTTTTCAAAGTGGAACTTTGTAAGTTCCTGTGTTCTGTATTTTACAGTTAGATACATGCCTGTTTACACAAAAACAACAATTAAACCAAATTTTGAATACACTAAGTTTTGGAAACACACAATTTCTTTGTTGGTTGTACAAACCTTTTCAAAACGCACATGTGAATGTGGTTGGATTAAACAGTTCAATTAGCAACAATGTGTGGCTTTTTTTTCATGGCAACAAAAATGTACTTGGAGTACAATTTAAGTTTGTGCTGAGAAGGAGTGTGATTTAATAAAGGCAACGCCACTTTGCACTCCCAGGGCAGTTTCAGGTGTACTTTTGCAGTGCACTTGTAGTGCATAGTGGATGTGCCTTTACTAAAAAAACACCCACAGTGATGTGTAAATTTTGACAATCATGCCATTTTCCTGCCATGGTGCTGAAAATTAGCACGATTTGGGTCAGTATTGCACTACATACATTAGTTACCAAAAAAGAAGGTGTGTGTGTAGCAGACCCACAACATAATAACATTATCTGAAGAAGAGACTGTCCCCTCATCTCGCTCTGAACTTGGGTTTGCACTGTTGGTGAAAAAGACACAACTTGATCAAACCTAATTATACCTACGAGACACATAAAACCAAGCCAAGCAGTAAATGAAGGAGTTTCAGATAAAAATGTATTTTTAAAATGCCGCTCAGACATTGCCTGGCATATCAATGCCCCCCCTACCCACAAAGTAGTCCATGTATTGTGTTCTAACCTAACGGGCGCTTTGGGGAGGCAAGCCCGGATGAGCATGTTGAAGGCCTGTGAGGTTATCTGCATTGTCCATCAAGTCTGCTTCTTGTTGGCCAACTGAGACCTCATAGTTCTCAGAAACTTTTTCAAATAATTGTGAAGAACACAGCACGCCAGTACTATGTGATTCAGTTTGTATTTTGCCATGTGAATAGGCGTAACAAAAAGGCGGAACCGGCTGGCCAGTATACCAAAAGTGTTCTCCACCACTCTTTGGGCTCTGGACAGGCGGAAATTAAAAATCCTCTCCTCTGGGGTGAGGGTCCTCATGGGGAAAGGATGCATCAGATGGTTCCCCAGGGCAAACGCCTCATCCGCGACGAAGACGAACGGGAGTCCTTCCTGATTCTTCTCTGGAGGTGGCAAGCCCAGACACCAGTAGAACTCCGTCCGTGAGAACACTCCA
This sequence comes from Lithobates pipiens, assembly GCF_037356315.1. Taxonomy (NCBI): domain Eukaryota; kingdom Metazoa; phylum Chordata; class Amphibia; order Anura; family Ranidae; genus Lithobates; species Lithobates pipiens. Next base: position 98,594,676 of record NW_027507764.1, on the reverse strand, counting down.
CCATCCGACATCCGTCCATTTTGCCCCACGTCCACATACAAAACCTCATATGTCGCAGACACCACTGCCAACATCACGATACTATGAAACCCCTTATAGTTAAAATAGTATGACCCCGAGTTGGATGGTGGGAAGATGCGGACGTGCTTCCCATCTATTGCTCCTCCACAATTGGGAAAGTCCCAACGACTGGCAAAGTGGAAGGCCACAGTCTGCCATTCCTGTGGCGTTGAAGGACACTGTGGATTGAAACAAGAGCAAAAATTATTAATTTGACCAATCAACATTCCAAGCAGATTACACACAAACATTTTGTGACAAAATTAGTTAAACATTTTGGGAACTGAGTATTTAAAGCCTAAAGTCTAATGTCCCCTTATGAGAGTCATCACCCCCCCCCCATCCCCCCCATATGATGGGCCCTTGCTAAAAAATGAGGGGGGGGATGTTTAGGACAGGTAACCCTCTCCACTTGATTGAGAGCTGAATGGCTAAATAATGTGTGATACTTTGGGAAGCCCCTCCTTAGTTACACTATTGGCAGCCCACCGGACAGGTAAGAAGTGTCAGAATAACAAAAATTAAACAAAATCTAAGCACTTTTTGACATTCTCATATTACATATCCAGATAATTAATAGGTTAAAAGCAAAAAAAAAAAAAACGTTTAAAGTATTGAGGCAGGCCCTTACACTACATGCTTAGGTGAATTCATCCATAAATGTGAGCATCAAAAAGGTAGGTATAGTGTGTATTGAGTTTGGTAAAGTCAACAGATAGAAGATTGCTATCAGCTGAGCTAGCAGTTGGGGGGAGAGGGGTTCCTAATGAGTTTGGCACAACCCCCCCAAAAAAAGAAAAAAAAACACTCTGCATGCATTGAAGCACACACATCACATTTGTAGACATTTTAGGGGGTGTTTAAAGCAATACTATGGAGCTGGCAAAGCTGGAGCTGACAAAAGACATTGTTGAGTGACTAGACTCTAGTTTTGTGGGCCAAGAAGAGCATGGTGGGGAAGTTAGTGAGGCAAATATGCCTGAGGACAAAGGGGCACAGCATATAAATTAGAGCATATTGCAATGATGGTAATTAGGGAATGAGGAAAGAAATTCAAGACATTAGCAATCATGAAATACATAGAATGTGATGTTAAAGGATAACACTTACCTTCATATAGTCCTTCTGCAGGACATGAATGATGGCAGAACAGGTCTCTGGAATAATGATCCCCAGAGCCTGGGGGGAGATGCCTGTAGAGAACTTGAGGTCCTGAAGGCTTCTCCCAGTCGCCAAGTAGCGCAACGTGGCGATGAGCCTCTGCTCCGGAGTGATGGCTTGCCGCATGCAGATATCCTGTCTGGTGATATAAGGGGTCAGCAAAGCCAGCAGACGGTGAAAAACGGGGTCCGTCATCTGGAGATAATTCCTGAAATCATCAGGATTATTCTCCTGGATCTCACGGAGCAAAGGCATGTGCGAGAACTGGTCACGCTGGCGCAACCAATTCTTGGTCCACAAACGCCTCCCCTCCCCATTCATGGACCGGGCTTGTGGCAAAGTAGCAACCCCAACATGAAGCCCCTGCACAGCAGAAACTCTACAACAAGTACGTAGAGGAAACATGGTTTTAAAACGGTCGGCTGGTCAGAACGGACACCAGAAAGCACAGATAAACAGCAAAGCCTGAAAGAACGACCTGAATAGCAGAAGCAAGCAGACAATAAGAACTGCCTTTAAAGCGTACTATACCAAGATATAGTCCACAATGATCAACAAATACTTACTGACTGCACACACTGATTATCAGATACGCACCGACAAGCACAAACTGTTGAGCTGTAGGGATCTGAATCACAAATCTGAAAAGCGCGAATCGTCTCTCACCAAACTTCTACTAACACGCGATAGACACAAGATCAGCAGAAGGAGCCCAAAGGGTGCGGGCCGTGGAGCTGAACTTCCTTCTTCTAGTCCCGCTGTACACGGCTTACGTCACTGCGTTCTTGGCAACCGTGAAATCAGACAACTTGGCCTGACCGTGTGTATGCAACAGTTTCGGACATAATCCGTCGGACTAAATTTGACGGACAAAATCCGACGGAATGGTTGCCAAAATCTCCGACTGTGTGTACGTGGGCTTAGTCAAGTCCAGTGTAGATCTGGTAACACTGGCAAACAGCTGGAGGGATTTAAGTTCCAATGATGAAGGGCCATCCCACTGGAACTGGGTTACTCTGGTAGCAATTGGGCAGGTGCTCTCTACAGTAGCCGTGAGCTCTAGCCAGGTTGCCCACATGCTGGTTAAGACACTGATGGGCCTCTCACCTGGCTGAAGATCACTTTCCCAACTATGTCTGCCTCATCACGTGTGACCTCTCTGAGCTGCTGAGGGCAGAAAGCTGATAAAGGTATCTCCCCAGAACTTCGGAGTCCAGAAAACCCAGGTAGTTGTGGGAAAAATAATTAAAGATATCTGCAACTAAGCATGGTGAGTAAACAGGCACTCCACTATAGACCTACAGTAAAGATCATGCTCCCTGAAGAGGTTGTATACTGTTTGACAAAGGCTGTATGTTGTAGAGCATGAGGCTGGGTTCACATACTGTATTTGTGGCCATGGTTTCCAGAATTGGGTCCACTGCGTCCCTGTTCAGCGGATCAAGTGCAAATCAGGTCCGAATTTTTGCCTGAATTTGCACCTGGACCAGACGTAAAGACTCACAGGATACTTTTGAAATGCAGCCCGTGGCCACCCCGGACATGTGTGAACCAGCTCCATTACGAGCCAGGCACATTTGCATGTCATGCGCATTGGATGTGGGGAAATCCGCATCCAATTTGCACATATGTGAACCCAGCCTGAGGTATTTTAGGGTATCACAAAGGCTACTCCTCATATCTATCTATCTATCTATCTATCTATCTATCTATCTATCTATCTATCTATCTATCTATCTATCTATCTATCTACATTAGTATGCTTAGTAGACACTTTTTTTAAACTTTATTTTCGCTTTGTTACTACAAACTTCTTCTTTTTATCTCATGGAGGGGAGCTGTTATGTAGTCCACAGAGCAAGCTGGGATCAGAGCTTACTGATAACATTCATCAGAGGCAGAGTGCACAGGAAGTTACCAGCTCACAGGATTTTTGGTAGGATCATTACTTATGGAACAGATATAACTATACACTTTCAATATCATATTTAATACACCAAAAAGAAAAAAAAAGAAAAGTGCATTTTTATAATTTAAATACTTTAACTCACTGTGTGATACAAAAAAAATGGTAATATTCCTCTGGTTTGATCAGCAAAAATTTATTTTTTCTAGCATGAAATTACAAAGGCAAAAGGTTCAGTTCACAAAGCATTACCAGTTATTTTACATCCAACTGTTATTTTATAGTATGATAGTTGTCACATTAAAATATTCAATTCACAAAAATACATATCACTGAGGAATCATTATTTTGCCTGGTCACATTAGCTAGTATTGGAAACCTCTGTTTCTCGTGATTTTGCAATTTATCTCAAGTTTTTATTTTATCATCACCACAAACGGCTTCTTTTTCTGCTCTCTCCAAAAGACACTCAGAAACTCAACTCTGATAATCATTTTAGGAGCAAAATCATATGTAATAATCTGCATGAACTAACTTTTTTTACATATATATATATATATATATATATATATATATATATATATATATATATATATATATATATATATATATATATATATATATAATACAATTAATTCACCACATCTGTGCAAAAAAAAACCTCTGGGGAAAAAAAAACATTTAATTTAACAATTACTGCATGTTTTAGCTTTTTGTAAATTGATGCTATAATGTTGAAACTGATCTAATATTTTTCAATCAGATTTTCTGTACAAAGTGATATTGTCACTTTGCAGGTAAAGTAACCTTGCACACACCCCCACCCCCCTTTACCCACCTTATCAGCGATTCCTCACCAGTCCTTCCCCTCCTGGTCATGTGAAGGTGTTCAGGGCTAGCGATCGTATACTAGACCTGGGCACTGTCACTGAAGAAAAGACCACATGCTCCTGCATACCTGGAAGTATTATGGATGGCCACAGAAATTAAGGAACAGAAGGAGAGTGCTGGTGAGAATAAAAGTCAAGGGTGGTCCTTTGTAGGTAACCTCTAATTTTACGCTGAACAGGCTTTAATGTGGGCCTGAACTTAAAACGTGAAGATTTGCTATATTGGAAATATTCATTTTGCTGAATTTCTTCCTGAAATATAGCAGTACATTCCCTGTGACTAATCAACCTAGCCTAATAGCTGTATTTCTGCAAGATGAGATCATCTAAGGCAGCGGTCCCCAACCTTTTTGGCACCATGGACTGGCTACATGAAAGACACATTTTCCACAGACCAGGGGAGTGGGGGTGGTGGTTTCGGGATTATTCAAGTGCCACCTCAGATCTTTCAGTACTAAATTTTCATGAGGAACGCGCAATCTAGATTTCTTGCATGCCCAGCTTACAGTAGGGTTCACACTCCTATGAGAAGCTAATGCTGTCACAGTTCTGAAAGGGGTTGGAGCTCAGGCAGAATGCGACTGATGGGAAGCAGCCATAGATACAAATGAAGCTTCATTGGCTCACACTCTGCACACCTCCTGGCCCAGTTCCTAACAAGCCAGGGACCACTGCTGCCACTGACTACTGCCACTGACTGCTGCCACTGACTACTGCCACTTACTGCTGCCACTGACTGCTAATCTTAGGGGATTTGAAGTGAAATTCATGGATGTCCCCACTGCAGCTCCTTGCTTGAGAGGAACCTATGCCTGCAGTGTAAAGATGTTCCTGCTTTTTCTTTACTCATTCTGTGCATTTGTGCTTCCTTCACCTTTTCTGCTGCTCCTGCAGTCATCAGATCAGCATTCATCAAAGGGATAGCACTGATATGAGGAATTAAATAGAACATCGATGTAATGATTGGCTGATCACAAAGCCATTTTGTTGGTTTTACTAGCAAAATACTCTACCACTGAACTCAATTACACTTTGTTATATTTTAATATGATACGCCTGTACAAATGTTAGTATTATTGTACAAATGTTATATCTAAGAACCAATAAAAGCTTATTGTTTAAAAAAAAGAAAAAAAAAAACATTGTCTCTACCAAGACGGCTGCCCTCACAGAGAGACATAGTGGAGAAGCCAGTAAACAGAAAAAGCCCAAAGACCCCTACACTTTGTATTTTGGAAACTAAGAACAGAGTCACACTAGCTATGATACATAGTAAAATTGAGGCCACAATACTAGACAAAATTCCTAAACATCTTAAGGTCTGGCAACCTTGGGGTGAACCATTGGCTCCCTCCTGGCTTTGACTCTTCCCTTTTACAACCATAGTACCCTAGATTTCCATCTAGATGGCTAACTGTACCCTGTGCCGGCCATGGGTTGTCGGCCTCTCTTCTTTTACCTATCTTTCCTTCTCTTTACTTTCTCTTTCCTTTCTTTTTCCCTCCACTCATTAGCACCTCATTGGCTTGTACTTGGGCTTACTCAATACGTTTTCCTCTTTTTTTTCTGATGGGATACTAGCATTGTACTTTTTTCTCAATTCACGTATACCACAAATGTTTTTGGTGGTTTGTTGCTCCCACTATTCACCCTTGCAATAATGGAACAGATCTTTCTCGTTTGGATAACCCATATTTAATTGTTTCTCCTGATTTGATGTAGTTTTGTATGCTTCATTTGCATTTGTCAATAAAAAAAATATCCAGCAAGAAAAAGAACAGCTGCAGGGAACCTAAAGAAATGACTGTTGACTAGTCATTTGCCCTCAGCTTTCTTTGTTTGGGCACAGCATCCACAGTTCAGGCCCTCTTTAAGGTTCACCAGATTATACATCCATATCAGTATTTCCATATAGTCACAAATCTACAGATTTTGTATTGATCTGATCTGCATGAAACAGCAGAACTTAAAAGTTCAAGGTGACTTCTGTTCTACTGAGCTCAGACAGATTTACAATGTGCTTTATCCCAAAGAGGTTGGTCAAAAAATACTCTGTTTTTATTCAGTTCCCTCCTAGACCTAGACAGAGACTTTACTGTTGCATTAAATTAGTTAAGAGGTGAACTGAACAAGAACAATCCCAGTGAGTGCTCTCTACAATTATCTGTAGCTGCAGAGAACATCAATTTGCATGTTTCCTTTCCTGCAGCATCCAATCTTCAATATTATTTCCCACTCCTTATCATGTGGATACTTTTTCTTGGCTTCCTTTTCAACAGAACTGCTCAGCTAGTTGGTTCAAATTATATTGGTTCTCCTGTTGCCTTGCAACAATATTTAGACATTTCCATGCCAGAGTAAATGTACCATTTATAGATTATTTTTTTTTACCATTTAAGTGCTATACTGTTGAGTTTGGGTTTTACACTGTACCTCTGTTTGCCTGGGTTTTTTGTAGGTTTTTCAGCTTCCTCCCACATTCCAAGGGTTGTAGGTATATTGACTTTCATTCTGGGAAGTCGCTCTCCAGCACTTCTACATGTGTGTTTGTGTGTGATAGGGGCATTCAACTATAAACTTAGGGGCAAGCTGAATTGGTCATTCTGCAGGATACAGTGGCTCTATACAGGGGCGGACTGACCATTCGGCCACTCGAGCACTGCCCGAGGGCCCCAGGCCACTAGGGGGCACCATCAGGGTTGCCAGCCTCAGTAAAACCAGGGACAGCATGTAAAAATCATTTTTTTTTTACATCTGCCTCTGAAATGTCCCTTACCGACATCCTTTTGGTCTAAAAATCCCAAGATTATAGCTGCCTCACCTCTCCAGTACCTTCTCAGCCAATAGAAACATGTCTGTGTATGCTGTATGATTGTATACTGTGTGTGTGTGTGTGTATACTGTGTGGCCCATAATCTCCTATTGTCCGGGGGCCCCATGAGTTGGCAGTCCACCCCTGGCTCTACATTAACCACTTGATCTCTGGCATCCTTCATGATCAGGCAATTGTTTGTTATACAGCACTGCGTTACTTTAACTGATTTAACATGCAACACTGTACCCAAACAAAATTTATATAATTTTATTTACACAAATAGATCTTTCTTTTGGTGGTGTTTGATCACCACTTCGTCTTTTAATTGTTGCGCTATAAACAAAAAAAGATTGACATTTTTGAAAGAAAATATTTTTAAAACATGTCCAATAAAAAAAAATAAAAAAATGAAATTTGTTCATGAATTTAGGCCAATATGTATTCTGCTACATATTTTTGGGGGAAAAAATACCAATAAGCCTATATTATTTGGTTTGCACAAATGTTATAGCATCTACAAACTATGGGGTGTGGGGGTATATACTGGAATTTGTATTTATTATTTTTTTTTTTTAACTGGTAATAGCAGTGATCATTGACTTATAGTGGGACTGCAATATTGCGGCGGCCAATCAGACACTAACTGACACTTTGTGGGAACCAATTAATACAATGATCAGTGCTAAAAATATGCACTTTCACTGTACTAATGACACTGGCTGGGAAGGGGTTAAACATCTAGGGTGATCATAGGGTTAAATGTGTGCCTATCCAGTGTTTTTGTGAATGGTGTGAGGTGCTTTTACTAAGGAGATTGATGGATGCTTTGCAGGGAAAGAAAATCCATTGCTTCCCCCCTGTCAGAACAGATGTGTTTACATTGGCAGAGTTCAGTCCTGTGTATCTTCCTGACAATCGGCGGTAAGCTTCTGACTTTCTGGCGGCATGCATGTACACCCCCTACAAGAATGTGCAAAATCATGTATATATAGGTGATTGGGGCGATCGGCAAGTGGTTAATAAGTAAAATAAATATTCAATTTGTAATTTCTAATGAAATGATACATAAGGATTATCAATCTGTCTGTATCTTTGTAATTGAGATTTTTCTGTAACTTGGGAGGAATTTAGGAATAAGACAGCCAAGCTCGTTGATATGATATGCTGAGGTGGGCATCAGTCCAGGCACCTGGTGGATCCAGAGTTCCAGAGTCGAGATGAAGTGATCCCTGGACTGATCTGTGTGACGTCAGCAGAGAGCGGACTTCAGATCTCTCTCTGTGGAAAACTGGTCACAGGAGTGGAAAACGAATTGCCCAAACAAGCTCAGGCTGGACTTCTCCTTTAAGTCTTCCCTAGGGAAGTGTTTCTAACTGTGGGAGGAGTGTACTGACTGGGAGTAGAGAGAGATCGCTGTTCCTGATCACTAGGAACAGATGGTCTCTCTCTACCCCCCTGACAGAATGCGGATCTGTTTGTTTACATTGACAGATCCCCATTCTGGCTCTATGTTGAGCGATCACGGGTACCCGGCCGACGGCCACGAGCATTGGCTCAGGCGAGGCGTGTGCGCACATGCCTGCTATTTCGATTAAAGGGACCGCCATATCGGTTTGGCGATTTGTGCAGCTGAGCCATTCTGCTGCAGTATAACTGGAGTAGCTGGTTGGCAAGCAGTTAAAGAAGAAGCACTTGGTACTTTGAAAAATGGCACGATTGCGCGATTCATTACCACATCTTCCATGTATGAAGACATAAGGATATGGACTCATGTATGAATGACACATGTTTTATTTATTCATTTTATATGTAATCACATTATATGTATAGTTCACTGTCATTTTATAATATTTTTTTGGATTATTGATAATTTATGTTTGATCATGAATATACACATGGGCAATGGCCTAAATGTCCTTGTTTCAGATTATGTTAGTAACACACACCAACCTCTGTTAAACAAACTGGCTTTCCCAGTGCTTTGTCACAGTGACCATGTACCAGTTTTTGCCTAATGATAGCAAAATGGTGAATGGTTTCTATGGGATACAGATACATTGTCTGTAATATATTATACAACAGGAATAAAAGATGTCATTCAGATTTTTTTTAAAACATTCTTAATGAACAATGAAACTTTTCATTTTTTTCCCCAAAGCCATAGTGGTATGAATATGAAATAGCTGCTCTTGATGGAAGTCCATTTATTATAACTAGACTGGAATAGACAGATTATTAACACAGTTTAAGAAAATTTATACTTGAAAAGCCACTAAGGTTAATGTAATTGGCTTTAACAGAAGACATCAGAAAGTGAAGAACTGTGAAAATGATTGCAGTTTAAATTGATATAGAGATCTCCTACAATAATATGAGAAGAAAACAGAAATGAATGGCAATATGATTTTTAAGTGCAGATAAAATAGATTTAAAACTAATCCGGTAGAATGTCCTGTTCATAAATAATATAAAAAGTACATTTTGTATTTTATTGAAAGACTAATATTATTCAATACTGAGATTTGCATTTGCATGGCTTAGTGCAGCAGGGTGGTTTGTAATGATTGGAAAACACATTTGTAATCATGAGTATAGGGTATTGTACTTTGCACATCACTGATTATCCTGGAAAAATCCTAAAACACCTTGAAAATGGTTCCTGTATACCATAAATTCTACTTTCCACACTTCAAGTAGAATTTCATTTTTATATAGAACATTTTAGAGAAGCAATAAAAAAACAGCTCTCACTTTAATGCCACCTTCAATCTATGACAATGACCCACAGAAAGCTCACTCATTAACATCCTCATCCACAAACACTACTTTTCTTCCATGACTGAATGGACCCTTTCCCTAAGCATGTCAAGCACTGCTTCAGGGTCAATTTTGCATTTGAAACTTTGGCCTCCCCTGCCCCAAAGCACCCCCCCCCCCTGTTGAGGGCATGTGGCCTAGCATGGTTCCTGGCCTGTCAGCCTGCATGCTCAGATAAGGGTCTGGTATGGACTTAGTTGGGGCACAAGGTTTTTTTTTTTTCCCTTACAATCTATACTAGTCCCCAAGGGTCTGGTATGGACTGATGTGGGGATCGCACACCATTTTTTTTTAAACTCTTTTTTACTCAGCTGTCTGGGGGGAAGTTCATTGACAGCTGATGACTCATCGGTTGTTAAGAACGCCGTGACCGGCTTCCCAGCCCTGCTCCTTAGCAACCAGCTTTTACTGCACCCTGATTGGGCAAAGCTGATTATTTGCTTCTCTAGTGATGTCCTTTCACTTTTAAAGTGATGGTAAACCTCAGTTTTTTAAGCATTTTCAACAGCTGACTTACTGACTATGCAGCTTCTTTATCATTTAATGCTTGCCTATGTTCTAGTTCAAGCTGGTGCTATGAATGTTGCCCCAGTTTTCCTGTTTCAGGGTAGCTTCAGGACAGCATCCTATGGAGCCACCCTGTGAAAATAGTTGTGTCTCCCTACACTGTGTGTAGTAATAGAAACTCATTGCCCTCTAGGCTAGGATGTCAAGATACTCCCCTACTTCTCCCTCCCCCCAGCACTGTCCACTGTTATTCAGTGGCGGCTGGTGCCCACTTTTTTTAGGGGGCGGCAAACAAACCTGTCGCCAGATCCACACTCACCCCATCCACAGTCTTGTCTTGCCCAGCTTCTCCTCCCAACTAATCCAGTCTTAAAATGGATGTAAACCTGATTTATAAAATTTGACCTGGGCGCATATATTTATAGTGTTTACTTATCTCTCTCTAAAGCCTGAAGTCCGTGTCTTTCTACTGCTTTGTTCCTTTGTTATCAGCATGATAACCTCTGACAAGTTCTCCGACATGGGAGATAAAAACCGCTAACAATTTGTGTCAGGGAGGTTACTATAAATAGATTAGCAGAGAGATGATCTATTCACAGCACAGCTCTGCAAGTTTCTTCGTTCCTCTGCCTATGTGGAGAGAGGGTGCATGTCTTTCCTCCAATCAGCTGTCACACAGTGTATGCCAATACTCCCCTCCCACTGCTCAAAGAGGAAGTAAACATTCTAACACAATGTTCACTTTCTAAAGAATATAGAAAGCTGAAGACAGCAGATATACATGTAAAACTTATGTAGGGAGATTTATTTCATACCTGTGTATCACCTGGGGCTGTTCACTGGGTATAGGAGAGGGTTTACATTCACTTCCTCCTGTCCTGATTGGCTGGGGGGAGAAGCCAGAAGACAATAGTGAATATTGATTCACTAATGTCACAAGTGGGTGGGTTCGGGGTGCAGTGCTCTGTGCCCCATGCCCAACCTTTTTGAAGCCAATTAGAGCCTCAGGCTCTGATCATGTGCTTCCAAAAAAGAACCTCATAGAAACCTATGAGTCTGGGGGAGATTAGAGGGGGCGGCACCTCTGCACCCCTTATGGACCGGCCTCCACTGCTGTTATCTCTTACCTGTGAAGACTAGAAGTTCAGGAAAGTAGCACTGAGAAACAAGGAGCCAGCAGCATTGCAATTTGCAACCTGCAGGTGCTGGGGCTATGAATTGTAACAGATAGCTTACCGGGGAATGTTTATTGTATTGTGGTCAATGTGTAAACTAACAATGCTGAGGGCTTAAGACTTTACTTTCAAGTCTTACGTATGATTTCATCCTTTTATTTGTCCATTGTTTCTTCAGAGGTTTTTCCATGTTTATCTTACCTTTGGCACATGTTTAATAATGAAACTTATCTGGCCAGTCTGCTCAGTTCACTCACAATGGTTAAACACACCAGCACAATGTGTTCTGGTGTTACACGCTGTGTTTCCTTTCACCTTGTAACAAGGGATTTTTGATGTACTAATACAAATTGCAGCTTTATCTCCATCATATTATTATTTTGGTAGCGCAGAACAATATGGCATTTGTTTGATGGGTGTTATCGATGTGTAGAGTCACTGTGAAAACAAGGATAAACGTGGTTTATTGACAACTGTTTTTCTTTCCATGCTGTGAAATTTTGCTGTGTTTCATTTGGCAAATTGGGTTACGTGATAAACCGTGCAGCAGAGAAACTACAGCCGTAATAACAAATTTAACTGATCTGTTTTGAGGATCTCAAATGTCTTTGTGGAGCCCACTTAAATAAAAACGATTGGCTCAGTAGTATCGCCAAATATGTAATCAAAGGTCACTAACTTTAGTTTGTGTTTATACAGTCCTGATTATGTGTGAAGCATTTGAACGTGAAAACACAAACACAGATTATGTGCCTGTGAGGAATATCGCCAGTAAACATGTGTTTTTGAGGGTACGATTCATTTAGTTACTGTTTTATATGTAGCTATTTTATAATATTACACAATAACATCTAGCCGTGATGTGTCCCATGGTTGTAGTAGATATGTTTATTCTATTAGCCCCTTTATGCTTTTGCGTACACCTAAGCAAGTATATTCACCTACAGGGGTGAGTGAAACTTCCATGGTTTGGTTCACAAATAGTTTTGTAAAACCTGCTTGTGGTTCTACGTTTTTGAACTTGTTTGTAGCACTCCAAAGTTATTGTCAAACAAAGGCATAGGGGCCTGGATACTGCCATAAAAACATGTGACAATGGAAAAAAAAAAGGTATCTCACCCTACACAGAATTTCCCCTAAAAGTTGCTACAAATACTGACAATATGGTTGCTGTGAGCCAACCCTTATGCCGGCCATACACGGTTTGTCAGGATGCACTTGCCAGCAGACAGATTCATCTCCCTAGAAGAACTCTGGTGCAGAAGAAGACACATTCCCATTGCTCATAGGAATTGGTCTTTGGCGCATAGAAGTGCGCATGCGTGAACTGGCATGCAAACGGAAGCTGTCGCGCATCCCTGTGCGTGTCGATGCTTGCACGCACACCTGATTGTTGCTGGCGCCAAATGAAACTATTAAGGCTCAGCCAGTGCCTGGCTTCAATGCTGCTTCATCTTCAGCTCTGTGCATCCTGTTTCCTGAGAACCTGTATCTTGATTCCTGTTGTCCACCTGGCTTGTCTTGACCATCCCGGCTTGAACTCCACCTACAGTGACCTCGGCTTGTCATGTGACCAATCTCCTTGGCTCCTGTTCTACTGATCCGGCTGTTTGACCTGGCTTGCCTCCTGACTACAGTCCTGCCTGTACCCTGAATCCGATTCTCCTAGCCGTGTATGAACCAGCCTGCCTGACCTTGCCACTCTGTTGCTGCCATCTGCGCCAGCTGTCTGCCTGTCGATCTTCCTGCTGAAGCCTTCCAGTGATTTTACCAGCCCTACTAGGACATCTGCCCTGCTGCCGGCAAAGACTTCTTGGCACTTGTGCGACTCCGCACTCCGGCACCTTCTGTTCACACTATCAGAGGCCACAAATTGGGGGTGTTAGGGAGGCCTTGCTCGTCCAATCAGGCTCTTCTACCAGGTACGTGATACGGTTCCTGCTGAACCGGCCAAGGTTCAAACCGTTAATAGGTAGGCTGAATGTACCAAGTTGATTGATCAATCAACCTGAGTACAACCAGCCTGCCAGATTCTCTTGCGATTACCGCTAGCGGCTGCTATAGCTGCTTGCAATAATCACTATACTGCTCATCAACTGCGCTATGTAACCAAAAAACTGTGCGCTTCCACACAATATCAAAAAAAAAAAGAAATCAGTAGAACAGACAGTGATGAATGAAATTAGTAATTAGAAAGCCAAGTTGAAGTGGCACTGGCCCCTATTAGCTCAAATTGAGAAAAAAAATGTCATATACTATACGAGGACTGTTTTATGAAGGAAATGCAAAACTGTACATATAAGAAAAGAATACTGAAAATAAAATAAATTTGTAAAAAATTAATAAAAAGGTTTTTTAAACTCGTGTTGGAACCCCTGGTGGGTATTGGTAAACACTGGAGAGTGTGTTTGTTTAACCTTCTAATGTGTTAAACCCAAAAAATGTCTAAATACATCCAATCACCTAATATATCATAACCTGTAAAGTAGTTATTTGCATCAAGAATAGACCATCTTCGAAAGGAGAAATTACAGAAATGTGGAAAAAAAAATATATGAAACTAAGTAAAACTTGTGAAATTAGGTGACTTGTGAACTCTTAAGTGATGATTTCCTTTAATTTAAATGAAACATGTGTCCCCAGCTATTAAACTTGCAGGTGATCTAATAATTAGAAGGTATACAAATATAATGTGCTATACCCTCTGTAGGGTGTTGGAGATCCATATGTGATAAATACCTAGGTATGAGGGTAAAAAAGGAAAGGAAAAAAAGGTATTTTGAAATCAGTGAAAGAATATACTAAAACATGATTTAATTGTGTTTAGGAACTTAATTATGTACTATACCCTCTGTCGGGTGTTGGGGAGCCCCGTGTGATGTGTATCTCCAAATTCCTAATATGTAACTTTAAATGGCGGTATACCTCCTGCTCTAAAAATAAATTAAATCTATTTATGAGGCGTTGGACCCCCTAGGGGGATATCAATTTTTTTTTGTTATGCAAACCAAAAATGCTGCTAATACATGATATAGCAAATATATATCGCATATACTAGTTAATACATTTATAGTCCATGAACATATAAGAGGTGGCTCATGGTCAACAAGGTGCTGTGATTATTTCTTTATATGCTGGAATAAAGGTGCCGGTGCGCTTATCCGTGCAAATAGTGGTTATTTTGCACTCACCAGATGCTTTGCCCCAACGGGGGCAGTGGCGCCTTCACAGTGTAAGCCCCTGTGTCGATGTGTGGTACTATTCCCCCAGGACTTTTAATTCTTCAGCATGTGTCAGCCATCTCGTTCAATACAACCATGTAAAAAAGAGGAGTGTACATAGCGCAGTATTGTTTGTAAACTCTAGTTTATTTGATAAAAAATGTGCACTCACATTCATTTAAAAAGTAACAGGCAGTGAACGCTACAGCAGCCACCGATTAGCATGGATCCGATCGGCAGTGAGAGTGTACGTCCTATGGCCACGTCCTACGCGTTTCGTCATCAAGACATCATCCGGAGCGCCCATATTGCTACACCTCTCATCCTATATAGGGTGCAGCATCATACCGTGCATGCGTGGACCCTCTGCGGCCATATTGTTTGAGGGCATGCAGGTATATGTGTAAACTAACGGCTGGATTCTAGTACCCATTGGAGAAGAGTTAAAAATAAAGTAAAAAAGGGAGAAGAACAGAAAAAATAGAGGGACCGCTTATAAATATTATACCTTTAAAATTTCCTTTCCATAAAAGGTTTACTGGCCGTAACAGGGGGATATGTTACAACGCTGCGGTTACAATTGTTAGTAGCAATGCCATTCTAACAGACTGGAATTTCTGACATGGGATACAGCAATATGTTATATCCACGGCATGCAGTTGATATGTTTAACTAAACTTAATCAAGAATACACATCGAAAATACCCATCTTTACAACGATTATTTATACAATAAAGATTTTTTTAAAACATAAGAAAATAATACTAAAACATTATGTGATAAGTTTAGATATGAGATAAAATACGTGTACTGCACTAATACAATACATAGGGATGGTTGCAAAATTAAATTAAAATATAGGGCTTAGTGTCATAAGGTAAAAATAAAAATGAGTGAAAAATAAAATAAAAATAAATAAATATTAAATGATGAAAAAAAATTATGAAAAAAAATATAAATAAATATTAAATGATGAGAAAAAAAATGATGAGAAAAAAAAAACAGGTGAATACCTAGAATGGTCAGAGAGGGAGATGGTAACGGTCTACGGGAAGAAATACAAAATTGATGGATCCTGAACTAGAGGTAGGATATGAAACTGTTTCTCCTCTTCCACCTTCTATCCCAACTCCCTTACTTTGAGGGGGGGGGGGAAGGGGGGGATTGAGATTCAGAAATTTGTCAAAAAGCAGTTAAGATCCAGGTCAATGTTTAGACCTGCTGGCTGAAGTGTGTCCAAATTAAAAATCCATTTTGTTTCGTTTTGTGACACTTTAACTTTTGCCTCCCCCCCCCCCCTCCAATGTCCCTTAATTTTGTCTATTGCGTAGAAGGTCATCTGTTTTGGATCACGATTGTGAAAATCTCTGAAGTGTCTAGAGACGCTATGTTTGTTGAACCAGTTTTTTATATTGGTGATATGCTCTCTAATCCTAATCCATAATTGTCATGTTGTTCTTCCTACATATTGCTTGTGACACGGGCATTCTATAGCGTAAGTAACGTAAGTGCTATTACACGTGATTAGCTAATTTATCTTATATTCTCTTCCATTTATGGTGGACTCAAAACTTGTTTTCTTTCTGTTGGTTTTTTTGCTGACTTTGCATGGAAGGCACTTTCCACATTTAAAAAACCTTTCAGGTTCTCAAATATTTTGATCTGCTTCGGAGGAGCTATGACATTTTTTACCAGTTTATTCCTCAAAGTTGGTACTTTCCTGTAGATAAATGATGGTTTATTTGGAAGGATTTTCTTCAAGGCAGTATCTGAGTGAAGAATGGGCCAATTTTTTTATAATAGATTCCAAGGCCTTATGTTGCCTATTGTATCCAGTGAGGAAGGCTACATCGAGTCGTTTATTATTTTTCTTCTTATTCTCTGGTTTTCCTTCTATTACTTTACTTCTTTCCATCTGTTTCACTTTTTCTTTGAGGACAATTAGATCTTTTTCTTTATAGCCTTTCATTTTAAACCTCTCAATGAATGAAATTAGTGCAATAGTCTTTCCGCAGCCTCCTTAAATGAAATATATACATCTAAAGAAAGTCATAATCTATGGACTTTCTTTAAATGTGTACACTGTGTGCACAATTATTAGGCAATTTGTATTTTTGAGGATTATTTTAATTATTGAACAACTACAGTGCTCTCGGTCAATCCAAAATGTTAATAAACCTCAAACCTAAATATTTAGGAAAGTAAAAGTGAGGTTTTGGCTTTCTTAGGAGAATATCTATGTGTAAACAATTATTGGGCAACTATTAGTTTGCCAAATTATTATACAACTAAAAGAAAAACAACAACTTTCCCATCTCACTTGTTTATTTTCATTTGTTAAAGTGAGAATAATAACCAAACAACTCAACATTTACAAATAAACATTTCTAACATTTACATAAAAAAAAAAAACAGTCAATATAGCCATCCTTCTTTTTAATAACAGTTGAAAGCCTTCAATTCATGGAGTCTGTCAGTTTCTTGATCTGTTGGTGATCAACTTTTTGTGCAACAGCAACCACAGCCTCCCAGACACTGTTCAGAGAGGTGTACTGTTTTCCTTCACTGTAAATCTCCCATTTAAGAAGGGCCCACAAGTTCTGAATAGGGTATAGGTCAGGTGAGGAAGGGAGCCATACCATTATTCTTTCATCTTTAAGGCCTTTACTGGCTAGCCACGCAGTGGAGTACTTTAATACATTGTCCTGCGTAGATATCATTGTCTTCTTGAAAGATTCAGACTTTTTCCTGTATCACTGCTTAAAGAAAGTGTCTTCTAAAAAACTGGCAGTAGGTTAGGGAGTTGATTTTGAGTCCATCTTCAACCCAAAAAGGTCCAACTAGCTCATCTTTAATAATACCAGCCCATACCAGTACCCCACCTCCACCTTGCAGCCGTCTGAGTCGAGTTGGAGCTCTGTGCCATGACTAATCCAACCACAGACCCAGCCATGTGGGCCATCAAGAGTCATTCATCTTATCAGTCCATAACATTTTTGAAAAAGCTGTCTTCAGATATTCCTTTAACCAGACTTGGCGTTTCAAATTATGTGCCTTGTTCAGTAGTGGTTGTAGTCGGGTTTCAGCCTCCCTTGACCATGTCTCTGAGCACCGCACACCTTATACTTTTGAGCCTTGCAGGTAGGTTGCAGTTCTGAAATATAACAGCACTGGATAATGGGTTCCTGGTAGTTTCACGTTGGATTCTTCTCAAATTAAGTTAATTTGTGTCTTTTGTTCTCAACATGTTTCTTGCAACCCTGTTGACTACTGTTTTCAACAAAACGTTTTACAGTTCTGTGATCACGCCCCAATATCTTAATTTCAAAAGTGCTGCATCCCTTTGAAAGACCTTTATGAATTTTTGACCTTTCAGAGTCAGTTAAGTCTATTTTTTGGCCCATTTTGCCTGAGGAAAAGAAGTTGCCTAATAATTATGCACACCTTGATATAGGGTGCTGATCTCCTTAGGCCACACCCTCCCTCATTTTGCAAATCCAATCCAATAAGCATTCATGTTTATACAGCTTGGAGTTGGGCAATATGCATAAAAATTATGATTTGGTCAAAATAATCACTTGCCTAAAAATTGTGCACATTGTATATATAACAATATTCACTGTCTTTTCCCAGCGGCAAATGGCTTATCCCAACCTCCAACCCTAGCCCCCCCCCCCCCCCCCCCCCCAGGAGAAGACAATGGCCCAATAGGAGGAATTCCTGCATCAACACTATCTGTGTTGATGGGGGAATCAAGCTAATTTCTTTGGTTGCAGTAAAGAAATTTGCTCTGTGTATGGCTGTTGGGTTATCCCCTTATTACTGGCTCGAATGATTTAGCTGACTAGGGGCAACGTTTATACAGTTCAGTATGGGTTGCTCTTTATTTCTGATGGCAAACCTGCAAAGCTTTCGAACTTTGTGAACCCAGGGTAGAGGCAGCACCTTGAACCTCAACCCTACTCTTTGTTGTTATCATTATCAGTGTCATTTGGGAGCCGAGATCACCAGAAAGCCACTTGTAAAAGTAACATTGTTTATTGGAAATTTCAAACAGTCCATAAAAACATATCACCTTCTTCAGCTAAGAAACAAAAAATAGTCCACCCCTAGTATGCCAAGGTACTGGTTCATCACCTATTGGTTCCAAACTGGATCCTCCCTGCTTCAGGGGCCCCAAAGGGAAGGCTCTCATAGTTTAGCAAGCATTTCCCAATCTCAAGCTTAGTTCATCCTGCTCATTCAGGTGTGTCCAGATTACTCTCTGACTCCCAGGTTCTAAATGATTCCTCTTACTTTTATGGACTCACACACAGACTGATTAACCCCTTCAGGCTAAAGTCCCTGTAATCAGTGTTTGGAGTTTCTTCCCATCCAAAATTCTTCAAACCTCCAGGTCCTTAATAAGGTCTTAGCAATCCAGAGAGTACTGAAAGTCAGTCCTCTTCTCTCTACTGGAAATAGCCTGGAATCACTCAGTCTGCATGGGTAAAAACTACTGAGTGCTTCACACACTTTCGAATATGCAGAATTTTTTTTTTTTACTTTGGATATAATTGAGGGATGGCTAAAGCTTGTCAGTTTTATTGCTTTATGTGGCCCTGTTGGGCTAAGCTAGAACCCCTCACCATTTTTTTTATAGCTGTGTGTGCCCTCTTGGATATTTTCCCCATCTCATCTTCAAGGCTGCAGACAGAAACAAAAACCTAATAGAGGTCTAACTATTTCTTATTGTAAGGAAAAAAAACTAAGCAAAACATCCGATCCTTCAGTTATGCTAACCTGACATATTTCTGCAGACACCCAGCATTTATGCTCCTTATGACTAAACCTGGAGCACAAATGGCCAACATACTTTGTTTAAGCCACAAACCTTGTACAGGCAACACCCCGGCTGTATGTTTTGCATATATCAAAAAGATGCATTGTTACGAGGAAGCTCCATAAAGAACCGGTATGGGAGATTCATCCTAGTAGCAAGTCGCCAATGTGAAATTTAAAATTTTTGACTGACACTTTAACTCCACTTATATCATTCAGATCAGACTATGTATAACATATTTAATCTTTAAGTAGGTTAGAAAGAATAAATGGTGTTTACACCCTTAATCCTTTATAATGTCTTTATTCAGTGTGGTGGTTAATGGTCCTTATAAGCTTGAACGGTTCCTCTGCTTTATGTTGGCTGCAGTCAGATCATGCATAGAATATCTCAGGCTATTTTTCAAGGCCTTGTGAAATATTACGAACATCTAAACAATCCTGCTGAAGCATTCCTGATTCATGTTTAGTTACTATGAAAAGCTTGCTATTTAATCTTGACAAATTGCTAATATTTTCCAGTTACTCCGACATGTTTTAAGCTTCTAAAGTGCTTTGTATAATCTTATGGTATTGTGTTCAATCACGTCTGGAATATAGCTGTGTTTTATATTGCTGTCAGAGGTGTGTGGGGTTTATGTGTTGCTTTCTAAGAAATATGTTGGCCCTTAGTGAAGGATTTTTCTTTATTTAGCTGAAATTGCCCAGAGAGAAGCATATACTTTATTTAGGAGACATGTTCAATGTAAGGGCTTCTTCACAACACAATGCTTCTATAATGTCCTTGAATGGTAAACTACAGATCAATACAATTAATGCAGGACTTTTTTTTTCCCAGTGCATTGGTGGAAATAGAACTGATAAGAAATAATGGAACATCTCATATCCACATATTTTGCCTGTGTTGGAAAATGACATGACAGCATATGTAAAATATGGCACTCTTTAAAATGATAAAAGCTGATAATGCACATCACTGACTTAAAAAAAAAATTGCCTCTGTTAACCACTTACAGACCGGACCATTTTTCTGGCTTAAAACCAGACCACTTTTTGCAATTCGGCACTGCATCGCTTTAACTGGCAATTGCGCGGCCGTGCAACGTGGCTCCAAAACAAAATTGACGTCCTTTTTTCCCACAAATAGAGCTTTCTTTTGGTGGCATTTGATCACCCCTGCGTTTTTTATTTTTTGCGCTATAAACAAAAGTAGAGTGACAATTTTGAAAAAAGGCATTATTTTTTACTTTTTGTTATAATAAATATCCCCCAAAAATATATAAAAAGACAGGTTTTTTCCTCAATTTAGGCCGATACGTATTCTTCCACATATTTTTGGTTAAAAAAAATCACAATAAGCAATTGGTTTGCGCAAAATTTATAGCGTTTACAAAATAGGGGATAATTTTATGGTATTTTTATTAATATTTTTTTTTTTACTAGTAATGGCGGCGATCAGCGCTTTTTATTGTGACAGCGACATTATGGCCGACACATCGGACATTTTTGACACTTTTTTGGGACCATTATCATTTATACAGCAATCAGTGCTATACAAATGCACTGATTCCTGTGTAAATGACACTGTCAGTAAAGGGGTTAACCAGGGGGTGGCAGTGTAGGGGTTAAGTGTTCCTAGGGGCGTGTTAATAACTGTTGGGGGCTGGACTTTGTGTTAGTGAACACTGATCTCTGCTCCAATCACATGGAGCAGAGATCAGCATCACTTCTTGCTAGGCAGAACGGGGAGATGCTGTTTACAATGGCATCTCTCCGTTCAGCCTCCCCATGAGACAATCGCGGGTATCCCCGCAACGATCGAGTCCGCAGGACCCATGACCGGACTCACGGGGGTGCCGACCAGCACGCGAGCGCGCCGCCGGCGGAGTGCACTCTATGGCAGGGCGGCATATAGAAATGGGCATACCTGTTCCTTTTTTTTGGTCGGACTCCAGGCCACCATGCTCGTGGATTAGACTACACCACCCTACCGAACCTACCCACCCAGGTTCAAGCCTCTCCTGGGATCGGCAGGTTTAGAACAATAAAGACGCTCTAGGAAGGAGATATAGGAGTTGGAGACGCCAGCAGAACCTATTGGAGAGACCAGGAGTGATCGTTTTGTTTTCAAGCTTGTATGATCTCCCTAAAAAGAGATCTTGTCAGCTGGTAAGCCTTACTGAATTTGGTGGTGGATGAACCTCTCTCTCTGGGCGCACCTGCTATACATCTGAAGGGTGTTGTAAAGAGTCACTTCAATGGACTGAATTTATTTCTTTACGTTTCTCTTCCTCTTTGGACTTTTTATGTGTTTTATTTTTTGAGTATTTTTTTGCACATTTTTATGGTTATATACACTGTTTAGTATTTGATATTAGAATTGAATATGTCACAATATCATTTTGGCACTTTATAAGTTTTAGCGCAGCTTTATTTTTTGGTTTCTGTACGCCAATATGCCTGCCCGTGCCATTCTGCCGACGTACATCGGCGTGCATCGGTCGGGAACTGGATAATAAAGTGCATGAAATAGGAAAACTACACAACATCACATTTGTAAGAATGAACCCCCAATACCACCTTCCATAAAACAGGGTAAGATTGGCAGTGTCTTTTTTTAGGAAAGCATAAAATGAATCATAAAATATCAAATCAGAAAGTGATTGATGTGTAAAGCTGGCCATACATGGTTCAATAAAAAAAAAAAAAACTGAACATATTCCACCATTCATACATTTGAGGTGAATGCCGGAACCCTCCCTGCTTTGTCATTGTATTCTGACTGTGAGACTCCTCTACCGTCAGAATACACTGAGCAGCACCAATTGGCTGCATGTGCTGATCCAAGCAAAACTGTCCAACAAGTCAATTCATGAGAAGACGATCAACTTCTTATGAATAAGAACGGCCATACATGGATTGAAATTTGGCTGGTTCAACATTCAATCTATGTATGGCCAGCTCAAGCCTACTTAAATATAACAATTTCAGAATGCCGTCCAACTCAGAAAATTCAAGAGATATTCAGACCCAATCAACTGACATGTAAATATAATTTCTGAAAATATAAATTAGGTTGAGCATGAACATTATTCACAAATAGATTTTTTTTATTATCATTGTTTTTAAGTAAATGGTTATTAGCCCTCTTCTCTAAATAACCACATATAAATCCACCCATAGATTAGATATAAGGAGACAAGTAAAAACATAATAATATTATTCTTGATATCACTAGAAAAAAAAAAACGCCATTGAAAATGAGTTTGCAATAACTCATCAGTATCACCAGCAAAGCAGCTTCATTATTATCCCATTAAAGAAGAAGAGAATTTGGAGATTTCCTAATTTGCCGTGTCATGAATGTTAATTCTCCATTACAAACGCTAGTTTACAAGACCGGCCGCTTCTGCTTCTGAGCATGTGTGTTTGTACTTTGGACTTTTGTCCGACGGACTTGTGTACACATGATAGGTAAATCCGACAACACACAATTGTTGGTGGAAAATTTGAAGACATGCTAGCCAACATTTGTTGGCGGAAAGTCCGACAACAATTGTCTGTTGGAGCATACACACGGTCAGATTTTCCGCCAACAGCCTGACATCCAACATTTCCCATCGGAAAGAGAGCAAGAGCTGCAGTACTCAATAGGGCAAGACTTTACAGCAGTTGACAGAGCTTAAGAGTGCATTCACACCTGTTAATGCACCCACTCTCCGATTAGTTTTGAGAACCCTGGGGTGGGGTTCACGTGATAAGCTGCGAGAAGCAATGGCCGACTCTATAATGGCCACTTGCATGTATTCTCTCATGCAGTAACCATATGCAAATGATAGGGCCTGCATGCAGGCTGCTCAAACTTTTTATATAGAATGTTTCCAATACTGCTCTAACTGACGATCAGAAAAGGTATCTATCAGTTTATATTTACTAAAATAATTGCATTTTCATGTTCTGTACTGTGGGAGACCAGATATAGTTAAGGCAGGGTCCTGGGCTTAGTAACACCTTAAGGCATCATAATGACTGTGACTATGTTGCCTTTAAAAGGAGACTGTGCAAGGGCTTGAAACATTGTGATATATATTGTGAAACATAGTGGTGCACTGAGATTTCAGCTGCCAAAAATTATCGACCGAAAATAGGGTTTTCATCGTTGTTTCGAAAGAAAAATAAGTGCAGGTAATGGCTGCCAAAAACACCTGCTCTATTAGCGAGAGTTTACCTTGATTTTAAGTGATTTTGATGCATTTTTACCGCGATTTAACCTTGCTTATGGTGTGTTTTTCTTAGGTCACATGACTCGAAAAATGCGTAAACAATGCAACACGGGTGCATTCTTTGCTGTGTTCTTGCTGCATTTTCAATGCATTTCAATGGAGAACGTTTTTGGTGTGGTTTGCCAAATTTGCATTTGCATTTTTATCTGCTTCAAAAGATGCCAATATAGGCCTACAATACATTTATATTATTCAAATTCATGATATTAATTAAAAAGTTGAATATTATATAATTATTTATAGAAAAATAAATAGATTTTTTAAAACCATCAATTTCGGTTTCGGGCCATGTGCATTCAGAATTTTTGGTTTTGGCATCGATATATATAACGAGCAGGGCCCTCTGATTCCTCTTGGACCAAATTGTGATTATAATCATGTTGTAAAGCTCTGCGCAAACTATTGGCTCTATATAAAACCTGTATAATAATAATAATAATAATATATGTTCATTTTGGTGCACCACTAATTGGTTTCTTATGTTTTATGTGATACTGTCTTCACAATAAACATGTCAAACACATCTACTGTGCTTGGAGTGATTTCACTTAGAGCACCCTTTAGTACGAGGTCTGTGAGAAATGTGGCTTCTTTTTGGACTTTTTATGGCATCAATACCCGACATATGCTATAGGCACCTTTACTTTGAGCATGCAGTAAGACAAGCAATCTGCTTAATGCTCATGTACTGTCTATTGGGAAACGTTCTGCCTTTCAAGGCTGCCATTTAGGATACCAAGCATCAGAAATGTGCTTCCTTTGACTTCTATATATAGGAATCCTAATGCTTTCCTTTGCATGTGAAGCGTTACTAAAGAAAGGTCAGAAAATGATCTTCTCACCAGCATGCAGAAAGTGTGACCAGCAGGGTGAAATGTACAGAACCCGCTGTAATCATCTGTCCTCACTAGCATGATTCAATTATCAGAGACCTGCTAAATATCAAGCTGAGACTCCAGTTTAGCAAGAGTTTATCCACATTAATGTGAACCATCTGCCTATCTGGATAATATCTGTTCGATCACTGCCGTTTCTGATCACCTGTTTTTTTTTTTTTTCTATTATTATCATATTGTCATATTTTACAAATGTGCTTTCATAATGGAATATCATTCTCTTTGTGGATTGGTTTGTATATTATTGTTTGTGGGGGAAACAGAGGTTTTCACGGAGCTCACAGTCAGATTCCAACTGTCATATTTCAAGTGCAATCAATAAAAAATGAACTGTTGTGTTTTCAGAGTTATTACTGAAAGATTTACTGGAAAAAGATTTTTAATGCAACATTCACATTATTAGACTCAGGCCGCGTACACACGGGCGGACTGTTCGCCCAACTTTGTCCGCTGAACAGTGTTTGGGCGGACAGTCCGCTCGTGTGTGGGCTTTCAGCGGACAGTTTCAGCGGACAGTTTGACGAACAAGGTTTTACGGAATTTCCGAAAAACTGTCCGCTGAAACCTTGTTTCAGCGAACAGTCCGCTCGTGTGTAGGCTTGTTCGTCAAACTAAGTTCCGCGCATGCTCAGAAAGGATTTACACGCCAAAAGTTATAATGCAGTGTATAGGACGTCGTATTTTTCGTCCCGTCGTTCGTGCCGTTCACGTCATCGCGCACGGTTTCAGCAAACTGTTCGTCCGTCGTGTGTGGCCATGTCCGTCCATGCTAATTTTGAGCGGACTGTTTGCCGAAACTGTTTGACGGACAAAGTTGGGCGAACAGTCCGCGCGTGTGTACGCGGCCTCATTGTTCTGTAATATAAACAGATTTGTAGGTTTTCCCACTAGTAGCTCAGTTGCTAAACAGTGCTGATGACCTAAAATCTATTTGCAAGTACAAGGGCTGGTTCACACAATGAATTGCACAGGAATGTACTGTGCGTTCCTGTGTGATTCAAATGCGTTCGGGTGCAGTGAAATGAATTCATTAAAATCAATAGGCCGGATCGCATCAAAACTAGTGCATGCGCTGATTTATAAAACGACAGCAACCTGATTGCATAGTACTACTGTGTACCATGGTACTACTGTACCATGTGATCAAGTGCAGGCAATGAAGAGGTAGTGAGAGTGTTGGGGGGGGGGGGGCAATGAGTGCTCTTTGTGCTAAAGGAGGGCTCTAAAGTGGGTATGCTTGAGTACCCCCCATAGTATGAGAGCAATTGGCAGGGAGGATGAGCCAGAAGTGCTGGCGGGGGACCCGAGAAGAGGAGGACCTGGGCTGCTTTGTGCAAAACCAGTACACAGAGCAGGTAAGTATGCCATGTTTGTTATTAAAAAAATATATATATCTTTAGAATTAATTTAAAGATAAGGAATTGTTTATTAAATATGGGTGAAAAAAACTTGCTTGTTTCTAACTTTGGTGGATGTTTAATCCTAACATTGGAATACTTCACCTAGCAATCCCTGGGTTGTTACAAGTTCTAAGGTTGGTTTAAATTGTTGGATTGGTTTAGAATTGTACAATCATTTTAGCATGTTACAGTTCCTCAACCTGCTTCAGCATGTATGGAATAAAGGCATCTGGAGGCAGTGAGTGCTCCATTGTCATAGGTATATTCTCTGCATGGATGTTCATGTTATCAAAGATAGGCCAATGCATCAACCTGATGAATTGACTCTTTTACTACTGAAAATTCATTTTCAATGAATACACACTTTAAAGTTGTAGTTGTGACCTGATTTCTCCTTATTTATCATACAGAAGAAAAACTTAAAAAGTGCATTTCATTATTTTAGATGGCATCTCAGGCAAGATATATGGAGGCAGTATATGAGCTATCTTGAGAGTGATATGCTCTACAATTTGCCTTTGAGATAGTTTGCTCTGACAGATAAGCAGCATATTAAATTCGAGGATATTCCGTCCCTTCACCCTTGAGCCAGAAAGAAGAAGTGTTATGAGCTGGAAAATATGCACATTGTGAAAGAGACTTGTGTCTGTCCGAATGAATCTGCTATGCCAGGTTTTAGTTTGAGAAAAAAACATTTACGCAATCACAAACTCATGTGGTTACATTTGGCTTCATCATGTAGCAACAATTTTGTATTGCATAACTGTCTCTGATGTGCTATAGCCATAAATATCTTATGTTATTTGAATTTCCAAAGCTTATTGGGGGTTATTTACTAAAGCTGGAGAGCTCAAAGTCTGGTTCAACTCTGCATAGAAACCCATCAGCTCCCAGGTTTTATTGCCAAAGCTTACTTGAACAAGCTGAAATTAGAAGCTGATTGGCTACCATTCACACCTGCACCAGATTCTGAGTGCACCAGCTTTAGTAAATCTTCCCCATTGACTCTCTATTTTATAGAGCACATACGCTTCCTTCGGGTAGAGATGTAGGTTGCATAGGGATAAATAGGGAAGTAAGGGATGGAGCCAGTGCTGTTCTTTTCAACCTATATGAATCTACTTTATCCTGTCTGGGAAAACTGAGAATTGCTGAAGTCAGAAGGGAAAGGTGGCGATCGGCTCTGTGACAGACCTAGCCGGGACAGAGGCTGTTGGAGGGGACAGAATGCGAGCCTCTTGCCTTGCGATTATGGGTCCAGGCATTTGGGGGAACGGTGCTCTTTGTGAGCTGTATGCCTGGGGACCCCTGAGGTGGTGTTACTTGGATTCAGATCCATGTCCCCCCCAAGACACACAGATTCTGGATATGTATTTGCCATATTAGCAATAGACTGAATCACACTGTTGGGACACAAACTGTTAGATGCTAATGTCATCAACTCCAGCCACCTGTCTGTTGTGTAAATGAGTCTAGTCTGGCTTGTAAGAGTATTCCACACATTGTTGTTTGTGCTAATTAACCCTGTGTTTATGTTTATGGTAATGTGTATTGAATAGTCATTCAGTGAGCTAGAAGACAAAGTCTTACCCTGAAAAGTCATATCTCTCAGACAACTAGTCTGGGTCAATGATTAGATAATTAGCTCATGCTAATTAGGTTAGGTTTTAGTCATCCTACTGTATATATTTGTGGAACATTTCAAATAAAAGGATTCCTGATGTCCTCCAAGACTGGTGTTGTCTAGTTCTTGGGGGTTCCTATAGCCAGATCCATTGGACTCGTGTTCCAGGACTTAGGAAGCGGTATATAGAGCGAAACACTCAAGCGGAGTGTGGGGGACGTTCCGTCACAGGCTCCATTCACAAAACAAACTCACATGAGATTTTTTGTGTCCAGACACATTTTGCCTAAATATGGTATGTGATCCTGAAGATGTCAAATCACTATAACGTTTTGCGGTATTTTCCGCAAAACGCTAAAAACCCTTGGTAAATACCACATGACAAGGGGCTAAACTCAATTCACAGAAGGAAATAAATTGTTAAATGCATGCGATAATTAAGTAGTGGTCCAGGCATGTGGTATGTAACTACTTCAATACAGGGCACTTTCACCCCCTTACTGCCCAGGCCATTTATTAGCTTTCAATGATGTCACATTTGAATGACAAATGCACGGTCATGCAACATGGTACCCATATGAATTTTTTATTATTTTATTCACACAAAGAGAGTTTTCTTTTGGTGGTATGTAGCCTCCCTGGCAGTATGACAATGTCAGATTTTTGAATCTTAAAGCGGTACATTGTTTTGCATAGAAATTTGGCGTTTT
Organism: Lithobates pipiens; assembly: GCF_037356315.1. Lineage (NCBI taxonomy): Eukaryota > Metazoa > Chordata > Amphibia > Anura > Ranidae > Lithobates > Lithobates pipiens. The sequence goes on along the minus strand of NW_027507764.1, from coordinate 98,566,390 downwards.
ATATTGTAGGCCTGTAAGTCTTAGTAATAACACACTTAAATCTTTCCAAACAAGAGTCTAGTAGACATCCCGGGTATGATAATGTTTGAAACACGAAATCATAAATGATAATATAATAAATAACTATATATAAGGATGCTTTTTATGGCCCTCTACAGAAAGCACCACTCAGCGCCCTGAATGTATCCCTTGAGGATAGAGTGCAGAAAAACTAAATCACGTGATTAAACCTTGATTAATAAAGTTACACTACAGCAGCCACTAAAAAAATATATAAAATATACAAAAACAATATTAAACTCACTCGAAAAACTAAGTTCCTTATAACAATGCAGCAGCGCTCTTGTCATATACCATATTTATCGGCGTATAACACGCACCCCAAGTTTAGGAGGGAATTTGTCAGTGTCATTTGCAGCCTTGCATTGCAGCCTTGTCAGTCATTTGCAGCATTGTCAGGGTCTTTGCCGTTTAAAAATGGCCCCGCCGAGATACAGAACAGATGTCCTGTGTATCTCGGCGGCGCTCGGTAGCTCTCGGCCGTTCTAGGCTGGCTTTCGGCTATTTTCAGCTGCACTCGGCCGTTATTGGCTATTTTCGGCTGTTCTCGGCGGCTTTCAGCTGAGAGTGGCCAAAAATAGCCGAGAACGGCCGAGTGCGGCCGAAAATAGCTGTAAGCTGCCGAGATCGGCAGAAAAGCTTTCAAATGGCGGAGGATCGGCATATAACACGCACCCACGATTTTCCCCTGATTTTAAGGGGAAAAAAGTGCGTGTTATACGTCGATAAATAGGGTAATCAAAGATGGCAAGCTTCAATAAAATGTTCATATATGGAAATTATGCGATTCACTGATGCCATAGGTAGTGATTAATCGTGAAGAATCACCTTCCACCAGAAAATATCCACCACGTGAGATGATCTCCCCTTTGGGAATGCACTTAACTCCAGAGCTCCTAATGGCACAACAGATCCCTGCATGATACTGTGGCAAAAATGGTGGGAGTTCATTCAGAACGGTGGAGCTTCAGTTTGAGATTGTATGCGCATTATCTCTGCATATGTGGTGAGTGCATTCCCAAAGGGGAGATCATCTCATGTGGTGGATATTTTCTAGTGGAAGGTGCTTCTTCATTATTACCTTTACACATCTACCCTGTGAGGAGATGCCATTGATTGGCTCTCCTCACCTCATTATTTGTCAGTGTGAGGCGAGGAGAGCCAATAAACGGAACTTCCTTGTTTACATGCGATCAACTTTTTCCCTTTGGAATCAATAAAGTATTCTAAATTCTAATAGGCAATTTTAAGTAGTTTCTGCCTTTTTGTATCAGTTCTCCCAACAGTAATGCATAGACACCTAAATATGGGAATATGGAACATTTTGGGGTTGATTTACTTAAAAAATAATTCAAGGAATTTTTTTGTATACTTTTGGATAGAGTGAAGGTGGATTAGAACACTTATCAGGTTTTTATTGCTTTATATATTTTAAATTTGACCCAAAATAATTTTTCCTTAACCCAAGCTTAATCTTCAGCGTTCTTTGTATCACTATTCATCACACGCATGCATACACAAACTTTCTGATGACTACCGATGGCTTCCTTGAGATCATGGATGTTCAGTGATTCCTTGAGTGTTCATGTACCATTGTGCATCTGGAGGGGACTTGGATAAGTCATAGCACGGTGTCACCTATTGGCATTTTTTAAGCACCACAAAACTATTATTTGCTATGAATATATATTCTTACTTAGAAAACAGCTCATATATTTCAAAAAATGGCTGGGATATGACATTCTGATGGAATCTTAACCGACAGATGGCTTGTGGATTTCCAGAGGCACCTGAGGATACAGCTGATAGTAATGTCTGCTTCATCTGCTCAAGCGCTTTTTTCAAAGACTAAAGTATTTGAAAAACAAAATAGCTGTTAAAGTATTTTAAAAGTAAATTGTCATCTCTGCAGTTCTTATTCCTACACCACCAGAAGTTCAACCAGTGTGGTCTTTTCATCTTAGTAACATTATTCAAAATATAGTCTCACCTGCAGTGTTACGAGGATGTCAAGTCAATTGTTTTCTCTTTATTTTACGTATCTGGAATTGCTGTGCTTGCATCAAAGAGGTCCCTCGCTGTATTTTGTTCCATTTTCTCAATTAGCATGGCACGGGCTTCTTAGACTGCACGCGGCTTTATCAAATAATCAGTTATAATTCAGCAATATGTGGTGCTGTGGCACAGTAATACAACAAAATGTAGCCTTGAAAGTGGTGTAGCCTTGTGTGATTTTATTAGAAATCATTAGGTGCTTTTGTATGTAAAGGAAAGTTCATGCATTCCTTGATAGTTAGGACAAAGGTATAAGATTAAAAAAAAAAATCAATATGGCCATCCGGTGTAGAACTTGAATCCTTTTAATAAAATCGGACTTTTTCACTATCCAGAAGTAAAAATGCTCATTCACACCAGGATATACTGTACTGCAGCACATGCACTTTCCTATGATTAGGCTTGTTGCTTTAGACAGCTAACACAGCAAACGGGATGTAATATACCCTAATGAACGAAAATTAACATTCTAATGCATTTCTTTGCAGTACAGCGCACCACAACACACATTTTACATGTTTGGTGTGCTTCAGTATGTTGTAATGCAGGTGCATTGGGTAACCATTCAAAATGGACAAAAATGCAATGCATTACCCACGCTAATGCACATAACTGCAAAGCTTGTAGTGTGAACAAGCCTTAAAGATGAACTAAAGGGAGCTATACTCACCTCTCCTCCAACGGTCCCTGTCCCTCTCTGCACCAGCATCATCTTCTGCGTCACGCTCTTTAGCCATTTTCATTGGTCAGGGTGGCATGTCATCACTCCTACGCATGTACAAGTGTAGGCTGAGCTGTGCATGCATAACTCAGTTTACATGCTGGGGAACACCGAGAGCAGGCATATAGGTGTATTTTATTGCAGACGAGACATTGCATGTATTGTCTGCAATAAAGAGCCTGCCTGCTCACAGCGAATAACTGCAGAATTTTAGTTCTGCTTAGGGATGAGCCCACAGTTCGAGTCGAACATAAGTTCGACTCGAACATAAGTTCGACTCGAACATCGGGTGTTCATTTATTCTAAAACTAAACAAACATATGGGGCATTTGCAGGAATTCTGAGTGCTGTGGAACGTCCCATAATTCACTGTGAGATCTCAGTGCATTGCTGTATGATAATTGGCCAAAGCATGCACCCGACCTTCATGCTTTGGCCAATCACAGCGTGTTTAGCTGAGAGAGCCATAATTTGCCAAAAGCAGGGTGCTTTTGGCCAATCATGGCTCAAGGGGACTAAGTCCATGCCCCACATTATTTATATATATATAAGGCTGCTTACATAGTGGACATGTATAGTGTGTGGATGGAGATAGATTGAGCTAGATTAGGCAGGTAGATTAGTTAGTGACAGTGTATTTGATATATATAAATACATATATATATATATATATATATATATATATATATATATATACTCCGCATTCAGTGTAGCCTATATATTCAGTGTAGACTCTATATTCAGTCAATGCAGGCAATGTAATTTATATAACACAGTGTATTGAAATGGTTAAGGGGAACCCTGTGCCAAAATCCATACCAGACCCTTATCCGAGCATGCAACCAGGCAGGCCCACAGAAAGGGGGGGGAAGAGTGCCCCCCCTTGAACTGTACCAGGCCACAAGCCCTCAAAATGGGGAGGGTGCTTTGGGGTCCCCCCAAAGCACCTTGTCCCCATGTTGATGGGGACAAGGGCCTCATCCCAACAACCCTTGCCCGGTGGTTGTGGGGGTCTGCGGGCAGGGGGCTTATCGGAATCTTCCCCCTATCAGAATCTGGAAGCCCCCATCCCACCTCCCCATGTGAATGGGTAGGGGTACATTGTACCCCTACCCATTCACAAAAAAAAGTAAAAACAACATGAGTTTTTGACAATTCCTTTATTAAAAAAAAAGTTGCCTCGCCATGTAAATCCATCGTCAATCGCAGTGTCCTACGGTCCTGAGAAAAGAAAAAAACGGAAAAACTCTGCCTCCATGGGAGGTCTCCTGCCAATTGCCATCTTTTCGCTTTGACAGCTGTTATATAGGCAAGGGCGGGGCCACGGAAGATAAAGGGGGCTTCCAGATTCTGATAAGCCCCTCGCCCGCAGACCCTCACAACCATGGTCTTACAGCTTCCCAGCCTGTTTCCTACTGTGCATGCGCGAGTCGCACTGGGACGTGTGTGTCTGGCGACGGAGGAAGGGCCGGACATGGCATAGTTCACCATGGATTCTGTGTCACTCTTTTGACGGAAGTGGGGCAAATACCTGGAATAGGCAGGTATCTGCTCCACCCTCCCCCCTGAAAGGTGCCAAATGCGACATTGTGGTGGGGGAACGGATCAGCGGAAGTTCCATTTGGGGGGGGACTCCCCTTCATGCATTATTAAAATCTGCTCAGGCCATTTTTAAAACTGTTTTTGCATTGATACATGTCCCCTGGGCCAAATACTTTTTATGGCAATAACTTGCATATAAGCCTATAAATGAGCACTTTTTCATGTACCTGTTCCATAGACATTAATGGTGTTTGCATGTTTGCACACATTTTTTGCCTGTTCAAATGTTCTGATGCAAACCGAATCGGGGGGTGTTCGGCTCATCCCTAGTTCTGCTTTAAAGCTGAACTCCAGGAATTCAGCCATTTTGTACATTGTACAGGATTTAGGTGGATGCCACCTTGTAAACATTAATTTACAATTGTTATTTTCACTGAGCACTGGTAGCAATACTATCGCTATACTTCTAGGACTCCAATGCTAGACCTTCTGATCTGGACAGATATCTACTGTAGCTGCAGAGTCAAATGCAGCAGCTGGGCCCACCCCTCCTGCCCATTCACTTTGTATTATGTGAACTCACAAAATTCCAAGGCTTCTGTGAATGAATAGCAGAGGCTAGGGGTGGGCACAGTGACTGCTGTATGGGAGTGCAGTGTTTCTCCTGTCAGAGCTCCAGGAGTTTAGTGATAGCTGTGTTCTTGGAGCTCCATAAAACTGTCAGATGGATATTACCACTTCAATACCAGGCACTTATACACCTTCCTGCCCAAGGCAATTTTCAGCTTTCAGTGCTGTCACAATCTGAATGACAATTGCGCGGTCATGCTACACTGTACCCAAACAAATGTTTTATAATTTTGTTCCCACAAATAGAGCTTTCTTTTGATGGGATTTGATCACATCTGCGATTTTTATTTTTTGCACAACAAATATAAATACCGAAAATGTTGAAAAAATTATTTTTTGTTTTTCTCTTAAAATTTTTTGTAAATAAGTATGTTTTCTTCTTCAATGATGGGCACTCATATGGCTGCACTGACAGGCACTGATCAGGCGGCACCGATGGGCACCAATAAGGATGCACCAATGAGGTGGTACTGTTGGGCACTGATGATTGGCTCTGATAGGCGGCACTGATTGGCACTAATAGGTGACACTGATGGGCACTGATAGGTGGCACTGGTATGCGGCACTGATGGGCGCTCATAGGCGGCACTGATGGGCACTCATAGGCGGCACTTATGGGTGGCACTGATGAGTACTTATGGGTGGCACTGATAGGTGGCATGGATGGGTACTGATAGGTAGCACAGAGGGACACTGATGGGTGGCCCTGATTACACTGGTGGGTGGCATTGCTGGGCATCACTTATTTTTTTATTTCTGTAACGGTGCCAGTCAGTGCCCATTTGTGGGCACTGATTGGCATGTATTGGGCATGTATTTTCTTTATATGTGGATGGCCATGGGGTACATACCTGGCCATCCACATGCTGGGGGCTTCCCTGGTGGTCCAGTGTGGGCATCCGAGGGGGGGCTGTGCTGATAAACAATCAGCGCAGACCCCCTGTCCGGAGAGCCGCCGATCGGCTCTCCTCTACTCGCATCTGTCAGACACAAGTGAGAAAAAGTTGATCAACGGTTTTTCCTGTTTACATCATGATCAGCCATGATTGGACATGGCTGATCACATGGTAAAGAGCCTCCATTGGAGATTGGTGCAGACTGACACACCTCACCACTGATCGCCGCGATGCGTGCCCCCACGGCTGTGCCCCCACGGGTGCACGGCGGCTGTTATCCTGCAGGACATCATATGACGCCCAGTCAGGATAAATTAACCACCGCCCAGCCATCATTCTGCTATAGGCCAGGTGGGAAGTGGTTAAAGAGATAAGTCCCCAAGGTGGCATACACCTTGTTGGACTTAACTCATAGCATGACAGCAGATTTTACAAAGTGGCTGAATTCCTAGACTTCAGCTTTAACGTTTTATGCTACGGGGAGTTATAATATAGGGAGAATCAATGATAAAGGTCTAAGTACAAGGGAAGTTAATAGACTTAATAACATCAAGCAATGCAATCTGTTGGTTCCTGTAGTGTGAAAAAGATACTTTCTTGGCTTAAAAGAGACGAATAGGTTTATTTACTAAAAGCAAATATACTGTGCACTACAAATGCCCAGCAAAAATGCTGTTTTTTTTATTTCTCTTGCATGTTCCTCTCAGATCTAGAGCAACTGCACTTGCAGTGCCCAGACTATTTACCCTTAGTAAATCAACCCCATAGACTCAAGAGTTAGGAATATGCATACTTTTGCCTCCATACAAAGCATTATCAAGACCTCCCTTTGAATATGCAGTTTAGTTTTGGGTACCAGTTCATAAAAAAAGAGTCTGCTAAAGGGAAATATGAACACCTTGTGTAAACATCAAAATACTTCATATACAGCAGGTAAAATAAGTATTAAACATGTCACCATTTTATTAGGTAAAATATATTCATAAAGGCGCTATTGACATTAAATGTCCATCACATTGTGGTAACAACCCATGCAATCTATACATACAAATAAACCAATTAATTTATGTGTAATAAAATGGAATGACACAGGAAAAAAGTATTGAACATGCTAAATGAAATGTATTTAATACTTTGTACAAAATCCTATGTTGATAATGACAACTTCAAGATGCCTCCTGTATGGAGAAACTAGTCACATGCATTGCTCAGGAGTGATTTTTGGCCCATTCTTCCACACAGCCTTCAACTCATGAAGGTTTCCATGGGCCTCTTCTATGAACACTGATCTTTAGCTTTTTCCATAGATTTTCTAGCAGATTCAAGTCAGGTGAATGGCTGGGCCATTCTAGCAGCTTTATTTTCTTTCTTTCAAACCAATTGAGAGTTTCCTTGGCTTTGTATTTGGGATCATTGTCTTGCTGAAATGTCCACTCTCATTTCATCTTCATCATCCTGGTAGATCCTGGTATTCAACTCAGTGCAAAAAAATTTATTTTAAGGTTATCGCTTATCAAAGGGGACAATCTTTGTACTTTATGTAAAAGAGATTTAACTCTTCATGTGGTAGGGGTTATTTCCAGTAAAAAATGTGAAAAGGTAAAATCGTTTTTCAACAGAAACTGCTTCTTGTTAAATCAGATTGCTTTAAAAAAGGGAGAAAAAGTATAATGTTGATCCAGGGAGTATCTGATTGCCCTGGGGAGCTGTACAGAATTTTACTGCTTGTTACAGAAAATTGGACTGTAGTTTATAGCGTTTTTTTGGCCTCTAGATCTACTGTGTTCTGTAAAGTTCTGTGAATGAAAAGTGGTTTATTATTTATTTTAATTTTAAGCCCCATACACACTATCAGATTTTCTGCTGATTTTTGTCTTTAGATTTACCAAAACCATATAGTGCAAGGGCCTGCCTGATTGGATACACATTGAAATTCCTAAGGTTTGACCTCATATTATATGGTTTTGGTAAATCTGAAGGAAAAAAAATCAGCAGACAATCTGATTGTGTGTATGGGGCTTAAGACATGTCCTTTTAAACCTATATAACAATGCTTTTATACAGTGCAACCTTTCAGAAATCATCCGCTTTCACTGCAAATTCCTTTATGACAGAGGAAACCACAACTGAAGACCCAGGCCTTCATGAACCACTTCCATACTATGCTGAAATATATCATTTATGTTACCTCATTAAGCTAAGTCAGCACACCACTCCAGAACTATTTTCCATCACTGGTGATGTTATCTGACCTGATATGCCCAAATTAAACACTCATTTTTTTTTTTTTTAAAAGCAACAATGTAAGTTGCATCTTCATGCAAATTAGAAAGGTTTTTTCTTTTTTCTACTTTTATTTCAGTAGAAAGATGCTTACATAACTCTCAATGGGTCTAAGACACAGCTGTTCATGTAACAAGGGTGAAAGAGGATAATCTGCTTTTCAAGTAGGAGGGAATCTTTGCTAGATATTTCAGCATTTTTTTTAATTTTGATTTAATACCTAGAGGTCAATATAAAAAGCAGGAAGAAGCTGTGAACATATTGCAGTTTTCAAGGTATCGCCCAGAATTTGCAAGGAACAGCTGGGGGGGGGGGGGGGGGGGCTCTTTAAACCAGTGTTAAAGATAATTGTTTATTTAGCTTGCCTACTGCTTTATGCTAAAAACACACATCAGTTCCATATTCACTTTTATTGAAATCAGACTGAAATATTTGATAAAATCTGAAATTCATTTTCGTAATTGTCGAGAAACATAGTGTAGCACTAACCCCCGAAGGAGCTGCTGGTTATTTTTGGGCTTACCGCTACCTTCCGCTTCTTCTTGTTGCACGTCTAGGGGATGTCCCATGGTAGATGGCCTAGTAACTTGAGACTGACAATAGATCCACTTGAATGGATTTTATTTGCAAACTTCAACCATTGAACAGTCTTTTAACTTGGGATCAGACGGTTGGAAAGGAATTCAGGTACTCTCAATGTCAAAGTCTATAAATGTTAAGGAACTTGCTTACTTTGACTGAATCCAGAGAATAGCCATTCACAGCTGGATGAGCACTCAGTTTAGACAGTCCAAGCTGTAGAACACTTATAGGATACCTGGATCTTTCAGCCTGCTTGGCGATATCCACAAGACCGTATTCTCTCGGTTACTTCAGCCCTTCCAGGCTCTTGTTAAGAGCCAAAACCAAACTCCCCCGTGGTGTTCTTCTAAAGAGTCCTCCCCTGGAATTCTCGAAGTCCAATGGGTCTCTCCCGGACCGGAGACGGCACCCATCTACCTCAGAATCCTTCCTTAGTTTACATGCCTTGGGCTAGCCGGCCCGAGGCATTAAAGTCGGGTGGAACCGCACCCCAGGCCATAGCCTTCCTGGGGGCTGGTCAGGAGGACCAGGACCATGTAATCAGCACTTCATACTGGACCGGAACCCTGAACCACATGACGTCCGCATCTTAAATACCCTCTCCCAGAGGGAACAGCGAGAGGGCCACTCCCACTGACCTGACTCCAAAAGAGAGTAACTTAAAGAGAAAGTAAACCCTGATGAGTTTACTTCCTCTTTCATTCCCTGCAAAGGCAAAGCATAATGGATTACTATGCATCGCATAGTAATCCATTATGTGTCACTTACCTGACACAGGAGCCAGCGATGTCACTGCTGTCCCCTGTAGTCTGGCGCATCCATCTTCTCAGTGGGTCTCGCCGCTCTGCCGCTGTCATTCGGCGAAGCCGCGATGACGTCACTCCCATGCATGCGCATCGGAGCCGCCACGCGCGCCATCTTTGTCGTTGACGGTGCCGCACTCAGTGCGCCTGCGCGCCGCTGTCTATGGTGCATGCGCCGTAGACAGCGGTGCCTGTCTTTCGGCAAATATCTCCTAAACCGTATAGGTTTAGGAGATATTTCTTGGACCTACAGGTAAGCCTTAATCTAGGCTTACCTGTAGGTCAAAGTGTGTCGTAAGGGTTTACAACCACTTTAAGTGCCTGTCCAGACCATAGTTCCACGCCTGCCACCAGAGACAGTGCCCCTGTGGCCAGGCTGAACATCTCACAGTTCGGTCAGACTGACACAGAAGTCAAATTTAGACAAATAGACTCAAACCAAACTGTAGTTTGGGTAAAGTTTTAACTTTGAAAAACATAGCGCGTGCTCTTCAGGAGCCCGCTGCTACACCCCCCCCCCCCGCTTATTTAGACGATGTCCCCATCGTCTGGGAAAGGCAGGAAAAAGAAACCCAGAACTAATAACTGGTCCTATCAAAAAACAAAAACACTAGAGTACCTGAGTTGGGGTGGGAAGGGGAAAAAGGGAAGGAAAGCAACAGTAAAATTTACACTGTACACACTGCAGCAACACAGAATTGCAGTTACATTACAATTACCACCCAAGCATGTCTATCTAGCCCACCCATTCTCCAGTGTCTTGATAGATGCTCTCCGGTGAATCCTGGAAAAGAAAAACATATGTACAATAATTTACACCTAACTGTTAGAAAGCAGAATTCCACCAATCTCCGTGGATTTCTCTTTTCTAACCCTTAAAACTTCTTAGATTCCTAAAATTTCTAAAACCGTTTTGATTTTCCTCTAACTAATACTAATTGCGCTGACTCATGCCACCTAGTGGTATGCGTCGCTGAAGTGCAATCTCTAACCTAAAAACAGTTTAAGTATTCTTGACATGGTGGATGTTCCATTCTCTGTGTGACTGACTCTGACTAATTACCCCAAATTTCAGTAGCTTGAAGAAAAATGCAAATAGGCAAAGACCAAGAGAAACCCTCCTTGCAAATTTTAAAGTCTTGACTCGGGAACACTTCACCAGTAGAAACAGGGATCAGGCAACGTTGAGTCTCTCCCCTGCTCATCCACAGTAGTAACAAAGTACACAGCACTGTCTTTATCCAGTTTGCAGATCACAACCTTGTCCTCATAGATGTGCCGATCATAACTCCATTGCCGTAAGCATCCAACAAACCGTTCATAAAACCCTGGTGAAAAAGCCTTTTTCCAGAGTGGCTTTGGTACTTTTAAATAGTTCCAAACATCGTCCTTGTACCAGGCCTCATGGTTCTTTTCAATGACAGTTATAATGTCCCTTGGAACATAGGGGAATTCCAACCTGTACTCATTGGGCACTCTCTTATGAAGGAGTCTCTGTGACCTTGCAAGTCTCGGTAATGCACGGGCACTTCCTTCCCCGGAAGGTATGCAGGATTTTGGGGACTGTTCTACCAACATGGCAGAGTCCCTTTTAAGTGTGGGCAAATTCACGGGTTTAGGGAGAGTCACATTTACCGCGATGGGATTTTCCGCACTCATCGTTCCATCCCCTGAGGTTATAGATAGCCAGTCCGAGACATCTGTACAAGTGGCGGCTACATCATCCCCTCCAGCCCACAATAATTCCTCCGACAATGTCCCTAAAATATCCTCATCTTCCATATCTGACAAAGATTCTAACTCTGAATCTCTGTACTCCTCTGCCGGTAAATAGTCAACTAAAGGTGTACTCACAGTCAGACTCTTTTACGAAGTAACCTTCTTCCACCGATTAGATCCAGCCGGACTCGATGGAGGAACTTTACGCTGACTCCGGGAAGTCTTTGTGTGCCTCACTTTCTCCAAAGGAGGCATAGTAGTTTCCATAACAGTAGTGGAAGCAGGGTCCATCTGCTCCAGAGTGGTTTCCTCAGCAGTCTCAGTAGCAAACGTAGCGGCATCTCTCTCTGGGATGTCAGCAACGACAGGTGTCACCGCAGTGGAAGGCTTTACTGAAAGGGCAAAGATGGCCGACTCCCCGGTTGTCACGCCCGTGGTCCAGTCCACGCGGTAGTCCTTTGGTAGTGTGACTGACTACTCCACTTTAAGCGTGTACTCCCCACACTTCTTGCATCAGGAGAATGGCCGAGGGTTGGCGACCAGGCCGTTGCACTTTCAGCACAGCATACCCAGGCCCTCGATGTCTCCAGTGGTGTACAGAATGAAACGCCCCTGCTGCAACAGGCGAATGCCCGTGTCCGTAAGTACAGTAACAAGCAACTGTATTCCTGCAGGACCCCTTTCGGGAGGCATCCTGGGTCCTGGCCCAGGCTGCATTCCTGGGACACGGTACATTTTCACAAAACCTTTTTCTCCAAACTCTGAGAAAAAATGTCAACCGCTCTTTCCTCCTTCCGCAGCACACTCTCACGTGGTGCCCGTGCAGGAAAGAACAACTCAGACTCCTCCCACTGGGACGCTCAGGTTACGCAACTTCACTGGCTTTTCGGCAAGGGCCCCTCCCATGCTTGCGCACCTCAGTGAAAGTCCGAGTAAAGATGGCGCCGATGGCGCAGTTACAAAACACAACCCTCTGTCCTTGCTTTACCACATGTACAGTTCCTTTGTGAGGTAACGGTAAAATCCCGGACGACCCCCCACATGTAGCACTAGCCCCCAAAGGAGCTGCTGGTTATTTTTGGGCTTACCGTTACCTTCTGCTTCTTCTTGTTGCACGTCTAGGGGATGTCCCATGGTAGATGGCCCAGTAACTTAAGACTGACAATAGATCCACTTGAATGGATTTTATTTGCAAACTTCAACCATTGAACAGTCTTTTAACTTGGGGTCAGAAGGTTGGAAAGGAATTCAGGTACTCTCAATGTCAAAGTCTATAAACGTTAAGGAACTTGCTTACTTTGACTGTATCCAGAGAATAGCCATTCGCAGCTGGATGAGCACTCAGGTTGGACAGTCCCTCTCTCACAAGGCCTAGCAGCCAACAAGGTGCTTTACTCAGGAACAAAGTCTTTGTCACAGACGTTGTTGCAGAACACGTAGGAAACTAAGCTGTAGACTACTTGTAGGATACCTGGATCTTTTAGCCTGCTTGGCGATATCCACAAGACCAGATTCTCTAGGTTACTTCAGCCCTTCCAGGCTCTTGTTAAGAAAACCAAACTCACTCGTGGTGTTCTTCTAAAGAGTCCTTCCCTGGAATGCTTGAAGTCCAATGGGTCTCTCCCAGACCGGAGACAGCACCCATCCACCTCAGAATCCTTCCTTAGTTTCCATGACTTGGGCTAGCCAGCCAGAGGCATTAAAGTGGGGTGGAACCGCACCCCAGGCCATAGCCTTCCTGAGGACTGGTAAGGAGGACCAGGACCATATAATCAGCACTTCATACTGGACCAGAACCCCAAATCACGTGACGTCCGCATCTTCAATACCTTCTCCCAGAGGGCACAGCGAGAGGGCCACTCCCACTGACCTGACTCTGAAAGAGAGTAACTTAAGCGCCTGACCAGACAATAGTTCCACGCCTGCCACCAGAGACAGTGCCCCCCGCGGCCAGGCTGAAGATCTCACAGTCCAGTCATACTGACACAGAAGTCAAATTTAGACAAATAGACTCAAACCAAACTGTAGTTTGGGTAAAGTTATAACTTTGAAAAACATAGCGCGTGCTCTTCAGGAGCCTGCCGCTACAATAGCACAAATGGGTATAAATAGGTTGGGGGGGTAAGCTGTAAAAAGACTCATCTATTCTTGACATCACTTTACATTTTAAACAAACGACTAAATTTTGTTGGCTCTAACAAACAGATGGATGAATATGTAGCTATCAGGGTTAGATTTGGACAATATTCCAGAATGCTCAGCATATACTGACAGAAGGAGGGAGCAAAAAACGCAACCATTCTGTGCTTGCCCTTGCTCACTTCCCTGTGTCTTAAAGTGGTTCTAAAGCAATGGCAATTGGAGGTATATAAATTTGGGGGGGCGGATGTCAATCCGTCCAGCACTATTCGCTATTGTCACACAACTGGGTGGGCTCCATCCGCATTGATCTGCGCCTGAGCCCACCCTTTTTTTAAGCCAATTAGAACCTCCGGATCTAATCATGTGCTTCAAAATTTTTTTTTTTAAATCTCCCATCGGAATCCTTGCGTTCAGCGCCCTGTGTGTAAATTAGGGCCGCCGCTGTTCTAAAGGCAGAAAATGTTTTACCTTAATGCATTCTATGCATTCAATTAAAAAAAAACCTTCTGGTGAAGCTCCCCCCACAGCCTCCTCTTATACTTACCTGAGTCCCATCTTGATCCAGCAATGTGCATGAGAGCAGCGGCTCTCCAAGTTCTCTCTCTCCTCATTGGCTCACACAGCAGTAGGAGCGAGTGAGCCAATGAGGAGAGGGGGTGGGGCTGAGCCACGCTCTGTATGTAAATGGGCAATATTCATTCACAGAAGCGCAGCTCCGGAGAGAGCCTGCTCAATTTCCCCCATAGAATGAGGCTTGCTTTGGGGGGCATTTGGCAGGGGGGAAGAGCCAGAACCGCCAGCATGGGACCCAAAAAGAGGAAGATCAATTGCACACAACAGGTATAACATGTTGGTAAAAAAAAAAAAAGAGACAACCTTTAGAATCACTTTAAGGGTAGTGTTTACAGGGAAGAGAACACACAAGGGTTAGGCAGTAGTACTGACATGGTAAAGAAGCCCATACTTAACTGATAATACAGTAAACAGATAAGTGGGGAGAGAGGTTGGCTGAAGGAACCTCGGTTTAGTACAGCCACTCCCTACACCTACTGGAGCAACCCCTTCCCCTATGTCAACCCTTTTGGAAAAGGCAACCAATGATTCTCCGCTGTATTGCATATTTAGCAAGGAGGAACTTATTGATGTTACTCTATGCTTTATTAAACCAGAACTACATTTTACAATAGCTCAAAAGATAGCTTAGGCAGTTTGATGTTAAAAAACATGTTAGTATCTCTGTAAGATGCCTACAAATGAAGTGGGAATAATGCACATACATTGTGCTTACACCCAAGGGCAGATGCAGAAGACTCAACAAAAGAAGATGTCAGCATTAACAATAGAGCCACAAACTAAAACCAAATATCTGTCATTGCTTAAAGTGTTACTAAACCCACAATAGTAAAATCAGTGTGCATATGCAGTAAAGCATGCTTGTTATACTCACGGTGGAACCTAAGGGGTTAATCCTCCACATTATGTAAAAAGGCTGTTTGATCCAGTCCTCTCTGATCCTCCCCTTCTTCCAATGTGCCTAATCCATCTGTTAATAATCCAGAGGCTTGGGGCACTCTGCACATGCTCAGTTTGGTGTGTATTACTTTTTTTGTTCTTGAAAGGGGGCATGTGATCAGCACAGGGTCAATCACCACTGTCCAGGCAGAGGGTCAGGGGTCCTGCAGCCTCATAGGACAGTCAGAGGAGAATGACATCTCTTTCTGCAAGCTTTAACCAGAGACTGATAGACGTCACAAGACTGCTATATACTGCTAACGAGAAAGGTATTTAGCAGTTTATATTTACTAAAATAATTGCATTTCCATGTTCTGTGTATTGTGGGAGACCAGATATAGTGAACACAAAGTCCAGGGTTTAGTCACACTTTAAGATAGAAAGAAAAAAAAAAATCGCACTACAGAATATAAATTGGAAAAATCTAATCCCGTCAGTGCTGCAGTTCTATTATATACCAAAAAATATATACATATACAAATTAACCCAAAAAGAACTGCGCTCTCTTCAAAAATTACTTAGTGCATACACCTCCCATATGAGACCAATGTCCCAACCTGGAAGCTGTGTATATAAAGAAATAAAATAAATAAATACAGTGCAATGTCATTAGACAATCATAATGAATGTGACTTCCAATATCCCAAAATGCAAAATGTCAGTCGTGAATTACATGTAAAAATTATTTATATATGCAAAAACTGTAATAACACGTATACATGAACAATCAAACCTGTCCTTAATAGCAATTAAATGTGTCCTTATGTGATAGTCCTCGAAATGGATCCATCTATGAAGTCAAATATTCTCAAATGCAAAACACCACGTGTTAATTATAGTGTTTGGAAAAGGTAATTCTTTGCTTCATATGCCAAGCCGTGAAGCATGCCACGGTGCACCACCACCAAAAATCAAGATTGGCTCCTTACCAGATGTCACAAAATAATTTGCTTATTAAAGGATCAGGCCAGGCTATGTATACTCCTCAATCCTCCAAAACTCCGCCCTCCTCCAGGATCACGGTTCAAAAGGACTCCAGTTTATATATATATTATATAAGCCACCGTAAAAAAGGGGAAAAAAGGCGCTCCAATAGTGTAAAATCGCTTTTTTAATAAAATTAAAAAACTAAAAAACACACTTACAAGCATACAGTGAGGTATGGCATAACAGGTGGGAACAGCTGGGAAGCGTCGGCCGTACGCAACTCTCCACAAGTATATCCTTCTCCAGCTGGTACAGTTCAAGGCAATAAACAGTGTGTCACACCTTGTTATTACAGTTTTTGCATATATAAATAATTTTTACATGTAATTCACGATTGAAATTTTGCATTTAGGGATATTGGAAGTCACATTCATTATGATTGTCTAATGACATTGCACTGTATTTATTTATTTTATTTCTTTATATACACTTAAAGGAAGGCACATTCTGTAGTATGTTGCCATGCAACGTATGCAAGTATACTGCATATATTTGCACATTACAGTAAGTGCTCAAGTGATCTCATTCCCCTTCAGGTCTGCTTTAGCTTGAATGGGCAAGATAAAGAATACATGTATTTGTGAGCTTCTTTAATTCATCCAGGCCAGTGAAGCAGGTTTGTATAAGTAACCCCTTTTACAGTTCTGGTAATTTCCTTTAAGAACTTAGACTTGAACTAGTTAATTGTTTAGATGCCCTTCATAATGCTGCTGATCTATGCATACAGAGTTATGCCCTGTACACACGGATGGACTTTCCGATGGAAAATGTGCGATCGGATCGTGTTGTTGGAAAATCCAATTGTGTGTGAGCTCCATCTGACTTTTTCAGTCGGAATTTCTGACACACAAATTTTGAGAGCTGGATCTAAAATTTTCCGACGCCAAAATCCGATTGTCTAAATTCCGATTGAGTGTAGACAATTCCGGCAGACAAAGTGCCACGCATGCTCAGAATAAATTATGAGACAAAAGCTATTGGCTACTGGCCTGTTAATAGTCCCGTTGTACGTGTTCTATGTCACCACATTCACAACGATCGGATTTTCCGACAACTTTGTGCGAACGTGTGTATGCTAGACAAGTTTGGGACAAAATCTGTTGGAGAAAAACTGATTTTGTTGTTGGAAAGTCCGACCGTGTGTGCAGGGCATTATAATAAATTAGGTATCTGGATCCTCTACAGTTATAGATGGCTTTGCACTCTTAAATGACTTAGAATTGGCAGACAGGAATCAGAACGGGAATAAACACATTTAAAAGGATGCTGGAGATAATTTTACATTAAAAAGGCTTCAAAAAGAGGAATGGAAGTATTTCCAAATGCACAGGCTTTAAATGGATATAAATATTTATATGATTGCCTATATGAGAATCTTCGGATCACACTTCATATTTGATTTTTGCCTTCCTCTGGATTAACTGCAGGTTTACACTTCTAGGGATGAGGTTCAGGTTCAATGCTACTATGGATACATGGCAAATCTCTGAGATTCATGAAGATCACGTATTACGAAATTATGGCTAAAAAGGTTGTAGGCTCATGGGCAGAAATAACGAACACCTATGATGCAGTGCCTTTGTCTCTGGTCAGATTAGCTAAAAATCGGAAAGAACTGAGAAACTATAACCAATTAACAACTGCTCTATAGCCGAATGATGGCTACAGCCTGGTCGATAACTCTGGGAGGGCATACTATCACATACTCCCAGAATCTCGCTCCTACGCGCCCCTCCCGGGGGGCGCACACGGGAGTATTCGTGAATCACGGATCGCAGTAAATGGCCACTGACAACGGCTGTTTACCACGTGATCGCTCCTTCATGTCCGGTTCCTCTCTCCCCTCTCTATACCGATTGGCACAATGCGAGCAGAGAGGGGAGTGATCGAGTGCAGTAGCGCTGCAGGCTGGATCTGTAGTGCACACAGCGCTGCTCTGTGCCCATTGGAGGACTCATCTCATCTATCCATGCTCAGACCCATCTATACTCAGCCATCCATCCATCTCAGCCATGCCATCCATACTCTGCCATCCCATCCACCCCCATCCATACTCAGCCATATCCAGCAATACCTAGCCATACTCAGCCATACCCAGCCATACTCAGCAATACCCAGCCATACCCAGTCATACTCAGCAATACCCAGCAATACTCAGTCATACCCAGCCATACTCAGCCATACCTAGAAATACCCTTTCATACTCAGCAATACCCAGCCATACTTATCCAAACCCAGCCATACCCAGCAATACCCAGTCAGTCATACACAGCAATACCCAGCTATACTCAGCCATACTCAGCAATACCCAGCCATACTCAGTAATACCCAGCCATACTTAGTAATACCCAGCCATACTCAGCAATACCCAGCAATACTCAGTCATACCCAGCCATACTCAGCCATACCTAGAAATACCCAGTCATACTCAGCAATACCCAGCCATACTTAACCAAACCCAGCCATACCCAACAATACTCAGCAATACCCAGTCATACTCAGCAATACCCAGCTATACTCAGCCATACCCAGTCATCCCCATTCATGCTCATCCATGCCACATCCTTGTCACTACAGTGTCCATCAGTGCCATTACAGTGTCTCACAAAAGTGTAATAAGTAGTCAAATTTAGATTTGACATTTATGCCCCTAGAACATCTGACGGTGCTCCCTGCATGTTGGGCCTCTGTATGTGACCAGGCTGTGGAAAAGTCTCCGAGAGTGCGGGACGTTTCATTACAGGTACTTTTTTATTCTTTATTCTTTTTTATTCGACTTTTTATTATTATTATTTTTTTACATTTTGGCAATGGTGCATGCCCCTGAAGGCAGTGCTTGGCTTCCCATGTCTTTTTTTAATGGCTTGCTTGTGGTTCCTCACAAATGGCAATAAGTTGAAAAACATCATTTACCCACCATAAACTTCAGTGGCGTTTACCACAAAGTTTGCAGACGTTGAACTAGATTTAAAAAACTGTTCTTGAACCTAAGTCAGGCAGATTTTCTCATGCCTAATTCTGGGGATGGAAGATTTTCAATTTTAATTCATGTGTTTTGGTTGGGCATGTGCCTTTTTTCAATCGGACACATCCAAGCCAAAGCCACCAAGCTAATTATATGCTGCTCTGTCCCTATAATGACAATGACTCTGGATGGAGCCATTGATGGCTGCAGAGGATTTTAAGAAGCCTTTTCTAAATGCGATTGTGGATGTTATTGTGTAAACAGAAAGGGAACCCTGACTGGTAGGTTTAGCACACTATATGGGACAGCAGAGTGTGTTTTCTTTTAAAGCGGAACTTACAAACAAAGTGGTTGTGAACTTCGGACATGAAATATGAATGAAGCATATCCCTCTATAGTGTGTACTTGTCTCAATCAGAGTGGTAATAAAGCATAATTTTCTGTTTTGTTTTTAAATAGCTAACATGCTCTGTGCAGTTGTTTTGCATAAAGCAGCCACCTGCCAACACCCCTGGCTCCTCCCCCTTGAGCACTGCCCCAGAGAAAGCTGCTTGACCCCGAGCCACTGCTCTATGGATCCATAAGACACACAGAGCTGTAGCTTGGCCCTGCCCCCCCTGCTCTCTCCTCATTGGCTTACTGACTTTGATTGACAGCAGTAGGAGCCAATGAGGGAGGGTCCCGTGGCAGCCGAGGCTATCTTGAACATCACTGGATCGAAGGGAGCTCAGGTAAAGATTGGGGGGGGGGGGGCAAAGGTTTTTTAGGTATAAAACCTTCAGCCTTTAGAACCACTATAAAAGCACTAAGTGTCATTTCTGTTTGCTGCTTCGTTCCTCTGCTATCAGTATGAATCACTTCTGACAAGTTTTTCTGACACCAAGAGAAAAATGGTGACAGGGGAGGGACCTCCAGCTGATTGACAGCCTCAGCTCTGTTCCTGTGTGCTGTGTGGAGGGGAGTGTGTCCCTTCCCTCCAATCAGCTCTCAGAGCTCTCTATGCTGAGCTCTGCAGTGTGTAATTCAGCTCTCCAACCTTTTTTTTTCTAAAAGCTCAGACAACTTTATACATTTCGGACTTTGAATGGATGTAGAGAAGAGAGAAATGCAGATAAACAAGTTCAATATACTGTATGTAGGAGGATTTGTTTCATCTCTGTATATCACCTGAGGCTAGTCACTTTACTGCATATATGTAAGGGTTTACAAGCACCTTAAGGATAGACTTGCTTTAAAAAAAAACATTATCTTTTGAGTAAATCATCAAGTGCCTTTGAAAATATAACCCTTCCTTTTCTTACATGTATCTTCACATTGTACGTTCCTCCAAACACCATACAGGGTGAATGTGAAGAAATAATGTTTGTACTGGCTAGGTCTGTAATGAAAAAAAAAAAAAAATCAGCAGTAATCAGTTATATCTGCAATCTTGCCTGATGTCCATGGATATTTTAAAAAGCTAATGTGCTTCAGTAACAATTAACCACTTGCCGACTAGCCGCCGCCATTATGCAGCGGCAGGTCGGCTTGCTCCCGCAAATAGGCGTAGGTGTACGTCGGCTCCTTTAAGAGCTATAGCAGGCATGGGGAAGCTTATGCACCTGGCCAGTGGCGGTGATGTCCGCCAGCCGCCCGCGATCGATCCAGAGAGCCCAGAACGAAGATCTGTCAATGTAAACAAACAAATAATAAAAATGCCATACATCTTTCCCCTATTTTGTAGACGCTTTAAATTTTGCGCAAACCAATCAATATACGCTTTTATATACGCATTTGTTTATTTATTTTTTACCAAAAATATGAAGAATAATACATATTGGTCTAAATTAATGAAGCAATTCATTTTTTTACATTTTTTGGGGGGATATTTATTATAGCAAAAAGTAAAAAATATTGTTTTTTTTTCAAAATTGTCTGTCTTTTTTTGTTAATAGTGCAAAAGATAAAAAACGCAGAGGTGATCAAATACCACCCAAAAAAGCTCTATTTGTGGGGAAAAAAGGACGTCAGTGTTGTTTGAGTACAAAGTTGCACAACTGCGCAATTGTCAGTTAAAGCGACATAAAAAATGGCCTGGTCATTAAGGGGGAAAATCTTCTGGTCCTTAAAGTGGTGTTCCACATAAAAAAAAAAAAAAATCATTAAAATTCCTAAAAAAAACAAAAAAAAAAACATTTGGAAACATTTTTTTAACTCACCTCTAAATGCCTGTTGCTAGGGGTCCCTTGTAGTCTGCCCCCTTCAGTGCCTGGGCTGGTGACATTACTTCCCCTCGGCGCAGGAAGGGCTCAGCTCTGCCCGCCCCCCCTTTCAGTCATCTGGGACACGTGACAGGTCCCAGATGGCTGTGCGGCCAATCACGGAGCGCACGCCTGAGGACTACATGTTCATGTTTAAACTGGTTGTGAGCCACACTCAAACCTAAGCTACATGGATTAAAGTGTATCTATAGACAAAACACTTTTTTGTTTTGGATAAAATTGGAAGTGGTTTAGAACCTCTGTCAAGTTTCTGTTTTCTTTTTGATGCCTTTGCTCTGATGGGGAGATTTGCCTTTACTTCCTGTCCCACAGACACAACCAGAAATTAGAGAAAGTCTCTAAAAAAAGGGACTGTAAGCCCTTATACACACGGTCGGACATTCCGACAACAAAATCCGTCGGGTTTTGTCAGACGGATTTTGTCTGAAACTGATGGTGCATACACACGGTCGGACAAAGTTGTCGGAAAATCCGATCGTTCCTAACGTGATGGCGTTATTTAGTTACAACGGGACTACGTTCAGGCTAGTAGCCAATAGCTTTGGTCTAGGAATTTGATCTGAGCATGCGTGGCACTTTGTCTGATCGGAATTCTCTACAAACGATCGGACAAAGTCCAATTGGATCATGTTGTCGGAAAAGTTTTATATCCAGCTCTCAAACTTTGCTGGTCGGACATTCCGACGGAAAAATTCAGATGAAGCCCACACACGGTCGGATTATCCGACAACACGGTCCGATCGGACATTTTCCATCGGAATCTCCGACCGTGTGTACAAGGGCTAAGACAGTTGTCATCAGATGAAACTTTTTTTTTTTTATCCTCCTGTTCAGTGTTTGTACACAGCGACAGCAGTTCTGGATTTCCCATCCCATTTCCCAGGGAAATGGTCACTGGACAAATAGAGAAGATGACAGATCATTTGTAGCTAATTAATTATGCAAATATGTCAAAGTTCAGCATGAAATATATACACTCACTGGCCAATTTATTAGGTACACCTTGCTAGTACTGGATTGGACCTCTTTTTGCCCTCAGAACTGTCTTAAGTCTTCATGGCATAGATTCTACAAGGTGTTGGAAACATTCCTCAGAGATTTTGGTCCATATTGACATGATAGCATTACGCAGTTGCTGCAGATTTGTCAATTGCACATGGATGTAAATCCCTCGTTCCTCCATATTCCAAAGATGCTCTACTGTATTGAGATCTGGTGGCTGTGGAGGCCATTGGAGTACAGTGACCTCATTGTCATGTTCAAGAAACCAGTGGCGAGATGATTTGAGCTATGTGACATGGTTCATTATCCTGCTGGAAGTAGCCATCAGAAGATGGGAATACTGTAGTCATAAAGGGATGGACATGGTCAGCAACAATACTCAGGTAAGACGTGGCGTTTAAATGATGCTCAATTGGTACTAAGGAGCACAAAGTGTGCCAAGAAAATATCCCCCACACAATTACTCCACCACCAGCCTGAAATGTTGATACAATGCAGGATGCTTTTTGTTTATGCCAGATTCTTACCCTACCATCACATACTTATATATTATTTTTTTTTGTATTAAAATAAACAGCACTTGAGAATGTATGCTTCTAATTAAAGTCCAAATCCACCCTCCAACTTGCACCCCTCCTTCCCTGCACCTGCTAGTAGTTCAGTGTATTATAAATTTGCTGGAATTATGTGAACACTGCAGAACTCTAAGATTTGCCCCTTTTTTGGACATGTTTTGGAAGCCCCTGCCATTGCCTGAATATACAAGCCTTGATTATCATTTCTGGTTTAACTCTGGATATAATATCTACACCACTGGGGTTTGATCCCCCTATTAAAGATTGCGTTTGCATGACTGATAGTTGCTTCTTGCCCTCTTCCAGGTGTCTCTATCTGAAAGGCCATCTTGGTTTCTTTGGATGCACCCCCTTCAGAAACATGTTCATGTTATAAATTCCAATCAATAATGTATTTTGATAAATTTTTGAAGACCCTGAGTGGGTTCTAATGTATTGATTCTTTCACATTTTACTCCTGAAGAAGAATTTCTGAAATGCGTTGAGCCTACACATGAAATGTTGTTTGAAATCTATACATGTTTTTAAAGTGGAAGTAAAGTCTTATTTTTCACGTGTACCTACAGGTAACCCCATAATAAGGCTTACCTGTAGGTACTGTGTATGTCTCCTAAACATGCACAGTTTAGGAGATATTCAGAGTGCATGCAGTCAATGATGTATTTGGGGCATGCGCTCTGAAGGTCTGGCTTACCGAACTGGACCTTCAGAGACTGTGGCATAAACATGACGACAACGGGGTTCTGGCCACTCACCTGGAAGAAACACTGGGGACAATGTCAGCTGTCTCAGCGGTGGGCTTCGTAAGTATTTCATAATGAGCTAGTATGCAATGTGTATTTTTTTTGGGGGGGGGGTGTTTCCCCAGGATTTACAACCACTTTAACCTCCTCGCGCCCGCCCTATAGCCGAATTACGGCCGTAGAGCAGGCGCGTTCGTTTGGGCGGTCGTCCCTGGACGGCCTGATGTTTACTTCCGCAATGCGCGCCGCCGCGGGCGCGCATCGCGGAAGTTCTGTGTTCGCCGTGTCCCCCGGGGACAGGCAAACACAGATCGCTGTAAACGGCCAATCACAGCGGCCGTTTACAGCGTGATCGGCGTGTCCAATGGGAGATGATCTCATATGTAAACATATGAGATCATCTCGCAGCGCCGCTCTCCTTCCTCGCACAGACAGTGCGAGAGGGGAGAGATGAACGGCTGCAGCGGCAGCCGTTCTGATTCCGGAAAAAAAAAAAAAAAAAAAAAATGAAATAAAAAGTGCCATCCGCCCCCAGCAGTGCCATCCGCCCCCAGCAGTGCCATCCGCCCCCAGCAGTGCTATCTGCCCCAGTGCCATCCACCCCAGTGCTACCTGCCCCCAGTGCTATCCACCCCAGTGCTACCTGCCCCCAGTGCCATCCACCCCAGTGCTACCTGCCCCTAGTGCCATCCACCCCAGTGCTACCTGCCCCCAGTGCCATCCACCCCAGTGCTACCTGCCCCCAGTGCCATCCACCCCAGTGCTACCTGCCCCCAGTGCCATCCACCCCAGTGCTACCTGCCCCCAGTGCCATCCACCCCAGTGCCACCTGCCGTCAGTGCCACCTGCCCCCAGTGCCACCTGCCCCCAGTGCCACCTGCCGTCAGTGCCACCTGCCGTCAGTGCCACCTGCCGTCAGTGCCACGTGTCATCAGTGCCACATAGTGCCATCTGTCATCAGTGCCACGTATCAGTGCCATTTGTCATCAGTGCCACCTGTCAGTGTCACGTGCCATCTGTTGTCAGTGTCACGTGTCATCAATGCCACTTATCAGTGCCATCTGTCATCAGTGTCACGCGTCATCGGTGGCATGTATTAGTGCCATCTGTCATCGGTGGCACATATTAGTGCCACGTATTAGTGCCATCTGTCATCGGTGCCACGTTTCAGTGCCACGTGTCATCAGTGCCACGTATTAGTGCCACGTGTCATCAGTGCCACGTATAAGTGCCACGCGTCATCAGTGCCACATATTAGTGCCATCTGTCATCAGTGCCACATATTAGTGCCATCTGTCATCAGTGCCACCTGTCATCATTGCCACGTATCAGTGCCATCTGTCATCAGTGTCACGTGTCATTGTCCTGGTGCTTCAAAAGTGTAATAAATAGTCAACAAGTTAGATGTGTAACTTATGTTCCTAGAACACATGATGGCGCTACCTGCATGTTGGGCCTCTCTATGTGGCCAGGCTGTGAAAAAGTCCCACACATGTGGTATTGTAATACTCAGGAGGAGTAGCAGAATTTTTTGGGGGGTGTCATTTGTGGTATACACATGCCATGTGAGAGAAATAACCTATTACAATGACAATTTTGTGGAGAAAAAAAAAAAAAAATGAAAAATCTTAATTTTGCAAAGAATTGTGGGAAAAAAATGACAACATCAAAAAGCTCACTATACCTCTTACTAAATACCTTGGAATGTCTACTTTCCAAAAAGGGGTCATTTGGGGGGTATTTGTACTTTCCTGACTTGTTCGGGTCACAAGAAGCGAGATAGGTCACCAGTACATCAGATGTGATCAATTTTGTGCGATTCGCACCACAGCTTGTAGACTCTCTAACTTTCACAAAGACCAAATAATATCCACTAATTTGGGTTATTTTTACCAAAGACATGTAGCAGTATAAATTGTGACCAAAATTTATGAAGAAAAATTAATAATTTGCATAATTCTGTCACAGAAACAAAGAAATATGCGTTTTTTTTCAAAATTTTCGGTCTTTTTTCATTTATAGCGCAAAAAATAAAAACCCCAGAGGTGATCAAATACCACCAAAAGAAAGCTCTATTTGTGGGAAAAAAAGGACAAAAAATTCATTTGGGTACAGTGTTGCATGACTGAGTAATTGTCATTCAAAGTGTGAGAGCACCGAAAGCTGAAAATTGGTCTGGGCAGGAAGGTGTTTAAGTGCCCTGTAAGCAAGTGGTTAACTGCTAAGTGGAGAGTATTTTAACATGTTTTGTATATGTTTTAAATGGAAATTAAAAAAAATTGTTTTGATGATACTCAGTCTTTCTATATTTGTTCACATAAAGTCCTATGACTACAAATGGTGTTAGTGTATATACAGTGTTTTATAAAATCTTACTGTGCTGGACCAATGTCTCCCTTTTATCTGTAATCTTGTGTTCCAGGACCGCACCTGCAGGTACTGATGGACGAATTTTCCTAAGGCCACACTTGCGGTTGGGGGGGGGGGGGGGGGGTCAGTAAAAAATAGCATTTGAACAAAAGAAAAAAACTCACGTGCTAAAGGCCAAATAATAAAAAGCTGCTAGCAAAATACTTAGATAAAAAAAGTATCAAAATATAGAAGCATAACAGTGCAGCACTTAATGGTTTATAATGTGTGATCTAAATGAAGCACTAAGTGTAGCAGTGCTGAGATTAGTGGGCCCAACCGATGCCTGAGGGTGTTTTTTCCATCAGTGTTTATAAAAAGCTGGGTAAAAAAAACAGTCCACCAATCTACTATTATTAAATGTACAGTGCCTTGAAAAAGTATTAATCCCCCTTGGCTTTTTACCTATTTTGTTACATTACAGCCTTTAGTTCAATGTTTTTTAATCTGAATTATATGTGATGGATCAGAACATAATAGTCTAAGTTGGTGAAGTAAAATTAGAAAAATATATATGTAATGCTGGCTCCTGACGAGCAGGCACTATGGTTTTTCAAAGTAAAATTTTCCTGAAACCACAGTTGGGTTGTGGGGCTAATTTTCTAAATTTCTGGTTTCAGTACCAGTCTAGCTGGATTGCACTGGGTTTTCCTTGACCGCAGGTGTCGCTGTCACTGACGGCAAGAGTAAGAACGCAGTCTAGCTGGGTTTATTGAATATCACTGTTCTTTCGGAACTAGCCCAGTGGGAGTGTTCTCCTGCTGTGCATTCTGGGAGGTGGTATTTAAGGTACTGACATCACGTGTCACTGGGTTCTGTTCCAGAGAATATTTTCTGTCTGTTTGGTTCTGGTCCTCCTGACCAGCCCCCATGGCCCTCCTGGCCTGGGGAGCGGAAACATGCATTTCAAGTCTTGGGGCTGGCTGGCCGAGGCAACGCAACTGCAAAGGACAGGCCTGAATGGATTTCGGGGCCAATTGATCCAAAGGTGGTCCGGTGCTGTCTCATATAAGGGAGAGGCCCAGCAACTGGAGAAATCCCAGGGGAGTACTCGCAAGACTGGCTTCTCAGAAGGAGCCTGGAGGTTTAGTTGAAGGATACAACATGGATCTACACTCATACGGTATCGCCGGATCGGCTGAGAGATACTGGTACCATATGATAGCTCTTTAAATTTGTCTATGTCCCTCAGTTACACTCAAGTCTGTGGCAGAGACTTTCTCAAATATTCTACACTCAAGTCTGTGGCAGGTCTATCCAGGGATTGTAAAATCCACCTGTGAAACAGTCGCTATTCTCTGGATTTTTCCTATACGAGACTTTCTATCTTTGCATTCTAAAGTACCTGAACTTAATCCTAACCCTCTACCCTAACCTGAGAGACTCTGTTTCAGGTTCAAATAATTAACCTAAAAGAAAATTCAGTGTCAGTTTCCACATTTCTTTGGGCCATCTTCCATGGGAACCCCTAGAAGGAGAAGAGGTCAAAAAGGTAAGCCCAATAAAACCAGCAGCTCCTTCAGGGGTCAGTGCTACATATACGTAAAACTATTTTTCAGAAATAAAAAAAATGAATAATTGGCATGTGCGTATGTATTCACCCCCTTTGTTATGAAGCCCATAAAAAGCTCTGGTGCAAATAATTACCTTCAGAAGTCACATAATTTGTGAAATGATGTCTACCTGTGTGCAATCTAAGTGTCACATAATCTGTCATTACATATACACACCTTTTTGAAAGGCCCCAGAGGCTGCAACACCTAAGCAAGAGGCACCACTAACTAAAAACTGCCATGAACCAAGGAACTCTTCCATCAAGCAAGGGACAATCTTGTTGAGAAGTACAAGTCAGGGTTAGGTTCAGGGCCGTCTTCAATATTGACTGGACCCTGGGCAAACATTTTCTTGGGCCCCTCTTCCATGCAATTTTGCTCTCTGCATGCTTTAAGACATAAAATAACTAGTAGCCAGACTCAAAATCAGTTTACTGAATCAGATCAGTCAGCGATTGCAATATCATTACCACTCAATGACTGGCTGCTAGAGATTACAGCGCACATTATGGCTCTCTGTTATTTTCTAGAGGTTACAGCATATGACTTCTGCTTGTTGATTGGTTTCTAGAGATTACTGTACATCAATACTGCTCACTGATTGAATTCTAGAGGTTACTGAACACCTATACCACTCGCTAATTGGTTGTTAGAGGTTACTGCACATTATTACTGCTCACTAATTGGTTGCAAGAGGTTGATGCATTGCATTACTGCTCACTGATTGGTTGCTAAAGGTTACATCACATCATCTCCTCACTGCCTGCCTGCATATTCACATGAACCAAAATTCAGGGTGCTGTGACGTCATGTTATTTTGAAGAATCCACCTCCAATGTGCTTACTTTTGCAAAACATGATGTTAAGCTTAATGACCACAATTGTAGGCAAGACTTTCAAGCAGGCTCCTTTACCTCCCCAGTGGGCAGCATTTAGCAGAAGTGATGGTGGATGTAACCTCAGGGGGGCATGATATACACATGAATGCCGCCTCTATTTAAATAGCAATGCCGTGGTCCACAACTATTTACATATTAATGCTGCCACTATTTACATATCAATGCAGGTTATTTACATATAAACACCGGGTCTGCAGGTGAGTCATCTGTACATGGCAATAGGGCAGAGCTGGGCAGCAGCAGCAAAAGTTTACACTGAGATATCGGGACACAGCACAGGACTAAAACTTCAAGGGATAAGGGAATTTAAACTGGGATAGTTGGCAAGTATTAGGTGGCTGCTTTGGGCTCCACTACAATGATGGGGCCCAGGGAAGCTGCCCCTTTTGCTCTGCTTTAAAAACAGTCCTGGTTAGGTTATAAAAAATATCCGAATCTTTGATGATCCCTAGGAGCACCATCAAATCTATCATAACCAAATGGGAAAGCACATGGCACATCAGCAAACCTGACAAGAGATGGCCGCACACCAAAACTCACAGACCGGGCAAGGAGGGCATTAATCAGAGAGGCAGCAGAGAGACCTAAGGTAACCCTGGAGGAGCTGCAGAGTTCCACAGCAGAGACTGGAGTATCTGTACATAGGATGACAATAAGCCATATGCTCCATAGAGTTGGAGTGACCAGAAGAAAGATATTACTTTCAGCAAAAAACAAAATGGAACATTTTGAGTTTGCAAAAAGGCATGTGGGAGACTCCCAAAATGTATGGAGGAAGGTGCTCTGGTCTGATGAGACAAAAATTTGACTTTTTGTCCATCAAAGAAAATGCTATGTCTGGCAAAAACACATCACATCAACCAAAGAACACCATCCCCACAGTGAAACATGGTGGTGGCAGCATCATGCTGTGGGGATGTTTTTCCGCAGTCGGGACTGGGAGACTTGTCAGAGTTGAGGGAAAGATGGATGGTGCTAAATACAGGGATATTCTTGAGCAAAACCTGTACCACTCTGTGTGTGATTTGAGGCTAGGACGGAGGTTCACCTTCTAGCAGGACAATGACCCCAAACACACTGCTAAAGCAACACTTGGGTGGTTTAAGGGGAAATATGTGAATGTGTTGGAATGGCCTAATCAAAGCCCAGACCTCAATTCAATAGAATATCTGTGGTCAGACTTAAAGTGGTTGTAAACCCTTACAAACCACTTTGACCTACAGGTAAGCCTAGATTAAGGCTTACCTGTAGGTCCAAGAAATATCTCCTAAACCTACAAGGTTTAGGAGATATTTTCTGAAAGACAGGCACCGCTGTCTACGGCGCATGCGCCATAGACAGCGGCGCGCAGATGCCCTGAGCGCTCCACAGTTAACAGCGATATTCCGTGAGTGGCGGCTCCTATGCGCATGCGCGGGAGTGACATCATCGCGGCTCTGACAAATGACAGCGCCGGACCAGCGAGACCCACCAAGAAGATGGAGGCTCCGGACTACAGGGGACAGCGGTGACTTCGCTGGCTCCTGTGTCAGGTAAGTGACACATAATGGATTACTATGCAATGCATAGTAGTCCATTATGCTTTACCTTTGCAGGGAATGAATGAGAAAGTAAACCCATCAGGGTTTACTTCCTCTTTAAAGATTGCTGTTCAAAAGTGCAAACCATCCAACTTGAAGGAGATGGAGCAGTTTTGCAAGGAGGAATGGACAAAAATCCCAGAATTATGATGTGGAAAGCTCATAGAGACTTATCCAAAGGGACTTGGAGCTGTGATAGCCGCAAAAGGTGGCCCTACAAAGTATTGACTTTACGGGGCTGAATAGTTAGGTACATTGACTTTTTCTGTTATTTTGTCCTATTTGTTGTTTGCAATACAATAAAAAAAAAAAAATCTTCAAAGTTGTGGGCATGTTCTGTAAATTAAATGATGATAATCCTCAATCCATGTTAATTCCAGGTTGTGTGGCAACAAAACACAAAAAATGCCAAGAGGGGTGAATACTTTTTGCAAGGCACTGTACATCATTAGGAAAAAGATGAATGCTCATAGTACAAACACAGGTACACTTTAAGTGTAGTTCTTATGAATAAGAACCCTTTGGCCTCTGGCAACCATGTACAGTAGCTGAGACCCAAATGCTGTGTGGCCCTAGAAGCTGCTGGAGACAGAATACAGATACAAGGGTAATGCATGGGAAAATTAGCTAATTACTAGTCTGCAAGGTAAAGAAACACCAATATGAATGAATGGAAGTAGTGGGAGTGGCATATTGCACAGTACATACACAGTGTTGAAATAACGTGTCTCATACAATATCTAATGATTCATCAACAGATTATATAAGGAATAAACAATGTAATTAGTTTTAAGACAGTACCATGTTTTAATAAACTATCTATGGAAAAATACAGTGTTTTAAAGAGGAACTGCAGCCTGCTCATATAATTTGTAATAGACACATATTTGCCATTCTGAAACTTCCTTCCAATAATTTTGCATATTTTTTTATATATACTGTGATTGTTTACTTCCAAATATGCTGCAGAAATCTCTCTCCACTGAGTCTGGCTGCAACCATTTTAGTATCAATAGTTTTTATTGAATATCACAAACTTATACAAAAGTCAAGCATTTATACAATCAGTTCTGGAAATTGTCAGTGTACTATGAATGATTTTAGAACAAGTGATATCAATTATTACAAGTACATTGAAAAAAATGAAAAATAAAATAACTGGATGCAAAAACTAGATATAGACATGTAAAGTTCAGATGTGCATGTTCTAACACAAGATAAAAGAAAAACCCTCACTTCAAGGATTGTAGCAGATTACCACCTCGCAGTTTTATTCAAATTCACTTATACTGAGCAGAACTATACCAGTCTAGCCAGGGCTGCAATAAAGCTTGTTTGGATGCTAAATTTCCTTGTGAAGCAGCGAACATTAGTTCATAGTTTATGTGTAAATCCACCTCTCTTATTATCTCTATTAGCTTAGGTATACCTTCCGTTCTCCACCGTTTTATAATCGCTAATCTAGTGCTCACTAATATATGAAAAATCACCAGTCTGTGACGTATGGTGAATCTATCTATCCCCAGTGACAAAACTGCCAATCCCGGGTCGTTACTTGTATGAGAGCCAGCGATTCGGTCAATCAAGTTGAAGACCTGGTGCCAAAGATTGTCCAACTTTGGGCACGCCCAAAGTATATGTCCAAGTGACCCCCTATGTCCGCAAAGTCTCCAGGAAAGCGGAGACGTCTGGGGATGAAAGCCCGCCAATCTCATCGGAGTTAGATACCACCTGAGGAGGCTCTTAGTAGAGAGTTCCCATAGATTCACAGATTTAGTCACTATATAAACTACCTTTATGGATTCCTGCCACTGTTCCACAGAATAGGAAATTCCCAACTCGAGTTCCCAAGATCTCATAGACGGAGACCTCAGAAACTCGGACTTGTGATTTAAGAAGTTATAAAACAGTACAGATAGTACAGATATACTCTGACCAGAAGGGGTATCTGGGTTGTAGGGATTGTATTTATTAGGTGTGAGATCTGATTATATGTATATTGGTCCCTCAATTCCAGCCAAAATTCCAACTGCAGTGACCTAAATGTTTTAATGGATGGGACTATCATAATATCCTGCACTGAAGAAATTCCATTCGCCAACCAGTTTTTGATGTTTATATGAGAAATGAGGAGCCGCAGACTTGATACGGTCAAAGGGATTGACTTGGTGGGCTGGTTCGAGCGAATACAGCTTAGAAGTGTCTTCCAAGCTGCTTTAGTGGCCCTCATAGGGGGAGACAAAATACCAACCTCCCGTGGGTGCAGTGTACATGTCAGCAATAAATCTTCAGTATTATGCTGAATACATTGGGCTCTTTCCAGCTCCAACCACCTAGGCCCCTGGCCCAGCACAAACCATTGTCTTGCCTGGGCCAGAATAGCAGCCAGGTAGTAGTCCTTCAAAAGAACATGACCCACCCCTCCTGCTCTTTTCGTCTGTATCAGCTTCTTGAAAGCGCATCTGGCTTTCCTCCCCTGCCATAAGAAATTATTGATGATGGATTGTGCTTTAGAGAAAAAGCTATTCGGGATTATAATAGGGAGGGTCCTAAATAGATAGAGGAATTGAGGTAAAACCATCATCTTAAAAGCAGCTAATCTTCCTGTCCACGACATTTCTGTTTTAGAAATAGACAGCAGTTTAGAATCTAGTCCCCCCAGGAAGGGCAAATAATTTTCGTTGAATACTTTACCGGTTTTATCAGACAACACTATACCCAAGTACTTGATACCCTCGGAACTCCAAGTATAAGGGAAGATGCCCTGCAGCTTAGTTTGCGTTTCACCATCTATCCCCAATCCCAATATCTGGGATTTTCCTTCATTCACCTTATAGTATGAAACACGATTAAACAATGATAGGGACTCATGTGCCTCAGCCAGGGAAGTCTCTACGTTGGTCAACATCAAAATCACATCATCAGCAAATAGGCTGACACTATGGCTCTCCTTCCCCAGCTTGAATCCTGTTATTCGTGAGTGAGATCTAATGTGGATAGCCAGGGGTTCCATCAATAAATTAAATATCAAGGGTGATAGAGGACAACCTTGATGCGTACAATTCGAGATATGGAACGGGGAGGACAAAACCCCAGACAGATATACTCTGGCCGAGGGTTTGGAGTATAACGCCATAATTGCTGACGCAATGCCCCCCTCAAACCCAAAGGCCCTCAGCACTTCTCTTAGGTACTGCCAATGGATACGGTCGAAGGTCTTCTCTGCGTCCAATGTTAGAAGCAGAGAAGGCCTCTCCTGCGCTTCAGCTAAATGAATTATATTAACTAATCTCCGGTTTGCATCAGAGGCTTGTCTATTCTTAGTAAAACCTGTTTGATCAGGATGAATAATCGTAGGAAGGATGTCCACCATGCGATCTGCTATTAATTTGGCGTATATTTTTAAATCGCTATTTAACAGAGAAATCGGCCTAAAGTTGGGCGGAGAGACTGGATCCTTCCCTGGCTTAGGCAGAGTTATGATCAACGCCTCTAACATCTCTGGCGGGAAAGAGGCAAAGGCAGCAGCTTTGTTAAAAATCATAGTAAGGTACGGGGTAAGAGTGTTTTTAAACAATTTGTAATATTCGCCACTAAAACCGTCCGGTTCTGGAGATTTGTTAGATGGTAATGAATCTATTGTTTTCTGGACTTCAACTTCAGTGAATGGAGCATTTAGAGAGTCCAGTTGTTCCTGAGTCAGTCGCAGGATTGATAGTCTAGAGAGGAAGTCAACAATTTGTTCCCTTTTAGGTTGGTGAGTCGTGGGGTCATCTTTAAGGTTATATAGCGAGCTATAATAGGAGCTAAAAGCGTCAGCAATTTTCTTAGGGTGGGATTCCTTCAGTTTAGTGACAGGATGAATGATATAAGGAATTTTGGCTTTATATCTCTGGCCTTTGATTTTGTGGGCTAGAAGCTTACCCGCCTTATTGTCACAGGCATAAAACGTCATGTTTCTCCGTTTACTATATTTCTCTAAATTTTCAAGTAGCAGTAAGCGTAGGTCGTGTCTATGCTGGGCAAGTTTTTGGGATATATGATCTGACAGATTAGACTTGTTGATCAGCTCTAAATCCTCAATAGCCGTCACCAAGTCTGTAAGTTTACTTTGCCTCTGCCTCTTTAACCGCACTCCCATCTGAATGCAAATACCTCGCATATACGCCTTGTGCGCATTCCACAACACAAATGGGTCTTTAACAGATTCAACATTAGTAGGAGAAAAATTTGGTTAGTCGTTCCTGAAAAATCTTTCTGCACTCCCCCCTCTGCAGTACATAGGTGTTGACTCTCCATAACGGCCTCACATCAACAGTTGTCGAGCCCGCCATGGAGAGCACCACCGACGTGTGATCAGACCATGTGATTGGTTTAATGGACACAGAAGATGTCCTCAGCAGAATCTGCTGATCCACCAAAAACAGATCAATTCTAGAATAAACCTGGTGCGGAGGTGAAAAATAAGTAAAGTCCCTCTCGTTGGCGTGCAAACATCTCCATGCATCGTAGAGGCCGTGTTG
Organism: Lithobates pipiens; assembly: GCF_037356315.1. Classification (NCBI taxonomy): domain Eukaryota; kingdom Metazoa; phylum Chordata; class Amphibia; order Anura; family Ranidae; genus Lithobates; species Lithobates pipiens. The sequence goes on along the minus strand of NW_027507764.1, from coordinate 98,531,948 downwards.
GTGAATAGTGGGTTGTAGAGCTGAGCGTAGCCTAGTGGATCGTGACGTAGAGTCCAAGGTAGGATCCGGAGTTAAATTAAAATCCCCACACATTATTAGCAACCCCTTTTGAATTTTCCTCACTCTCCGCATCAGACCATTAAAAAATCTCACCTGGGGGGCATGACCGGAAGTCAACGGGAGCGGACGTGTTGTGCCTGAGCTCCGACACAACCGCCGCCTAATCTACCGCCATCGGGACGATCCGTGCGGGGAGAAAGCCCTAGACTCCCCCCGGTGAGTACCTGAGCCTCCCCGCACCATCCCGGGGGGGGGGGGTTTAGTTTTTCTCGCCGCCCGCTCGAGCCCCGCTCAGGCTCGCGGCCTACTCCTGGCTGCCGGATCACTGCTGCCATCTTGGGGCCTACCTTGTCTCCGGACCTCCGCGCTGCCCCCGCTGTGCTGCGGCGCAGGTGACGCTTCCCTACAGCCATCCGGGAAGAGGCCCACCTACGGAGGTGCCTGAAGCACCTACAGACGATCCGGCCGCGCTGAGGCCTATCGCGGAGCCCCACAAACACACTGCCGGCTGCCATCTTTAGGCCTCAGGCCTGTTCTGCCCACTCGGCCAGCGGAGGTGCTGGCAGCCCCTGTTGTGGCGATCTAAATCGACCACCGCCCTCCACCTGTGGTGCAGCCTGTCAGGGGGCCCTGGAGGATTCTGGACTGTTCCTCCCTACTGCGCTTGACCCCTGCCTGGACTCATTATTCTCCAGCACAGTGTTCCTGCCTTCTAACCAGGTACTCTCCTGTATCCATCCCCTCCTATCTCCCCTGTGTCCTTGACCTCCCCCCACGTTCATCTGGGCTGACTGCTCTGCCCCCATCCCCCCCTGTTCTCCCCGTGCCTCTCCTGCCCCCCCCCCACCCCACTCCTGTGCCAACCTGGCCAGGCCTATTGACTATCAGAACATGTGAGAATCTCCCTATTATGACAACCATGTGATTCTGGGGCTATGTCCTCACCCCCGCCTTCTTAAGACTCCTGTTCAACATTTTGCAGCTTTACTACCTCCGGGAGTCGCATCCTCACCCACCCAGCCCAGCCGTGCACCCCATGGGGGAAATAGGAGACCAAAGAAAGTCCTACGCTTCTGCACTTCTCCCCCAATCTTCATCCACCATGGACCGCTATCTACACAAACCCACCTCCTCCTCCCAACTGGAGGGAGACCCTGCATCAGGCCCTCATCCTCGCCATGAACCAGTTTTGAACATCCCGGACGCTCTCTTACCCACCCTAGACCAGGGTTCACCCACCTTGTTGACGGCAGATGTCCTAGACGCTAAACTCCAATCCCTGCTCAAAGCTATCACTCACTCCATAACTCAGGAAGTTGGGAAACTTGCCAAGGAGCTGAGAGGTGAGATCGATCAATTGGGCGGTCGAACAGACACCCTAGAGACTAAATTCGATGAACTGGTTCAGTATGTCCAAGTGTTAGAGGATGATAATGCCGCTGTTAAGCACTCTGTTTCTCAACTCCAAACACAACAGGAAGACCTCGAAAATCGTGAACGCAGACAAAACCTGCGTATCAGAGGCATCCCTGAAGCGGTAGAGGACAGGGATCTCCGCTCCTATCTTCTGAGCTTGTTTAACGTGGTGGCCCCCCAAATTCTGGATATTGATTGGCGATTAGACAGGGCTCACAGATCTCTGGCGCCTAAACCCCCAACAGGTGCTAACCCAAGGGACGTGTTGGTTCGGTTCCACTACTTCGACAGCAAGGAAGCTCTTACACTCGCCACTCGTAACCAACCCAGGCTGGACTTTAAAGGAGCCAAAATTCAAATATTTAATGATCTCTCACCCATTACCTTAGCGAGACGAAGGAACCTCCGTCCACTGATGCTTCATCTCCAAACCCACAAGATTCCGTACAGATGGGGTTTTCCCTTCCGCCTCTCAGTGACCCGAGAAGGCACTCAATTCTCTCTTCGTGATCTTCATGAAAGCGATGTCTTCCTGCGCAGCCTTGGCCTCCCTCCTCTTCCAGATGAAGAGCCTACTCCGCTTCCCTCTACTCCTCGGCCGTCTGCACTTCCAGCCCGGATTTGGACCCCAGTCCGACCAAAGCCTCCTAGATCCAACCTCACCCCTCAACGGAGATCGTCCTTCAGACCCCCGACTTGAGGGGCACCACATCGGAACACAACTGAGTTTATATACCCCCCTGATGGGGCTTTGTTGGATTTTCCATGGTGCAGTTTTTGGCCATAATACCGTGGTGGATCCCCCATACCTACTCCCCGACACCCACGGGGTGCACTGTTCATTGTTCATTATTTTCTGTTTACAGTTCTGCTATGTTGCATATTGACTGTTATTTTATTTTTTATTTTTTTTTCCTCTCTTCCTACACAGCTGCTCTGTTCTTTTTTGTAGGCTGGCTGAATCAGATTTTTTGGCTATGGTAGGAGGGGGGTGGCCTCTAGACCCCTCTCCCCCATACTAGGTGGTCTTCGTGACCCCCGCTCTGGCCCCAGGCTCAGACCTGGGCTTCCTGGAGGTTATTTTTCTCCAGGTTTCTCTTCGGATGTCATTTATATATTTTTTTTTTCTTTTTGTTTTCTTTTGTTGCTGTTTATGCAGTCTCTCCATAGGCTGTCTTTTTTTTTTTTTTTTTTTCTTTTTCTTTTTTGCCTACAGCCTTTCTCCGGTGCCTCGCATATTCTTGTGACTCCACTTAATTTTACATTTTATTTTTTGGGGAAGTTTTTTTTTTTGTTATGGCCTCGGTCTCCTTTGTTTTTCTTGGTGACCGATAGCCGCAATTTTTTTGCTGATTGTCACTGTCTATATTGCTATTATATTGATGTTCTCCAGAGTGTCAGGCTTTCTTTCTCTCTCTTCTTTTGTTTCTTTTTCTCCTCTTGCTTCTTACTCCCTACCACATGGGATTCAATACCCAATGACTGTTCTGTAATTCTTTCTATGCTCTATCACCAGTTTAATTTGTTATGTCGCTGACATTTTTTACCAGTAATGCGAAAGGTTTAAACTCTGTTCGGAAGAGGTGGTTGGCTCTGAAAGAGTTTAAAGCTTCCAAGGCTGACGTGATACTGATCCAGGAGACGCACTTCCGTCCTGAGGGCTCCCTCCCCCTGCACATGTCACTGGCGGCTCAACGAGACTCTTCTGCGTAACCCTGAGACTAAGGCTCGACTGTCCGCTTGCCTTACTGATTATTTTAAGCTTAACACTGGCACCGTCTCTGAGCCTTCAACCCTGTGGGAGGCACATAAACCTGTGTTCAGGGGGCATTGTATTGCAGCCAGCTCCCGACTCAAAAGAGATGCCACACACCAGCGAGCCTTGGCTCTTCTCAGGCTTCGCAAAGCCGAGGACCGTTTGTTCTCTTCTCCCACGGTGTCGGGGCTCAGGAATGTTGTCTACTTACGCAACCACCTTAGATCACTTGATATGCAGAAAATAGATAAATCCCTCCTATGGTCTAAACAGAAATTTTACGAGTACTCTAACAAACCCCACAGGATACTGGTGAACAAACTTAAACCTAGGCCCTTCCAAACATATCCAGATTCCCTTAAACAACCCGATGGTACCCCCTCTTACTGCCCTCTCACAATGTCCAAAATATTTGGCCAATTCTACCATAAGCTGTATAACTGCTTACTCACTGATGACCAGTACTCTTTTACCCAGGAGAAATTTGATTCCTTCATGGATTCGTTGCCCCTTCCCAAGCTCTCTCCTGACCATCTCCCATCCCTGAACTCCACAATCTCCCCCGAGGAATTGGCAGAGGTGGTGGAGAATCTACCCACCCAAAAAGCCCCTGGCCCTGATGGTCTACCATACTCCTACTACAAAACCTTTCTTCCGATTCTGAGTCCACATTTACTTTCCCTATTTTCCTCCTTACTGAAAGGCACCATACCTGACCCCCAGTTTCTTCATGCCCACGTCTCTGTGATTCCGAAACCGGGTAAAGACCCCTCCCTCCCAGATAACTACAGGCCTATTGCGCTGCTAAATTCCAATTACAAAATCTTCACCAAGATCTTGGCGAATAGGTTATCCCGTTTAATATCACAGCTCATCCACAAGGACCAAGTAGGTTTTGTCTTGGCTAGACATGCAGGGGACAATACCAGACGTACAGTAGATTTGATTGACTTACTAAATAAAATGAACCGCCCAGCCCTAATACTGAGCCTTGACGCTCAAAAAGCGTTCGATAGACTTAGCTGGCCATTTATGTTTGCCACGCTCTCTCACTTTGGCATTTCTCTCTTGGGTCGAATCAATGTCTTGAAGATGTTTGTCATGCCACGACTTTTATACCTATTTGAAATAAATTTTTATTGGAGTATTCAGAAAAATACATCTGTTATCCAAAGTGAAATGAGCAGTATTGACAAAATATGACATTACAACTTCTTAGAACATGAAACGGCTAATGTGTGGCAAACACTTTAAGTCCAGGAATTTACTAAGCTCCGTGGTAAAGTATATAACAAATACCAAAGGTGGCTCGTGCCAGTAATTCGCTTCTTAATTGGGTGGAGGGAAGGGGTGCTTCCACCCGGACACCCCAGAAGGGTGCTAGACTGTGTCCGTGTGGAGGCAATCCCAACCCCCTGCAATATATTCCAAACAATTTTATTAAGGTTTGTGAACAAACACATATGTCATTGGTAATAACATAGAATCTGAATGTGAAAAAGAAAACCCAATACTATATTGAAAGGGCTACACAGTATAACAATTTCTAATAACTTAAGAAGCACAATAATAGAAACCTTGAGGCTCTTATATAGATGAAATGCTCGAGATCACCTTGAGCTGTACACGTGTCTTATCTCCTAACTGGATGGGTGGGGGAGATCGAGGAATTTAGCCTCCTTAAGTACTTAAAGATCGTCCTCTGAATTAAATTCTGTTGCGAAAAGGATTTCTAGTTCCCTCCCCGGGGAGCAATTAGGATCCCAGGGTTTCCAAGGCAAGGGATCTGTCAGGTAAGGGGGCAATAGTAGAAATATAAGGGGAAAGGGTAGAGGAAAGGCAGCTTAAGAGAGAAAGAGGATGTCTGTCCGTTAACTCCGTACCCTCTACCCAGCGTGGTGTGTGAGTGATTTATATTCAGGGGTAGAAAGGAAGTGAAACCAGCAAGCCCAAGTGGAAGTGAATTTTTCAGGTTGGTCATGAGCTTGATGAATCAAGTCTTCCATTTCGGCCGTTTTTCGAACTCTCGCCAGCCATTCTACAATTGTGGGCGGATCGGAATTGCACCATTTGGTCGGTACGCATAATTTGGCTGCATTTACCATGTGCATTGATAATGAGCGAAAGTATTGTTTTTTGGGAATGGAGGGCAAACCTAGTAGAAATTGCGAAGGTCGGAAGGCCAAGTCAAAGGTAGTAACCTGTTTAATCACTCTGTGGACTTCTTTCCAAAACGGTTGTAATTTAGGGCAGGTCCACCACTTTTATACCTATTTGAAACGTTACCAATCCCCATTCCCATGTCCCCACTTAAAGCGACACAGAGGTCCTTCCTTAATTTCATCTGGCACTATAAAGCTCACAGGATAGCTAGTTCAGGGGTGCTCACTCCCAGAGCTGGAGGTGGACTGGGGGCCCCGGACCTTCTTAAATACTATTTTGCTACACATTTGAAGCCGGTCATAGCATGGTCACATAGAATGTCGTCCAGTGTGTGGTCTGACATTGAAATTAGTATTACTACCCCAGTCCACCCCTGCTCGATGATCTAGGCAGAGTTGGAAACTTCCATACATCAGCTTAGGAATCTTTGCCTGCGTCCCATGCATTTTACTCTTTCTATATGGAAGAAATGTGCCCAGCGTTTCTCCCTGGCCTCCTCATGTTCACCATTATTAAATATATTGTTTAATCCTGACATTCCAGACAGCCTGTCTTACTCTCGCATGCTCCCCTGGACACGTGCTGGTATCTTCCAGCTCCGTAATTTGGTGCACCCACTCACGCATTCGCTTCTGTCTTTCGCCGACATTCAACGTAAATTTCAGGTCCCCAAAGGCCTATTCTACTCCTATCTTCAAATCAGACACTACTTTAGCTCCAAGAATCCCACTCTTACCCTGAACAACCCCAGACCTTTTGAGCTTCTTTGTTCCCAAGGCCCATACCAAACACGACTCATCTCTGAGATCTACAAATATCTACAGGCCTCTCCCTCTCTTTCTAGTCCCGGTCACCTCTATATGCACAAGCGGTCCCGGCTTATTGGCCAGCCCATTACCACTCCCCAGTGGCTGGGAATTTGGGAGGTAGCCTCTAAATCATCTCGATGTGTAGAACAAAAGGAGACAATCTATAAAATTCTAATGTTTTGGTACAGGACTCCGGAGATCCTACATAAATACGATCCCGGGGTTTCCCCACTCTGCTGGAGATGTTGGAAGGCTACTGGCTCTCTTTTTCACATTTTCTGGGAATGTTCTGTCATTCAACCTTTTTGGTCCTCTGTCCGTGCATATTTGCAAAACCTTTTCGACACTACCCTCCCACTGACCCCAATCCACTTTCTGCTAGGCTTGCCCTTCCCTGACCTGCCTGCAAACGCCCATAAATTGCTAGGTTTTATTCTACTGGCAGCAAAGCGAGCCATACCAGTCAGATGGTTATCGCAGTCTCCGACAACGCTCCCACAGGTACTACAAACTCTGGAACAGATCCGTAGAATGGAGCACCTTACCGCTATTATTCATGACACACTGCCTAGGTTTTTCAGAGTTTGGGACTTGTGGGACCATTCCCAGCTTAACCCAGGACTTCCTACAGCCCCCCCCCCCCGGCAATGCTCACCCCCTTGAGCGGAGGTGCAGTGGAGTAGTTCCATTGCCCCCTACCTATAGACCGTTCAGGATTCCTTGGTATTCTCCCTTACCTTTCTGCCTGTATGTGTTTCACCCCAAGGCTGCCTCAGTCTGGTATAGGCTCCTCGGGGAATGAGCGCATCCCAGACCCGGTGGTTGGCTATGCTTCCTTTGTAGAATGCCCATGTGTTTGGCCTACCCACACACTGGATCCTTCCCCACCCCCCCTCCTCCTGACGCTTCCCCCCCGTCCCCCCCTTTTTCACATGATGGATGAATTGATACTTTAGATGTGCCTGTGACCAGATATTGCCTGACCACTGCAGTTTTTGTGTTTGTTTTTTTTTCTTGTTCTTTGGCCTTTTGTCTGTAACATTGTTGACACTGACAATTGTTTGTTGTTGTACTTCCCTTTGTATATTCTCTCTGAATTTTTTTTTCAATAAATATACAATTGAAAAAAAAAAAAAAATCTCACCTGGTGGGTGTTGGGGGAGTACACATTCACAATTGTATAGGTAGTCAAGTTCAGATCACATATCAATATGAGGAATCTACCACGGGGATCACTTATAGACTCGTGCAGGTGAAAGGCCACGGAGTCTCTTATGGCTGTTAGAACTCCTTTCCTTTTGGTTTCCGCATTGGCTGTGAATATATGCGGGAAACTTTTGTGCGAGCACTTGGGTGCTTTGGCAGTCATAAAATGGGTCTCCTGGGCGCAAACAATGTCGCATTTGTGTAAGTCCGCTTCCTTTCAGAGCGAATGTCGCTTCATGGGGTGGTTAAGCCCCTTAGCATTAATTGATAGAATGTTCAGAGCCATAGAAAGAATATGGGCAGTTAGTGCAGAGGAGCGTGCTATCCGGTCCCTCCAAAGAGGCCCCCCCTCGTCCACGGAGGTCCTCTAGCATCTCCAAGGTTACCCTATAAACTGTGTGCAGAGTAGTACTCACTTTTGTGTGGAAGATACATGCGGTTATGGCCCTGTGTAGACTCACCGACTCTCGCTGCGGGACAGTTTGAGGGATAAGCAGTCGCTGCTGTCCATCATATGTTAGGCGGTCTGCAAATCTCGTATGATTCAGCATCCGAACAAAAAAAAGAAGAAGAAAATAAAGAAAATAAAAAAGTAAAACAGAACAACAGGTGTGAAACCTTGCATTAGCATCCACTCTCTTCAAATTAGAGTGTCAACTAATAAGAACAGTGGGCAGCGTGCGCTGCAAATTTAACTGGGGGGAAAGTTCAGCCTGAGGTTCCCTAAGAACAGTGACAGTGGGACCTCAGAATAAGACAAGTACATCCGTCCAACCTTATGAATGTGACTTGGCATTCCACGCTGTAACAGATTTCCACTCGTGATCTATCAGCTTCAGGGCATTAGACAAAGCTTCGCACATTTCCAGCTCCGAGAGTATGCCCCACTCCCGTAGCAATGCAATGCCTTTGTCCAAAGAGGTGATTATGTATGTACGGTTGTCCTTAGTCACAGACAGTTTTGTGGGGTATCCCCACCTATAAACAATTTTATGATTCCTCAAAGCTTTGGTAATAGTATTCAGGCTTCTCCTTTTCTGGAGAGTGTGTTGTGAAAGGTCTGTGAAGAACTGCAAGTATTGATGTTGTGGCGGGATGCGTTCTTTTTGTCGCATAGCTGCCATAAGGTCCTCTTTCACATGGAAAAAGTGTAGCCGGAGCAATACATCCCTTGGGACCTGATCAGACAGATGTGTTGGCTTGGGGAGACGATGAATCCTGTCAATCGTCACATCAAGGTCAGATAATGCTGGGAGAATTTGCTTAAACACAGTCACCACATGTGCATTTAGGTCGGCCTGTAAGGGGGATCCCCCTAATTTTAATATCGTTCCTTCGTGATCTGTCTTCCAGGTCCGCCAGTTTCTCTTTGAGCCTCTCCACCTCCCCTTCTTTCTCCTCATTAGCGTCAACCAGGTCATTTATAGTCCCAGCGTATTCCCCCATCTTTGTTTCTATATGGTCCACTCTATCGCCTATGGCATTGAGATCCTTATTGAAACTATGCATACAAGCAGCCAAATCTGACTGGATGGTGCTACGGAGTGATAGCAACATTTATTTCAGTACTGTGTCTAAAACCGGCTGGTTTTGAGTGGGAAACGACTCGATGGGCTCTGGTAGCTCCCGGGTGTCATCCCCTGAGTCCGTGGCTGGGCTGCCCATCCCGCTCAATACGCCGCCATCCAGCCTGGGTTTTCGACTTGGCTGGGCTGCTGGTGGATGGGGAGGGGGGTAGGAGTGGCGGCTTGTGGTAGAGGCTGTATTTTTCCGCATTTTACCTGGCTCAGCGCCCCTTGTGCGCGGTGAGGCTCCCTGCGGTGAGTAGGCCCGGGCGCCATCTTGGGATTCCCTGTCAGGTATCCTGGAGTAGAAGTCCGTGAGTCGCTGCGGTTTCTCCGCTCCACGCCGCTTACCGGGCATGGTCCCGGGGGATGGGGAGGCTTTCCGCTGCAGAACGCTGCTAGTGGAAGGCACGGATGGTGCTGCTTTCCGGCGCTAGAGTTCCCTGTCACCGGATTATGCGTCCATCCGGAACTCGCGTCAGGCCACGCCCCCGGCTGCAACCATTTTAACTGTGGGCAGCTGAAGCTGCTGCCTGTTCACTTCCTGGATTTAGACAGACACACAGAGGCACACCTCCAGCTCTGCAGCTCTCATTGGCCCTCTTATGGCTCACTCTCCCACCCTAGAGAGCTGTGCATGATGTCATAACCCTAGGCTTTTTGCCAGACAAGAAACAGGAAGTGGGGTGTATAAGGTATTTACTGGCAGAAAAAAAAAATGTTTTACTATCCAAAGTTAAAACAACAAGGGCAGAAGATTTATAGATGATGGAAAGATAAAAAAAATCACTCAAGTTCCACTTTAAGGAAGAACTTCAGTTCCTGGATTTATTCCCTCCTTTGCCACCTGCCATCTTTGAGTATCTAGCATGTGCCCAGATGTGTCAAAGGTCTTTGCCTGGTCTTTGGGACCTGTCAGGGACCTGTGGCACATCTGTGCATGCACAAGCACGATGTTAACTGGGACCTTGACATCTGTGGTGTCAGCCCACATGTGAGGGGAATCCCCTGCATCTGCACAAGTGTGCCAAAGGACTCTGCTCAGTCCCAAAGACCTGCATTACATCTAGGCATTCCAGAAATCCTGTACAAGCATCCTTCAGCAAAACTGGGATGTGTTGCATAGACAAGTCAGAAGTCTGTAATATCATTCCCACCTAGCCAAGAAAGAAGCATGTGCTGCAATGCAGCACTGCAAATATTATAATACATAAAAATAAGGTCCAACTATTAGAGGGATGGGGGTGGGGGGTCAGGAGAAAGAAATTTGTCTTGATGACTGGAGGTGCGCTTTAAGCAGAGTAAATTCTAGTAATCAATAGCAAATACTTCACTAAAGGCAATATACTATATTCTTGGTTGTTATGGGTGAGGGTGGACATAGATGGGAAGGTGTTTGCCCAGGGAGGGTGGACAAGGATAGGAAGGTGTTTTCCCAGAGACAATGATCCATACGTTTCAACTGCATTGAGTTCAGGATTCCCCTACTTTTTTTCCAATTTATGTCAATGCATGCTATTGGTTACATTGTACTTGAAGTCATATCAGCAACACTAACCACCTTATTGGTCAGTGAGGTTGTTCATCATAGTTAGGGATTAGGTTTGGGTTTGCTGCTACCATGGGTTTGTAAAGAATCCCTGAGATTCACAAGTCGCTAACCTTGGGCTTGCCAGTTCACCCACAGAAGTTAGAAGAAGGCAGTGAATAGCCTTTAAGGAAAAAGGGGTTCACAGTGCTCACAAACAAATTAACATGTAAAAATGTCCATATATTGTGCAAATGTGCTCCACATATTAAAGTGCAATAGTGCTCCAAACTTCAGGTGCATCACAGACCCCTTCTGTGTCCCCACTAACCAAAAGGAATGGACCCTGGCTTTTCAGTCCAGGGGTCAATCAGGCTTGAATGTTAACCATGAATGGCATATAACAAGAGGATCTTCCAAATTTCTTCCACACTCGTGATTATTTTTTTTTATTACCAAATTTGTAGTAGTTTTTTAATATTTCCATTTAAAATCCACAATATAACACATATCTAAACGTTTAAGCATGAAAACATCCTTATCTTATATTCCCCCCTCCCAACTACCCACACAAAAAAAAAAGGAGAAATTTCCTTCTCTTCTTCCTAAGCTTCCCCCTTCTCCTCCCTTTCCTTCTGCTTCCCTTCCTTAAATAATAAAGTTTTTTATCCCTCCCCACCCACCATAGAACCTTCCTTATTACCATAACCCAAGTGCGTCAATTTCCACCTCCCATGTGACTTATGGGGAAGGGTGTCAGGAACCATGAAACAGACAGAGACAAGAGTACAATCAAATCACACTTGTTTATTAATAAAAATAAAAAGGTAAATAGGAAAAAGCGTAGGCAAGCAAGCCAGAGTCCAGTAGCCAGATTGGGTAGTCAGCCAGTCCAAAGTTCATAAACCAGATCGGCTAATCAGCCAGTCCAGACGTCAGGGATCCAAGTAAAGCAACTGCAAGCAGGATTGAAGCCAGGAGGGATGTTAGCAAGCCAGTCTTGAAACAACAGCAGGAGATGGTTCCTAGTGATGTGACCAAATGTGAAGGCAATGGAGAAATGAACTGTAAGACTTTAAATAGGCAGGCCAGGCGAGCATCATCGGAAACAACTGGTAACTGTGGAGAGAGAAGAGAGCTGGCAATTAGCCGACAGCTGAGCGGCCAGCCCAGAGGAGGAAGGGCTAAGCCAACCCTGACAGTACCCCCCCAATGACCCCTCTCCCTCGGAGGGCCACCGGCCTTGAGGGGAAACCATCTATCAAACTTGCGGAGGAGGACAGGGGCATGTACGTCAGAGGATGAAACCCAGAAGCGTTCCTCCGGACCGTACCCCTTCCAATGCACCAGATACTGTATGTGCCCACGGAACCTACGGGAGTCAACAGTGGATTGTACCTCATACTCTTCGTGGTTCTCAATCTGAATAGGGTGAGGACGTGGCACCAAGGTGGTAAATCGGTTACAGACAAACGGTTTCAATAAGGAGACATGAAACACATTTGAGATGCGCATACTAGGAGGAAGTTCCAACGAGTAAGCTATTGGGTTAATCCTGCGAAGGATACGGAAAGGCCCAATAAACCGAGGTGCAAACTTCAGTGAGGGAACACGAAGCCGGAGGTTGCGAGATGACAGCCAGACCCTGTCCCCAACCTGGTAGGAAAGCATCAACTTCTAGGATAAAAGGCAATGTAGGATCAGGATGTGCCAACACAGGAGCAGAAATAAAGGAAGCCTTGAGAGTCTCAAAGGCCTTAATGGACTCCGGAGACCAACTCTGAGCAAGACCAAACTGAGACGAGAAGTTACGAATAAACTTCTGATAGTAGTTGGCAAAGCCCAGGAAACGCTGCAGAGGACGTAAACCCACGGGTCGAGGCCACTGTAGGCCTGCCAACAGTTTCTCTGGGTCCATTGAAAAACCAGCAGTGGAAATTACATAGCCCAGGAATGTAACCGGTTCACAATGGAACTCGCACTTTTCCAGTTTACAATAGAGATTGTTCTCTCTTATTTTCTGAAGTACACGACAGACATCTGTGTGGTGGCTCTCCGGGGACTTAGAAAATATGAGGATATCATCGAGATAAACCACAACACACAACTGCAACAAATCTTGGAGGACATCGTTAATAAATTCCTGGAAAACTGACTGGGCGTTACAAAGGCCAAAAGGCATTACCAGGTATTCATAATGGCCTGTTCTGGTATTAAAGCAGTCTTCCACTCGTCGCCCTCCTTAATGCGCACGAGATTGTATGCCCCTTTCAGGTCAAGCTTCGTGAAAACCGTTGCTCCCTTGAGGTGGTCAAATAACTCAGTAATCAATGGAATCGGGTAGGCATTCTTAATCGTGACACGATTTAGACCCCTATAATCTATACAAGGTCTCAGTTCACCGCTCTTATTTTTCACAAAGAAGAAACCAGCACCAGCAGGAGGCGAGGATTTGCGGATGAAACCTCGAGAAAGTGTGTCAGCAACATACCCCTCCATGGCCTTATCCTCCAAGACCGACAAAGGTTAAACCCGGCCACGAGGAGGTATGGCACCAGGTTGAAGGTCAATTGCGCAATCATAAGTGCGGTGTGGAGACAAACTACTGGCTTGACCTTTATCAAAGACATCGCCAAAAATCATGGTACTCCTCCGGCAGGGAGGGGAGTGAAGCGGTGCACAGGACGTTGGATACCTTCAGTAAGCATGTCTCACTGCATTGTGGTGACCAGGAGAGAACCTCAGCATGGAGCCAATCAAAAGAGGGGTTGTGCCTCTGTAACCAAGGATAACCAATAACCAGCGGAAATCTGGGTGAGGAAATAACCTGGAATTGGACTATCTCATGGTGAAGAGCCATACGACCATGGACAACGGAACCGTCTCATGAGTCACATGGGCAGGCTGTAAAGGTCTCCTGTCAAGAGCCTCAATGGCAAGTGGAGTGTCACGCAGCTGCAGCGGAATCGAGTGCTGCGAAACAAATGCAGCATCAATGAACAGGCCTGCAGCCCCAGAGTCGATTAGAGCCTGTATCTCGATGAACGACTCAGCCCAAGAAAGGGTGACCAAAACCAGGGGCTTATCCTTCTGGATAACTGGGGATGAAACAACGCCACCTAAGGTCTGTCCATGACAGGACCTCAAGGTTCCGGCGTTCTCTGGACGGGTAGGACAAGACTTAAAAAAGTGACCTGACTGGCCACAATAAAGGCACAATCTCTCCCTCCTTCTAAAGGCTCTCTTATCTGCAGAGAGACGCGTGAAGCCCAGGTGCATGGGTTCAACTTCATGACCAACTCGGTACCAGGAGGCATGGGAGGTGAGGGAGGCATGGGTGGGACTACAAAGCTCGGAGGCAAACGTAAAGGAGGCTTCCGCAAGCGCTCCTTAAGGGAAAGTCTTTCTCTGAGTCTGGAGTCAATGAGGATGGCAAACGAGATCAAGCTCTCCAGCTCAGTGAGTATGCTGTTATCTCATCCTTGATGGAATCCGAGAGACCATGAGAAAAAGCAGCCATGAGGGCCTTATTGTTCCAAGCAACCTCTGCTGCCAGAATACGGAATTCAATGGCATAGTCGGCAACAGTTCTTGTACTCTGTTTGATGGACATGAGGCACTTGGCAGCAGAAGCAGAGCGTGCGGGGACATCAAAAACCCTTTTAAAGGAGGACACAAACTGAGGGTAACTCAAGACAACAGGTTTTTGCGTCTCCCATAGAGGGTTAGCCCAGGCCAAGGCTCTCTCAGAAAGCAAAGATATCATGAAACCTGCTTTGCTTCTGTCCATTGGAAATGCCCGGGGCAGCATTTCGAAGTATATCTCAACCTGATTGAGAAACCCTCTGCATTGAACTGGATCGCCCCCAAATCGCTGGGGAAGCGGAGCAGAACCAGACAAACCTTTTATAGAGGTAATACTTGAGTCGGGTGCCTGCACAGAGACTGGCGCAGCATCAGGGACGGCCTGTGACTCAGGTTGTACCGGAGCAGTCACCGTGGGGGATTCCAGGTGAGCCGTGTGATTCAGGAGCGTTTGTAATGCCAAGGCAAACTGATCCATGTGGTGATCTTGCTCATCCAATCTGGAAAAAATATTACCAACAAGTGGATTGACTGTATCTTCTGAATTCATGGCCTTCACGTACTGTCAGGAACCATGAAACAGACAGAGACAAGAGTACAATCAAATCACACTTGTTTATTAATAAAAATAAAAAGATAAATAGGAAAAAGCGTAGGCAAGCAAGCCAGAGTCCAATAGCCAGATCGGGTAGTCAGCCAGTCCAAAGTTCATAAACCAGATCGGGTAATCAGCCAGTACAGACATCAGGGATCCAAGGAGAGCAACTTCAAGCAGGATGGAAGCCAGGAGGGATGTTAGCAAGCCAGTCTTGAAACAACAGCAGGAGATGGTTCCTAGTGATGTGACCAAACGTGAAGGCAATGGAGAATTGAGCTGGAAGACTTTAAATAGGCAGGCCAGACGAGCATCATCAGAAACAGCTGGTAACTGTGGAGAGAGAAGAGAGCTGACAATTAGCCGACAGCTGAGCGGCCAGCCCAGAGGAGGAAGGGCTAAGTCAGCCCTGACAAAGGGTTGACAAAAAAAAAAAGAAGCTTAGTGTACAGGGCTTCTAAAAAACATATTTCCCTTTTAACCTACCCCCTCTTTTCCTGCCTCCCATAGCCTCTTCCTTATTATCATAACCCAAGTGCGTCAATTCACCAGTCACCATGTGACTTATGGTGAAGGATAGAGAGGGATTTTTGATTTTGGGGGGAGATTTTAATTTAGTATTAGATCCAAATATAGATATTTAGTTTTAGATCCAAATATAGATATAACGGCAAAACCCCTATATCCTTTAAAGCTTTAAAACATATAAAACAACTTTTACAGTCCTCTCATCTGGTAGATGGATGGCGTGTAATGCACAATGGTATAACGGATTATAGTTATTACTCTAAGACACACAATATGTAATCACGCTTGGATCTCCTCCTGGTGGACCAGTTCTACCTGGAGAGGATTTGATCGTGTACGATAGAGTCAATAACGATTTCGGCCCATGCCCCTATGACTATGACCATATACCCAGTTTCATTTGGCCATCTGGAATGAACATGGCGGTTAAACGAGACATTGTTGGACGATAGTCGCATAGTGGAGGCATTGAACCTTAAAATAAAAACATATTTTGAAATGAACATGCCTGGAGAAACTTCTGAACAAGCAGTATGGGAAGCCCATAAGTCGGTTATTAGGGGTGAGCTGATAGCACATGGGTCAAGGATTAAAAAAGAAAAACAAAAAGAAATAATAGATTTATTGGAGGAGATTAACGATTTTGAGACTAAACATAAAAGATATCTAGACCCAGCCGATGCTAGGCAAATGGAAACGGCACGTTGTAAATTGAGACAATGCTTGGACTGTAAAATTAGAAATAAATCTAGGTTTTATGCACATAGATTTTACGAACAGGGAAACAAATGCGGCCATCTCCTAGCGAGGCAGCTTAAAAAACAACAGGATTCCAGACGCGTTCATAAATTTATAGTAAAAAATAAAAAGATAGTGGAAACCCAGGCTATAGCGGCAGAGTTCCATAGTTTTTATGAAGCCCTGCATAATATACATCCAGACCCATTGAGTGCCGTGGATGATCAGCGACTGGCGGAGATTAGGGACTACATAGGGAGCTCAGAGATGCCTTCATTGCCGATAGAGGTAATCGAGGAAATAAATAGGCCAATTATGGTCAAAGACGTGCATGGAGTAATAGCAAATCTGGCAATGGGGAAAAGCCCAGGGCCAGATGGCTTCACCAATTCATACTATAAAAAATTTGTTTTGCACCTGGGAACCCCAATATGCAAGTACCTTAATGTGATTAATGCGTCAAACCCCCTTCCTCCAGAAACTTTATTAGCCTATATCACAGTGCTCCCCAAGTCAGGAAAGGATCCCCAACATTGTGCGAACTACAGGCCAATTTCCCTGTTGAATTCAGATACCAAACTTTTAGAATTTTTTTTAGCTCTTAGGCTACAAGACCCTATAGTAAAAATAGTACATACCGACCAAACAGGCTTTATGAAGGGCCGCGAGGCCAGAGACAATACCACACGAACTTTGTATATCCTACATTGGATGAAATATGACCCTGATAGAGTACCTGGAGTGATAGTATCAATGGATGCCGAAAAGGCATTCGACAGGGTTAATTGGGTATTTATGACTGAGGTTTTAAAGGGGATGAAGGTGGGAGATCGTGTAATGGGTTGGGTATCGGCGTTATATGCAGCTCTGAGAGCAAGAGTGAAAGTGAATGGTACGCTGTCAAATGACTTTCAAATACACAACAGAACGAGACAAGGTTGTCCCTTGTCTCCTTTATTGTTCGCAATGATATTAGAACCCTTTCTATGTAAAGTGAGAAAAAACGTTGAAATTTGGGGGACGCGTATTGGAACACACGAACATAAGGTCTCAGCATACACGGATGACTGACTATTTTACTTGTCATCACCACGGACCTCATTACAGGTCTTGATGGTAGAAGTATCCAAATTTGGGGTTTTATACAATTTCAAGATTGACTTTGAAAAATCTGTAATCCTATCCTGCCATGTACCTCTAGAAATGACAAAGATCTTGAAAAGCTTATTCCTTTATATGGAATAAAAAAAATTCTTGTGTATTTAGGAACGCATATAACGCCAGATCTCAAACTTTTATATGATTTGAACTATAAGACCCTAATGGAGGGGGTAATAGAGGATCTGAGGAAGTGGAAAGGACAGTTATTAACATGGTTTGGAAGAGTAAGCGCAATAAAGATGAGTATATTGCCTAAAATTATTTATATCTTATATGCAGTCCCAATTCCACTTCCTCAGAGTTTCTTTAGAAATATACGGAGGGCCCTTACATCTTTCGTATAGAACAATAAACGCTCCAGACTTGCTTATGATATATTATGTAGAGGGAAGTCAGAAGGAGGTATTGGGCTACCAGATGTAAAGTTATACCATAGGGCAGTCATGGTGAACCTTGGCACCCCAGATGTTTTGGAACTACATTTCCCATGATGCTCATGCACTCTGCAGTGCAGTTAAGCATCATGGGAAATGTAGTTCCAAAACATATGGGGTGACAAGGTTCGCCATCACTGCTATAGGGCAATGGCCTTAGTACGTATCCTAAATTGGAGTCATGATCAATCAAAAATCCCTAGAACAAACAATTGCAGGAAGGAGGCTGGCAGGAACACTTTGGATCCCAAAGGTAAATAGGGGCCTTTCAAAATGGACGTCACCCCTAACTCTGAATACCTTAAAGATATGGGATTGAATTAATCAATTAGGAGATTATGCCCCCCAGATATCCCCGTTGACCCCGGTGGAGGGTTTCCCATGGTTCATACCAGGAGAAGAAGTGGGATCGATGGGGAACTGGGTAACTGATGGAGATATGACATGTGGTAAATTAGCCCTGAATGGAACATTACTATCCCTACCAGAACTGGTGTGAAAGTGGGTTACAGTACCAATGGTTGAATGGAGGTACCATCAGTTAGTATGTTTTTTTTAGTAAATTGAAAGCCTTGTTGAGACCTTTGAATTCACTTACTATGTTTGAATCTAAGTGTGTGAAGATCACAAAGACAAGGCATCTACTGTCCCAAATGTACATATTAGTCCTTGAGGAAGGGGAATTAAATTTCAGCTTCACTATGATATAAATTAAAGAACTTTTTGACTCTATATATTATATATCGAAAAGCTCACAAATTCAAGAAATGACGTATACATTTTTGACCAGGTGGTATCGACTGCCAGTGAAACTGGCGCAGATGTACCAGACGGCAGATGATAGGTGTTGGAGAGGATGTGGGCAGAGGGGCACTCTTCTTCATTTATGGTGGTCATGCCCCATGATTAGAAGGTTCTGGCAAGAAATTGCCTCCCCATGGATTGAAAGGTTGTCTTGTGGAAAGATGGAATTAACGCCTTTAAACTTTCTATTCCATGGGTCAAGAATGTCACGTAGACTATACACGAATAGTATTATACCACATTTGTTAAATGCAGCAAAATTATTGATACCTAGATTATGGAAACAGACGAGATGCCCAACCCTACTTGATTGGAAGAAGGAAATTAACGTAATTATGGATGCCGAAAGATGGATACACAAAATTAAAAATAGAAAGGAGAGGTTTGTGCAAATCTGGACAAAATGGGAACTCTGTTCAACAGAGACTGAATAATAAATAGAGCAGTAAGGATTTTGTGTAAAATGCCCAAAGGGAGGGGAGGTTGGAGAGGGGAGGATCTAGAGGTTTTTTTTTCCCTTTTTTTACTTATTTTCCCTTCCTTTGAGAGTTTTTTTTTTGTGTTTTGCCCAATCCTACCCCATAAGTCACATAGGAGGTGGAAATTGATGCACGTGGGCTATGGTAATAAGGAAGGTATTATGGGGGGTGGGGGAAGAGGGGGTATTTAGAAGCTTTGTACACTAAGTTTTGGTGTGCTTATTTTTTCTCTCACTCATGATGATGATAGGTGAATATGGCACCAAAAAAGCAAACTGGCAAAAGGCAAACTGGTAAAAATCATATTGCATGAAGTATTGCAGAGAAAACAGTCAAGGAAAGCCGCATCCAGTGTGCCTTACACAGAAACCGTAAATGATGCCGTTTGAACTCGAACACCATAAATTATGTCAACGATTTTCACCCTCCCACAAGGCTTCATCAAGGACCTCATTTCCGGTATGCAGAGTCCTGTTTATATACAGCGTGGATTCTCTTCCCTCTTGTGGGGCCAATGAACAATTGGGCAGCCATTTTATTGGATAGTAACACTATTCTACTATCAAAGTGACTGCATTACTGCACACCACCTGAATATCATAGCGGCCATCAAGTTGGTGGACAAAATTGTGTCTTACATCAGTATTGCAGCAATTAACTGAGTTAGACTAAAACGAAACCTCATTTGTTCAATAATATAACAACTATTGCTATACAAAAAGTCCAAAGGATGTCACACCGTTACAATCTTAAATTAGGTAAAAAATGAAAAACATGGATATGAACTATTAAAAATTCTAGAAAAATAAGAGTGTAGCTAACTTCCTATTTAAACATTCAATGGAAATAAAGAAATATAAAGAAAACAATGAAAAAAATAAAATAAAGTAGTAAGGAAAAAATGAAGTAAAATAAAAATAAATAAATAAATAAAAATAAAAACAATTAAAAAAAATAATAAAAAACAATAATAATAAGTAAAAATAGGAATGACAGTAAACTTTAAATGACAGTAAATACAATTTCAGAAATAAATAACTAAAATAAAAAAGTGAAAAATATGAAAAATTATTGTAAGATTAAAATGAAATTCATAAATACTATCCCAATAGTTTCTACCAATTAGAAAGGAAACAATTCAGATCTAACTCAATGTTTAGGCCCAAGGGGCTCATCATCCTTAGAAGATGGATTCACTGAGTCTCACTTGGGGATATGGCTTTCTTGAGGTTACCTCCTCTCCAGTTATTCTCAACTTTGTCTATGCCACAGAACACCAAACCACTCGGATCCCTCCCACAATAGAGTCTAAATTGGTTTGACAAACTGGGTTGCTTATATATCTTTCTAATCCTATTAACATGCTCACAAAGGCGAACTCCCAACTACCTAGTGGTTCTACCCACGTACTGTAACCCCCATGGGCAGGTCAATAAGTAGGTCACATGCGCAGTCTCACAAGAAATGAACTTCTTGATATTATAGGACTCACCTGATGTGTTAGAGGTGAAATGTGCAGTCCTCCTGACCCTGTGCCTGGAGGTCTTACATTACCTTCTACAGCTGTAAAAGCCCACGTGATCCAAGAAGGTGCAAATCTTCTTTGGTGGATCTACCACATTAGGCACTAGTTTGAGATGCAAAGTAGGGGGCTTGGTGTAAATGAACTGTGGTTTTGTTGGCAATATTCCCTTTAGATCAGCATCTTTTAATAACAAAGGCCAATGGTTTTGAATGATCTTTTCTATTTGTTTATGTTGATGAAACTGGTTATGAAAACAACTCCATAATCATTCTTTTGACATATTTTTTCTTAAACAAATAATTTCTCCTCATTTCACCAAGTAGAGCTTTAGTTTTCATCAAATCTTTAGGCTCGGTTCACACAGGGGCGGCACGACTTGCAGCGCGACTCACAGACGCAACCTGCAAATGACTTCAGCGGCGACTTGCAAAAAGACTTCTGTATAGAAGTCAATGCAAGTCGCCTGAAGTCGCCCCAAAAGTAGTACAGGAACCTTTTTTCTAAGTCGGAGCGACTTGAGTCGCTCCTATTAGAACGGTTCCATAGTACAGAACGGAGCGCGATTTGTCAGGCGGCGAAGTCGCCTGGACAAGTCGCCCCTGTGTGAACCGAGCCTTAGGGTTATAACCTTTTTCTTGGAACCTGTCCACTAGTATATCAGCTTGCATATTATAATCTTCTTTCCTGACACAAATTCATCTTACTCACCTCAGCTGGCTTTTGGGAATTGCATTCAACCACCTAGGGGGATGTCAACTTCCCAAAAGTATGTAGCATTTTCCTGTCCATTTTCTTAAAATAGGTTTTAGGGGACAGTTGCTGATTATCTTTAAATATAACAAGGTCATTGTTATATTTAAGTTACATTTATGTTACATTTCTGATTGAATGCTGCTACCATACCATATCGATTGTTACCAATTTCATCCAGAAATTGCAAAAAAGTATATCATGTCCCAGCCCAAACGATAATGATATTGTCAATATATCTTTTATAAAATCTCAATTGGGGTATGGTAATATCAAAAATGGCTTGATTTTCCCAATGACTCATAAACGGTTTGGCTACTGAGGTGGCATATTTGGCCCCCATGGCCACACCTTTCTTCTGCCTGAAGAAATGTTTATCATGCCAGAAGAAACTGTGGCTCAGTCAATTCTAACGACTGAATCAAAAAATCATTTTTTTTAATGTTTGAACCATTCAAAGCCCACTCTACTGCTTCAATAGCATGTGGCTGTTGTATATTGGTGCATAAGGAGTTGACATCAATACTGGCCAATATGTGGTCACCGTTGACCTCAATCTCCTTTAGTAATGCCATTAATTCTTGGGCCCAAGGCTGTAAAAAAAACTGTCCAAGCGTTTGCCAATTCTTGCAAATAAAGAGTCCACACCACTGACAATGGGTCTGCCAGGAGGTCGAACCGGTTATTGTGAACCTTAGGCAATTGATAGATAACAGAGACTCTAGGTGCATCTGGCACTAGATATCTAACCTCCCTTTTATTCACAATGCCTTCATCTTGGGCTTTCTTAACCAGACATTTCAACTTGGCCTTGTAGTTATCTGTTGGATTAGATTATAATTTTTCATATCATTCCACGTCTCCCACCAGTCTGTTTAATACTGCTATGTAATCAGATTTATTGAGGATCACCAACCCCCCCTTTGTCTGCCCCCTGATAACAATCTGTTTGTTCTCTTCCAATTATTTAATGCCTTTTTCTACTTCTTTTTTCCATCTACTGGGTTTTATTTCTAAATTATCTCAATCCCGTTGGACTAAAAACTTGAAAACTTCAGAAAAAGTATTATTCATATTTTTGGGGTTAAAAATTAAATTGTTCTTAATATTAGTCTGATCGTAATGATAGGGCTCCTGTTCTCTAGATGTACTGTTTTTAACCACTTAAGGACCGCCGCATGCCATTGTACGTCATCACAATGGCATGTACAGGCACAAGCACGTACATGTACGTGCTTGCCTTCCAGCGGGTGGGGGGTCCGATCGGACCCCCTCCCGCTGGATGCGGCGGTCTGTTTCGCTGCAGGAGCGATCCGGGATGAGGGGATGGCCGTTGGTTTCTGGCCATCCCCTCTCGATCGCTCCTGTCGAATGAGAAGCTTCCTCCCTCTGTGTATAGTAAACACAGGCAGGGAGGAAGTGATGTAATTCTCCTGGGGGCGGTCTTATTGACCGGACTACGAGGAGAAGTGAAAGTAAGTGTGCATCAACACTACACTAACACATAGGCACACATAGGTACACAAACCCCCCCCCCCCCCCCCCGATCACCCGCCGATCGCCCCCCGATCCCCCTCCCCCTTAGTCACAGTGTCACTGATTGCAGTGATCATTTATTTACTGATCACTGCATTCAGTGTCAGTTGTAAAAGTAAAAACTGTCAGGGCAGTTAGGCTGCTTTCACACTGGGGCGGGAGCAGCGTCGGCGGTAAAGCGCCGCTATTTTTAGCGGCGCTTTACCGTCGTTTTAGCGGCGGTGTGCGGGCGCTAGCGGGGTGGTTTTAACCCCCGCTAGCGGCCGAAAAGGGGTTAAACCCGCCCGCAAAGCGCCGCTGCAGCGGCGCTTTGCCGGCGGTATTGCCGCGGTGTCCCATTGATTTCAATGGGTACGAGCGGTATAGGAGCGGTGAATACACCGCTCCTTCACCGCTGCAAAGATGCGGCTAGCAGGACTTTTTTTCACCGTCCTGCCAGCGCATCGCTCCAGTGTGAAAGCCCTCTGGCTTTTACACTGGAGTTAAAGGGGCCGGTTTTTTTCAGGCGTTACACAGGCGCTATTTTTAGCGCTGTAACGCCTGAATACCGCCCCAGTGTGAAAGCAGCCTTAGTGTTAGGTCCAGGGTAGCCCCCTACCACCCCCCAATAAAGGTTTAACCCCCTGATTTCCCCTAGAGTTAACCCTTTTACCCCCTTTTGCCAGTGTCACTAAGCAATCATTTTTCTTATCGCTGCATTAGTGTCGCTAGTGTCGCTAGGTAGCTAGTTATTTTTTTAGGTTCACCGCCAGGTTTTTATAGCGCTAGGTACCCCGATATACTACCGAATAATGGTTTTAACCCCCTGATTGCCCCTAGTTAACCCTTTCACTCCCTTGTGCCAGTGTCACTAAGCGATCGTTTTTCTGATTGCTGCATTAGTGTCACTGGTGCCGCTAAGTAGCTAGTTATTTCTTTAGGTTCACCGCCAGGTTTTTATAGCGCTAGGTACCCCCATATACTACCCAATAATGGTTTTAACCCCCTGATTGCCCCTAGTTAACCCTTTCACCCGCTTTTGCCAGTGTTACTAAGCGATCATTTTTCTGATCGCTGCATTAGTGTCACTAGTGTCGCTAGGTAGCTAGTTATTTTTTTAGGTTCACCACCAGGTTTTTATAGCGCTAGGTACCCCCATATACTACCCAATAATGGTTTTAACCCCCTGATTGCCCCTAGTTAACCCTTTCACCAGCGATCACAGTATAAGTGTCACTGGTGATGCTGGTTAGCCAGTTAGTTATTTAGGTTCCCCGTCAGGTTTTTATATAGCGCCAGGGACCCATATACTACCTAATAAAAATCCCTGATTGAACCCCCTGATTGCCCCTAGTTAACCCTTTCACCAGTGATCACCGTATAAGTGTTACGGTTGACTCTGGTTAGTTTGCTTTTTATAGCATCAGGGCACCCACCATTTATTACCCAATAAAGGTTTAACCCCCTGATCACCCGGCGGGTGATATCAATTAGGTTTTAGGGTCAGGGTCTGCGTCGCCCCAGGCAGCGCTAGGTTAGTGCCAGTACCGCTAACACCCACGCGCAAAGCATAAACATCCCGTAGTGGTATAGAATCTGAACAGATCAATATCTGATCTGATCAGATCTATACTAGCATCCCCAGCAGTTTAGGGTTTCAAAAAAACGCATTGTTAGCAGGATCAGCCCAGATACCTGCTAGCACCTGCATTGTGCCTCTCCGCCCAGCCCACCCAAGTGCAGTATCGATTGATCACTGTCACTTACAAAACACTAAACACATAACTACAGCGATCGCAGAGTCAGGCCTGATCCCTGTGATCGCTAACAGTTTTTTTGGTAGCATTTTATATTTAAATCCGGAAGGCAGTGCTTGGTTTTCGGGGTCCCGTACGTGGCTAGGCTCCCAAAAAGTCCCCCACATGTGGTATCCCCATACTCGGGAGAAGCAGCAGAATTTATTTTGGGGTGTAATTTGACTTATGCCCATAGCATGTGTGAGCAATATATCATTTAGTGACAACTTTGTGCAAAAAAAAAAAAAAATGTAATATTCCTGCAACTTGTGGCAAAATATAAAATATTTCATGGACTCAACATGCCTCTCAGTAAATAGCTTGGGGTGTCTACTTTCCAAAATGGGGTCATTTGGGGGGGGCGGGGTTTGTGCTATTTTGGCATTTTATGGCCTTCGAAACTGTGATAGGTAGTGAGGAGTGAAATCAAAAATTTGCACCCTTAGAAATCCTGAAGGCAGTGATTGGTTTTCGGGGTGCCGTACGCGGCTAGAATCCCAAAAAGTCCCACATATGTGGTATCCCCGTACTCAGGAGAAACAGCAAAATATATTTTGGGGTGCAATTCCACATATAACTATGGCATGTGTGAGCAATATATCATTTAGTGATAACTTTTTGTAAACTTTTTTTTTTTTTTTGTGTCATTATTGAATCGCTTGGGACAATAAAAAAAAAATATTCAATGGACTCAACATGCCCCTCTGCAATTTCCCTGGGGTATCTACTTTCCAAAATGGGGTCATTTTGGCGGGGGGGGTTGTACTGTCCTGCTATTTTAACACCTCAAGAAATTAGATAGGCAGTCGTAAATTAAAAGCTGTGTAAATTCCAGAAAATGTACTCTAGTTTGTAGACGCTATAACTTTTGCGCAAACCAATAAATATACGTTTATTGACATTTTTTTTTACTAAAGACATGTGGCTGAATAAATTTTGCCCTAAATGTATGACTAAAATTGAGTTTATTCGATTTTTCTTATAATAAAAAGTAGAAAATATATTTTTTTCTCAAAATTTTCGGTCTTTTTCCATTTATATCGCAAAAAATAAAAATCGCAGAGGCAATCAAATACCATCAAAAGAAAGCTCTATTTGTGGGAAGAAAAGGACGCAAATTTCGTTTGGGTAAAACATTGCATGACCGCGCAATTACCAGTTAAAGCAGTGCAGTGCGAAATTGTAAAAAGACCTCTGGTCCTTAGGCTGAAAATTGGTCCGGGGCTGAAGTGGTTAATAAAATGTTTTTTCATATTTAATTTCCTCATGAATTTTTGAAGATTGATAAAAACATCAAATTTATTGAGGCTTCTATCTGGGGTATACTTAGGCCCTAACTCCAAAACTTTTAATTCATCTGTTGTGCACGTGGCGTCACTAAGATTAAAGATTATGTCTCTCACTTTCTTTTTCCTTTTGCCTCCTCTGAAACCTCTTGACTTTCTTTTCTTATTTCCTCCATATAAGGTCTGGGAGGGCCATCGGGTACCACGGTCTCCCTTTCCCTCCTCCCCCCTCCTCGGGATAATGGCCTCCCCCTCTTCTCCTGAAGAAAGGGCCCCATCTCTCCCTCAATGGAGGGCCTCCATGACCCCTCCTCTGAAAATATCCTCTGTGGTTATTGTAGCCCGGGTGACCTCTTTGTCTTCTGCTCGGGGGACCTCCTCTTGAATGGGATGGAGTCTAAGAAGCACTCCCCTATCCCTTGCTGTTACCATAACCACCTTGGTGTAGACACTCCCTTGGGGTGGGTGATATTCATCTTGGTACAGGGGTTCGTACCTGTTGTATGTGGGTACTCTATACCAATTAGAGTCACCCTGGGACAAAATGGGACTCCCCATTTTTACCACCACCTCCGTTCATAGAAAATGTACTATAGCTTTCATCAAAGAAAAGTGATATATGAATGAAAGGATTAATGAAAGGTCCATCTCCTCCATTCATAGAACACTTTTCATTGAGGGAAGATATAGTACAGCTTCTATGGAAGGCAAAAAAGAGGTCACGATGAGTGCCTATGAAAGACCCAGCAGCACCAGACAAGGGTATGGGGGGGGGGGGTAGTTAGCGGACTCCTGATTTTAATTAGGACAGCCAGCAACAGCACAAAGGACACTGAAATGTAAGTATTGTCACTTGAGCTGATTAAAGAAAACAGCCTTTTATTACCAAACAAGTAACCAATAAATAACATAATTAACATAGATAACATAAATAACATCAACCCCCAGTGTATAAAACAATGGAGCCACAAGGTCCTATAGGGCATCAATAAACAAAGACAGTACCTGCGTGTCACTTACTTGGGCCTCCAGCCACAAAAAAACACAGACTCGGAGACAACACGCAGATACACATCCCAACACTGGGAGCCGCACTTCAGATGGGTCCCTACACCTTACCTTTTTGTGCCCATATACCTAAAAGTGACCTTGCACCCTGCCACACCCTACCAAGCTACCCAGCACAACCCAGCACCCAACCCAAAACACCCATACAATTAGGATGGGAGGGTGGGAAGCTTTCTCTATATTGCTGACCTCCAACTAACAAAGACAGTACCTGCGTGTCACTTACTTAGGCCTCCAGCCACAAAAAAACACAGACTCTGAGACAACACGCAGATACACATCCCAACACTGGGAGCTGTACTTCAGATGGGTCCCTACACCTTACCTTTTTGTGCCCATATCACCTAAACGTGACCTTACACCCTGCCACACCCTACCAAGTTACCCAGCACAACCCAGCACCCAACTCAAAACACCCATACAATTAGGGCCGGAGGGTGGGAAGCTTTCTCTATACTGCTGACCTCCAACTTAAGCACATCTCACTTGGCCACCAAGAAACCCCCCATACAGGCCCCTCCTTGACCTAAACCAATAAGCACCACTCCTACTCTACTTTTACTTGGCCCAACATTTTTGCCATGCCAAGCCCCTTAACCCCTGTCATGCCGGCCCTAAGTGAATTGCCTTCTTCTCTTTTACTCCCTGGCCACTGAGATAGCAGGGAACAATGCTAACAAATAACAGTCCAGAGAGAGTACAGGATGTTATCAGCTCACAAGATTTCTGACTGAATGAACAGCTATTTTTTTTGTACTTGTTGAAGACATATAATAAACACTTGCAATGGTATATTTAATAGGCCCAAAAGGAGCAAACAGTAAGTTATTGTTAAAGTTTACATATACTTTAATGCCAATGTTCCCTACACAATCCCATAGTAAACATGTACGTTTTTTTTATGTGTAATGTGAAACGAACATGAGTATACCTTTCCCTGTCCTTATACTTGATACTCATGGAATATAATCACAGTTTCAGCTGACTAACTCGTTTTACATGTTTGTCAAAACAGCTAGTGACAAACTGAGCAGAGCGTGCCGAGCTTTTACTATAATTCTATGGGTGTCATTTTACTGATCAGCTTAATTAGCCGGATTTAGACTCTAAAAAGCCTTCAGCTAATTCTGGGTTTAGAATGTTCATCCCCGTAAATTCTTTAAATCCCAAATCCATAATGCTGGCCACTCTTCAATTATGACTGGTAAATTTGTTTAAATTAATAATTCTATTGTGTGAGAGCAGGCCATGCCAAATACAAGATTTAACTGGAATCTGAAATGGATAGGATACAGTCAGGCAGGGCTGGACTGCTACCAAAGGAAGCAACAGCACATAAACCTCAGCAGAAGGAAGAAATTCTGCTTTTTCAATACCATGGGTTCAGGGCTAAACCGGTGTGAGCAAAATGCATGGTCCTGGTGAATTAATTTGGAAATTCTTTGTAACCATAACTCACTGTCTGGCTTTTGAACTTGGGTCAGCTGGCTTAAGCTGGCCATAGATGGATTGAAATTTGGCCAGTTCATCTGGGACTCCTGAATGGGATCATGAATGGGCTTGCTGGAAAAAAGAAAAATTTAGGTCAATCAGTGCTGCAGCCAACAGGCTGTGGCACAGATCAGTGTATTCTGACAGTGAAGAAGTCTAGTTGACTCCTCCGCTGTAAAAATACAGTAGAACAGCAGGAAAGATTCCCCCATCCTCCTTGATTGTATGGATGGGAGAATCGGCTCAGTTTTTTTTTTTTTTATCAGCCTGCTGAGTAAACCCAACTATGTATAGGCAGCTTTAGAAGGGTCAATGATCAAGGCCTTTATGTCCAGACCCATTATAAAAGGATACATTCCCAACAACCATTTTTATGTGTGTGTTGAAGAAGTTAAAGTTTAAACCCAGGACCCTACATTCACTATATCTGGCCTCCCACCATACACAGAACATGGAGATGTAATAGTTTAGTAAATGTAAACTGCTAAATACCTTTTCTCATCAGAATTATATAGCAGTCTTGTGACTTGTATCAGTCTCTGCTTAAAGCTTGTAGGAAGAGTTTTCATTCTCCCCTGATCTTCTGTCTAGACATTGCTGATTGGCTCTGTGCTGATCACATGCACTCTCTCAAGAAAAAAAAAACTCTCTAGCAATACACGCCACACTGAGTATGTGCAGCCTGATTCCTAATGCTCTGCTCTATCACGAGATGGATTGGAGTCCGTTAAAGAAGGGGAGGATCAGAGAGACAGCAGCCTTTATACACAATACAGAGGATTAACCCCTTAGATTTCACAGTGAGTATAACAAGCATGCTTTACTTCATATACACACTGATTTTGCTGTTGTGGGTTTAGTAACACTTTAAAGTGGTTGCAAACCCTCACTCAGTGAACTGACTGTCAGAAACCATGAATTAGACTGAGAAAGAAGTACAGTTAAATCATATTTGTTTAATAATAATAATAATAAAAAAAAGTTAAACAGAGTAAATGTAGTCAAAGCAGCCAGAAGGAATGTCAGCCAAGCAAGTCTTTAACAGGAACACAGGAGTGCGTCTCTAGAGATGTGACCAAAGCAAAGGCAGGGATCATCTGGACTGGACGGCTTAAGTAGGCAGGACTGATGAGCAAGATCATCAACAAGTCATTGTGGAGAGATAGGAGCTTGCAATTAGCCGACAACTGAGCGGCCAGCTCAGAGTAGGAAGGGCTGGGCCCAGCCCTGACAGTACCCCCTCCTCAATGACCCCTCCCCCTCGGAGGACCACCAGGCTTGAGGGGAAAATGTCTATGGAAATCACTGAGGAGGACAGGGGCATGCATGGCATGTAATTATGGCACTGACTATTCATGCCTTAATTGGAGGTTAATGATCTTATGCCCCTAATATATATTTAGTAGGTGAATTGTCAGTTGACACATGCCATATTTTGCAGTTCTTTTTAATATATTCATAATAATAAAATGTGTAATTTAATTACATATAGCAAAAGAATTATCATATTCCACTATTTTCATTCTTTATTTTTTTATTTTATTTTACATCAACTGCACAGGTTACCTTCACCTGTTTTGCGCTTATATTCAGGCTATTTTAAGTTATACTATCTGGCTGTGACTGCTGTTTGACAGCTACTTCTTTAACCCAGTGTTTTTTTAATCACCATGTGGTGCTAACAGGACCGTCTCAAGTTGAAGATTTGGACCATAATTTCTTCAAACTCGGGCTGTATCCAGCAGCAAATCTACTTTTATTGGAGACGATGATGGTGTGAGAGTATGCCTTGACCACATCTCAGATGGTAAACGGTGGATGACTGGCACCAGAATCACTCCAACAGATAACCGTACCTATGAAGGAAATCGATCTCCAGCCGGAAAGGTCGGCAGCTCAGCAGGCTGTCCCCAGGGTGGAGGACATCAGCACACAAAGTTATCTGTCCAGGAAGAGGCTCACAATGTGTATAAATAGGACTATACATCTCCTAAAAGAGGAAGATTACTGTATATATTGTTTGTTTTTCACGGACTGCTATTTTTTTTTGTATCTGGTCACATCATACAAGTATCAGTTGTATTTTGATACATTCTGATGCATATTTATATATTCTTGATTTTTACTGTTTAAGAGATAGAGTTGATTCTGGGGTATTTTCTACAAATACTCACATAGTTTGGTAGCACATTCATATTATTTTCTGTGCATAAACACGTTGCTGGTTTTAGATTAATCAGTGGACACCATTCTACCATCTATTCCTAGGGGTCTCTCCTGGGATTGTCACGTATGTTTCTCACAAGCGCTGCATTCTATTTTTCTCATTATTGTTATTAAATAGTCAATTGCAATGTTTATGCAGATGTTGGCTTTCTACAATATTTAATAAATTAAGTTTATTATAAACAAACATTTGGTCTTGTACCGATACTCAGTTGCCCTTAAAATCCCAATCCTCTTTGGGGGATCCTTTTTCACAGGGGCATGCACGTCCGAGAATGGGACCCAAGAGCGTTCCTCCGGACCATACCCTTTCCAATGGACCAGGTACTGTATGCACCCACAAAACCTGTACGATTCAACAATGAACTGTACTTCATACTCATACACTGAGGTGGTAAAGCGGTTGCAGACCAAAGGTTTTAAAAAGGAGACATAAAATACATTTGAGATACGTATATTAGAAGGAAGGTCTAATGTGTAAGCCACTGGGTTAATCCTGCAAACAATAAGGAAAGGCCTAATAAACCGAAGGTTGTGAGATAACAGCCAGACCCTGTCCCTAACCTGACCCTGTCCCCAACAAAATAGTCAGGCAACATGGAAAGTTGGAAACCATAGTTCGCTATAAATGGGGACAATTGGGAATCAGAATTCAGGACATCATTGTGAGTAAACTCTGCCCACGGTAAGAGGTCTGACCAGTTGTTATGATGGTCAGAAATAAAGAAATGTAGAAATTGCTCCAAGGACTGATTGGCTTGTTCTGTGGCTCCATTAGACTGTGGGTGATACGCAGAGGAGAAAGCAAGCTTAATTCCCAACTATGCACAAAAGGCTCGCCAGAGCCAGGACACAAACTGACTACCCCTGTCTGAGACAATCACCTTGGGTAGCTCTTGTAAGAGATCTCCTGAGCAAAAATGGAAACCAGTTGCTTAGAAGTGGGCAAATTCTAAAGAATACAATGAGACATTTAAAAAAAAAACGGTCAACCACTATAAGGATAACTGTGTTGCCCTGGGAGTTAAGTAACTCTACAATTAAATCCATAGACAGGTGGGTCCAGGGCCTCTCTCCATTGGGTATGGGTTGTAGGAGACCCACTGGAAGGTGTTGTGGAGTCTTACTCTGAGCACACACAGAACAGGCAGCTACGAAGGTGGTTACATCAGCACATAGACTAGGCCATCAGAATTGTTGGGAAATGGCCCAAAAGAGTTGATTCTTCCCAGGATGGCCAGTAGCCTTGGAGAATGGTAAGCCTGGAGCATGGCAGTATGGAGACTCTCTGGGACAAAGTAGCAGTCACAAGGTTTTGCAGGAGGAGCATGGACCTGAGCAGCAAGAATTTTGTCACCCAAAGGAGAAGTGAGACTGGTGCGTACCATAGCCAGAAAACGATCAGGAGGAATCACAGGAACCGGAACCGACTCCATTTGGGAAGTGGAGGAAAAATGTTGTGACAAACCGTTAGCCCTTACATTCTTAGTACCGGGTAAGAATGAGACAATTTAATTGAAACTTGACAAGAAAAGAGCTCATCGCACCCTTCTGGAATAGAGGCGTTTAGCCTCAGACAAGAATGGTCACTAAGAATGAGAAACAGCACAGTGGTACCTTCAAGATGTCTCCATTCTTTCAGGGCTAAAATGATGGGGTAGGACATTGAGACAAAAGGGTGCCAACACCAGTCTCAGAAGCATCAACCTCAAGAATAAAAGGTTACATAGGATCAAGATGTGCCAAAACAGGAGCAGAAACAAAGGCTAACTTGAGACTCTCAAAGGCCTTAATGGACTCCAGAGACCAACTCTGTGGGTTACCGTCCTTTCTCATCATATCAGTCAGGGGCTTGACCAGAGATGAGAAGTTACAAAGTTACGAATAAACTTCTGATAATAGTTGGCAAAGCCCAGAAAACGCTGCAGAGGACATAAACCCACAGGTAAGGGCCAATGTAGGACTGCTGAAAGTTTCTCTGGGTCCATCGAAAAAACAGCAGGAATATAACCTGTTCAGGATGGAATTTGCACTTCACCAATTTACAATAGAGATTGTTCTCTCTTAGTTTCTGAAGCACACGACAGACATCTGTATGGTGGCTCTCCAGGGACTTGGAAAATATGAGGATATCGTCGAGATAAAACACCACACATAACTGCAACAAATCTCGGAGGACATTGTTAATAAATTCCTGGAAAACTGCTGGGGTGTTCCAAAGGCCAAAAAGCATTACAAGGTACTCATAATGGCCTGTTCTGGTATTAAATGCAGTTTTCCACTCATCGCCCTCACGAGATTGTACAAATCCCTGGGGAAGCGGAGTGGAACCAGACATACCTCTTATAGAGGTAATACTTGAGGCAGGTGCCTGCACAGAGACAGCAGCAGGTATGGCCTGCAACACAGGTTGTACCGGAGCAGCCACAGTGGGAGATTCCAGGTGAGCCATGCGTGGAGCATTTGTAATGCCATGGAAAACTGATCCTGCTCTTCCAATCTGGAAAAAATATTACCAAGAAGTGGATTGACTGCATCTTCTGAATTCGTTGGCCTTTGCCTACTGTCAGAAACCATGAATCAGACTGAGACAGCAGTACAGTTAAAAAAGGTAAACAGAGTAAAGGTAGTCAAAACATAGCCAGAGTTCAGGAAGCGGAACGGATAGTCAGACAAGCCAAAACGTCAGGGAGCCAGAGATGAGCGTAGTAGAACAGCAAGCCAGGATCTGGAGCCAGAAGGAATGTCAGCTAAGCAAGCCTTTAACAGAAACACAAGAGACCGTCTCTAGAGATGTGACCAGGGCGAAGGCAGAGATCATCTGCACTGAACAGCTTAAGTAGGCAAGGCCGACGAGCAGGATCAACAGGTGAGTCACTGTGGAGAGATAGGGGCTGGCAATTAGCCGACAGCTGAGCGGCCAGAAGATACACAGAGATGAAACAAATCCTCCTACATAAGTTATATCTGTTTATCTACAGCCATCTTTCCTCGACATCCATTTTAAGTGCAGAATTTACACTAGATCTCTGAAAAGCAGGAGCTGAAGTTAAATCAGCGAGGAGAAATTATTAGAGGGAAGAGACACACCCCCTTTACACAGAACACAGAAACAGAGCTGAGGCTGTCAATCACAGGCTGTGCCCTCCCCCGTCACCATAATTCTCTTGGTGTCAGGAAAACTGGTCAGAAAGGACTCATACTTATAGCAGAGGAACTAGGCAGTGGACAGAAATTACACTTAGTGCTCTGGCTTGATACAAGTGCTCACTGTAGAGGGATATGCTTTGTTCATATTTCATGTCTGAGAGTTACCACCACTTTAAGGTGGAGCTGACAGTCTGTGTTGTGCTAGTTAAGTTGGCCATACATGAATTGAAATTAAGCCAGTTCAGCAGGGGTCAGCCATATTTAAATCTATGTATAGGCACTGTGATTGTACTTTTTTTTTTAAGCATGATTAGAGCCTGAGGTTTTAATTGGCTTCAAAAAAGGATGGGCTCAGAATGCGAGCCCACCAACTTGTGTGACAATAGCAAATTAATATTCGCTATTGTCTTTCTGATTCTCCTCCCAGCCAGTCAGGAAGCAGTTCCTGTGACCCGATTGGCCAGGGAGTCTTGGCCAATCAGGCCAATCAGGTCTCAGAACACACGACACTTCCTGTATGCCCGGGAGGAGAATCAAGGGCTCGACGATCACTGCATTCCTGGCCGTTTCCCGCTGGTGGGGGGGTTGGTATTGGTTTGCCACCCCCCCCCCAATATATTAAGTACCAGCCACCACTGGATATCATGATTCTAATGGTACTGAAGCTGCTGACTTTTAATAATCAGACACTTACCTGTCCCAGGGTCCAGCGAAGCGGAGGAATGAATTCCCACTCATCTCTCTCTCCTCTCTGTTGCACCAGCATTTTCACTGTGGGCCCCCGGCTGTGGCTTCACAGTCAGGCATGCACTGCACATGTTCGAGCCGCACTGTGACTGGCCGGGCAATCACCTGGGACCAGTGAGGTGTCCCAGATGATTGTGAAAGGGAGGGTGGAGAAGTGAACTTACTTCCGGTGCTGCGGTGCCCTGGGAGGAAGCGGGAGCAGAAAACCCTCTAAAAAGAGTGTTTCTGCCCCCCCCCCCCCCCCAAAAAAATTACATGCCAAATGTTAAAGCAGAAATTCCATCTTTGTGTGGAACTCTGCTCTAAAGTGGTTCTAAAGGCAGAAGGGGTTTAACCATTTAAGGACCAGGCCTCTTTTTCAGACTTGGTGTTTTCATGTTTAAAACTGTTTTTTTTGCTAGAAAATTACTTAGAACCCCCAAACATGTTATATTGTTTTTTTTTCTAACACCCTAGAGAATAAAATGGCGGTCATTGAAATACTTTTTTTTACACTGTATTTGTGCAGCGGTCTTACAAGCGCACTTTTTTTGGAAAAAATGCACTTTTTTGAATAAAAAAATAAGACAACAGTAAAATTAGCCCAATTTTTTTTTATATTGTGAAAGATAATGGTACGCCAAGTAAATTGATACCCAACATGTCACACTTCAAAATTGCATCCGCTCGTGGAATGGCGTCAAACTTTTAGCCTCAAAAATCTCCATAAGCGACATTTAAAAAATTCTACAGGTTGCATTTTTTGCGTTACAGAGGAGGTCTAGGGCTAGAATTATTGCTCTCGCTCTACCGATCGCGGCGATACCTCACATGCGTGGTTATACCACCGTTTTCATATGCGGGCACTGCTCAAGTGGGGTGTTTTAAAAAAAAAAAAAAAAAAAATTCTTATTTATTTTAATTGATTTTATTTATTTTTACACTGTTTTAAAAAAAAAAAAATAGATCACTTTTATTCTTATTACAAGGAATGTAAACATCCCTTGTAATAGAAAAAAGCATGACAGGTCCTCTTAAATATGAGATCTGGGATCAAAATGTCCTCAGATCTCATATTTGGGCTAAAATGCAAAAAAAAAAAAAGAAAAGAAAATCTGACATTTAAAAAAAATATACCTTTAAGAGGTATGTGGGCAGAAGTGACGTTTTGACGTCGCTTCCGCCCTCCTATGGTATAGAGACGAGTGGGGGCCATCTTAGCCTCACTTGTCTCTATGCCCAGCTAGGAAGAGGACCCGATCGCCTTCGCCGCTACCGACGGCTCCGGTAAGCGGCGGAAGGTGCGGGAGGGCGGCGGGAGGGGGGTGGCACCTCTCCCGCCGCGGATAGCGGTGATCTCGCGGCGAATCCGCCGCGGAGACCACCGTTATCGTACAGCCGACCGCCGCCTGAAGAGATGGATATCTCGGTTGTGGCAGCAGCTGCTGCCGTTACCGAGATATCCCTCTTCAAAAATAGGACGTACATCCTCATGCGGCGGTCGGCAAGTGGTTAATCATAATGCATTCTACCTTGCAGGTTCCTACCTTTTGTTATGCTGAAGAAATAGCAGTTTGTTTCCTTTGTCCATGTGTCAAGTGAACGTGAATGGAAGTGATTAATAATTATCAATCAACTGCTGGATTTACAGGGTTCTAATGAGGAGAGTGACAGGGTCTTCATCCCTTTTGACATGATTTCCCTTTGGGTGTATCTCACCAAAAATGTAATTTTTGTTGCAGGGGATGCCCAAAATCAAATTTGCATCTTAGTGCAGACTTTTGGGAAAGTCAGTAGGCAAACACACAAGCAGGAAATAACATTTCTGCGGGGCATTCTGTACACCATCTGTGTACAGAACACCTCCAGGTTGGTATATTGCATTTAATTTTACAGAAAATTACAGCACTGCAGATTGAAAAGAAAAGGTAATTGTGATAATGTTATATTACAATATTGCTTGTGTCAAAATTGCATAATTTTTACTATTTGGGATATTTTGTCCACAAAAGTGGAGTTACACTTTAACTATTTGGCCACTCGTTTAATAGGGAGTAGGGGATTCTTAGCCCATAGGCCCCCGCAGTCTTAAAAGAGGAATCTTACTGGAAGACTAGAAGTTACCCCAAGGGTCAGGGCTAAGGATGAGCCGAACACCCCCCGGTTCGGTGCGCACCAGAACCTTTGAACAGACCTAAACTTCGTGTGAACTTTAGAACCCTTTTAAAGTCTATGGGACTCGAACGTTCAAAATCTAAAGTGCTAATTTTAAAGGCTAATATGCAAGTTACTGTCCTAAAAAGTGTTTGGGGACCTGGGTCCTGCCCCAGGGGACATGTATCAATGCAAAAAAAAGTTTTAAAAACTGGAGTTTTATTGGGAGCACTGATTTTAATAATGATTAAAGTGAAACAATAAAAGTGTAATATTCCTTTAAATTTCGTACCTGGGGGTGTCTATAGTATGCCTGTGAAAGGGCATGTTTCCCGTGCTTAGAACTGTCCCT
This sequence comes from Lithobates pipiens, assembly GCF_037356315.1. NCBI lineage: Eukaryota > Metazoa > Chordata > Amphibia > Anura > Ranidae > Lithobates > Lithobates pipiens. Next base: position 98,495,082 of record NW_027507764.1, on the reverse strand, counting down.
GCACAAAGTGTAATTTCTGCAGGAAAAAAAGTAATTTAAAATCACTCACGGCTATAATGAATTGTCGGCTCCCCGTAATACAGAGAACACTCATTGACAGTCATTGATAAAAATAAAAAAAAGCGTGGGGTTCCTCCAGATTCAATTGCAAGGCCCTTCAGGTCTGGTATGGATATTAAGGGGAACCCCTCGTCAAATTAAAAAAAAATTGACGTGGGGTTATCCCCTAAATATCCATACCAGACCCTTCAGGTCTGGTATGGATTTTAAGGAGCACCCCGCGTCAAATAAAAAAAAAAATGACGTAGGGTTCCCCCTAAAAATCCATACCAGACCCTGTATCAGAGCACGCAACCTGGCAGGCCACAGGAAAAAAAGGGGGGGATGAGAGAGCGCCCCCCCTCCTGAACCGTACCAGGCCACATGCCCTCAACATTGGGAGGATGCTTTGGGATCCCCCCCAAAGTACAATGTCCCCATGTTATAGGGACAAGAGCCTCATCCCCACAACCATGACCAGTGGTTGTGGGGGTCTGCGGGCGGGGGGCTTATCAGAATCTGGAAGCCCCCTTTAACAAGGGGACCCCCAGATCCCGGCCCCCTCCTGTTTGAAATGGTAAGGGGGTACAAAAGTACCCCTACCATTTCACAAAGAAAGTGTAAAAAATTGTTAAATAAGACAAACACACTTTTGAAAAAGTCCTTTATTAAAAAATAAAAAAATAAAAAAAAGATTCCAACAGTGGTAATCCACTCTTGCTATCCAGCAACGGATGATCATCTCTCCGGGGTCCAGCGATGGCTGATCTGATCCAGCGACGGCTGATCTCTCAGTCCAGCGCAGCGCAGTCCATCCATGCATTCTCTGTGTCCACTGTCGGAGACACTGCGGGATCCCGACGGCCTGATGTTTCTTATATGAGGAGGGCGGGGCCACCCATCACCTCACCCTGCCCCCTCTGACGCAAGTGGGGAAGCCGTTTCCGTTACATCAGAGGGAGCGGGGTCACCCACACATTGGGGAAGCCCAGCTTCCCCAATGACGTGTAATTAAATACTATGATACTATGTAATTAAAGTTTTGGACCCCATTGTTGGAGATCCTGGTGTGCTGGTGACCAGTGGCATAGCCTGGGTTGTCAGCACCCGGGCAAGGCAAGTAATTTGCACCCCCTATCCTGCGGACTTTTAGCACTCCCAAGTTCCTTCAAATACAATAGTACTGGCCTACCTGATTCCTATGCTGACCACTACACTAACTTACTATACTATACTGTCCACTACACTACACTGACCACTATACTACACTGTCCACTACACTGACCACTATACTGTCCACTACACTAACCACTATACTATGCTGACCACTATACGACACACTACACTGACCACTGTACTACACTTGTCCACTACACTGACCACTATACTATACTGTCCACTACACTACGCTGACCACTATACTGTACACTACACTAAACTGGCCACTATACTATCCACTACGCTGGCCACTATACTTTCCTGCCTACAATACCTCTCTCTCTCTGCCTCTGTCTCTCTCTCTCTGTGTCTCTCTCTCTCTGCCTCTGCGTGTCTCTTTCTCTCTGCCTCTGTGTGTCTTTCTCTCTGCCTCTCTCTCTGTGTCTCTGCCCCTCTCTCTCTCTCCCTCTGCCTCTCTCTCTCTCTCTGCCTCTGTCTCTCTCTCTCCCTCTGCCTCTCTCTCTCTCTGCCTCTGTCTCTCTGCCTTTGTCTCTCTCTCTCTCTGCCTGTCTCTCTCTCTCTCTCTCTGCCCCTTTCTTTCCCTCTGTCTCTCTCTCTCTGCCTCTGTCTCTCTGTCTATCTCTCTGCCCTTCTCTCTGCCTCTTTCTCTCTCTCTCTGCACCTCTCTCTGCCTCTGTCCCTCTTTCTCTGCCTCTCTCTCTCTCTCTCTCTCTCTCTCTGCCTGTCTCTCTCTGCCTCTGTCTCTCTTCCTCTGTCTCTCTCTCTCTGCCTCTCTCTCTCCCGTTCTCTTCTCTCGCTCTCTGCTTCTCCCCAGTCCGTGTTCATGTTCCTCCTCACCTGCTTGTCCTGCATGGGTGCGGAGGAGGAGGAGGAGAAGATGGCGGCAGCTTTTCATTACTGTTCTGACCGCCATGTACAGTGTCCGGCACACTGTGATTGGGCGTATGGGGGTCACGTGCAGAGGCGGGACTTCAGCCCCACGCCACACATGACCCTCATACCTCCAATGACAGGGTGCTGAACACTGTACATGGAGGCCAGAGCGCCGGGGACACAGGAAAGGAAATTTAGGAGGAGGCAGCCAGTGGTGACACTACTGGCACAAAATTGTGCCCCCCTAAATGTCATGCCCGGGGCCACGGCACCCCATGCACCCCCCACGATACGCCACTGCTAGTGACACTTCCTTCTCCCCATTGGAAGAATTCCCCTCATCCACTTTTTTGGGGTCAACTCAAAATTTGGGATTTTCTTTTACTTTCACTTTCAAAGATAATGGTAAACAGGACACATAGAGAGGTGTTCTAATCCTTCCCCACTCTATCCAAAATGAAAAAAAAAACTAGTTTAGCCTTTAGTTGAACTTTAACACTGCTGGGCAAATAGTATATTCATGAGAAAAGATGATCCGCAACTCCTTGCTTGCTCTTTAAAATCTTCAAAATTTATTGATTCTCCATAAAAGACACAGACAGCAGATGTAAACGCATTTCAGCCTCGCGGGCCATGTTTACTACAATTGCATGTACAAAAATGCCACAATATATAGTGTATAAACTCCTCCTGGCAGCACGTCATTAATATGCCAATTAGTAGATAATCAGAGTTACTTGGATAGGTGGAACACCATACATAGACAGACATAGATTCAATCAAGATACAAACATGACTGATTGCATAATCAAAAAAGGACATTAAAATCCAAGAAAATAACAATACAAAAACTAAAGATGAATAAACAGAAAAATTGAAAAAAGTAAGCAAGAATGCCCAGTGGAAAGAAAAAAAAAAAAAAAAAATAAATATATATATATATATATATATATATATATGTAAATCTAGGTCTCATCTGAGGTTTAACCCCTAAGGGATCCTGGTTTTTAATCTAAATATCCACCATGCCTCTCTATCTAAAAGCTGTCTATTCCTATCACCACCCCTGGGCATAGGTCAATCTCTCAATGCCAATAAACCTAAAGGAGGACATTTTACCAGAATGGCATTCTTTAAAGTGATGTGAGACATTTGAAATGTGTTTTGCATTTGGATAAACAGAGTCACAGTAATGTTCTCCTATTCTTGTTTTTAAAGCAGGTGTGGTGCATCAAATGTACTACCGGGTGCAAGAAATGCAGCAGATCTGATACACCACATACTTGGTTTAACAATTAATATATTGCTTAAAGTCAAAGCTTTCTCCAGTGGTTGCTGAATTGAAATATTTAGTACATAAATTAACATGACAATATCTGCACGTTTTAAAGTTGCATAGGTAGCAACCTGGATATGAGAGCCAGGCGGATTGGTATTTTATGGATGAAAATAAGCTAGGCGACAGCAAGGAGCCCAAAGTTGGTGCTCGTCTGCTCGTCTGCTAGAACAACGTCAGTCAGATTTTAAAACTTTGTAGAGACTTTTGTCCAAGTAGAGGATGGGAAGATTTGTCTTTATTATATTAACAACTTGATGGCACTCTTTTGAGAAGGTGGTTACAAGTGTTGCCAAACAATTGTTCTTCCTATTTGTCCCTATACATAAATGCTTATTTCTATTTTCATTTTTTTTTTTTTGTGTGTGTGTATTAGCTGAAACATTAGAAAGAAGATCCTCTCTACTCTTAACCGTAGCATTTTCGAATCCTCTCTGTACAGCTGATTTCGGGGCATTCTGCATTGAAAGTGGCATCAGAGTGCCTTGATGTTCCATGACAAGATGTCTAGCATTGGGAATGACTCACATGCCAAATATCTCAATATCTGGGAACCTTGGATTTCCAATGAGTTTCCCTCACTCCAACTGGCTTGTTCGGGCCTCCTCTGACTGCTTCCGGGGGCGTATCTGAGTTATTTCCTTTCTTTTTCTCCTTCTTTCTTCATCTTCCTTCTCTATACTTTGTCCTTTCTTATGCCCTCCTACTTTTTTTCTGGTTCTATTTTCTTTTGTTCATACAGACTCCATCCCTTGGTGTCAGTCCCAGCAATGGGACCTCCCCTAGGAGAACTGTGAGTAGGTTGTGGCATATGGCCTTTTCCATTCCCCTTTGCATTTCACCTTAATTATCCTTCAATATCATGCCATCACAAGAAGGTTTCACTGTGATTGTTATGTTTGTATTCCTCTTGGATTCTTTTGTAATACCTGATCATTCCTTAGCCCCTGCAAGGGTGACCTATATGCTTGCTTTTGAGTTCTTACATTGTGGCTTAAAACCAATAAATACATTGGAACAGAAAGTGGCATCACAAGAGCAAATCCTTGGAGCCTGAGTGAATTCTCCAATGGGGATCGCATGGATGGTGTGGGATGGGATAGCTGGTAGCAAAGAGAGTAGTGTTTCCCAAGCATGGCTTTCTTTAGGTGCAGGTGTGTATAGATTTATAGCTTTTGAAGATTTTAAAGAGCAAGTAAGGCCCCTTTCACACTGAGGTGGTTTTCAGGCGCTACAGTGCTAAAAATAGTGCCTGTGTAGCGCCTGAAAAAACCGCCCCCTTTCTCTCCAGTGTGAAAGCCGGAGGGCTTTCACACTGGAGCGGTGCGCTAGCAGGACAGTGAAAAAAGTCCTGCTAGCCGCATCTTTGGAGCGGTGAAGGAGCTGTGTATTCACCACTCCTAAACTGCTCCTACCCATTGAAATCAATGGGACAGCGTGGCAATACCGCCGGCAAAGCGCCGATGCAGCGGCGCTTTGCGTGCGGTTTTAACCCTTTTTCGGCCGCTAGCGGGGGTTAAAACCACCCCGCTAGCGCCCGCAGACCGCCGCTAAAACGACAGTAAAGCTCCGCTAAAAATAGCGGCGCTTTACCGCCGGCGGCTGCAGCGCCCCAGTGTGAAAGGGGCCTAAGGAGTTGCTGATCATCTTTTCTCATGATTGCTACTGCAGCTGTGCGACTGCCTTTCCACACCCAGGCAGCTCTAAATAATCTTCTGATCGATATTGGGTAGAAGCACAAATAGTATATTCACCTGGTGAAGCAATTTATGACATCCGTAGAGAGAGGTAGGATATTTCCGAAGTCTCTTATCTCTACTCAGCATGTATGTGCATTGAGAAGCTGTGCAGCAGAATTAATTATTGGACACGCTATTCATGTCTCTGTCTGTTGGGCCCTTGTACTTAAGCCTGGTACACACGCTTAGATTTTCAGACGTCCAAACGTCCCTTTTTTGTGGCATGCTAGTCTCATGTCAAAGAGGTTACTCACACAATACGAACATTTTCATACGACAGAATACAATGTCAGAAGTGACGTAATGTGTTGAATAGTTTTGTATGTATTCTTTCATTTCTGAGCATGTGTAGTCTTGCTCTTACGTTTTTTATTCATATTAAAATCATACTAATAAAACAAAATTCGGAAGTTGAGTTCACATCTGACAAACATTTTTTATATTCTGCACATCCAGCTTTCGTCTGACGAAAAAGAAAATTCGGCTGTTGAAAGCACTGTACTAACGTTCCGAAAATCGTCAGACAGCTCATCGTACGAATTCTTCCATCCAATTTTTGTATTGTGTGTACCAGCCATAAGAATGCAGACTGGCAGACCCAAATCTTTCAAAAGACAATGAGAAGAATAAAGTAGAGTTCCAGGTAAGATAGCCTTGACTTCAGGAAATGTTATGTTGAGCACTCATTGAGGAACATGTCATTTTATTACAAACTGTCTGTTTCTGTATGCATTATCAGCATTACAAGATAATCTAATGCAAATATGTGGATCCTACTTTAAATGCAGACAATTCTGATTCATTTCCAGGCAATGCACTTTCCCACAAATAAGATTAGACATTAACCGAGCCAAACTGTCCTCTACTTCAGATAAGAGCCATTTCTGTTTCCATTCACAAGAACTCTCCCAAATTGAATATGCCTGGCAACCTACATCTTTTTTTATTAATGTACCACAACATTAAAAGGAATATTCCTAGATATATGCATACACATATGTTATAAACTTTATTTATAAAACATCCTTTTTGCCATATGGTAAATTTAAAATTTGACATTTGGACAGAGTGCAGTTGGAGTGTGTGGGTTTTGGGCCGGGCTAGCATGGCGATTATATGTGCAAGTGAAACATAAGGAACATTTCCCAGGGAGATCTGCTCCTAAACGAATGCCCTTTCAGATGCAAAATACACTCTACATGAATCAACGGGAAACATGTTTTCATTAACATTATTCTTATACAACATTTATTTGAGCAAAAAAAGTAGCCTTTTTTCCCATGAATAGAAAAACCTCCGTTCCTGAGTTTCCTCATTTAACCTAAAGCCTTTAAACCCTTTAACCTTCCTGGTGGTATGATTATGTCAGGAATTTTGTACCAAAAGTGGTACAATTTTTTGCATGGAAATTTGATGTTATGTATTATAGGCCTGCAATTCTTAGTAATTACTTACTTAAACCTGACCAAACAAGACTCTAGTAGACATCCCAGATGTGATAAAGTTTGAAACACAAAATCATGAATTATAATCTAATAAATAAAATATAATTTTATTCAATAATGTAATGCAAAATAATGAAATTTGTCAAACAAAGAAAATTCAATAAACATCCTGAGTGTGATAAATTTTGAAACAAGGTACAGCACACAGTCCAACGTCACAATCCGGACAATGGAACCTGCTTTCTTTTCGGACTTTCCATTGCTATCTCTCAGCAAACCACGCACATCCTGGTAGGTGCTGCCTTTTTTGCGGTTGGCGGTATGTAGTCCATAAAGTGACGACCTGTTAGGCGTTCTGGGTTGGCAACGTCAACAGCACGTCATCCAGGTCTGTTCACAGCTACTGATGGCGTCTGGTGTTTGAAAAAAATCTGCTCAGCCACCTTCCACATAAAATCAGAATGAGCAAGAGGCTTGTCACTCTTTGCTCTGTACAGAATATATGAATTCCAAAGGTATTGTTCCAGAAGATGGCGGAAAATCTTTTTATAATTTTTTTTTTTGCTTTTTGCACATAGCCGGATAAAATGTCATTGCCTGATCGGCTCTGTCGACACCTCCCATAGTGCAATTATAGTCTATCATGACTTGTGGCTTCAGCACATCTTTCCCACCTTTTGTGTGGACCATGGCAGTGGAGTTATTGTGGACAGTGCTCATGAGACACACGTCCTTCTTGTCTCGCCATCGCATTGCCATCATCTTACCCTTCTGCCAGGCAACAATTTCTCAGTTTTTTAGTTTTTTCTTGGAAAACATAGATAGCATGTCACGTCGGTTAGACCTAATGGTACCATACGCATCTGTCTTATTTTGTAGCAAAACCTCAAACAGTTCCGGAGATGTGTAGAAATTGTCCATGGTCACACAATATCCCTGGTTCATCAATGGCTCCAGCAGTGTAAGGACAGATGATGTGGCCACCCCATAGCCGCTGTACATGGGGTTGAACTTTGTGCCTTTGAATCTGACCGAATTCCAGATATACCCAGTGGATGACTCACAGAGCATGAAGGATTGGATGCCAAACCGCGCTCTTTTGGATGCAATAAACTGTATCCAGCTTAGGTGTCCCTTGTAGGCCATCAAACTTTCATCCACGCTGACGTCCCTTTCTGGCACATAGGTCTGCTGTAAATTGGTCGCAATAATTTGGCATACCTCCCAGATTCTTCTAGTTTGGGTGCAGGATGCATGGCCTCATCAGACTCTTCATTGTTCGTGAAGTGGAAATACTTCATGATGAGGGAAAACCGGTATTCAGACATCACGGTGCCAAAAAACGGAGTGGCTAGTAATTTATTGGTGGTCCAATACCATTTCTGGAGGGGTTTCCCCACCACCCCCCGAAGAATGATGAGTCCCAGAAACTGGCAGATGTCCTCTTTGGTCACTTTCTGCTTCCGAAAAACCTGGCATGCAGCATAGTGGATTGCTGCTCTTGGTAGTGATTTGTCTCTGTGACAATTTTTGCAATTACCTCTTCAGTGAGGAATAATTGCAGGTATGCCAGAGGGTTGTCACATTCAACATCTACCTTCATCTCAGGTGATCCAGTGAAGGGGAATCTTGGCCGCGCTACCTGGTCCGTATCACAGTCAATAGTGCACCAAGTGCGCACATCGCTGAGGTCAGGTGCAGGATCATCACCGCTGTCACTTGCCAGATCAGTGTCAGACGACAAATCTCCCCATGGCTCACTATCGCTCAGTTCTGCGAGCAACTCCGTGTCACTGGCACTGTCGCTCAGCTGGTCCAAAGGCGATTTTGTAGCAAAGTTAGATATATTTTATTGGGAAAAATTGGAGGCAAGGGGCATTGTACATTTATCAGTCAGGTAAAGAGATGATACAGTGTAATCCTCTCAGATTACAGTGTATCACCTATTTTTATGTGTTTGTGTTTATGTTTCACTTTTGAAATTCCTATCCAGTTCCACTCCCGTGTGCCCCTGCTGCTCGCAGGGAACGGAACCAGGAAGTCAGATGCTGGTGATCCCACCGGCGGTCGCGCTGGCGATCACAGGGGAGGACATCGCTGGATCGCCAGGAGAAGGTAAGATCTCCGCTGGCAGCTCTGCAATGTTACCCTGAGCGTGACTCGGGGTTACCGCTCCTGGCAGAGTCATGCTCAGGGATAGTGCCAGGGAGGTTACACTAAAGCCTAGGCAGTCTAGGTCACATATTTTTTTTTCAATCAGACGGAGCCTGGTGCACTTTCAGTGAAACAAGGGGATCATCAAAGCAGGATACTGTGAAGAACCACTTAGGCTTCATGTACACGGGATGTTATTTCACCTCTCCTGTATGACTTAACTTGACAGCTAGAGACCGGTGTCTAAAACCATCCGTTTAGCCACATTTACATTCTGTGTTTAGCCGCGCTTGCGTCTAGAAGAATTTGTTAAAATGAAAAACGTCTGTAAACGAAATGCTGCTAAACACGAGTTACCGCATTTACAAGCTGTTACAGGCATTTGGCGTTTCAAATGCCTCTGAACATCCGTCTGAACCCATTTTTTTCCAAAAAATGCTTCTAAACTCAACTGCCTAGAAATGACTATAAATGACCCTGTGTACATGTACTGAGAAGATAACATAGAGGAGAGTTCAGGGGCAGCTGAAAAAAAATGCCCAACTGCTCCTAAATGTCTGTTTACCAGCAGAAATATATGGCTGCCCCAATATATAATTGCAAACTACTGTTTTTAAAATAAAGTAGAACTGCAGCTATTTTTTGGCTTTGAATAGAGTGGGTAATGGTTAGAACCTGGTATCAGTTTTTTATTTGTGTCTGTCATTCTATTGGAAAGGTGTTCCTATATTATCTGTGCCAGTGACAACATTGTAAATAGAAAAAAACGTGAGATGACACAACAGTAGAGTCTAAAATCTCTCAGGTTTGTATTGCTCCCTTTGGTTCTCAGTGAATAATTCATATCACTTTTGTTATCTTTTCTACACTGTCAGCCCTGTTGCATAAGGCAAAAAGTGACAGCATGACTTATAACAGCCAATCCTCATTTATTACTCTGACGGCACTAAACTAATAAAAATGTAAAATTTGATTGGGTTGATTTACTAAAGGCAAATAGACTGTGCACTTTGCAAGTTTTCCCCAGAGAACAGTAAATGTGGTAAAGCTCTGCTGATTTGCATCATCCAATCATGTGCAAGCAACAAGTGTTGCATATATTTTCCTTGCACCCTATTGGATATTCTTTACATAGAGAAGTTTTAACACATTTATATTTACTGAGAAAAGGGAGTGCAACTTGCAAAGTGCACAGTCTGTTTACCTTTTTTTATTGTAGCCTTGGTAAAGAGGTATCTTAAAGAGGAGGGCCGGTTTAAAAAAAAAAATTAAAAGTCAGCAGCTGCAAACACTGTAGCTGCTGACTTAATAAGCACACTTACCTGTCCAGGGCGCCCGCGATGTCGGCTGCCAGAGGCTGACCCGTCCCTCGGCTCTCGGGTCCCGGTGCCGCCATTTTGGCTAAGGGAAACAGGCAGTGGAGCCTTGTGGCTTCATTGCCCGTTTCCTACTGCGCATGCGCGAGTCGCGCAGCGCTTTGTGAATGGGGCACGCTGTGTTCTGTGTTCAGAACACAGTGTGACCCATTACCCAAAAGACGCCGCACAGAGGAGAGAAGATAGAAGATCTCCGCAGAGGAGGAAGAGGCAGATTAGGATGATGTGCCTAGCAACAGGCATTTCTGGTAAGTTAAAAAAATATATATTTTTCATTTTTTTTTCAGATTTTTTTCTAATTTTTAATGTATTTTTTTTTCAGGGTGGCCCTCCACTTTAAAGTATATCCAAAGGCTAAACATTTTTTTTATTAAAGTTTGGATAGAGTGGAGAGACATTTGAACACCAGTCAGGCTATTAATGCTGTCTGTATCAATGCTAGGTAAACTTATTTTACTCTATTTGTTTTGTTTACTATTATCACCGAAACTAAAAGTAAAAGGAAATTCCAAATTTTGGGTTGTCACCCGCACAGTAATAGAGGGGACATTTTTCAATGGGGACTGTAGTTCTGGTGATCCTGGTGACAACCAGGTATTCTTATACTTTGGAGGGATTTATTCTCATTTCCTGTTTTGGCTATGCGACAGGAAGTGAAGTAAAATCTGTCAGAAGCCATGAATCAGACTGCGACATGAGTACAGTTAAAACACACTTTAATAAAATAATAAAAGTAAATAGAACAAACATAGTCAAAACATAGCCAAAGTTTTGTAACCGGAACGGATAGTCAGCCAGGCCAGAAAGTCAGGGATCAGTGTAATGGAACAGCAAACAGGATCTGGAGCCAGAAGAGATGTCAGCCAAGTGAGTCTTTAACAGGAACGCAGGAGATAGTCTCTGTGATGCTTACCAAGGTGAAGGCAGAGATCCTCTGGGCTGGACAGCTTAAGTAGGCAGGACTGACGAGCAGGATATAATCAACAGGTGCGTAACTGTGGAGAGATAAGAGCTGGCAATTAGCCTACAGCTAAGCGGCCATCTCAAAGAAGGAAGGGCTGAGCCCAGCCCCAGCAGTACCCCCTCCTCAACGACCCCTCCCCCTCGGAGGACCACCAGGCTTGAGGGGAAAACGTCTATGGAAATCACGGAGGAGGACAGGGACATGCACATTCGAGGATGAGACCCAAGAGCGTTCCTCCAGACTGTACCCCTTCCAATGCACTAGGTACTGTATGCGCCCATGGAACCTACAAGTAGTGATGGACGAACTTCCGACGGGACGTTTCGCGAACGCGAAATGCGAACGGACCCAAACGTTCGCGAAACCGACCGTTCGCCGCGGGCCCCATTGACTTCAATGGGAGGCGAACTTTGCAAACCTTCATGTCGAATTTGCGGCCACGTGGTAATTATTAGGGGGTAAAACGTAGTCCCACCATCTGGACAATGACATAATACATGTATGAGGTGAATTTGGGATCGATAACTACAAGCATTTTTATTTTATTTGGGAAATTGTTCTAACAATTCAGGACTATGGAGCTAATGAAGGCAATGGAGGAGAGGGAAGGTCAGGGACCAGGGTAGGCAAAGAAGAGGGTGCAGGAGATGATCACCAGCAGCGTGACATACCGGAATGACACATGCACCGTGATAGAGGCATCTGACAGCAGCACCGTAATACAGAGCACTGACAGCAGCACCGTGACATACAGCGCTGACAGCAGCACCGTGACATACAGCGCTGACAGCAGCACCGTGACATACAGCGCTGACAGCAGCACCGTGACATACAGCGCTGACAGCAGCACCGTGACATACAGCGCTGACAGCAGCACCGTGACATACAGCGCTGACAGCAGCACCGTGACATACAGCGCTGACAGCAGCACCGTGACATACAGCGCTGACAGCAGCACCGTGACATACAGCGCTGACAGCAGCACCGTGACATACAGCGCTGACAGCAGCACCGTGACATACAGCGCTGACAGCAGCACCGTGACATACAGCACTGACAGCAGCACCGTAAGCAGCCCCAGGAGGAAGTCAGCACAGCACAGGGATGGTGTGATCCCCTCATAATAAGAACCCCCAGGAGGAAGTCAGCACAGCACAGGGATAGTGTGATCCCTTCATAATAAGAACCCCCAGGAGGAAGTCAGCACAGCACAGGGATATCATAAGCAGCCCCAGTAGAAATATGACACCGCTCAACCTCTTCAAAGAGGAGGGTAGGGGCATATAGTACGGTGTGCTTTTTTGGGTCAAGGAAGTGAGCCAAATGAATTAAGAAGGTCTGTGTGCTTGATTAAAAAAATAGTTTATAGACATATACATGGTCTACTGGTCACATGTGTTGAATTCCTCCGAGATCCATGCCTCATTCATTTTTAGAAATGTGAGGTAGTTAACACTGTGGTGAGCTAGGCGAGTACGCTTATCGGTCACAATCCCCCCTGCTGCGCTGAACGTCCTTTCGGACAGGACACTGGATGAGGGGCAAGCCAACAGTTCGATTGCAAATTGGGCAAGCTCTGGCCAGAGGTCAAGCCTGCCCACCCAGTAGTCTAGGGGTTCATCACTCCTCAGAGCGTCCACATCGGCCGTTAACCCAATGTAGTCGGACACCTGACGGTCTAGGCGTTCCCTGATGCTGGATCCGGATGACACCTGTCGATGGGTCGGCTGAAAGAATGACCTCATATCCGAAGTCACCAACACATCTTCAAACCGGCCTCTTCTTGCAGGCGCTGTTGGATTGGTACCCGCAAATCCTTCTCTGGGAGTGGGAATTGCTCCTCTGCCAGCGCACGCAAAAGCAGAATGCAGCATTTCTCGAAGCAAGGCCTGGAAGTGCTGCATTCTGACAGCCCTCTGCGACGGCGGTAACATTTCCGCCATTTTGTGTTTGTACCGGGGGTCTAAGTACGTTGCCACCCAGTACTGGTCCTTGACCCTCATGCTTTTTATACGGGGGTCCCTATTAAAACACTGGAGCATGAAGGCCCCCATTTGCACTAAAGTGGAAGCGGTGTGGTGGCCTGGCTCCTGCTCATCATCCAGGATAATGTCGTCCTCTTCATTCTCCTCTCCCCATCCTCGCACAACAGGGATCCCAGAAAGGTTTAAAGCATGCTCTTCTTGCTCCTGCTCATCCGCCCCGGCACCATCCTCCTCTGACTCCTCATCAGACTCCTGTTGTTGACTTGTCTCAGATAGAGTAGCCCCCCCTGGGAATTCATCCAGCATTGCGACTTCCTCATCTTCCCGCTCCTGCTCCTCCACAGCCTGATCAATGACACGACGCAATGCACGCTCCAGAAAGAAGGCATAAGGTACCATGTCACTGATGGCGCCATGGCTGCGACTGACCAGTTTGGTGATCTCCTCAAATGGCCGCAGAAGTCTGCATGTGTCGCGCATGAGCAGCCACTGGCGCGGTGAAAAAAAACCCAGCTCCCCAGAACCGTTTCTTTCGCAGAGTTCATACAGGTAGACGTTAACTGCACGTTTCTGCTGGAGCAGCCTATCAAGCATATAGAAGGTTGAGTTCCATCGCGTCGGGCAATCGCAAATAAGACGTCTGACCGGCAGATGGTGTCGCCGCTGAATGTCAGCAAGGCGAGCCATGGCCGTGTAAGATCTTCTGAAATGGGCCGAGATTTTCCTTGCCTGCCGCAAGATGTCCTGGACCCCAGGGTATTTGACAAGGAATCGCTGCACGACCAAGTTTAAGACGTGTGCCATGCACGGCACGTGCGTGATTTTGCCCTGTTTCAATGCGCTAAGCAGATTGGCACCGTTGTCACACACCACTTTACCAACTGTCAAATTGAGCGGTGTTAGCCACTCATCTGCCTGTGAACGCAAAGCTGAAAGGAGTGCCGGGCCAGTGTGGCTCTTTGCTTCCAGGCACAACAGACGCAGCACGGCATGGCAACGTCTCACCTGGCATGTGGAATAGGTTCTGGGGAGCTTGGGCGGTGCAGTGGAAGAGACGCTAGCAGCGGAAAAGGAGGAGGCAGCTGAGGAGGAGAGGGAGGAGGATGGAGTAGGAGGAGGAGAAGAAGAGTCAGGCCTGCATGCAATCCGTGGCGGTAAAACCAAATCTACACGGGTGCCACGGGTTACATGCTTGACGGCCGTCAGAAGGTTCACCCAGTGGGCAGTAAAACTGATATACCTTCCCTGCCCGTGTTTGCTAGACCACGTGTCTGTGGTCAGATGTATCTTGGCACCGACACTGTGTGCCAGAGATACATTCACTTGCCGCTGAACATGGCCATATAGCTCTGGGATGCCCTTCTCTGAGAAATACTTCCTTCCTGGGACCTTCCATTGTGGTGTTCCAATGGCCACAAATTTGCGAAAGGCCTCCGAGTCCACCAGTTTATATGGCAGTAGTTGGCGGGCTATGAGTTCTGACAAGCCAGCCGCCAACCGTTGGGCAAGAGGGTTATCCGGCATCATCATTTTTTTACGCTCAAACATTAGGCCCACGGAAGCCTGCCTTTTTGCAGAAAAATGTGAGCTTGGCGTGATGGAAGGTGGAGTGGAGGACAATTGTGAGGAGAGAGGAGAAGGAGAAGTAGAAGACGAGGCTGGACGGTGAGAGCCTGCAGTGTGGCTTTGTGTGTTCCGTTGCTCCCACTGGGCTCGGTGATGGCTGCTCATGTGCCTTCTTAAGGCGGTCGTCCCTAGGTGAGTATTGGGCTTACCGCGACTAACGCGTTGACTGCAAAGATTGCAGATGGCAACGCTATTGTCAGCAGCGGACACGTTAAAAAAAGCCCACACTGCGGAGCCATGTGCCGGTGTCCTGGGAGCGCCAGATGTGACCGTACATGGTCGATGACTCGCTCCTGATACATTTGCAGTCTGCTTTGTCCCTGCTGTGCAATGTAAGTCATTGCTGCTTCTCCTCCCTATCTGCTGGTCCATATCTCCCTCTGAACTCCCCTCCTCTTCCTCTCTTGTGGGCACCCACGTGACATCACTAGACACGTCATCATCAACGTCACCTTCCCCACCGCTATAAGTAGAGATCTCGGAGTAGGCAGCAACACCGGGGACCAACCTCCTCCTTGGGCTGATCTGGGTACTGGCGTCAGACTGCTGAGTAGCGCTTGTTGCTACCTCCTCTTCCTGATCCAATACCAAGAGTGGCTGCGCATCAGAAATGTCCTCTTGATATGGATCGGAAAATAATTCCAGTGACTCAAGCGGAAGGTATGTGGTGGTGGTGGTGGTGGTCGTGTTGTTGGTGGTAGTGTCTTTGGGGGTGCACATAGCAGAGAGTGAAGAAGAGGGTGCAGATCGAGAGGATGAGGAGGGTGCAGAAGAGTAAGGCTGAGCGAGCCACTCAACCAAGTCTGGTGCATCCTTTAAAGTAATTGAACGCACCTTCTGCAACTTCCCACTTTGGCTCAAGCCTGTTGCTCCTGCCCTACCCCTACCACCCCTGCGGAAGGGCCTGCCTCTTCCTCTGCATGTCATTTTTTAAATGACCCTGTGACAAAACTCTTAGTCCCTATACCGCTGAAGGACTGCTGCAGTATAGGTGAGCGGTCAGCAGTGGTGCACGTCAACCCTATCTATTGTGGACCTATAGCGGTCCTTACAGAACAGCAGACTGTACCGCACTCAAGCCTATGTACCGTAGCACCCTATACCAAGTTACCAGTCCTTATAAGAACTTTTGTGGACCAAGCAGGTTGTGTATTAGTGTTTAGCAGACTGTACGTCAGTCCCTATACCGCTGAAGGACTGCTGCAGTATAGGGCAGCGGTCAGCAGTGGTGCACGTCAACCCTATCTATTGTGGACCGATAGCGGTCCTTACAGAACAGCAGACTGTACCGCACTCAAGCCTATGTACCGTAGCACCCTATACCAAGTTACCAGTCCTTATAAGAACTTTTGTGGAACAAGCAGGTTGTGTGTTAGTGATTAGCAGACTGTACGTCAGTCCCTATACCGCTGAAGGACTGCTGCAGTATAGGGCAGCGGTCAGCAGTGGTGCACGTCAACCCTATCTATTGTGGACCGATAGCGGTCCTTACAGAACAGCAGACTGTACCGCACTCAAGCCTATGTACCGTAGCACCCTATACCAAGTTACCAGTCCTTATAAGAACTTTTGTGGAACAAGCAGGTTGTGTGTTAGTGATTAGCAGACTGTACGTCAGTCCCTATACCGCTGAAGGACTGCTGCAGTATAGGTGAGCGGTCAGCAGTGGTGCACGTCAACCCTATCTATTGTGGACCGATAGCGGTCCTTACAGAACAGCAGACTGTACCGCACTCAAGCCTATGTACCGTAGCACCCTATACCAAGTTACCAGTCCTTATAAGAACTTTTGTGGACCAAGCAGGTTGTGTATTAGTGTTTAGCAGACTGTACGTCAGTCCCTATACCGCTGAAGGACTGCTGCAGTATAGGGCAGCGGTCAGCAGTGGTGCACGTCAACCCTATCTATTGTGGACCGATAGCGGTCCTTACAGAACAGCAGACTGTACCGCACTCAAGCCTATGTACCGTAGCACCCTATACCAAGTTACCAGTCCTTATAAGAACTTTTGTGGACCAAGCAGGTTGTGTATTAGTGTTTAGCAGACTGTACGTCAGTCCCTATACCGCTGAAGGACTGCTGCAGTATAGGGCAGCGGTCAGCAGTGGTGCACGTCAACCCTATCTATTGTGGACCGATAGCGGTCCTTACAGAACAGCAGACTGTACCGCACTCAAGCCTATGTACCGTAGCACCCTATACCAAGTTACCAGTCCTTATAAGAACTTTTGTGGAACAAGCAGGTTGTGTGTTAGTGATTAGCAGACTGTACGTCAGTCCCTATACCGCTGAAGGACTGCTGCAGTATAGGTGAGCGGTCAGCAGTGGTGCACGTCAACCCTATCTATTGTGGACCGATAGCGGTCCTTACAGAACAGCAGACTGTACCGCACTCAAGCCTATGTACCGTAGCACCCTATACCAAGTTACCAGTCCTTATAAGAACTTTTGTGGACCAAGCAGGTTGTGTATTAGTGTTTAGCAGACTGTACGTCAGTCCCTATACCGCTGAAGGACTGCTGCAGTATAGGGCAGCGGTCAGCAGTGGTGCACGTCAACCCTATCTATTGTGGACCGATAGCGGTCCTTACAGAACAGCAGACTGTACCGCACTCAAGCCTATGTACCGTAGCACCCTATACCAAGTTACCAGTCCTTATAAGAACTTTTGTGGAACAAGCAGGTTGTGTGTTAGTGATTAGCAGACTGTACGTCAGTCCCTATACCGCTGAAGGACTGCTGCAGTATAGGGCAGCGGTCAGCAGTGGTGCACGTCAACCCTATCTATTGTGGACCGATAGCGGTCCTTACAGAACAGCAGACTGTACCGCACTCAAGCCTATGTACCGTAGCACCCTATACCAAGTTACCAGTCCTTATAAGAACTTTTGTGGACCAAGCAGGTTGTGTATTAGTGTTTAGCAGACTGTACGTCAGTCCCTATACCGCTGAAGGACTGCTGCAGTATAGGGCAGCGGTCAGCAGTGGTGCACGTCAACCCTATCTATTGTGGACCGATAGCGGTCCTTACAGAACAGCAGACTGTACCGCACTCAAGCCTATGTACCGTAGCACCCTATACCAAGTTACCAGTCCTTATAAGAACTTTTGTGGAACAAGCAGGTTGTGTGTTAGTGATTAGCAGACTGTACGTCAGTCCCTATACCGCTGAAGGACTGCTGCAGTATAGGGCAGCGGTCAGCAGTGGTGCACGTCAACCCTATCTATTGTGGACCGATAGCGGTCCTTACAGAACAGCAGACTGTACCGCACTCAAGCCTATGTACCGTAGCACCCTATACCAAGTTACCAGTCCTTATAAGAACTTTTGTGGAACAAGCAGGTTGTGTGTTAGTGATTAGCAGACTGTACGTCAGTCCCTATACCGCTGAAGGACTGCTGCAGTATAGGTGAGCGGTCAGCAGTGGTGCACGTCAACCCTATCTATTGTGGACCGATAGCGGTCCTTACAGAACAGCAGACTGTACCGCACTCAAGCCTATGTACCGTAGCACCCTATACCAAGTTACCAGTCCTTATAAGAACTTTTGTGGACCAAGCAGGTTGTGTATTAGTGTTTAGCAGACTGTACGTCAGTCCCTATACCGCTGAAGGACTGCTGCAGTATAGGGCAGCGGTCAGCAGTGGTGCACGTCAACCCTATCTATTGTGGACCGATAGCGGTCCTTACAGAACAGCAGACTGTACCGCACTCAAGCCTATGTACCGTAGCACCCTATACCAAGTTACCAGTCCTTATAAGAACTTTTGTGGACCAAGCAGGTTGTGTATTAGTGTTTAGCAGACTGTACGTCAGTCCCTATACCGCTGAAGGACTGCTGCAGTATAGGGCAGCGGTCAGCAGTGGTGCACGTCAACCCTATCTATTGTGGACCGATAGCGGTCCTTACAGAACAGCAGACTGTACCGCACTCAAGCCTATGTACCGTAGCACCCTATACCAAGTTACCAGTCCTTATAAGAACTTTTGTGGAACAAGCAGGTTGTGTGTTAGTGATTAGCAGACTGTACGTCAGTCCCTATACCGCTGAAGGACTGCTGCAGTATAGGGCAGCGGTCAGCAGTGGTGCACGTCAACCCTATCTATTGTGGACCGATAGCGGTCCTTACAGAACAGCAGACTGTACCGCACTCAAGCCTATGTACCGTAGCACCCTATACCAAGTTACCAGTCCTTATAAGAACTTTTGTGGAACAAGTGAGTTGTGAATGTTTAGCAGACTGCAGCAGAAGGGCAGCAGTCAAGTATAATATCCTTTCTATATTTGGAAGAAAGAATATTATACATGTACAAGCCTATTACTGTACCACTGATACCAGTCCTGAAAAGAACCTTTGTGGAACTAATAATAACAGCAAGTCTTTAAAATTACCCTCACTGCCTGACAACACTGCTTCCTTCCTGTCCCTATACAAATTGGCAAAAAAAGAGAACGATTAGTGGTTACTGGAACAGCTCTTTTGTGGACCTTGATAGTAACAGCTAATGATGATGATGATGATGATGATGATGAAAGACTAATCTGGCTGTCCCTGTAGCATACACCGTCCTTTCCCTTTCTCTAAACTAACAAAAGACACTCAGGCTGCTGCAAGAATCAGCAGCACAGCAAACCTATCAACACCTAACACCTATACCAGTCCTGAAAAGAACTTTTGTGTACCAAATAGCTAGTGGTTTATCTCTCCCTACTCCACACAGGAACCTGTCCCTATCTTAACAGAAGAAAGAATGTAAAATGGCCACCGGATCGGGTGTATTTATAGGTTAGGGGGAATGTACAAGTGTCCATGTGCTGTCATGTCTCAATTGGCTGTCCTGTATCACATGATAAACGTGTCACCAAAGGTTAAAGTTCTTGTATACATTAAACACGTAAGTCCGCCGCGGCGAACGACGGAAAAAGGCGTTCGAACGTGCGGACCGCGAATGTCGGAAATTCGCCGCGAAACGACCGCCGGGCGAACCGTTCGGCCATCACTACCTACAAGCATCAACAATGGACTGTACTTCATACTCCTCATGGTTCTCAACCTGTACAGGGTGAGGACATGGCACCAAGGTGGTAAAGCGGTTGCAGACCAAAGGGTTTAATAAGGAGACATGAGATACATTTGAGATACGCATCCTAGAAGGAAGGTCTAAAGCCCCATACACACTATCAGTTTTTCCTTGATATTTACCAAAACCATATAATATGAGGTCAAACCTTAGGAGTTTCAATTTGTATGCAATCAGGCAGGCCCTTGCACTACATGGTTTTGGTAAACCTGAAGGAAAACTCAACAGAAAAACTGATAGTGTGTATGAGGCTTACGCGTAAGCCAATAAACCGAGGTGCAAACTTCAGAGAGGGAACACAAAGTCAGAGGGTGCGAGATGACAGCCAGACCCTGTCCCCAAACTGGGGGGAAGGCACAGGCAGACATCTGTGGTCAGCTTGGAGTCTGTACCTATCATTAGTATGTCGCAAAGCCTCCTGGACTTGAGCCCAAGTGGAACGAAGACCACTGAGATGCTTCTCTTACACAAGAATACACTGCGGAAAAAATGAGTCAGGCAACATGGAAGGTTGGAAACCATAGTTCACCATAAACAGGGACAATCAGGAAGCAGAATTCAAGGCACTATTGTGAGCAAACTCTGCCCATGGTAACATGTCTAACCAGTTGTTATGATTGTCAGAAATATAACAATAATATACATATAATAACAATAATAATAATAAGCAACGTAGGAATTTCTCCAAGAACTGATTGGCTTGTTCTGCGGCTCCATTAGATTGTGGGTGATACACAAAGGAGAAAGCAAGCTTAATTCCCAACTGTGCACAAAAAACTCACAAGAACCGGGACACAAATTGACTACCCCTGTCTGCGACAATCACCTTGGATAGCCCATGTAAGCGAAAGATCTCCTGAGCAAAAATGGAAGCCAGTTCCTTAGAAGTGGGCAACCTCTTAAGTGGAATAGTGGAGACATTTTTGAGAACCGGTCAACTACCATAAGGATAATTGTGTTGTCCTGGGAGTTGGGTAACTCCACAATGAAATCCATAGACAGGTGGGTCCAAGTCTCCCTCCATTGGGTATGGGTTGTAGGAGGCCCACTGGAAAATGTCATGGAGTCTTATTCTGAGCACACACGGAACAGGCTACGAAGGCGGTTACATCAGCACGTAGACTAAGCCACCAGGATTGTTGGGAAATTCCCCAAAAGAGTTGATTCTTCCCGGGGTGGCCAGCAGCCTTGGGAGAATGGTAAGTCTGGAGCATGGCAGTATGGAGACTCTCTGGGACAAAGCAACAGTCACAAGGTTTCTCAGTAGGAGCATGGACCTGAGCAGCATGGATTTTGTCACCCAAAGGAGAAGTGAGATTGGTGGATACTGTAGCCAGAATACGATCAGGAGGAATCACAGGAACCGGAACTGACTGCATCTTGGAAGTGGAGGAAAATTGTCGTGACAAAGCGTTAGCCCTTACATTCTTAGTACCGGGTAAGAATGAGACATTGTAATTGAAACTTGACAAGAAAGGAGCTCATCGTGCCCTTCTGGAAGAGAGGCGTTTAGCCTCAGATAAGAATGTGAGATTCTTATGGTCAGTATGAATGTGAAACGGCACAGTGGTACCTTCGAGGAGATGTCTCCATTCTTTCAAGGCTAAGATGATTGCTAACAGCTCTCTGTCACCAATCTCATAATTGCACTTGCAGGTGACAATTTCTTGAAAAATTTGCCACAAGGATGCATAGCACTTTCAGAGGTAGGACATTGAGACAGAAGGGTGTCAACACCAGTCTCAGAAGCATCAACCTCAAAGATAAAAGGTAACATAGGATCAGGATGTGCCAACACAGGAGCAGAAACAAAGGCAGACTTGAGACTCTCAAAGGCCTTAATGGACTCCAGAGACCAACTCTGTGGGTTACCGTCCTTTCTGGTCATATCATTCAGGGGCTTGACCAGAGACAAGAAGTTACGAATAAACTTCTGATAATAGTTGGCAAAGCCCAGAAACGCTGCAAAGGACGTAAACCCATGGGTAGGGGCACTGTAGGACTGCTGAAAGTTTCTATGGGTCCATCGCAAAAACAGCAGTGGAAATGACATAGCTCAGGAATTTACCTGTTCCTGATGGAATTCGCACTTCTCCAATTTACAGTAGAGATTGCTCTCTCTTAGTTTCTGAAGCACATGACAGACATCTGTGTGGTGGCTCTCCAGTGACTTGGAAAATATGAGGATATCGTCAAGATAAAACACCACACATAACTGCAACAACTGGAAAACTGCCAGGGCTTTACAAAGGCCAAAAGGCATAACAAAGTACTCATAATAGCCTGTTCTGGTATTAAAAGCAGCTTTCCACTCGTTGCCCTCCTTAATCCTCACAAGAATGTATGCAACTCTCAAATCAAGCTTCGTGAAAAAAAATTTGCTCCCTCGAGGCAGTAAAATAACTCCATAATCAAAGGAATTGGATAGGCATTCTTAATCGTGAAATGATTGCGACCCCTATAATCAATACAAGGTCTCAGTTCAATACTCTTCTACTTCACAAAGAAAAAACCAGCACCACCAGGAGATGAGGATTTGCGGATGAAACCTTGAGAAAGTATGTCTGCAATATACTCCTCCATGGCTTTATCCTCCAAGACCGATAAAGGATAAACCCCGCCACGAGGGGGTATGGCACTAGGCTGAAGGTCAATTGTGCAATTATACGACTGGTGTGGAGGCAAACTAACGGCTTGACCTTTATCAAAGACATCACTAAAATCGTGTTACTCCTCCATCAGGTAGGAGAGTGAAGAGGTGCACAGGACCTTGGCTACCTTCTGGAAGCATGGCTTACTGCATTGTGATGACCAGGAGAGAACCTCAGCACAGAGCCAATCAAAAGAGGGGTTGTGCCTCTGTAACCAAGGATAACCAATAACCAGCAGAAACTTAGGTGAGGAAATAACTTGGAATTGGATTATATCATGGTGAAGAGCCCCTACGGCCATGGACAACAGAACAGTCTCATGAGTCAC
Organism: Lithobates pipiens; assembly: GCF_037356315.1. Lineage (NCBI taxonomy): Eukaryota > Metazoa > Chordata > Amphibia > Anura > Ranidae > Lithobates > Lithobates pipiens. Next base: position 98,472,303 of record NW_027507764.1, on the reverse strand, counting down.
ATGGGCAGGCTGTAGAGGTCTCCCATCAAAAGCCTCAATGGCAAGTGGAGTGTCACGCAGCTGCAGCGAAATCAAGTGCTTTGACACAAAGGCAGCATCAATGAACAGGACTGCAGCCCCAGAGTCAATTAGAGCCTGTATCTCGGTGGATGACTCAGCTCATGAAAGGCTGACTGAAACCAGGAGCTTATCCTTCTGGATAACTGGAGACGAATCAATGCCATCTAAGGTCTGTCCGTGACAGCACCTCAAGGTTTGAGCGTTCCCTGGATGGGTAGGACAAGACTTCAAAAAGTGACACAATGAAGGCACAATCTTTCCCTCCTCATAAAGGTTCTCTGCAGAGAGATGCGTGAAACCCAAGTGCATGGGTTCACCTTCACTGACCGACTCGGTACCAGGAGGCATGGGCTGGACTGCAAAGCTCGAAGACAAATATACAGGAGGCTTCCATAAAAGCGCTCCATAAAAGGGAGTCTTTCTCTGAGTCTGGAGTCAATGACGATGGCATACGTGATCAACTTCTCCATCTCAGTGGCTATATCTCGGCTGCTAGCTCATCCTTGATGATAACTAAGAGACCAAGAGAAAACGCAGCCATGATGGCCTCATTGTTCCAAGCAACCTCTGCTGCCAGAGTATGGAATTCAATGGCGTAATCGGCAACAGTTCTTGTACTCTGTTTTATGGACATGAGGCACTGGGCAGCAGAAGCAGAACATGCGGGAACATCAAATACTCTTTTAAAAGAAGCCACAAACTCAGGGTAACTCAAGACAACAGGTTTTTCCATCTCCCGTATAGGGTTTTCCTTGGCCAATGCTCTTTAAGAAAGCAAAGATATCACAAAACCTACTTTGCTTCTGTCAGTGGGAAACGCCTGGGGCAGCATCTCAAAGTATATCTCACCCTCTTTGAGAAACCCTCTGCATTGGACTGAATTGCCCCCAAATCACTGGGGAAGCTGAGCGGAACCAGACATACCACTTATAGAGGTAATACTCAAGGTTGGTGCCTGCACAGAGACTGGAGCAGCAGCAGGGATGGCCTGAAACACAGGTTGTACCAGAGCATCCACAGTGGGAGATTCCAGGTGAGCCATGCGACTCAGGAGTGTTTGTAACTCCATGGCAAACTGATCCATGCGGTGATCCTGCTCATCCAATCTGGAAAAAATATTACCAATAAGTGGATTGACTGTATCTTCTGAATTGATGGCCTTCGTCTACTGTCAGAAACTATAAATCAGACTGAGACAGAAGTACAGTTAAATTACATTTTTTTAACCACTTCCCTCCTGGTCAATAGCAGCTTGACATCCGGGGAGTGGTTCAGTTATCCTGACTGGGCGTCATATGACATCCTTCAGGAGAACATGCCGCCGCGCGCCCGTGGGGGGCGCGCATCGCAACGATTGGTGCGTCAGTCTGACACATCGCTCCACTGATCTCATTAAAGAGCCTCTGGCGGAGGCTCTTTACATCGTGATCAGCCGTGATTGGACATGGCTGATCACGTGGTAAACAGGAAAAGCCATTGATCAGCTTTTCCTCACTCACGTCTGACAGACGTGAGTAGAGGAGAGCCAAACGGTGGCTCTCCTGACAGGGTGGGTCTGCGCTGATTGTTTATCAGCGCAGACCCCTCGGATGCCCACACTAGACCACCAGCGAAGCCCCGCAGGACCACCAGGGAAGTTTGCAACATGTGCATGGCCAGGCATGTATCCCATGGCCATCCGCATGTACAAATGAATGCCCAATCTGTGCCAATCAGTGCCCACAAATGGTCACTGACTGGCACCATGATGAAACAAATTAAATCAGCAATGTCACCCATCAGTGTTATCAGTACCACCCACCAGTGTCCAGCAGTGCCACCATCAGTGTCCAGCAGTGCCACCATCAGCGTCCAGCAGTGCCACAATCAGTGCCTATCCATGCCCATCAGTGCCCACCTATCCATGCCCATCAGTGCCCATTAGTGCCGCCTATCAGTGCCCACCATCAGTGGCCGTCAGTGCCACCTCATCAGTACCACCTCATTGGTGTCACCTCATCATTGCCCATCAGTGCCGCTTTATCAGTGCCCGTCAGTGCAGCTATATCAGTGCTCATCATTGAAGAAGAAAACATACTTATTTACAAAAAAATGTAACAGAAACAAAAAAAAACTTGTTTTTTTTTTCACAATTTTCGGTCTTTTTTTATTTGTTGAACAAAAAATAAAAATCCCAGAGGTGATCAAATACCACCAAAAGAAAGCTCTATTTGTGGGAACAAAATGATAAAAAATTAGTTTGGGTACAGTTTTGTATGACCGCGCAATTGTCATTCAAATTGCTACAGCGCTGAAAGCTGAAAATTGGCTTGGGCAGGAAGGTGTCTAAGTGCCTGGTATTGAAGTGGTTAATAAAAGTATATAGAACAAACGTAATCAAAACATAGCCAAAGTTTGGTAATCGGAACGGATAGTCAGCCAAGCCAGAAAGTCAGGGATCAGTGTAGTGGAACAGCAAGCAGGATCTGGAGCCAGAAGGGATGTCAGCCATGCAAGTCTTTAACAGGAATGCGATGTTGACCAAGGCAAAGGCAGAGATCCTCTGGGCTGTACAGCTTAAGTAGGCAGGACTGACGAGCAGGATATAATCAACAGGTGCGTAACTGTGGAGAAATAGGAGCTGGCAATTAGTTGACAGCTGAGTGGCCAGCTTATAGAAGGAAGGGCTGAGCCCAGCCCTGACATCTTATTGTCATGCAGTAAGGACAGTGTTTAATCATCCTGCAGGTTAAGTACAGTCTTATAAACGATCCTAATAGCAATAAATATAAACTTTTATAGCATCATGAGCTGGCAGACTAAGCCTAGATCTTTGTGTCATGCTTGTTTGTAGTCCTGTATTGGTAGAGGCTCACTTTTTCTTTCAACTTTGTATGAAAATAATCATTAGCAAACATTTATAGATCATTCCGTACTAGCAAAGTATTCCATTCATCAAAAACTGTCCATTATATCTTTCACCTCATGGTTTTCCTCTCCCTCTTTTCAAGTGTACAGATAAACTTCTCTATACATCTACAGAAGAACGTTGACCCACGAAGACCAGCCAACCTTTTATGTGACAGAAAAAAATTCTGGATGAACCATCTGCACACTGCTATATACCCTTTCTTATGAACTTTTCAATAAAAAAAAAACAGGGATTTTTAATTCACATACATTGCCTGTGCACTCGTATTCCCTTTTGTTTTCATAGCTACCAATTTCCCATTGATCACTGAGCTGCAAAGAGCATGATGCTGGCCATATCGTTTCATATTAAGCATTCTTATTAAGGGATTCCTTGGTCATTATGTTATCACTTTGGATTGGATATTTCTAGCGCAAAGACTATTTTTGTTGTATTTTTTGTTTTTACTCTCTGGCCAATCCCTACTCTGCTCTGCAAAATGCAAATGCTCCAGTAAATAAAGTTCAAATAAAGGGTATTTTTTTAATGTTAATATGTGGCCATGCCCCTTTAGCACCTGATTGATTGTATACATGTAGAAGCTATTAGGATTTGAGCACAGGTACGGTATATCTTACTTCTATAGCATTGTAGGTCAGAGACTAGACCTGAAACATGTAGCTCTCCTACAACTTGTGTCTGTTTGCCCCATATTGGCACAATATACACAATATTGGCACAATATCCACTGGAGCATTTGTATTTTGCAGAGCAGAGTAGGGACTAGTCAGAGAGGTATCACTTTGATGGTGTTGGCCAGCTTTAACATGTATTGCAATATATATGAACTAAAAATCCCTGTTTTCTATTGCAAAGCTTGCTAGAAAGGGTATATAGCAGTGTACAGAGGGTTCATCTAGAATTTTTACTGATAACATGGGATCACACCCCTTTAGCACCTGATAGATTAAATACATGTAGAAACAAGTAGAATTTGAGCACGGATATACCTTTACTTCTTTTATGTGACAGAGACACTAAGCAAGCACCAATCAGAGTAAAGGAACTATGTTACTCAATTATCGTAGGAGAGATCAGGTCACATTACGTAAGGACCCCTTATATGTGATAGTGGCAATTAATGGCTTAGGCTACTATAGGACTTGTGAAAGATCTTTTGTTCAAACATCCTTCCTTCCTAATCTCAACTACTAAAAGGACTGTTCTTATTATTAATTTTCTTTAAAATATATTACATAGAATTTTATCATCCAATCCCATCCCCCACAAAAAAAAGACAAAAAATCAAAGGACTATTCTTTTGTAAAATATACATTATATTGGCAGATAATATAGATATAGGTTCTGGGTATAAGGAAATGCTTATACATATTCCATATAGATGTTTGGCCTGCCCCATCTATTTCTTGGTGGACTGTGGCAAGAGCATTGAATTAGTTTGTGCTACAATACCAGACTTGGTTGAAATTTGTAGTTTTTTAATTTTCAGAAAGTACACTGAACTGATGTTCTGTTTTATTTGCTGAAATCACGTCCACAAGTGAGTGTGTTTGTCTTTCCTTTCCTATCAAATTGTATTATATTTCAGCAATTGGACAGAATGAAATTCTACCTACAGCTTACTGTAAGACATTAATGTATTTCTTTAAAATAATCAAATGCAAGTTTGGTTTGTCTTCCTGCCACTTTTGATAACGTTAGACAAGAAGAGAGCGCACAATCTGCCAGAACTTATTATATTCATTGTCAAGCAGTCTGCGTAACCTCAAACCAAGCTCTCCATATATCTATGTCAAAACGAGTGCATGGTCAAAATATGTGAAACAGAAACACTGTACAAGTAGACAATTATCGATCTGCTGGAAACATATAACCACTACGTGCAGAAAGAGCAATGCATTATTTCTTTGTGTAGCTAGATTTCATTGTTTGGAAAGACATCGATAACCAGCCCTGTAGGAATTTGATCAAACAGCTAAACATTAGCCATTGTATGAGGAGATAGTGAAGACAAATGATAATGCTATTTATGTATGCGTCCAGCAGTCGTTTCATGTTTCCTCCATTAAATCGATAGTTAGAATATAATGAAGAATTATGGACTCTACTATCGTTTATAATGTCCCGATGTGTTACACAAGTGGTATTTTTGCTATTGCCAGTGGATAAAAGCTTAGAATGCTCTAGTGGTTAGAACATCCCAAACTGATCTTATATCGCCTTTAAATTCCACAAGCTAGATCTTTACATCTGAGGTCCCAGCTTTTTTTTTAACTGCCGCAGACCATACAAAGGACCTTATTCTCCCACTTGGAGGTCCTTTTTTATTGATATACTTATTATTATTTTGTTTTCTAGAGTATAGCAGTAGGAAAAACAAAATTATTTATACGAGTAAGAAGATCTCTGTATTGAAGATATATGGAGATATGAAAATCAATTGCTGACCATCAGTATCTACCCATAATAAAATAAAATAAACAATCAGTGCCCAACAATTGCCAACCTGTCCCCATACTAAACACCTGTCAGTGCCCGAAACAGTTCCAATCAGTGCCCACAACAGGGCCAATCAGTAATGCCTGTCAGTGCCCCATCAAAGTGCCAATCAGCATCACTCAGTAATGCCTGTCAGTAACTCCTAATCAGTGCTGCCTATACATTGCCACCTATCAGTGCCCATCAGTGCCACCTATCAGTACCATCAGTGCCTCCTATCAGCGCCCATCAGTTTTTTTTTCAATTGTCTGTTTTTTTTTTTTTTCATTTATAGCGCAAAAATTAAAAAAATGCTGAGGTGATGAAATACCACCAAAAGAAAGCTCTATTTATGGGAAGTAAATGCTAAAAAAAAATTTGGGTAGAGTGTTGCATGACCGCGCAATTGTCATTCAAAATGCGACAGCACTGAAAGCTAAAAATTGTCCTGGGCAGCAAGGGGGGAAAGTGCCTGATATGGAAGTAGAGATGCCACCTCATCCCTTTAAACCCAAACACCTTTGAATTACACAGGTTGTGAGGCTAATTAAATGCAGATAAGGCACCAAGTGAGTTTACCTACCACCTTAATCAGCCACAGAACCTGTGTAATTAATATGTGTTCGGGTTTAAAGGGATGAGGTGGCAACCATATATGGAAGTGGTGGTACTGTAGGTATTGTGATAAATATAGGATTGTGACAGCAGACAATGTAAGCTGTAGTGATTTAAATGATTGTGTCACTTTAAGCTAGTCTCAGTTAACAAATATAAAAATCTCCCCTGCAGTTCTTTATTCACGAAAAATGCAAAAACAGAAACACATAATTTCCTGTTCAAAATTCACACATTCTCAATATTTTGTAATATGCAAAAACATGAAATAAAAGTAAAACACAGGAAACATTCTGCACAAAATATATTAAAACAATAGCAGGGTGGGTATTCCTAGCTCTGGATCATTTTGTAGTCTGAGAACAATTTCACTTATCAGGAGGTCAAACAGAAAATACAATTTTGCCTTTTTCCAGGGTCGCTGTAGACCAAGCTCTAAAACCTTTCCAAGTACGAAGTAAACTTTTATTTGACATGACTTTTAAGACAAATGAGTTTTTACTGAACATGCTGCAGAGAATAAGATGACACCATAACATGTCAACTGCAATAAAAAAAGGCTAAGATTTTGTCTAAAATGAAAAACTATGAAAAGAAGACTACAAGTTAAAGGAGCACAGCTGCAAAAAATATAGTGAGACCCGGAGAAGAGCAATGGACAGAGGAGCTACATGACTAAAGGTAAGAAGAGGTCACAAAAAGGTTACGTTTGGGAGCTCAATTGAAGGATAAGGGTTAGATGGGCTGGGAGGAGCCGCAGGGGCTTTTCAAGTGAAGGATGTTGTACATTCATTCCAGAAAGTTCAGGTGAAAAAAAAATCCTCTGGGAAAAACAGTAAGTGTGTGAATTTGTAATGCCTTTGAGACGGTTGGGTGCAGCTGAGGACGTGGGAGATGCTAATTATAATTATTATATTAATTATAATTATAATAGTGAAAGCTTCAGCCACTCAGGGCACAGAGTACTGTCAGAGTCATAATTGGACACTGTCATCATGACTTTATCCAATCAAGACTCATTTTTGCCCCACAGTATAAAAGTATTCTTGCAATGGCATCCATTTTCAGTGTGATTTTGGCATGGAGAGAGAAAAAACAGGGCTCTGTTAAGTGATATTAGTTAGTTAGTGTGCTATACTGTGCTATTTTGCTTCAATTGTCAGTGTAGAATATTAGTTTAGTGTCAGTCAAAGGATAGTGTGAGGGTAGTGAAGAGGATCATCATTCAGCTTTGCATAGTGTGCAGCTAGAGTAGGGACAGCTCATAAAGTTTCACTGTAGTGTAGTGAGACCATGTCATTCATGCATACATTAGTGTAGACTAAGGACAGCTCATATAGTTTCAGTGTAGTGTAGTGAGACCGTGTCAGTAATCTTTACATTAGTGTATAGCTAGAGTAGGTAAAGTTCAGATGGTGTCAGTGTTGAACACTGTCTATTTGATTGCGTTACTGCCAGTTTAACTTCATTTACTTCTGTGTGCATTACTGCCAGTTTAACGCCATATAGTTTTGTGTGTTACTGCCAGTTTAACGTCGTATTGTTTTGTATGCATTACTGCCAGTTTAACGCCATATAGTTTTGTGCGTTACTGCCAGTTTAACGTCATTTACTTCTGTGTGCGTTACTGCCATTTTAACGCCACATAGTTCTGTGCATCACTGTACGTTTGGCACATTATATTGCAATATATTATAGTGTATCTTTGGAGTGTGTCTGTGCAGTGTGAGTACTCAAATTAAAGTGCGCCAAACTCTAATACAGAAATTTATTTTAAATTATAAGCATATATAATGATACATAATATATCAATATTACTTAAAGGTAAGACCGTTTATATATCGGGGTTATATAGAGGCCACAAGGATGGTGAGCAGTGATAGTGCATGCATCAGTGACACAATGCTGGAGCAGACTCTGCGTGGCATTATGGACAGGGCACTGGAGGCAGAGCAGCAGGAGGAAGAGGAGGATTTCCTTTCCTCTCAAGGCCCACTTTATCCAGACACCGTCATTCCTATGTCACAGAACACACAGGAGGAGAGAGGGGAGGAGGATGAGGAGGAGGATTCTGGCACTTTCATAGGCTTCAAAGAAGAGGAAGACATGTGTCAACACCAGGACCCTTGGGAGTAGTACGTGGCTAGGAGGAGGAAGTTCCAGGTGCTGTCATCCTGAGTGACCCTGAAAAGTCTGCTTCTCAAGCCTCGGCAAATTTGAGGAGCATGGGCAAATTCATTCTTCAAAGCCTGCAAAAGGACCCAAGAATACATGGCATAAAGGAAAAGGATGGTTACTGGTTGGCAACCCTCCTTGACCACCGTTTTAATGGGATAAGTCTCAGAACTCATCCCATTCCCACAGAGAGTGAAGAAGATAAAATCTCTTTTGAGGAAACGCTAAAGAGGATTTTATTGAATGTTTTTCCTGACTCGAGTAGGTTACAGTGTTATGGAAAACTTAGTTTTGAGTCTTCTGTTGGTCAAGATGGAGAAGGGGTCCTCCTAAGTGAGGCATTTTGGATTTTTTTAAATTCTCGCCGCTTCTGCTACTTCTCAGCTTCCACACCCCATTGGCAGCGTCTGCATCACATGGTGAACGATAACCTCTGGGCCATAACAGAGATGGAGAGCTTTTCAGCTGACGATCCACTGACTTACTGGGTCATGAGAATTAGATCACTGGCCAGAACTTGCCAGTATGCTATTGAGTTGTTGGGCTGATCACAGATCGCGTCTGTCCACAGACTCAGTGGACTGTTTGATTTTTATAAATCAGTCCTAGATTACCAGCTATGAAGCCCCTGATGCCGATGTCACAGTCTTTTTGGGATGTCAAATCTCTGCAGGACTTCAAGGCTGCCTAGCTTTGAGGGTTTTGACAGGTGCATATCATTGCAATTTTTTACAGAAAGGCAAATTCTTGCTTTCATCAAGAGTAACTCTATTGGGAAGGCGCCCCCGACACCCAAAGTGTAATTTTTCTGCACCTGTTTTTTATTTTTTGTATATTCTCCAAAATTGGTAACCTTTCATTTCTATACATTATTCTATATTAAACGACCAGTCTAACATATCAATACCTGGATAAAAGGAAATCAGAATTAAATGGATAGATAAAACTCTTCCCCCCCTTCCCTCCCCTCTCTCTCTCTGCCCCCCCCCCCTCGTACCCACTTTCCTGACTCCTCTTATCGTTCCATCATCAGCATATATTTTGATGATTTTTTTAAATTCTGTCCACCTCCGCCATATCATATTATATATTTCCAAAGAGTCTTTACTTCTGTGGATTGTTTCTTCGATAGACCTCAACCAGTCTATCTTTGCTATCCATTCCTTCATCGAGGGAGGTTCAGGAGTTCTCCATGCTCTTGGGATCAGGCTTTTGGCTGCATTCAAAAGATGAGGTACCATCTTTCTTATATCGGGCTACTGTTTTATCCGTATCATGAAACAAGCATGTCCACAGCTCTCTCCTAACATGCTCACCTGTTATCTGAAAAATATTATCTATGACCCTTTCTCAATAAGGCTGTATCTTCGTGCAGTCCCACCATAGGTGTGAGAAAGTCCCTAGGGCCCCGCATCCCCTCCAACAAGTTAGTGGGGTTTCTACGCTAAGCTTTTGTGCTCTTTTCAGAACAATATACCATTGAGCTATTAGCTTGTAACACATTTCTGTTGTCTTGATATCCCTAGAGGTAGTACACTCTACTCTAAGGATCTTGCACCTGAGTCACCTATTTCCTCCTCCCATTTCCCCAGATAAGGTGGGTATTTAGGTTCTGTTTCTCCTACGAGTATTTTATATAATTTGGATACACTCTGATCCAAGCACCACAGGGAAGAGAATAGCTTCTCTATAGGCCCCATACTCCCTTTTCCCCGCAGTGTTATGTATGTTAGTTTTGGTAAGATAAACATTTTTAGAGCATTGGTGCTCCCCAGCCACGAGAGAGCTTTATATCTCAAATGATTTAATTGATCTTTGACCTTATTCAATATCGGGATATAGTTAGCCATGTATAGAGCCGATAGTGATGCTGTCAACTTCATGCCCAGATACCCCAACTCCTCTCTATGCCAATCAAAGGGGAATGTAGGTTGAATCGCCTGCTGTTCATCTTTTGATGTGGTTATATTTAAGATCTCTGACTTTGATATGTTAATTTTGAAATTTGTCATCTTCCCATATCTACTCAATTCCTTTAATATAACTGGTATTGTTGTCCTTGGATTTGTAATATAAAATAGTATATCATCTGCATATGCAGCTACCTTATATTCCCTATTGCCTACTCTCACTCCTCTTATATCAATGTTTCCCTAACAAAGCTTCCAATGCCAATACGAATAACATTGGTGACATTTATTTTTAGTCCAGCTGTTGGATGGAAATAATATGCAGAAATCCATTGCATCATCCTCTTCTTTTTTCCTAGATGTCTCAGTGTTCCCATCATGAAGCCCCAGTCGACTCTGTCGAAGGCCTTTTTGGCATCTATCGACAGTAGTACGACCGGGCCCTACTCTCTCTTGCCTCATGAATTAGGAACAGGGATTTAAGACAGTTATCATTCCCTTCCCTCCCTGCTACAAACCCCACCTGGTCACCGTGAACCCATCGCGGCAGAAATGGTTTTAACCTTCCCGCTATTATTTTTGCAAAGATCTTTATATCGGTGTTTAGCAATGATATTGGCCTATAACTCTGCGGTGCCATTGGGTCTTTGCCCTCTTTAAGAACCAAAGTAATATAGACCATCAATGCCTCTCCCCTAAGATTGTCCCCTTCTGCCAGAGCGTTCAGGTAATCACATAATTTCGGTGCCAGTAGTTTTTGAAACCTTTTATAATACATGGACATATACCCATCCGGGCCAGGGCTCTTCCCCGTTGGCATTTCCTTAATAGCTCTTAATACTTCTTCCCGTGTTATTGGAGCCTCTAAAAGCTCCAATTCCTCTTCAGGGACCATTAGGAGATCCACCCCCTGCAGGTACTCAAAATACTAACCACAACATACAAAGCCATTCACAACTCTGCCCCGAGCTACATCACAAATCTTGTCTCCAAATATTACTCAAATCGTCCTCTCCGCTCTTCTCAAGACCTCCCACTCTCAAAATCCTCCCATGCTTGTCTCCAGGATTTCTCCAGAGCATCTCCCATCCTCTGGAATGCGCTAACTCCACCTGTCCGGCTATCCTCTACTTTTGCTACCTTCAGGCGATCCCTGAAAACTCATCTCTTCAGGAAAGCCTATCACGTCTCCAACTAATCTTTTACCACTTCCATCAGCTCATTCCCCACAGTTACAACCTTTTGTACCACCTTCCCCACCCTATTAGATTGTAAGCTCTTCTGAGCAGGGCCCATTTAATCCTCTTGTATTTTATTGTATTATAACTGTATTGTCTCCGTTTCATATTGTAAAGTACTGTGTAAACTGTTGGCACTATATAAATCCTGTATAATAATAATTTAAAAATGATGTTTTTCCCAAACTTTTCTTTTATTGATACATGTTCCCCAGTGCAGGACCCGGACCCCTATAACCATTGTATGCCCAATTACTTGCATATAAGCCTTCAAAATGGGCACTTTTGATTTTTGACATTCGGGTCCCATTGACTTTAGTGGGGTTTGTTATTCGGGTCCGAACTTTCGTGGGGTTCGAAAGTCCTGGTGCGCACTGAACAGGGGTCCATTTGGCCCCTCCCTAGTGAGTTGGACACAGTGGATCACAGATCAGGGTAAAGAGCCAATCACAGCTAACCTTTACAATGTGATCAGCTGTGTCCAATACAGCTATCACAATGTAAACAAATGTGCCAGTTATTGGTTTTCCTTTCCTCACTCAGAGCCAGCATGTGGGAGGAGAGCTGATCTGTGCGGGCCGAGTGAGTACATTTACACTAATAATCAGTGCCCTGATCATCATTGCAGTCCCACTAGTGCTGATCAGTGCAGTTTATCAATGCCACCCAGTGGCATCTGTTGATGTCTCCCCATTCGTTCATTCGGTCAGTCAAAGCCCCCACCCCCCATCGCTCAGCAAACCCCCCCCCCCCGAGCGTTGCTCGCCCATCAGTGTCACACTTACCCCCAGGTTGCAGGCAGCTTCAGCGGCTTCCCCCTGCGTCTCCTCCCCGGCACCTCCCCTCTGATACCCGGCCAATGTGGTCACTTCTCCTCTCAGCCAATCGGGTCTTAAGACCCACTTCCTGATTGGCTGGGAGGAGAAGCAGGAAGACAATAATGAATATTAATTCGTTATTGTCACACAACTGGGTAGGCTCAGGGCGCAGTGCTCTGCTCCCCGAGCCCACCCTTTTTTAAAGCCAATTAGAGCCTCGGGCTCTAATCATGTGCTTCAAAAGAAAAAAGAAAACAGTTCAAATCCATGTGTTCGGTGCCCTGCATGTAAATTAGGGGACAGGCACATGAATTAGTGGGGCGGCGCCTCTGCGCCCCTAACAGAGTGGCGGGCACTGGTGCCGCCTATCAGTGTAGCCTCATCAGTGCCCATCAGTTCAGTCTCATCAGCACACATCAGTGATGAAGGAAAGTTATCCGTATTTATCGGCGTATAACACGCACATTAATTTTAAGAGGGAAGTTTCATTCAATTTTTTTTTTAAATAAGGAACTTTGAAACAAAATAAGGGTCAGTGCCCATCTGAAGCCTCACTATTGCCATCAATGCAGCCTAATCAATGCCTATTGTGCCATCAATTCAGCCTCATCAGTCCACATCAACGCAGCCTCACAAGTGCCATCAATGCTGCAGCCTCACCATTGCTATCAACTGCAGACTGATTAATGCCCATCTGCAGCCTAGATGGGACAGGGACGGGGTCGGGACGAGCGCCAACAGATTACATACAGTGAGAATCTCCTATGATAGACAGAACAGAGGTCCAATGGCGGCCCAATAGATGGAACTTCCTATTACAGAGGCTGCCAAGTACACAGGAGATTCTCAATGTATGTAATCTGACGGTGCTCATCCCACCCCCTCCCTGACCCTTCCAAGGCAGCTAAAATTGAAGTATCGGCGTATAACATGCACACGCTTTCTGGGCAGAAAGAGGGGAAAAATGCCCGGTATTAAAGTGGTTAACCACTTAACATCCGCGCTATAGTCCAATGACGACCACAGCGCTGATCTAAAATCCCGGGTGGCCGTCATATGACGAGCTCCCCTGTGCACGCTCCCTGTGTGGAGTGCGCTGTGATCACCGAGTCAATGAGATTCGGGTGATCACCGATCCGAGTAAGGGGCCCTTACCATGTGATCAGCTGTCAGCCAATGACAGCTGATCACATAATCAAAACAAAAGCTTGGTGATCGAGCTGAAAGGGACATCGGTCCGAACAGGAAGAGGCAATTATGCCTCATTGATGCCAACTGACAGTGCCCACAAGTGCCCCCTATCAATGCCCACAAGTGCCACCTATCAATGCCCACCAATGGTGCCAATCAGTGCCACCTAGAAGTGCTGCCTATTAGTGTAACCGATCAGTGCCCATCACTGCCACCTATCAGTGCCCATCACTGACACCTATCGGTGCCCATCAGTGCTGCCTCATCAACGTACATCAATGACGGACAAAAATTACCTGTTTTAAAATGTTATAACAAAATGTAAAAAAAATAAAATAAAAAAATAATAATAATTTGGTCTTTTTACATTCTTTTAACAAAAAAATAAAAATCGCAGAGGTGATCAAATGCCACCAAAAGAAAGCTCTATTTGTGGGGAAAAAAAGCTAAAAATTTAATTTGGGTACAGTGTTGTATGACCGCGCAATTGTCATTCAAATTGCATCAGCGCTGAAAGCTGAACATTGGTCTGGATAGGAAGGGGGTTTAAGTGCCCAGTAAGCAAGTGGTTAAGGACACCCAAAGACCCCCTCCTGGTTGCTCTGTTGAAATTGTTTTATGTTATATTAATGTTATGTTATTTATTTTGTTTTATAAATAAATTGTCTGTTGTGGCCATTTAAACCCAAGTCAGTCTGTGTTATTGTATAAAAGGTTAGTAGAAGGACTGAGGTTGACGAATCCTTTAGTCATGTACTCTGATAACCATGTGAAATTTTTATACATATGTAATTATAGTATTCTGTACATGAATTGTCTTTTTATGTCAGGTGCTTTCATTTGTATCTTTCTACACTTTCACAAGAAGACCAAGCAGTCCTGCCAAAGAGTTTTGACAAACCACTTAACGCTGCCAGGGGTGGTGTTCCTTTTTAATAAATGTCACTGCTCCCAATAATGCAGACATATTTCATCCAACAGTTATCGAATAGTTATTTTTTTCTGCCCTTCTCAAATCAATTGGAGCCCCCCCCCCTCCCCCAAATGTGCTCTGCTGTTTTATGAAACCTCTGACACTTCCTGGTGTGTCAGAAGCTCCTTCAGCTTGCAGTTGTCCCCCACATCTCTTACATTACCACAGCTCACCACGGGTCCAGGAGGTACAGTAAGTGCTTCAATACTGTGCCTGCTTGTTGGGAATGATAATTACTCTAACCCCTTGCCCACCGGGCACTTTCACCCCCTTCCTGCTAGGCCAATTTTCAGCTTTCAGCGCTGTCAATGCTTGAATGATAATTGCGCGATTATTGTACCCAAACAAAATTTGTATAATTTTTTTGAGACAGATAGAGCTTTCTTTTAGTGGTATTTAGGGGCGGTTCACACTGCTGCGAATTCTTTTGCGAATTTGAGCCATTGTGATAGCTCAAATTCGTAAGTCATTTAACCACTTGCTTACTGGGCACTTAAACCCCCCTCCTGCCCAGACCAATGTTCAGCTTTCAGCGCTGATGCACTTTGAATGACAATTGCGCGGACATACAACACTGTACCCAAATGAAATTTTATCATTTTTTCCCCACAAATAGAGCTTTCTTTTGGTGGTATTTAATTACAGCTGGGAGTTTTATTTTTTGCTAAACAAACAAAAAAAGATGCAAAAAAAAATCATGTTTAATAGTTTGTTATAAAATTTTGCAAACAGGTAATTTTTCTCCTTCATTGAAGTGCGCTGATGAGGCAGCACTGATAGGCTGCACTGGTGGGCACTGATAGGCTGCATTGGTGGGCACTGATAGGCTGCATTGGTGGGCACTGATAGGCTGCACTGGTGGGCACTGATAGGCATAGTTAAGGCGGCACTAATAGGCACAGATAAGGCGGCACTGATGGGCACAGATAAGGTGGCACTGATGGGCAAAAATGGGCACAGATAAGATGGCACGGATGGGTGGCACAGATGGGTGGCACGGATGGGTGGCACTAAGGGGCACTGATAGGTACCACTGATAGATGGGACTGATGGGCCCTGATAGGTGGCACTGATAGTTGGCTCTGATAGGTGGCACTGCTGGGCACTGATGGGCGGCACTGATGGGCAATAATGGGTGGCACTGCTGGGCACGGATATGTGGCACTGGGGTGCAGCACCTTTGTTCATGTTCATGTTTAATAGTTTGTTATAAAATTTAGCAAAAAGGTCATTTTTCTCCTTCATTGAAATGCGCTGATGAGTTGGCACTGGTGGGCACTGATGGGCGGCACTTGTGGGCACTGATGGGCGGCACTGGTGGGCGGCACTGGTGGGCACTAATAGGCACAGTTAAGGCGACACTAATAGGCACAGATAAGGTGGCACTGATAGGCACAGATAAGGCAGTACTGATGGGCACAGATAAGGCGGCACTGATGGGCACTGATAGGTGGCACGGATGGGTGGCACGGATGGGTGGCACTAAGGGGCACTGATAGGTACCACTGATAGATGGGACTGATGGGCACTGATAGGTGGCACTGATAAGTGGCTCTGATAGGTGGCTCTGCTGGGCACTGATGGGCACTGGTAGATGACACTGATGGGCACGGATATGTGGCACTGAGGTGCAGAAATGTTGTTGAGGCAGATTGTGGGCACTGATAGGTGGCACTGTGGGCACTGATGTATGGCACTGTGGGTACTGATGTATGGCACTGTGGGCACTGATGTATGGCACTGTGGGCACTGATGTATGGCACTGCTGGGTGGCATTATGGGCACTGATGGGTGGCACTGCTGGGTGGCACTTTATTAATGCTCTGGGGGTTACTGGCAGGGGGCAGGTGGGCACTGATACACTGGCCGTGATCGGGACTGCTATCAGCGCGAGGAGGAAAAATAGCCGATTACCGGCTCTGTTTTGTCACATGATCAGCTGTCATTGGCTGACAGCTGATCACGTGATAAGGGGTCGGGATCGACCCCTTGCTCGGATCAGTGATCAGGCGAGTCTCATTGACTCGCCGATCACAGAGCGCGCCGCGCGCGCACGGGACGACGTCAATAGACGTAGTCCCGGCAAAGGAGGTCCGCGCTGTAGCCGTCATTCGGCTATAGCGCGGATCTCAAGAGGTTAAATAACATAGTTTTCCAATAGTGACATTCACATCAATGCGTTGCAAATCTCAGCTGTGCACAAAAAGGTTCCTGTGTGAGTTTGATCCATGTGCGATGCAAATTCAATGCAATATTTGCCATAGAATCGCAGTAGATTTGCCAGAACACAAAGAATTTGCAACGAAAATTTGAAATGCAATCGGATCAAATTTGCGCAAAATTTGCACCGCAGCAGTGTGAACCGGCCCTTAATCACCACTAGATTTTTTATTTTTTGCTAAATACATTAAAAAAGACCATACATTTTGAAAAAAAAAAGTTGTTCATATTTTCTGTTATAAAACGTTGTAAATAATTTGTGGCGGCACTAATGGGCACTGATGAGGAGGCACTGATATGCAGCACTGATGGGCACTGATGGGCGGCACTGGTAAGCACTAATAGGCAGAACTTATGGGCACTGATAGGCAGCACGGGTAGATGGCAATGATAGGCATTGATAGGCAGCACTGATAGTTGGCACTGAAAGGCACCAATGATGGACACTGACAGGCAGCACTGGTGGGCACTGATTGGCTGCACTGTTTGGTAGCACTGCTGGGCACTGTTGGGGCTGCACTGTTCACCAGGACACTGATTATCAGTGCCCTGATTGTCCCCACTGAGGAATGCCCCTTACTGGCTCTCCTCCCCTCATGCGCTGTCAGTGTGAGGAGAGGAGTGGCGATAACCAGCGATTCCTGTTTATACTGTGATCAGTTGTAATTGGACAGCTGAGCAGATGGTAAAGAGCCTACGTCATAGGCCCTTTAGCATGATCAGTGTCCTAGGGACACAGTGCACCACCGATTGCTGCATTGTGCACCCACGCGGGTGCGCATGTGCAGAGGGGAATGGGAGAACTTCATATGATGTCCTCCCAGAATGAGAGTGCTCCCACCTGTCTGTCATTTTACTATACAGCAGATAAGAAGCCGTTAAAGAGGAACTAAAGGTTAAAAAAATTGCAACTTCTGCAATAAAATACACTTACCTGCCTGTTCATAATTCTCTGCAAGCGCAGTTAGGTTTACACTCCAGTGCAGCGCCTGTGTCCTGAGATAACTGCATTCCTGAGCATGTGCTGGAGTGATGTCATCCTGCACCGGCCAATCAACGGGGCTGAAGACCAGCACCCGGAAGGTGTATTTAAAATAAGTTAGACAGTTTTTAACTGACATTTATTAGACATGTGCAGAACCAACACATTTGTTTTGTTTCAATTATATTCATTAATTACAAATTTATGTAAAATGTAAGTTTAGTTCAATTTGTTTAATCCATTTTAGGAATTTGTTTTGTTTATTCGTATTCAAATCGATTCAAATTTGAATTCGGCTCTATTCAAAAAGTTTTCAAATCAATTTCGAATTGTTTTCGAATTTAAAAAGTTTTCGAATTCGAATAGGTTTCCAATTTCCAAAGAGAATAAAATAGAATAGAAAACAAAGGAATAGAATAGAAAAAAAAATAGAAAAGAATATAACACAAAATAAAAGAATCAAATATAATAGAGTAAAACAGAGCAAAATAGGATAGAAAACAAAAGAACAGAATAGAATGGAATACAATAGAATAGAAAGGAATATAATAGAATTAAAAAAAGAATATAACTAAATAGAAAGATTATAACCATCTTCTGAATATCGAATAGAATAGAAAAAGAAGAGAATAAAAAAAAACAATAGAATAGAAATAATATAACCATTTTTCAAAATTCGAATGAAATCAATTAGCATTTGAGTAGAATAGAAAAGAATAGAGTAGAATAGAATAGAAAATAACACAATAGCATAGGAAAAACTACAGAATAGAATAGAATAGAATGAATATAACCATCTTCCTATGCTAATCCATTGTGTTCTATTCTATTCAAATTTGAATTGATTCTATTTGAATTTTGGGAAATGATTATATTCTTTCTATTCTATTCTATTGTTTTTTAATTATATTCTTTTTCTATTTGTTTATTCTATTCTATTCTTTTCTATTCTATTATTTTATTTTCTAAACTATTCTTTTCAATTTTTTTCTATTCAAATGTATTCTACCCGGAATTCGAATTTCAGAAGATGGTTTATTCTTTCTATTCTATTCTGTTTTTTTTCTTTGCTATTCTGTTTTTCCATTCTATTCTAATCTACTATTTTCTATTTTTTTCAAATTTGAATTGATTCTATTTGAATTTTGGGAATGGTTTCTATGCTAATAATTCTATTATTCTATTATTTTCTATTCTATTATAGTGTATTCTATTCAATTTTTTTTCTATTCTATCATTTTTATATGTATTCACATTCAAATGTATTCTATTTGAAATTCGAATTTCCAAAGATGGTTATATTCTTTTTATGTTATTCTATTCTATTTATTTCTATTAAATTCTAGTCTATTCTGTTCTTTTATTTTCTATTCTATTCTATTTTGGTCTGTTTTACTCTATTTTAGTCTATTCTTTTATTTTCTGTTATATTCTTTTCTATTCTATTATTTTTTTTCTATTCTACTCCTTTATTTTCTATTCTATTTTATTCTCTTTGGAAATTCGAAAACGATTCAAATTCGAAAACTTTTCAAAATCAAATTTGAGAATGATTCAAATTCAAAAACTTTTCGAATTTGAAAACTATTCGAATTCTAAAAGGTTTTCGAAAACAATTCAAATTTTAATTTTGTCCATTTTTTTTTTTATTTCAGATTTGTGTAAATTCTGTACTATTGTAATTTAGAAATTCGGATACATCTGATTTTCTGAAAAATGAAAGGTCATCTGAATTTCAATTAAGAACTACACGTGTCTAACATTTACCTGTATAACGTTATGCCACATCATTAACTGGTGGAATATTACTATTGAGCTGGTACACTGCAGAAAGCATAAGCAATTACTTGTACTTTTCCACAAACCCTTCTAATAATCGATTCTACAAAACCAGAATATCCAGTTGAGCACAATTTTTTAGCTAAAGGCAAGTTCTGTCTATAATAATACCATGTTTTCAAACAGTACAAATGTATCAGGAGTTCTTAGCAAAGTCAACCTGAAAGTAGATATAACATGCATTACACACCAGATATAAATGTGGTACTGCTCGCAACAATGCTCCGAATCAAGCATGCATGAATCTGCCCGGATTTGGTTTGTGAACAATTTTGCAAATCTTCAACTCCATTGAAGTAAGTCCATGCCATGCCATGCCAGAACTAATAAACTAGCTATTTAAACTGTTTGCTAATGTGATTTTGGAGTCTTCCTCTGTCCTGCCCTCCTGTTTAGTGCTAGTTAGTTTGGTCCTATGAAGATCCTTCGCTCTTCTTCCCTCAGTCAGTCTTAGTTGTTCTATGGCTTAGGAAAGTCATTGTCTTCTTACACTACAAAAGACTGGGAAAATGTTCTCTGCACCGCAATTACAGTAGCTGAAGTTAAATCATATTGGATTAAACTATGTCTTATTGAAGAGTTACACTGCCTGTGGATTGTGCCAAGTCAGCAGGTGACTGAGTCTAAGGTGGTACTGCATGTCAAGGCATAAAGCAGCATTTGAAATAGAACACACATTATACCCATAATAGTAATTTTAGTAAATTGCAAGTAGTTGGGGTTTGACCCCATTCAGATGAATGGGTCATATTCGGTGGGCGGTACTGCAGTCTGTCTGCTGTCTTTGCAGCAGAAGGGGGATTAATCAGGGGGTGATAAAAACATGGATCAACACTTGCTTTTCCCGCAACTGCAAATGAGCCCTAATACTTCAAGTGAGTGAAATTACTGGGCAGTGGGGTTTTTCATGATGTACTCATCTCTATTAACAATTTCCATGGCTGCACCGTGGAAGATCTCTGTCCTGAAAATGTGCGGGAAATTATCAGTTCACAAGCTTTCTGGCAAGATCAAAGGGTATTCTTTTGCGCATTAGAAACAGATATAACCAAACACTTTCAAATTTATATTTACTGGGGGCGTGGTGACTGAGCTCAAGATGGATGTTTAATACAGGAGCTCCGCTTGTCCGCCAGAGACAATCCACCCCCATCCAAGCCCACCAGCACCATCCATGGCCTTGTACAATGCCATTGCATCGGCATTAGCACAAAGTTGCCCAGGCACAGGAAAAACCAACAGCAGCCGCAGAAACTGTCAAGCTACTTTACCACTGCACCGTGCAGTCTACAACAAAATGGCAGCGCCGCTCGGGAACAACGGCCTGAATACAGGGCCGAAGCACACAATGACAGCCACGGGATACCCTCCACATCTTCCTCCAAAGTCAAACCCCACAATGAGTCATCCTCTGGGATGTCCAGCCCCTCTACAAGAAGCCACGAAGGGACTCTCCAGCTAGGCCCCAGCTAGGCCGCAGGCTGACCCAGATATGGAGGTATGTGGGCTACAACATATTACCACAGCCCAGAACACACCTGAGGGAGATCCTAAAGCTGACTTCCCCACATCAGGCAGACCCATCTCAGACACAATACTGAAAGAAATGTTGCTATCTTTGCGGTCCTCACTACAAGCAGACATGTTCAGGGAATCAGCGGTAGATCAGGTTGAAAGCAAAATGGAGAAATATACATCCTCATACAACATGATGGTAGAGGCCTATACAGCACAGAGAGAAGACATAACGTGAATGAAAGACAAAATTGCAGGCCTTGAGGACAGATCCAGAAGGCACAACTTCAAACTGAGAGGCATCTCAGAATCTATTCCCCCTAACCAACTCTTGCAATATGCCCACATCCTGTTCTCTACACTAGTGCCAGCGCTGACAACACAACACCTTATAGTGCACAGGATCCATAGGGTCCCTAAACCATCCTTTCTCCCCGAAGAAACCCCAAGGGATGTATTACTGAGAGTACATTACTATCACGTAAAGGAACAAATACTGCAAGCGTCACGTAAACCAGAAAACATCCCCCCGCAATACGCCAATATATGGTTACTCCCTGGCACTCACTGCAACAATGGCGTAACCTGGCAACAATCACTAAGGCCCTAAGGAACCATAAAATCCTCCATAAGTGGAAATATCGAGCAAAACTCTCTATCACCCACAATGGGGTTGCAATATCAGTCTTAACCTTGAAGGAAGGGATTACAGCCCTACGGAAATGGGATATACTTCCTCACCAGGCCTCACTACCTTCACCTTCATTAGGACCACAATCAATACAAAATGAGTGGCAAATAGTATCTCATAAGCGCTCCAACGAGAAAAGCGTCAGTGGAAGCTCTTACAGAAACCATACAACTACCCACGAATGTCTCTGGTTATAGGAGATAACTATTTTCTCCTCTTCCCCTCTAATTTACCAACAGCAGCTACATTTGCACGTGTATCTGTTACAAGATCCATTTCTTATGGTTCTCATGTTGACTTTTTATGTTCTTTGTTCCTTTTGTTGTTTATTCGATATAAGCAGCCATATCCAAATCAATTTATACTCATCCACTGCAGAAAACAAACCGTGGATACCTTCTCCACGACATACCGAACCATACCAGAGCAATCGATGCGGACACAGTGAGTACAAACACCACACAATCATACAGCAAGATGCATCACCCCTGCAATGGCGATTAAATGCCTTTCAATTAATGCCCAGGGTCTAAATCATCCCACAAAAAGATTTTCACTGTGGAAAGAGGCAGGCAAACAGAAGGTAGACATCCTCTGTGTGCAGTGAACCCACTTCCAAGAAAGGAGGAGTCCTATTAGCCATAAAGAATTCCCTCTCCTTCCAACCTAAGGAGACATTTCTGGATGAAGGAGGCAGATACATAATCGCAACTGGGGACATCAACTCCAAACCATACATTGCTAGTTACACTATATTCCCCAAACTCCCACCAACTTTAATTTATAAGGAAGGTACTCAAAAAAGCCAACTCTATGAAATATGGAAACCTCTTATATGTGGGGACTTTAACTTGACTTCAGATCCATCACTGGACACCACCATAGGTAAACCAAAAGGTACAGCATCCCTTAAGGCATTAATCCACACTGAGGAACTGTTTGACACATGGCGAGGCCTTCACGCTAATGAAAAGGACTACATATTTTTTTCACATGGACATTGCTCATATTCACGTATTGACAGATGTCTCTTACAATATGTAGAAACCACTCAAATACATGACATTACGTGTACAGACCATGCTGCCATATCTATGTCTGTTAAAGAACAGGGAGTCTCCTCTTCATCCCCCATCTGACACTGTAATGTTCAACTTCTACAAGAACGGAAAACCCACACAAAAATCTCTCAGCATCTCCAGAATTGTTTCCTAGACAATGCAGCGTTTGTAAATGACCAATATATCCTATGGAGCGCAAATGTTACACATCAAAACTTAATGAATTGTTATCTGAAATTCATACTACAGAAACTTAAAAGAAAAAGTTGCCTACAGTGAGATTAACGAACGCACTTACCAAACTCAGAGAGAATCTGAGAGAACACATTTCCCAACAATATGACAAACATCTTAGATGCTTACAGCTAAACTACTACCCCAACGCCAGCAGAGCAGGCAAGTACTTGGCAAATAGACTGAAGGCAGCACGCACAAAATCCAGAATAGCATACCTAAAACACCCTACCCTACACCACAAAACCGTAAACCCACAAACCATAGCAAATCAATTTGCCGAATACTACAGCACACTATATAACTTACACAAAGATCCCACCATGCCTCAACCAACCACAGAAAAAACACAAACATTTCTACAGGACTTGAACCTTTCATCTCTCTCCGAACATCAACTTGCCAAATGAAATCCCCCATTCACAACGCAAGAAATAGAACTAGTCATAAACACATTACCGAACAGCAATTCATGGTTTCTCCAACAAATACTTCAAGACATTTAAAAACATACTATCACCACACATGAATAATCTTTAAAAAAGCTGCAGATTCTGCAACTTTTCACCAAGAGATGCTGAGAGCACATATAGTAACAATACCCAAGCCGGGAAAAGATCCCAACACACCAGCTAACTTTAGACCAATATCCCTTCTCAACTCAGACATCAAAGTATATGCAAAACTACTGGCCAAAAGATTAACTAATATCATTCCAAAATTATTCAACGCGACCAGGTGGGATTTGTGAAGGGGATACAAACCTCAGATGCAAATCATAAATGTGACATACCATGCTGAAAAAAGTGGAATGCCTTCTCTGGATAGACTAGATCATATCAAATACTGGTTATATGAGAGTAATACACCATTATGGGTAGACATAAAAAAGACAAAATCCCCAACAAATAACCTAACAACACTACTCATGGGCAACATCTGGATACCATGGGACACGAACACTCTATCCCCTCCTATGCAGACATCACTGATGGCGTGGAGATTCCTCCTAAACCAGAATCACACATGAAACAGGTTACAAGCTACCATTGAACCTCCTAGAAACAAAAATCCCTATGTTATCAGTTTAGGACCTGGTATACCATGGCATCACACACATATTAGACCTCTATAGTAGACCTAAGCCTAAATCTACAGAACAAATAATGACACAGTACCAATTGCCGAACAACAAGCTGTTCTCCTGTTTATGAATAACACATTTCCACAAATCTCATCCAAGCCCAATGATAAAAATACGGTCCAAAGTATGGCAATTCTACTCAACCCTTAACAAAGCATAAAAGGAATCTCATTATTTTATAACCTCATCCATGAAAAACTAGTATTTATTAAAACCATAGCAATGAGGAAGTGGGAGACAGATTTGGCCACCACCTTCTCAGACGAGCAATGGCAACATACTTTCAGAGAAACACACAAAGCTTCACACTGTGTTAAGCATTGGGAACTGATGATCAAAATGGCAAACAGATGGCATTATACCCCATATAGAATAGCAAGCTATTTCCCAGAAACATCTCCACACTGTTGGAGGGGCTGCAGGCAAATAGGACACCTATTAAATATGTCCTGGCAGTGCCCAAATATAAAAAGCTAATCTCCTCCTTAACAGGAATTTTAACCCCTCCTGACCCAGCATTAGCAATCCTTTACTTGGGCATAGAGAACTTCCCACTCAACTTCAGGCCAGTCATTGCCCACATTCTCCTAGAGATCCGCATTTTGATACTTCAGGAATTAGAAAAAATAACACCTCTATAAATCTCTCAGATGTTACGAGAGCAGTCCACAAAAACTATCCGTTCGAACGACTCATTGCAATCAATTCTATGCACTATAACATATTTGACAAACATTGGTTTATATGGACAAAATGTAACAACGGCACATAAAGCATCTTTGACTCATTGACTTTTACATGCTTTCACTTCTTTCTACTGATTAGTTAATGATCTGTTATAGTTAACCACTCAAACGTTCTTATATGGACGTATACTGTGTATATCAAACTGTCTTATTTGTTCAAAAACAAATCTGTTAATATCTGAAATGCTCAAAAAGTCTTGAAATAAAAAAAATTTGTATATTTATCGGACCAGAAGGGAAAATAAGAAATGTCCATTGTGGGACTTACAGACGCTTCAAGTCAGTTTGTGCTTTTATACATTTTTGTGAAAGTATAATGAAAAACATATGGGTTGATTTACTAAAGGCAAATAGACTGTTCACTTTGCAAAGGAAGTTGCACTTTCAAAGGGAATTTTGCCCAGAGCTTAGTAAATGCGGCTTTGCTTTGCATTTTTGCTTGCATATGATTGGATGATGGAAGCCAGCAGAGCTACACCTCATTCACTAAGCTCTGGGGAAATTTCCCTTGCAAAATGCAACTACTCTTACAAAGTGAAAAGTATTTTTGCCTTTAGTAGACCAACTCCATAGTGTCTTTTTCAGTAAAAGAAACCTACAAGAATGGTAGATGCCTGTCAGCAGTCCACTACTTCAGACAATATTTTGTTACATGTCAAATAACCTGATAACCGTTATTATTAACCTGAACCAAACAAATATTTGGTAATTTCTTGTTGTAGTTTTGGCCAAAATGCTTTTACTGTAAATGTGTCATTTGGCCTACAGAATGTAATTTTATTGTGCACACATTAAATATATAATTTGGTGCATTGTGGCTTCACATGCTGCACACAGGAAACTACACTAAACCAAAAAGTTGCTGAATGACTCACTATATACAGTATCAATGTGAGCTATTTCCTGTACTGTAATAAAAAAAATAAACTGATACCAATAAATAAAATGCAATAGTGGGAATGCAATTGGCAGGCGCCCCAATACTTTTGGCAATATAGTGTATATACATATACTGCCCTATTTCCCAAAGGATATATAATTCTCTTCAGCCAAAACTGGTCAAACAGAATTATAGATTCTTTGGCTCATGAAACAATTCGCATGTATGCATTCCAGCTGTGTATTTAGCCATCTGTCTGCACTTTAACTTTCATGTAACCAATTTTTCTTACAATGGGGAAGCAGCTAAAATGCAATACCTATACCAGAGACCTTAACAGTCTCCTGTAGGTGTCCATTAATTGACTATCCAGCTCATGTAGGAAAATTGCAGCTCCAATTGCATTATGACAGCTATACGAGCATTATCAGAATATTTTTCTCCAAGCTGAGAGCTATTCAGAGCAAAAATTCAGTTGTACAATATATGTACTGGTGTTCTTGGGGTCATAGGCAGCATTTCTCCTCCTCCGAACATGGCGAGTTGAGTTGATGCCAAAGAGCTTGATTTTTGTCTCAGCTGACCACAACACTTTCACCCAGTCCTCCTCTGAATCATTCAGATGTTCATTAGGAAACTTCAGACGGGCCTGTACGTGTGCGTTCTTGAGCAGGGGGACCTTGTGGGCAATGCAGGATTTCAGTCCTTCACAGCGTAGTGTGTTACCAATTCATTTCTTGGTGACTATGGTCCCAGCTGCCTTGAGATTATTGATAAGATTCTCCTGTGTAGTTCTGGGCTGTTTCCTCACTGTTCTCATGATGATTGAAACTCCACGAGGTGAGACCTTACATGGAGACCCAGACCGAGAGAGAGTGACAGTTATGTTGTGTTTCTTCCATTTGCAAATAATCGCACCAACTGTTGTCACCCTCTCACCAAGCTGCTTGGGGATGCCTTGTAGCCCATTCCAGCCTTGTGTAGGTTTACAATCTGGTCCCTGACATCCTCGGACAGCTCTTTGGTCTTGGCCATGGTGGAGATATTGGAATCTGATTGACTGATTGCTTCTATGGACAGGTGTCTTTTATACAAGTAACAAGCTGAGTGGGCCAACTCAATGTTGAGTTGGCCCACCCTTTGCATCTATAACAGCTTCAACTGTTCTGGGAAGGCTGTCGTTACCTGTATAGAAAGCCCCTGGGAGACAGAAATCTTGCTGATCGATAGGGCATCAAATACTTATTTCACTCATTAAAATGCAAATCAATTTATAATTTTTTTGAAATGCATTTTTTTTTGGTGTCATGGCTTTTTATAAAAGGGATTGCAGGATGCGCAGTTATAATGCTCAAAAGGGTTCCAGTTTCAGGCATTAAAATAAAAAATGCCAGTGCACAAAATACAAACACCTGGAGCAGTCCCTGGCAGTACTTCTTTTTTTGCTATAAGAAGTTCTCACTTTTTCTGGCTGAATGATGCCCAACGTCCAACCCAGTAGACTGGAGAATGGATATACTAGTTCACAACTGGATGTTCACTCAAGTTGGATAGTCCCTCTCTCACAAGATCTAGCAGCTAACAAGGTGCTTTACTCAGGAACAAGTCTCTGCCACAGACGTTGTTGTAGAACATACAGGAATACGTCTCTACCACAGATGGTGTTGTAGAACATTCAGGAAACTAAAACTTGTGGAACACTCATGTGATACCTGGATCTTTCAGCCAGCTTGGCGATACCCACGAGATTGGATTCACTTAGGTACTTCAGCCCCTCCAGGCTCTTGCTAAGAAGCCAACCTATACGTGGCCTTCTTCTGAAGAGTCCTCCCCTGGATATCTACAAAGTTACTGGGCCTCTCCAACTACCGGAGAATGCACCGGACCACCTCAGAATCCTTCTTTAGTTTACTTGCCTCGGGCTAGCCAGCCCCGAGACAATAAGTCGGGTGGATCTGCACCCCAGGCCATAGCCTTCCTGGGGGCTGGTCAGGAGGACCAGGACCATGGAGTCAGAACATACTTCTGGACCAGAACCCTGAACATGTGACATCCGCATCTTAAGTACCCTCTCCCAGAAAACACAGCAAGAATGACACTCCCACTGGGCAGGCTCCAAGAGAGAGTAAACTTAAAGCACCCAACCAGACTGTGGTTCCATGCCTGCCAGAAGAGACAGTGCCCCTTGTGGCCAGGCTGAACATCCTATAGTCCAGTCAGACTGATGCTGAGGTCCAAATTTTCGAACAATTGTACCCAAACCAAACTGCAGTTCAGGTTTAACCTTAACTTTCAAAAAACATAGCGCGTGCTCTCCAGGAGCCGGCGCTACACTAAGAATGCATTCCATCACCCTTCATTCATAGAGTATTTATGCAGAGAGCGGCATTGATGTCACTGTCTGCATTGTTCTCTGCATCTCCAAAGACTGCCCATCTCCATCAGGAAAGGATTATTACAAGGTCTGGCATATCATGTGATCAGCCAGAAGACATTAGACAAAGATAAGTATATCAAAGTGGACCTTTAGGGTATTTTTTTTAAATAACAATCAGCACACCATGGTCTGTAAAATAAGAACAAGTGGATTCCCAGGAGCCGGAAGCAAACTGACCCCCGAGGCAGACAGAAGCGATTTGGGGAAATTATTTCAAGGGTTCCTCTGTGTTGAAAAGTTTAAGAAAGGCTGGCCTAGGTGATTAGTGGTCTGGTAAGGTGCATTATCTTAAGGCCACATGGTGCACACATGGTGGAATGAATACACTGGTATGGTGGTTTCACTTTTATGATGTTTTTTTATGCACGTTTTTATTCTTTCCTTTTATACTGCTATTTTAAACATATATTACACTATTGTAGCAATTTTTGGGGGGATACCACTGTCTGAGGCGGCCATTTAAAGGAGTCTGGATGATTAACCAGGGCCGTCTTTAATATTGATTGGACCCTGGGCAAAACTTTTCTCCCCCCCCCCCCATACAGTTTTTTGCTCTCCACCTGCTCTGAGACATACAATAAATAGCAGCTAGACTCAAAATCAGTTTACTGAATCAGGTCAGGCAGCTATTGCGATTGGTTGCCAGAGGTTGCAGTGTATCATTACCGCTCACTGACTGGTTGCTAGAGGTTACAGCACACATTACGGTTCACTGATTAGTAGCTAGTGGTTACAGCACATGATTTCTGCTTGTTGATTGGTTGCTAGAGATTACTGTGGATATGACCTCAGGGGGGCATGATATACATATCAATGCTGCCGGCCGCCACTATTTACATATGAATGCTGTCGCTAATTACATATGAATACCGGTAATTGGCATGTTAACACAGGGTCTGCAGGTGAGTCATCTGTACACAACAATAGGGAAGAGCTGGGCAGCATTAGTAGCAGCACTTCACACTGAGATATTGGAACACAGCACGGGCTAAAATCTCAAGGGATGAGGGAATTTAAACCAGGATAGTTGGCAAGTATGAGGCAGCTGCTTTGGGCCCCACAACAATGACAGGGCCCAGGGCAGCTGCCCCTTTTGCCCTGCCTTAAAAACAGCCCTGTGATTAACACATGATTGATGCAAGATTCACTCTTAGCCCTTGTACGGAGAATCCGTTGGAATGTGTCCTATCGGAGCGTTGTTGATAATCCGACTGTGTATGGTATGCATCGGACTGATTCCATCGGAATATCCGTCGGACCCAATTTTTCAACATGTTGGAAATATTTCCCGATCAACTGGTTCGATCGGACATACTCCGATCATGTGTAGAGAATTTTGATCGGATCAAGTGCCACGCATGCTCAGATCAAATTCCTACATCAAAGCTATTGGCTACTAGCCTGAACGTAGTCCCGTCGTAACTAAATTACATCATCACGTTCTGAATGATCGGATTTTTCGACAACTTAGTCCGACCGTGTGTATGCAACAGTTTCGGACATGGTCCGACGGACAAAATCCGACAGGCAAAATCTGACGGATTTGGTTGTGGAAATCTCCGACCGTGTGTACAGGGGCTTAAAGTGGTTGTAAACCCTTACAAACCACTTTGACCTACAGGTAAGCCTAGATTAAGGCTTACCTGTAGGTCCAAGAAATATCTCCTAAACCTATACGGTTTAGGAGATATTTGCCCGAAGACAGGCACCGCTGTGTACGGCGCATGCACCGTAGACAGCGGCGCGAAGGGGCACTGAGCGCGGCATTTCCAATAATGGAGCTGCCGCTCGTGTCGGCTCCCGTGCGCATGCGTGGGAGTGACGTCGTCGCGGCTCCGCCGAATGACAGCGGTGGAGCTGCGAGACCCCACCGAGAAGATGGATGCGCCGGACTACAGGGGACAGCGGTGACTTCGCTGGCTTCTGTGTCAGGTAAGTGGCACATAATGGGCTACTATGCGATGCATAGTAGTCCATTATGCTTTGCAGGGAATGAAAGAGGAAGTAACCCATCAGGGTTTACTTCCTCTTTAAAGAGGGTAAGAGTAGAAATCTTAGCAAGGAGAGGTGGTGTGAAGACCAGTCCTGTGGTGGGTGATGCATGATGTTTAATTTGCACCACTTTTCACAATTTTTCATGTTAGCACAATAATATGTCTGATTGTGTTTAAAATACTTTTTGAACATACTACACTATAAGCTATTATTTTGATTTTGTGTATGGATGAGAGAAGCACATAATGGAGGCACTGGCTACTTTGAATCAAGATCTTTTCATCTGGTGAGAAAATAAGAAGGACACTTTTGAATATACAGTATATTTTCAAAAGTAATGGGACGCCTGCCTTTACATCAGGGGTCTCAAACTGGCGGCCCTCCAGCTGTTGCAAAACTAAGTCCCATCATGCCTCTGCCTGTGGGAGTCATGCTTGTAACTGTCAGCCTTGCAATGCCTCATGGGACTTGTAGTTTCGCAACAGCTGGAGGGCCACCAGTTTGAGACCCCTGCTTTACATGAACTTTAATGGCATCCCAGTCTTAGTCCATAGGGTTCAATATTGAGTTGGCCCACCCTTTGCAGCTATAACAGCTTCAACTCTTTTGCAAAGGCTGTCCGCAAGGCTTAGGAGTGTCTCTATGGGAATGTTTGACCATTCTTCAAGAAGAGCATTTTTGAGGTCAGGCACTGATGTTGGACGAGAAGGCCTGGCTTGTAGTCTATGCTCAAATTCATCCAAAGGTGTTCTATTGGGTTGAGGTCAGGACTCTGGGTAGGCCAGTCAAGTTCCTACACCCCAAATTCGTCAATTCATGTCTTTATGGATCTTGTTTTGTGCACTGGTCTAAATCCTTTGGTGGAGAGGGGGTTATGGTGTGGGGTTGTTTTCCAGGGGTTGGGCTTGGCCCCTTAGTTCCAGTGAAGGGAACTCATAAGGCGTCAGCATAACAAGACATTTTGGACAATTTCATGCTCCCAACTTTTGGGGATGGACCCTTCCTGTTCCAACATAACTGCACACCGGTGCACAAAGCAAAGTCAATAAAGACATGGATGAGCAAGTTTGGGGTGGAAGAACTTGACTGGCCTGCACAGAGTCCTGACCTCGACCCAATAGAACACCTTTGGGAGGAATTAGAGAGAAGACTGCGAGCTAGGCCTTCTTATCCAACATCAGTGCCTGACCTCATGAATGAAGAATGATCAAATATTCACATAGACACTCCTAAACCTTGTGGACAGCCTTCCCAAAAAAAGTTTAAGCTGGTATAGCTGCAAAGAGTGCACCAACTCAGTATTGAACCCTATGAACTAAGACTGGGATGCCATTAAAATTCATGTGCGTGTAAAGGCAGGTGTACCAATACTTTTGAGAAAATAGTTTTTATCTTATAAGGATTGTATAGACTGGTTATTTTGAATTTTGTTTTAATTGCTATAAGAGTTTTTTTTTTTTTTTTTAGCAGAAGAAAAACCCTTTCCACTCTCAGTGGGGACCCCACAGAACAGTACACTGCACACTTCGAGGAATGCTTGGGATCATTTAGGAATACAGGGAGGTACTAGTATGCACAGGAGTTACATCCTAAAGCGGATCTTCACCCAATCCTCCCCCTTTTCCCCTCTGCTATATTTGGAGGGGGGAGTAGGTACCTAGTTTTGACAGGTACCCACTCCTGATTCTGCTTTGATCGAATAGGCGATCTGAGTGTAAGTTCTCCTCCCCCCCCACCTGCAGCTTTCTGGGGCACATGAGTGGGCAGCCAGTTGTAAAGCCGGAAGGAGTCACAGGTGGCTGCCTACAGTTACCATGCCAGTGCTGGGGACCCGGTGAAGAATTGGCTTGGGTGAGACCGGCACTAGATCCCTGGACAGATGAGTTTTTGTAGCTGCTAATTTAACTTTTATTTTTTTTACAAACTGGGGGAAGAACAGCTTTAAGTGTTTTTTCCAATGGGCAGAGATAAGCAACGTCGGGCACAAAAGACGGGGCGAAGGAGATGGGGACACTGATAGACAGATTGTCGAAGGACAGCTTTAAAGCCGGAGTGCACCTAAAAAAAAAATATTAAAAGCTACAATACTAACTAAGCTAATACTGCAGCTGCTGACTTTTAAAAAATGGACACTTACCTGTCCTGGACTCTCAGCTGCTGCCGCTGCCATTCTCGGTGAGGGAATCAGGAAGTGGAGCAGTACGGCTTCACTTCCTGGTTCCCTACTGTGCATGTGCGAGTTGCGCTGTACATCCTAAATGGTCCCCGCTATCACCTGGGACCTGTGTGTTTCCCAGGAGACAGCGGGGGGGGAGGGTGCGGGAAGGGGCGTGACCCCCGCAGGAGTCTATTCCCGGAAGTGGGTGCAGATACCTGTATTGTACAGGTATCAACCCCCCCCCCCCCCGAAAGGTGCCAATTGTGGCACCGGAGGGGGGAGGAATCAGATGAGCGGAAGTTCCACTTTTGGGTAGAACTCTGCTTTAATCTGTCAATTGTGCAGCAAACAGCATAGCTCCCAACTGTCCCTGATTTGGAGAAATGTCCCCCTCTGTCCCTCTTTGCCCCTCATTTGTCCTTCATTATAGTCTGATCCATATAGTTGTATGTAAAATGCCCTTAAACCCCCTTCCTAATCAGACACATTTTCAGCTTTCAATGCTCTCACACTTTGAATGACAATTACTCAGTCATGCAACACTGTACCTATATGAAATTTTTTTCCTTTTTTTTAAACAAATAATGCTTTCTTTTGGTGGTATTTAATCACCTCTGGATCTTTTTTTTTTTTTGCGCTATAAATCAAAAAAGACTGAAAATTCAGTAAAAAAATAAAAAATAAAAAAAAAATTTGTTTCTGTTAACATTTATTGCAGAGTATTGGCTAATATTTGCAGAGTATTGCATTGTTGCAGAGTATTGCAGTGTAGCAGAGTATTGGCGAGTACTGGCGAGTTTTGGCAGAGGGATTGGCAGAGTATTGCCGAGTATTTGCAGAGTATTGCATTGTTGCAGAGTATTGGCAGAGTATTGCACAGTGTTGCAGAGTATTGGCAGATTATTGCACAGCATGGGTAGAGTACTGACGATTATTGGCAATAAGCAGTGCTGTGGGCAATACACATCCAGCCCACAGCGCTGCTGCCATCTCTCCCCCTCTCCCCTCGCACTGTACCGATTGGTTTGTTTACAAGTGATCACTCAGTCATTCGGCGGAGTGATAACGTGGTAAACGGCCGTTTACCGCGATCCATGATGCGTCGGGTCTTCCGGACCCGGCGGTCACGGATGTTTGCGGGAGCACACTCCAGGGGGCGCACAAGAGCAAGATTCTGGGAGGACGTCCACCCAGAAAGACACGGCCGCACTGTAGCCGTCTTTCGGCTATGGCCCGGTCGGCAAGTAGTTAACCTTTTTTTGGTTAATTCTCCTTTGAGGGGGCATGTCCTATGCCTACATACGTTTGTAAGTAGGTGTAACACATTCCAAACTCAAAAGGTTGGGAGGTATAAAACAGGCAGGTAAGTACAGTTTCATTTTAAATAACATTTAAAAAAATACACACTAGATGAGCCCAGTGGAGAAACTAGGGATCACCCGTGGGGGGACTATGGTCCCAGAGCTGAATTTGGATACACATACATATTATTATGCACATGCATATTTGTTGATATTGGTACTAGATTAGTTACCTTTCATAATTCTCTTTCATAAAACTAGAGCAGAGGGATCTGAATGCTGCATAACATTTACGCTGAATAAGAAATACTTTAGACTGCATGTTTTCATGTCTTTGATGTAATTTATGAAGCTTGCAGTTACAGGTGTCACAGACAGCAGTATAATTTAATATATCTTTTAACTCTCCCCAGAGGAGCGCAGCACAGACAATGTCAATGCGTGTGATAAATTATGGCTAAAGAAAGGACCACTTTACACAAATATCCCTTCTTTACTGCATTCCCTTCTGCTGTTCTTACTTAGCAGTCAGTTTGGCTGTCAGACGGATATAAATTACACTGCGGGTTCTATCACAGCTGGACTTAGCAATACAGAGAATACTTTTTCTGCTGAGCTGTTTACTGAGTGTGAGACGGATGAGTGACACATATCAACGTAATTGGAATATATATTAAAGAAGGAGATAATCTTTAGCCGTGCTCACATGGGGAACATACACTAATGCTGCGTACACACGACCGGGCTTTTCGAAGGGACTAGGTCCAACGGACTTTCGGCGGAGTTCTGACAGAGTTCTGATGGACTCTCCGAATGAACAGACTTGGCCACACACAATCACACCAAAGTCTGACGGATTCGAACGTGATGACGTACGACTGGACTAGAATAAGGAAGTTCATAGCCAGTAGCCAATAGCTGCCCTCGCGTCGGTTTTTGTCCGTCGGACTAGCATACACACGAGCGGATTTCTCGGTAGGAACTGGGTCCGGCGGAGTTCCGGCGGAAAAATTTGAAACATGTTCCATTTCAAAAGTCTGACGGATTTTTGCAAATCAAAAGTCCGCTGCAGCCCACAGACAATCGAATGGTCTGCCAGAATCGTCCCGTCGGACCTTTGATGTCGAAAAGTCCGGTCGTGTGTACGCGGCATTAGTGTCATACATTCATATTGTTGTTTGTAGAAAGAACTATTAAATCTGGCATAACTGGGCATACGAGAATTTTAATGCACAAATACAATGAGCAATAATTCTTATGCCGCGTACACACGACAGTTTTTTCCATCAGAAAAAACTCTGACGGTTTTTCCGACTGAGTTCAGCTGAAACGGTTTTGCCTAAACACGATCACCCCAAAGTCTGATTGTCTAGAACGCGGTGATGTACAACACGTACGACGGGACTAGAAAAAGGAAGTTCAGTAGCCAGTAGCCAATAGCTGCCCATGCGTCGTTTTTGGTTTGTCGGAACAGCATACAGACTAATGGTTTTCTTGATAGGAATTGATTCCGTCGGAAAGATTTAAAACATGTTCTATTTCTAGATCCGTCAGAATTTTTGAAAAAAAAAGTGCAATGAGATCCACACACGATCGGAATATCCGATGAAAAGATTGCGTTGGACTTTATCTGCCGGAAAGTCAGACCGTGTGTACACAGCATTAAGAACCAAACAGATTGCAACCTAACACCCAGCTAAAGTCACAGTTAGGTATTATACTAAAAACTAAATGTACCTCCTCTTTTCACCTCTTTCATATCAGCATGCAGTGTGTGCTGACATGAAAATATTATTATCAGCGACATCTCCATTAGGGGCGCAGGGGAGCCGCCCCCGTAATCCATGCACCTGGCTCCTAATCTACATGCAGGGTGCCGTATACATGGATTTCAATTTTTTTTTAATTATTATTGAAGCATATGATTAGAGACTGAGGTCTTATTGGCTTCAAAAATGGGTGGGCTTGAGGCACAGTGCACTATGCCCTGATCCCGCCAAGTTGTGTGACATTCGTAAAATTAATATCCGCACATGTCTTCCTGCTTCTCCTCCCAGCCAATCAGGAAGTGTGTCCTGAGATCCAATTGGCCAGGGAGTCTTAGGGCTCAGGGACCTACTTCATGTTCAGCTGGAAAGAGAAGCAATGGCCAAGGTCTTCACTCAGCAAGCTGGAGTGAGGAGCGGCATCTAAGGTAAGGTCATTGATCACCGCCATCCGTCTCCTGTGGGGGGTCCACTGATCACCGCCATGTGTCTCCCACACACCGGGGGGTGGCAATAGTGTGAGTGAGGGGGGCAGGTTTGTTTTACGCCTCCCCTCCAAATATTGAGCACCAGCCACCACTGATTATTATTTAAGATTTTTATAGCGCCAACAGTTTGTATAATACTTTAAAATCTAAGTACTATAT
Source organism: Lithobates pipiens (assembly GCF_037356315.1). Lineage (NCBI taxonomy): Eukaryota > Metazoa > Chordata > Amphibia > Anura > Ranidae > Lithobates > Lithobates pipiens. The sequence continues at coordinate 98,436,318 of NW_027507764.1, read as the reverse complement.
AAAAAAAAAACGCTCCAGTGTGTTATCAAAAGTAAATACAGCAGCTGTGCAGTAAAACCTAAATACCAGGTAAATCCAAAATATATTTCCTAAAAGGGCAGCGCTAAGTAAAATTACCATGTGCAAAACACCACATATGACAGTGCAAAACCTTTGAAGTGAACAGAAAATCCAATCGAAATATTATTCATTCCAAAAATGCCCTTATGCGAAAGTGCAAAATATATTATATTCAAAAAGTGCAAAGTTCATAAATTGATCACTAATGTGCTCTTGTGCAAACCATTCATGCATGTCAGTGTCCCACACTGGATAGATCCATCCTGACAGCACAGTGCTCAGACATTCACCTTCGCCATAAATCAGATGGGGGCTTACCAGATCACCAGTTACATAGTTACATAGTTAGTAAGGTTGAATAAAGACACCAGTCCATCCAGTTCAACCTGAGTAGTGATGGCCGAACGGTTCGCCCGGCGGTCGTTTCGCGGCGAATTTCCGACTTTCGCCGTCCGCGGGTTCGAACGCCTTTTTCCGTCGTTCGCCCCGGCGGACTTACGTGTTTAATGTATACAAGAACTTTAACCTTTCGTGACACGTTTATCATGTGTTACAGGACAACCAATTGAGACATGACAGCTCATGGACACTTGGACATTCCCCCTAACCTATAAATACACCCGATCCGGTGGCCATTTTACATTCTTTCTTCTGTCACTGTAGGGAAAGGATCCTGTGTGGAGTAGGGACAGAGAAAACGCTAGCTATTTGGTACACAAAAGTTCTTTTCAGGACTGGTATAGGTGTTAGGTCAGCAGCCTGAGTTTCTTTTGTCAGTTTAGATAAAGGGACAGAGCGCTGTATGCTGCTATTTTAGGGACAGCTCAGCCAGATTAGTCTTTCTTCATCATCATCATCATCATCATCATTAGCTGTTACTATCAGGTCCACAAAAGAGCTGTTCCAGCTAATCGTTCCAGCCTACTCTTTTTTGCCAATTTGTATAGGGACAGGCAGGAAGCAGTGTGTCAGGCAGTGAGGATAATTTTAAAGACTTGCTGTTACTATTAGTTCCACAAAGGTTCTTTTCAGGACTGGTATCAGTGGTACGGTAATAGGCTTGTACACGTATAATATTCTTTCTTCCAAATATAGAAAGAATATTATACTTGACTGCTGCCCTTCTGCTGCAGTCTGCTAATCATTCACAACTCACTTGTTCCACAAAGCTCTTTATCAGGACTGGTAACTTGGTCTGTCTAGGGTGCTACGGTACATAGGCTTGGGTGCGGTACAGTCTGCTGTTCTGTAAGGACCGCTATCGGTCCACAATACATAGGGTTGCCGTGCACTACTGCTGACCGCTGCCCTATACTGCAGCAGTCCTTCATTGGTATAGGGACTGACGTACAGTCTGCTAATCACTAACACACAACCTGCTTGGTCCACAAAAGTTCTTATAAGGACTGGTAACTTGGTATAGGGTGCTACGGTACATAGGCCTGAGTGCGTTACAGTCTGCTGTTCTGTAAGGACCGCTATCGGTCCACAATACATAGGGTTGCCGTGCACTACTGCTGACCGCTGCCCTATACTGCAGCAGTCCTTCAGCGGTATAGGGACTGACGCACAGTCTGCTAAACACTAACACACAACCTGCTTGGTCCACAAAAGTTTTTATAAGGACTGGTAACTTGGTATAGGGTGCTACGGTACATAGGCCTGAGTGCAGTACAGTCTGCTGTTCTGTAAGGACCGCTATCGGTCCACAATACATAGGGTTGCCGTGCACTACTGCTGACCGCTGCCCTATACTGCAGCAGTCCTTCATTGGTATAGGGACTGACGTACAGTCTGCTAATCACTAACACACAACCTGCTTGGTCCACAAAAGTTCTTATAAGGACTGGTAACTTGGTATAGGGTGCTACGGTACATAGGCCTGAGTGCGTTACAGTCTGCTGTTCTGTAAGGACCGCTATCGGTCCACAATACATAGGGTTGCCGTGCACTACTGCTGACCGCTGCCCTATACTGCAGCAGTCCTTCATTGGTATAGGGACTGACGTACAGTCTGCTAATCACTAACACACAACCTGCTTGTTCCACAAAAGTTCTTATAAGGACTGGTAACTTGGTATAGGGTGCTACGGTACATAGGCCTGAGTGCGTTACAGTCTGCTGTTCTGTAAGGACCGCTATCGGTCCACAATACATAGGGTTGCCGTGCACTACTGCTGACCGCTGCCCTATACTGCAGCAGTCCTTCATTGGTATAGGGACTGACGTACAGTCTGCTAATCACTAACACACAACCTGCTTGGTCCACAAAAGTTCTTATAAGGACTGGTAACTTGGTATAGGGTGCTACGGTACATAGGCCTGAGTGCAGTACAGTCTGCTGTTCTGTAAGGACCGCTATCGGTCCACAATACATAGGGTTGCCGTGCACTACTGCTGACCGCTGCCCTATACTGCAGCAGTCCTTCAGCGGTATAGGGACTGACGCACAGTCTGCTAAACACTAACACACAACCTGCTTGGTCCACAAAAGTTTTTATAAGGACTGGTAACTTGGTATAGGGTGCTACGGTACATAGGCCTGAGTGCAGTACAGTCTGCTGTTCTGTAAGGACCGCTATCGGTCCACAATACATAGGGTTGCCGTGCACTACTGCTGACCGCTGCCCTATACTGCAGCAGTCCTTCATTGGTATAGGGACTGACGTACAGTCTGCTAATCACTAACACACAACCTGCTTGTTCCACAAAAGTTCTTATAAGGACTGGTAACTTGGTATAGGGTGCTACGGTACATAGGCTTGAGTGCGGTACAGTCTGCTGTTCTGTAAGGACCGCTATCGGTCCACAATAGATAGGGTTGACGTGCACCACTGCTGACCGCTGCCCTATACTGCAGCAGTCCTTCAGCGGTATAGGGACTGACGCACAGTCTGCTAAACACTAACACACAACCTGCTTGGTCCACAAAAGTTTTTATAAGGACTGGTAACTTGGTATAGGGTGCTACGGTACATAGGCCTGAGTGCGTTACAGTCTGCTGTTCTGTAAGGACCGCTATCGGTCCACAATACATAGGGTTGCCGTGCACTACTGCTGACCGCTGCCCTATACTGCAGCAGTCCTTCATTGGTATAGGGACTGACGTACAGTCTGCTAATCACTAACACACAACCTGCTTGGTCCACAAAAGTTCTTATAAGGACTGGTAACTTGGTATAGGGTGCTACGGTACATAGGCCTGAGTGCGTTACAGTCTGCTGTTCTGTAAGGACCGCTATCGGTCCACAATACATAGGGTTGCCGTGCACTACTGCTGACCGCTGCCCTATACTGCAGCAGTCCTTCAGCGGTATAGGGACTGACGCACAGTCTGCTAAACACTAACACACAACCTGCTTGGTCCACAAAAGTTTTTATAAGGACTGGTAACTTGGTATAGGGTGCTACGGTACATAGGCCTGAGTGCAGTACAGTCTGCTGTTCTGTAAGGACCGCTATCGGTCCACAATACATAGGGTTGCCGTGCACTACTGCTGACCGCTGCCCTATACTGCAGCAGTCCTTCATTGGTATAGGGACTGACGTACAGTCTGCTAATCACTAACACACAACCTGCTTGGTCCACAAAAGTTCTTATAAGGACTGGTAACTTGGTATAGGGTGCTACGGTACATAGGCCTGAGTGCGTTACAGTCTGCTGTTCTGTAAGGACCGCTATCGGTCCACAATACATAGGGTTGCCGTGCACTACTGCTGACCGCTGCCCTATACTGCAGCAGTCCTTCATTGGTATAGGGACTGACGTACAGTCTGCTAATCACTAACACACAACCTGCTTGTTCCACAAAAGTTCTTATAAGGACTGGTAACTTGGTATAGGGTGCTACGGTACATAGGCCTGAGTGCGTTACAGTCTGCTGTTCTGTAAGGACCGCTATCGGTCCACAATACATAGGGTTGCCGTGCACTACTGCTGACCGCTGCCCTATACTGCAGCAGTCCTTCATTGGTATAGGGACTGACGTACAGTCTGCTAATCACTAACACACAACCTGCTTGGTCCACAAAAGTTCTTATAAGGACTGGTAACTTGGTATAGGGTGCTACGGTACATAGGCCTGAGTGCAGTACAGTCTGCTGTTCTGTAAGGACCGCTATCGGTCCACAATACATAGGGTTGCCGTGCACTACTGCTGACCGCTGCCCTATACTGCAGCAGTCCTTCAGCGGTATAGGGACTGACGCACAGTCTGCTAAACACTAACACACAACCTGCTTGGTCCACAAAAGTTTTTATAAGGACTGGTAACTTGGTATAGGGTGCTACGGTACATAGGCCTGAGTGCAGTACAGTCTGCTGTTCTGTAAGGACCGCTATCGGTCCACAATACATAGGGTTGCCGTGCACTACTGCTGACCGCTGCCCTATACTGCAGCAGTCCTTCATTGGTATAGGGACTGACGTACAGTCTGCTAATCACTAACACACAACCTGCTTGTTCCACAAAAGTTCTTATAAGGACTGGTAACTTGGTATAGGGTGCTACGGTACATAGGCTTGAGTGCGGTACAGTCTGCTGTTCTGTAAGGACCGCTATCGGTCCACAATAGATAGGGTTGACGTGCACCACTGCTGACCGCTGCCCTATACTGCAGCAGTCCTTCAGCGGTATAGGGACTGACGCACAGTCTGCTAAACACTAACACACAACCTGCTTGGTCCACAAAAGTTTTTATAAGGACTGGTAACTTGGTATAGGGTGCTACGGTACATAGGCCTGAGTGCGTTACAGTCTGCTGTTCTGTAAGGACCGCTATCGGTCCACAATACATAGGGTTGCCGTGCACTACTGCTGACCGCTGCCCTATACTGCAGCAGTCCTTCATTGGTATAGGGACTGACGTACAGTCTGCTAATCACTAACACACAACCTGCTTGGTCCACAAAAGTTCTTATAAGGACTGGTAACTTGGTATAGGGTGCTACGGTACATAGGCCTGAGTGCGTTACAGTCTGCTGTTCTGTAAGGACCGCTATCGGTCCACAATACATAGGGTTGCCGTGCACTACTGCTGACCGCTGCCCTATACTGCAGCAGTCCTTCAGCGGTATAGGGACTGACGCACAGTCTGCTAAACACTAACACACAACCTGCTTGGTCCACAAAAGTTCTTATAAGGACTGGTAACTTGGTATAGGGTGCTACGGTACATAGGCTTGAGTGCGGTACAGTCTGCTGTTCTGTAAGGACCGCTATCGGTCCACAATAGATAGGGTTGACGTGCACCACTGCTGACCGCTGCCCTATACTGCAGCAGTCCTTCAGCGGTATAGGGACTGACGTACAGTCTGCTAAACACTAATACACAACCTGCTTGGTCCACAAAAGTTCTTATAAGGACTGGTAACTTGGTATAGGGTGCTACGGTACATAGGCTTGAGTGCGGTACAGTCTGCTGTTCTGTAAGGACCGCTATAGGTCCACAATAGATAGGGTTGACGTGCACCACTGCTGACCGCTCACCTATACTGCAGCAGTCCTTCAGCGGTATAGGGACTAAGAGTTTTGTCACAGGGTCATTTAAAAAATGACATGCAGAGGAAGAGGCAGGCCCTTCCGCAGGGGTGGTAGGGGTAGGGCAGGAGCAACAGGCTTGAGCCAAAGTGGGAAGTTGCAGAAGGTGCGTTCAATTACTTTAAAGGATGCACCAGACTTGGTTGAGTGGCTCGCTCAGCCTTACTCTTCTGCACCCTCCTCATCCTCTCGATCTGCACCCTCTTCTTCACTCTCTGCTATGTGCACCCCCAAAGACACTACCACCAACAACACGACCACCACCACCACCACCACATACCTTCCGCTTGAGTCACTGGAATTATTTTCCGATCCATATCAAGAGGACATTTCTGATGCGCAGCCACTCTTGGTATTGGATCAGGAAGAGGAGGTAGCAACAAGCGCTACTCAGCAGTCTGACGCCAGTACCCAGATCAGCCCAAGGAGGAGGTTGGTCCCCGGTGTTGCTGCCTACTCTACTTATAGCGGTGGGGAAGGTGACGTTGATGATGACGTGTCTAGTGATGTCACGTGGGTGCCCACAAGAGAGGAAGAGGAGGGGAGTTCAGAGGGAGATATGGACCAGCAGATAGGGAGGAGAAGCAGCAATGACTTACATTGCACAGCAGGGACAAAGCAGACTGCAAATGTATCAGGAGCGAGTCATCGACCATGTACGGTCACATCTGGCGCTCCCAGGACACCGGCACATGGCTCCGCAGTGTGGGCTTTTTTTAACGTGTCCGCTGCTGACAATAGCGTTGCCATCTGCAATCTTTGCAGTCAACGCGTTAGTCGCGGTAAGCCCAATACTCACCTAGGGACGACCGCCTTAAGAAGGCACATGAGCAGCCATCACCGAGCCCAGTGGGAGCAACGGAACACACAAAGCCACACTGCAGGCTCTCACCGTCCAGCCTCGTCTTCTACTTCTCCTTCTCCTCTCTCCTCACAATTGTCCTCCACTCCACCTTCCATCACGCCAAGCTCACATTTTTCTGCAAAAAGGCAGGCTTCCGTGGGCCTAATGTTTGAGCGTAAAAAAATGATGACGCCGGATAACCCTCTTGCCCAACGGTTGGCGGCTGGCTTGTCAGAACTCATAGCCCGCCAACTACTGCCATATAAACTGGTGGACTCGGAGGCCTTTCGCAAATTTGTGGCCATTGGAACACCACAATGGAAGGTCCCAGGAAGGAAGTATTTCTCAGAGAAGGGCATCCCAGAGCTATATGGCCATGTTCAGCGGCAAGTGAATGTATCTCTGGCACACAGTGTCGGTGCCAAGATACATCTGACCACAGACACGTGGTCTAGCAAACACGGGCAGGGAAGGTATATCAGTTTTACTGCCCACTGGGTGAACCTTCTGACGGCCGTCAAGCATGTAACCCGTGGCACCCGTGTAGATTTGGTTTTACCGCCACGGATTGCATGCAGGCCTGACTCTTCTTCTCCTCCTCCTACTCCATCCTCCTCCCTCTCCTCCTCAGCTGCCTCCTCCTTTTCCGCTGCTAGCGTCTCTTCCACTGCACCGCCCAAGCTCCCCAGAACCTATTCCACATGCCAGGTGAGACGTTGCCATGCCGTGCTGCGTCTGTTGTGCCTGGAAGCAAAGAGCCACACTGGCCCGGCACTCCTTTCAGCTTTGCGTTCACAGGCAGATGAGTGGCTAACACCGCTCAATTTGACAGTTGGTAAAGTGGTGTGTGACAACGGTGCCAATCTGCTTAGCGCATTGAAACAGGGCAAAATCACGCACGTGCCGTGCATGGCACACGTCTTAAACTTGGTCGTGCAGCGATTCCTTGTCAAATACCCTGGGGTCCAGGACATCTTGCGGCAGGCAAGGAAAATCTCGGCCCATTTCAGAAGATCTTACACGGCCATGGCTCGCCTTGCTGACATTCAGCGGCGACACCATCTGCCGGTCAGACGTCTTATTTGCGATTGCCCGACGCGATGGAACTCAACCTTCTATATGCTTGATAGGCTGCTCCAGCAGAAACGTGCAGTTAACGTCTACCTGTATGAACTCTGCGAAAGAAACGGTTCTGGGGAGCTGGGTTTTTTTTCACCGCGCCAGTGGCTGCTCATGCGCGACACATGCAGACTTCTGCGGCCATTTGAGGAGATCACCAAACTGGTCAGTCGCAGCCATGGCGCCATCAGTGACATGGTACCTTATGCCTTCTTTCTGGAGCGTGCATTGCGTCGTGTCATTGATCAGGCTGTGGAGGAGCAGGAGCGGGAAGATGAGGAAGTCGCAATGCTGGATGAATTCCCAGGGGGGGCTACTCTATCTGAGACAAGTCAACAACAGGAGTCTGATGAGGAGTCAGAGGAGGATGGTGCCGGGGCGGATGAGCAGGAGCAAGAAGAGCATGCTTTAAACCTTTCTGGGATCCCTGTTGTGCGAGGATGGGGAGAGGAGAATGAAGAGGACGACATTATCCTGGATGATGAGCAGGAGCCAGGCCACCACACCGCTTCCACTTTAGTGCAAATGGGGGCCTTCATGCTCCAGTGTTTTAATAGGGACCCCCGTATAAAAAGCATGAGGGTCAAGGACCAGTACTGGGTGGCAACGTACTTAGACCCCCGGTACAAACACAAAATGGCGGAAATGTTACCGCCGTCGCAGAGGGCTGTCAGAATGCAGCACTTCCAGGCCTTGCTTCGAGAAATGCTGCATTCTGCTTTTGCGTGCGCTGGCAGAGGAGCAATTCCCACTCCCAGAGAAGGATTTGCGGGTACCAATCCAACAGCGCCTGCAAGAAGAGGCCGGTTTGAAGATGTGTTGGTGACTTCGGATATGAGGTCATTCTTTCAGCCGACCCATCGACAGGTGTCATCCGGATCCAGCATCAGGGAACGCCTAGACCGTCAGGTGTCCGACTACATTGGGTTAACGGCCGATGTGGACGCTCTGAGGAGTGATGAACCCCTAGACTACTGGGTGGGCAGGCTTGACCTCTGGCCAGAGCTTGCCCAATTTGCAATCGAACTGTTGGCTTGCCCCTCATCCAGTGTCCTGTCCGAAAGGACGTTCAGCGCAGCAGGGGGGATTGTGACCGATAAGCGTACTCGCCTAGCTCACCACAGTGTTAACTACCTCACATTTCTAAAAATGAATGAGGCATGGATCTCGGAGGAATTCAACACATGTGATCAGTAGACCATGTATATGTCTATAAACAATTTTTGGAATCAAGCACACAGACCTTCTTAATTCATTTGGCTCACTTCCCTGACCCAAAAAAGCACACCGTACTATATGCCCCTACCCTCCTCTTTGAAGAGGTTGAGCGGTGTCATATTTCTACTGGGGCTGCTTATTATGAGGGGTTCCCACCATCCCTGTGCTGTGCTGACTTCCTCCTGGGTGTTCTTATTATGAGGGGCTCCCACCATCCCTGTGCTGTGCTGACTTCCTCCTGGGGGTTCTTATTATGAGGGGATCACACCATCCCTGTGCTGTGCTGACTTCCTCCTGGGGCTGCTTACGGTGCTGCTGTCAGCGCTGTATGTCACGGAGCTGCTGTCAGCGCTGTATGTCACGGAGCTGCTGTCAGCGCTGTATGTCACGGAGCTGCTGTCAGCGCTGTATGTCACGGAGCTGCTGTCAGCGCTGTATGTCACGGAGCTGCTGTCAGCGCTGTATGTCACGGAGCTGCTGTCAGCGCTGTATGTCACGGAGCTGCTGTCAGCGCTGTATGTCACGGAGCTGCTGTCAGCGCTGTATGTCACGGAGCTGCTGTCAGCGCTGTATGTCACGGAGCTGCTGTCAGCGCTGTATGTCACGGTGCTGCTGTCAGCGCTGTATGTCACGGAGCTGCTGTCAGCGCTGTATGTCACGGAGCTGCTGTCAGTGCTGTATGTCACGGAGCTGCTGTCAGCGCTGTATGTCACGGAGCTGCTGTCAGCGCTGTATGTCACGGAGCTGCTGTCAGCGCTGTATGTCACGGTGCTGCTGTCAGCGCTGTATGTCACGGAGCTGCTGTCAGCGCTGTATGTCACGGAGCTGCTGTCAGCGCTGTATGTCACGGAGCTGCTGTCAGCGCTGTATGTCACGGAGCTGCTGTCAGCGCTGTATGTCACGGAGCTGCTGTCAGCGCTGTATGTCACGGTGCTGATGTCAGTGCTCTGTATTACGGTGCTGCTGTCAGTGCTCTGTATCTCCTGCACCCTCTTGTTTGCCTACCCTGGTCCCTGACCTTCCCTCTCCTCCATTGCCTTCATTAGCTCCATAGTCCTGAATTGTCAGAACAATTTCCCAAATAAAAAAAAAATGCTTGTAGTTATCGATCCCAAATTCACCTCATACATGTATTATGCTATTGTCCAGGTGGTGGGACTACGTGCTACCCCCTAATAATTACCCCGTGGCCGCAAATTCGACCTAAAGGTTTGCGAAATTCGCCTCCCATTGAAGTCAATGGAGCCCGCGGCGAACGGTCGTTTTCGCGAACGTTTGTGTCCGTTCGCGTTTCGCGTTCGCGAAACGTCCCGTCGGAAGTTCGTCCATCACTAAACCTGAGTGAGTGTCTACAATTGTCCCTATCCCTCACATTGGTCCCTATCCTCACGGAGCCCACAATCCAAGGTCCCCATTCATATACTAGGGCCAATTTTGGACAGAAGCCAATTAACCTACCTGCATGTCTTTGGAGTGATCTTCCTTACTCAGAAAAATCATTCAGCGCTTATTGGGATTTCTGATCCTCAGATGGAAATCCGGAAATGTTCCCCCGCCAGCCTCACTGTGTACCCCTTATGGTGACAGATGATCCAGTGCACTGTCTCAGATGGGATGGATGGACGAATCCTCATAGTTAAAATGGGTAAAAAACAGGGAGACTCCTCATAGTGTATTATGGTTTTGACAGTTTTATTTTAAAATTGGTGCACTTATATATAAAACAAAAAATACTGCTGGCCGTCAGTAGTCATAAATCAAAAAATTAAAAAAAGCATCTGTGCAGCAGTGTGTGTGCATCGTTCCTAATGATGCACACACGCTGCTACACAGATGCTTTTTTAATTTTTTTAATTTATGACTGTTTGAAAGATAGCACTAGCTATATTGGAGAGATTTACAGCCAGCAGTATTTTTTTTTATATATAAGTACACTGATTTTAAAATAAAACGGTGAATGTCTGAGCACTGTGCCGTCAGGATCAATCTATCCAGTGTGGAACACACTGGATAGATTGAACGCAATGTGGCATGCATGAATTGTTTGCACAGAAGCCCTTTAGTGATCAATTTATAAACTTTGCACTTCATGAATATAATATATTTTGCACGATTGAATAATATTTTGATTGGATTTTCTGTTCACTTCAAAGGTTTTGCACATGGTCATTTTATTTAGTGCTGCACTTCTACGACATACGTTTTACAATCTGAAGTCCTCTTACATTCATTAGTTCAACACATTTATTTGCTTTTTTGCATTGTACATTCAATTACTGTTTTCCACTTCCTAGTTGAGTAAGGCACTGGGGCACTGGTAATGTATAGCCCTGGCCTCACAGTTGCATCTCGGGAGGTCCACATCAGTGGCCCCCCTCCTTCAAATGATGCAAACCCATAGTTCCAGGAAGTCAAAGGAGGTAGATTCATTTGACCTTAGTGAAAATGACAACCATGAGAAGAATAAGGAGGGAAAGAAAAAAGATATGCAAAGAACAAAAAGCATGCAACCGGTGCCGGTTTGTGCTTAGTTTAAAGCTGGGCCGCACACAGGCTGCAAGGAGGTGAGTAGCAGGAGAGCAGAAAGATAACTGACGCATCATCGTGGGTCCATCTTTATACATACTGAACCGTTATACTGTAGGAGTGGTACCCTGTAGTGTAGTGCACATATGCCGGTTTCCCTGCTCCTGAACTTGAATTCCTGATTCTTAGGGAGGCCATAACGGAGAGATTGCAAGAGACTTTACTATGCACAAAACCCTCACACAGTGGCATGCTGTATCTGGTGGCAGACTAGTGGCACACTGTATCTGGTCACAGGCTATTGGCATGCTGCATCTGGGGGCAGGCTAGAGGCATGCTGCATCTAGTGGCAGGCTACAGGCAAGCTGCATCTGGTGGCTGTAGTGGATGGCTAGTGGCAAGCTGCAGCTGGAAACTGTAGTGACATGCTGCATCTGATGGCTGTGGTGGCAGGCTAGTGGCACGCTTCATCTGGTAGCTGTGGTGGCAGGCTGAATCTGGTGGCTATGGGGGCATGCTAGTGAGAGGCTGCATCTGGTGGCTGTGGTGGCAGGCTAGTGGCATGCTTCAACTGGTGGCTGTGGTTGCATGCTGCATCTGGTGGAAGTTATGGCAGGCTACCTCTGGTGGCTGCAGTGGCAGGCTAGTGACACACTGCATTTGGTAATTATAGTGGCACTCTGCATCTGGTGGCTGCAGTGGCATGCTGCATCTGGTTGCTGTGGTGAGAGTCTAGTGACACACTGCATCTGATGGCTGTGATGGCAGGCTAGTGGCACGCTTCATCTGGTAGCTGTGGTGGCAGGCTGAATCTGGTGGCTGTGGTAGCAGGCTAGTGAGACACTGCATCTGGAGGCTGTGGTGGCAGGCTAGTGGCACGCTTCATCCGGTGGCTGTGGTGGCACGCTGTATCTGGTGGCAGTTATGGCAAACTACCTCTGGTGGCTGTGGTGGCAGGCTAGTGACATACTGCACCTAGTAACTGTAGTGGCACTCTGCATTGGGTGGCTGCAGTGGCATGTTGCATCTGGTGGCAGTTATGGCAGACTACCTCTGGTGGATGTGGTGGCAGGCTAGTGACACACTGCATTTGGTAACTGTAGTGGCACTCTGCATCTGGTGGCTGCAGTGACACACTGCATCTGATGGCTGTGGTGGCAGGCTAGTGGTACGTTTCATCTGGTAGCTGTGGTGGCAGGCTAGTGAGTTGCTGCATCTAGTTGCTGGCTAGTGGCATGCTTCACCTGGTGGATGTGGTGGCATGCTGCATCTGGTGGCAGTTATGGCAGACTACCTCTGGTGGTTGTGGTGGCAGGCTAGTGGCAGGCCATCTGGTGGCTGTGTGTCTTTATATGGCCATTTGTATAGTGACTTTATTGCAATAATACGGAGTTAGATATATTATTTAAGAGTATATGTTTACAGAGGCTCTCCCCCTTCATTGATATGTAAATAAACCAGTTGCATAGGTTTTGGAGCTGAGCAGAGGAAGTTGGTAGGCAGGAAGTTGGTGAGAGGGACTTGGGGAGTTTTTATAAGAAACATGTGTTCGGCGGGAGATGTTTTTGGGAGGACAATGAGGAAAGACATGGATACTAGGAGCTGGAGAGTTTTGGAGATGCTTTTGAAGGACATTACATCTTAAACCCTAAGTTGAGTAACGGTTTTTTATATTTGTAGGCATATTTTTGTAAGCTATGAGTTGTGTTGTATTGTTTATTCTAATATAAAACAAAGACAATTCCATAGCTCACCAACCAGTCTGCTGACCAACCAAATTAACCCGTCTAACGGCCTGTTAAAAGCAGGGGTTTAGTTAGCACACATTTGCTTTGTTTATTCTACAGTTGTATGTGCAGCTTTCCTGTTTAATAAAACATTGATACACTACAGAAGTCTAAACTTTACTGCAAGAACCATAATAGATAGGCAAAAGCAAAACACTGGCTAGGCTAGTGGTATGCTGCATCTGGTGGCAAACTAGTGGCAAGCTGCATCTGGTGGCAGGCTACAGTGGCATGTGACGAGCTGCATCTGGTGGCAAGAAAACTAGCCAAGGGCTCCCACTGTTTCTGCATTATGGTGAGTTGAACTATTTCATTATAAAGTACAATGTAATAATACAAAATAATGTGCTTCAATTTCCCCGACACCATATCAACCACGATGCTGGGATGATTGAAGCGCTAGCAACATCACCACCTCAAACCTAAATGCTACACATTTAGGACATATTCACATTTATAGCAGCCGGTGACCACACTGGCGCAAATGCACTGTGTTCTGAATGAATGGCACACTGGAGTATGCCGTCCATTGATAACATTGTGCCACTACCGTGACTCTTGTGCGCATGCGTAGGAGTGATATAATCGCAGTCCAGCCATTCAAACAACTGGAGAGCATGAACCCAGGAGGATGGGTGAAGATGGAAGTGCTGACAGAGGTGACAGCAGGCCACTGGGGAGATCCTTTTAAGGTAAGTTTGTCGCAATGTGCGGAGCATACTAGCACACTATTATTTAAATCGCCCAGATGCCCACATTTTTTTTTTTTGTTCTAGGATTTTACTACTGCTTTTACAATCTGTGCAACTTGTCCTGATTGGTGCTGCTATCACTTTGCTCAGCCAGCACTGAACACTGGAGAGAGAGCTCAGGAAGCAGAATGTTAGGTGAGAGAATAAGGTATTTTAAAGCGTTTCCAATGAAAAATCGCACAAATATACTAGGTTTACGGAACTATAAAAAGATGTGAGACTTCAGTTGGACTTGATTTGTTTTCCTCTTCTTAGAACTATGTGGCTCTTGAATTTCTAGCAACCATCTGCATTGTCCCACAGTCTCAATAGCCGTGCACCTGAAACCTTATAATTACTGCTAGAAATGACTTCATAGTGAGAGAACAGGTTACCCCAGATATTATTCACATGGGTGTTTAATTTCCCTTCTCCTGTGAATTATGAATTACAGCTCTGAATTTGTAGTATTGCCTCATCCCCTTAAATCTCCGTCAGGGTGTAACTACTATCCATGTGTGGGAATCTTTGTGCGGTTCATTCTTGCTGTTGTCGGGATGGGTTCTTCAACTACAATCAATGGAAGGCTGCTCCTGAAAGTATTATGTAATAAAGTATTACTGATTTCTCATATCAATTAGCAGCTAATTACACTCTAAAGTGACTATTTGTGCATTTATAGATATTCATTACAATTCTCTAGTATGTAAAATTAAGTGAGATTATTAGTGAGAACATTGAGTGTATAATCTGACTTGGTTACAAATTGTTAGGTATCCGCACACAGAGGGAGATGGATATACAAAAACAAAAAAAAAAAAAACGTTTGCAGGCAGCACAGGATTGAGTTTTTGCAACTCCGTGGTCATCAGTCTAATTACCACAAGAGGCACCATTTTATGCAGTTTTTATGTTCTGTATGTATGTGGGTTTCCTCTGGGTGCTCTGGTTTCCTCCCACCGTCCAAAATATACATTAACCAACTTCCACCCAGTTTGATTGCAGTGCAAGTGTTTATTTTACTGTGATAGAGATACAGACTGCTAGCACCCAACACATACTGTGCATGTATAAAATGTAAATGTGTTCACTATGACAAGTAGAGATTTGTTAGACAATCTCTAAGTAATGTAGGCCTCATGCACAAGGACATATATATATTTTTGCACCTACATGCTGAAGTTGGCAGAAAAAAATGTAATCTTTTTTCACTTGCGTTTATGTGTGTTAAAGTGATTGTAGGAAAAAATTTTACTACAAAAAAAAAAAAAAACAAGCATATTATACTTACCTGCCCTGTGCAGTGGTTTTGCACAGCGCAGCCTTGATCCTCCTCCTCTGGGGTTCCCCCGCTGGCACTTTGGGCCCCTCTTCCTTGCCGGGTTCTTTGGAGCAAGCATGTACGAGTGCCCCCCATAGCAAACAGCTTGCAATGGGGGCACTCGTGCGTGCTTGCTCCCAAGCCAGCTCCCTGCATCCATAAGATATGGAGAGCATGGCTCAGCCCCACCCTCTGCTCCCACCTCACTGGCTGTGATTGACAGCAGTGGGGGCCAATGGCTGACATCAGCAGGCAACTCAGCCCATCCCCCTTCCCTCGACAGTGCTCAGAGCGGGCTGACGTCAGCGAGCATCTCGGCTCTTCCTTGTGCAGTGCTCAGAGCGGGCTGACGTCAGCAAGCATCTCGGCTCTTCCCTCTGCAGTGCTCAGAGCGGGGCTGACGTCAGCAGGCATCTCGGCTCTTCCCTCTGCAGTACTCAGAGTGGGGCTGATAGCAGGCATCTCAGCCCCTCCCTCTGCAGTGCTCAGAGTGGGGCTGACATAAGCAGGCATCTCGGCCTTCCACCTGCAGTGCTCGGAGAGGGGCTGACATCAGCAGGCATCTTGGCCTTCCATCTGCAGTGCTCGGGGCAGGGCTGACAGCAGGCATCTCAGCCCCTCCCTCTGCAGTGCTCAGAGCGGGACTGACATCAGCAGGCATCTCGGCCTTTCATCTGCAGTGCTCGCGGGACTGACAGCAGGCATCTCGGTTCCTCCCTCTGCAGTGCCCAGAGTGGGACTGACATCAGTAGGCATCTCAGGCCCCTCCCCCTGCAGTGCCCGGATCGGAACTATCATCAGCAGGCATCTTGGCCCCTCCCTCTGCAGTGCTTGGAGTGGGGCTGACGCCAGCAGGCATCTCGGCCCCTCTCTCTGCAGTGCTCAGAGCGGGCTGACATTAGCAGGCATCTTGGCCCCTCCCTCTGCAGTGCTGAGAGCGGGGATGATGCCAGCAGGCCCCTCCCTCTGCAGTGCTTAGATCTTGGCCTCTCCCTCTGCATTGCTTGGAGTGGGGCTGACGCCAGTGGGCATCACAGCCCTTTCCTCTGCAATGCTCGGAGCCGCTAAAAAGAGCTCTGACGGATCACATGGGTGCCCAGCAGCACTGTAAGGTATTTTCGATAAAGTTACAAAGGGAGACTCACTGGACATTATATAATATTTTTACAAAACGGATTACATATTTTTTGGATTAGTGATGTCATAATGATGACAGTGGGAGAGGGGGAGAGAAGACAGGGGACATAGATGAGACATCCTGAAAATAAGCCCTAGTATGTTTTTTGTAGCAGAAATTAACATAAGACCGGGTCTTATTTTTGGAGAAACACGGTACTATTAGGGGAGCTGAGGGGGAAGTTACACACTATAGGTTTGAAGAATGCATTAAGGTAAAACAACCTTCAGCCTTTACAATGACTTTAATGTATTCTGGTCATAATTGGGGGTTGTAAAACTCCATTAACATCAAACCAGAGTCTGTTAATAGCTATGGTAAAATCGTTTTAAAACAGTCTAGGAATGATTTAAAGCTATACACCCTGATCTGGTATTTTTTTTCCTGCAAGAAACAAAATCTTTTCATATTCCATAAACCCATTCCTGAGATGATTAAATTACATTCATAACACACATTTACCCCAATGTATAAGAAAATCACAATCAAGTAGGTTGCAGACATGCCTAGGCTATAATGTCAGGAAAACGGATGTGACCCATTACATCTCCTAAGGGGAACATGTATACTATCATATGTTGCCTATCAAATTGGTATTTAATTCTAATCATTAATACAACGGTTGTCAGATTGTAAAAAAAAATTGTCATCTGGAAATTTTGATACAGTTAGAAATCACTTCCCTCAGCACACCCCTTTGATTGCAGCTCATTAGCTTTCATTGACATCAAAACTGTGAAATATATAAATATTAAACCCTAAAGGCGAACATTCATTATATTACAGCTTACCAATTCTCAGATGCCATGCATTTATTTGTTTTCTTTTTTTAGTTTTTCTTTCCTTTATTTTCACCTAATGATCTGAATAGTAAGTCTGTTGTTTTTCAACAGAGCAAGCTTTTCTGCAGATGTAGCTGTTAGAGGGTTGTGACAAACCATTTACTAATGACAGGGGTGCTTACAATATTTAGCTTTTATTTATCTATGTAAAACCTTTATCCCAAAAGGAAAAAAAAAAAAACAGCAATTTGCTGTTGCTACTTATAAAGTGTTAGCTGGAGTTTGGCTAAAATTTGGTAGTGTATCTGAATCTGCTAGTACATCTAACACTCCTCTCCCCCAAGACTAAAAATGCTGCTGTCTAAAGGTGCTCCCTGTGCTCTTTTATCCAGAGTGGGGGCACTCTAATACAGGAGGTGTGTTACTGGTATTACTAGGTGAAAACAGGTGGAAAAAAAGTCTAAAAAAATAAAATGAATGCAGCCACCACATTTAATGAGAGGTAAGTTGTAATATACACATTATTGTCAAAAGTATTGGCACACCTGCCTTTATACGCACATGAACTTTAATGGCACTCCAGTCTTAGTCCATAGGGTTCAATATTGAGTTGGCACACCCTTTGCAGCTATAACAGCTTCAACTCTTCTGGGAAGGCTGTCCACAAGGTTTAGGAGTGTCTATAGGAATTTTTGATCATTCTTCTAGAAGCGCATTTGTGAGGCCAGGCACTGATGTTGGATGAGAAGGCCTGGCTCGCAGTCTTCGCTCTAATTCATCCCAAAGGTATTCTATTAGGTTGAGGTCAGGAATCTGTGCAGGCCAGTCAAGTTCCTCCACCCCAAACTCGCTCATCATGTCTTTATGGACCTTGCTTTGTGCACTTGTGCGCAGTCATGTTGGAACAACAAAGGGCCACCCCCAAACTCTTCCCACAAAGTTGGGAGCATGAAATTGTCCAAAATGTCTTTGTATGATGTCTTAAGAGTTCCCTTCACTGGAACTAGGGGGCCAAGCCCAACCCCTGAAAAACAACCCCACACCGTAATCCCCCCTCCACCAAATGATTTGGACCAGTGCACAAAGCAAGGGCCATAAAGACATGGATGAGCGAATTTGGGGTGTAGGAACTTGAAAGGCCTGCACAGTTGATCAGGTCGGACACAGCTGCTCATAAATTGGTATAAAGGGCCAATCACAACAGCGCTTTACCATGTGCTCAGCTGTGTCCAATCATAGCTGATCACATGTAAACACACTTGTCAGTTATCGGCATTCCTTTCCTCATGTGCTGCACAACAGGAGGAGAGGAGAGCCGGTAGCCGGAAATTGTGACAGGGGACTTTTACACTGATAATCAGGGCACTGATCACCAGTGTCCTGATTATCAGTGCAGCCCTAACCAGTGTCACCTATCAGTGTCCATCAATGCTGCCTATCAGTGTCACATATCAGGGCAGCCTCATCAGTGCCTTCTCATCAGTGCCTCCTAATCAGTGCCCATCAGTGCTTCCTCATCAGTGCCCATCATTGCAGCCTCATCAGCGTACACCAGCGAAGGAGAAAAACATTTATTTTTTCTAAATTTTTGATCTTTTTTGTTTGATAGCAAAAAAAAACAGAGTTAATACCACTAAAAGTAAGCTCTATCTGTTTTTTTAAAAAAATGATAAAAAAAAATTGAATGGGTGCAGTGTTGCATGACCACACAATTGTCATTCAAAGTGTGACAGCACTGAAAGCTAAAAACTGGCTTGGGCAGGAGGGGGGTGAAAGCGCCCGGTATTGAAGTGGTTGAGATTCACTCGCTCTAATTGTCCCAATCACCAATGTCACCAGGAATGAAATGCAGTTCCACAATTTTGAGTTGTCACCAGAACAGGGACAGGTGGGAAATCTTCCAAAAAGTGACAGCTGTCTAAAACTGTTTTTTTCCCTCACATTGAAAAGATATGATTTTACATCCTGATGATGATTACATTCTGTCTGCAGAACAGGAAGGGAAATACTTTTGTTAACATGCACATTCTGTTGGCACCTTATAGGAATAGGGGGCATAAAAGCAACATTATTTGGATGATCAAATTTGAAACAAATTAGGGCTCTATTCAACATCGGTGTATGATCAGTTGGGCACAGGTGTCAAACACAAGGCCCGCGGGCTGAATCCGGCCCTCCAGGCCATTTCGTATCAATATATTTTTATTTTCATAACAAGTGAAAGACATCAGTATACCAAGATATAACGAGCCCTGAGCCCTGAGTCCACCAACAAGGCCATATGCATAACAAATAAGTGCAGAAGTGTCATAAATTCATTTTCTACATTTGTCAAATAAAGTATACAATGTGAATTGGACAAAGTAGCCTCGTGTCCAGAGAGGTTTCAGTGTTCAGCATGCAATGAACCAGGCTGGAGGGGTTATGGGGGGGGTTTCGCTACCCCAGTAGGGATCCTCCAGGCCATTTCATGTGGCTCTCGCGCCTTTCCTGCAGCTGCAGGAGAGCTCCAGCCCTACTCTGGTCCTAACAGCAGCATAAAGAAAGGGGGTGCACTATGATGTAAGGGAGAGTGATGGACTCAACTTCTGATGGTGGGGTGGCCCTTGACATCTAATGTAAGGGGAGGGGATGCACTGGACATCTAATCTTACAGATACAACCGGCCCTTTTTGAGGGCAATCCTAATGCTTATGCGGCCCACAATGAAAATGAGTTTGACATCCCTGAGCTAGGAGTTCCTGAACTGCAATCATTATGTGAGCGAAGGTATGTGCTCACATGAGGGCTGCCATCCAATTGTATCCCAAGGTTTATGCCTGCTCTTGTTTATTTTATTTAGTGAACAAGCTTTAATTGTCTGCTTCTGTGGGACTTTGACCACTCTACCTAGGCTCTATAATCTGATGCATAAATCCTAGGAGATTCTGAGAACCAATTCACACACATAAAGGATCCTCAAAAGGTGGCTGCTATAGTGTAAAAGCTCAATTCAGCATTGTTTATGGAGACTTAGGCACGCGTACACACGGGCGGATTGTCTGCCCAACTAAGTTCGGCAGACAATCCGACAGACAGTCCGTTCAAAATTAGCATGAAGGACTTGACCACACACGATGAGCAGACAGTCCGCTGAAAGCGTGCGTGATGACGTGTACAGCACGTACGACGGGACTAGAAAAACGACGTCCTATACACTGCAATGCAACCTTCGGCCGTGTAAACCCTTTCTGAGCATGCGCCATACTTAGTCCGTCCAACTTGCCTACACACGAGCGGACTGTCCGCTGAAACCAAGTTTGGACGGACAAAACCAAGTTTGAACGGACTGTCTTACGGAAATTCCGTAAGACTTTGTTCGTCAGACTGTCCGCTGAAAAAGTCCGCTGAAGCCCACACACGAGCGGATTGTCCGCTGAAACACTGTTCAGCGGACTAAGTTGGGCAGACAGTCCGCCCGTGTGTACGCGGCCTTACACCTCTCTTCAAGAAGAAAAACATGAAAAATTGAATTCAGTGAAATGTGGCCATACTTTATATATGTCAAAAGAAGCCGATAATCAAATAAGATTTATGCTGAGCTCTCTATAAAACAAAATAAAGCTCACTCCATTCTCAACCTCACTTGACTTCTCTCAAGCCTAATTTTATACAATCATCCCATTTGCTATTACCCACAGCCCCAGATCGCTCCCAGTTGTATACGTTTTATGAAATAATGTTAGAATTATTTAAGTGATAAAAATGAAAATAGTCTTGAGATCGTTGAATGATGATCCTTAATATGTTGGATACATTTAGCAATAGTAGATTCAAGAAATACCATTTACATAACACAATTACAGAAGGGATTGCACAATTTCTTTCTGGGGCCTTGTGGAATGATAGATGCTAGTGGAAGATTTCAGAATGATTAATGACACATCATTTTACTTCTCATCATCTGTCTCTGACATTTCTTCTAGATGGGTAAACAAAAAAGTAAAGACAGTAAAATGTTAAGTCATAGACATGGCTGATAGCCCTTGGAAGTATTTCCTAGTGACATTTTTCATTTAAAGTAAAAAAATCTCACGGCTCAGAGAGTCAAATTATTTTGCTCGTTCAAAGCTCATAATTGTTAGGGCTGCAATAAAAGCAAAAGAGCAAAAAATTGCTTATTTTCATGATTCTGTTAATTCTGTAACATTTGCATAATAAACTAAACAATAAAATTGATTAAATAAAAACTGCCTGTTTGCATACTCAACCATATATTGATCAAATATTTTATTTACTGCTTAATCAATCTTTGGTTCTGTCAGATTTCTTTACAGGTTATGCTGGTTGAAACATCTTCAGAACAAGGCACTTCCAGGAGTGTCCGATGCCTGGTTCCTCTCTGCACACTATGGTTCTTTTCTGTTGCATCCAGATCAGCCTTTTTCAACTGGGGTGCCTTGAGGTTTCTTCAGGGGTACCTTGACAAAATGCCTAAAAATTGTCCAAAAATTGTATACAAGCCAGTGTGTGGATGAATCCTGCCATTTAGTTACACCAAGCCACAGTTTTTCACAGTGCACCATTACAACCTTCTAGGTGCCGGTGTTCTGACAAAAACTGTCCCGCCATCTGATAGTGCTTGCCCCGTACTGCGCAGGTGCAGTGCTCGCGCAGTACAGAGGACAAGGAGACTCCGAAAGTCTCCGAAGATGAACAGTGCCTGCTTACTTGCTAGTACCTTCTGCCCCAAGTCCAGGTTCAAGCCCCACCATACAATTGGACAAACGGTAGCACTTAGTAACAGGGCCCCTCGCTGGCTCGCTTCGTTCGCCACGCTTCGAGCATGGCCTCGCTTCGCTCAGCAATTTGACCCTTCTCATCAGCATTGGGGCACATTAGCTGAGTGATGGAGAAAAACTGAGGGAGAAGAGAAACACCAGAATACTAGTCAGTACCAGTTTTCAAAAGTGTATTTGCTTTGGAAGAATAACTCAAATCTAATGTTGGGCGTCCTACCTGTGTGGATGTTGCTGCATTATGTAAAACTATTAGAATAATTTTTATATTTTGGGGGTGCCTCAAGATTGTTCATCATTTTTAAAGGGTGTCTTGACTGAATGCCAGATGCAGAAAGTGTTTCAGCCAGCTCATGAAGACAAATCAATGGAATTGGCAGTGGAAAGGGTAAGTATTAACTTTTCTTTTCCTTGTAGGTATGCCTTTGATTTTGAGTTTTAAATATGTGACAGAGTAAGTTTAAGGTGAACCTGTGCTATGTCCATGCACTGCAAACCAACAGGTTCACTTAACTGCCACTCTCCCCAGCTACTAGGTAGTTATGCTCCCCTTCCGTTCATAACTCCTTCAGCCACTTGGAGAAAAAAGGAAAAACTTGTCACTTTTGGAATGGAGAGAATGTAAGTCACTCCCACAACACAGTGCAGCCAATTGCCAGACACCAGTAATATCACATGGGACTGGAGTAGGGAAAGAGTATCCACCTCTGTAAGCTGTGATCAGAACATTGAAGTTGCGATAGGACTTCTTCTCTTGGATCCAATGGGCAAACAGAGAGGCAGGTAAGTATTATCAGATTAGTGTCTACACTATTGGCCATTTAAAAGGTCATTCCACCTAAAAGCTATATATTAGAAATAAAAAAACGTGGAAAACCCACACTAGAGTCAGCTATCTGCATTTGCCCAGGCTTATCTCACTGATACATTTCACTCCCAATGAACCTAATCTAGAGTGAAATGCATTAAAGTTAGGAGCCCAGGTGGGTATTGTAGTTGTATCTAAGTCAATAATGTTTTTACAAATTGGGTCATAATCCCTTGTTTGCATGTGGAGAGGGAACAGGCAGGGGCAAACCAAATAAGCACGTGGAGCTGGTGGATCTAGAAATATGTGAGATTGAAGACGAGTGATTGTATCAGAGGTCTATATTTTATAGGTGGAGTTGGTAGGTCTGAGTCAACTAATAACTTATATCTCTTAAAGGCTCAAGCAGCTAATTAATCTGCTATAGTTTCCACCATTGTTATAGCTAGGATTTTTTCCAGCTTTTCATAGCACAAATGATATTACAAATTGATATATAATACTTCAGGAAACCTACCCTGTAAGGGATAGTTACAGTCTTCAAAATGTTTTAAGGAATCAACGTGAAAGCGATCTGCACAGTGATAGCACTTTTTTTATACAAACGTGTATATATATATATATATATATATATATATATATATATATATATATATATATATATATATATATATATATATATATATATATATATATATATATATATATATATAATTTATATTTACAGTATTTCATAAAAGTGAGTACACCCCTCACATTTTTGTAAATATTTTATTCTATCTTTTCATGTGACAACACTGAAGAAATTACACTTTGTTACAATGTAAAGTAGTGAGTGTACAGCTTGTATAACAGTGTAAATTTGCTGTCCCCTCAAAATAATTCAACACACAGCCATTATTGTCTAAACCGCTGGCAACAAAAGTGATTACACACCTAAGTGAAAATGTTCAAATTGGGACCCAAGTGTCGATATTTTGTGTGGCCACCATTATTTTCCAGCACTGCCTTAACCATCTTGAACATAAAGTTCACCAGAGCTTCACAGGTTCCCATTGGAGTCCTCTTCCACTCCTCCATGACGACATCACAGAGCTGGTGGATGATAGAGACCATCCACCTTCCATTTGAGGATGCCTAACAGTTGCTCAATAAGGTTTTGGTCTGGAGACATGCTTGGCCAGTCCATTACCTTTACCTTCAGCTTTATTAGCAAGTCATGTTGGAATGTTGGAACACTGTCCTACGGCCCAGTCTCCAAAGGGAGGGGCTCATCCTCTGCTTCAGTATGTCACAGTAAATGTTAGCATTCATGGTTCCCTCAATAAATGCAAGCTCCCCAGTGCCGGCAGCACTCATGCAGCCCCAGACCATGACACTCCTACCACCATGCTTGACTGTTGGCAAGACACACTTGTCTTTGTACTCCTCACCTGGTTGCTGCCACACAAGCTTGACACCATCTGAACCAAATACGTTTATCTTGGTCTCATCAGACTACAGGACATGGTTCCAGTAATCCATGTCCTTAGTCTGCTTGCAGGCTTTCTTGTGCACCATCTTTAGAAGAGGCTTCCTTCTGGGATGACAGCCATGCAGACCAAATTGATGCGGTGTGTGGCTTATGGTCTGAGCACTGACAGGCTGACCCCCCCACCCCCTCAACCTCTGCAGCAATGCTGGCAGCATTCATACGTCTATTTCCCAAAGACAACCTCTGAATATGACGCTGAGAACGTGCACTCAACTTCTTTGGTCGACTATGGCGAGGCCTGTTCTGAGTGTAACCTGTCCTGTTAAACCGCTGTATGGTTTTGGCCACCATGCTGCAGCTCAGTGTCAGGGTCTTGGCAATCTTCTTATAGCCTAGGCCATCTTTATGTAGAGCAACAATTCTTTTTTTCAGATCCTCAGAGAGTTCTTTGCCATGCGGTGCCATATTGAACTTCCAGTTACCCGAGAGAGTGAGAGCAATAACACCAAATTTAACATGCCTGCTCCCCATTCACACCTGAGGCCGTGTAACACTAACGAGTCACATGACACCGGGAGGGAAAATGGCTAATTGGGCCCAATTTTGACATTTTCACTTAGGGGTGTACTCACTTTTGTTGCCATTGTAGCAAAGTCTAATTTCTTCAGCGTTGTCACATTAAAAGATAAAATATTTACAAAAATGTGAGGGGTGTACTCACTTTTGTGAGATACGGTGTGTGTGTGTACGTATATGTATGTGTATATATCTATATATTATATATATATATATATATATATATATATATATATATATATATATATATATATATATATATATATATATATATATATATAGATATATATATCTATATATATATATATTGGTCATATTTGCTTTTACATATGCATTCTGGCTGTTCCTTTGACCATTATGTGATCAAGACTGTCTACATTTTCCTATGCATTAAGGTGAAACAACATCGCCCCCCATCCTCCACCCCCGTTTTACTTGCCTGAGCCCTGGAATTTCCCACGGTGGAGACGCCCACTCTTTCCCTGCCCAGGGTTCTCGGCTCTTGATTGGATAGATTGATAGCAGTGCAGCCATTGGCTCCTGCAGCTGTCAATAAAATCCAATGACATGACATGGCATCGGGGAGTGGGGCCAAGTCCAGCATTCTGTGTCTGAATGCTGGACTTGGGAGCGTGCCCGCAAGGTAACCCCCCGAGAGTGTGCTTGCCACTCTTTGCAAAATGAACTGCACAGTGGAGATAAGTATGACATATTTGTTATTTAAAAGAAAAAAATGTAAGCTTTACAATCACTTTAAGATCAAATTCAATGAAGATGTCAATGTGTATGCAACATTTTGAACATTGAAAATGCAAGCAAATCTGTTTGCTCTGTTTATGTGTATTGACTCTCTTTGTGTATGTTATGACTGTTATATTGTATAATAAAAGCATGAACAGCCACATACACAATAGTAAAGAGACCATTTCAATGAATTAAAGATACATGCTTTATTAAAACTGGAATACAATTTGACTATTTTAGTTTTACAACCATGAAAAGCCTATTTGTTGATTACATGTGTTACATCTATGGTTCTCACTTTACAAGTATGACAAATCCAGTATTGTCTGGAATCATCCGTAAAAAGTCCCCCTCTGGCACTCTTTGTACTCTGTTGCTGAGTATCGCTTTGCTTTCGCAGTCGTCCCCTGCAAATTGTGCAGCTGATTTGCGGCTTGCTTGTACATGCAGCTTGGCATTATTCCTCTCTCTGAATGAGCCTAAAGAATCGTGATGGAACAAGCTTGCCTCAGAAGGGCAAATAGTCATTAACATAATAAGTTAAACTTGCCCTGGAGGTTTTAGGCAGAGACATTTGTTTAACACATTCAGCAGGGGAAATTATGCATGTTATTGAATTGCAAAATGAGTATATTTTAATGAGAACGTTTGGCTAAGAAGTCTTCAGGAACAAGTTTAGAAAGGAAAGAATTGAAGTAATATAGTTATGAGAATTGACATAATTTTGTGTAAGGACGCCAACAAATGTAATTCTTAATATACTTCCAAAGTGCCAGGCCACTTAAAATTTATTTTTAAGTTTGGAATAAATTCTAGTACTCACATATCAACTTTATATATCTCATAGGTTCTTATAGGGTGTTCTCAGCTCTTGAGTTTCCAGTTTCGCCCACCTGCCATGGTCATTGCTAGTGATGGACGAACTTCCGACGGGACGTTTCGCGAACGCGAAATGCGAACGGACCCAAACGTTCGCGAAACCGAACGTTCGCCGCGGGCCCCATTGACTTCAATGGGAGGCGAACTTTGCAAACCTTCATGTCGAATTTGCGGCCACGTGGTAATTATTAGGGGGTAAAACGTAGTCCCACCATCTGGACAATGACATAATACATGTATGAGGTGAATTTGGGATCGATAACTACAAGCATTTTTATTTTATTTGGGAAATTGTTCTAACAATTCAGGACTATGGAGCTAATGAAGGCAATGGAGGAGAGGGAAGGTCAGGGACCAGGGTAGGCAAAGAAGAGGGTGCAGGAGATGATCACCAGCAGCGTGACATACCGGAATGACACATGCACCGTGATAGAGGCATCTGACAGCAGCACCGTAATACAGAGCACTGACAGCAGCACCGTGACATACAGCGCTGACAGCAGCACCGTGACATACAGCGCTGACAGCAGCACCGTGACATACAGCGCTGACAGCAGCACCGTGACATACAGCGCTGACAGCAGCACCGTGACATACAGCGCTGACAGCAGCACCGTGACATACAGCGCTGACAGCAGCACCGTGACATACAGCGCTGACAGCAGCACCGTGACATACAGCGCTGACAGCAGCACCGTGACATACAGCGCTGACAGCAGCACCGTGACATACAGCGCTGACAGCAGCACCGTAAGCAGCCCCAGGAGGAAGTCAGCACAGCACAGGGATGGTGTGATCCCCTCATAATAAGAACCCCCAGGAGGAAGTCAGCACAGCACAGGGATAGTGTGATCCCTTCATAATAAGAACCCCCAGGAGGAAGTCAGCACAGCACAGGGATATCATAAGCAGCCCCAGTAGAAATATGACACCGCTCAACCTCTTCAAAGAGGAGGGTAGGGGCATATAGTACGGTGTGCTTTTTTGGGTCAAGGAAGTGAGCCAAATGAATTAAGAAGGTCTGTGTGCTTGATTAAAAAAATAGTTTATAGACATATACATGGTCTACTGGTCACATGTGTTGAATTCCTCCGAGATCCATGCCTCATTCATTTTTAGAAATGTGAGGTAGTTAACACTGTGGTGAGCTAGGCGAGTACGCTTATCGGTCACAATCCCCCCTGCTGCGCTGAACGTCCTTTCGGACAGGACACTGGATGAGGGGCAAGCCAACAGTTCGATTGCAAATTGGGCAAGCTCTGGCCAGAGGTCAAGCCTGCCCACCCAGTAGTCTAGGGGTTCATCACTCCTCAGAGCGTCCACATCGGCCGTTAACCCAATGTAGTCGGACACCTGACGGTCTAGGCGTTCCCTGATGCTGGATCCGGATGACACCTGTCGATGGGTCGGCTGAAAGAATGACCTCATATCCGAAGTCACCAACACATCTTCAAACCGGCCTCTTCTTGCAGGCGCTGTTGGATTGGTACCCGCAAATCCTTCTCTGGGAGTGGGAATTGCTCCTCTGCCAGCGCACGCAAAAGCAGAATGCAGCATTTCTCGAAGCAAGGCCTGGAAGTGCTGCATTCTGACAGCCCTCTGCGACGGCGGTAACATTTCCGCCATTTTGTGTTTGTACCGGGGGTCTAAGTACGTTGCCACCCAGTACTGGTCCTTGACCCTCATGCTTTTTATACGGGGGTCCCTATTAAAACACTGGAGCATGAAGGCCCCCATTTGCACTAAAGTGGAAGCGGTGTGGTGGCCTGGCTCCTGCTCATCATCCAGGATAATGTCGTCCTCTTCATTCTCCTCTCCCCATCCTCGCACAACAGGGATCCCAGAAAGGTTTAAAGCATGCTCTTCTTGCTCCTGCTCATCCGCCCCGGCACCATCCTCCTCTGACTCCTCATCAGACTCCTGTTGTTGACTTGTCTCAGATAGAGTAGCCCCCCCTGGGAATTCATCCAGCATTGCGACTTCCTCATCTTCCCGCTCCTGCTCCTCCACAGCCTGATCAATGACACGACGCAATGCACGCTCCAGAAAGAAGGCATAAGGTACCATGTCACTGATGGCGCCATGGCTGCGACTGACCAGTTTGGTGATCTCCTCAAATGGCCGCAGAAGTCTGCATGTGTCGCGCATGAGCAGCCACTGGCGCGGTGAAAAAAAACCCAGCTCCCCAGAACCGTTTCTTTCGCAGAGTTCATACAGGTAGACGTTAACTGCACGTTTCTGCTGGAGCAGCCTATCAAGCATATAGAAGGTTGAGTTCCATCGCGTCGGGCAATCGCAAATAAGACGTCTGACCGGCAGATGGTGTCGCCGCTGAATGTCAGCAAGGCGAGCCATGGCCGTGTAAGATCTTCTGAAATGGGCCGAGATTTTCCTTGCCTGCCGCAAGATGTCCTGGACCCCAGGGTATTTGACAAGGAATCGCTGCACGACCAAGTTTAAGACGTGTGCCATGCACGGCACGTGCGTGATTTTGCCCTGTTTCAATGCGCTAAGCAGATTGGCACCGTTGTCACACACCACTTTACCAACTGTCAAATTGAGCGGTGTTAGCCACTCATCTGCCTGTGAACGCAAAGCTGAAAGGAGTGCCGGGCCAGTGTGGCTCTTTGCTTCCAGGCACAACAGACGCAGCACGGCATGGCAACGTCTCACCTGGCATGTGGAATAGGTTCTGGGGAGCTTGGGCGGTGCAGTGGAAGAGACGCTAGCAGCGGAAAAGGAGGAGGCAGCTGAGGAGGAGAGGGAGGAGGATGGAGTAGGAGGAGGAGAAGAAGAGTCAGGCCTGCATGCAATCCGTGGCGGTAAAACCAAATCTACACGGGTGCCACGGGTTACATGCTTGACGGCCGTCAGAAGGTTCACCCAGTGGGCAGTAAAACTGATATACCTTCCCTGCCCGTGTTTGCTAGACCACGTGTCTGTGGTCAGATGTATCTTGGCACCGACACTGTGTGCCAGAGATACATTCACTTGCCGCTGAACATGGCCATATAGCTCTGGGATGCCCTTCTCTGAGAAATACTTCCTTCCTGGGACCTTCCATTGTGGTGTTCCAATGGCCACAAATTTGCGAAAGGCCTCCGAGTCCACCAGTTTATATGGCAGTAGTTGGCGGGCTATGAGTTCTGACAAGCCAGCCGCCAACCGTTGGGCAAGAGGGTTATCCGGCGTCATCATTTTTTTACGCTCAAACATTAGGCCCACGGAAGCCTGCCTTTTTGCAGAAAAATGTGAGCTTGGCGTGATGGAAGGTGGAGTGGAGGACAATTGTGAGGAGAGAGGAGAAGGAGAAGTAGAAGACGAGGCTGGACGGTGAGAGCCTGCAGTGTGGCTTTGTGTGTTCCGTTGCTCCCACTGGGCTCGGTGATGGCTGCTCATGTGCCTTCTTAAGGCGGTCGTCCCTAGGTGAGTATTGGGCTTACCGCGACTAACGCGTTGACTGCAAAGATTGCAGATGGCAACGCTATTGTCAGCAGCGGACACGTTAAAAAAAGCCCACACTGCGGAGCCATGTGCCGGTGTCCTGGGAGCGCCAGATGTGACCGTACATGGTCGATGACTCGCTCCTGATACATTTGCAGTCTGCTTTGTCCCTGCTGTGCAATGTAAGTCATTGCTGCTTCTCCTCCCTATCTGCTGGTCCATATCTCCCTCTGAACTCCCCTCCTCTTCCTCTCTTGTGGGCACCCACGTGACATCACTAGACACGTCATCATCAACGTCACCTTCCCCACCGCTATAAGTAGAGATCTCGGAGTAGGCAGCAACACCGGGGACCAACCTCCTCCTTGGGCTGATCTGGGTACTGGCGTCAGACTGCTGAGTAGCGCTTGTTGCTACCTCCTCTTCCTGATCCAATACCAAGAGTGGCTGCGCATCAGAAATGTCCTCTTGATATGGATCGGAAAATAATTCCAGTGACTCAAGCGGAAGGTATGTGGTGGTGGTGGTGGTGGTCGTGTTGTTGGTGGTAGTGTCTTTGGGGGTGCACATAGCAGAGAGTGAAGAAGAGGGTGCAGATCGAGAGGATGAGGAGGGTGCAGAAGAGTAAGGCTGAGCGAGCCACTCAACCAAGTCTGGTGCATCCTTTAAAGTAATTGAACGCACCTTCTGCAACTTCCCACTTTGGCTCAAGCCTGTTGCTCCTGCCCTACCCCTACCACCCCTGCGGAAGGGCCTGCCTCTTCCTCTGCCTGTCATTTTTTAAATGACCCTGTGACAAAACTCTTAGTCCCTATACCGATGAAGGACTGCTGCAGTATAGGGCAGCGGTCAGCAGTGGTGCACGTCAACCCTATCTATTGTGGACCGATAGCGGTCCTTACAGAACAGCAGACTGTACCGCACTCAAGCCTATGTACCGTAGCACCCTATACCAAGTTACCAGTCCTTATAAGAACTTTTGTGGACCAAGCAGGTTGTGTATTAGTGTTTAGCAGACTGTACGTCAGTCCCTATACCGCTGAAGGACTGCTGCAGTATAGGGCAGCGGTCAGCAGTGGTGCACGTCAACCCTATCTATTGTGGACCGATAGCGGTCCTTACAGAACAGCAGACTGTACCGCACTCAAGCCTATGTACCGTAGCACCCTATACCAAGTTACCAGTCCTTATAAGAACTTTTGTGGACCAAGCAGGTTGTGTATTAGTGTTTAGCAGACTGTACGTCAGTCCCTATACCGCTGAAGGACTGCTGCAGTATAGGGCAGCGGTCAGCAGTGGTGCACGTCAACCCTATCTATTGTGGACCGATAGCGGTCCTTACAGAACAGCAGACTGTACCGCACTCAAGCCTATGTACCGTAGCACCCTATACCAAGTTACCAGTCCTTATAAGAACTTTTGTGGACCAAGCAGGTTGTGTATTAGTGTTTAGCAGACTGTACGTCAGTCCCTATACCGCTGAAGGACTGCTGCAGTATAGGGCAGCGGTCAGCAGTGGTGCACGTCAACCCTATCTATTGTGGACCGATAGCGGTCCTTACAGAACAGCAGACTGTACCGCACTCAAGCCTATGTACCGTAGCACCCTATACCAAGTTACCAGTCCTTATAAGAACTTTTGTGGACCAAGCAGGTTGTGTATTAGTGTTTAGCAGACTGTACGTCAGTCCCTATACCGCTGAAGGACTGCTGCAGTATAGGGCAGCGGTCAGCAGTGGTGCACGTCAACCCTATCTATTGTGGACCGATAGCGGTCCTTACAGAACAGCAGACTGTACCGCACTCAAGCCTATGTACCGTAGCACCCTATACCAAGTTACCAGTCCTTATAAGAACTTTTGTGGAACAAGCAGGTTGTGTGTTAGTGATTAGCAGACTGTACGTCAGTCCCTATACCGCTGAAGGACTGCTGCAGTATAGGGCAGCGGTCAGCAGTGGTGCACGTCAACCCTATCTATTGTGGACCGATAGCGGTCCTTACAGAACAGCAGACTGTACCGCACTCAAGCCTATGTACCGTAGCACCCTATACCAAGTTACCAGTCCTTATAAGAACTTTTGTGGAACAAGTGAGTTGTGAATGTTTAGCAGACTGCAGCAGAAGGGCAGCAGTCAAGTATAATATCCTTTCTATATTTGGAAGAAAGAATATTATACATGTACAAGCCTATTACTGTACCACTGATACCAGTCCTGAAAAGAACCTTTGTGGAACTAATAATAACAGCAAGTCTTTAAAATTACCCTCACTGCCTGACAACACTGCTTCCTTCCTGTCCCTATACAAATTGGCAAAAAAAGAGAACGATTAGTGGTTACTGGAACAGCTCTTTTGTGGACCTTGATAGTAACAGCTAATGATGATGATGATGATGATGATGATGAAAGACTAATCTGGCTGTCCCTGTAGCATACACCGTCCTTTCCCTTTCTCTAAACTAACAAAAGACACTCAGGCTGCTGCAAGAATCAGCAGCACAGCAAACCTATCAACACCTAACACCTATACCAGTCCTGAAAAGAACTTTTGTGTACCAAATAGCTAGTGGTTTATCTCTCCCTACTCCACACAGGAACCTGTCCCTATCGTAACAGAAGAAAGAATGTAAAATGGCCACCGGATCGGGTGTATTTATAGGTTAGGGGGAATGTACAAGTGTCCATGTGCTGTCATGTCTCAATTGGCTGTCCTGTATCACATGATAAACGTGTCACCAAAGGTTAAAGTTCTTGTATACATTAAACACGTAAGTCCGCCGCGGCGAACGACGGAAAAAGGCGTTCGAACGTGCGGACCGCGAATGTCGGAAATTCGCCGCGAAACGACCGCCGGGCGAACCGTTCGGCCATCACTAGTCATTGCAAGTAAAGTCTTGCTCTTGATATAAGACCCCTTTCACACTACACTGCCCATAGGGTGGGCGTTAAAACGCTGCTATTTTTAGCAGCGTTTTACCGCTGGATTTGCGGCACATTTCAGGCACTAGCAGGGCGCTTTTACCCCCGCTAGCGGCCGAGAAAGGGTTAAACCCGTCGGCAATACGCCGCAATAGCAGCGTTTTGCCGGCGGTATTACCATGCTGCCCCATTGATTTCAATGGGGAGCAGCGGTGGAGGAGCAGTAAACACACCGCACCTTCACCGCTCCAAAGAAGCTGCTGGCAGGACTTTTACCTGACATCCTGGCAGCGCACCGCTGTAGTGTGAAAGCCCTTGGCTTTCACACTACAGACAATGGTGCAGCTTTTTTAGGGCGGATTGCAGCCACTATTTCTAACGCTATAGCACCTGCAAAACGCCCTGGTGTGAAAGGGGTCTAAGGGCTGCTTTTTTGCTACAAGAAGGGGAGTGAAACTCAGTGTCAGGGCCGTCTTTAAGGTAGGGCAAAAGTGGCAACTGTCCCAGGCCCCACCATTGTTGCTGCTCAGCTCTGCCTATTGCCATGTACAGATGACTCACTGCAGACCCTGTATTTACATGTAAACAACCTGCATTGACATGTAAATAGCAGGGGCAGCAATATGTAAAAAAAACACGAACTGGCTGTAAATAGAGTCGGCATTCATATGTATACTATGCCCGGCTGAGGTCATGTCCACCATCACTTCTGCTGAATGCTGCCCACCGGGGAGGTAAAGGGGCATGCTTGAAAGTCCTGCCTACAACTGTGGGTATTAAGCCTAACATCAGCCTGTTCTGCAAAGGTAAGAAAATTGGAGGTAGACACACACAAATGTGAAAGCAGGCTAAATGTCTCAGTTACATTAGTGGTCAGTGTAAATCGTCTCATTACATTGGGGCTTGGTGTACAATATTTTTTCATTCACACTAGTGGCCAGTGTGAATGTTTCCCTTACATTGGTGGTCATAGTAAATCCCTCCTTACATTAATGGTTCCTGTGAATGCTCCTATTACATTAGTGGTCAGTGTAAATCCCCATTACAATGGAGTTTTCTGTCTATAGATGGGTCCCCTCGCCTCCCCAGTCCATGGTGTGCTGTAACCTTTAGCAGTCAATCAGTGAGCAGTAATGATATGCACTAACCTCTTACAACCTATTATTAAGCTGTAAGGATAGGTATTAACCTCTAGCAACCAATTAGTAAGCAGTAATAATGTGCTGTAACCATTAGCATCCAATTGATGAGTGGTAAGGATGTCCAGTAACCTCTAGCAACCAATCAGTTAGCAGTATTGATGTATAGTAACCTCTAGCAACCAATCAACAAGCAGAAGTCACGTGCTGTAACCTCTAGCAAATAGTTAGTGAGCCATAATGTCTGCTGTAACCTTTAGAAGCCAGTCAGTGAATGGTAATGATACACTGTAACCTTTGGCAACCAATAGTAATCGCTGCTTGATCTGATTTAGTAAGCTGATTTTGAGAAGCTGCTATTTATTGTAGACTCTGAGTAGGTAGAGAGCAAAATTGCATTGGGGCAAGAAAATGTTTGCCCAGGGTCCAATCAATATTAAAAATGGCCCTGCTCAGTGTACTGGGAAGATCTTAAGTGGGGTAACATCAGAGATATGAGAAGCCAGTGGGTGATTTAACCCTCCTATTATCTTTGAAATACCTTTCAGGACAGAGTCGTGGCTCTCTGCTCTGCCCCTCCAGCACTCACTGGAGCGCTGAACTGTACAGGGGGTAGGAGTGGCTGGCTCATCCATCCAGCACCTGGACTGGCTGAGTGACATCTATCAACAGTGGCTTAAGCCCACTGCTGCCTGAAAATGGGTCACAGGAGTGCAGAGCAAGCTGCACTCCTGTGATCCATAGGAGCAGTACAGCCAAAGAAGCTTTGGACATACTTTTCCTTTAAGGTATCTGACACCCAGTGCTGCTCAATATGGCAAAATAATTTTCAGTCATGATAATGAAATGAAACAAATAATCAAAAATGCCAGAAAAGAAACTCAGACTGTACAATTTGTAATAATACCTCCCAATGGTGGTTGATGAAAAAGTGCCCTTTACAATGGTGATCAGTGGAGAAAGACCCTTAGGTTGGTGGGCTAGGGAGAAGGGCCCAATTACACTGGTGGTCAGTGAAAAGAATGTTCCTTATATTGCTCGAGCTCCCTACAGATTTCTGAAAATATCATAGGTGTCAGTGGTAACCTATGTGGGAGGCAGCGCTGTATCCTGGCCTAGGCCGATAAGGTCCAGGCCTAGGGCAGCACCTTGCAGGGGTGGCAGCACAAACAGGGTTCCCGACAGCTTGCGCTACACTGTTACTGTAGCGCCAGTCTTATGGGGTGGACTGGGCTGAGGGGCAGATTAGTCTAGCACCCCTATAAAGTGGCTGCACTGCTTCCGGTATGCATTCTGCAGCTGTGGGGGAGGGGGGGGACCGCTTCTAATTGTGACTGTCCTATCATCCTGGACCACAAACATTCCTTGCTGTGCTATATGTTTTCTGCTGCACCATTAACATGGTTACATCTTCGTAGTCCTCTCCATAAAATGATCAGAAATTTGTGCTTAACCAGTTCCTGACTGGCGCACGACGATGTACGTTGGCAGAATGGTACGGGCAGGTAAACTGCCGTACAGGTACGTCCAGTTGAATTTGCCACCTTGCTATCGCATGCCGGTCGGGACCCCCATGAGTCCTGTCGCAAGGCCTGTGGACTCGATCGCCATGGGGATACCCGCGATCGTCTCACGGGGAAGGAGAACAGGGAGATGCCGTTGTAAACAGCATCTCCCCGTTCTGCCTAGCAACAAGTGACACTGATCTCTGCTTCCTGTGATTGGAGCAGAGATCAGTGTTCATTAGTACACAGCCCAGCCCCCCAAAGTTAGTAACACGCCCCTAGGACACACTTAACCCCTACACTGCCACTCCCTAGTTAACCCCTTCACTGGCAGTGTCATTTACACAGGAATCAGTGCATTTGTATAGGACTGATTGCTTTATAAATGACAATGGTCCCAAAAATGTGTCAGAAATGTCTGATGTGTCCGCCATAATGTCACAGTCACAATAAAAATCACTGATCGCCGCCATTACTAGTGAAAAAAATATTAATAAAAATGGCATAAAACTATCCCCTATTTTGTAAATACTATAAATTTTAAGCAAACCAATCAATAATCGCTTATTGCAATTTTTTTTTTACCAAAAATATGTAGAAGAATACGTAACGGCCTAAACTGAGGGAAAAAAATGTTTTTTTATATATTTTTGGGGGATATTTATTATAGCAAAAAGTAAAAAATAAAGTTTTTTTTCTAAATTGTCGCTTTTTTTGTTTATAGCACAAAAAATAAAAACCGCGGGGGTGATCAAATACCACCAAAAGAAAGCTCTATTTGTGGGAAAAAAAGGACGTCGATTTTGTTTGGGAGCCACGTCGCATGACCGCGCAATTGTCAGTTAAAGCGACGCAGTGCTGAATCGCAAAAAGTGGTCTGGTCATTGGCCTGCAAAATGGTCCGGTCTGAAAGTGGTTGAAGTAGAACTATAGGCAACACTTTTTATTTTCATTTTGGATAGAATAAGGGAGGGTTATAGCCCCTGTCAGTTTATTTTTTTACCATCCCTGTCCCATTGCAGAGATTTTCCTTCACTTCCTGCCCCATAGCCAAACAGGAAGTGAGAGGAAATCTATGCAAATTAAGGGAATACATTACCACCTCCCGAGGCCCTCAGAGCTAGTGTCCCCACTCAAAAATTTCAGGGTGGGTCTTAAATAGCAAGGGGTGTGGCATTGACAGGAAGAGGTGGGTCAAATTTAAATTAGGGGGTGCACGAGTTTAGTCAGGCCTAGGGCAGCACAAAACCTAAATACGCTACTGGTGGGAGGCAAAAATTGCTGCCTGTTTAAGGAACCCCTTGCAACCTCTGAAGACTGCTAGGGTTTCACTGAACCCTGGTTGAGAAAGGCTCCTTTAATCATTACTCATAGCCCTTGCATTCAACAATATCATTATAGGATGTGCCAGCAGACAGAGAGGTGCGTTATGTACTTTGGAATGTGGGAAGCATTTCCTAGCTCCAGGGCCGATACTGGGGGGGGGGGGGGGGGGGGTGCATGGGGTGCTGCAGAGGAAGGGCACCTAAGCTACAGCACTCACTTTACTTAGCAGTGGTGCCTCCCCAAGACCCAATCACCCTATCCACAATGCCTGCCCTGGCTGGCCGCCTCTGCCGTGCACTGCAGTGGTTGCTAGAATCACCTGCGTCTGACGTCATGCGACCGGTGAAGTCAGAGGCGTGGCTGCCCCAGCATTCAGAGCGCTCCGCGCTCCGAGCCTCGTAAACTAGCTCCACCCACCTCTTCCATGTTCTTCAGACAGTTTGTCTCAGAGCCAGAGGGAGGGGAGCTGCCTGCCTGTGAATGACTGAGCTGAGCATGCTATCCACTTGCACTGCACCAGCATAGCACCTGTTGGCTGCCTGAGCCTGGTGTTGCAACCTGACACTGTGTCTGTTCTGGAGGCTCAGAACCCTGTCCATTCTTTAAGTAAGTTGTGTCATCAAATGCAGCCACTGTGCTCATTAAACACAGCCATTGTGCCATCAAAAGAAGCCACTGTGCCCATCAAACGCAGCCACTGTGCCATCAAACGCAGCCACTGTGCCGATCAAACGCAGCCACTGTGCCCATCAAACGCAGCCACTGTGCCGATCAAACGCAGCCACTGTGCCCATTAAATACAGCTACTGTGCCCATCAAACGCAGCCACTGTACCCATCAAACGCAGCCACTGTGGCATCAAACGCAGCCACTGTGCCGATCAAACGCAGCCACTGTGCCCATCAAACGCAGCCACTGTGCCGATCAAACGCAGCCACTGTGCCCATTAAATACAGCCACTGTGCCCATCAAACGCAGCCACTGTGCCCATCAAATGCAGCCACTGTGCCATCAAACACCGCCACTGGGCCATCAAATGCAGCCACTGTGCCCATCAAACACCGCCACTGTGCCCATCAAACGCCACCACTGTGCCCATCAAACACTGCCACTATGCCATTAAATGCAGCCACTGTGCCCATCAAACGCAGCCACTGTGCCCATCAAATGCAGCCATTGTGCCGATCAAACGCAGCCACTGTGCCCATTAAATACAGCCACTGTGCCCATCAAACGCAGCCACTGTACCCATCAAATGCAGCCACTGTGGCATCAAACAGACACTGTGGCATCAAACGCAGCCACTGTGCCCATCAAATGCAGCCACTGTGCCATCAAACACCGCCACTGGGCCATCAAATGCAGCCACTGTGCCCATCAAACACCGCCACTGTGCCCATCAAATGCCACCACTGTGCCCATCAAACACTGCCACTATGCCATTAAATGCAGCCACTGTGCCCATCAAACGCAGCCACTGTGCCCATCAAATGCAGCCATTGTGCAATCAGATGCTGCCACTGTGCCCATCAAATGCTGCTACTGTGCTCATCAAATAGTGCCACATCAAATGCTGTCACTGTGCCCATCAAATAGTGCCACATTAAATGCTGTCATTGTGCCCATCAAATAGTGTCACTGTGACCCCCCCCCCCCCCCCCGCCAAAGGGGAGGTGTTAGTAAGATGACCACATCCATGGGGGTGCCAGAAATATTTCTGCACCCAGGCGCTCGTGATCCTAGGATCGGCCTTGCCTGGTTCTCAACTTGGGCTGTAAGTTGAAATGTAAAGTGTAAGTGTAGGCATATGCCAAAGTATTCTGATTATTCTGTTTCATTTTTATTTACCTGTTTATGCCAGCACTATAGTAGGTAGATGGCTACAACACAGCTCTCCAGTTCAGAGAGGATGTCCAAGGAGGTCCTCCCATGTGTGTCCCTCCCCTGTGCCCCCTGGGTGGGCATTGGACACTCTCTGCAACTACTGTGTCCTTTGGACACTGTTGATCATAGATCACGGTAAGGGGGCAATCACAGTAGTCCTTTACCATGACCATTTCCAATCACGGCTGGTAACATGTAAACAGACGTGCAGGTTATTGTCATTCCTTTCTTCACATGCTATTTCTGTGTGAATAATGTGAAGCCAATAACCGGCAAGGCCGACAGGGCACAGTCAGTACATTGTTTACACTGATAATCAGAGCACTGATCATCAGTGCCCTGATTTTCACTGCAGCCCCATTAGTGCCAATCGATGCCCATCAGTGCAGCTCATCAGTGTCCATCAGCATAGCTCATCAGTGTCCATCAGTGCCACCTATCATTACCCATCAGTGCCACCTCATTGTGTTTCCTCATCAGTGCAACTTAGTGCCCACCAGTGCTGTCTTATCAGTTGCCATCAGTGCAGCCTGTGTTCATGGCTGTCAGTGCAGCCTCATCAGTGCACATCAGTGAAGAAGAAAAATTACTTATTTGTAACATTTTATAACAGAAAAAATTTTTTTTCAAACTTTTTGCCCTTTTTTGTATGTTTAGCAGAAAATACAAAACTCAGTGGTGATTTAATACCACAAAAAAAAAGCTCTATCTGTCTAAAAAAAAAAAAAGATAAAAATTTAAGTTGGGTACAGTATTGCCTGATGACACATTTGTCATTCAAACGGCGGCAGCACTGAAAGCAGAAAATTGGCCTTGGCAGGAAGGGGATATTGAAGTGGTTAATAATTAGCTTGCTAATTGTTGTCCAAAATGGATTGTTTATTAGCTACTTGCAGATGCCTCTAAGGCATCTTGGGGAAAATTGTAATTAGAAAGGTTAAAAAGGCCCTGTCCTCTTCCATAACAACTGGAAGACCCCAATGAACCAGACCTGACAGTGTTTGTAGGATGCTTCCAGAATCCCACATTTGTAGATGCCAAGCTGGGGTAAGATTGCTCCTTCTTGTCTGACCACCCTTAAAGAAGAACTATAGATAGATAGGGCACAGCAATTTCAAGGGACTGTCCCTGATTTGGACCAATGTCTCTCATTTTGGTCTGATCTATATAGTTGCATATTAAATGTACTTTTTATCTTTCAAAAAGTGTTTCCCAGTGCTAAACCTTTCATCTAATTTCTAAATTGCTTCATTTGTACATTTTAAAAACCAATATAAAGGAATAGTAGTGGTTAAAAAAAGCCCTTGTGGATTTAATTAATCTTTTTTGGGGTTAATTCTCCTTTAAAGTGGGGTTCCACCCTAAAGTGGAACTTCCGCTCATCGGAACCCTCCCCCCCTCCGGTGTCACATTTGGCACCTTTCAAGGGGGGGGGGAGGTGCAGATACCTGGTATTTGCACCCACTTCCAGGCATAGACTCCCACGGGAGTCTATGCCGTTTCTTGTCCTGCCGTGCTGTCTGCTGGGACACACAGGGGTCCCAGAGACAGCGCAGAACACTCCTAGTGCGCTGCGCGACTCGCAGTAGGGAACCGGGAAATGAAGCCACAATGCTTCACTTCCTGATTCCCTCACCTAGAATGGCAGCTGCAGCCGAGTCCCGAACGATCGATCGGTCTCGACTGCCGACATCGCTGGACCCTGGGACAGGTGACTGTCTATTTATTAAAAGTCAGCAGCTGTAGTATTTATAGCTGCTGGCTTTTAATATTTTTTTTGCAGGTGGACTCCCTCTTAATGGGGGTGAAGCAGGGGGCGTGTCTTTTGCCTACATACATTTTTTAGTAGGTGTCCCTCATTCCCATCTCAAAATGTTGGAAGGTATGCCTGTCATGTGTCTCAGAAACTTCAGGAGGGAGAAATTCCGCTTCTGATTGCCTAAGGTGACCGGAACGGAAGTGGGAGCAAGTAGCTGTCAAAATCGTGTATCTGTTCCCCCCCCCCCAAAAAGCTCTGTTTCACAAATAGGAGTCAGGGAGAAGGCCTTAAAGGGAAAGTTCTACTTTTGGGTGGAACGCCGCTTTAACCACTTAACCACTTCCCACCCGGCCAATGCACATATACGGCCGGGTGGGAGCCGTCTACTTCTGATAGGACGATCAGGAACGTCCTTCAGATGGAGCGGGATCACGCGCGTGCATGCCCCCGCAGCGGCGCGATCCCGATGTGCTCGTATCACCCACATCTCAGATCGGCAGGAGGGCTCTGTGATTGGCCCTCCTAATCACATGACGGCCGTGTCCAATCACGGCCGTCATGTGATGTAAACAGCCGGTTGCTAGGCAATCGGCTCCTCCTCTCCTCACACAGAAGTCATCGCTGAGGAGAGGAGAGCAGATCACTGCAGCCAGCTGATGATCAGTGAGTATGAGCTGTTTTTTTACAGCTTTTTAGTCACTGATCACCAGTCTAGTGTAAACACACAACACACCACACAGTATAAACACAGTCCCCACATATGTCCCCAAAACACACATGTTCCCAAAACATACAAGTCCCCAAATAATAAAAACACATGTCCCTAATAATAAAAACATGTCCCCCACATATGTCCCACTAAAATCACATGTCCCAATGATTATCTGCACACATATGTACGTGATCACCTGCACACATATGTACATGATCATTTGCGTACATATGTCCGTGATCACACAAACCAATTATTATACACTTAACGGAATTTTTTTTACCAAAAACATGTAGCAGAATACATTTTGGCTTAAGTTTATGACAAAATTTGATTTTATTGGATTTCTTTTAAAATAGAAAAAAGAAAATATTGTTTTTTTTCCAAATTTCTGCTTTTTTTGCGCTTATATTGCAAAAAAAAAAACGGAGTCGTGAATAAATACCACCGAAATAAAGCTCTATTTGTGCGAACAAAATGATAAAAATTTCATTTGGGTACAGTGTAGCATGACTGCGCAATTGTCATTGAAAGTGCGAGAGCGATGAAAGCTGAAAATTGGGCTGGGAAGGAAGGGGGCGAAAGTGCCCTGTATTGAAGTGGTTAAGGACCGTAAGAATTTGCCCCCTTAATGACCATGCCATTTTTCATGATACAGCACTGCGTCGCTTTAACTGACAATTGCATTGTCATGGGACGTTGTACCCAAACAATATTTATGATCTTTTTTTCCCACAAATAGACCATTCTTTTTATGGTATTTTAGCACCCCTGCTGTTTTTGTTTTTTTCGCTATAAACAAAAAAATTATGACAATTTTTTACTTTTTGCTATAATAAATATCCACATTTAAAAAAAAAACTTCTTCATCAGTTTAGGCCAATATGTATTCTTCTACATAAAAAAAGAACCGAGGCACCCACTACCTACCCCCCATCCCCTCTTTTGTTGTTCTCCCTTTCATACCTTTTCCTTCTTTCTTTCTTTTGACTTTGCTACCCCCCTGTACGGGGATTAGACCTTTGACGCAGACACCCATCCCTGAGAACAGTTGACGACTTCCCACTGACTAAGTGAACCCCTCCCCGGCCCCCTACGCCTCTCTTTTGGCTGAAGTTTTACCACCTACTCACCACTTCCCTCCATTATAACTTGGGGAAACGGACCGAATGCCATGGGAGACTGAACATCCCCGGGTCGAGCAATTTGCCACTGAACAGATACCCCTTAACACTTATTATGCTTGCAATCTTGGAGAGGAAATGGAAAGGAGTAGAGACGTAGGGGACATAACATTGTGTTAAGTTTGAATAGGAGATGCTGGGAAGGACTCACCTCCGCTCTCCACTTTGAAACCATGCCCTGTTCGACTGTTCACCTGTTCTATTTATTCCATTGTTATTGTCTGTGATACCGACTTGTACTTTTCTTACTTAGTACATCAAGTCATGCTTGTTATACCTTTTTCTTTGAAAATAAATAAACATTTTATGGAAAAAAAAAAAAAAAGAAAGAAAATAAATGTATATGTATTGGTTTGCACAAAAGTTATAGCCTCTACAAAATAGGGGACAGATTTATGGCATTATATTATTTATTTATTTTTTACTAGTAATGATGGTGAGCTAAGATTTTTAGTAGGACTGCAACATTGCAGTGAAGAGATCGGACACTTTTGGCACTTTTTTGGGACCAGCGATATTTATACAGCAATCAGAGATAAAAATAGGCACTGATTACTGTATAAATGTTACTGGCAGGCAAGGGGTTAACACTAGGGGGTTGATCAAGGGATTAAGTGTTCCCTAGGGAGGTTTTTTTTTAAACTGTGGAGGGGGTGTATTGGCTGGAGGAGGAGAGAGATCGCTGTTCCTGATCACTAGGAACAGCAGATCTTTCTCTACTCCCCTATCACAATGGTGATATGTTTGTTTGAATACACAGATCCCTGTTCTGGCTCTTTGTTGAGCGTCCACGAGTGACATCGTGACCGCCAGCTACGCGCATCGGCTCCAACCCCTATCGCTCTTAAAGCAGCAGATGTACACCTATGGCTATTTGGCAAGCCATGCCAATCTGCCACAGTATAATGATGAATGTAAACCTGATTCATGAAATTTGACCTAAGCACACATATCTGTAGTGTTTTATTTTCTCTCACCAAAGCCATGAGTCTCATGTGTTTCTGTTGTTTCGTTGCTCTGCTATCCACATGATAACTTCTGACACGTTATCCATCAACCAAGATAAAACCAGCCTGAAATTTGTGTCGAGTGAGGTGGCTATAAATAGATTAGCAGAGAGCTTGACTTGTCACTGCACAGCTCTGCAAGTCTCTGCCTATGAGGAGAGGCGGTATGTGCCTTTCCTCCAATCGGCTGTCTTGGCTGTATGCAAAGAAGCCACTCCCAGTGCTGAACAGGAAGAGAAAATCTCTAACACAATGTGCACTTTGTATAGAATGTATAAAGCTGTAGACAGCAGATATACATGCAAAACTTATGTAGAGAGATTTGTTTCATCTCTGTGTATCATTTAAGGCTGTTCACTTCACTGGGTGTATGTGAGGGTTTATATCCACTTTAAGCTTTGGGGTGCACACCTATGATAAGCACAATGACTTGCTGGCACAATTTATGGTGCCAGAGTCACTAAAATAGAAGGTGTTACATCTGGGCTTTTTTCATTGTGAAATCTAGATGCCTACTGTAAAACTGGAAAATGTACATGATAGTAAACCTTTGCCTTTGAAACAATGAAAAATAGGCTGCCTCTTTAAAGCTTCACTTTAATCTTATCATGGAATATATGAATTATGATAATACGGCAGTGAAAAGACGGTGTCAGCAGAATCCACTTCATTCCCGTATCACGGCACGATTATTCTCACAGTTGAGAGTTATATAGTGTTAATGTAAATGTTTACATGAGTGTTAGAAAAATACAGTCCTGAAAGCCTTTACTGACAGGCCCAGACAGATAACATGCTTAAAGTTAATATCTGCAGGAAAGAAAAACAATCATGATTAGAAGCTCATCACATCCTACATTATGTAGCTCCTGCCTGTGTACACTGGCTGATTACTCAGTGATGGTGCCTTATTCATCTATTAACTAATTGCTGAAACTCTAGTCTCCTGAGCTGCCGCCTTAGATTTACTGGAAAAGCATTTCTACTTATTTAAAATAATTGTAAAAGAACAATTATTAAAACATTTAATGTGCTTATATTTTGCCTTCCTTGGTTCCTCTTTACCGACCTCGACCTCATCAACATGCTAATGACATTTTTAAATAACACCTTTATTTTGGGGGATATTTTTTGATGGAGTGGTCTCAAGCTACCTTATTTAACTTTTTTGTTTTCAGTGCATACCTTATTTAGACCAAGTGATGTAGTCACCAGGTCTTTGTGGAA
Organism: Lithobates pipiens; assembly: GCF_037356315.1. NCBI lineage: Eukaryota > Metazoa > Chordata > Amphibia > Anura > Ranidae > Lithobates > Lithobates pipiens. The sequence goes on along the minus strand of NW_027507764.1, from coordinate 98,391,848 downwards.
CTCTATGCAATTCAAGCAGATCATGGCTGGTGGGAGGGACCATCAGGGACTCCTGAAAACAACACAGGTCCCTGCTTTCATATACTTTTCAAGAACCCTCAGGATTGATGCAAGTGGTGAGCTGGTGTATGCAAATATCAAAGTTCCTTGATGAGTGAATATCAGTCTGGAGGAGTGGCCATTCTTGGGATTCTGCTGGCCATGGGATTTTCTCAAGGGGGGGGGGGGGGCAAGTCCCCCTCTGGAATCAGGGATCAGCAAGGTTTCTGCACACAGACATTAGTGTCTGTGAGCGGCCCTTGCAGGGTCCGCCATAGGCTTTCTTCTGAGTCTACTGCTCTCTCACTCACTGAGACCATCCCTCCCGATGTGATGGCTCAGCCACTCGGCTCCAGATCCTCCAGTGTACTGTGTATAGATAGAGCTAGATCTGGCGGGCACCACCTACTCAACTGGAGTGGTGGTGGAGCCCTGCCTGCGTGCAGAGTGATTTGTGGGACTGTCTGGGGAGGAGGAGGAGAAAGCAAGAAGGACTCGTGGAATATATATATATATATATATATATATATATATATATATATAATCACCTGTATATATTCTATATACAGATGAAAAAAATACTTTCCTAAAACTTTTTTTTTTAATTTTAAAAGCCAAATTTTGAAGATGCACACGGTCTGTCAACATGTGCTATCTGCCATCAGGGGATATCATTGTACGCGTTTTGTGGGTGCAACTAATTGCTAGTGACTCTAGTAAGTGAGAGGAAGGGATTGCACCCCCAAAACACATCCATTGATCTCCCCATGATGGGATTGACATCAGGCATGGGATCAGGAGGAAAGACCCATTTTGACTCCCAAATTGTGTGCATCTTCAAAATTTGGCTTTTACAGGGGTGACATCCCCCCATCTGATGGCAATATCAAGACATTTTTGACACTATAACGTCTGATATTACCGTCAGTTTTTCTATGCTGAACTTTGTAAGTTTCAGAGTTTGGTATGTTTTGTTTTTAAACATGCGTGTTTATACCAAAAAAAAATAAAAAATTTGGGAAAAACTTGAGATTTTTTTTTTTAACTCAAAATGTTATAATGCACATGTGAATGTGCTCTGATTTAGCCTTTTTACTGTTAATGCATCTAAAAAAATTATTTGAATTTTTTTACTCACCTCCGCTATATGTTTCTCATAGTCTTTTTTGGACGCCCTTATTGCGTTCTTACACTTCTTATTGCATCCCTTGTAGTGTTGGGATGCTGGCGGTGACCAAATCCCCTTTATATTGTTTAACCACTTTCTGACTGCCTCACGATGCAGAATGGCATGGGCAGGCAAAGTAACATACTGGTAAGTTACTTGCCTCCCACAGGCGAGGGGCGCATCAGTGCTGGAAGCGGTCGGCATCAATGCAGGAGTGATCTTTGCTGAGGGGGAGGCTACTCATTCGTGGCCACCCCCTCGTGATCGCTCCCAGCGAATGAAATGCTTCCTCTGCTGCTGTAATGTAAACAGCAGTAGAGGAAGTGATGTCATCTCTAATCGTGGAGCCTTTTTTTTGGAGCCAGTGTCACTAAGCGATCGTTTTTCTGATCACTGTATTAGTGTCACAGGTGACATTAATTAGACAGGTCGGTATTTAGGTTCGCTGCAGCTTTTTATAGCATCAGGGACCCCCATATACTACCTAATAAATGTTTTAACACCCCGATTGCCCCCTAGTTAACCCTTTCACCATTGATCACCGGATAACTGTTACGGGTGACGCTGGTCAGTTAGTTTGTTCTTCTTATAGTTTCAGGGCACCCGCCATTTATTACCTAATAAAGGTTTAACCCCCTGATCGCCCGGCAGATGATATAAGCTAGGTTTTAGGGTCAGATAGGGTCTGCATCGCCCCAGGCAGTGTCTCGTTATTGTCAGTACCGCTAACACCCACGCACGCAGCATACATCTCCCTTAGTGGTATAGTATCTGAACAGATCGATATCTGATCAGATCTATACTAGCATCGCCAACAGTTTAGGGTTCCGAAAAACACAGTGTTAGCGGGATCAGCCCAGATACCTGCTAACACTCACGTTTAGCCCCTCCATCCAGCCCAGCCCACTCAAGTGCAGTATCGATCGATCACTGTCACTTACAAAACACATAACTGCAGCATTGGCAGAGTCAGACCCTGTGATCGCTAACAGTTTTTTTGTGTAGCGCTTTGATACAGTCGCTGACAGCCTAGGAGCTTTTTTACCCGTGAGTCTCACTAGTGTATCACTAAATTTAGAGCCCAAAATGGCAAATCGAAGGTACACTAATGAAGAGGCCTACACATTTCTGAGCATGACAGATAGTGAAGAGGAAGTCACTCATCTGTCAGATTCAGGCTCAGAATACGATACTGTAGAGGACAGCCGCTCCATGACAGATAGCTCTGACGACGGAGTTGTGGTCCCTGCCAAGGTCAGGCATACCAGACCCCAAACTTCTTCTTCTGTTGTTGATGTGCAAGATCCACAGGTCTCTAGTATGGAGCAGAGCAGTACTAGCGCCTCTCATCCTTCTGGTGAACTCGCAAGTACCAGCGGCCTAGTGTGGCTTCTTCTTTCAATGCTCAATACTAGTTTTTGAAGTCCTTTTGTGTTTACAGTGACAATGGGGCTTATTTACTAAAGGAAAATCCACTTGGCACTACAAGTGCACCAGGAGAACCTAGGAGACAGCCAAAAATAAACACAAACAATAAAGAAAATTCAAGATTTTATCAGATATTTTTTTTTTTATTAAAGAATATTTACATGGCCCCCCCCCTACCCGTAAAAAAAATGCTATATTTCTACTGAACTTCACGGGTGCTTTGGGGTGCCAAGCCAGGACAGCCAGTATCCAGGCCCATCAGGGGATTCTCAGGAAGTCCCACCTCAGGCCCAACTGAGCCAATATAATTTGTGGGCTTTTTCCTTACAAAATTGTGCAATATGCAGCAGGATAAGATGATGTGGTTTATTTTGTACTCCACCATATGGATTGCTGTCAGAAACAGGCGGAACCGGCTGGCCATTATCCCGAAGGTATTCTCAATGACTCTTCTCACTCTGACCAGCTGGTAGTTAAAAACCCTCCTCTCTGGAGTGAGGGTCCTTTGGGGGAATGGCCTCATCAGGTGTTTGCCCAGACCGAATGCTTCATCAGCAATAAAGACGAACGGGAGTCCTTCAACGTTGTCCGCATCAGGTGGCAATGCCAGGCCACCAGGCTGGAGACGTTGGTAAAACTCAGTCTGGGCAAAGACTCCTCCATCCAACATCCGACCATTCTTCCCCACGTCGACATATAGGAACTCATATTGTGCTGACACCACCGCCATTAACACTATACCATTAAACCCCTTATAGTTATAATAGCAAGATCCCGAATGGAGTGGTGGCACGATGTTTACATGCTTCCCATCTATAGCCTCTCCACAGTTGGGAAAGTCCCAACAGTGGGCAAAATGGAATGCCACAGTCTGCCATTCCTGTAGCAATGAAGAAAACTGTGGAGTAAAAACAGAAAAAGAAAGGTAATTTTGCACATAACATTGCAAGCAGATTAGACACAAACATTCTTGGCCAACATCAGTATAACATCAGTATAACATTTTATTTTAATGAGTATTTCAAGACAAAAATCTAAGGTCCACTTATCAGATTCCTCACCCCCACTGATGGCCCATTGTAAACATTTTAGGGGAGGAGATGGTTCGAGCTGAGTTTGTGAGCCAAAAAAAAGTCTATTGCACTCTGCCTGAATTTAGGGATACACCTAACATTTGTACACATTTTAGGGGGGGGGGGGGTGTTTAGGGTAACGCACTACAGTGGAGCTGACAAAATACATTGTTAAGGGACTAGGCTATAGGTGTATATGGGCCTAGGATAGCATTCTGGAGAGGTTAGTGAAGGCAAATATGCATGTAGGCCAAAAAAGGAGCATTAAAAGCTTACAGCATGCATGAGGACAAAGAGGACATTCACAGCATATTTCAATCATGGTAATTAGGGAATGATGAAATAAATACAATACATTAGCAAACATTAAATACATATAATGTGATGTTAAAGGAGAAAACTTACCTTAATATAGTCCTTCTGCAGGACCTGAATGATGGCAGAACAGGTTTCTGGGATAATGATCCCCAGAGCCTGAGGGGAGATGCCTGTAGAGAACTTGAGGTCCTGTAGACTTCTCCCAGTTGCCAAGTACCGCAAGGTAGTGACTCTAGCCTCTGCTCTGGAGTGATGGCTTGCCGCATCCAGGTGTTCTGCTTCATAATATAAGGGGTGAGCAAAGCCAAAAGACGGTGAAAAATGGGATCCGTCATCTGGAGAAAATTCCTGAAATCATCAGGATTATTCTCCTAGATCTCATGCAGCAGAGGCATATGAGAGAATTGGTCACGCTGGAGTAACCAACTCTTGGTCCATGAACTCCTCCTCGCCCTGTTCATGGACTGGATTTGGGTCAAAGTATGAACCCGAACACCAAGCCCCCACACAGCACAAATTGTACGACGAGTACGTACCCGAAACATGGTTTCAAATGGTCGGCTGGTCAGAACGAACTTAACAGAACGCACTTAAGAACAGCAAGGCCTGTGAAGAACGAGCTGAAAATCAGCAACGAGCAGACAAGAATGCACTGAAAAACAGATACGAACTGACTGCAGGCACTGAAAAACAGATTCAAACCCACAAGCACAAAATGAACAGCAGTTCAAACGATCTGAAAAGCAAGAGTCTGAAAAGCGCGAATCGTCTCTAACCAAACTTCTACTAACAGGAGATTAGCAGAAGGAGCCCAAAGGGTACTGCACCGGGTATTGAACTCCCTTTTTCTAGTCCGCTCGTACGTGTTGTACATCACTTCATTTTTGACGGTCGGACTTTGGTGTGATTTTGGGTGTACGCAAGACAGTTTCAGCGGAATTCCGTCGGAACTCCGTCAGAAAAACCTTCAGCGTTTATTCCGACAGGAAAACCAGTCGTGTGTACATGGCATAACACCATTCCCCAGACAGAAAAGTTAGCACGTGGTAGTAGTTTAAAGTAATGATCTAAGCAGTTAGATTAGTCTATACCTGGTCAACGGCAAATCAGCATTAAATAATGGCACAAGCCACATCAACAGTAATGGTAAATAGCATTTGCATAATGTTGCTGCTACCAGTACACTTAAAGATAATTTCCATGTTTCCTGTCACTTTAAATAGTTTATTTGAACCAAGCTGGTCCAAACAAACTATTTCCTTTACTAAGTGCTGCACTGGTTCTAAGCACTGTATGTATTGCAATATAGCTTCGACCCCCTAGTGTACACCCTGCGTTCTGGGTGTGAGAAAGAGAGACTTTCCATCTCACACCTGGAGTGCTTAGATACACTGCAGCAGTTAGTAAAGGAAATAATTCATTTGGACAAGTTTGGACCAAAAGAACTATTTAAAGTGACAAGAAACTTGGAAATCACCTTTAACTGCTAGAGTGCACTCTGGGGATGATTAGGCTAAACACACAGACAGATCTACTGCAGCAGTGCCCCTTTTCTGTAGGCAGTGAATGGAGTCCTTGTAAAGCAGCTTATCCAAAAAGACTGTTCATTGCCCTGGATCTTTAGCTGACTAACTTTGGGGCCCAGTCTTTATGGTGGTGCACATGAATAGCTAGTCAAGCATTTAATCCCTAGATGCTTAGTCTCTGATAACAGTAAAACACATTATGGCCACAATGTCCCCTCACCAGCACAGCGATACAGACGTGAAAGTCCCACTGTTCTGGATTGAGCGTGTGTGACTCTGGTGCTTCAGTTAACCAGACTATAGCTCTCCAGTGGCTGTGCAGCAAGAAACTGTATCCAACAATTACTAACTCCTTAGTTTCAGTGCACTCCGATTTGCTCTTTCTCTCTATCCTGCCTCCAGTGCATAGGACCTTAATCTCTGCTCAGGCTGCTGACTTATATGAGGCAAGTGCACACCCACACAGGGAGATGTGCTTACTCCAGTTCCCTCATGGGCAAAAGAAAGCTAGTTTATGAACAGCCCGGAAAAACAGCCTCTGCTCCTCTCTTATCACTATGTCTCTCCTGGGAGTTGAAGTCCGTAGAAGTCCCCTAGTGTCACTCTCCTCCTGACTTCAATTACCAGATTTCAATGCAGCCAACATAGAAGTCTATAGGGTGCTTTTGGCTTGGCTGCTCCCCTTGCTGGTGTGTAGGGATGAGCTTCGAGTTCAAGTCGAACTCATGTTCTACTCGAACATTGCCTGTTCGCCTGTTCAGCGAACAGTGAACAATTAGGGCTGTTCGCAGCAAATTCGAAAAGCCGGAACACCCTATACAAGTCTATGGGAGAAATCTAAAGTGCTAATTTTAAAGGGTAATATGCAGGTTACTGTCCTAAAAAGTGTTTGGGGACCCGGATCCTGCCCCAGGGGACATGGATCAATGCAAAAAAAAAGTTTTAAAAACGGCCAATTTTTCAGGAGCAGTGATTTTAATAATGATTAAAGTGAAACAATAAACGTGTAATATTCCTTTAAATTTCGTAGCTGGGGGGTGTCTATAGTATACCTGTGAAGGGGCGCATGTTTCTGGTGCTTAGAACTGTCCCTGCACAAAGTGTCATTTGTGCAGGAAAAAAAGTCTTTTAAAATCACTTGCGGCTATTGTCGGGTCCCGTAATACAGAGAACACTCAATGAGTGTTCTCTGCATTAGCCGACAATTCATTCATTCATTGATAAAAAATAAAAAAAATAAAAAGCGTGGGGGTTCCCCTAAATTCAATTACCAGGCCCTTCAGGTCTGCCATGGATATTAAGGGGAACCCCGTGTCAAATTTAAAAAAAAAATTGACGTGGGGGTCCCCCTAAAAATCCATATCAGACCCTTTATCCGAGCACGCAACCTGGCAGGCCGCAGGAAAAGAGGGGGGGATGAGAGAGAGCCCCCCCCTCCCTCCTGAACCGTACCAGGCCACATACCCTCAACATTGGGAGGATGCTTTGGGGGTCTGTGACCCCTCAAAGCACCTTGTCCCCATGTTGATGAGGACAAGGGCCTCATCCTCACAACCCTGGCCGTTGGTTGTGAGGGTCTGCGGGCAGGGGGCTTATCAGAATCTGGAAGCCCCCTTTAACAAGGGGACCCCCAGATCCCGCCCCCCCCCTGTTTGAAATGGTAAGGGGGTACAAAAGTACCCCTACCATTTCACAAAGAAAGTGTCAAAATGGTTAAATAAGACAAACACACTTTTGAAAAATTCCTTTATTAAAAATAAAAAAAATTAAAAAAAGATTCCAGCGGTGCTAATCCACTCTTGCTATCCAGCGACGGGTCTCCGGGGTCCAGCGATGGATGATCATATCCAGCGACGGGGGATCTTTCAGTCCAGCGCTGTCCATACATCCTTCTTCTGTCTCCACTCCGGAGACACTGCAGAAATCCCAGCGCTGACGTTTCTTATATTAGGAGGGCGGGGCCACCCGTCACCTGACCCCGCCCCTCTGACGCTGGAGAGGGAAGCCAGGGGTTCCCCAGTGACGTGTGGGTGACCCCGCCCCCTCTGATGTAACGGAAACCTGCGTTACATCAGAGGGGGCGGGGTCACCCACACGTCACTGGGGAACCCCTGGCTTCCCTCTCCAGCGTCAGAGGGGCGGGGTCAGGTGACGGGTGGCCCCGCCCTCCTAATATAAGAAACATCAGCGCTGGGATCTCTGCAGTGTCTCCGGAGTGGAGACAGAAGAAGGATGTATGGACAGCGCTGGACTGAGAGATCCCCCGTCGCTGGATATGATCATCCATCGCTGGACCCCGGAGACCCGTCGCCAGATAGCAAGAGTGGATTAGCACCGCTGGAATCTTTTTTTTATTTTTTTTATTTTTAATAAAGGAATTTTTCAAAAGTGTGTTTGTCTTATTTAACCATTTTGACACTTTCTTTGTGAAATGGTAGGGGTACTTTTGTACCCCCTTACCATTTCAAACAGGGGGGGGCGGGATCTGGGGGTCCCCTTGTTAAAGGGGGCTTCCCGATTCTGATAAGCCTCCTGCCCGCAGACCCTCACAACCAACGGCCAGGGTTGTGAGGATGAGGCCCTTGTCCTCATCAACATGGGGACAAGGTGCTTTGAGGGGTCACAGACCCCCAAAGCATCCTCCCAATGTTGAGGGTATGTGGCCTGGTACGGTTCAGGAGGGAGGGGGGGCCGCTCTCTCGTCCCCCCTCTTTTCCTGCGGCCTGCCAGGTTGCGTGCTCGGATAAAGGGTCTGATATGGATTTTTAGGGGGACCCCCACGTCAATTTTTTTTAAATTTGATGTGGGGTTCCCCTTAATATCCATATCAGACCTGAAAGGTCTGGTTATGGATATTTAGGGGGACCCCCACGTCAATTTTTTTTTTTAATTTGACACGGGGTTCCCCTTAATAGCCATGGCAGACCTGAAGGGCCTGGTAATTGAATTTAGGGGAACCCCCACGCTATTTTTAATTTTTTTATCAATGAATGAATGAATTGTCGGCTAATGCAGAGAACACTCATTGAGTGTTCTCTGTATTACGGGACCCAACAATAGCCGCAAGTGATTTTAAAAGACTTTTTTTCCTGCACAAATGACACTTTGTGCAGGGACAGTTCTAAGCACCAGAAACATGCGCCCCTTCACAGGCATACTATAGATACCCCCCAGCTATGAAATTTAAAGGAATATTACACTTTTATTGTTTCACTTTAATCATTATTAAAATCACTGCTCCTGAAAAAACTGCAGTTTTTAAAACTTTTTTTTGCATTGATCCTTGTCCCCTAGGGCAGGACCCGGGTCTCCAAACACTTTTTAGGACAGTAACCTGCATATTACCCTTTAAAATTAGCACTTTAGATTGTGAACGTTCGAGTCCCATAGACTTTAATAAGGTTCTAAAGTTCACACGAAGTTTAGGTCTGTTCAGGGGCGGATCCAGAGTCTAATCTCGGGAGGGGCACTGCTATAAAATATGTTTTTTTGGGGGCAATTTATATGGGAAATGGCTGGTATTTGCGCTTCAATCATTACGGCACCATGGTTGTTATGGTGTCAGGATGATTGAAGCGCATTATTTCTATTAATACATTGTAATATAAAATTAAATGGTTCAACTCACCATAATGCAGAATCAGTGGGAACCCTGATTATGTCACTTGCCATGTCGCCTGCCACCAAATGTGGATTGTCACTTGCCACGTCACTTGTCACCAAATGCGGATTGTCACTTGCCACGTCACCTGCCACACATTGCGGATTGTCACTTGCCACGTAGCCTGCCACACATTGCAGATTGTCACTTGCCACGTTGCCTGCCACACATTGCGGATTGTCACTTGCCACGTCGCCTGCCACCAGATGCAGATTGCCACGTAGCCTGCCACACATTGCGGATTGCCACGTCACCTGCCACACATTGCGGATTGTCACTTGCCACGTTGCCTGCCACACATTGCGGATTGCCACTTGCCACGTCACCTGCCACACATTGCGGATTGTCCCTTGCCACGTAGCCTGCCACACATTGCAGATTGCCACTTGCCACGTCACCTGCCACACATTGCGGATTGCCACTTGCCACGTCACCTGCCACACATTGCGGATTGTCACTTGCCACGTTGCCTGCCACACATTGCAGATTGTCACTTGCCACGTCGCCTGCCACCAGATGCGGATTGCCACGTAGCCTGCCACACATTGCGGATTGCCACTTGCCACGTCACCTGCCACACATTGCGGATTGTCACTTGCCACGTTGCCTGCCACACATTGCGGATTGCCACATAGCCTGCCACACATTGCGGATTGCCACTTGCCACGTCACCTGCCACACATTGCGGATTGTCACTTGCCACGTTGCCTGCCACACATTGCGGATTGCCACTTGCCACGTAGCCTGCCACACATTGCGGATAGCCACTTGCCACGTCACCTGCCACACATTGCGGATTGTCACTTGCCACGTTGCCTGCCACACATTGCGGATTGCCACTTGCCACGTAGCCTGCCACACATTGCGGATTGCCACTTGCCACGTCACCTGCCACACATTGCGGATTGTCACTTGCCACGTTGCCTGCCACACATTGCGGATTGCCACTTCTCACGTAGCCTGCCACACATTGCAGATTGTCACTTGCCACGTTGCCTGCCACACATTGTGGATTTCCACTTGCCACACATTGCGGATTGCCACTTGCCACGTAGCCTGCCACACATTGCGGATTGTCACCTACTGTGTCACTTTTCTGCAATCTCTCTGCTGCACACAGCTTCCTACACAGTGAGGGCGGAACTGGAGGGATGCAGGGCAGTGAGAGATGATGTCATCTCCCTGCTCCCCTGCCTGCTGGCTTCCTGATTGGCCAGCAGCCCTCCTAAGCCACCCAGCTGCCCCCCCCCCCCCACCGTCCACTCAGCGCGGGTACCCGCGGAACCGGCCGCGATTGGACCCGCGGAACCGGCCGCGATTGGACCCGCGGAACCGGCCCGCTGGTACCCGCAGAACCGGCCGCGATTGGACCCGCGGAACCGGCCTGCTGGTACCCGCGGAACCGGCCCGCGGGTACCCGCGGAACCAGCCTGCCGGACCGGTATTCTCGGGGGGGGGGGCAATTGACTCGTTGCCCCCCCCCCTGGATATCCGCCCCTGGGTCTGTTCGCAGGTTCTGGTGCGAACCGAACAGGGGGGTGTTCGGCTCATCCCTACTGGTGTTGGGCACGCAGTGTGCTTAAAGAGAGCATGCCAGTTTAGTTATAGTTCAAGAGCAGCTGCAGACAATGTCATGACTTGCTCCTTATAGCCAAGTGCCCGGCTACACAAAGATTTATTAAAACAAAACATTATCCTCATTTGTCCTATTCTGGTATCGGACATAACTCTATCAATTGCTATGAATGTATACAAAAAACAAAATCCCAGATAACTGATTATAATAAAGGGAACAATGTATATTCTGGATTCAAGTTTTGGGGAGACAGGCATTCTAATTTTTAATCCAAAAGCAGGAGTACAGAACAATGCCCCTCTATGTTATGGGGAATAAGAAAGTGGCTGGTTTTGTAGTCCTGTCTTGTTTCTGTTGTCCTTATACAAAAAGCTAAGTGAGTGTTGTCATCCTAGGACTGTGTTATAAGCAAATCACCAGTTGAAAATAAAAGGGAAAAAAGCATGAAAAAAATGTAACGCAGCCATCATATCTCAGGACCAGTAAGCTATATTATATGCTTATTTTGGGTTTGGGTACACAAAAAAAAATCACGGAGGTCCCTTTTACACATTTGTGCACATTTTTGTACCACAACCCAAAAACAGCACCGCAGGGCAATACATGTGTGCTTTTCCATGCATTCAGGTACACTGCAAAACATGTCAGGTTTGATTTTTCCATCTGTGCTCATGTGTTTATGATCCACACAACGTGATTGCATGCATCACAATAGAAAAAAATTTTTTGCCTGGTGCAGATTTAGTACTACACAATAGGATATAAGGAGGTCATAAGTAAAACAGGGATATTGGAAATTACCCTTTGGTAACTCTTTACAGTGGCAAGAGAAAGTTTGCAAACCTCTTGGAATTAACTGTTTTTCTGCAGTAATTTGCCATAAAATGTGATCGGATCCTCATTTAAGTTACAACAATACACAAACACCAGCTTAACCCAATAACACACCAAAAATGCAAATTCCCCATGTCTTTATTGAACACATCCATTTAACATTCATAGTCCTGGAGGAAAAATTACTGATTACTTCAACGAACACTAATTGAAGTCATTAGTTTACACATCTGGAGTCCAATTAAGGGAATTTGTTTGGAGGTGTGGTTTAGAGCTACTCAAAGACACTCAAACGTTTTTGAGATTTTTGATTTATAAGAAGAATAAGCTGATGTGAACCATGCCTCGCAAAAAGAAGCTCTATGAAGACATATTCATGTCTGAAGACTACTCAAGAGTAGTTGATCTACATAAGGCTGGAAAAGGATCAAAGCAATCTCAAAGTGTTTAGGCATCCATTAGTCGACAGTTAGACAATATGTCTAGAAATGGAGACATTTTAATACTGTGGTTACTCTTCCTAGAAGTAGGTATCCAGCCAAAATGATTCCTAAGGCACAATGCAGAATCCTCAAAGAAGAACCCAAAAATAACAGCTAAAGGTTTAAAGACATCATTGGAACTGGCAAACATTCCTATTCACGAGTCTACCATACATACATTTATGAACAGGCAGGGTGTCCATGGCAGAACACCATGGAGGAAACCATTGCGTTCTACAAAAAAAAAATTTCTGTGTGCCTGAAGTTTGTCAAAGAGAACCTTGCTTTGTGGACTGATGAAACAATAGATTTTTTGTTAGGTAAGAATACTCAGCATAATGTATTGCACAGAAAGGGCACAGCTTACCAAGATCAAAATATCATCCCAATGGTGAAGTATGGTGGGGGAAAACATGATTTGGGCTTGCTTCGCTGACTTAGGGCCTGAACCACTTGCCATCATCTAGGGGAAAATTAAGTCCCACGTTTACCAAAATAACTTATAGGATAATGTTAGGGTGACTGCCCTAAAGCTGAAGCTTAGTAGAAGTCAGATGATGGAGCAGGACAATGCTCGTAAGCATGCCCGGACTGGGACAAAAAATAGGCCTGGGCATTTTAGACTGAGCAGCCGGGGGGGGCACGGCCTCTGGTCCCTTTTACATTACACGGCGCCCTGCACCTATGGACCCCTTTACATTACACAGCACCCTGAACCTCCAGTTCTGGACCCCCTGTATGTTACACAGACCCCCTACAGTGCAGATGCCCTCTCTACAGTGCAGACCCCCTCCCTACAATACATAACCCCTCTCACTACAGAACCCCCCCTACATTACAGACCCCCTACAATACAGAACCCCCCTACAATATAAAACCCCCCCTTCATTACAGACCCCCCTACAATACAGAACCCCCTACAATACAGAACCCCCCTACAATACAGAGCCCCCTACATTACAGACCCCCCTACAATACAGAACCCCCCTGCAATATAGACCCCCCTTCATTACAGACCCCCCTACAGTACAGAACCCCCCTTCATTACATAACCCCCTACAATACAGAACCCCCCACACTACAGACCCCCCTACACAACAGAACGCCCCTTACAATACATACCCCCCTACATTACAGACCCCCCTACACTACAGCCCCCTACATTACAGAACCCCCCTACATTACAGACCCCCCTACACTACAGAACCCCCTACATTACAGACACCCCCTACATTACAGACCCCCCTTACAATACAGAACCCCGCTACAATACAGACCCCCTTACACTACTGAACCCCCCTACACTACAGAACTCCCCTACAGTACAGAACCCCCTACAATACAGAACCCCCCCACACTACAGAACCCCCCTACAATACAGAAGCCCCCTACATTACAGACCCCCCCTACACTACAGAACCCTTACAATAAAGAACCCCCCTACATTACAGACCCCCCGCACTACAGAACTTCCCTACATTACAGACCCCCCTACAATACAGGCCCCCCTACACTACAGAACCCCGCCTACATTACAGACCCCCCCTACAATACAGACCCCCCTACATTACAGGCCCCCTACACTACAAAACCCCCCTACATTGCAGACCCCCCTGCACTACAGAACTCCCCTATATTACAGAACCCCCCTACAATACACAACCCCCCTACATTACAGACCTCCCTACACTACAGAACCCCCCTACATTACAGACCTCCCTACATTACAGACCACCCCAAACTACAGACCCCCCCTTCAGACCCATAATGTACCTGAGTCTCAGGTCCTGAGATCAGCACAGGACTGCATGTCGAGTCCCCTCCCCCTGTGTAGACATAAAGGAGGAGGGGGAGGGGGAGGCGGCTTCACTCTGCTCGGCTGTGGGAGACAGCCGAACCGAGACTGATCAGAGCCACTTCCACCGTGCCAGAGAGAAGGGGAATCGTTGCGGGTTCCGCCCCCCCATGTGCCTACGTGTGTCACTGGAGTGCGGCTCTGAGGCTCACCCACCCCCCACTGCAAAGAGCAACTACAGCTCTCAAAGAGCCTGTCACTGGCGGCCCGCCCCCCACTTACTAAACCACTGGCGGAACATCAACGGCCACTGTTAGTACACCATTCCTGCATGTCAGAACCCGTGGCTGACTCTGCATGTCCCAGACATGCAGCTCTATGGCCAGTCCGGGCCTGCTCGTAAGCATCAAAGTAAATCCACCACATACCGGCTTCAGAAAAAGAAAATAGGCCTTTGGAGGGAGCCAGCCAGAGCCCAGACCTTCATGCCTAAAAGATGGTGTGGAATGACCTCAAGAGAGCCATTCACACCAGACATTCTACAATGTATCTGAGATGAAGCAGCTTTGTACAGGGGAATGGTCACAAATTCCTAATGAAAGTTGTGTAGGTCTGATCCAGAGTTACCAAAAGCGTTTTCTTGAAGTCATTGCTGCCAAAGGAGGTTGGACCAACTATTAACATAAAAGAATCGCTTACTTTTTCCTCCAGTAGGAATTAGAATTGTTTGTGTGTTATCAGCTTAAGCACATTGAGGTTGTGACTTACATGAGGATCAGATCGCATTTAATGGCAACTTACTGCAGAAAACCAGGTAATTCCATGAGGTTCATTCACATCCTTTTCCAAGGGATTAACATATTTTTTCTTGCCACTGTATATTATTCAACATGTATTAAGTGTTTTGGTCTTTAATTATGCATCTTATATTATTTTCTCTTCTTCTTGGGAACAGTCCAGTTCCACAGATTTGCTACTGGATTGTTTGTCTTTCTTTTTAGTGCATTTTACACACTCTGTTGCCATCATATGGTTTGCATAATGTTCATGTTCATTTATTTACTTTTTATTAATACATATTGTTCTCTCACTTCCAGAGCTGTCTTTAATTAATAATGTTGGACGCTGTGGAATGCAGCTTTGCAAATAGATTTTTCGTGATTTAGCATGTTTAAACCAATAAGTGTTTTGGTTTAACCCAGGCACATTACAGCTAACATAAATCTCATAAAACACACTTATGCAGTGTATAAAGTAAAAGAATAAAAAGAATAAAATAAATAAAAAACAAATTACAGTACACAACACAACTACTACGGTAATATAATTTAAACAATATACAGTGAATGGTGCTGTAGCTGTACATGAATCTATTATTTAAGATTTATTAGAAAGAAACAAATATAAAATTACAATACAATAATATCATTGGTCATAACGTGGAAGTAAACTCCCCTATCGTTTTCAGCCAAGGAAGCTGCCATCTTTGCCTCTGTTTAATCTTCAACTGCTATGGTGCTGCACATGTGATTTGTTATGACACCAGCCATTGGATGGTTTGATCGTTTGGCTGAGAGCACAGCCAATGTGCAGTTAGCATTCCAGGCATGCCTTTTTTTTTTTAACTGTTTAAATCCATGGGTTTACTTCCACTCTTTAAGGTATTCACCATAATTGATACTTAATGCACAAGATGCGAAAAAATGCTTGTATATGCAGAGAGCTGACACGTTTCACACACTGCTTCTTCAATGCAGCTCAACATACATCTATAGCGTTGTATAGATTACAAAAAAGTACGCTTAGTATCAGCAACAATTAATTTCTTCGTAATAATGCCACTAGTTTGGTAAGCACTTATACCCTTTCTATACAATATTTGCAAATGTATTACTAAGAAATTCATTGTTGCTGATACTAATGGTACTTTTTGTAATCTATACAACGATTACGCTGCCTTGAAGAAGCAGTTTGCAAAACGCGTTGGCTTCTCTGCATATACAAGCATCTTTTCGCATCTTGTGCATTAAGTATCAGTTATGGTCAATACATTATGACCAGTGATATTATTGTAATTTTATATTTGTATCTTTCTAATAAATCTTAAATAATTGTATAAACTCTTGTGGTTGTGCTTGCCGCAGTGACAGTATATAACACACCTGTTAAAATACCATCACCTTTTGAGGAAGCGGTGCTCTCTCTTACATTTTCTTCTCATATCAATCAGGGATGTGGATGTGTTAATCTGCCCCTAGAAATAATCCAACATACTATAAATATATTCTTACATATATACTATATATTGTACATTCACATCAGTTCCTCCCCTCAAGAAGCTTGTGATCTAAGATCCCTGATTTCACATTAATACATACATACTAGGGCCAATTTAGACAGGAGCCAATTAACCTACCACCATGTCTTTGGATGTGGGAGGAAACTAGAGTACACTGGAGTATCTGGAGGAAACCCATGCAGGCACAGGGAGAGCATGTGAGCTCCATGCAGGTAGTGCTGCTAGGCAGAAGTTATAGCCACTTAGCCACTGCATTTCGCTTTCTGTAGCACCTGCTGCTCTATACTAAGTATCATGATGATAATAAGGAAGTGCCAAAATTACATTTGATATTTTTTTTAATTAGGCTATAGTATCATCAGGGCCATCTTTAATTTTGATTGGGCCCTGGGCAAACATTTTCTTGGGCCCCCCCCCCCCCCCTCCATTCTGAGACATACAAAAAATAGCAGGTAGACTCAAAATCTGTTTACTGCAGCAGATCACACAGTGATTGCAATTGTTTGCCAGAGGTTACAGCCTATCCTTACTGCTCGCTGGCTGGTTGCTAGAGGTTACAACACATAATTTCTGCTTGCCGATTGGTTGCTAAAGGTTAATGCACATCATTACCACTTACTGATTGGCTGCTAGAGATTAAAGCAGATCACTACTGTTCGCTGATTGGTTGCTACAGGCTAATACACATCATAACCTCTCACAGAGCAGTGGAGCAATCCTAAATAATTGACCAAGTAAAGGGGCACATTAATACACATACTACAGGAGAGTGTCAGAGAGTGCAGACATACTACAGGAGAGGTTCAGAGACTGCAGACATACTACAGGAGACAATCAGAGACTGTGGCCATACTGCAGGAGACAATCAGAGACTGCGGACATACTGCAGGAGACAATCAGAGACTGCGGACATACTACAGCAGACAATCAGAGACTGCGGACATATGGCAGGAGACAATCAGAGACTGCGGACATACGGTAGGAGACAATCAGAGACTGCGGACATACGGCAGGAGACAATCCGAGACTGGCGACATACTGCAGGAGACAATCAGAGACTGGCGACATACTGCAGGAGACAATCAGAGACTGCGGATATACTGCAGGAGACAATCAGAGACTGCGGACATACTGGAGGAGACAATCAGAGACTGCGGACATACTGCAGGAGACAAACAGAGACTGCAGACATACTGCAGGAGACAATAAGAGACTGCGGACATACTGCAGGAGACAATCAGACTGCGGACATACCGCAGGAGACAATCAAAGACTGTGGACATACCACAGGATACAATCAAAGACTGCGGACATACTGCAGGAAACAATCAGAGACTGCGGAAATACTGCAGGAGACAATAAGATACTGCGGACATACTGCAGGAGACAATAAGAGACTGCGGACATACTGCAGGAGACAATCAGAGACTGCGAACATACTGCAGGAGACAATCAGAGACTGCCGACATACTGCAGGATACAATCAGAGACTGTGGATATACTGCAGGAGACAATCAGAGACTGCGGACATACTGGAGGAGACAATCAGAGACTGCGGACATACTGCAGGAGACAATCAGAGACTGCAGACATACTGCAGGAGACAATAAGAGACTGCAGACATACTGCAAGAGACAATCAGACTGCGGACATACCGCAGGAGACAATCAAAGACTGTGGACATACCACAGGATACAATCAAAAACTGCGGACATACTGCAGGAGACAATCAAAGACTGCGGAAATACTGCAGGAGACAATAAGAGACTGCGGACATACTGCAGGAGACAATAAGAGACTGTGGACATACTGCAGGAGACAATCAAAGACTGCGGACATACTGCAGGAGACAATCAAAGACTGCGGACATACTGCAGGATACAATCAAAGACTGCGGACATACTGCAGGAGACAATAAGAGACTGCGGACATACTGCAGGAGACAATCAAAGACTGCGGAAATACTACAGCAGACAATCAGAGACTGCGGACATGCGGCAGGAGGCAATCCAAGACTGGCGACATACTGCAGGAGACAATCAGAGACTGGCGACATACTGCAGGAGACAATCAGAGACTGGCGACATACTGCTGGAGACAGAGACTGGGGACATACTACAGGAGACAATCAGAGACTGCAAACATACTGCAGGAGACAATCAGAGACTGCGAACATACTGCAGGAGACAATCAGAGACTGCGAACATACTGCAGGAGACAATCAGAGACTGCGGACATACTGCAGGAGACAATCAAAGACTGCGGACATACTGCAGGAGACAATCAAAGACTGCGGACATACTGCAGGAGACAATCAAAGACTGCGGACATACTGCAGGAGACAATAAGAGACTGCAAACATACTGCAGGAAACAATCAGAGACTGCGGACATACTGCAGGAGACAATCAGAGACTGCGGACATACTGCAGGAGACAATCAGAGACTGCGGACATACTGCAGGAGACAATCAAAGACTGCGGACATACTGCAGGAGACAATCAAAGACTGCGGACATACTGCAGAAGACAATCAAAGACTGCGTACATGCTACAGGAGACAATCAGAGACTGCGTACATGCTACAGGTAATGGTCAGATAACTTTTAGCAACGCACAGCTTGACAGTTGAATAACACAGCTCAGGGTTTAAGCACTCATTTTATGGGTGCAAGGACATACCTGGGCAGCCAAACTCACTACATACATTTAGAGATATGTGGGCGGGGCTTCCATTCTCTGATCTCACTACAACAGCCGGGAGCTCCACTGATGCTTTGTAGGGGGGCCCCGTTACCCGTGAATTGGGGCCCCCGTTACCCATGAATTGGGACCCCAATGAAGGTTTTGCAGAGTGCACAGAGGACACGGGAGGCTGTATTCCCGCGCTAGCCAGCTGAGAGGGGGCGGGGCCGGGAGCTCCACTGACGCTCTGACCCCGCCCCCGTGCAGCCTGTATGCTCGGAACAGAGCGGCTGTAGTGAGAGTCAGTGATCGGAGTGGGAGCATCAGTGGAGCTCCCGGCCCCGCCCCCTCTATTCTGGCTGGGGAATACAGAAGTCCGGGGGCGGGGCCGGGAGCTCCACTGACGCTCCCACTCCGATCACTGGCTCTCACTATAGCCGCTCTGTTCTAAGCATACAGGCTGCAGGGGGGCAGGGTCAGAGCATCAGTGGAGCTCCCGGCCCCGCCCCCTCTCAGCTGGCTAGCACAGGAATACAGCCTCCCGTTCCGTGTCCTCTGCTCACTCTTCAAAACCTTCATTGGGGCCCCAATTCGCGGGTAGCAGCGCGGGCCCCCCTACAAACATTGGGCCCAGGGCAAGTGCCCCGTTTGCCCTGCGCTAAAGACGGCCCTGAGTATCATTAGGTACTCATAAGGACAGTACTAACAGTAGCTGGGTTAGAGGGGGAAACACCAAGCCTTGCTATAACCCCTTCCTCATTTTGTTTCTTTTTTTTCCAGCTTCAGATAATTGTGTCCAAAGTCCCCATACAAACTCCATAGCTCCCAACTGTCCCTGATTTGGAGCAATGTCCCTCTGTCCCTTTTTCCTCCTCATTCGTCCCTCATTTTGGTCTGATCTATAGAGTTGTGTATAAAATGCACCTTTTATCGTTCAAAAAGTGTTTTCCAGTGCTAAACCTTTCATCCAAAATCTAAATTAGGTTAGGTTAATTCTTCTTTAAGGTGGCATGGCAGGAGGCGTGTCCTATGCCTACATGCTTTTGCTAGTAGGTGTCCCTCATTTCCAAAAAGTTGGGATGTATGAAACCATAGGGGGCGGAGGTGCAGGAGATGCTGAGATGGGTCTAAGGCCGCGTACACACGCGCGGACTGTTTGCCCAACCTTGTTCGTCAAACAGTTTCGGCAAACAGTCCGCTCAAAATTTGCATGAGCGGACTTGCCCACACACGAGCGGACTGTTTGACGAACAAGGTTGGGCAAACAGTTCGCTCAACTTTTGAAATGAACGGACTCGCCCACGTAAGGCGGAGGCAAATCCGCCCATTTCGAGCGCGTGTACAGGTAGGCGGGGCCCGCGAAGGAGACGTCGCGGGCTCCGCCGCCTGGAATGGGCTTAAAGTGGAACCCCAACGCCGAAAAAAATCGGCGTGGGGGTTCCCCCAAAGTCCACACCAGACCCTTGTCCGAGCACGCTACCCGGCCGGCCAGGAAAGGGGGGCGAGCGAGCGCGCCCCCCCTCCTGAGCCGTACCAGGCCGCGTGCCCTCAACATGGGGGGTGCCTTGGGGAAGGGGGGGCCGCGCGGCCCCCCCACCCCAAAGCACCTTGTCCCCATGTTGATGAGGACAAGGGCCTCTTCCCGACAACCCTGGCCGTTGGTTGTCGGGGTCTGCGGGCGGGGGGCTTATCGGAATCCGGGAGCCCCCTTTAAGAAGGGGGCCCCCGGATACCGGCCCCCCACCCTATGTGAATGAGTATGGGGTACAATGTACCCCTACCCATTCACCTGTGAAATAAAGTACAAAAAAAAACACAACACAGGGGAAAAATATTTTATTGCACAGCTCCGGGGGGTCTTCCGTCTTCGGGGGTCTTCTCGCCGGACTCCTCCGCTATCTGTGTGTAGCTCTTTTACTAGCGGAGGAGTCCGGCTTTCTTCCTCCCCGCCGCCGGCCTCTTCTCCCGACTTTGGGGGTCTTGTCCCCCTCTTCGGTTCTTCTGCCGGGCCACCGCGCCTTCTTGTAGCTCTTTTACAGGCGGTGGCCCGGTCTTCTGTCGCCGCTGTCGTCGTCGCCGCCGCCGCCGCCGCCTTCCGTTCTTGTTCTTCTTGTTCTTCTTCTTCTCCTGGAGATGTTGACTCGACGAGCTCTCCGGCCGGAATGCCAGGGACACGCTCCGCTGCCACTTATATAGTGACAATGGGGCGGTGTCACATGGTATATGTCACATGGGTTGGTCACATGGGTTGATGTCACATGGGGACTATGACATTGTAAGGGGGCGGGGTCACCATGTGACCAACCCATGTGACATATACCATGTGACACCGCCCCATTGTCACTATATAAGTGACCGCACAGCGCGGCTCTGGCATTCCGGCCGGAGAGATCGTCGAGTCAACATCTCCAGGAGAAGAAGAAGAAGAAGAAGAACAAGAACGGAAGGCGGCGGCGGCGGCGGCGACAAAAGACCGGGCCACCGCCTGTAAAAGAGCTACAAGAAGGCGCGGTGGCCCGGCAGAAGAACCGAAGAGGGGGACAAGACCCCCGAAGTTGGGAGAAGAGGCCGGCGGCGGGGAGGAAGAAAGCCGGACTCCTCCGCTAGTAAAAGAGCTACACACAGATAGCGGAGGAGTCCGGCGAGAAGACCCCCGAAGACGGAAGACCCCCCGGAGCTGTGCAATAAAATATTTTTCCCCTGTGTTGTGTTTTTTTTTGTACTTTATTTCACAGGTGAATGGGTAGGGGTACATTGTACCCCATACTCATTCACATAGGGTGGGGGGCCGGTATCCGGGGGCCCCCTTCTTAAAGGGGGCTCCCGGATTCCGATAAGCCCCCCGCCCGCAGACCCCGACAACCAACGGCCAGGGTTGTCGGGAAGAGGCCCTTGTCCTCATCAACATGGGGACAAGGTGCTTTGGGGTGGGGCACCCCCCCATGTTGAGGGCACGCGGCCTGGTACGGCTCAGGAGGGGGGGCGCGCTCGCTCGCCCCCCTTTCCTGGCCGGCCGGGTAGCGTGCTCGGACAAGGGTCTGGTGTGGACTTTGGGGGAACCCCCACGCCGATTTTTTTCGGCGTTGGGGTTCCCCTTTAAGCCCATTCCAGGCGGCGGAGCCCGCGACGTCTCCTTCGCGGGCCCCGCCTACCTGTACACGCGCTCGAAATGGGCGGACTTTCCGAGCGGGAACAGTCCGCTCATTTCGAAAGTACAGCGGACAAGCCCACACACGGGCGGACTGTTCGCTCAAACACAGTTTCAGCGGACAGTTTTTCGGAATTTCCGAAAGACTTTGTCCGTCCAACTGTCCGCTGAAACTGTCCGCTGAAAGCCCACACACGAGTGGACTGTCCGCCCAAACACTGTTCAGCGGACAAGGTTGGGCGAACAGTCCGCCCGTGTGTACGCGGCCTAATAAATAACTATCTATAGTTCATCAAGTATGAATCCATCTATGCTTTCTCTTATTTGATGGTATATCTGCAGTTGAAAAAAAATCTATGAATATTATTCAGACCCCATGCTTTCTCCGATAGATTATTTTACCATTATTTAATAATATAATTACATGACACAGGGTGTGTACCTAGGGCAGCATGCATTGCCAAAACTTTTTTTTTGCCCTACTCAGGGCTTTTTTTCTCGGAGAATAGATGCAGGAACTCCCCTCCGTCTGAGTCACCCCTTGTCTCTGCCCCTACCTACCTCTGAGCACCATCCCTTGATTCCACACCCTACCCATCTACCAGTACTGCCCCTTTTAGAGAATACAGAACCAAGTATCATTTTGTGGTGCTAAATCATTTGTATGGAACATGTTAATGATAAAAAGAAAATAAGTAAAAGAGATCCCCTGCAGCCAGCAACAATAGAATCCGAGCAATAGATCCCCACACAACAATAGACTCCCCCAGCAACAATGGACTCCTCCTCAACAACAATAGATTCCCTGCAGCAATAGTGAACCACCCACAACAAAATATCCACCCAAGCAACATTAGAAACCCCCCTAGCAGCAACAACAGATCTCCCAGCAGCCAGCATCAATAGATCCTCCAGCAGCCAGTAAAAATAGACCTCTCCCTCAACAGTAGGTCCCTTCCAGTAACATAAGACCCCCCAAGCAACAATACATTCCCCATCAACAACAATAGACCCTCACACAAAATCAGATCCCCACCAGTGACAATAGATACCCCAGCAGCCAACATCAATATACCCTCCAGCACACCCCACACTATTACATACATTCAGTGCTGGAGGTGCCGGGACCGCGTTCCCATTGAAAAAAAGCCCTGGCTCTACTTCTTCTATGGATCACAGTAGTGCAGTTCATTCTAAAGTGTCATTAAAGAGGAAGTAAACCCCTTCAAACCACTTTGACCTACAGGTAAGCCTAGGTAAGCCTTACCTGTAGGTCCAAGCAATATCTCCTAAACCTATATGGTTTAGGAGATATTTGCCCGAAAATGGGCACCGCTGTCTACGGCGCATGCGCCGTAGACAGCGGCGCGCAGGCGCACTAAATGCGGCAAGTCCAAGAATGGATTTGCCTAATTTGTCGACTCCCGTGCGCATGCGCGGGAGTGACGTCATCGCGGCTTCGCCGAATGGCAGCGGCGGAGCTGGGAGACGCGACTCCCGTGCGCATGCGCGGGAGTGACGTCATCACGGCTTCGCCGCTGTCATTGGTCGGAGCTGCGAGACGCCACCAGCAAGATGGATGCGGCGGACTACAGGGATCAGCGGCGACTTCGCTGGCTCCTGTGTCAGGTAAGTGACACATAATGAGCTACTATGCGATGCATAGTAGTCCATTATGCTTTACCTTTGCAGGGAAAAAAAGAGGAAGTAAACCCATCAGGGTTTAAGGGTTTACTTCCTCTTTAATCACTTCAGCCCCGGAAAGTATTTCCCCCTTCCTGACCAGGCAATTTTTTGTGATACAGCACTGCGTCCATTTAACTGACAATTGCGTGGTCATGTGAGGTTATACGCAAAAAAAAGTAGGTCCTTTTTTCCCCAAAAATAGATCTTTCTTTTGATGATATTTGATCACCTCTGCATTTTTTATTTTTTGCGCTATAAACAAAAAAAGAGCGACAATTTTGAAAAAAACACAATATTTAGTACTTTTTGTTATAATAAATATCCCTAAAAAAAAGTTTAGGCCGATATATATTCTTCTACATATTTTTGGTAGAAAAAAAAAAAGCGATAAGCTTATATTGATTGGTTTGTGCAAAAGTTATAGGGTCTACAAAAGTTATAGGGTCTACAAAATAGGGGATACATTTATGTCATTTTTATTATTATTATTTTTTTATTAGTGATGGCGGCGATCTGCAATTTTTATCAGGAATGCGACATTGCGACGGACAGATTGGACACTTTTGACACTATTTTGGGACCATTGACAACTATACAGCGATCAGAGCTAAAAATAGCCACTGATTACTGTATAAATGTCACTGGCAGGGAAGGGGTTAACACTAGAGGGCGATCAAAGGGTTGACTGTGTTCACTAGGTGTGTTCCAACTGTAGGGGGGGATGGGACTGACTGGGGGAGAAGACAGATTGTGTGTTCCTACTTAGTAGGAACACATGATCTGTCTCCTCTCCCCTGAGAGAACCAGGATTTGTGTGTTTACAATACACACATCCCCATTCTCGTTTTATCACGAGGGATCACGGGCACACTTGCTATGACATATTAAAGGAGTGACGTATAGCTACGACAATTTGCACAGCCGTGCCAACCTGCCGCAGTATAACTGCGGTGGCTGGTCAGCTAGCGCTTAAACCCACATCATTAAAAACTGCCTGTACATGCTGCATTACATGCTCTTTATACTCCCTCCTTGTCTGTGTCCCCGCTACAGCCTGAGATTGTGTAAACCAGCCACTGCCACATCTACTGAGCATGCTTTAGTTTCAGTTCAACAGTTTGGGGATGGTCCTTGCTGTTCCAACATTACTGCATGCCAGTGCACAAAGCAAGGTCAATAAAGACATGAATAAGTGAATTTGGGATGGATGAACTCAACTAGCCTGCACAGAGTCCTGACCTCAACCTGATAGAACACCTTTGGGATGAATTAGAGTGGAGACTGGGAACTGGAAATTTGCCCAGGTTCTTCCCTAGTTGATTATCCCACAGTCAAGTACACGCTAACAGCCACCCTTCTCCTCAAAAAACTGTGTAGAGGTGTTCTTTTTGTTGTTTTATTTTTTATTTTGGAGTAACTGGGATAGGGTTGAGGGAATTGAGTGGGATACTCCTAAAACAGAACTAAGTACAGATTGAGGACAAAAAAATCCTTTCTGTAAAGCTGAAGCAGAAGTCCTTGCTTATAGCAAACTGTGCACTTGGCTTGGCAGTGGAAATAGTTAAATGCAGACTTCCTTTAAAGTAACAAGAGCAGAGTTCCTTTACATAGAATCAGATAGACTGAGCTCCTCAGGATATCAGCTGGTGTCCCCTTTTTGACAAACACACAACTGACTCTCTAGCACAAGAGGAGTGGCAGCAGCCCAAAAGTCTTTAAGATATCTCACAGCAGTCTGTACACAAAATCCACATTCAGACACATCCTAATAACGGTCTGCCAGTTATGATAGTTTTTTTGTTCCACTGTCACATTTGCTCCTCCTGGCAGGGCCGGACTGGGAAAAAATCAGCCCGGGAAATAATTTCATTCCAGCCCCATAGCATTATTATACCAGCCCAACGGCATAATGTCATTATTTTCTTGTTTATAAAAGGGAAAACCATGCATTTTAAAGCACATTTGAAGAGTGTATTATACTCAGCTGTGCACATCAGTGCAGCCTCAGCAGTGCCCATGAATGCAGCCTGATCCGTGCCCATCAATGCAGCCTCAGGAGTGCCCATCAATGCTGCCTGATCAATGCCCATCAATGCAGCCTCACCAGTGTCCATCAATGCAGCCTGATCAGTGCCCTTCAATGCATCATCAGCAGTGCCCATCAATTCAGGCTCAACAGTGCCCATCAGCTCAGACACTCATCAGTGCCGATCAATGCACCCTCATCAGTGCCCATTAGTGCAGCCTGATCAGTGCCCATCAGTGCAGCCTCCCCAGTGTTCATCAATGCAGCCTGATCAGTGCCCATCAATGCAGCCTCACCAGTGTCCATCAATGCAGCTTCATCAGTGTAGCCTGGTCAGTGCCCATCAATGCAGCTTGATCAGTGCCCATCAATGCAGCTTGATTAGTGCCCATCAGCTCAGCATCACCAGTGTCCATCAGTGCAGCCTGATCAGCATCAATCAATGCAGCGTCACCAGTGCAGCCTGATCAGTGCCCATCAATGCAGCCTGATCAGTGCCCATCAATGCATCCCACTCAGTGGCCATCAATGCAGTGTCACCAGTTGCCCATCAGTGCAGCCTGATCAGTGGCCATCAATGTAATGTCACCTGTGCCCATCCAATGCAGCTTCACCGTTGTCCATCAGCTCAACCTCACCAGTGTCCATCAGCACAGCCTTACCAGTGCATGGGGAGAGAGGAGAGGTGCCGGATTACACAGAGCGGGGATCTCCCGCTTACCCAATGGCTGCTGTCATACCAAGTCCCGCCTCCTGGACCGGCTCCTATCATGGACATCACACATCCCAGCATTGGACCAGTGTAAAGTCCATCATATGAGCCGGTCCAGGAGGTGGTACTTCATATGACAGCGGCCACCAGATAAGTGGGAGATCCCTGCTCTGTGTAATCTGGTGGCTCTCACCCCTCTTCCCTTTAGAGGCAGCCCAATGGAGTCAGCAGTGAGATCCATGGTAGGGCCAGCCCTGGATGCCCCGCACTGCCTCAGCTCTCGGCGCCTGGGCGGGTGCACCCTGTGCATAGGGTTGCCACCTCATCCCTTTAAAATTGAACACATGACACAGGTTCTGTGGCTGATTAAGGTGGTAATTAAACTTAGTTGGTGTCTTATCTGCATTAAATTAGCCTCAGAACTTGTGTAATTAATATATGTTCGGGTTTAACCACTTGCCACCTGCCCACTATCAAATGACAGAGGAGCGGTGTGGTTCTCATTCTGGGAGGACATCATATGACTGCGCCCCAGAACGGCCGCTCAGGCATGCAGTGCAGCAATCGATGCTGCGCCTTGTTCCTAGAACAAGGCATGACCCCGATCTTTGTATAACGCTAATGAAGTGTCTCTTTAACCATGTGGTCAGCTGTGTCCAATTACAGCCGGTCACATGTAAATGTTGATGTGCCGTAATCGGCTACCCTCGCCTCACACTGACAGAGTGTGTGGTGAGGAGAGCCAGTCAGCAGCATTTCCTCACAGGGGAGACCAGGGCAGGTAAACAGGGCACTGATCATCAGTGCCCTGATTACAGTAAAGCCCCAGCAGTGCCCAACAGTGACACCAATCTATGTCCATCAGTGACACCAATCAGAGCGCATCAGCAGGGCAACCATCAGAAATTTTTGGGCCCCTTACACAGCTTTAGGCCTGGGCCCCCCCAGCCTGACCAAGGCCCATCATACCGAATCCACACACTGGCCACCTCACCTATACGCACTCAGCCCCCCCTCAATCCTGTATATATATATGTCAGTCCCCTCACACCTGTGAATATATATATATATGCCACACACACACACACACACACACCTGTATATATTATATATCAGCCCCTCACATACGCACAATGCTGTGTTTTGGCCTAGGCCGAACAAGGGACCTTGCACACCCACCAGAGACCCGGAACCCCGCACAACCACCAGGGACCCCACACAACTACCCAGGACCCTGCACAACCACCAGGGACTCTGCACAACCACCAGGGACCCCGAACAATCACCAGGGACCCCGCACAACCACCAGGGACCCCGCACAACCACCGGGGACCCTACACAACCACCCAGGACCTCGCACAGCCACCAGGGGCCTCGCACAGCCACCAGGGAACCCGCAAAACCACCAGGGACCCTACACAACCACCAGGGACTCCACACAACCACCAGGGACCCTACACAACCACCGGGGACCCTACACAACCACCCAGGACCTCGCACAGCCACCAGGGAACCCGAAAAACCACCAGGGACTCTACACAACCACCAGGGACTCCATACAACCACCAGGGACCCTACACAACCACCAGGGACCCTGCACAGGGACCCCGCACAACCACCAGGGACCCCGCACAGCCAGCAGGGACCCTACACAACCACCAGGGACCCTGCACAGGGACCCCGCACAGCCACCAGGGACCCCGCACAACCACCAAGGACCCTGCACAGGGACCCCACCCAACCACCAGGGCCCCCACACAGCCACAGACCCGAATAGCCATTTGAGAAGGAAGGGGTGGGACGATTTTAGATGGAGGGGGGCGTCTGATTTTATTCTTGCCTGGGGCAGCATAACATCAAAATACACCACTGCATACACATATCTGTACACACAAAAGGCTCTGGCCCCTCTCTGTACACCAGCACCTCCCTTTCCTTCACAGCCCCTACTTGTAAATAAGGTCTTCTTACCTAGTCCCAGTTCATTTTCATAAAGCTGACATGTTGCTGAGAAGCACAGTACAGATCACATGAACTGTGAACATACACATAGTAGCCAGAGGTTGCAGTAAAGAGCTTGATGTTGGAGCTCAGTGTCAGTGACACAAGAACAGCAGAAACTGGGAGATCATTTGTGTAATGCACAGCACGGCTCCCCTCTACCCACCGGTCTTGTCTTCTTCTGGCCTGGGCAGGCCCCTCAGGCTCCTCGGCCCCCTTACACTTGTGATGGCTGTACCCCCCCATGGAGGCCCTGCGCATCAGGGACACAAATCAATGCCCATAATGATGCCAGTAAGTGCTGCTTTTCAATGCCCATGAGTGCCTGCTCCTCAGTACTGCCATCAATGCCCATCAGTGACTCTCATTAGTGCCCATAATGCCGTCCATCAGTAGTGCTCATCAGTGCTGCATATCAGTGCTCATCAGTGGGGAATATTAGTGCCTCCTCATCAGTGCCACATAATCAGTGCCTATAAGTGCCGCCTCATCAGTGCCCATAAGTGTCACCTATCAGTGCAGCCTATCAGTGCCCATCAGTGCAGCCTCATCATCGCACATCAGTGAAGTAGAAAAAAATCTCATTTACAAAATTTACTGTTAGAAACTAAGAAAAACTGTTGTTTTTTTCAAAATTTTCAGGCTTTTTTTTGTAAAAAAAATAAAAAACCCAGCAGTGTTTAAATACCACCAAAAGAAAGCTATATTTGTGTGAAAAAAATGATGAAAAATTTAATTTAGGTACAGTGTTGCATGACCACGCAATTATCATTCAAAGTGCGACAGCTCTGAAAGCTGAAAAATGGCCTGGGCAGGAAGGGGGTGATAGTGCCCTGTATTGAAGTAGTTGAAGGGATGAGGTGGCAACTCTACCTGTGCACCTGCCCAGGATTAACCCTGCAATGCCGTCCCAGGCAAGGCGGCCTACTGGGAAATTTCCTGCTATCCCAATAGGTCAGTCTGGCCCTGGCCCCTGGTTGAGACTACATGCAACCATGCCAACACACATTGCATAGGAGCGATTTTGAATCCGGATAGCCGCACTCCAAGCAAATTCCTTTATTGAAGATTCAGTCCATACAAAAACAGAATAAAATGCAAGCCTCTAACACGTTTCACACCACTCTCACTGGTGCTTAATCATAGTTATGATTTGCTCATATGCATCACATATACTGAGCCAGCACCCTTGGGGAGGGGAGGTGATATTCAGGTAGAGACACCTAGAGCGGGTTCTTCTCTCCTCTTATCTATTACACCTCGCATAGACATGATATACTGTAGTCATTATCAGGAAGCCATTCCTAGTTTGCCAGAAACGCTGGAGTGTGTGCATGCGGACAAGAAGTGATTGAAAAAGACCGTAGATGATGGGCAGCAGTGAGATGGTGCAAGCAGACTGAACAAAAACATAAAACAGTATTTAATAAAAAAAAAAATCACATTGATTGATTACACACTGTGCTTTAGCAAACTAAATATCACTTACTTAGGGTTTAGATATACTCTAGTATTTACTTTACTTCCTCTTGATGTATACCCGCATGACAATGTTTTTTTATTATGAGTCACTACTCTGTTTGCATTGTCACCTGCTCGACATACGTTAGACATACATTTGAAGTATGTAGAAGTGTTAATTTCTCAGAATGTAACACTTTGCCAAGAAACTGCTTCAAATGGTTTTGATTACCATTATTACCCATACACACAGCTGATGTCAAATACATGACCAAATATGGATAAGTTACTGCAGAGTAATGGGTAAATAAAGACATCAAATTAAAAATAACACTTTATGTAGAAAAAGTCAATTTATACAAGGTTTTACGCCTATTACACTTACACCAACTAAGCATTTTGAGGAATAAAAGTGCAAAATGCTTGTTTTTTCTCTTGGAAATGAATACCGTATATACTCGAGTATAGGCCGACCCGAATATAAGCCGAGGCCCCCAATTTACCCCCAAAAAAACTGGCAAACTTATTGACTCGTGTATAAGCCGAGGGTGAGACATGCCTGTCCATCCCTGTGTGTGTGTCCGTCCATCCCTGTGTGTCCGTCCATCCCTGTGTGTCCGTCCATCCCTGTGTGTCCGTCCATCCCTGTGTGTCCGTCCATCCATCCCTGTGTGTGTGTGTGTCCATCCATCCATCCATCCCTGTGTGTGTGTGTCTCCATCCATCCATCCATCCATCCCTGTGTGTGTGTGTCTCCATCCATCCATCCATCCATCCCTGTGTGTGTGTGTCTCCATCCATCCATCCATCCATCCCTGTGTGTGTCTCCATCCATGTGTGTGTGTGTGTGTGTGTGTGTGTGTGTGTGTGTGTGTGTGTGTGTGTGTGTGTGTGTGTGTGTCCAGCCTACCTTTGTCCCGAGCCTCCGTCCCGTGCCTTGCCTCCTTGCCTCCGTCCCGTGCCGTGCCTTGCCTCCTTGCATCCGTCCCGTGTCGTGCCTTGCCTTGCCCCCGTCCCGTCCCGTCCCGTGCCGTGCCGTGCCTTGCCTTGCCTCCGTCCCGTGCCCTCTTCGTCGGCGGCCATTGTAAAGTTCAAAAGCTGCGCCGCCGCCTTCGCCTGTGATAGGCGGAACACTGAATTTCCCAGCAGCCTGTGTTCCGCCTATCACAGACGTCGTATCATCCTCGTCCGTAGTACGAGGATGATACGATGTCCGTGATAGGCGGAACACAGGCTGCTGGGAAATTCAGTGTTCCGCCTATCACAGGCGAAGGCGGAGCCGGAGGCGCGGCTTTTGAATAGAATGGCCGCTGTCTGTCTGCTCGACACGCTGATCGAGCGGGCAGACAGCGATGACTCGAGTATAAGCCGAGGGGGGCACTTTCAGCCTCAAAAAAGAGGCTGAAAATCTCGGCTTATACTCGAGTATATACGGTACATTCAAACATAATTAACCATTGAAAAGTAACAGCACATTCATAAATTCATGTATCTGATTTTCTAACAATGCTTCTTTTACTTTTTCTAAAAAATGTATTTTCCTAATTCTAACAGTGCCTAACAGTGCCTATTCATACCCCTTAAAATTTTCCACATTTTGTCATGTTACAACCAAAAATGTAAATGTATTTTATTGGGATTTTATGTGATAGGCAACACAAAGTGGCACATAATTGTGAAGTGGAGGGAAAATGATAAATGGTTTTCAACATTTTTTTTACAAATAAATATGTGAAAAGTGTATTCGGCCCAGCTGAGTCAATAGTTTATAGAACCACCTTCCTCTGCAATTACAGCTGCAAGTCTTTTTGGGTATGTCTCTAACAGATTTCCACATCTAGAGAGTGAAAATTTTCCCCGTTCTTCTTTGCAAAATAGCTCAAGCTCTGTCAGATTGGATGGAGAGCGTGAACAGAAAGTTCTCAATTGGATTAAGCTTTGAACTTTGACTGGGCCATTCTAACACATGAATATTCTTTGTTCTAAACCATTCTATTGTAGCTCTGGCTGTATGTTTAGGGTGGTTGTCCTGCTGGAAGGTGAACCTCCACCCCAGTCTCAAGTCTTTTGCAGATTCTAACAGGTTTTCTTCTAAGATTGCCATGTATTTGGCTTCATCCATCTTCCAATAAACTCTGACCAATTTCTCTGTCAATGCTGAAGAAAAGCATCTCCACAACATGATGTTGCCACCACCATGTTTCACAGTGGGGATGATGCGTTCAGGGTGATGTGCAGTGTTAGTTTTCTACCACACATAGCGTTTTGCTTTTAGGCCAAGAAGTTCAATTTTGGTCTCATCTGACCAGAACACCTTCTTCCACATGTCCCCCACATGGCTTCTCGAAAAAATGCAAACAGAATTTCTTATGGCTATCTTTTAACAATGGCTTTCTTCCTGCCACTCTTCCATAAAGGCCAGATTTGTGGAGTGCATGAGTCACGACTAAGGCTGGATTCACACCTATGCATTTTTAGTGCTTTTTGCATTTTGCAGATTTGCACTACAGAATGTGTTCCATGGCAAACCATGTTAAATGGACTGTAGTGCAAATCTGCAAAATGCAAAAAGCACTAAAACTGCATAGGTGTGAATCAGGCCTAATAGTTGTCCTGTGGATAGATTCTCCCACCTGAGCTGTGGATCTCTGCAGCTCCTTCAGAGTTACCAAGGGCCTCTTGGCTGCTTCTCCGATTAATGCTCTCCTTGCCTGTCAGTTTCGATGGACAGCCATGTCTTGGTAGCTTTGCAGTTGTGCCATTTTCGGATGATGGATTGAACAGTACTCTGTGAGATATGGGTGAAAAGTGTAGCGCTAAAAATAAATGAACATTACAGACCTACAGAAAGAGGGGCTGTCAGATCAAAGATGTATACAACAATCAGTCTCTCATAATGAAGAGAGTGACAACATAAATAATAAATCACAGCATAGGAAAGACCCCATGCAACAGTGTGTCGCAGTGGAATCGCAACATTCAATTTATAAAAATAGGATGAAAGTCACAATATCATATGGAAGTGCTTGATATGATGAACTTCCATGTAATCTAACCAATGTAAGCATAGAGTAAGGTGACCTCAAAGTAATAGTGATGGTGACTTGTTAAAAAGGAACACACTATTCTATGCACTTAAAGGAGACAGACCTATATATATATATATATATATATATATATATATATATATATATAATCATGGGTATGTCAAATAGTACAATGCTAATTAAAGTGTAAAAAAGCTAAAAAAGTGCAAATGTACTCATCCAAAAGGTATCAAGTACACAGTGATGAAAAAATACAATTGCTGCAAACAGTCTCTGGAGTAGATGTGTTCAGTGGTGGATATATACACCCAGGCGTGCCTTCACCTTCCAAGAAGAGGAGGGAGAGAAAAAGGTACTCTTAGCCCCCGTACACACGGTCGGACATTCTGACCACAAAATCCGTCGGAAAAAATCCGAAACTGGTGTTGCATACACACGGTCAGACAAAGTTGTCGGAAAATCCGATCGTTCGTAATGTGATGACGTTAGTTCATTACGACGGGACTAAGTTCAGGCTAGCAGCCAATAGCTTTGGTCTCGTAATTTGATCTGAGCATGTGTGGCACTTTGTCCGATCAGAATTCTCTACAAACGATCAGACAAAGTGCAATCGGATCATGTTGTCGGAAAATTTTATATCCAGCTCTCAAACTTTGTTGGTCAGACATTCTGATGGAAAAAGCCCACAAACGGTCGGATTATCTGACAACAAGGTCCGATCGGACATTTTCCGTCAGAATGTTCGACTGTGTGTACAAGGGATTACTGGAAATAGCGGGCCCAACTCACCATACGGTGGTGGATCTAACAGACATAGAACTGGCGACGGGAAGTCAGGCTTCCAAGATGAGCCACACGGTAATCTCTTCCACAGGCCAAAGGAGATCCAAAATGCCAATCTTTATGAAGATGGATGGAACTCTCTAAAGGAAAACAGTAGCAGCTCACCGGAACCGTCTCCTCCAGATAGGGGGTATTACAGTATATTCAAAGCACATGAGAGAGAAAAAACCTCCACATGGTGTAAATCCGTTTGATGGAATTTATTGCAATAAAACAGGATATCCAAGCAAATGAAAGTATTGATAAAAACAGTTCAATTGAACAATAAAAAGCGCAGTATGAAGTGACTAGGGCCAGCGTGTTAACTCTTTGAGATGTTCAAAGCTTGGGATATTTTTTATCTTTCAATATATTTATTACGTTTTAACAGAAAAAAACAAATGTAAACAAAACATAAATCAGCCCGCAAGGCTCAAGAGTGAAATTATACAATTATATAAACAGAACATAATAAGTTGAAGGGCATTTTAATCAGTTCTTAAACAGAATACAAGGTTGAAAATGTGGAATATCTATAGGAAAAAATTAAGTTCCTCTACATGGAAAATGTGCGCTCCCCGTATAGTCCTGGACACAGAAGCGTCTAGTGGTGCACAGTAGCCAGAGAGTATGACAAACCAGGTCCCTCGTGTAGGAAAGGTCATCGCCACACCACCTCTGTGGGATCAATGGGAAATTTCTTTATAACCTAACCCTGCTTTAAACTTCTCCACAACTTTATCCCTGACCTGTCTGGTGTGTTCCTCGGCCTTCATGATGTGGTTTGTTCACTAAGGTTCTCTAACAAACCTCTGAGGGCTTCACATAACAGCTGTATTTATACTGAGATTAAATTACACACAGGTGGACTCTCTTTACTAATTACGTGACTTTTGAAGTCATTTGGTTCCACTAGATTTTAGTTAGGGGTATCAAAATAAAGGGGACTGAATACGAATGCATGCCACACTTTTCAGATATTAATTTATAAAAAAAAATTGAAAACCATTTATCATTTTCCTTCCACTTCAATTATGTGCCACTTTGTGTTGGTCTATCAAATAAAATCCAAATAAATGTAATTTACGTTTTTGTAACATGACAAGATGTGGAACATTTCAAGGGGTATTAATACTTTTTCAAGGCACTGTAAAATTGAACTGATATTACAACTGTGTTTATACTGTATATTATTAAAGCCACCATGGCCTTCCAAACAGCTAGGATTATATAAAAGGAATTCAATTTCCATTAATCTGTTTCTGATTTGCACATCTCTGCCAGCCCAACCAGCCCGGGGACATGACCTTTCTTTATGTAGTTAAGCCAAATAACTTGATCTCCTTCCTGCCCCCCACCCAGTATTAGACAGTAAAGGAACAGCAAAATTCTGATTGGGTCATCTCTGCTCCATCCTTTTGTTGGTATGGTTCTTTTAATTATAGGTGAATGCAGTACTTGTTAATTGTAGGTAAATGCACTGCTCTCTATAGAACCCCCTCAGCCTCCACTGCCACTAATTTACCCCTCCATCACCCACTGCAACCATTGTTTCCTTTATTCTCTCAATTACATTTTTCCCCCTCAAACTGGCCACTAACATTAACCATTTACACTCCCGATAACCCCTGATGGTGTGCATTTCCCCTCCCACTGACACTGATGTTAAACATTTTTTACTAAAGGTGCCAAAGTATTTTTTCCACTCAGGCACCACTGATTCCAAGTCTCTCACTAAACAGTAGTGTCCAGGACCCTCTAATGCACACTCCTGACCACTCTATATGCTGCGTGGTATGTAAAGTAACTTTTACTCCTGTACGCTATACTCTACGTTGTGTATTACAAAGTGTTTATTTTGTTAAAGTGGGACTAAAGTCTAATATGAAAAAAACTGTGAGCAGGCACATCTCAGTTTACATCATAGGCGTGCGCACAGGGTGTGCCAGGTGTGCCTGGGCACACAATAATCAGCCCGTGTAGGGAACAGATTCCCTCTACTGCCCATCCGCCACCCCCCCCATCCTGCAGTGCTGCCAGCTTCCCTCCTTTCCTCTAACGCCGGCTGCTGCGGGGATGCTTTAGGTAGGAAAGCGGGGAAAAAGGTTGGTAAATATCACATTTATAAGCCCCTTCCTTTTCTAAATAAACACAGCGAGTGAATGGTACCAATAACTCACTGTGTTCGTTCATAATTGAAGCATAGTAAGCTATGTTTGCTAATCAGTTTGTGATTGAATAAGAAGCCGCTCCACAGAGGGCACTTCCCATTCATTCACTGTCTAGTGTAGCTGATGCTACAGAGAAAGGGACTGGGGAATCTCTGTCCTCTGTCCCTTTCTCTGTCTTAAAAGTGAGGCATCAGGGGTGTGTTTAGACCCCTAATATTTCACCAAAGCCCCCAATGGGCCTCCTAAACAATGTAAACATATACATAGTTAAAAATAAGATTGTAATGTGTGTTTGAGCTTTGGGGTGCACACCCTAATGCAATAGGCTGCTCACACCTATGGTTTACATTCAATTCCTCCCCTCATGTCAGGGCACTTTGTGTAATCCTAGACTTTGACCTGTTCTTTCAGTCCCAAATCCATTCGTTGCCAAACGCTTGTAGACGTCACCTCCGTAACATCCCTAAAATTCACCCCTTTTTAACTAATGAAACCACCAAACTACTCATTCCCTCTCTTGTTATCTCTCGCCTTGAATATTCCAACTCACTTCTCATAGGCCTACCTCTCCATAGGCTACCCCCTCTTCAGTCTATCATGAATGCTGCTGCCAGATTCATCTACTTTATCAACCACTCGGTGTCTAGCGCCCCTCTCCGTCAATCCTTACACTGGCTTCCGATCACCCAGCAAATTAAATTCAAAATATTAACTACAACAAACAAAGCTATTCACAACTCTGCCCCAAACTACATCACCAATCTTGTCTCAAATTATCACCCAAACCGTCCTCTCTGCTCCTCTCAAGACCTCCTACTCTCAAGCTCCATTGTCTCCTCCTCCCATGCTCATTTCCAGGACTTCTCTAGAGCCTCTATCATCCTCTGAAACTCTCTACCTCAATCTGTCTGGCTATCTCCTACTCTGGCTGCCTTTAGGCACTCCCTGAAAACTCATCTCTTTAGGGAAACCTATCACTCCTCCAACTAATGTTTTATTACATCCATCAGCTCATCCCCCACAGTTACAACCTTTTGTACCTCCTGTCCCACCCTATTAGATTGTAAGGTCCTATGAGCAGGGCCCTTTTATCCCTCTTGTATTTTATTGTATGGTAACTGTACTATCTCCATTTTATATTGTAAAGCACTGTGTAAACTGTTGGTGCTATATAAATCCTGTATAATAATAATAATTCTGGCAAAGTATCTGTGTGCTGGGATAACTACGCTTCTGTGTGGGTGGGACATCATCTGGCACCAACCAAACAAGATGGACAAAAAACAGCACTTGGAAGAAACCGAGGAGAAGATGTCAACACTGGTGAGGGACCTAATGGGCTTCCGACTGTTGAAGCAAAAGTAAGTATCACTGAATTTAGTTCAGCTTTACTAGTTGATTGTTGCTTTGTAGTTTGCAACAATTTCAATGAAGTTCTTTCCATTTGATAGATTTGATGGTGCACCCAGGGATCATCAAAGATTTGGATATTTATTTATAACCTAACCCTAACTTGTACTTCTCAACAACATTGTCCCTTACTTGTTTGGAGAGTTCCTTCATGGCAGTGTTTGGTTAGTGGTGCCTCTTGCTTAGGCGTTGCAGCCTCTGGGGCCTTCCAAAAAAGGTGTGTATATGTAATGACAGATAATGTGACACTTGTATTGCACACAGGTGGACATCATTTCACTAATTATGTGACTTCTGAAGGTAATTATTTCACCAGAGATTTTTATGGGCTTCAGAACAAAGGGGGTGAATACATACGCACATGCCAATTAACAGTTTTTTATTTCTGAAAATTTGTTTTATGTATATATTTATTCTACTTTTACTTAGACTATTGTGTTCTGATCCATCACATATAATTCAGATTAAAAAAACATTGAACTAAAGGCTGTAATTAATGTAATAAAAATAGGCAAAAAGCCAATGGGGGTGAATACTTTTGCAAGGCGCTGTACTCTTCCTACAAGTTCAGGTTTTTGACAAGAAAAAGGAGCTTGGACTGATGGTGGTATGAATTTAAACCAGCCAGATATAATTCTGTCATCATAATTTGAATGTTCTGCTTGCCTGGCCTGAAAATGCAAACAATCTAAAAAAATAGATTTTGGAGGGAATTATCCTTAACAAGACACAAGGCCATAAAATGACAGATATTATTTCATGGAGTATAATTTCTGTTGAAAAGGTTTTGACATTTATAATTGCACATAAAGAAATGGAGATGATGAAGGAAACACATATCCAAACCAAAATGATTCACTTAAAAGCTCCCTCCACATATGTTAATTGTAGCATTTAGATGACAATTTGTGTTACTGGGCAAAGAGCAGCATTATTTTTAATGGTTCAAGGAAGGAACACTATCTCTCTTTTAGTGAGTGGGATAAATAAGCTGTACACTAGGGATGAGCCGAACACCCCCCGGGTTCGGTTCGCACCAGAACTTTCGAACGGACCCCAAATTCGAACGAACTTTAGAACCCCATTGAAGTGATCCCAGTCAGGGACCAGCACTGCTGGAGCTGAGGGATTCTCCTAGCTGCCAGGAGAAGAACTCCTCCAGTGAGAGTGGGGGGGGAGAGAAGGGAAAGGAAAGACAGATTCTGGTGGTAGGGGACTCAATTCTTAGGAGGACAGAGAGGCCAATCTGTAACAACAACCTGAAGTGCCGAACTGTATGTTGTCTGCCGGGCGCTCGGGTTCGGCACATCACGGATCTGGTGGACAGATTACTGAGAGGGGCTGGGGAAGACCCAGCTGTCATGGTGCACGTTGGCACCAATGACAAAGTCAGAGGCAGATGGAGTGTCCTAAAGAATGATTTTAGGGACTTGGGAGCTAAGTTGAGGAAAAGGACCTCCAAGGTAGTATTCTCAGGAATACTACCAGTACATCGAGCCACACCAGAAAGGAAGAGGGAGATTAGGGAAGTAAACAAGTGGCTCAAAAGCTGGTGTAGTAAGGAGGGGTTTGGGTTCCTGGAGGACTGGGACGACTTCTCAGTCGACAACCGGTACTATAGAAGGGATGGACTGCACCTAAATGAGGAGGGTGCAGATCAGCTGGGATTGAGGATGGCCAAAAAGTTAGAGGGTTTTTTAAACTAGGTGATGGGGGGGTGGGTTCAGAGATAGAGATAGTCAGCGTGGAGCATATTCCAGAGGGTAATAATAGGGGCATTAGTGGTGGGGTAACCGAAGCACATAAACCCAAGGTAAATATAGTAGCAAGTCCTAGTTGTAATCTTGGAACACCCAAGAGGATAGTGTGTGACCGGTCAAAATATATTAATACATTAAAATGTTTGTTTGCCAATGCCAGAAGTCTGCCAAGCAAAATAGGCGAGTTGGAAGCTCTGGTGCATCAGGAGAGCTATGATGTAATCGGTATTGCTGAAACTTGGCTTCATTCCTCACATGACTGGGCTATTAATATTCCTTGCTATGCACTCTTTCGGAAAGACAGAGTAAAAAGGAAAGGTGGAGGGGTCTGTCTGTATGTGAGAAATGATCTCAAAGCAAGTGAGAAAGAGGACCTGGTGGGCGGAGAGTGTGATGAGTCTGAGGCATTATGGGTAGAACTGCATACAGATGCGCGTAGTTCAAAGTTAATCATTGGAGTTTGTTATAGACCACCCAATGTTAATGAGGAGGTGGAGACTCAGCTCCTTGCACAGATAGAAAGGGCTGCAAGGGCTGGGACAGTGATAATAATGGGGGATTTTAACTACCCAGAAATTGACTGGGGTAATGGCACTGCTGGGACAGTTAAAGGGCAAAAATTTGTAACAGGACAATTTTATGGTACAGTTTATTGAGGCCCCAACTAGGAATGATGCTCTGTTGGACCTGGTAATCTCAAACCATGCAGAACGTATTACTAATGTTCAGATAAAGGAACATCTGGGTAGCAGTGACCATAACATGATTTCATTTGATGTTAGCTGTAAGCAAAAATCACATACGGGAAAGATAAAAACACTTGATTTCAAGAGAGCAAATTTTCCAAGGATGAGGGCTGCTCTCCAGGACTTAGACTGGGAGAGAATA
The DNA here is from genome assembly GCF_037356315.1 of Lithobates pipiens. Classification (NCBI taxonomy): domain Eukaryota; kingdom Metazoa; phylum Chordata; class Amphibia; order Anura; family Ranidae; genus Lithobates; species Lithobates pipiens. Next base: position 98,351,834 of record NW_027507764.1, on the reverse strand, counting down.
TTGGCACCAATGGGCACAGAACAGAAATGGGAATTCTTCAAAAAGCTTGTTTGTGATCTCACGGCAAAGTATATTCCCATGGGCAATAAGTTTAAAAGGTTAAAAATAAAACCGATGTGGCTCACGGCCAAAGTTAAAAAAGCTATAAACTATAAAAAAAGAGCTTTCAAAAAATATAAAAATGAAGGAACACTAGTGTCATTTAAATGTTACAAGGAATTTAACAGAATATGTAAAAAGGAAATCAAGGATGCAAAAATTCAAAATGAAAGACAAATTGCAAAAGACAGTAGGACAAACCCCAAAAAATTCTTCAAATATATTAATAGTAAAAAGGTTAAGTCTGAGCATGTAGGCCCTTTGCAAAATAATCTGGAGTGGGTGACTGGGGACAAAGAGAAGGCTAACTTATTAAATACTTTCTTCAGCTCTGTGTATACAAAGGAGCATGGGGGAGCTCATGTCCACAATGGGGGTGGTACTGACGCAGCCCCTAATCCACAATGGCTCATAAGTGATATGGTCCAGAAATATTTGGACAGAATAAAGGTGGAGAAAGCACCTGGACCTGATGGCATCCACCCACGGATCCTAAAAGAATTGAGCTCTGTAATTTCAAAGCCATTGTATCTAATTTTTAGGGACTCATTAATGACAGGAATAGTACCACTGGATTGGCGCAGGGCCAATGTGCTGCCTATATTTAAAAAGGGAACAAAGTCTTTACCAAGTAATTATAGACCCGTTAGTTTAACTTCTATAGTTGGGAAGATACTGGAGGGATTAATAAAAGACCACATAGATGAGTTCTTGCAGGAAAAAAATATTTTGAGCAACAGACAGCATGGATTCATGAAAGACAGGAGTTGTCAGACAAACCTGATTTCTTTTTATGAGGTGGTAAGTAAAACCTTGGACAGAGGGGTGGCGGTGGATGTGATATATTTGAATTTTGCAAAAGCATTCGATACTGTTCCGCACACACGGCTCATGTGTAAGGTAAAGTCTACAGGTTTGGAAACATCAGTTTGTAGATGGATAGAAAACTGGCTAAAAGACAGAATTCAGAGAGTAGTGGTTAATGATTCTTACTCTGAATGGTCTAAGGTTATGAGTGGTGTACCCCAAGGTTCAGTGATGGGACCCTTACTTTTTAATATCTTTATAAATGATATTGGGTCTGGGATCAAGAGTAACATTTCCATCTTTGCAGATGACACCAAGCTATGCAGTGCAATAACGTCCTTACAGGATGTCACCAATTTACAAGCAGACCTCAATGCTCTGTCTAATTGGGCGACTATGTGGCAGATGAGGTTTAATGTTGAGAAATGTAAGGTTATGCACTTGGGGGCTAAGAATATGCATGCATCATACACGCTAGGGGGAGTACAACTGGGGGGATCCATAGTGGAGAAAGATATGGGGGTTTTGGTAGATCATAAGCTCAATAATAGCATGCAATGCCAAGCTGCGGTTTCCAAAGCGAGCAAAGTCCTTTCTTGTATTAAGAGAGGTATGTACTCCAGAGAGAGAGATATCATTTTGCCCCTGTTCAAATCATTAGTAAGACCTCATCTGGAATATGCAGTTCAGTTTTGGGCACCAGTTCTCAAAAAGGATATCGGGGGAACTGGAGAAAGTGCAGAGAAGGGCAACCAAACTGATAAGAGGCATGGAGCAACTCAGCTATGAGGAAAGATTAGAGGAACTGAATTTATTCACTCTTGATAAGAGGAGATTAAGGGGGATTTGATCAACATGTACAAATATATAAGGGGTCCATATAGGGAACTTGGTGTCGAGTTATTCACTTTAAAGTCAACAAAGAGGACAAGGGGGCACTCTTTACGTCTAGAGGAGAAGAGATTTCATCTCCAAATACGGAAAGGTTTCTTCACAGTAAGAGCTGTGAAAATGTGGAATAGACTCCCTGCAGAGGTGGTTCAGCTCAGTGGATTGCTTTAAGAAAGGCCTGGATTATTTCCTAAGTGTACGTAATATAACTGGGTACTAAAATTTATAGGTAAAGTTGATCCGGGGAAAATCCGATTGCCTCTCGGGGGATCAGGAAGGAATTTTTTCCCCTGCTTTAGCAAATTGGATCATGCTCTGCTGGGGTTTTTTGCCTTCCTCTGGATCAACTGTGGGTATAGAATTGGGTATATGGGCTGGTATATGTATGTGTGTATGTATGTGTATATATATATATATATATATATGTATATGTATGTGTATGTATATGTGTATATATATGTATAGTATATTTTATTTTATTTATTTTTATTTTATTTTTTTTGGTTGAACTGGATGGACTTGTGTCTTTTTTCAACCTGACTAACTATGTAACTATGTAACTATGTAACTATGAAGTCTATGGGACTTGAACGTTCGAAATTAAAAGTGCTAATTTTAACGGCTAATATGCAAGATACTGTCCTAAAAAGGGTTTGGGGACCTGGCTCCTGCCCCAGGGGACATGGGTCAATGCCTAAAATGTTTTTAAAAATGGCCGTTTTGGCAGAAGCACTGATTTTAATGACGATTAAAGTGAAAAAAAAAGTGAAATATTCCTTTAAATATGGTGCCTGTGGGGTGTCTGTAGTATGCCTGTGAAGTGCCACGCGTTTCCCGTGTTTAGAACAGTCCCCGCACAAAATGGCATTAAACGGAAATAACACCATTTAAAACTGCTTGCGGTTTTAATGTTATATCTGGTTCCTGCAATATGGTTGAAAATCATTGAGAAAAATGGCATGGGTAGCCCTCCCTGCCCATTACCAGCCCCTTTGGGTCTTGTACGCATATTAAGGGGAACCCCGTACCCATATTAAAAAAAGGACCTATATACTCAGAACAGCAGTATACAGGCGGTGCAAACAAGACAGGGACTGTGTAGGTTTGTTGTGTTAAGTTGAATCTGTTTGTAATTTTCAACTGGTACATTTTTAAAGTGTAGCTCCAGTCAAAAAAACGATTTTTAAGCTTTTTGGAAAACATAGAGAAGTGTTATCACCCCTGTATAATTTGTTTTGTCATACATCTTTTTTCATCTCACTTGCTGTTGTCTCCTTCCGTTTGCAAGTAGGAGATGTTTGTAAGTTGGATGCTTGAAAGTAGGGGCCTGCCCTATATGCTCTGCAGAAATGGCAGAACAAGGTGTTGGTCTTGCCACAACATTGTAAGCCCTCAAAGTGACTCTTGCTGGGCGCTGGAGCGCCCTGCTGTGAACGATTATATCAAGAATTGTAATTACATGCCATTGTTGAACAGTGGTAGAAAAATTGACCTTTGGTGGTTGTGGTGCTGGTGCCACAACACTATAAGTCCTCACAGTTACTCTGGGTGGGCACAGGAACGGGCCCTCCTGTGAAATATTATATCAAGAATTGTAATTACATGTCCCTGTTAAACAGGGGCAGAAAAATTGGGCCTTAGGCACTGGTGCTGGTGCCACGACACTGCAACCTCTCCCATATACTCTAGTTTTATTGCAGGAATTAGCCCTGCTGCAAAGCATTGCATCAAAAATTGTACTTAAACGCCCCTGTTAAACAGGGGCAGAAAAATTGGGCCTTAGGCACTGGTGCTGGTGCCACGACACTGCAACCTCTCCCATATACTCTAGTTTTATTGCAGGAATTAGCCCTGCTGCAAAGCATTGCATCAAAAATTGTACTTAAACGCCCCTGTTAAACAGGGGCAGAAAAATTGGGCCTTAGGCACTGGTGCTGGTGCCACCACACTGCAACCTCTCCCATATACTCTAGTTTTATTGCAGGAATTAGCCCTGCTGCAAAGCATTGCATCAAAAATTGTACTTAAACGCCCCTGTTAAACAGGGGCAGAAAAATTGGGCCTTAGGCACTGGTGCTGGTGCCACGACACTGCAACCTCTCCCATATACTCTAGTTTTATTGCAGGAATTAGCCCTGCTGCAAAGCATTGCATCAAAAATTGTACTTAAACGCCCCTGTTAAACAGGGGCAGAAAAATTGGGCCTTAGGCACTGATGCTGGTGCCACCACACTGCAACCTCTCTCATATACTCTAGTTTTATTGCAGGAATTAGCCCTGCTGCAAAGCATTGCATCAAAAATTGTACTTAAACGCCCCTGTTAAACAGGGGCAGAAAAATTGGGCCTTAGGCACTGGTGCTGATGCCACCACACTGCAACCTCTCCCATATACTCTAGTTTTATTGCAGGAATTAGCCCTGCTGCAAAGTATTGCATCAAAAATTGTAATTAAACGCCCCTGTTAAACAGGGGCAGAAAAATTGGGCCTTAGGCATCACCCAGAACCAGAAATCTTCTTCCAACATATCAGCGGAGGAGGAAGAGGATAGACAATCAACATAACAGGACAGTCACTCAGCATCAGCATAGGCAGTCTTGAAGGGATGTGATATTTAAAAAAAAATTATTCGGGCGCATGCGCGCGGGCGATGGAGATGGCAGCTTGACTCCCTCGCTCCGTGCCGTCGGATCTTAAACACCGGCCTAATCCGACATAGACGCAGCCTTCCCGTGCCACACTCACCCCTGCCGGCTTCGGAACATCCCGCGGGGGCTCCGGAGATGCATCGCTCGGCGAAGAAGCCGCCGAGGAGCCAGCAGCATCGTAGGTCCACACAGGCCTCAGCCAGAGGTACGTTTAAGATGGCGCCGGAGCCTCCGGACCCGGACGACGAAACCCGGCTCTCAGTGGAGGGTCCATCGTCCCCCGCAGACAGCCTGCACTTGTTCCCCATGGATGGGGGAAGCCCCCCCCCGGCTGATACGGACGATCTCCTAACACGGTTCCGCAGCATCGTACGGGATGAAATCACAGCGGCATCCCGTAAGCTTTCTTCTGAATTCGTGCGGGGCCTTAAAGAGATAGGCCACCGCACCAACCAGTTGGAACACCGCATGGACCTAGCTACCACTGTTCTTGAGGGCCACGAGGAGGAGGTTGATAAACTGTCCTCGGAGTTGGCGGCCTTGCGGGACAAGCTAGAGGACGCTGAAAATAGGGCCCGGAGGGATAACCTTCGTATTAGGGGCATCCCTGAGTCCCTCACTGACCTTCAAGGCACCGCCACAGCCTTTTTTCAGGAATTGGCCCCGGAGATCCCCCTAGAGAGGCTCGAGTTTGACCGCATCCATAGGTCTTTGGCTGCTAAGCCCACCGAGGGCCCCCCGAGAGACGTTGTCATTAAATTTCATTATTACCGCACCAAAGAGAGACTCCTGCAGGCAGCAAGAGAGCAGCAGACCCTCTCCTTCCAAGGTAATCCTCTCCAGTTGTTTGCGGACCTAGCTCCGGCTACCATTGCTAGGCGCCGAGACCTCAAGCCATACCTCCAAGTCCTCCAGTCACAGGGAATCAAGTATCGCTGGGGGTTTCCATTCAAGCTTACCTTCTCCCATCAAGGCCGGCAGTTTCAGGCTTCCTCGCCCGCAGATTTGAGGCGCCACTTTCTTGACCTCCAGCTAGAGATCCCTTCGTCCTCCCCTGAGGCTCCGTCCGGACCCCCCAGATCGGGCCCCCCCAGGCCGGGACCTTCCAGACCACTCCGTCAGTCGTCACAGACATCCCAGCGGTCCCAATCTGGATCCCAGGCTCTTCGGGACCTGCAAGCCCAAAGATTCCAGCCATCTGGTAAAGGATGAAGAGGTTTACCCCCCATCTTTTTTTTTATATTTTCTCTTTTATGTTGCCCTATCTCATCTGTTGACTACCAGCTCCTGAGCCGTGGGGACGTTACTTTATAAAAGTTTTTCTCTTTGGTACAGTTTTTTTCCCCCCTTTTAAATTTTTTTTTTTTTTTTTTTTTTTTTTTTTTTTTTCTCCCCTATGGCTCTCCACACGGAGTTCTGGTGAAATGCCCCGGGGCCCCCCCCCTCAGACTGTAATTTGATATTGAACTCTTGCTTTAGCTCACAGGGGAATGCCCCGGGGCAGGCCGCTTTGCTGTTGCACTGGCGGCCGAGGGCGACATTGACACCGACGTTGCCGCCCGGATGTCCACCAGTTTGATCCCCCCCTTTTTTTATCTTTTTCTGGGCTCCCTGGTGGCTCTGTCCGGGTGGAACTCTGGTAAGGGACTGCAGAAGGGGGTGGAGGGTGGGTGACGGATGGGAAGTTTCTCCCCCACGGGTAGTCTTTGGAGCGCCTAATTTTCCCGCATAGCTAGACCTCTGGACCCCTCCCCCTTCCACTCGGGTGGGGGGGGGGGACAGGGGTTGTGGCTCGGCTATGGGTGTTCGTCCGGCCTCCTGGGGGGTGGTGGCTTAGCTGCCCTCTCTGGGGGCTTGGGCGGACCCTTACGCCCGCCCTCTTGGGGGAAAGGTTCACCCATATTTTTTTTTTGCTGTATTTTGGTTATATTTAATCTGTTTCATGTTTCTATGTTTTTGTTAGTTTTACTCTATGTTCATTTCATGATACTGTTCTCATGTGTTTAGTTTAGGCCGGTTGGTCCGACGGACCACTGCTCCCCTAGATGTGTGTACACTTGGCTGAGATGGGTTTCTCGGCCTTGGTCACACTCCTAAGTGGGCCGTTCTGCCCACGTTTTTGTACATCTTTGAGCTCACTTTATCTGCTCTGTCGAGCTTGTTTTTCTCTTTCCGCTTTCTGTATCTCTTTTCTTTTCTCTCTCTTTTTTCCTTCTTGTCCTTCCCCTTCTTTCCCTCCCCTCCCGCTCCTTCCCCCCTTCCCTTTGCTCCCTGGGGTGTGGGAACAGGAGATATGTTGTAGCAGACAGCCGCCATGATGGCGCTTCATTGGCTATCCCTGAATGTTCAGGGTATGAACTCCCCTCAAAAACGAATCAAAATATTTAAATACCTCCAGCATCTTAAAATTGGCATTGCATGTTTACAGGAAACTCATTTTTCTTCTTCTTCTTTCCCCAAATATTTTTCTGCGCATTATCCCCAAGTTTACCTAGCAAATAGCCCTACCAAGCAGAAGGGGGTCCTCATCGCCATTCATAAATCGCTTCCGTTTCTTTGCAGTAAACAGCTAGCTGACCCAGACGGCAGGTACCTCCTGCTGCAGGGCACCGTCCAAGATAATGAGATTACCATTATGAGTTACTATGCCCCGAATTATAATCCTGGCCCCTTTCTGACCCATGTCTGCTCCCTGTTGCGGGCCCACCAGAGAGGTGTTCTACTTTTGGCAGGTGACTCCAATGTGACATTTAATCCTTCCATGGACAACTACCCGCCGGCCCCTAAATCCCCTTCCCCATCCGCTGCAAAATTTTTGCAGGCCCTACAAAACCATGATCTCATTGATGTCTGGCGGGAATACCACCCTACTGGCAGGGATTATACGCACTATTCCCACCCTCATCATTCCCATTCCAGAATTGACCACATGTTCTTGCCACGTAAGCATCTCCCTTTAGTAGCCTCTGTTTCCATTTTGACGGTCCCCTGGTCTGACCATGATCCCGTGTTAACCATCTGCCACTCCCTTTGTGTCAAGCCGCAGGGTGCTCCTTGGGTTATGAACGACTCTCTTCTCTCTCTGGAACCGATACTTGAGAGCCTCCACAAAGCTTCTGAGGATTATTTTAAAACAAATGCTGGCTCAGTGTCCTCCCCGGTGGTGCTCTGGGAGGCCTATAAAGCTGTCCTTCGGGGACAGGTCATTCGCATAGCGTCCCAGAGGAAGAGAGAGAGGGTCCAGACCCGCTGTAGGCTTGAGGAAAGGTTGGAGGCTCTCTCCACAACTTTTAAACAATCCCCCTCTCTAGCAAACCGTAGGCTACTGGACAAAGCTCGTGTGGACCTGGATCTATGCCTCACGGATGATGCAGAACGCACCCTCCGTTGGGCTCGTCAGAGGTGGTACGCCAGGGCAAACAAACCCAATGCTATGCTGGCTAGGAGGTTGCGGACCTTCACTCCGAAATTTCAGCCCATCACCCTGCGCACCCGCCATAACACTCTGACGGGTAACCCCCGACTAGTATTAGAAGAATTTCGATATCGTCTGGCCAAACTTTATTCCGCCCCGACTTCAACCTCCGCTCTGGACCTGGGTGCTTTCCTAAAGGAGTTATCCTTGCCTTCCTTAACGGATCCTCAGATGTCGCTTATGGACCGGGACATACAGGTCTCAGAGGTCCTGCAGTGCATTAAAGAATTGAAGGTGGGGAAGCGCCCGGGCCCGGACGGTTTCATCGCTTTGTATTACCGCAAGTTGGCTGCGGTGCTGGCCCCCCACTTGGCGGCTGTGTATAATGCGGTGAAGGGAGGTCACTCTTTCTCACCACTGATGTTAACGGCAAATGTGGTAATGATCCCCAAGCCGGATAGGGACCTTTCTTCTTGGGCCAACTTCCGGCCAATTTCCCTGATCAATATCGACGTGAAAATATTAACAAAAATCCTAGCTACTCGTCTGAATTCCTTCCTACCCCGACTCATCAAAAAAGACCAAGTGGGTTTTGTCCCCCGGAGACAGGCTGGTGATGCCATTAGACGGCTAGTACAAGTCCAACATCTGGCGCACACTAGGTCTCTGGAGACCATGTTTCTCTCCTTAGACGTGACCAAGGCCTTTGATACCCTGTCTTGGTCCTACCTGATGCGGGTACTTACCAACTATGGCTTTGGGGCGTCCTTTATGGGCTGGATTTCGGCTATCTATGACTCTCCACAGGCCAAGGTGCGCTATTATGGTTATGACTCACCGGTCTTCCCCATTCGTAGGGGCACTCGCCAGGGGTGCCCACTCTCCCCACTACTCTTTATTTTAGCATTAGAACCCCTGGCGGAAGCGATTCGGTCACATGCGGACATTTCGGGGGTGGAGGTTGCGGGCACCATGCATAAACTGTCACTGTTCGCAGATGACATTCTGCTGACGCTCACGAATCCTAGGCTTTCCCTTCCCAATTTGTTTTCTCTGTTGGACACCTTCGCTGCGCTGTCGGGTCTGGCAGTTAACCCAGCGAAATCTAGGGCGATGTCCATCAACCTACGAGCCGCTGAAATGGAATCTTTACAGGCCGCATTCCCTTTTCAGTGGACATCCACTTTGCCGTACTTGGGAATCAGACTTTCACCTAAATACTCAGATCTTTACCAGGCAAATTATCCCCCTTTATTTCGGAAACTGACGGGTTTGCTTGATTCTTGGTCAACTCTCCCAATCTCATGGTTTGGCAGGATAGCGGCGGTGCGTATGACCTATCTCCCGAAATTATTATATTATTTTCGGGTGTTGCCGGTTCCCGTACCCCTTCATGTACTTAGAATCCACCAACGCAAAATCATGCGCTTTATCTGGGGCTCTTCGAAACCTCGGATTAAAAAGCAAGTTCTCTATGCCCGTAAGGCTAATGGTGGCTTTTCTGTTCCTAATTTGTATGCATATTACACGGCAGCGGGTATCGCCCCTCTGACCCGCCTACATGAACGTCATCAGATGCCCCTCTGGGCAATTCTTGATATGGTGGACTCCCATCCGATTCCATTGGCATCCCTTCCTTGGCTCCCAAAAGTGCAACGCCCACCGAACATAGGCCCAGGTTTGGCCCATTCTCTTCGCCTCTGGGATTCGGTGAAATACTCTGCAGGTCTCCAATCTCCCCATCTCCCGTTACTTCGTTTTATACACTGCCCCCTATTCCTGCCAGGTTGTGACAATCCCAGTCAGTTTGTGTGGTGGACGGATCATGGTTTTGTAGATGTCCATTCCTTGCTCACCCCCACTAAAATTATCCCTTTTGCAGCCCTCCGGTCGTCCCATGATATTCCCCTCAGGGAATTTTATACTTACCTCCAAATTAGGCACTTCCTTTGCCAACTGATTGGGCCCCAATCGGCTCCCTACACACTGTCCCCTTTTGAGAGTCTCTGTAGATCTCGACCCCACGCTCCAGGGTTGATCTCCCTCATCTATACAGCTATTTTAACATCTACAAAGCCGCCCCTCCGACCCTATCACCTTCAATGGGAGGCTGACCTCGGTAAGCAGCTAGACCCGGAGGACTGGCAGGCCATGACCAGGGCGCTGCCTACATGTTCTAGAAATGTTCTCTTTCTGGAGAATGCGTATAAGGTATTCTATAGGTGGTATTACACCCCTTCGAGGCTGGCGGCGTTTATCCCGTCTTGCTCCCCCCTATATTTTCGTGGATGCTCGCAGGAGGGCACTATGGCACACATCTGGTGGACCTGCCCCAGGGTGACTAGGCTATGGGTCAGAATATATGCTATACTCCGTACACTCTTTCATGTAGATATTAGGAGAAACCCTTTTGAGGCCCTCTTGTGGAAACCGATTACAGAACTCCTGCGTCCGGAGCGTCAGCTAGCTGCGCATCTCTTTACTGCAACCAAAGTCACCATAGCAAGGGCCTGGAAGACTCCGGTTCTTATGAATGACATAATGGTGAACGAAAAATTGACGGCGATAACATCAGACACCCATGCTAAATTTCTTCGGGTCTGGCAGCCCTGGGTGGCTTATACCCGCCCATCTAGATTTGATCCGGCACTCCTCTCCCTTTGATCATTGGATGTCTCCCCCGCTCCAGGGAACCCCCCCCCCCCCGCCCCCCCTCTTCCCTTCCTCTTTCTCTCCCCCCCCCCTCTTTATCCCTTTTCTTTCTTTCTGCCCCCTTCCTCTCTCTTTTCTATTTCTCTATTGCTATCCCTTTTCTCATTTCTTCCTTTCTCTTATCACATCTGTCTCGCAATGCACTCAGGCTGCTCACTGGCATCTATGTCCACTAGCGGGGGTTTCTTCCTATTCCCCTCCTGAAAGCAGCCCAACTCCGTCTGTTTGCGGTGTAAGAGCTTTTGCTCGCTTTTTTACCTATTCTGTGGCTTTCAGATATTGGCACCTCATCGCATAATCGAACTCTGTCCGTCCCTATGCCCCCTTTAGCTTTGCTCTATGGGGTGTGGTTGCGAGTCGCGACCAACTTAGAAGTTTCTATGTGACTATTTTAGGCCGGACAGGAGTCCACCATTGTTATGTCCCTATGTAACGTTTTCCATGTCTTTGTACTATTATTGGCAGATTTATGCTATCTTTGTATTGTCTCACTGATGTGAAATTTTTCAATAAACCTTTTGTAAAAGAAAAAAAAATTATTCAGTTACATCAGCTTCAGGTGCTTGGTAGCTGTGGGTGATCCAAGACTGATTCATCTTGATGAAGGTCAGTCGATCAACTGATTCGGTGGACAGGCGCACCCTGTGATCGGTAACAAAGCCACCAGCAGCACTGAAGGTGCGTTCCAAAAGAACGCTGGATGCAGGACAGGCCAGTAGCTCAATTGCATACTGTGCAAGCTCTGGCCAGTGATCCATCCTCAAGACCCAGTAAGCCAGAGGATTTTCGGTGGGAAAGGTGTCCAAGTCTGACCTTGCCCCTAGGTATTCCTGCACCATGTAAATCAGACGCTGGCGATGGTTGCTGGAACCGATCATACCTTGGGGCTGCGGACTAAAAAATTGTCTGAAAGCATCAGTCAGACGGCCACCTTCTCCACCGCTCCTTCTGACCGATGCCTCAGCAACACGTTGTCCAGGACCAGGAGTTTGTAACCTCCCAGTCTCTGGGAACGCGTTGCACAGACCTTTTTGCAAGGCCTCCCGGAGATGTCTCATCCTCTGCTCCCTCTGCGATGGCAAGATAAGGTCGGCAACCTTACCCTTGTACCGTGGATCAAGGAGAGTGGCCAGCCAGTAATGGTCCCTCTACTTGATCCGAAGAATACGAGGATCCTTCCGCAGGCTTTGCAGGATCAGGGAGGCCATGCAGCGTAGGTTAGCTGAGGCATTCGGTCCGGAGTCCTCTGGGTCACTAAGGGCAACATGATCCGCAGCTACCTCCTCCCAGCCACGTACAAGTCCATGTGTTTCTTGGGACTGTAAATAATCCCTACAAGACTGCTGCTGCTGATGCTGAGTGCCAGCCTCCACCTCCATGCTGACACAATCATCATCCTCCTCCTTCTCTTCCTCCTCCTCATCCTCTTCCTGTGTGATGGGTGGCACAGCAGGAACACTGTCTGGATAAAGGGGGCCTTGAGAGGCAAGGAAGTCCTCCTCTTCCTGCCTCTGTTCTGCCTCAAGTGCCCTGTCCATTATTCCATGCAGCGTATGCTCCAAGAGGTGGACAAGAGGTACAGTGTCACTGATGCATGCACTGTCACTGCTCACCATCCCTGTGGCCTCCTCAAACGGTGACAGGACAGTGCATGCATCCCTGATCATGCCCCACTGGCGTGGTGAGAAAAAACCAAGCTCCCCTGACCCTGTCCTGGTGCCGTAGTCGCACAGGTGCTCATTGATGGCCCTCTGCTGCGTGTGCAGCCGCTGCAGCATGGCCAACGTTGAGTTCCACCTGGTGGGCATGTCACATATAAGGCGGTTCTTGGGCAGGTTCAACTCCTTTTGGAGCTCAGCCAGCCGAGCACAGGCATTAAATGATCGGCGGAAATGCACACAGACTTTCCTGGCCTGCTTCAGGACATCCTGTAAGCCGGGGTACCTGCCCAAGAACCGCTGCACCACCAGGTTAAGGACGTGAGCTACACAGGGCACATGGGTCAGTTGTCCGTGTCGGAGGGCGGAGAGGAGGTTGGTGCCATTGTCACAAACCACCATTCCTGGCTTAAGCTGGCGTGGCGTCAACCACCTCTCGGCCTGCCCCTGCAGAGCTGACAAAACATCCGCCCCAGTGTGACTCCTGCCCCCCAAACAAACCAGCGCAAGCACGGCATGGCATCGTTTTGCCTGCGTACTTGCGTAGCCCCTGGAACGCCTACGGAGCACCGCTGGTTCTGAGGACAGAGCACTGGAGGAGGCCATGGAGGAAGAAGAAGAGGAGGGGGTGGAGGAGAGAGGTGTGTCACAACCAATAGTAGCATTTTGGATGCATGGTGGCGGAACAACCTCCAACACTACTGCACCTTGTCCTGCATCCTTTCCAGCTGCCAGAAGAGTGACCCAATGGGCCGTGAAAGACAGGTAACGTCCCTGTCCATGCCTGCTGGACCATGAGTCAGCGGTAATATGCACCTTACCGCTGACCGCCCTGTCCAGCGAGGCAAGGACATTGCCTTCCACATGCCGGTAGAGAGCCGGAATCGCCTTCCGTGAGAAAAAGTGGCGTTTGGGGACCTGCCACTGAGGAACCGCACATTGTACAAACTCACGGAAGGGGGCCGAGTCTACCAACTGAAAAGGCAGCAGTTGAAGTGCTAGCAATTTAGCCAAGCTAGCATTCAACCGCTGGGCATGTGGATGGCTGGGAGTGAACTTCTTTCGCCGGTCCAGCAGCTGGGGCAGGGACATTTGCCTGCTATAATCGGACGTGGGTGTACTGCTAGCAGAGTGCCCGGAAGCACTTGGCTGTGACACACCTAATTCTACACCTTCATTCCTCTCAGAGCAGGTTTCAGAGAGGACTGAAGGTCTAGTGGGGTTGGAGATGCCAGCTGATGAGGAGCAAGGAGAGGTCCGCTTTGTTCTTTGGTGTGGGTCTTTGAGGTAAGCTTGCCAACGAGCTGCATGGCACGTCAACATATGTCTGGTCAAGCATGTGGTGCCCAAGCGGCTGATGTTTTGGCCACGCGAGATACGCTTGAGACATATGTTGCAAATAGCAGCGGTGCGATCTGATGCACTCGTCTCAAAAAAGGCCCACACCAAAGAACTTTTAGAATAACGCGCAGAGGCAGCGCCCTGCACAGGCGGAGCTCTGCGGTGTGATTCAGTCGGTGTGCTGCCCCTAAGCTGGCCCCCGGAGGGCATCCTGCCTCATTGGACATGTGCCTCCTCCTCCTCCTCTCTCCTACCAGGCACCCACGTGGAGTCAGTGCCCTCATCATCCCCTCCCTCTTCATCGCTGTAGCAAACCTGGCAGTATGCTGCAGCTTGTGGAACATGACTGCCAGATTGCTGTCCTTCTTGAGCATCCCCTCTCTCTGCGCTCACGCTACTGCCTTCCTCTAACTGAGTGTCATCATCAGAGCCTACAAAACACTGGGCATCCTCCTGGAGCATGTACCCAACACTGTGCTCAAAGAGTTCAGGAGACTCCTCAGGAGGACGTGGTGGGTCTAGGGAAGGAGTCACTGATGATGACATTGAGAGGAGGGAAGACGATGCGTTGGCAGCTGCTTTGCTAGTACCCTGAGACTGGGTGAGAGAGGATGAGGAGGATGAAGAGGGCTTGGTCATCCACTCTACCAAGTCGTTGGCATGTTGCGGTTCAACATGTCCAGCTGCCGAAAAGAAGGACAAGCGTGTCCCATGGCCACGTGCTGATGACAATGCACCGCGTCCACGACCAGCACTGTTGTCTCTAGACACAGAGGCTGCTTGCCCTCTTTTATCGGCTCGCGCCTGTCTGCCTCTCCTTGCTGGCCTTCCAGACATGGTAATGGCCTGAAGGGAGTTGGGTAAAACAGCAGTGTAATGGAGTCACACAACACCCACTAAGCCCTGCAGATGGCTCTATTAGAGAACAGCAATAAACGGTAGATACAGGTGTATATTGTGCTGGAGTCACACATCACCCACTAACTCCTGCAGATGCCTTTATTATAGAACACCAGAGATAAAGGGGTATACTGTAATTGAGTCACACAACACCCACTAAGCCCTGCAGATGCCTCTATTAGAGAACAGCAATAAAGGGTAGATACAGGTGTATATTGTGCTGGAGGCACAAAAAACCCACTAACTCCTGCAGATGCCTTTATTATAGAACACCAGAGATAAAGGGGTATATACAGATGTATACTGTGCTGTGCTGGAGGCACACACAACTTCCAATAACTCCTGTAGATGGCAAGTGGGCTCAAATAGAGAAGAGCTATGTAGGTGGATATAGCGGTGTGTACTGGGTACAGAGCACGCAGACAGCACGCACAAGCTCCTAACACTACTGACTGCAAGCTCTATTATAAAAGATAGATCACTAGCTATATAGGTGAGGTGAATATAGCGGTGTATACTGCGGTCAGGGCAAGCAGACAACAACCACTACAAAAGAGCAAGATCGAAAATCGGCCGATAACGATCGGTGTGTACTGTGTTGAAGGTACACAGAACACCCACTAACTGCTTCAGACGCCAACACACTACACTAGGCCGCCGCGCTGGAGGCCTTATATAGTGTGGGGCGCGTACTACACAGCCTGAGCTATGATTGGCCACAGGCATCCTGCCTGTGGCCAATCATGGCTCTCCTCGCTGCTGGTGCTGTGATTGGCCAAGCATGCGGGGTCACAGTGCATGCTTGGCCAATCATGAGCCAGCAATGCACTGTGATGACGCAGTGCATTGTGGGCCGTGAGTGCCACACGAATTTGGCGCGAACGGCCCATAACGCTCGGAATTCGCCGAACGGGCGAACAGCCGATGTTCGAGTCGAACGTATGTTCGACTCGAACACGAAGCTCATCCCTATTTGGCACCAATTACAGCTTCAAGTCTTTTTGAGTATGATGCTACAAGCTTGTCACACCTATTTTTGGTCAGTTTCTCCCGTTCTTCTTTGCAGGATCTCTCAAGCTGCATTAGGTAGGATGGGGAGAGTCCGTGTACAGCCATTTTCAGATCTCTCCGGCGATGTTCAATTGGGTTCAAGTCTGGACTTTGGCTGGGCCACTCAAGCACATTCACAGAGTTGTCCTGTAGCCACTCCTTTGTTGGCTGTGTGCTTAGGGTTGTTGTCCTGTTGGAAGATGAACCTTCACCCCAGTGTGAGGTCCAGAGCTCTGGAGCAGGTTTTCACCAAAGAGGTCTCTTTACAATGCTGCATTCATCTTTGCCTCAATCCTGACTAGTCTCCCAGTTCCTACCCCTGAAAAATACCCCCACAGAATGATGCTGCCACCACCATGCTTCACTGTAGGGATGGAATTGGCTAGGTGATGAGCGGTGCCTGATTTCCTCCAAACATGACACTTGCCATTCAGGCCAAAGAGTTCAATCTTTGGTTCATCAGACCAGAGAAGTTTCTCATGGTCTGAGAGTCCTTTGGGTGCCTTTTTGGCAAACTTTAGGGGGCTGTCATGTGCCTTTTACTGAGGTGCGGCTTCCGTCTGGTCACTCTACCATACAGGTCTGATTGGCGGAGCTCTATCGGGTCCTTGGTCACCTCCCTGCCTAAGGCCCTTCTCCCCCGATTTCTCAGTTTGCCTGGGCGGCCAAACTTTTTCCATTTACAGATGATGGAGCCCACTGTACTCATTGGCACCTTCAACACTGCAGACATTTTTCTGTACCCTTCCCAAGATCTATGCCTCGATACAATCCTGTCTTGCAAGGTCTACAAACAATTCCTTGGACTTCTTGGCTTGGTTTGTGCTCTGACATGCACTGTTGACTGTGGGACCTTATATAGATAGGTGTGTGCCTTTCCAAACCATGCCCAATCAACTGAATGTAACATAGGTGGACTCCAATCAAGTTGTAGAAACATCTCAAGGTTGATCAGTAGAAACAGGATGCATCTGAGCTAAATTTTGAGTGTCATTGCAAAGGCTGGGAGTACGTATGTGCATGTGATTTTTTTTTTTTTTTTTTTTTATGAATTTGAAAGATTTCAAAAAACTTCTTTCACGTTGTCAGGACTGTTTGTAGAATTTTGAGGAAAATAATTAATTTAATCAATTTTGGAATAAGGCTGTAACATAACAAAATGTGGAAAATGTGAAGCGCTGTGAATACTTTCTGGATGCACTGTATAGGCACAGGGGGCTAAGCTCAAGGTGGTTCTTGTATGGGACTAAATTGTTGAGGACCAAAATGCTTTAATGTATCTCTTTTCTGCCTTATTTGCATTCCCTCCAATGGGCCCATCATCAGAAATCCATGTGTCATGGATTCTAATATTTATGAACAATTTTCTATCTCAGGTATGGGCCCCACCAGTTCTCTATTCACCTACAGTATGTTGTAAACTGCAAGGCATAGTGTCTTATAATAGCAGTGCAGTCTTTCTACCTTTAAATAAATCTCACAATTAAATATGTATGTACAGTATCTCACAAAAGTGAGTACACCCCTCACATTTTTGTAAATATGTTATTATATCTTTTCATGTGACAACACTGAAGAAATGGCACTCTGGTACAATGTAAAGTAGTGAGTATAACAGTGTAAAGTTGCTGTCCCCTCAAAATAACTCAACAGACAGCCATTAATGTCTAAACTGCTGGCAACAAAAATGAGTACACCCCTAAGTGAAAATGTTCAAATTGAGTCCAAATGTCAATATTTTGTGTGGCCACCATTATTTTCCAGCACTGCCTTAACCCTCTTGGGCATAGAGTTCTCCAGAGCTTCACAGTCCTCTTCCATTCCTCCATGACAACATCACGAAGCTGATGGATATTAGAGACCTTGCTTTCATCCACCTTCCATTTGAGAATGCCCTACAGATACTCAATAGAGTTTAGGTCTGCAGACATGCTTGGTCAGTCCATAACCTTTACCCTCAGCTTCTTTAGCAAGGCAGTAGTCATCTTGGAGGTGAGTTTGGGGTCTTTATCATGTTGGGATATGAGGGGAGGGGTTCATACTCTGCTTCAGTATGTCACAGTACATGTTGGCATTCATTGTTTCCTCAATGAACTGTAGCTCCACAGGCTGGCAGCACTTATGCTGCCCCAGACTATGACACTCCCACCGCCATGCTTGACTGTAGGCAAGACACACTTGTCTTTTGTACTCCTCACCTGGTTGCCGCCACACACGCTTCAGGGTCTTGGCAATCTTCTTATAGCCTAGACCAGTGATGGTGAACCTTGGCACCCCAGATGTTTTGGAACTACATTTCCCATGATGCTCAAGCACTCTTCAGTGTTGTTGAGCATCATGGGAAATGTAGTTCCAAAACATCTGGGGTGCCAAGGTTCACCATCACTGGCCTAGGCCATCTTCATGTAGAGCAACAATTCTTTTTTTCAGAGCCTCAGAAAGTTCTTTGCCATGGGGTGCCATGTTGAACTTCCAGTGACCAGTATGAGAGAGTGAGATCGATAACACCAAATGTAACACACCTGCTCCTCATTCACACCTGAGACCTTGTTTTTTCAGAGCCTCAGAAAGTTCTTTGCCATGGGGTGCCATGTTGAACTTCCAGTGACCAGTATGAGAGAGTGAGAGCGATAACACCAAATGTAACACACCTGCTCCTCATTCACACCTGAGACCTTGTCACACTTAATAATCACATGACACCGGGGAGGGAAAATGCCTAATTGTGCCCAATTGGGACATTTTCACTTAGGGGTGTACTCACTTTTGTTGACAGCAGTTTAGACATTATCGGCTGTGTGTTGAGTTATTTTGAGGGGACAGCAAATTTACACTGTTATACAAGCTGTACAACTCACTACATTACATTGTAGCAAAGTGTAATTTCTTCAGTGTTATCACATGAAAAGATATAAAAAAATATTTACCAAAATGTGAGGGTGTACTCACTTTTGTGAGATACTGTAAATATGTTAACTATGTTATCAGTTTCACATGTACGGGAAAGATGTCTTGAAAAATTATGTGAATTATTCATGTTCATTTTTCAAGCCTGGAAGTAAAGAGGACTAGAATGGTAACTCGCAAGGAGAGAGGACTGGGGAAGATTTCTGGGACTATGCGATACCAGAAAAGGAAAAAATGTATGCTATATAAGATGTACAACAGAAAAATGTAAGCTGAAATTTGTATTAAATTTAAGATTAAAAAGCCACCTAAGAAGATAGTGACCACATTTCTATTAATATCACATGGAAAATAGTAGCAGTGCAGTAGAGTGCCAGCTATGGAAAGGAAATATATGAACTCTATGATATCAACAACTGATGCAAACGCATGGAGCGCCAAAACACGTTTCAATGATATATGTCTTCCTCAGGGGGTGAGCATAAAGTACATGGTTGTTTGCCTTTCACAATTAAAGTATAGATACCCATGTATTCTGGGTTTTAGGAGCACAGCATTGTATTTTTTATTAACCACTTTCAGACCGGACCATTTTGCTGGTAAATGACCAGAGGTCTTTTTACACTTTGGCACTGCGCTGCTTTAACTGGTAATTGCGCGGTCATGCAATGTTGTACCCAAACAAAATTTGCGTCCTTTTCTTCCCACAAATAGAGCTTTCTTTTGATGGTATTTGATTGCCTCTGCGATTTTTATTTTTTGCGATATAAACGTAAAAAGACCCCAAATTTTGAAAAAAAATGATATTTTCTACTTTTTGTTATTAGAAAAATCCAATAAACTCAATTTTAGTCATACATTTAGGCCAAAATGTATTCAGCCACATGTCTTTGGTAAAAAAAAAGTCAATAATTGTATATTTATTGGTTTGCGCAAAAGTTGTCACATCTACAAACTAAGGTACGTTTTCTGGAATTTACACAGCTTTTAGTTTACGACTGCCTATCTCATTTCTTGAGGTGCTAAATTGGCAGGGCAGTACAAAACCCCCCCAAATGACCCCATTTTGGAAAGTAGACCCCCTAAGGAAATTGATAAGAGGCATGTTGAGCCCATTGAATATTTTATTTTTTTGCCTCAAGCGATTGAATAATGACAAAAAAAAAATTTTTTTTTTTTTTTTACACAAAGTTGTCACTAAATGATATATTGCTCACACATGCTATGGGCATATGTGAAATGACACCCCAAAATAAATTCTGCTGCTTCTCCTGAGTACGGAGATACCACATATGTGGGACTTTTTGGGAGCCTAGCCGCGTACGGGGCCCCGAAAACCAAGCACCGCCTTCAGGCTTTCTAAGGGCGTAAATTTTTGAGTTCACTTCTCACTACCTATTACAGTTTTGAAGGCCATAAAATGCCAAGATGGCACAAAACCCCCACAAATGACCCCATTTTAGAAAGTAGACACCCCAAGCTATTTGCTGAGAGGCATGTTGAGTTCATGGAATATTTTATATTTTGCCACAAGTTGCGGGAAAATTACAAACTTTTTTTCTTTTTTTTTTTTTTTTCACAAAGTTGTCACTAAATGATATATTGCTCATGCATGCCATGGGCATATGTGAAATGACACCCCAAAATAAATTCTGCTGCTTCTCCTGAGTACGGGGATACCACATATGTGGGACTTTTTGGGAGCCTAGCCGCGTACGGGGCCCCGAAAACCAAGCACCGCCTTCAGGCTTTCTAAGGGCGTAAATTTTTGAGTTCACTTCTCACTACCTATTACAGTTTTGAAGGCCATAAAATGCCAAGATGGCACAAAACCCCCACAAATGACCCCATTTTAGAAAGTAGACACCCCAAGCTATTTGCTGAGAGGCATGTTGAGTCCATGGAATATTTTATATTTTGCCACAAGTTGCGGGAAAATTACAAACTTTTTTTTTTTTTTTTCACAAAGTTGTCACTAAATGATATATTGCTCACGCATGCCATGGGCATATGTGAAATGACACCCCAAAATAAATTCTGCTGCTTCTCCTGAGTACGGGGATACCACATATGTGGGACTTTTTGGGAGCCTAGCCGCGTACGGGGCCCCGAAAACCAAGCACCGCCTTCAGGCTTTCTAAGGGCGTTACAGTTTTGAAGGCCATAAAATGCCAAGATGGCACAAACCCCCCCCAAATGACCCCATTTTGGAAAGTAGACACCCCTAAATTTAGGGGTACACTAGTGAGACTAGGGAATAAATGGCGGGTGCCCCTATAAAAAAATAACTAACCAACCAGCGTCACCTGTAACAGTTATATGGTGATCACTGGTGAAAGGGTTAACTAGGGGGCAATCAGGGGGCTTTATGCGGTAGTATATGGGGGTCCCTGGCGCTATAAAAAGCTGCGGCGAACCTAAATACCTACCTGCCTAACTAGCGTCACCTGTGACACTAATACAGCGATCAGAAAAACGATCGCTTATTAGGCTGGGTTCACACTGGAGCGATGCGGGAACGCCACGAATGCGCGGCGGGTTCCCGCATCGCATGCCTCCCGGCGGCAGTTCACACTGCCCTATGCGAACTGCTGGGAGTGTCAGTGAAATGTTAATGACACCCCCAGATCAGTTCGCATATCGCAGTGCGATCTGCAAACTTGGATCGCATGGTGTGAACACCCATGCGATCCGATTCTGCTGCGGACCAAAAAAAGGGTCCCGTGCGAGTTTGCGGCGGGTGCGGCGGGTGCGACACGAATTCAGCCATACTATCTGTATAGCTGAACTCGAATCGCACAGAGATCGGATGTGATTTGCACTGCAGTGCGGTGCGAATCACATCCGTTCTCATAAACGCTGCAATGTGAACCCAGCCTTAGTGACACTGGCGACGGGGGGTGATCACGGGGTTAAACCTTTATTGGGGGGGTTAGGGGGGTACCTTAGAACTAAAGGGGGCTAACCCTAACTGCCCTAACAGTTATTAGTCACAAATGACACCCGCCGGGTGATCAGGGGGTTAAACCTTTATTAGGTAATAAATGGCGGGTGCCCTGAAACTATAAAAAAATAACTAACCAACCAGCGTCACCTGTAACAGTTATATGGTGATCACTGGTGAAAGGGTTAACTAGGGGGCAATCAGGGGGCTTTATGCGGTAGTATATGGGGGTCCCTGGCGCTATAAAAAGCTGCGGCGAACCTAAATACCTACCTGCCTAACTAGCTTCACCTGTGACACTAATACGGCGATCAGAAAAATGATCGCTTATTAGGCTGGGTTCACACTGGAGCGATGCGGAAACGCCGCGAATCCGCGGCGGGTTCCCGCATCGCATGCCTCCCGGCGGCAGTTCACACTGCCCTATGCGGACTGCTGGGAGTGTCAGTGAAATGTTACTGACACCCCCAGATCAGTTCGCATATCGCAGTGCGATCTGCAAACTCGGATCGCATGGTGTGAACACCCATGCGATCCGATTCTGCTGCGGGCCAAAAAAAGGGTCCCGTGCGAATTTGCGGCGGGTGCGGCGGGTGTGGCGGGTGCGGCGAATGGCTGAACTCGAATCGCACAGAGATCGGATGTGATTTGCACTGCAGTGCGGTGCGAATCACATTCGTTCTCATAAACCGCTGCAATGTGAACCCAGCCTTAGTGAAACTGGCGACGGGGGGTGATCACGGGGTTAAACCTTTATTGGGGGGGTTAGGGGGGTACATTAGAACTAAAGGGGGCTAACCCTAACTGCCCTAACAGTTATTACAGTCACAAATGACACCAATGCAAAAAAAAAAAATGACATTGGTGTCACTGTGACTGGGGGGCAGGGGTAATTGGGGGGGGTGATCGGGGGGGTGTGAGTGTGCCTGGCATGTTCTACTGTGTGTGTAGAGTGTTGGTGCAACTCACCGATCCGCTCTCCTCCGTGTCGGAACGAAAAATACCGACACGGAGGAGAGAATACATCACTTCCTCTCCTGTGTTTACATTACAGGAGAGGAAGTGATGTCACGGGGGATTCCTATTCGTCGGGAGCGATCGCGTGGGGGTGGCCATGAATGAATGGCTGCCCCCTCGTCCCGGATCGCTCCCGGACGAAAACCGACCGCCGCAGGCACCGGGCGGGGGCCCGATCGGGCCCCCGACCCGCGGGAGGCAAGGGACGTACATGTACGCCAATATGCCTGCCCGTGCCATGCTGTCGACGTACATCGTCGTGCGGCGGTCGGCAACTGGTTAAAGAGGAAGTAAACTCAGTTTTTTCCCCCTTTTTTTCTTCCCTACAAAGTAAAGGCATAATGTGCTGGTATGCATCGCATACTAGCACATTATGTGACACCTACCTGCAAATGAAGCCTGTGTCGTCCCCACTGCAGGCCACATCCATCTTCACCCGTCTTCCTTCTGGGGGCTGCAGACTAAGGCTGTGTGACTGTTTGGAGCCACGTGATATCACTCACACGCTCTTTAAGAAACGGCAGATTGCATGTGCCGATGACATTATCAGCGCAGTATACAGTAAATATCTCCTAAACGGCGCACGTTTATTTACATATTTATATGTACATGATGTGGCTTCAAGGGGAGACGTGATGAGCTGGTGAAGAGCGGGTCATATTTTTCACTCTTATTTAAATGATACAGTATTTCGAGTAAGAAAACAAGATTATAGTATCCCTGAGGCATCATACTGAAAGAAGTTACTGTTCAGAAAGTGTCATGGTATGGAGTTCTATTTAAACAATGGCTTATAGGTGCAGCACTGACCCCTGGGGGTGGGAGGCTACCACTCTCAACAACTGGAGCAAATAGCATATTGGGGCACAGCATTTAACTAAGCACATACTGTATTTACACACATTATAAAATGCATACAAATATTTAGTGAAACAATACTACTGCATATTTATTTGGCATCTTGAATGACCATTTCACCCTTTCCTCCTGCTCATTGTGCACCCCCCTCCTCTCTTACCAGATCAGTTTACTTTCTCATTCACCCCTATTCATTTGCACTCTACATCTTTTAAATGTCTGCATTTATGGCTCTTTTCCTGGTTACTTCACTATGGTTACCTTAGGATTTTTTTTCCTTCCTCTCTCAGATTCAAACTAATGACAACTTTCATCTTCTTTTTCCAACTTATAATTTTATTTGAACCATTTTTACTATTCTAATTTTGCTTTTAATATAATTGAGACATTTGTCCTTTGCATCCTGGTATATATATATATATATATATATATATATATATATATATATATATATATATATATATATATATATATATATATA
This sequence comes from Lithobates pipiens, assembly GCF_037356315.1. Taxonomy (NCBI): domain Eukaryota; kingdom Metazoa; phylum Chordata; class Amphibia; order Anura; family Ranidae; genus Lithobates; species Lithobates pipiens. Next base: position 98,328,106 of record NW_027507764.1, on the reverse strand, counting down.
TATATATATATATATATATATATATATATATGTATGTATGTATATATATGTATATATATATAATGCATGTTTCTTTGTTGATACCCATTGTTTTTTTCTATTTATTTTCTTTTTCTTTTTCTTTTCTTAATTATATTATCTTTGGACTAGTTGTGCCTATACACAAATCAGCTCATTTTGTTCACTATGAGATCCCTATTTTATTTTTATTTTTTTATATAATTTTTGTATTTTTTGTATTTTCCTCCATTACCCATGTTGACATAGCCTTATACATCTACGTTTAGGTATATGGAGACATACGTATACATATGCATACTCTAATGCCCATTCCCTGTTTTTCTTTCATATAGTTATTCAGTATATCTCTACTGGATTTATACATATGTTTTTCACATCTCAGATGCCCTCCGCCCTATGCTCCGAATTTAACTGTTTTAAGTGAGTATCCATAGTACCTAATATACACATTTATTTAATTTCTACATCTGTGTTGATTTAATAACTAGAAAAATCCTTCCACCATACCTATGCCTAGCCCCTCTATGCGCTGGTAGCCTGGTCACTTTGTGTGCCTTTTGTGGCCACATAGAGTCCTTCTCATTTGGGCCAATTGGTTCCCCCGTGGTGGTGGTTGTCCCTTAAGAGGTCTGGCGCAGTAGGTTTACCTCCCCTTGAGGCTGATGTTGGCAGGGGACTCATGTACCTATATACATTTATATATATGTTTGTATTCAAGATAATGTATGCTCTGTTATTTTATATCTAATTGTATTTATTTTCTTGTTCATATCTCTGTACAGTTTTTTACGCTTCTTTGATTCATATATACTCCGATGACGCTAAATGCAAAACACATCGGGTTAATATACGAAAACGCAATCTCTTTTTAAAGCCGAATACTCCAACCACCTGTATCACCAATTGTTGATCATTTTTGACACAAGTGGTTTTTGTATATATATTTTTAACTATAGTCTCATTAAAAATATTATACATTTTATTACATTGGTTTATTACATTGGTTTTTATTATTATCAGCACCCTTAAAATCCCATTTCTCCTCCTTTTTTCATACAATTAACTATCTGGGATGAGATGCTAATCTTTTGGGTGTTCTACCTCAAGCCAGACATACCCCTTAAATGTGATAATTTTGTGCTTCAATGCACAATCCTCTGCATCCGTCTTTTGGGGAACACAACAAATATTCATTTTTTCCTAATTTAATAAACTTCGACATATCATAATGAAAAACCAACTATAACTATTTACTATGCTGTAACTAATGCTAAGTTTCCATGTACATGATATTTGCCTTTCTTCCCATTTGTATGTTGTTGCATCTTTGTTTCCCTTAGTTAACATTATCTGTTGTACTTCTGTTGTCCAATCCCCGATAGCCATGGCTACTTTCTGTGGGGAGGGTTGGAAGGATATTATAACTAAAGCCCAAGAATCCCGCAACTCTGGGGAGTTTTCAGAGATTGACTTTCTCTGACTGCAACGTCTGTTAGAAAAGAAAGCTAGAATATTTTGGCACAAAAAATATTTTGAAAAATATACTGAAAATCAGACGGTACCCTGGGGATTAAGGATTCAAATTTTTCCCAATTTGAGAAATATTGACAAATCTCTTAGCCCTTGTACACGCGGTCGGAGATTCCGACAACCAAATTCATCGGATATTGTCCGACGGATTTTGTCCGAAACTGTTGCATACACACAGTCGGACAAAGTTGTCGAAAAATCCAGCGTGATGACATTATTTCGTTACGACGGGACTACGTTCACGCTAGTAGCCAATAGCTTTGGTGTAGGAATTTGATCTGAGCATGAGTGGTACTTTGTCCGATTGGAATTCTCTACACATGATCGGAGTATGTCCGATCGGAGCATTTTGTCGGAAAATTTTACCAACAAGTTGGAAAACTTGGTTCGTCGGATACTCCGACGGAAACAGTCCGATGTAGACCACACACAGTCGGAATATCCAACAAAACAGTCCGATCAGACACATTCCGTCGGAATCTCCGACCGTGTGTACAAGGGCTTAGACCTGGGAACGCAATATACAAATGTGTTCTTTTGGCATGATCTCCATACTGTGTACTCAATATGAAAGGGAGCTAGCTAATATAGATGAACAAATCCAAAATTGGTGTGCTGACCACTATTCTATTATCACTAGTGCTAGCTTTAAGAAAAGGGAACTATGGATATCATTAGAACCAAGGACAATAAATTTGTACATGATAGAAATGCCCATGCCAACGGGTTCGCTTATAAATGGTATCAAAATGTCAATAGACAAACTCACTCTAGAAATACTAAGATTGATGAAGTTACAAACTTATCATCTGCTTCTTCTTTATCTTCCAATCAATCCAATGTGTATCAGGATCTTTCGGATGATAGACTCCCTAAAAAATGCAAAGGAAATGCAGATGCGACTTCCACTGAATCCTTACAACATGAACTCGGCACTGCCCTACCACATCGGTCACAATTAATGCCTTCCACACAAACACATTCACGCTTACCTTGGATGTTTTGTCTGTAACCACGGTCCTCATATGGCCCCTGTATGTCAGCCTCTCACCCTAACACTTCTTCTGTACCTCCTATGACGGTTTCTGCACCAACTATACCTCTAGACACCACTACTAAGGTGAGTAACTCTGAAACTATTGTTCTTTCTGCAAGCGGCCCTACACCAGTTGATACAAGGCTGGCACCCATTGTTTTTAGGGAAAGATCAAATTCTAACCCAAACGCAGGATACAGACACTCAGCCTCAAAATGTAACAATGACTACACTGAATTATAAATCATTAATCTCTCTTCTCATTCACTATCTGATGAGAAAATACAGGAACTAAAACTTGGTCTAATCTTCTGCCCTGATTCACAAATGGAGAAATTCCATCTAATAAAGGATCTACATCTCTTTGCCTTCTGTATAGGGTAATATACAGCAAACCTAATACAGATCCATTATTTCAATATGTCCCCACTCATTTTCAAGAAACTATGGATGAGAGTCAGGCTCTGGAGGACCTGATGGATTTGTAGAAGGAGGGACACACTGATTATGCTGACGCCCCTTGGTTGGACTCTCCACCAGGGAGGTTCGCCATCTGTGTATCGCCTCCCCCACCCCCCTGTATCCTTCAAACTTAAATCAAGAATGTTTCCCTTGTTGAATACTAACCCCAACATTTGGGTTTTTGTTCAGCAAACAACGCAAGCTATTGAAGATTTACATTTTAAATCTCCAAAAATACTCCAACCTTTCACAGGTATAAAAACAGGCTATTAATTTGTTACAGACAAACCCTGAAAAAATCATCAAACCCACTGATAAAGGGGGAAATTTGGCGATTATGAATATCTCTGACTACGAAATCATGTGCTTGAATATTCTAAACAACAAAAAATGGTATCGACCTATCTCTAAAACAATACTAGAAAACTTTTGTATTGAATACCGTATTATTATCTTTAGAGCATATCAACAGGGCATCATAAATAAGAATACCTGACATTTTCTGAACATTAAAGATTCAAAAGTTCCTACGTTTTATGCTTTACCAAAAATGCACAGGTCAAAAACGAAACCACCTGGCTGTCCCATAATTTCTGGCTGTGCTAGCCTAACTGAAAATGTTAGTTCTCTAGTTGACAACTACTTATATGCCCATCCATTTTTTCTTATATCAAAGACACTATATATTTGTTGAAAACAATTGAAAGTATTTACCTCCCCAAGGATACATGGCTTGTTGCCTTGAATATAGAAAGCCTGTATAACACCATCCCCCATAGCAAGGGATTGTATGTTATCACAGGCCATTTATGCGAAAGGGGACCTTCTTCTCACAAGTATAATTCCTTTGTCATTGAAGCTTTATTCTTAGACATAATATATTTGTTTGGCACTTCTCACTACCTTCTGGTGCAGGGGGTTGCGATGGGGGCTAAATGTGCCCAATCATATATCAACCTGTACCTGGGGAGGTGACAAAGGGATCTTTTTTGCCATGATGACCTTGCTGGTTTCTTGGACCATGTCATATCATGGTATCGCTACATTGACGATGTGCTTATTTTCTGGTCTGGTACCGAGGTCGCACTTGGATTATTCCTGCAGACATTCTGTTAATGACTTTAATCTGAATTTCACAATGAATTGTAGCCAAACAAGAATAAAATTTCTAGATCTTGAAATTCCTTTGGATGAAGATGCACGATTAAACTCCTCCCTCTACAGGAAGCCATCAGCTGGCAACACAATTTTACATGCTGAAAGCTCACACCCTGAACCTTTACTTTAGAGTATTCCATACAGTCAGTACTTAAATATAAAATGGAACTGTTTCAGGGAGGAAGATTTTAAAAAAGCCTCTAGAGATCTATATAAAACACTCAGAAATCGGTGATATAGCCATGTTTGTTTAAAAAAATATTATAACAGAGTATTACAAAAGGATATAAATTCTCTTATCTTTTCTTCTAAACCTCCTAAAAAGTCTGAAACTGTTAGGGTGATTACTCGCTATTCAAATCAACAATCTCAGGTTAAACAATTCTTGGAAAATTCTGGCCACTTCTCTCTGCTGATCCTATAATTAGGAAATATATAAAAAATTACCCTGAAATTACCTACAGATGAGAACCCTCATTAAAAGATTGTCTTGTCCATATTCAATTTGATATATCCAATCTCATAGAGACCAAAAATCCTGGCACTTTTTCATGTGGACACTGTGACATCTCTCCATTTATAGCAAATAGTACTGAATGAGTACTTCCTGATGGTCACACTCACTCTGTTAAATACAGAGTTACTTGTCAAACTCCAGGAGTAGTTTATTTAGCTAAGTGCATGTGTGGCGGGTTCTATATCAGAAAGACTAAACGTCCTTTCCCTAAAGGTATTAGAGACCACATCAAACCCATTTGGAAAGGCAAGATGGATACAGCCATTAGCAGGCATGTAGGAATCTATCATGGATTCAATGCCAATATGATTAAATTTGCGGCTCTGGAGCACATTCCATTACACATTAGAGGCGGCAGTGTGGATCAAACTCTGCTGCAACTTGAGGCTTGTTGGATTTACACTTTAAAAGCTACAAAATTTCCTGGTTTTAATGAAAACTTGAGCTTTAGTCATTTCTTTTTCTTCTTTTCTCCTCCCCTCTCCCCCCTCCTCCCCTTTTCCTCTGTTCTCGTCATTTTTATTTTTTCCCTTTCCTTTCTTATATGTTATGTCCATCTCTGCATCTGTATTTATCTGTATTTATTATTCATTACATGTATTCAATATGTTATTTTATTTTGTTCTGTTCTTCACTACCCTACAAATTATAGTATGTTTGTTTTAATTTTTTAATATTGCTCATTACAAACATGTTGTTGTTGTTCTGTTGCCTTGCCCCCCTGCCAATTCTGTCCCCTTAACCTCTGGACTGGTAAGTGGTGGTCACCAGTCTGGTGTATGATTGATGTCCCTGCAATGTCCGACCCTCCTCCTGACTGGTGGGTCCCTTCGTACCCTCTTTGATGAGTTAGGACACATTTTCGGCCATACGGGGTGCAGAGGGATGACTTCCCCTTATCGGAGCCCACTCCATGCCTCTGTGTGGCATCCTGGGCCCCATTGGTGGAGTTTTGCCTTTGGCTCATTCTCCCTATCTCCATACTATTGTTATCTATGTTTTGGAGTGTGTTTCCCATTCTTCCCTGCCCCTCTGCCCTGTGGCGATTGGCCAGGAGCTGCACGCAATGTGCGATGTTTGCTGGGTCTCCACCACGCATCACCGCCCTAAGTCATGCCTCTCCTACCTCCCATCACCGATCATTGTGGGCATTGTGGTCTGGGTGCCCATCTGGGGCTCTGGTGCATGTGCACGGGCATCATCACATCTGCATCTGGTCGATGACGTCAGACACTGACCAGATGGAAGGAAAATTTAAGCGGCATTTCAGGCCATACAAATGCCAGAGACGGAGAGCTGCTGCTTCACTGTATTTCCCTGCTATAAGTAAACTGTCCTCCCCTTATACTGCATATTTATTTGGCATCTTGAATGACCATTTCACCCTTTCCTCCTGCTCATTGTGCATCCCCCTCCTCTCTTGCCAGTTAAGTTTACTTTTCACTCCTAGTCATTTGTACTCTACATCTTTTAAATGTCTGCATTTATGGCTCTTTTCATGGTTACTTCACTATGATTACCTTAGAACTTTTTCCTTCCTCTTTTAGTTTCAAACTAATGACAACTTTCATCTTCTTTTTCCAACTTGTAATTTTATTTGAACCGTTTTTACTATTCTAATTTTGCTTTTACTATTGAGACATTTGTCCTTTTCATCCTGGTATATACAGTATATATTCCATATGGATGCACGTTTTGACTTTTTTTGTTGATACCCATTGGTTTTTTATATTTGTTTTCTTTTTCTTTTCTTATTTATATTCTCTTTAGACTATTTTTGCATATACACAAATCAGCTAATTTTGTTCACTATGAGATCCCTTTTTTATTTTTTTATATCATTTTTTTTTTATTTTCCTCCATTACCCATATTGACATAGCCTTATACATCTATGTTTAGGTATATGCATACATACGTATACATATGCATACCCCAATGCTCATTCCCTATTTTTCTATTTTTTATTTATCTGTCAGCACCGGTAAAATCCAGTTTCTCCTCCTTTTTTCATACAAATAGTGAAACAATAGTGTGTAAATATGTACTCAATGCCCCTTTTAAAAAGATGCTTTGTCAGATTATTCATTTTAACAACAATCTTGTCATAAGTTTTTATGTATATGTAATGCATTTTAGACATGCTATTTATCCATAAAAAAACTCCCTTTCATAGATATCCAAAAGCTAGCAGTGGCTTCAGGGAAGAGAAGGAAACACTGACAACTGATGGGCCATAGGAAACCTATAGGTTACGTCACCACTCCCAGGCATTCCAGCCATTGTCAAAAGCTCTCTCCTCTCCCCTGCAGCTATCACTGACTATTACAAGGGAGATCCAGACTGGAGGGGCCTGAAAATAGGTAAGTATACAGATCTTTGTAGCAGAGGTTAGTTAGTATATGTGTTAAAAGGGAGAAGGGATCAGTTTTAAGAATAGATTAATATATTAGACATGTGCAATTCATTTCTTTACAAATTCACTTTTTAACTAATTTAGACAAATTCATTAATTCGTAAATTCAAATATACGAAAATTCATAGATTTGAAATTCATAAATCCGAAAACCCAAAAATTCGACTAACTAATAATAACTTAACCATTACTAGCTATTAAATTATAGGTATTGGAATTTCCTTTCAAATTTGGCTGTTAGTGAATGTAAAAAATACAATTTATCTGAAGTTATGAACTATCTGAAATAACAAATACTGTATCCAAACAAATGGAATGTAACAAATTAATAATAATAAATAACATTAATAATAACAACTTTTTATTATTATTTTTATTATTTACTATTCATTCATTCCATTTCATTCATTTGAATGCGGCTTCAATTTGTTATTTCGGATAATTCGTAACTTCGGATAAATTTGTATTTGTTACATACACTAACAGCCAAATTTGAAAAGAAATTCCAATACCTATAATTTAATAGTTAGTTATTATTAGTTAGTTAGTTATTCTTTCGAATATTCAGATTTTCTCTCTTATTTTCAGATTTTCTAATTTACAAATTTTTGAATTTACAAATTTACAAATTGTGATCATAGCGAATGACCAAAAAAGCGAATGGAAACAAAAACGAACACATTTTTTGGCAGTGCACAGGTCTAAAATATATCCTAGAATTCTACTTTAAGTGCATCATCTAGCTCTCCCACTACTGTTATTGGTAGAATACAAAGGAAATAAGTTTATCTGTTGAATCACTGTGTTCCATAGTAATTACTTTTGTAACATGATATTAAAAAGTCAGGGACAAGATATCTTTCCTTCATGTTCTTTTTGGCTTCTGCTGAAAGCAAGGTTAGGCAGTAAGCAAGTTGCCTCTTTTGTTTCAAATGTTGATATATGCAATGACATACCTTTATAGACACAGTCTGTGAAGACAGCATGGCCACTTACTGATTAGGCATAATCCACAGGCAGCTAAACTCTTTAATAAGACAAAAAAAGATACATCCAAAGTAGTTTTAATTCAGATAAATGCCGTACAAGGGATGATTTTTTTCCTGTAATTTGAAGCTTAAGAAGAATCTGGCTTTCCTAAGCCTCTGCATTGAAAGTAAAACTAAAAACTGATTAACAGAGGGGGCAGAAACTGTTCAGGTAAAGACTGTACCATCTAGCACCAAACCACAAGGAAATAGAAAAACATACCAAACACAATAAACAGACCAAAACCAGCCATCAGGCTGATGTGGCATCACAGTACCTCTAATTAGAATAGTGTTGTATCTGTGAGGTTAGCACAGATAACAAGCTTCAATGTAATGAAATTGATCTAAAATGTGTATCATGATCACCCTTTTCATAGCTTTTAGATAGAATGGGGAGGTGTTACTTCTTATCTATTGCAGATGTTCTGCTCTCTAATTTGGTGATGTGTTGAAGGAGATCTGGCTATGTGATTTGTGAGCCATGGTCAGCCAGGTTGGGCTGAGTAGGGTGACCCACTTGTAAGGATGAGCCGAACACCCTCCTGTTTGGGTCGCACCAGAACCTGCGAACAGACCTAAACTTCGTGTGAACTTTAGAACCCTATTAAAGTCTATGGGACTTGAACAGTCAAAATCTAAAGTGCGGATTTTAAAGGCTAATATGCAAGTTACTGTCCTAAAAAGTGTTTGGGGACCTGGGACCTGCCCCAGGGGACATGGATCAATGCAAAAAAAAGTTTTAAATCAATTCATTATAGCCGCGAGTGATTTTACAAGACTTTGTTTGCTGCAGAAATGACACAGGGACAGTTCTAAGCACGGGAAACATGCGCCCCTTCACAGGCATACCATAGACACCCCCAGGTAAGAAATTTAAAGGAATATTACACTTCTATTGTTTCACTTTAATCATTATTAAAATCACTGCTCCCGAAAAAACAGCAGTTTTTAAAACTTTTTTTGCATTGATCCATGTCCCCTGGGGCAGGATCCGGGTCCCCAAACACTTTTTATGACAATAACTTGCATATTAGCCTTTAAAATGAGCAGTTTAGATTTCTCCCATAGACTTGTACAGGGTATTCCAGACTTTTCAAATTTGCCGCGAACACGCCAAATTGTTCACTGTTCGCCGAACAGGCAAACAGGCAATGTTTGAGTCGAACATGAGTTCGACTCGAACTCGAAGCTCATCCCTACCCACTTGCAAAACAAGATTCACTGAGAGAGTAGCTGTTGAATGTGGAGTATTCATTTCCCCCTTTTCCACAGTTCAACTGAGTATCTACCACGCTATGAAGTTATACAGTCAACATCTCCTACTGCCATATGTAACTTTCTCCTGCAACCATATATTTACCTAACACCCCTCCTCCCATCCTCTCATTATAGGACAAATATGTTTACTAGTCAGAGATGCATGGTAAATCTAATCTTAAACCTGAGGTGGGACCAAAAACTGTGGTGAAGTACAGGCAAGTACAGGCACTGCACATTCATACCATGAATCAATCACTGGCAGGCCTCCAGGAGCCAATCAGTTTGAGAGGAATGTAATGTAGAAGGAGAAATACTTTTTTGGATGGCAGACTGTAGAAATCTTACTGGGGTACACTGTACATAACCTGCCTTGAGGCTAGAAAAACATCCCATCCCCATTCCAGTGAGGCACCCAACGCAGAAGTCCAATTTTCCTGTCCTGGGTCTTGCCCTGTGTACCGGTTTATCCAGTCTGAAAAGATTCACACAATTATGATTTATGATTGCTTGCCTGATTCAGCAAATATTTAGAAAAAACAAAAGGTGAATTCCACTGATTCAATCAATCCCCAAGTTAGCTTTCTGAATACAATAATCTGTTAATAGAAGAGGGTATTTTGGTATATAATTTGTTTTCTGCCCTGTGTTAAATTCACTGAATATGACAATCAATGAACCTATATAATTCACAGCTTCTGTTAATTAGCATAAAATGGAAGTAGGTTATTATGGTAATTCTATATAATAAATCACTTGTGTCGTTCTCATTTTCTTTTGTCTTTTGCAAAGACAAGTTGTTGTGTTGAGTATTGCCAAAGGTTGTTAAATACAATTAGCACTTTCCATTTCAATTACATGATTCATCACTACACACATCCCTTTCACTAGATAAAGACTCTTGCTGCATGCACAAAATATCTATCTGTGTGTTTAATGTAATTATATTGGGGATAATGAACCCTTGGCATACATTATAAGGGCATTAGGAATCACTTAAGAGTTCACTGATCATATAAATGCATAAAGTTGTAGGGCATGCTCATCTATAAAGAAGGTCACTGAATTTATTGCACTCATTCCTTTGGTTTAAAAAAAAAAAACTACCAATTAGTTGGGCAAGGACAGGGATGGACAGATTGACAGACTCTACTTAACACAGTCTGTGATGCACACAGACAGACAAGCAAAGATGTAGAGCAGGAGAGGTATACACATAGGGATTGATTTACTAAAACTAGAGCGTGCAAAATCTGGTGCAGCTGTGTATGGTAGCCAATCAGCTTCTAATGTCAACTTGTTCAATTAAGTGTTGACAAAAATACCTGGAATCTGATTTTTGTTTTTGTTTTTGTTTCTATGCAGAGCTACACCAGATTTTTCACTCTCCAAATTTAGTAAATCAACCCCACACTGACAGATATTTATACCTAGAGAGCATAAATATGATTGCTTTGCTATATTTCTATGATGGTGTTAAAGTGTATGTAAACCAAAAAACAAAGATCAACTATATTGCAGCTGATTTCTGACCTTAGATTTAGGCCCCTTTCACACTGAGGCGGTTTTCAGGCGCTACAACGCTAAAAATAGCACCTGTGTAGCACCTGAAAAAAGCGGCCCCTTTCACTCCAGTGTGAAAGCCAGATGGCTTTCACACTGGAGTGGTGCGCTAGCAGGACGGTGAAAAAAGTCCTGCTAGCCGCATCTTTGGAGCGGTGAAGGAAATCAATGGGGCAGCACAGCTATAGCGCCGGCGAAGCGCCGCTGCAGCGGCGCTTTGCGGCCCTTTGCAGCGCTTTGTGGGCGGTTTTATCCCTTTTTCTGCCACCAGCAGGGGTTAAAACCGCCCCACTAGTGGCCGCATAGCGCTGCTAAAACAACGGTAAAGCACCGCTAAAAATAGCAGCGCTTTACCACCGACACCCTAGTGTGAAAGGGGCCTTAGAGATGCATTCAACTTTTTTTCAGGTTTTTTTTCCTTTTTTTTTCACCTGGTAATTATAGCTGTAAATAGCATGTTTCCAGACCCTAGGTGTCTACACTGACTCTCTTCACTGTATCTATGGAGGGAACCATTGTTGTCACATAGGCTGAACTTCCTCTATTCATTTCTATCACATGTGAGGTTAGGGGATTAGTGGGTCACACAAGGAAGATAACATTGTTTGTGCTTTCTTTTCAGCTCACTGGAACTTAAAGGATTTCACATTTCTGGCAAGATCAGCATGTATTTTCTGTAGTTGTTAAAAAATGTTCTTAACCTGAAAAAGAAAAGAAATGCAGTATATACATGTGCCAAATATATTTCAAAATAGGGATAAGTATTGGAAGGCAGTGAGCAGCAATACTGAGTTGGTAACACAGCTTGCATAAGTTCCAAGCAAATAGGGCTGTCCTATGTCTATAATTATAGGCTGTAAAGAAAAAACATTTTGTTTGTAAACCACTGGCATATTTTGGTAAGTGCATTTATATTTTCATCTACAAAAAATAATTAAAAGAAATGTATGGAAAAAGAAAAAGAAGAAATGTATGGAGCTGCTGCAGGCTTGTCTATAGGGAACATTACGATTTCTGACCATGCCCCGGTAACGGCAACATTGGTTTTACCACATTCCACCCGTAGGGCCTGGTCGTGGCACGTAAACGAATCCCTGCTGGATGATGTAGCAGTGGTCTCCGGGGTCACAGAGGTACTGTCCCACTACTTTAAGGAATATTGCACAGAGGGGATGGGCAGAGGGATTGTTTGGGAGGGCCACAAGGCAGTGGTGAGAGGCGAACTGATTTCACAGGGATCCAGACTTAAGAAAGCCCGACAAGCATATTTTGATAGGGTACTCCAGGCACTCCAACTGGCGGAACTTAAGCACAAACAGGACAGCAGCCCTAAGGCTCTGAGGGAACTGACGGAGTTGAGAGAGTTATTCTCTCAATTGCTGGACAGGCAGGCACGCAGGCAATTGCGATACTTATCGCATAGATACTATGAGCATGGCAATAAATGCGGCCGAATGTTGGCTCGAGCTCTAAGGAAGAAACAGGCTCTCATGCACGTACACAAGCTACGCCTCTCCTCGGAGGTCTACACGGTCAGGTCCTCCCAAATAGCCGCTGGTTTCCGGGACTACTATAACACCCTCTATAACCTGAACTCCACACAAACCCGAGAGAACCAAGATGCAAGACTGAAAGACATTCAAACCTATCTGACTGCATCCGGCCTGCCCCCACTGACAGACGAACAGTGCTCTGCGCTGGAGGCCCCTGTCACCGCCACCGAGCTCATAACCACGATGAACTCCTTGCCTAACGGGAAGAGCCCTGGTCCAGACGGGTTCACCAAGGCTTATTATAAACTATTTCTACCCTTACTTTCTGAACCCATGTGTAACTACTTTAACTCCATTGCAAATGGCACCGCAATCCCTAGTGAAGCCCTCTTGGCCCATATATCTGTAATTCCCAAGGAAGGGAAGGACCCTACTATGCCCCAGAGCTACAGACCCATATCCCTTCTTAATGTGGACATAAAAATACTGGCCAAGATTCTCGCGACCAGACTGAAACACCTGATCCCACTAATTGTCCACCCGGACCAAACAGGGTTTGTAACAGGTAGAGAGGCTAGGGATAACTCTATCAGAGCAATCCACTTAATTCACTGGGCGCGTGCTTCCCCCGAATCTCCCCCCTACCTGATCCTGTCTACCGATGCAGAGAAAGCCTTTGATCGGGTGGACTGGACCTACCTACGTGCTGTGCTGGAAACGTTGGGCCTACGCACACACATGCTTACCTGGATTATGGCTCTGTACTCTGACCCGAATGCCCAAGTCAAAGTGAACGGCTTCCTTTCCCACAGCTTCCCGATCAGAAATGGCACGAGACAGGGGTGCCCCCTCTCGCCACTATTGTTCGCCCTGGTGCTGGAACCGTTTCTTCATACGGTCCGGGCGAACTTGGATATCAAGGGACTTACGGTGGGGCGTATGGAACATAAGCTCTCGGCTTATGCCAATGACGTACTTTTCCACCTCACGGAACCCCTGATCTCCTTGCCTAATCTGATGAGGGAACTCCAGCGCTTCGGGACACTTTCTAACTTCAAAATTAATTATACAAAATCAGAGATATTACCTATCCAATTGACGCTTCCCTGACTGACAGGTTGAGTACTGCCTTTCCATTTACATGGGCCAAAGCGTCCATAAAATACTTAGGTATACGGCTGACAGACAGGTTTGACACCCTATACTCCACTAACTTCCCCTCCCTACTAAAAGCTGTGAATAAAGACTTGGCCCTATGGACTAAGACAGCCTTCACTTGGATGGGCAGACTCAATATCATCAAAATGAACATTCTCCCACGTGTGCTGTTCTCTATGCAGATGCTACCTGTGGCCCTACCTAAGACCTTCTTTGCCCAGCTATCCAGTCTAATATCAAATTTTGTTTGGAACAATAAGAGGCCGAGAATCGCAATTAGATTGCTAAGTCGCCATAGAGACGCAGGAGGCCTGGGTCTCCCTGACGCCCAAAGATACTACAGGGCAATAGTCCTCCAGAGAATACTGAACTGGCGCTTCCATACTCAATCCAAATTATGGGTCTCTCTTGAAAAATATATGGCAGGGAGAAATTTGACCTATGCGCCGTGGCTAGCACGGGAACACAGGGGTCTGTCCACCTTTACTTCCCCGCTGACGATCCAGGCCCTGAGAACCCGGGACCGACTTAATGCCAATTTGACACTGGCGCCCCCTGTGTCCCCACTGGCCCCACTGGGGGGTTACTTATGGTTCCCCCCGGGGGAACAGGCTGCTTTCTTTGGCCCCTGGGCAGATGATGGAGACGCTAGTTGTGGTAAATTAATGCAGAATGGCAAACTAATGTCCCTAGAAACTCTACGAGATCAGAGGGGGAGCTTCCCTATGGACTTCTGGCGGTATAGGCAACTCCACCATTTTTTTTAAAACACAGGGAGACTCCATTCGGGATATCTCCTCCTTCACACCCTTCGAACGTCTCTTCATAGCGGAAGAACCAATACCACACATGGTCTCTGAACTCTATCAACTGCTTAACTCTGCATCCCCCACAGTGAAGCCTGCTTACATCAGAGCCTGGGAAAGGGACTTGGAGATAACTTTCACCCCTTCCCAAATATCTTGCCTCTACCAACTTACCCGGTCCAGCTTGATTGATTCCAAGACGCAAGAAATGAACTACAAGCTACTGATGCGCTGGTACTGTGTGCCGGAAGATCTAGCAAGGATATACCCATCCACGTCAGATCAATGTTGGCGGGGCTGTGGCCACAGGGGCACTCTTCTGCATATTTGGTGGGATTGCCCTGCGATCAGACCTTACTGGGAGGACATTAAATCTCTGATCAAAGAAATCACAGGCATAGATATTCCTCTGTCCCCGATTCACTTCCTGCTACCCATTCCTCCCATGCCAGTGAGCCAGTACAAGAAGAGTGTGCTGCCTCATTTGCTAAATGCAGCTAAGCGGCTGCTCCCTATTTTTTGGATGCGTCCGCAAATCCCAAGTAAGGAGGAGTGGCGCCGCAGGGTGGGTGACATCCGGGAGGCAGAGGGGTGGATTGCCACTTGCAGAAGGGCCCATGACCGCGATTTGGCAGCCCTGGCTAGTGTATATATCAAACCCTGGACACATTTCATCCAGTTTGGATGTGGCCCTCCTGGAACTAGCGGAGCCATCCCTAAGGGGACGCCCCCAGGGCTTACAGATGGGGACCAGGAGCTGAGGAGACTCCAACACTCAATTTAACATTTCATTAATCAGGGGCGGGGAGACAGGATGCTATTCTCTATCTTCACTCACCCCCTTGATCATCCTACATGTATGGAGATGTTGATGGAGCTCGGGGAGGAGGCGTAGTCGGAAGAGAGGCTTCAGGTATGCTCTAAACCACTTTTCTTTTCCCTTCTTTTTCTCACTTAACTACTTTCTAATACTTTATGACTTGAATAGTTATGGCTGCCTACGGGCTGATATGTTGAGTGCCAGGTGACGGGTGAGGAATGGAGGACTTGGGTGGCCCAACAAAAATTTGGCGACCTGACGCCATGGGACAACCTGACTTGAACAGGGAAATGGCACTTTGGTGCCGCTATTATGCAGGACTGCCCCCCTTCCCCCCGCACGCGGTCGTCTAGGAAGCCGTCGGCCCCACGTGAGTTACCTTGAACGTTAAAGCTGACCAAGCGTATCATGCTTGAGAACCTCTTACAAGAGGACAGACCAGTCCTATACTGCACGAACTAGACTGCGGACTGGGATTACTCAGCCAAACAATCAGTTGACCTACCGTGCTGACCCGTCACCTGGTAAATACTCTCTTAATAACCTAATCAGTACGAAGTTAATTTATGACTGTTGACTATTCATGTTCGTGTTCCCACTACAAGTGAAAAACGAAAAAGGAACGACTGGAGTATTACGTATCAGCATTACCTACAGCAAATGTTTATCCTCTCTGTTCATTTTCATTTTTTTTTTTCATTCTTTTACTGTATATCAAGCTGTAATACCCTATCTCCTATAAATAAAGATTGTTAAAAAAAAAAAAGAAATGTATAGTGGGTTATCAAATATATTATGTATTTATTATGATGAGGACCAGAAAAATGTAATTTGTAAAATCATTTTTTCTTTTTTTGTCGGGCTAAATTTTATATATTACATGTAAATATTATGTAGTCGTTAGTCCAGGCAACATTTGCGGTGCTGTGTCCTTAGCTAACCCATTAGCCTTTGGAAATCTATTTTCATGTAGTAAATTATATTTACTGATAGTACAACAATTCTGCACATATAGTATAAAACATGTGTATAATATAATTTTAAAAATCTAGAACATAAAAAGTAAACACAATTAACCCAAGCTTATTATAATTTCTTTGAAAAAGTAATACATGATTGTTGGGGAGAAAACAAAGATTTCAAGCCCTTGAAGGTGGTTACTATGCTAGCCTATATATTGTACTGTATATTTTCCATTGTAAATCCAACACCTATATCTGATTTTGCTTTAAAGATTCAATGTTTATAGAATGATCACATTCCATGTAAGTCTCGCACTAATGCAGAAATCTACTTATGAACCCGATCCTGCTTTTGTATATTGTGTATTGAATATATATGTGTAATATTTTTTTCATAATGGATGTCCAATATGACAATAACAGTATGCAATACACAGCAGTGGATTGCCGTTAGAAATAACCCCAATGCGTTTCAAACTTAATGTTGTATTCTATCTTCTTTAGGGGGGAATTTGAACATCTTTAATGTATAAATACACAATATTAGTGTTCATTATAATACTCATTTAAAGACAACCGGTGTATACAGGAATCTAAGATATTACAGTAGGTCCTACCTTTAGTAAAAAGTAGTATTTATGACCAGAGCAAAAATACAAAAAAAATTACACCAGGATATTCTCACAGGGTTAAGTCATCCAAAGGACGGGCAGGGAATTCTGTTCTATCTGCAAGAGGTCACACGTAATTTTAGGCATGCGACGTATCAGAGGGAGGCAGTGGCACGCACACAATGCACACAATATACAAAAATATATATCTTTACTTGCAATCAATTGACTAGTTGCTTTTTATCAATTAGGTTCAAAGCAAGGGTTACACTGGAAAAATAGCTTCTGTTATCCAATATCTTGTCCGAAGGGTATAAAATCCCAACAGATATGAATCTATGTCTGTATAATTATTTATAGAAATTGTTTATGTATGTCTTTAACCACTTGCTTACTGGGCACTTAAACCCCCCTCAGTCCCAGACCAATTTTCAGCTTTCAGTGCTCTCACATTTTGAATGACAATTACTCAGTCATGCAACACTGTAACCAAATGATTTTTTTGTCCTTTTCTTCATACCAATAGAGCTTTCTTTTGGTGGTATTTGATCACCTCTCGGTTTTTTATTTTCTGCGCTATAAATGAAAAAAGACCGAAAATTTTGAAAAAAAATGAATTTTTCTTCGTTTCTGTGACAAAATTTAGCAAATTAGCAATTTTTCTTCATAAATTTTGGCCACAATTTATACTACTACACATCTTTGGTAAAAATAACCCAAATTTTTGCATATTATATGATCTGTGTGAAATTTATAGAGTCTACAAGCTATGGTGCAAATCATAAAGATTGTGCACTGATTTATTGCACAGATGTGCACTGATAAGGCAGCAGATGGGCACAGATGGGCACTGCTTAGGCGGCACAGATGGGCACTGCTTAGGCGGCACAGGTGGGCACTGCTGAGGCGGCACAGATGGGCACTGCTTAGGCGGCACAGATGGGCACTGCTGAGGCACAGATGGACACCGATTGGTACAGATGGGCACCGATTGGCACTGGCTGGCACTGGCTGGCACTGGCGGGCACTGGCGGGCACTGGCGGGCACTGGTGGTGCACAGATGGAGCACTGGCGGTGCACAGGTGGGCACTGGCGGTGCACAGGTGGGCACAGGTGGGCACAGGTGGCCACAGGTGGCCACAGGTGGGCACAGGTGGGCACTGGCAGGGTAGATCTGGGCACTGGCAGGGTAGATCTGGGCACTGGCAGGGTAGATCTGGGCACAGGTCGGGTTTTTATAAGTTTACTGTCACTTCACACACTCACAAAAACCTTCGGTCTCCTCACACGCTATCGCTGTGTGAGGAGACACGTTCGGCAATGGGTGATGATCTCATTTGTTTACATTTGAGATCATCACCCATTGGAGGAGGCGATCGCGCTGTAAACGGCCGCTGTGATTGGCCGTTTACAGCGATCTGTGATTGGCTGTGTCCAGCGGACACGGCCAACACAGATTTTCCCCGATGCGCGCTCCCGGGAGCGCGCGGGGAACTCTTAAAGGGGACGACGTCAATAGACGTAGTCCCGGAAATTGAGATCCGCGCTGTAGACGTCTTTTTACTATAGCGCGGATCTCAAGTGGTTAAAGAAAAAAATATATGTCACAAGTGTAATTACCTTGTTTAAATGAAATAGATTAATTTAGACCAGGAAGAAAGGTGGCCCATAGGCGAAAAAAATCCATCTCTGTTCCAGTTGTAATAATGTTTTGTTCCAGTTACCTCCCCGGATGGGGATATGAACCCGATCGAGGGTGGTGACTTTGATTTTAGGAACTTTGTAGTCGTGTTCGTCCAAAAACATGTCTTCCTATGGGGACATAAAAAATTCCAATTTGCATGCTATACATTTGCTTTTGAATTCTTTGCCATAATGTTTGTTTGGTCTTGCCTACATAGAATGAGCTGCATTCGCACAAGTGCAACCCCTCTTGTCTGGCAGTTGGTAAAGTGTTTTGGACTGAATTTTTCCCCATTCTGTAAAATGTATATTTTGTCTTTATTGATTAGTGGACAGCAGGAGAAATGACCACATGCTAAGGTGCCCTTAGTTCTTAGTTGAGCAAAGTAAACATGTAGATGTATCTGCATATTAACTCTTAACAACCTTATCCTTCAATGAGTTAGCTCTTTTGATGGTGATTGAAGGGGTCAGATTGACAAATTGTGGGACAATGGGATCATCTGTAAGTATCAATCAGTGTTCACACACTGTGCGTGCTCCTTGTCTGAAAGGAGAGACTGATCCTACTCTCCAGGTACAAATTGGCCTAGGATGGATCACAACTAGTCCCCATTGATACGCACTGCACCTGGAGGTAGCGGGAGCAGTTGAATTGAAAAAATTATGTTGGAGGATAAACTCCAGTCCATGTAATATGAACTCATTAAGGGGTTTATCATCTTGATGTCTTTGAGAGAGTACTCGCCACTAGCCACCAATCCTTGTGGATGAGGGATGGAGCTGTATAGAGCTTCAACATCCATTGTGATCAGGAGACAACCATCAGAGATTGTGAGTTTGTGGATTATCTGTAAAAAATATGAATTATGTCCTTTACGTACGATGAAAGAGATTTAACATGTGGATATAAGTAAGCATCAATGACCCTGCTGAGGTTTTCCATTAGTCCTCCCCTTCCTGAAACTATAGGTCGACCCATAGGGCAGGTGGGGTTTTTATGTATCTTAGGGAGGCTATAAAATGTATGTATTTCAGGATGTTTGGTAGGTATATAGCCATGTAAGTCCCTAGAGATAATTCCCTTTATATTAAAGCTGTCCACAAAGTCGTAAAAGACTTTATTGAAATTGATTCTCTCACACATTTTGATGTAATTTGAGTTGTCCATCAGGACAACATTACCCTCCTTATCCAACGGTTTCATCATAATTGTTGTTTTATTTTGTAATGATTGTATAGCTTGTTTTTCTTAATTTTCTATCTTTTTATCAAATAATAGTTTTTTGATGTCTCTAATGCTACGTACACACGACCGGACTTTTCGACGGACTTGGTCCGGCCGACAATCCGACGGACTTTGCAGCTGAGGTCCGCCGGACTTTCAAACGAACGGACTTGGCCACACACGATCACTCCAAAAGTCAGGCAGATTCGAACGTGATGATGTAGAATAAGGAATTTCATAGCCAGTAGCCAATAGCTGCCCTAGCGTCGGTTTTAGTCCGGCGGACTAGCACACAGAAGATCAGATTTTTCGATTGGACTTGAGTCCATCAGAAAGATTTGAAGCAAGTTTTATTTCTAGGTCCACCGGACTTTTGGGAAGAAAAGTCTGCTGGAGCCCACACATGATCGAATTGTCTGATGGATTCCAGTCCGCTGGACCAAGTCCGTCGAAAAGTCCAGTCATGTGTATGCGGCATAAGTATCTGTTGAAGAAAAATAGCAACACTTTGAATGGTATTCAAGGGAGGAAATCTGGCAGATGGAGGTTTGAAGGAAGACAGTGTATTTTTGGGGAGAGTCTCTATAGATGAAAGAATCTCCTCTAGATCCCCTCTAGATCAATTTGATCTATCAGGTCAATTGTATTATTTTCTTTCCAGAGAGCAGTCAAGTCCCTAAGGGCTTTAAATTCTCGCATGGAATATAGTGACCATTCATTTGTGTCCTGATCCTTATTTGGTTTTGCATATGAGCATTTCAGCAACAAATTGTGTGTGAATAATTGCAATTATTTAGTGACTTCAAAAACATCTATATGTTGTTGTGGGCAAAAATTAAGACCTCTAGCAAGGACATATTTGTCAGTGTTGGTTAAATTATGTGACGAAAGGTTGATAACATTTAAGTGTCCATTGACTGTAGCATTGTGTGATTCTGTGGTTAATTGCGATATAGGTAAGGCTTTATTCCCCTGCCTCCTCAAACTCGCAGAGGGGGAAGAAGATCAAATACAACATTAAGATTGAGACGCATTGGGGGGGGGGGGTCTAACGTTTATGTATTGCATACTGTTATTGTCATATTGGACATCCATTATGGAAAACATTTTGTACACCAGAGCGCTTGTTGTTGTAATTTTTTTGATTATGTATTTCCCCCTTCTCAAGTTTTTTTATATTGTTCTTGATGTAATGTGATACAAAAAACTTTTTTTTATCAATTTAAATAAACAATATATTATAAACATAAGTATTTATTTACTTGCAAGCTGTGTATAGGCCCCTGGGAGTAATTTGCCCTTTTTCTATATACGTTATTGGGCTAGCAGCACTCTGCTACAACCAGGGGAGGTGGGTCCCAATTTTCGTGTAATATACACACACACATGTATATATATAAATATATGTTGAAAGGCCAGTATGGTGGCCTGTATTTATGGGAGGAGCCCGGAGGAGTAATTGATCAGCCCGTTCAGCTGTGTTCCTTATCAGCCAGCACGGTGGCCGGAATTTGGGAGGAGCCCGGAGGGGTATTTAATCAGCTCATTCTGCTGTGTTCCTTGTCGGTTCCTGTGTGCAATACATCTAGGGCCGACTATTCGAGACCGTTCGATAGAAGGAGTGCAGTGTTCGTGAGTTCCGTCTTCATTGAAGTCCTGTCTTCATCCTCGTGTTACAGTCGGTTTTGCCGTCTTGAGCGTTCGTGTATTGTCTGAGGCGCAACACTCGAAAACTTGCCGGTATCGTGCAACGCATCTGGTTCAGCGGTCACGGGTAGGGCTTCGGCTCCCATTTCTCATTTCATGTTATTTCATGTCACTAAACTGTGATCTGTTGAACTCACGAACCACTCACTGAAATATCACCTTCATATTTTCCGATATCGTTCACGCGTCCGTTACCTCTAAACATTTGTGCTCCTTGCTTCTCGAAAGAAGTCGTGGTCATTCGTTCGTGACACCACATCGAGCATTTCATTTCACAAACCCGCTATACCGACCAAATCACTGGTCTCTACTGAAACGTCCGAATCGTTCGGTTCATTTCGAAATTCCCAATCAGATGTTCTAAATTCTAATTAACCGGCTCATTTTAATCATTTTAATCATGGCATTTCATTTCATTCTTCTCGAAAGAAGTCGTGGTCATTCGTTCATGACACCACATCGAGCGTTTCATTTTTCAAACCTTCCGCATACCGACCAAATCACGGGTCCCTACGTCCGAATCGTTCGGATCATTTCGGAAATTCCCAATCAGACGTCCTAAATTCTAACTAACCGGAGAGTTTCAATCATTTCAATCATTTCAATCATTTCAATTGTTTCAATCATTTCAATTGTTTCAATCGTTTCAATCATTTCAATCGTTTCAATCATTTTCGATCATTTCAATCATTTCATTTCATTTCAGTCACGAGTCGCGCTCCGATTCGAATCTAGTCGCATCTCCGATGCGCCGATTCGCTCCGGTGTGCCCCAGTTGTCGGCCTCATTTCAATACATGCTCCAGGGACAGAATCATTCGCAGGTTCAGCCACGGTTTTCGATTCTTGTCTTTGTCATGGCATATCATTTCGTTTCACCTATCACGCTCCGACACGAATAGTCACACCTATGTTCTAATTCGTCTCGGCGTGCCCCAGGACTGGCCTCATTTCAGTACATGCTCCAGAGACAGGGTTCACCGTTGATTCTTGAGCGCAGTCGTTGATCCCTGTCTTTGTCATGGGTATCATTTCGTTTCACCTATCACGCTCCGACACGAATAGTCACACCTATGTTCTAATTCGTCTCGGCGTGCCCCAGGACTGGCCTCATTTCAATACATGCTCCAGAGACAGGGTTCACCGTTGATTCTTGAGCGCAGTCGTTGATCCCTGTCTTTGTCATGGGTATCATTTCGTTTCACCTATCACGCTCCGACACGAATAGTCACACCTGTGCACTAATTCGTCTCGGCGTACCCCAGGACTGGCCTCATTTCAGTACATGCTCCAGAGACAGGGTTCACCGTTGATTCTTGAGCGCAGTCGTTGATCCCTGTCTTTGTCATGGGTATCATTTCGTTTCACCTATCACGCTCCGACACGAATAGTCACACCTATGTTCTAATTCGTCTCGGCGTGCCCCAGGACTGGCCTCATTTCAGTACATGCTCCAGAGTCCGTTTCGTGCTCAGTCGCAAAGTTACGGCATGGCGATTCGGGCCTCTGTCATGGCGGATTCACTCATTTCACTCATTTCACTGTCACCTCCTGCACCTCGGTTCAAACCCAGTTGTTTTACAAATTCGGGTTCTGGACGGGGGGCCATGCTCATTTGGCCTCATTTCACTAATTGCCTCATTTCAGTACATGCTCCAGAGTCCGGCTCGCTGTCAGTGGCGCCTGTGACACGACCGAGCTGCGCTTCTGCCATGGCAGGTTCTCAAAGGCAACATTTCATTTATGTTTGTTCATCTCATTTCATTTCATTTCATTTCAAAAAAAGGAAAAAAAAAAAAGGGGGGGGGGGGGGAAAGGGAAGAAATAATAATAATGGAAAAAAAAAAATAAAAAAATAAAAATATATATAAAAAAAAAAAAAAAAAAAAAAAAAAAAACATTTCATTGTGTTTGTTTGTCTCATTTCGTTTTTATGTCATTTCATTTCAAAGCTCACCACTCCCATTAGGAGTCACCATTTGGCCAGTTATCTACGACAGGCATGGAATCCTCAACTGGTTTTTGCCTCGTGTTTACAGGTCAGTCAAGTCCAGCAGCACCCTCCATGCACTGATTCATCTAGGCATACCCCAGGTGTCTTGACCTCATTTCGTTCTGCGCTCCGCAGTTCCAACTCATCAAGTTGGAACATACTAATTCTTGTCTATATCATGACAAACATTTCATTTATTTCATTCCACATATTCATCGCTTACCAACTCAAATCACTCAAACCAGCAACGCATTAATCCGCACCCGTCTTTTCAGCCTTATGGGTATAAATCAACAATTCATATCGGATTCATTGTCATCTACTCCACGATCGTTGGGTCGGATTTATCACATAACCAAATTCATAGGATTAATTTCACACCTACATCCGGTTCATATCGGATTCATTTCGCACGCATCCAAGTACAACTCTGTACAAGCTTGTTGCTAGCACGCATCCAATCACAAACATCCTGCAGTCACCACAAGCACACCCAGGCATAACTCCCTGCAATCATGGCAGACTCACATCCAAGCATAAACTTCTTGCAATCGTTGCAAACACGCATCCAAGCATAGACTTCTTGCAATAGTTGCTAGCACACATCCTAGCATAAACTTTGCAGTTGTCGCTAGCAAGCCCCAGGCACGAACCTAGTACTATCCTTGCTGGCAGGCAGTTCTGGCTGGCTCAGTGCGTTGCTGGGTAAGGCCTGGATATCTTCCTAACGTACGTAGTTTAACGGGGTGCTATATTGTAGGTAGGTTGATCCAGGGAGAAATCTGATCGCCGCTTGAGGGGTCAGGAAGGAATTTTTTCCCCTGCTGTAGCTAATTAGAGCATGCTCTGCGGGGGTTTTTTGCCTTCCTCTGGATCAGCTGTGGGGATAGCATTGGGTGTGTCGGGTTGTGCAATGTTGTTCGTCTAAATTGTTGATTTTGTCATGGGCTGGGTGGACTTTGTCTTTTCAACCAAGCTAACTACGCATCCTAGCATAACCTCTTGCATTCGTAGCAAGCACGCATCTTGGCATAACTTATTCAGCCTTTTCAGGTCATACTGCTCATAGGCCTGTGTCCGGACGTCTGCGACACCACCGAGTCCAGCCACCACAAACACGTCTCCAGTGACGTAAAAACTCCCTTGCTATCATTGTGAGCACACATTTAAGAGCAAAACTTGCTTAAATATCAGGTCAGTTTTTCAAACACTTCACCCACACACAGGGGTATACCTAGAAGCAGCTTCAGTCTGTTTCGGGTATGCTCAGTTCTGTAATATGGTCATTCCCCAGGGTTGGTCTTTATGTCATGCATCCTCGTCTTCCCCTCCCAGATTCAGGGCCCCTGTCGGACCCTTAATCTGGATGCCACGGATCTTTCAATATCAGAGGTTCCGTACTACGTAGATCGGTATATCATGTCTATATCGTCTATCTCGCCCCTATCACCCCAGCTAGTGACAGATGTAGCGACCATCACAGGCTTCGCTGCAATTTTTGGCCACCATCAGGCAACCAGCAGTGATTATTGTAAGATAGGTCTAAATCCCTAGCAGTCATGTCCTGCCTGGGCAGGCTGGTACAGCTGTCATTATAATTCAGTTTAAAGTTGACTATACGTTGTTCCTGGCCTAGAGCAATCTCGTAGCAGATGCGCTGTCGTATTTGACTGGAACCAATCCAGTGTCAGCCATTGTCCTTGGTCGGTCTCACCTAAACCCCGGTTTAGTACAATATCTACAAACAGCGACCAGACTCGTAAACGTCTCACTTTCTCGCAACATGCTCAAATTACCAGACAGCCTGGAGGGCCTTCAGAAATTCCGGACATACCACTCCTATGAAACCTCCAACATCAGGCGGTTACTGGCCTTTCGTCATATGGTCATACCTAGCTGCCTATCCCATAACACTGTTCGGCGATACCTAGCCGGCAGGCAACATTTCTTGTCCTTACCGGACCCCGCAAACCTTCTTTATTCATGTCCCACGCTGGTTGAACCATGCTTCGTGAAGTCCAGGAAATCCAACCGATGGTCGGTGACAAATGCTTACCCGAACGGGTGACATCCTTAAGGGTATTCCGACCATCCTGACTATCCCCTCGTTTGTTCTCTCTCCTAGCATGGTCCTACAAGCAGCCAGGTGTTGGCCTACTACAGATACCTGTGACCTGGAAAGTTCACCTGCGGTAATCCAGCAGGCCGAGAGCTATGTAGATGCTACTTAGCCTGATACAAAGATCACTTCGTACTTCCCCTAGCGGTTTCAAAGAGCAGCAAGTAAGCTCCAGCGTAGACATCCACTTTTACATAATCGGTAACAGCGGGTCCCCAGACATGTCATTGAATAGCTAGGCAGGTAGGAGTCTGCCTGCTTCACCCAGTACAGCCACAATCCTCAGGTGGTAATAGCTCAGGCATCTGTTAACTCACTCAGTGATCTAACTCAATCGATAAAGAACAATTCCCTACCAGTATGTTTTTGCCCCCTTATTTTGGTATACCGTACGGTAGACCAGGGCACACCTTCAGGTCTATGTCAAGTGGTGAGTTATGTTAACCCTGTTTGTCATCGTTATACGTATCGGTCATAGGGCTCTGAACCATAAGTTGAAAGGCCAGTATGGTGGCCTGTATTTATGGGAGGAGCCCGGAGGAGTAATTGATCAGCCCGTTCAGCTGTGTTCCTTATCAGCCAGCACGGTGGCCGGAATTTGGGAGGAGCCCGGAGGGGTATTTAATCAGCTCATTCTGCTGTGTTCCTTGTCGGTTCCTGTGTGCAATACCCACCCTCCCATCCCCTTTTTAGGGCATTTCTCAAGGCATCATACTCCTCACAGAGTACTCATTTCACTTCATTTCATGTTCATTTCATTTAATCCTCATTTCTTATCTAGGGTATGCCCCCTTATTTTGGTATACCGTACGGTAGACCAGGGCACACCTTCAGGTCTATGTCAAGTGGTGAGTTATGTTAACCCTGTTTGTCATCGTTATACGTATCGGTCATAGGGCTCTGAACCATAAATATATATATATATATATATATATATATATATATATATAATTTTTATTATACTGTAGAGGATTTATAGCGCCGACAGTTTACGCAGCGCTTTAGAACATTAGGGCAGACATTACAATACAATTCAATACAATACAACAATACAATTGAATCAGAGGGCCCTGCTCATTAGAGCTTAAAATCTATAAATATTTAAATATATATATATATATATATATATATATATATATATATATATATATATATATAATAGAGAGAGAGAGAGATTTTAAGGGGGACTCCATCCCAAAATAAAAAAAAACTGCGTGGGGGTCCCCCCAAAATCCATACCAGGCCCTTTGGGTCTGGCATAGATTTTAAAAGGAACTCAAATGGCAAAATTGAAAAAAAAATTGGCGTGGGCCCCCCAGAATCCATACCATATCCGAGCATGCAGCCTGGAGAACAGGATGGGGGGGCAAGCAAGCGCCCCCTGACCCATACCAGGCCACATGCCCACAACATGGGGAGGGTGCTAAGGGCCTCATCTCCACAACCCTTGCCCGGTGGTTGTGGGGGTCTGCAGACAGGGGTACTTTAACAAGGGGGTCCCCAGATCCTCCTCCCCATGTGAATGAGAATGGGTTACCCATTTAACAAAACAAGTTTCAAAAAGTAAAATCGACAGTAGACAATTTTTGACAATTCCTTTATTTAAAAAAAAAAAGTGTCCCACGATGTAAATCCATCGTCAATCCCACCACCCGATAGACCCTGAAAAATAGAAAAAAAACTAAAATACTCTACCTCTATGAGAGGGCTCCCTCTGACTGCTGTCTTTTCACTGTGATAGCTGTTATATAGGCAAGGGCGGGGCCATCCGCTGACATAACCGGATGGCACATGATGTCAGAAAGGGTGGGGTCACTCCGTTACATCACCGGGTGGCCCCGCCCTTACCTATATAACAGCTGTCACAGCCAAGAGACAGCGGTCGGTGGGATGCCTCCCATCGAGGCAGAGCTTTTTTTTTCTATTTTTCGAGTCCGTCGGGTGGCGTGATTGAAGATGGATGGATATGATGGGACACTTTTTAATTTTTTATTTTTTAATAAAGGAATTGTTATAAACTATCTTTTGTGGGTTTTAATTTTTCACACTTCTTTTGGTGAATGGGTAGGGGTATATTCACATATGGGGGGCTTCCAGATTCTGATAAAACCCCCCACCCACAGACCCCCCCAACCACCGGGCAACGGTTGTGGGGTTGAGGCCTCTGACCCCAAAGCACCCTTATCATGTTGAGGGCAAGTGGCCTGGTATGGTTGGGGGGGGCCTACACCATTTTTTTCCTTGATTTTTATCTATATTGCCATGAGCCGGCAATACATTACAGCTGCAAGCAAGTTTAATTTGACATGTGTTCCTTTAGAAATGTAATTTTGCTGTGGGACTGTAAAACACATCAGACAGATGTGTCACTTTACAGGCAGACTAAGGGGACCCCCAGGCACAATATTTAAAGTAATATTTCATTTTCATTGCTTCACTTTAAGCATTATTAAAATCACTGCTCCTGAAAAACTGGTTGTTTTAAAAACTTCTTGTGCATTGATACTGTCCCCTGGGGCAGAACCTGGGTCCCCATACACTTTTTAGGGCAATAACTTGGATATAAGCCTTTAAAATTAGCACTGGATTTGTCATGTTTGTGTCCTATAGATTTTAATAAGGTTCGCATGTTTGCACAAATTTTTTGCCTGTTTGCATGTTCATGTGCGAACCAAACCGGGGGTTGTTCGGACCATCCCTAGTGCTATATACAGTATCTGCCAAAAGTGAGTACACCCATCACATTTTTGTAAATATTTTATTATATCTTTTCATGTGACAACACTGAAGAAATTACAATTTGCTACAATGTAAAGTAGTGAGTGTACAACTTGTATACCAGTATACATTTGCTGCTGCCCTCAAAATAACTCAACACACATCCCATGCCATTAATGTCTAAACTGCTGGCAACAAAAGGGAGTACACCACTAAGTGAAAATGTCCAAATTGGGTCCAATTATCCATTTTCCCTTCCCAATGTCATGTGACTCATTAGTGTTACAAGGTCTCAGATGTGAATGGGGAGGGAGCAGGTGTGTTCAATTTGGTGTTATTGCTCTCACTCTCTCATACTGGTCACTGGAAGTTCAACATGGCACCTCATGGCAAAGAACTCTCTGAGGATCTGAAAAAAATAATTATTGCTCTACATAAAGATGGCCTAGGCTATAAGAAGATCGCAGAGTCCCTGAAACTGAGCTGCAGCATGGTGGCCACGACCATACAGCGCTTTAACAGGACAGGCCTCACCGTGGTCAAAGAAGTTGAGGGCACATGCTCAGAGTCATGTCCAGAGTTTGTCTTTGAGAAATAGAGGTATGAGTGTTGTCAGCATTGCTGCAGAGGTTGAAGGGGTGGGGGGTCAGCCTGTCAGTGCTAAGGGCCATACGCCGTGCACTGCATCAAATTGGTCTGCATGGCTGTCGTCCAGAGATGATGCACAAGAAAGACCTCAAACAGTTTCATGAAGACAAGCAGACTAAGGACATGGATTGCTTGAACCATGTCCTGTGGTCTGATGAGACCAAGATAAACTTATTTGGTTCAGATAGTGGCAACCAGGTGAGGAGTACAAAGACAAGTGTATCTTGCCTACAGTCAAGCATGGTGGTGGGAGTGTCATGGTCTGAGGGTGCATGAGTGCTGCCGTCCCTGGGCAGCTACAGTTCATTGAGGCAACTATGAATGCCAACATGAACTGTAACATACTAAAGCAGAGCATGATCCCCTCCCTTCAGAGACTGGGCCGCAGGACAGGATTACAACATGATAATGACCCCAAACACACCTCCAAGAGGACCACTGGCTTTCTAAAGAAGCAGAGGGTAAAAGTGCTTGACTGGCCAAGCATGTCTCTAGACCTAAACCCTATTGAGCATCTGTGGGGCATCCTCAAATGGAAGGTGGAGGAGCGTAAGGTCTCTAACATCCACCAGCTCCGTGATGTCATCATGGCGGAGTGGAAGAGGACTCCAGTGGCAACCTGTCAATCTCTGGTGAACTCCATGCCCAAAAGGGTTAAGGCAGTGCTGGAAAATATTGGTGACCACACAAAATATTAACAATTTGGACATTTTCACTTAGGGGTGTACTCACTTTTGTTGTCAGCGGTTTAAACATTATTGGCTGTGTGTTGAGTTATTTTTAGGGGACAGCAAATTTACACTTTTATACAAGCTGTACACTCACTACTTTACATTGTAGCAAAGTGTAATTTTTTTGGTGTTGTCACTTGAAAAGATATAATAAAATATTTACAAAAATATGCGGAGTATACTCACTTTTGTGAGATACTGTAAGTACCTGAAATAAATAAAGAACTTGACAGTTTAATACCTGCATACATTATATTATATGATAGCAGTCCCCTTCCTCATATCTAGGAATATGCTTCAGTTCATTATCAGTTTTTTTTTTTTGCAAACTGCTTTAAAGTAAGTGGCAAGGTAGTATTAGTGTGATTATTATACAGTAATGCTGAATGTGATGCTTTTCTGGAGGGACAATGAAAATGTGGGTGGAATGGTAAATAGGGATGGCCGAACTGTTCGCCCGGCGGTCGGTTCGTGGTGAATTTAGCGTGTTCGCGATTCGCCCGATCGGCGGACTATTGCCGCTGTTCGCCCGGCAGACATATGTGTTTACAGTGTGAAAGAACTTTGACCCATGATGACACATCCATCATGGGGTACAGGACAGCCAATTGAGACATTTCAGCACATGGACAACTGGACATTCACCCTACCTTATAAATAGACCTGATCTGGCGGGCATTTTACATTCTGTCTTATGTCAGTGTAGGGACAGGACGCTGTGTGCAGCAGGGAGAGACTGTAGTGACACAAATCGCTAGCTATTAGGTCCACAAAAGTCCTTTTAAGGACTGGTATAGGTGTAGTACAGTATATAGGGTTCAGTGCACTGCTGTGCTGGTGATTGCAGCAGCCTGTATTTTGTCAGTGTAGGGAGGGACAGGACGCTGTGTGCAGCAGGGACAGTCAGTTTAATCACTAGCTATTACTATTAGGTCCACAAAGGTCCTTTTAAGGATGGTATAGGTGTACAGTATATAGGGTTGTACATGTATAATATACTTTCTTCCAAATATAGAAAGAATATTATACTTGACTGCTGCCCGATTTTGCAGCTGTCTTTTATCAGTGTAGGGACTGAGGGACAGTCTGCAAATCACTAGCTACTAGGTCCACAAAGGTCCTTGTAAGGACTGGTATAGGTGTACAATATATAGGGTGTTGGTGCAGGGCTGTGCTGCAGATTACTGCCCTATTCTGCAGCAGTCCTTTATCAGTGTAGGGACTGAGGGACAGTCTGCAAATCACTAGCTACTAGGTCCACAAAGGTCCTTGTAAGGACTGGTATAGGTGTACAATATATAGGGTTGTGGTGCACTGCTGCTGACTGCTGCCCTATTCTGCAGCAGTCCTTTATCAGTGTAAGGACTGAGGGACAGTCTGCAAATCACTAGCTACTAGGTCCGCAAAGGTCCTTGTAAGGACTGGTATAGGTGTACAATATATAGGGTGCTGGTGCAGGGCTGTTCTGCAGATTACTGCCCTATTCTGCAGCAGTCCTTTATCAGTTTAGGGACTAAGGGACAGTCTGAAAATCACTAGCTACTAGGTCCACAAACGTCCCTTTAAGGACTGGTATAGGTGTACTATTTGGTGTGCAGTATATAGGTGTGTAATACATGTATAAAACACTTGCACATATAGAAAGCATAGTATAGTGCATTTCCACTGTGCAGCATTGTGACTGCTGAGCGGTTCTGCAGCGATACTACAAAGAGTGAATGAAAAAGTGAGCCTTCGTGCCACTATGGGATAAGTGTGACTGAAGTGAGTGTAACTCTAAACAACTGATAAATAAATAAATAGAAATGGATACAATAAAAAATATATACAAATATGTGATCACACAAAGTGCACGTGCTAATACATAGTGCCAAAAATGCAGCAAGACGAAAAAGTAAACACAAAACTATCCAATGAGAAATAACGGAAAAAGAGTCCTGCGCAAATCGTGCCAATACTATATAAAAATGAAAAACTCAAAAATATGCTAAGTGCAAAATTCAACGTGTAAAAAATAATATAATAAATAGTCCATAAAAGCACAAAATTTGTAAAAAATAAATAGAAGGAACACCAATGATGCTCCCAGAACTCTCACCTTAGAATAGAGAAAACAAGCTGATCATAAGAACCAAAGGGAGTCTCTCATTTCATTCTTTATATCCAGCCATCAAGGAAATCCAGATGAAGGATGTAGATATGAAACTCCGCCACTAGAGGGCCATTATTAGCATAAATGTTTTCACTGTTAATCCCAAAGGTGTATTCCGTAGTGTATGGCTCAAAACAAGAGGGAATGGGGAGGAGAAAGAGAGAGGAGGCTCCAATGGTGTAGTATTTAAAGTCAGCAGATCGATTTATTAATAAAACCAAAAAGACTCTCACATTTAAAACAAGAAACAATAGCACAGCAAGGTAGATAAAGATGGTGGCGTGGCGTCTTCCGCCAGTCTTACTCTACTTCCGGTACGTCCTACGGCCACTCCCTACGCGTTACGTCATACCACGTGACTTCTTCATGGGGATAATGATTGGCCGTTGTAACATAATTATATATACCGAAAACAGGAACCGGAAATACCCGAAATTTACCATCCTCAAAACGCATGAGTAAAATCGCATACCAGAAATAGAGTAGGACTTTACATCAAGAAATTAATTTAAATCTATCCACAATATCTCCAACATAAAACCCTAGTCTTAAAACAGGAGAGTAAAATCTTGACACATATATAAAAATCCAAAATGATATAGGTACTAATACTTTTAAAAATTACTTAAAAAACAATTAAGATCAAAATCTACATTGAGACCATCAGGATAAAAAGATCTCATAGTAAAAATCCACCTGGATTCTTTTTGACTGATAGTCCTAATTTTATGACTACCCCTCCACGATGGATTGTATCTTTCGATACCCCAGAACTGCAAATCGGAGGGATCCCTATTGTGCACCTGGTCAAAATGTCTAGAGACACTATGTTTGGGAAAACCTTTAAGAATATTTTGTATGTGCTCTTTAAGTCTGACCTTCAACGCTCTTTTTGTTCTCCCAATATATTGCAACTTGCAACTGCATTGTAAGCAATATACAATGCCTTCCGTATGGCATCCTATAAAATCCTGTATAGTATGTGTTTGTCCAGTAGTAGTACTTACAAATTCACTTCTTTTGTTCTGGAATTTTTTGGAATGTCGACATGCAAAACAATTTTTACATGGATAAAAACCCTTCCCCGGGAAAAAAGGTATAGTCCCTTTTGGGGGGTGGCTCAACTACGGATTTAGCAACGATATCTCTCAAAGTGGGAGCCCTCTTATAAACAACATTAGGCTTATCAGGTAGGATTTTTCCTAAATCCCTATCTTTTTTAAGGACATGCCAATGCCGACTTAATAACCTAGAAATCTCTTTGTACTGTACATTATAGTCCAATATAATAGAAGGGACCTCATAATCAAATTTGTTTCTTTTATTGTTATTTTGTTGGAGCATCATATGTCTATCCATACATTTAACCTGTTCGATTTCCATTCTTATTTGGGAATCTTCATAACCCTTTTCTTTAAATCTGGTCGCAATCAAGTTAGCCTGTTCCAAATAGTCATCAATCTTGGTACAATTTCTTCTTATTCTGACCAATTGTCCTTTAGGTATATTGTACAACCACGGCTTAAAATGACAACTATTAATGGAAATATAATTATTCGCATCGACACTTTTAAAATGCGTTTTCGCAATAACTGTATTTCTATCCAGGGAGATATTTAAATCAAGGAAATCGATCGTTTTTCCATCTATTTTCCATTCTAAATGAATATTTTTATCATTATCATTCAAACTGGTAAGATATTTTTCCAATGCCTCAAAGCTACCGTTCCAAACTATAATCATATCGTCAATATATCTTTTATAAAGGGTCAACTCAGCAGGTGTGTTCTTATACACCGCCTCCTCTTCCCAATGTGCCATAAAGGCATTCGCCACACTAGGCGCAAATTTCGCGCCCATAGCTATCCCAATAGCTTGTCTGTAGTAAGTTTGCTTGTGCCAAAAAAAGTTGTGTTTCAAGCAAAAATCTAGGCACTTTATTAGGAACTTTCTTTGTTTGCATTCCAGTGTAGTAAAAGTTCTCAAAAGCCATTTTATCGCAGATCATGCTTCATGATGTGCCACGATCGTGTATAAAGATGACACGTCTGCAGTGGCGAGAAATGTTCTTCCTTCCAACACTGTGACTGTTTCCAATAAGTGTAATGTATGCTTAGTATCCTTACGTCCACATGAACCATATCACTCCCCCATAAGAAGAATGGAGAACGACAGAATACGAAACAGCCCAGAAAGAAGAGAGGCTGCAGAGCGGGAAAGAGAATCCAAGCGCAAAAGAGAGTGATTGGGGAAGGTGTCGTCAATTTGAGTGACACCTCCATTTCCCCTGAGGAGCTTGCTGTCCTTGATAAGGGTCTTAAATACGCTCCTGTCAAAAATCTTAATAAGTTTGACACATACATAGGCATTCAAAAATATATCAGGAAGATCAACATCAAAAAATATATTATGAATAACCCTATCGAGTCCAAGAATAGGACATCTAGCGAACAAAATCCTGTACAATATAGTACTTTACGTAATAATTCAGTATTTAATCCGCAGCTGGCCAATAATCAACATGTTGAAGTTTTTAAAAAACTGGTGTTGGATGATTTGGAAGCTCTGCGAAATAAAAAAGTGTTTGATCCAGGACATATTAGAAAGGGCATTAAACTATTAATGCAAAGAAATGATATCGTTATTCGGCCGGCCGACAAGGGAGGTGCAGTTGTCGTACAATCCAAAGAAGTATATTTGGGTGAACTTGATCGACAATTGCAAGATGGTAATACGTATATCAAACTATTGAGTAATCCCACTATGAAATATAAGAAAGAATTGGAGCAATTAGTTCATTTAGGGAATAAGAAAGCGATTCTAAGTAAGAAAGAAAGCAGATATCTTATTCCTGAATCATGTAGAACACCCATCATCTACACTATCCCGAAGATTCATAAAAATAGAAATAACCCGCCTGGTAGACCTATCGTCAACAGCATCGAATCACTGACATCCAGAATGGGAGAATATTTAGACTTTTTCATTCAACCAGCAGTACAAAACACCAATGCATATTTGAAGGATACTAAGCATACATTACAGCTATTGGAAACAGTCACAGTGTTGGAAGGAAGAACATTTCTCGCCACTGCAGACGTGTCATCTTTATACACGATCGTGGCACATCATGAAGCATGCTCTGCGATAAAATGGCTTTTGAGAACTTTTACCACACTGGAATGCAAACAAAGAAAGTTCCTAATAAAGTGCCTAGATTTTTGCTTGAAACACAACTTTTTTTGGCACAAGCAAACTTACTACAGACAAGCTATTGGGATAGCTATGGGCGCGAAATTTGCGCCTAGTGTGGCGAATGCCTTTATGGCACATTGGGAAGAGGAGGCGGTGTATAAGAACACACCTGCTGAGTTGACCCTTTATAAAAGATATATTGACGATATTATTATAGTTTGGAACGGTAGCTTTGAGGCATTGGAAAAATATCTTACCAGTTTGAATGATAATGATAAAAATATTCATTTAGAATGGAAAATAGATGGAAAAACGATCGATTTTCTTGATTTAAATATCTCCCTGGATAGAAATACAGTTATTACGAAAACGCATTTTAAAAGTGTCGATGCGAATAGTTATATTTCCATTAATAGTTGTCATTTTAAGCCGTGGTTGTACAATATACCTAAAGGACAATTGGTCAGAATAAGAATAAATTGTACCAAGATTGATGACTATTTGGAACAGGCTAACTTGATTGCGACCAGATTTAAAGAAAAGGGTTATGAAGATTCCCAAATAAGAATGGAAATCGAACAGGTTAAATGTATGGATAGACATATGATGCTCCAACAAAATAACAATAAAAGAAACAAATTTGATTATGAGGTCCCTTCTATTATATTGGACTATAATGTACAGTACAAAGAGATTTCTAGGTTATTAAGTCGGCATTGGCATGTCCTTAAAAAAGATAGGGATTTAGGAAAAATCCTACCTGATAAGCCTAATGTTGTTTATAAGAGGGCTCCCACTTTGAGAGATATCGTAGCTAAATCCGTAGTTGAGCCACCCCCCAAAAGGGACTATACCTTTTTTCCTGGGGAAGGGTTTTTATCCATGTAAAAATTGTTTTTCATGTCGACATTCCAAAAAATTCCAGAACAAAAGAAGTGAATTTGTAAGTACTACTACTGGACAAACACATACTATACGGGATTTTATAGGATGCCATACGGAAGGCGTTGTATATTGCTTACAATGCAGTTGCAAGTTGCAATATATTGGGAGAACAAAAAGAGCATTGAAGGTCAGACTTAAAGAGCACATACAAAATATTCTTAAAGGTTTTCCCAAACATAGTGTCTCTAGACATTTTGACCAGGTGCACAATAGGGATCCCTCCGATTTGCAATTCTGGGGTATCAAAAGATACAATCCATCGTGGAGGGGTAGTCATAAAATTAGGACTATCAGTCAAAAAGAATCCAGGTGGATTTTTACTATGAGATCTTTTTATCCTGATGGTCTCAATGTAGATTTTGATCTTAATTGTTTTTTAAGTAATTTTTAAAAGTATTAGTACCTATATCATTTTGGATTTTTATATATGTGTCAAGATTTTACTCTCCTGTTTTAAGACTAGGGTTTTATGTTGGAGATATTGTGGATAGATTTAAATTAATTTCTTGATGTAAAGTCCTACTCTATTTCTGGTATGCGATTTTACTCATTGCGTTTTGAGGATGGTAAATTTTTTCCATCAAATAAACATATTTTTTCGGTTATATTTTATTGATGTTTTGGTACATTTATGATATCTCGTGTCACTTTGGATGATACGAGATCTATAGCATTTTTATTTCATATATTTTTTTAGCCATCTTTTATTAAACATTTATTTTTATAGTTTAATATTGATGCCATATATATGGTGAGTAATTAAATTTTATATATTGGCGTTTTTTTTATTTTTATTTTGCATTAAGGATTTACTTGGGATATGCTATCCTTTTGCTTTTACCTTCTTGCTTTAAATTTGATTCCTATAAATAATGTTTTCTGATATTTTTTTAAGCGCTGATTTTCCTATTTGTGAGTTCCGTTTTTGTCATTGTTTACTCCAAGATGGCGGTGTTCTACACTTCCGTTTTACTATATTGGAGTAGCAAGATGGCGGAATTGTGACTTCCGGTCTACAGTTGTTTACATTTTTATTACCCTAACTAAAATGGCCGATCGGGTATTTCCGGTTCCGGTTTTCGGTATATATAATTATGTTACAACGGCCAATCATTATCCCCATGAAGAAGTCAGGTGGTATGACGTAACGCGTAGGGAGTGGCCGTAGGACGTACCGGAAGTAGAGTAAGACTGGCGGAAGACGCCACGCCACCATCTTTATCTACCTTGCTGTGCTATTGTATCTTGTTTTAAATGTGATAGTCTTTTTGGTTTTATTAATAAATCGATCTGCTGACTTTAAATACTACACCATTGGAGCCTCCTCTCTCTTTCTCCTCCCCCTTCCCCTCTTGTTTTGAGCCATACACTACGGAATACACCTTTGGGATTAACAGTGAAAGCATTTATGCTAATAATGGCCCTCTAGTGGCGGAGTTTTATATCTACATCCTTCATCTGGATTTCCTTAATGGCTGGATATAAAGAATGAAATGAGAGACTCCCTTTGGTTCTTATGATCAGCTTGTTTTCTCTATTCTAAGGTGAGAGTTCTGGGAGCCCAGACTATTTGAATTTGCATCATTGGTGTTCC
Source organism: Lithobates pipiens (assembly GCF_037356315.1). NCBI lineage: Eukaryota > Metazoa > Chordata > Amphibia > Anura > Ranidae > Lithobates > Lithobates pipiens. The sequence continues at coordinate 98,290,554 of NW_027507764.1, read as the reverse complement.
TTCCATTTATTTTTTACAAATTTTGTGCTTTTATGGACTATTTATTATATTATTTTTTACATGTTGAATTTTGCACTTAGCATATTTTTGAGTTTTTCATTTTTATATAGTATTGGCACGATTTGCGCAGGACTCTTTTTCCGTTACTACAAAGAGTGACAAACGCAATAAAAACTGGTGTGATTGACCAGTGGCCCCCCAAAAACGGCAGATTGAAGCGGGGTGTTACATACCTTCTTTCACATACATACTGCACTTCTCTAGAGACTTTTGTCACAGGGTCATTTAAAAAAGGAAGAGGCAGGCCCTTCCGCAGGGTTGGTAGGGGTAGGGCAGGAGCAACAGGCTTGAGCCAAAGTGGCAAATTGCAGAAGGTGCGTGCGATTACATCAAAGGACACACCAGACTTGGTTGAGTGGCTCACTCAGCCTTACTCTTCTGCACCCTCCTCATCCTCTCGATTTGTACCCTCTTCTTAACTCTCTATGTGCACCCCCAAAGACACTACCACCAACACCACCACCACCATTTACCTTCCGCTTGAGTCACAGGAATTATTTTCCGATCCATATCAAGACATTTCGGATGCACAGCCACTCTTGGCATTGGATCAGGAAGAGGAGGTAGCAACAACTGCCACTCAGCAGTCTGACGACAGTACCCAGATCAGTCCAAGGAGGAGGTTGGTCCCCGCTGTTGCTGCCTACTCCGAGATCTCTAATTATAGCGGTGGTGAAGGTGGCGTCGATGACGTGTCTAGTGATGTCACAGGGGTGCCCGCAAGAGAGGAAGAGGAGGGGAGTTCACATTGAGATATGGACCAGCAGATAGGGAGGAGAAGCAGGAAGAACTTACATTGTACAGGAGGGACAAAGCAGACTGCTAATGTATCAGGAGCGAGGCATCAGCCATGTACGTTCAGATCTGGCACTCCCAGGACGACGGCACATGGGTCCGCAGTGTGGGCTTTTTTTAACGTGTCCGCTGCTGACAATAGTGTTGCCATCTGCAATCTTTGCAGTCAACGCATAAGTCGCGGTAAGCCCAACACTCACCTAGGGATGACCGCCATAAGAAGGCACATGAGCTTCCATCACCGAGCCCAGTGGGAGCAACAGAACACACAAAACCACACTCCAGGCTCTCACCGTCCAGCCTCGTCTTCTACTTCTCCTTCTCTCTCCTCACAATTGTCCTCCACTCCATCTTCCATCATGCCAAGCTCACGTTTTTCTGGAAAAAGGCAGGTTTCCGTGGGCCAAATATTCGAGCGTAAAAAAATGATGACGCTGGATAACCCTCTTGCCCAACGGTTGACGGCTGGCTTGTCAGAACTAATAGCCCGCCAACTACTGCCATATAAACTGGTGGACTCGGAGGCCTTTCGAAAATTTGTGCCCATTGGAACACCACAATGGAAGGTCCCAGGAAGGAAGTATTTCTCACAGAAGGGCATCCCAGAGCTATATGGCCATGTTCAGCGGCAAGTGAATGTATCTCTGGCACACAGTGTCGGTGCCAAGATACATCTGACCACAGACACGTGGTATAGTAAACATGGGCAGGGAAGGTATGTCACTTTTACTGCCCACTGGGTCAACCTTCTGACGGCCGTCAAGCATGTAACCCGTGGCACCCGTGTAGATTTGGTTTTACCGCCACGGATTGCATGCAGGCCTGGCTCTTCTTCTCCTCCTCCTACTCCATCCTCCTCCCGCTCCTCCTTGGCTGACTCCTCCTTTTCCGCTGCTAGCGTCTCTTCCGCTGCACCACCCAAGCTCACCAGAACCTATTCGACATGGCAGGTGAGACATTGCCATCCTGTGCTGCGTCTGTTGTGCCTGGAAGCCAAGAGCCACACTGGCCCGGAACTCCTTTCAGCTTTGCGTTCACAGGCAGATCAGTGGCTAACACCGCTCAATTTGACAGTTGGTAAAGTGGTATGTGACAACGGTGCCAATCTGCTTAGCGCATTGAAACAGGGCAAAATTACACACGTGCCATGCATGGCACACGTCTTACACTTGGTCGTTCAGTGATTCATTGGCAAATACCCTGGGGTCCAGGACATCTTGCGGCAGGCAAGGAAAATCTCGGCCCATTGCAGAAGATCTTACACGGCCATGGCTTGCTTTGCTGACATTCAGCGGCAACACAATCTGCCGGTCAGACGTCTTATTTGCGATTGCCCAACGCGATAGAACTTAACCTTCTATATGCTTGATAGGCTGCTCCAGCAGAAACATGCAGTTAACGTCTACCTGTAAGAACTCTGCGGCAGAACAGGTTCTGGGGAGCTGGTTTTTTTTCCACCGCACCAGTGGCTGCTCATGCGTGACGCATGCAGACTTCTGCGGCCATTTGATGAGATCACCAAACTGGTCAGTCGCAGCCATGGTGCCATCAGTGATATGGTACCTTATGCCTTCTTTACGGAGCGTGCATTGCATCGTGTCATTGATCAAGCCGTGGAGGAGCAGGAGTGGGAAGATGAGGAAGTCGCAATGCTGGATGAATTCCCAGGGGGGTCTACTCTATCTGAGACAAGTCAACAACAGGAGTCTGAAGAGGAGTCAGAGGAGGATGGTGTCGGGCGGATGAGGAGGAGCAAGAAGAGCATGCTTTAAACCTTTCTGGGATCCCTGTTGTTGTGCGTGGATGGGGAGAGGAGAACGAGGAGGATGACATTATCCTGGATGATGAGCAGGAGCAAGGCCACCACACCGCTTCCAGTTTAGTGCAAATGGGGGCCTTCATGCTCCAGTGTTTTAACAGGGACTCCCTTATAAAAAGCATAAGGGTCAAGGACCAGTACTGGATGGCAACGTACTTAGACCCCTGGTACAAACACAAAATGGCAGAAATGTTACCACCGTCACAGAGGGCTGTCAGAATGGAGCACTTCCAGGCCTTGCTTTGAGAAATGCTGCATTCTGCTTTTGCGTGTGCTGGCAGAGGAGGAATTCCCACTCCCAGAGAAAAAGTTGCGAGTACCAATCCAACAGCGCCTACAAGAAGAGGGCGGTTTGAAGTTGGAGACTTCTGATATGAGGTCATTCTTTCACCCGACCCATCGACAGGTCTCATCCGGATCCAGCATCAGGGAACGCCTAGACCGACAGGCTGTAGACCGACTACGTCGGGTTAACGGCCAATGTGGATGCTCTGAGGAGTGATGAACCCCTGGACTACTGGGTGGGCAGGCTTGACCTCTGGCCAGAGCTTGCCCAATTTGCAATGGAACTGTTGGCTTGCCCCTCATCCAGTGTCCTGTCCGAAAGGACGTTCAGCGCAGCAGGGGGGATCGAGACCGATAAGCGCACTCACCTAGCTCACGACAGTGTTGACTACCTCACATTTATAAAAATGAATGAGGCATGGATCTCAGAGGAATTCAACACATGTGACCAGTAGACCATGTATATCTCTATAAACTATTTATTTAATCAAGCACACAGGCCTTTTTTCTACATTTGGCTCACTTCCTTGTACAAAAAAATCACACCGTACTATATGCCTGTACCCTCCTGTTTGAAGCGGTTGAGCGGTGTCATATTTTTGGGGCCCAGCAGTGAGTTGCTGGTATCAGTGCTGCTGTCAGTGCTCTCTATCTCGGTGCTGGTGTCAGTGCTCTCACGGTGCTGGTGTCAGTGAACTCTATCACGGTGCTGGTGTCAGTGCTCTCTATCTCGGTGCTGATGTCAGCGCTCTCTATCACGGTGCTGGTGTCAGTGCTCTATATCACGGTGCTGGTGTCAGTGCACTCTATCACAGTGCTGGTGTCAGTTGTCTATATCACGGTGCTGGTGTCAGTGCACTCTATCATGGTGCTGGTGTCAGTGCTCTATATCACGGTGCTGGTGTCAGTGCACTCTATCACGGTGCTGGTGTCAGTGCTCTATATCATGGTGCTGGTGTCAGTGCTCTATATCACGGTGCTGGTGTCAGTGCACTCTATCACAGTGCTGGTGTCAGTTGTCTATATCACGGTGCTGGTGTCAGTGGCCTCTATCACCGTGCTGGTGTGAGTGCTCTCACGGTGCTGGTGTCAGTACACTCTATCATGGTGCTGGTGTCAGTGCTCTCTATCACAGTGCTGGTGTCAGTGCTCTCTATCACGGTGCTGGTGTCAGTGCTCTATATCACGGTGCTGGTGTCAGTGCCCTCTATCACGGCGCTGGTGTCAGTGCTCTCACGGTGCTGGTGTCAGTGCACTCTATCACGGTGCTGGTGTCAGTGCTCTCTATCACGGGGCTGGTGTCAGTGCTCTCTATCACAGTTCTGGTGTCAGTGCTCTATATCACGGTGCTGGTGTCTGTGCACTCTATCACGGTGCTGGTGTCAGTGCACTCTATCACGGTGCTCACTTCTAGATTCAATCATTCACTTCACTTCTAATCATTCACTTCTAGATTCAAGCATCTAGCTTTTCAAAAATAAATAAAAGGAAGATGTCAGTTGTAGACCCCGTTCCACCTAAATAAACTTCAAATTTACCATATTTTGGGGGATGAACAGAAACAGGGTTGAGTTGGCCATACATGCTACAAACTACTTTACAAACTTACTACAACTATGTAGTATGAAGACCTACCAAATAATTTATATGTATCCCATCAGGTAGGTTCTGGTACTACAGAGTCACCATTGGATTTAAATGAGATTGTACAAATGTGAGTTGCTGGCTTTGGAGCATCATGAGAGTAGCGTGTTTTGTCAAGGATTTTCTCCCCCCAGAGTCAATTAAATACATTTTCTTGTGTTCCTCATGTTTCCTCTACTTCCTTCATTTTGGCAGAGCTGTATTTAAAATTAATTTGACAGCAAGACAAGCAATTAGGCTAAGCTGACTGATTATTTTAATGCATTAAGTTAATGCACTGTAAGAATATACACTAGTCAGGGACAGGTCACTAAATCTATATATGTCAGAAGCTGTGAATTTATAAGTAGCACTATGCAATAACATGCAATACCATGCAAATATTTACTTTCTTGTAGAGGCATTTATTTTTTTTGTCTATAAAATTAAACTACCTGTGATTTTTTTCTTTGAAGAGTGTGCATGGATAAAGGGACATCTACTAAAGTGTACCTAAACCCAGAACATGAAATGTAAAACATTGCAGCTGGCTAGGCCTTAGATAGGTTGCCTGCACAAATGTTTTTTTCAAGCTGTTTTTCCTTGAATTTTTACCTGGTACAACCGTATTTTTCACTCCATAAGACAGATATATATATATGCCTTAGGGAAGTGATGGATGGGGACTGGGGACTCAGCCAGAAGGACATGGATGCGGCCCTCTCTGCGAAGTGGGATGGGAGCTGCTTGAGCAGAGCCGGCCCAAGCAGCTCCCCAGGAAGTCAGAGACTCAGGACCCAAAATGGCACGCAGCTCGGCAGCATTAGCCAGCGGCGACGGGGGAGGGGGGCCTAGTCAATATTCGCTCCATAAGACGCACAGACATTTCCCCCCATTTTTTTTGGGGGGGTGCATCTTATGGATCAAAAATACGGTAATTCTGCCAGTATCACACTTTCAGACCCGGGTTGACAGCACTCATTTACCAAACTGTATCAAGTCAACAAAATCAAAATAGGACTACCAAACCCCACCCTTCTCCTATTCTACATACTGTAACATAGAGGGGCATGATTCAACAGTCCCCAGAGAAAACAAAGCAACTGATGAGATAGCACAGACAGAGAGCGTGGGAAATAATCCGATTTCTGGCACGATCAACAGATATTTATTTGAAACTTATCAAACAGATACAACCAAATGTTTTCAATTATTTATTTAAAAGAGCAAAAGGGAGCAAATAGTACATTTTGGTTTGGCATTTTAGATATTCTTTAAGTCATTAGAAACTAAAGTCTTCAGAATTGTTTTTTAAAAAGCAACTCCTAGCAGTGAATGAAGTCAGTGAGTGAACATTTAATCTTATTGAGCAAATAGTGCAAATGAGCTGAAAGTGTTAGTTCGCCTTTTTAGAATAAACAAACCAACACCATAAACCCTCATCAATCGCTCCCCCCCCCCCCCCCCCCACCCAGCCTCCGCTGTACTTTTCTTTGGGGAAGCTGTGCTGTCAGTACCCGCACAGCCGTTTCAGTGCTCTGGTGATTTGAGATTCACGTTCTCCTCCACTGTTGAGTGGAACTCTGCTTTAAATCAGAAAATGTAATCAGTATACCAGAATTGAATGTAATTAATTGCAAATATGATTCTAAAAGCTCTTACGTAGTGCTTGGTAGGATTGCAGCCTCCTATCACATTTTTTTTATGTTTAAGTTTATAAAATTTTATGTTTTGCATGTTTTCACTGATTGCAACACTTCCTTATTTTACAATTATATTTACAATATATATATATATATATATATATATATATATATATATATATATATATTTTTTTTTTTTTTTTTTTTTTTTGTTTTGTTTTGTTTTTCAAAGTTTTTATTTAACCACTTGCTTACTTGGCACTTAAACCCCCCTCATGCCCAGACCAATTTTCAGCTTTCAGCGCTGATGCACTTTGAATGACAATTGCGCAGGCATACAACACTGTACTCAAATGAAATTTTTATATTTTTTTTCCCACAAATAGAGCTTTCTTTTGGTGGTATTTAATTACAGCTGGGAGTTTTATTTTTTGCTAAACAAACAAAAAAAGATGCAAAAAAAAAAAAAAAATCATGTTTAATAGTTTGTTATGAAATTTTGCAAACAGGTCATTTTTCTCCTTCATTGAAGTGCGCTGATGAGGCGGCACTGATAGGCTGCACTGGTGGGCACTGATAGGCATAGTTAAGGTGGCACCAATAGGCATAGTTAAGGTGGCACCGATAGGCACAGATAAGGTAGTACTGATGGGCACAGATAGGGCGGCACTGATGGGCACAGATGGGCACAGATAAGATGGCACGGATGGGTGACACGTATGGGTGGCACAGATGGGTGGCACTAAGGGGCACTGATAGGTACCACTGATAGATGGGACTGATGGGCACTGATAGGTGGCACTGATAGGTGGCTCTGATAGGTGGCACTGCTGGGCACTGATGGGCAGCACTGATGGGCACTGGTAGATGACTCTGATGGGCATGGATATGTGGCACTGGGGTGCAGCACCGTTGTTGAGGCAGTTTGTCGACACTGATGGGTGGCATTGCGGGCACTGATGGGTGGCACTGTGGGCACTGCTGGGTGGCACTGTGGGCACTGCTGGGTAGCACTGTGGGCACTGCTGGGTGGCACTGATGGGGGGCACTTATTTATTGATGGGTGGCACTGGCAGGGGGCAGGTGGGCGCTAGCAGGGCTGGCCGTGATCGGGACTGATGTCCCGATCATGGCCGCCGGTGATCGGCTTTTTTTTTTCCCCTTGCGCTGACAGCGCGACGAGGAATAATAGCCGATTACCGGCTCCGTTGTATCAGATGATCAGCTGTCATTGGCTGACAGCTGATCACGTGGTAAGGGGTCGGGATCGACCCCTTGCTCGGATTGGTGATCAGGCGAGTCTCATAGACTCGACGATCACAGAGCGCGCCACGCGCGCCCCTCTGGGGGCGCGCAGGCCGCTCGTGCACGGGACGACGTCAATAGACGTCGTCCCCGGCAAAGGAGGTCCGCGCTGTAGCCGTCATTTGGTTAATTAACATCAACTGGTTAATTAACATGAAAACATATTACAAAGAAATGTTGGTGTGAAAGCGTATACATATAACAAATGATAATTAGAATCAAGTATCATTTAAAGAAGGGTATGGAATCAATACAGGATATTTTTTAATTATATATATTTTTTTAACTATATTTTTTAATGCAGAATGCTTCCATAATAATGTGGTGGCAGAGCATGTAATGCTGTGTTTGCAAAGCATGTTGGCTTCAGTGATACTCCCCCATAGGCTATTTTTGCTATACCACCCCTGTGACCACAGATTGTTGTGGCTGCACAGTTTATATAAGAAAGATATGACATAATAGTGGAACTGTAAGCAAAAAAACAGCCTTTTAACCATTTAATCAGCCTCCTGTAATCCTATGCACAGCATGGCAGTTGCACTGGAGGAGCAAAGTGTGGCAGTGTGAGCCGATCCAAACTATTCTGACTTCAATTGTTATGGTAGTGACTAATCCCTTTCTGAGACCTCTTTGCCGGACCTGAATATTGAAGAGACACTGTTCTTCGCCAGATAGCTGAACACGCCAAATACTTGAAATCCACTAAAGTCATAACTGCATGCATAATGCTGTTGCAATACATTTAGATGCTGTAGACTTGATAGGCAGTTTTAGGCAGTCAAAAAGAATTATTGGCTTTCCAAGCCCCAATTTGGGTCTTGTAAGGTAGGAAGGCTTTCAGAAACCCACACAAAGAAAAGGAAATGACCTCACAAGAAGGGGAAGTAAAATACAGAAAATAATTTGCAATACAAAAAGTGGTCAGAGTGCCAGCAAAATAAAAGCAATTAACCAGAGAATAACATAGGCCGCGTACACAGGCGGGGACTGTTCGCTCAACTTTGTCCGCTGAACAGTGTTTCGGCGGACAGTCCGCTCGTGTGTGGGCTTCAGCGGACAGTTTCAGCGGACAGTCTGACGAACAAAGTTTTTCGGAAATTCCGTAAAACTGTCCGCTGAAACTTAGTTTGAGCGGACAGTCCGCCCGTGTGTAGGCTTGTTCGTCAAACTAAGTTCCGCGCATGCTCAGAAAGGATTTACACGGCGAAGGTTGCATTGCAGTGTATAGGACGTCGTATTTCTAGTCCCGTCGTACGTGCCGTTCACGTCATCGCGCAAGTTTCAGCGGACTGTTCGTTCGTCGTGTGTGGCCAAGTCCGTCCATGCTAATTTTGAGCGGACTGTCCGCTCAAACTGTTTGACGAACAAAGTTGGGCGAACAGTCCCCGCGTGTGTACGCGGCCATAGGCTATACATATGGATGCAACTACATTTTCCATATACTGTAGAGGCAGCACTAGGACCATTTCACTTTGTGCAATGTCTGTGGACTTGCTTACAGGAAGGGACAGGAAATGGTGAAGTTCAATGTGCTGTTGCTCTTTCATTCAGTCAACAATGTAGTGAATTTCCGAGAACAGGCTGCATTGCTCAACTGCACTTTGGTCTTCTAAGCCTCCATACACACGGTCGGACATTCCGATCGCCAAATCCGTCGGATAATTTCCGACGGATTTAGTCTGGAACTGGTGTTGCATACACACGGCCGGACAAAGTTGTCTGAATTTCCGGTCGACAAGAACGCAAACCGCGTACGTCGGGACTAGAAAAGGAAAGTTCAGCACCACGTATGGCACCCTTTGGGCTCCTTCTGCATATCTCGTGTTTATCGCTTGTTAGTAGAAGTTTGGTTAGAGACGATTTGCGATTTTCAGATTTGTGCTTCAGATCGTTACTGCTCTTCAGTTTGTGCTTGTGGGTGCTTATCTGCATATCAGTGCAGGTAGTCAGTTTGCATTTGTTGGTCATTGCGGACTATATCTTGGTATGGTATGCTTTGATTTGCATTGCTTATTGTTCGCTCGTTTCTGGTTTCCAGTTCGTTCTTTCAGGCCTTGCTGTTTATCGGTGCTTTCTGTTGTCTGTTCTGACCAGTCGACTGTTTTGAAGCCATGTTTTGTGTACATACTCGTCTTAGAGTTGGTGCTGTGCAGGGGCTTGGTGTTAGGCTTTTAGCTTTGGAGGAGGAGTTCATGGAGCAAGAATTGGTTGCTCCAGCGTGACCAATTCTCACACATGCCTTTGCTTCGTGAGATCTGGGAGAATAATTCTGATGATTTCAGGAATTATCTCCAGATGACGGACCCCGTTTTTCACCGTCTGCTGGCTTTGCTGTCCCCTTATATCAGCAGGCAGGATACTTGCATGCGGCAAGCCATCACTCCGGAGCAGAGGCTAGTTGCCACGTTGCGGTACTTGGCGACAGGGAGAAGCCTTCAGGACCTCAAGTTCTCGACAGGAATCTCCCCCCAGGCTCTGTGAATCAATCTTCCAGAGACCTGTTCTGCCATCATACAGGTCCTGCAGAAGGACTATATTAATGTTTGCTAATGTATTGTATTTATTTCCTCATTCCCTAATTACCATGATTGCAATATGCTGTAATTGATATGCTGTGCCCCTCATGTCCTCATGCATGCTGGAAGCTTTTAAAGTTCCTTTTTTGTCCTTCATGCATATTTGCCTTCCCTAACCAGCATGCTCTTCTGGGCCCATACACCTATAGCCTAGTCACTTAGCAATTTATTTTGTCAGCTCCATAGTAGTGCTTTCCCCTAAACACCCCCTAAAACGTGTATAAATGTTTTGTGTGTGCTTCAATTCATGCAGAATGCCAGAGGTTTTTTTTTGGTGGGCCAAACACATTAGGAACCCCCCTCCCCCAACTGCTAGGTCAGCTGATAGCAATCCTTTATCTGCTGACTTTGCCAAACCCAATACTATACCTACCTTTTTTGTGGTCAGATTTATGGATGAATTCACCAAAGCATGTAGTGTAAGGGTCTGCCTCAATACTTTCAAATGCTACTGTTTAAAGTTTTTTTTCTTCTATTATTATCTTGATAGGTAATAGCAGAATGTAAAAATGCGCTTCCATTTGTTCATCATTTATTTTTTTTGTATTATGACAATTCTTACCTGTTCGATGGGCTGGCAATAGTGAAAGTAAGGAGGGTCTGGCCAAAGTATCACACATTATTTATGCATTAAGCTCTTAATGAAGTGGAGAGGGTTACCTGTCCAAAACATCCCCCTCCCTAATTTTTTGCAATGGCCCATCAGATGGGGGGGGGGGGGTGAGGGGGTGAGGAATCTGATAAGGAGACCTTATACTTTTGGCTTTAAATACTAATTTCCAAAAATGTTATACTGATCTTGGCCAAAAATGTTTGTGTCTAATCTGCTTGCAATGTTGATGTGCAAAATTAAAAAAAATTTTTCTTGTTTGACTCCACAGTTTCTTTCCTACAGGAATGGCAGAATGTGGCCACCCACTTTACCACCCATTGGGACTTTCCCACTTCTGGAGATACAATTGATGGGAAACACGTCCGCATCGTCCCACCCCCCAACTCAGGGTCCTACTATTATAATTACAAGGGGTTTAATAGTATTGTGATGTTGGTGGTGGTGTCAGCGACATATGACTTCCTGTATGTGGACGTGGGGAAAAATGGCCGGATGCCGGATGGTGGAGTGTTCACGCAGACAGAGTTCTACTGGCATCTCCAGAGTGGCAGTCTGGGCTTGCCATCTCCAGAGGAGAATGTGGAAGGACTCCCCTTAATTTGCGTCACGGATAAGGCATTTGCTCTGGCAAACCATCTGATGCGGCCTTTCCCGATGAGGACCCTCACCCCGGACCAGAGGATCTTTAATTTCTGGCTGGTCAGAGCCAGAAGAGTAGTGGAGAACACTTTTGGGATAATGGCCAGCCGGTTCCACCTATTTTTTACTCCAATCCACATGGCGGAATATAAACTCAATCATATTGTGCTTTCCTGCTGCATTCTGCACAATTTTTTGAAGAAATACTCACCAAACTATGTGGCTTCAGTTGGGCCTGATGCAGACTTACCTGAACATGCCAACCTGATGGCCCTTGAAGCTGGCCATCCTAGTTTGCCCCCTCAAAGTGCCCGCAAGGTCAGAACAAGATATATCGAGTACTTTGTGGGTAGGGGGGCCATTGATATGCCAGACAATGTCTGAGAGGCATTTTTAAATAATTTTTTCTTTCAAACTGCAATAATCTTTGTTTTCATTTACTGCTTGGGTTTGTTTTAGGTGTCTCCTAGGTTTTTTGGGGGTTTTGTGGGCCTTTTTCTTCAACAGTGCAAACCCAATTTCTGTGCGAGATGAGGTGAGTCTCTTCTTCAGATAATATTATTATGTTGTGGGTCTGCTACACACACACACCTTGTTTTTTGTTGTTAATGTATGTAGTGCATTACTGACAAAAATATTGCTAATTTTCAGCCCCATGACAGAAATGTGTGGAGTCATGAAAATGTGAAAATGGCATGATTGGGGAAATTTAAAAAGCACTGTGGGTATTATTTACTAAAGGCAAATCCACTATGCACTACAAGTGCACTGCAAAAGTGCACCTGAAACTGCACTTGGAGTGCAATGATTTGCCACAGAAAACAACAACTTTACTACAAATACTGCTTTTGCGCATTGAAAAAGGAAGCCGTACATTGTTGATAATTAAACTTTTTACTCAAAGCACATTCACATGTGCGTTTAGAAAAGGGTTTTGCAACAAACCAACATATTTGATGTATATAACATTATTTTTGGTAACATTTATATAACTTGCCGTTTTTGTGTAGACAGGCATGTATCAAAGCATAACATACAGAACACAGGAACTTACAAAGTTCAACTTTGAAAAGTGAAGACAATATCAGACTTGAGTATGTACAAACTGTGTTGATATTGCCTTCATCACATGGGGTGTCACCCCTGTAAAAGCCAAATTTGGAAGATGTACACAAATTGTGAATCCAACCGGGCATTTTCCTCCTGATCCCATGCCTAATGTCAACATGTGCTATCTCCCATCATGGGGGATCAATGTACGTTTTTTTGGGGTGCAACCCCCTCATCTCAGCCACTTTTAGTAGCAAAACGCGTACATTGATCCCCCATGATGGGAGATAGAACATGTTGACACACTGTGTGCATCTTCCAAATTTGGCTTTTCTAAAAATATAAAACTGTTTTTTAAAATGTAAATGGATGCTAGCTAGTATTGTGTGTTTCAGATTCCCATTGATGTTTTTCTTGATAATATCTAAATCATAATTGCACCCCATTATCTCCCCAATGAGGATCTGGTAAAATTAATGTGATTCTTCTTCCACAACATCCACATCACCTAAAAAATAAACCAAAAAAACCACTGTATTATAAATATGCAGGCATACATTGATTAGCTTACCTGAAGCTGTGGTCTCAGACACTCATCTGTTGTGGTGCCAATTTTGCCAATTTCTAAAATCTGTCCTTCCTCCTCCTCTTCTGCTTCTGGTGTTGGTATTTCCCCTTCTTTGGGAGGTGTGGGGTCCCTGGTGTCCTCAGACGTCCCGCGTCTTCTCTCCCCTATGAGAATGTAAAAAAGGAATACTTAGCACACAGATATTTGAGGGCAGAAATAGTAACATGAAACATTGCAAGTGTCATACAATTGTGTTTTTTGGCAGAGCTCAAAGCTGAAAACATTATTTTTGACACTTTGTAAGTAGTAAGAGTACTTAACCTGTTTTGTGCAAGTTTGACAGATGGAGACACCCCTATAGTATCCACGTGTGTGGGACACCATTATAAAAAGGGTGTTCTGGTGTCCTACACTAGTGCTCCTAAGTTTGCATTTCATTCAATTACAAACCCCTCTAGACAACAAATTTCCTTTGACTAGAAATAGGCCTGAACAAATACAAGTACAACTTGCCAAAACATCGTCTTTGAAGTGGGCGAACGACTTCACAACTTTAGTCATGATCTTGGCCTTTCTGACATTTGGGTTTGGGTAAGATCCATACTTCCCATCATAGTCGTTCCTCTTCAATATGTCCACCATCTCCAACATCTCTCCAAAAGACATATTTGAGGCCTTAAATCTTCTCCACTGGGATCGGGATGTTTCTGGCTCCGGGCTTTCCTCGTCCTCCTCCTCGTTAGTGGTGTGTGTGTCTTTTTTAACAATTTTTTTACACTTTCTTTGTGAAATGGTAGGGGAGCCGGGATCTGGGGGGTCCTCTTGTTAAATGGGGCTTCCAGATTCTGATAAGCCCCCCGCCCGCAGACCCCCACAACCACCGGCCAGGGTTGTGGAGATGAGGCCCTTGTCCTCATCAACATGGGGACAAGGTGCTTTGGGGAGACCCCAAAGCATCCTCCCAATGTTGAGGGCATGTGGCCTGGTATGGTTTAGGAGGGGGGGGCGCTCTCTCGCCCCCCCTCTTTTCCTGCGGCCTGCCAGGTTTCGTGCTTGGATAAAGGTTCTGGTATGGATTTTTAGGGGGAACACCACACCATTTTTTTTTTTTTTTTTTGGTGTGGAGTTCCTCTTAAATCCATACCAGACCTGGAGGGCCTGGTATGGATATTTGGGGGGAACCCCACATAATTTTTTTTTTTTATTTGACACGGGGTTCTCCTTAATATCCATACCAGACCTGAAGGGCCTGGTAATTGAATTTGGGGGAACCCCACACTTTTTTTTATCAATGTCTTTCAATGACTGTTTTCTGTATTACGGGGAGCCGACAATTCATTATAGCCGCAAGTGATTTTAAATGACTTTTTTTCCTGCAGAAATGACACTTTGTGCAGGGACAGTTCTAAGCATGGGAAACATGCACCCCTTTACAGGCATACTATACACACCCCTCGGTACGAAATGTAAAGGAATATTACACTTTAATTGTTTCACTTTAAGCATTATTAAAATCACTGCTCCCGAAAAAACGTCCATTTTTAAAACTTTTGTTTGCATTGATACATATCCCCTGGGGCAGGACCCAGGTCCCTAAACACTTTTTATGACAATAACTTGCATATTAGCCTTTAAAATTAGCACTTTTGATTTTGAACGTTCGAGTCCCATAGGGTTCTAAAGTTCACACGAAGTTTAGGTCTGTTTGCAGGTTCTGGTGCGAACCGAACAGGAGGATGTTCGGCTCATCCTTACAAGTGGGTCACCCTACTCAGCCCAACCTGGCTGACCATGGCTCACAAATCACATAGCCAGATCTCCTTCAACACATCACCAAATTAGAGAGCAGAACATCTGCAATAGATAAGAAGTAACACCTCCCCATTCAATCTAAAAGCTATGAAAAGGGTGATCATGATACACATTTTAGATCAATTTCATTACATTGAAGCTTGTTATCTGTGCTAACCTCACAGATACAACACTATTCTAATTAGAGGTACTGTGATGCCACATCAACCTGATGGCTGGTTTTGGTCTGTTTATTGTGTTTGGTATGTTTATCTATTTCCTTGTGGTTTGGTGCTAGATGGTACAGTCTTTACCTGAACAGTTTCTGCCCCCTCTGTTAATCAGTTTTTAGTTTTACTTTCAATGCAGAGGCTTAGGAAAGCCAGATTCCTCTTAAGCTTCAAATTACTGGAAAAAATCATCCCTTGTACTGCATTTATCTGAATTAAAACTACTTTGGATGTATCTTTTTTTGTCTTATTAAAGAGTTTAGCTGCCTGTGGATTATGCCTAATCAGTAAGTTGTTCGGCTCATCCTTACTCTATAGTCTTCCTTCAAGGCTTCCTTCATGCCCAGCTGAGGCTTCCAATGTCCAACCTGGGCCTTCCAGGCAGCAACATGTGGAGGGGCCCAGCTCGAGACAGGTATAGCATTGTTCAATATATTTATTTATTGTCGTACATTTAATGATGTTAACTAGATGTTATTATTGATCAGTAAGTTGTGATTTAACAAAGTGGTTTATATATCAATAGACAGTAGTGACCAAAAATGATTGGGACAAGAATGAAAAATTCTGGGCTCAGAATGCTAGTCTGTTCTATTTGATAACATTCAATTTGCAACAGTCATGAGCACAAAATTGTGTGATTGATGACCAAAAAACTAAAACTATGTCCCATTTTCATACACAGGAAGACTTCAGCCAGGAGGAGGCTGTGGCAAGTGGCAGCCGGGAGGAGGCTGTGGCAAGTGGCAGCCGGGAGGTCGACCATCGCCCTCCTCCTCCTCCACCTCCTGCCACAACTAAAAAAGCAGAGCCACAGCCTGGAAGGAAGCCTGGAGGGAAGTGCCTAAGGAAGACCAGAGAGTGATGTCCTGGATTCAGTCTGGTCTGATAGAAGATGCAGACTCTTGTATGACCACAGCCTGGGGACATAGATGCTATCTGCTCTTCCTGATTTCTTGTGCGTGTAAGAGCAGGTGTCCCAATACTTTTGACAATATAGTGTATATCTATTTCAGCTATAAATTCAGCTACTTTTCAGATGTTTGACATTAAATAGCTAAATAAGAGATAATCCTCTTTTGCTATAAAGTTTGGCCTGCTTAGGCCCTGACCTATGGGACTGTCATAGGATGCGCACGGTTAAAGCACTCCGGCGCACAGCTGTGTGCAAGAGGAATAAACGAAAGCACACAAGCACACACACACAGGGTGTGACCCCTCGCTGACCTATAAAGGAAGTGAGGTCATCCAAACACACTGCTGGTTTGTCTTCAGCTTCCTGTGATTCCCATGTCTGCTTCTGTTATCTGTATTACCCGTTGTGACCCGGATTGCCTTATCGACCTCACTGATCTTCTCCTGACCCGACCTCTGGCTTGATCTTGGACTCCTGCTTTCTAACGTGTTTGACCCTCAGCCTGCATCTGGACTTACCTGCTGTCTCCTGTGTTCGACCCCCGGCTTGTCTTGGATTATCCTTCTGTCTCAGCGTTCCTGGTACTTGTCTTCTGATCTGGACTGTGTTTGACCCCTGGCCTGTCTCCTGGATTCTGTCTTTGCCTTACGGACTTGCTACCATTGCTTTCGGACCTTCCCACGGGACATCACCTCTCAGCTCTGCTCAAGCTACCTGCTGATCTGCTAGCAAGTGACTGTCCTACTGGTAGCTTGTGCCTCTTGGTGCAACCACTCTCTGTGCCACTTTCAGGGGTGGTCTGCGCCGAGTCGCAACAGCGACCGCTCTCGGCATCTTGGCCTCGGTGAGTACATTTATATGATAGTACAAACCAGCCATGACAGAGGCCAACAGAGCGGGTTCGCCATTAGAAGTCCTGTGCCAACAAGTCTCTGCACTCACAGAAGCAGTACAGAGACTACAGGATGGCTATGCGCAGATCGACAGCAGGCTTCAGCGACTAGCCACAGCTCCGGCACCCACAAATCCTACGCAGGCCTCAGTCAGCGATCCCTCCACACCTCATGTCCAGCCTCCACCCGGTATGATGATGGCAGTACCCGAACCACGAGTACCCACGCCTGAGCGATTTTCAGGCGACCGAAAGAAATTCAGAGCCTTTAAAAATGCATGTTCCTTGTACTTGGCTTTGCAACCCAGGACCTTTTCTTCAGAGATTGTCAAGGTCGGGTTTATTATCTCTCTTCTGGCTGAGGAACCCCAGGCCTGGGCCCATAGCCTTATGGAACAGAGAAGCCCCTTGTTAAACTCCACGGACACCTTCTTTGAGGCTATGGGACAATTATATGATGACCCTCAGCGTACTGCCACGGCTGAGGCTACCCTGCATGCTCTCTCACAGGGGAGAAGACCGGTGGAGGATTACACCGTTGAGTTTCGCAAGTGGTCAGCTGACACCAGCTGGAACGAGGCGGCCCTGCGTTATCAATACCGGTTGGGGCTCTCCGAGAACCTAAAGGATGAGTTGGCCCGAGTAGAGACTCCTGCCTCCCTGGAGGAATTAATCCAGTTGGCTACAAAACTGGACAGACGGATGCGCGAGCGGCGCTCCGAACGCCTCCAGGCCCCTCGGCCTAGTTGGATGCTTCCTAAGGCCACTATCCCGTATCCGCCCATCCCGGTTCCTTCGGGTCCCTCAGCTTCGGAAGGGGAGCCCATGCAGCTAGGTTTGGTCCGTCCTCGTCTCACCCCAGAAGAGCGACAACGAAGACGCCAAGCCAATCTGTGCTTATACTGTGGGGGGCTTGGACATTTCATTCACAGCTGTCCCGTGAGACCCCGTAAGTTGCCCCCACGGTGTGTAATGAACTACCAGAGTGTTGGTCCTGCTCAAACTTATGTGACTCTCTCTGTTTCCCTACAGCTGGCAGAAGAGAAGATCCCACTCCCAGCCGTGATTGATTCAGGGGCATGTAGTTGCTTTTTGGACATCTCCCTCGCACAGCAACTACGCATTCCAAGCCAGAATAAAGCAACACATCTTCTAGTCCATTTAGCAGATGGATCTCTGCCACTCTCAGGTCCAGTAACACAGGAGACACTACCTTTGCTCACTATTACAGACTCTGGCCATAGAGAACTTCTACGCTTCGACCTAATATCATCTCCCATGTTCCCTATCATCCTGGGACTTCCTTGGTTGCAGGCTCATGATCCCCAGATCAGTTGGAACAAGAAGGAAGTGTCCTTTACATCCGCTTACTGTATGCAGCATTGTTTTGATTCTGTTCCAGCTCCTTGTATGACCGTGGCCCCCACCACTGATCACCTGCAGCACATTCCTCAGGTCTATTCCGAGTTTAAGGACGTCTTCGATAAAAAGAAGGCTGACCGTCTACCACCACACAGACCATATGACTGTCCCATTGAACTGTTACCTGGTTCTGAGATCCCTTTTGGACGAATTTTCCCCTTATCCGAGACTGAACTAAAGGCTCTCAAAGCCTACATTGATGAAAATCTTGAAAAGGGGTTCATTCGCCCATCTTCTTCGCCAGCAGGGGCAGGTATTTTCTTCGTGGGAAAAAAGGATGGATCCCTTAGGCCATGTGTTGACTACAGGGAACTTAATAAAGTCACAATCAAAAATCGCTACCCACTTCCACTCATCCCTGAGTTATTCCAGCGCTTAGGATCTGCCAAAGTATTTTCCAAACTGGACTTGCGGGGGGCCTACAATCTCATTAGAATCCGTGCTGGGGATGAATGGAAGACAGCCTTCAGATCAAGATTTGGCCACTATGAATATCTTGTAATGCCCTTTGGCCTGTGCAATGCCCCGGCCACATTTCAGCATCTAGTAAATGACATCTTCAGAGACTATCTTGATAATTTTATAGTGGTATATTTAGATGATATCCTTATTTTCTCTGCTTCTCTTGAACTCCACAGGGTCCACGTGCGGAAAGTCCTCACCATCCTCCGACAACATCGGCTGTACCTTAAGGCGGAGAAATGTGAATTTGAGATAACTACAGTTCAGTTCTTAGGATTCATCATTTCTACTGAGGGCATCTCCATGGACCCCCAAAAGATCAAGGCAATCTTGGAATGGCCTGCTCCAAGGGATAAGAAAGCCGTGCAAAGGTTTATAGGCTTCGCTAACTTTTATCGCAGATTCATCGCCGGGTTCTCTTCAATAGTCGCCCCCATTACTCAGCTGACCCGCCAACATACCCAATTTCAGTGGTCTCAAGAAGCCCAAGTAGCCTTTACCAAACTAAAGACCTTGTTCACCTCAGCTCCTATTTTACGGCATCCCGATCCAGTATTACCATTCGTACTGGAAGTAGATGCCTCAGAGACAGCCACAGGAGCCATCCTCTCTCAACGACAAGGGCCTAAAGCTTTGTTACACCCGGTGGCTTTCGCATCTCGGAAGCTAACCCCACCGGGGAGGAATTATGACGTAGGCGACCGAGAACTATTGGCCATCAAGTTCGCCCTGGAGGAGTGGAGATACCTCTTGGAAGGAGCCACTCATCCCATCACAATATTCACAGATCACAAGAATCTTGAATATCTGCGGACTGCCAAACGCTTAAGACCCCGTCAAGCCCGTTGGGCGCTTTTCTTTTCAAGATTCCAGTTCCATATCTCGTACCGGCCCGGATCCAAGAACAACAAAGCGGATGCGCTCTCGCGCATGTTCCCTGAGTCTTCCCAGGTAACGGAGCCTAGTACGATCTTGTCTCCTCACAACTTCCTTCTACTCCCACAGCCTGACTTACTTACGGCCATCAAAACAGCTTCAGTCCATTGCAATGACCCAGTCCTATCTACCTTGGAAAAACGTGACAATCTGTTTTGGGCCCGAAACAAGGTCTTCGTTCCCCTTGAGATTAGGACTCAAGTTCTAAGGATTTGTCATGATCACAAATTGGCCGGCCACTTTGGGACACAGAAAACAGCGGAACTGATCTCTCGTTCTTTCTGGTGGCCATGTTGGAGACAGGACTGCCAGACTTACATTGCCTCTTGTGTACCGTGCCAGCGTAGCAAGGGTCCCAAGATCAAGCCCTGGGGTCTGTTAAGGCCTTTGCCCATTCCTGACCGACCTTGGGCAGACGTGTCAATGGATTTTATTGTGGAGCTACCGCCCTCGGAAGGTTTCACCACAATTCTGGTAGTAGTCGACCGTCTTTCAAAGATGGCCCATTTCCTACCTATGGTCGGTACTCCCTCTGCTCTGGAAACTGCCAATCTCTTTATTAAGGAGGTTGTCAGGCTCCATGGGGTTCCCAGCAGTATCACGTCTGATAGAGGTCCACAGTTTACCTCTAGATTTTGGAGAGAACTCTGCAAGATACTGGAAATCAAGATCTGTTTGTCATCGGCATATCATCCCCAAAGTAACGGGCAAACGGAACGGACAAACCAAACCCTTGAGCAGTATCTTCGCTGCTTTTGTTCAGGATCTCAGAATGATTGGTCGGCCCTATTGCCATATGCAGAATTCGCCTACAATAATTCTATTCATACAACTACCAACCAGACTCCCTTTTGGATCAACTGTGGGTTTCACCCTTCTTTCCTCCCCAACTCCATCCCAGAATCCACTGTTCCTGCGGTCCAAGATCGGATAGCCGCCATCCAATCTAATTTCCAAAGGATCCAGGAGACCATACAGAAGGCCCAGGATGATTACAAAAAATACCATGATAGGGGAAGGAAGGAGAACCCTACCTTTAAAATTGGCGAGGAAGTCTGGCTATCTGCCACCAATCTCAAACTTCCTTGTCCCACACGCAAGCTGGGTCCCAGATTCATAGGACCATTCAAAATCAAAAGGGTAATAAATCCTGTAGCCTTTGAACTAGCCCTCCCTGAATCATACAGGATACACCCTGTTTTCCATGCCTCCCTTTTGAAGCCATTGGTTCCTAGTCCTTTTCCTGGAAGGGAAGTGCCTCCTCCTCCACCCATCAAGATCGATGGAGAAGATGAATTCGAAGTAGAAGCTTTACTAGGATGCAGGAAAGTCGGTAGACAAATACAATACCTGGTAAAATGGAAGGGGTATCCTTCAGAAAATAACTCCTGGGAACCATCCAAGAACCTTCACGCTCCCAAATTAATAAAGACATTCCATCAGCAACATCCGGAATTGATGGCTAGCTTGGGCGTCCGGAGGCCGCCCCTCGGTGGGGGGCACTGTCATAGGATGCGCACGGTTAAAGCACTCCGGCGCACAGCTGTGTGCAAGAGGAATAAACGAAAGCACACAAGCACACACACACAGGGTGTGACCCCTCGCTGACCTATAAAGGAAGTGAGGTCATCCAAACACACTGCTGGTTTGTCTTCAGCTTCCTGTGATTCCCATGTCTGCTTCTGTTATCTGTATTACCCGTTGTGACCCGGATTGCCTTATCGACCTCACTGATCTTCTCCTGACCCGACCTCTGGCTTGATCTTGGACTCCTGCTTTCTAACGTGTTTGACCCTCAGCCTGCATCTGGACTTACCTGCTGTCTCCTGTGTTCGACCCCCGGCTTGTCTTGGATTATCCTTCTGTCTCAGCGTTCCTGGTACTTGTCTTCTGATCTGGACTGTGTTTGACCCCTGGCCTGTCTCCTGGATTCTGTCTTTGCCTTACGGACTTGCTACCATTGCTTTCGGACCTTCCCACGGGACATCACCTCTCAGCTCTGCTCAAGCTACCTGCTGATCTGCTAGCAAGTGACTGTCCTACTGGTAGCTTGTGCCTCTTGGTGCAACCACTCTCTGTGCCACTTTCAGGGGTGGTCTGCGCCGAGTCGCAACAGCGACCGCTCTCGGCATCTTGGCCTCGGTGAGTACATTTATATGATAGGGACATTTACATCTGAGCCTGCCCACCTACACAAAGTTAAGAGAATGGGAGTGAGAGAGAGGATGCTTGCCCTTGTGGAAAAGGCCATGCAGGTGTGCAAAGTCTTAGCCCTTGTACACACGATCGAAAATTCCGATGGAAAATGTCCGATCGGACAATGTTGTTGGATAATCCGACCGTGTGTGGGCTCCATCTGACTTTTTCCGTCGGAATGTCCGACCAACAAGGTTTGAGAGCTGGATATAACATTTTCCGACAACATGATCCGATCGGACTTTGTCCGATCATTTGTAGAGCATTCCGATTGAACAAAGTGCCACCCATGCTCAGATCAAATTACGAGACCAAAGCTATTGGCTACTAGCCTGAACGTAGTCCTGTTGTAACGTGCGAAAGTCATCACGTTCTGAACGATCGGATTTTACGACAACTTTGTCCGACCGCGTGCATGCAACACCAGTTTCGGACAAAATCCGTCGGAAAAAATCAGTCGGATTTTGTGGTCGGAATGTCCGACCGTCTGTACAAGGGCTAATAGGTTGCTAGTACTGTAAGGCTGCCTTCATTATAAACACATACTGGCTCTCATTTTAAGGACATGCTTCAGAATTAAATTTTTATTGGCAGAAGGAAAGAAATAGCGGAATTCACTGGAAAGTAAGAAATCCTTCAAATCACACATCCATAACTGCACATGAACCCTATATTTAAACACTCTCTAATAATCTCCCCGGCACATCACGCTGACAAGTGATATAATAATAACAGTGTCTTCCCTTCACTGCTACTCTCTTTGTAATTCTATGTTCAGTAACAAGAGATTTCATCTATTCCACGCTACTTGACAGGTTGAAATAGAAATGTGCACATCTCGCTTTACAAGTCTTTAACTGCTTTGGATGTTAACAAAAAATAAAATAAAACACAATTAGTTAAGCCTGTCCAAAGGAAATTCATAAAAAAAAAAAAATTTAAAAAATAGCCAATTATACCACGAATGTATTGAAAACAAAGATAATGGTGCCGCAGAAATTATCATTAAAAGATCATTCCTCTTATTTTAATTGGAGTGCTGCGTATTGCTAATTATATTGATCTACCTTCAAGAACACTTTGACAGTTGATAAGAGACATTACAAATCTGAAACCTTTGAAATGTAGAACTGTAGAATTTAATTGAAGATAACGACCAATTATTTTTTATCAGGACTAAAGCTTATTCATGATTATTGCTTCAGACAAAATTTGTTTGTACCTCAGCTGTTTTAAATTAGGCCATTATTATTGGATTTTACTTCCAATACAACTGTTCTTAGTGTAGGCTAAGGGGGTGATTTACTAAGACAAATGCGCTACGCCGGTTCACACCTTAATTTGTGCACCGGAAAGTCATTAAATTAATGCACAAATCTGGCGTACTTTGAAGCGCAAATGAAAATAAATATGTAAACTGCAACTGGCGCTAGGGTAACTGCGGTTTTCTCATTGATAATAGCGCACACCCAATACAATTGGTTAATTTCATCTCATTGGATGTGTCTTGTTAGGCAATTAGTAGGTGTTCTCAGTTAATTCACCCTTTTGGTGCTAATCCCATTCCTATTACTTCTAATATATCTTTGAAATGTGTTTTTCCCATTTTTACTCAAATCTTTCAATACATTACAAAGAACAGAGAAGTGTTTCTAAATCCAATAAATTTACACTGCAAAATTGGATTTAGTGCAAGAGCCTGTTTGATTTCCTATAATTTGAATTAATTGTTCAAGTGTGTCTTCCTAGTACCTATTTTGCCAAGTTGTACAGAGATTGGCCAATCAGATTGCATAGTGCATGACCATCTTAAGTGCCAAATTTGAAATGTAGATGTGCCAAGACCCACTTGTATTTTCCTAACAATATTTCTTGTGCATTATACAAGGCACATGAAAAATCACCTTTTTTCAAGACATGCTAGAGTGATCAGGAATCTTCAAACTAAGGCTCTCCAGCAAGTTGTGGAGCTACACATCTCATGAGGCATTGTAAAACTCTGACATTCACGGACATGACTAGGCATGATGGGAATTGTAGTTCCTGAACAACTGGAGGGTCGTAGTTTGACCCTGTGCTAGACCATTTTTATACCTTCAGAATTGGGAGTGTGGCATCTACCCAACTTCTCTCTGCTGGTGGACACAAGAACCTTCATCTATAGATATATATTTGGGCAGCACAGTGGTGTAGTGGTTAGCACTTTCACCTAGCAGCAAAAAGGATCACTGGTTCAAATCTTGCCCACGACACCATCTGCCTGGAGTTTGCATGCTCTCCCTGTGCCTGTGTGACTGACTTCCTCAGGGAAACCGAGTGGATGAAATCCACATACCTTTATATGCAATAGACAAGAAGTACTGAAACCGCCATCTTGCTAAAGGTCAGCAAGTAAATGAATAACGCGACCAAGTTACTAGTAAATACTAAATAAATGATTGACTAAAAAACAAATCTTTATTAATATGTTGTAGATTTAAGATAAAAATATAAAAAAATTGTCAGGAAAACCAGATATATAAAATAGTGGTGAATACGAACCATCCATTAAGTCATATCGACTTATA
This sequence comes from Lithobates pipiens, assembly GCF_037356315.1. Classification (NCBI taxonomy): domain Eukaryota; kingdom Metazoa; phylum Chordata; class Amphibia; order Anura; family Ranidae; genus Lithobates; species Lithobates pipiens. The sequence goes on along the minus strand of NW_027507764.1, from coordinate 98,266,163 downwards.
CTTTTATCGACTTTTTATTACATATCAAATCTGCTTGAATTGCATTATCTTTAATCACCACTTGATGGCGTGGGCATTTTTACCATATACCTATGGTGTGTGAGATATGACTATATGGATGGTTCGTATTCACCACTATTTTATATATTTCGAGTTTTCCTGACAATTATTTTAGTCTTGTTTTTATATTTTTATCTTAAATCTACAACATATTGATAAAGATTCGTTTTTTAGTCAATCATTTATTTAGTATTTACTAGTAACTTGGTCGCGTTTTTCATCTACTTGCTGACCTTTAGCAAGATGGCGGTTTGAGTACTTCCTGTCTATTGCATATAAAGGGATGTGGATTTCATCCAATCAGTTTCCCTGAGGAAGTCATGAGGTATGTGACGTAACGTATAGGACACAAGCACGCAACTGGAAGTAATCGCCGCAAACCAGAAGTCGTTACTGTTGACCAGAAGTAAACATTGCAATACTGGAAGTAACGTAGGTGGTGGCATCGAACGCTAATGTACTATTTATCTGGCCATTTTGTTATATGTTGAATGTAAGCAGCCACTTTTTAAGCTTATTAAACCATTTTGTTTATTGGATTAATACACTATTGGAGCCTTATTCATTTTTACATGTGGATACTGTTCATCTATGCGAGTATTCATCCAACACTTCTAGCAGACGCTCATCTTTGCATTTGGCAAAGTAGCATGATGGATCCAAGGGCCCGTACAGATGGCTAAAGCACCCATTTAAGGCACTTTTTAAAGCCTATGAGGTAAGAGTAGTGTGAGCACTGTGAGCGCACCAGTGGAATTTGTTACCAACGTCTGACAGTGGGAATCTCGTTGGCAAGAGCACATTCACTCACTTGGATGCAATTTTTTTAACTATTTTTGACTAACACATGTTTTTGCACTTTGTTAGCATTTTAGATGTGTTTTGCACCGTATGTGACTGTCAGCACTTTTTTGGCATTGAGCACTTTAGATTATTTTACTTTATATATTTAGTCAGCTTTTTACAATCTTTTTATATTATTTGCTTGATTTTCTTCATTCACTAAGAGGTTTTGCGCAATTTTTATTCCTTTTTTATGTGATTGGTGATCGCTATTTGATTCTGCAGCAATTCTGTTCATATAAGTACTTGCAACATTTAGTAGCGCACAGGTCCTTACACGTTTTAATGTATGAATGTGTGATAGGGACCCACACAAACACCACCCCATGTGAAAAAAAAAAGAAATAATAATTTTCTTAATATGCAAATAAGGATCATCTCTTCCTCAGAGAACAGTGAGTGGGGCATGGCGGTGGGAAGAAATTAGCAGCAGTACAAGTAACTTCCTGTAGGGGAGTGATGTCATTCCTGTGTGCTGGCCACTGCTTCTGGAACCAGCTACACGCTACGGGTACACTTTTTTTTTATTACAAACGTTTTTTTGGTTATAAAATAACAAACAGAACAACAGAAGCAGATACATTGCTGCATCAAGGTATATCAAAATAATACACTTCAAGTATATCCAGCTGGGACAGCATCGTACAAGGCAAAATGAAAGACACTTTACAAACAGTACTTGAGTAGCCTAGGCTATCCGCACTAAGCGATGCAAGTCAAAACCATGCAAATTATCAGTGCAGGGTTAACGGAACAATAAACAATAACAGAAAGAAAAAGAAAATAATTTTTATTATTACAGCTGACTTCACATTCAAGAAATGATATGGACTATAGCACTGCATTTTAATAGAAACTAGACTCATCCCGGCTCAATGGGTGTGGGAGGACATAGCCATCCAGTGGGGCCATCTTGAGAGTCAAAGTCTGGGAGACTCAACTTTACCCGACAGGGATTTCGAGTACATCCAGTCCTCAGATCGCCTCCTGCGGAGGGTGGTGGAGAGGTATCACCCCCACTGGACTTGGATACACCGGCCACTTGGCCCATTTAGCCGTATGAATGTGCATAGTATCCATAATTGTATGGTGAATCCGCTCCATGAGGCAGATAGCATCCATCCTACAAAGGACCTGCGACCAGGGAGTTATCTGAGAGCACCAGTGAAGCGCAATAGTCCAGTGAATGGCGCAGAACAGCGTATTGATCAGCCTTTGTGAGGATTGGGGAATACCTGGTATCGGGGCAAACGACAGGCAGTGTGCAGGCGTTAAATCAACGACAAACCCTACGATGGAGGATACCGAGGTGGAGACCTGATCGCAAATAAACTGGAGTTGAGGGCAGCTCCAAAAGGTATGGAGTATGGTGCCCACAGTAGGGCATCCCCTAAAACAGAGGTCAGGGACCAAAGGGTAAAACTTGTGAACCTTTTCCGGGGTGAGGTACCACCACGTATGTAATTTCACCACAGTATCCTTTACAGCCATCGACTTGGAGCATCTATGCATATTCAGAAGCATATCCCGCCAAACTTCAGATGAGAACTCAGTGGCGAGATCTGTTTCCCATAAACGCATAGCCCTAGATTTCTCCGGTAGTTGGGATTCGATAAGATCCTTATAAATGGTGGAGATAATACCCCTATCCCTGGAGTGATGATAGCATATCGATTCAAATTGTGCACTAACGGGGACATGGGTGGGTCTATAGTGTGATTGAAAGAAATGGCGAATTTGAAGGAATTTATAAAATTCCCCCCTTGGTATCTCATGCTGTGACTGGAGTTGCGAAAAGGAGGTGAAGGCGACTCCATAATTACACAGAGCCTGTAAGGTGACCAAAGACTTCTGGATCCACCATCTAAAGGTGCTAGGAGATTCAAAAGCAAGGGGGAATCTCCTATCACCCAGAAATTATGCCAATCTGGGCCTATCAGGACGTAGTTTAAATTTGAGCTGGTAAAGTGACCAAAGATAAAGGGAGCCACTCACAATAGCGTTAAGGGGTGCCAGATCACCAGGCTTCAGCCCCTCCTGCCACAGGATGCCTGGGAGGAAATATGGGCGCAAGGACTGAGTTTCAAACTGCAGCCATGGCACCCCAACCGTGGGGGCATGCCATTGTGCTGTTTGGGCTAGCCTAGCTGCTAAATAATACAACCACACATCTGGTAGGCCCAGGCCACCCTGCACCAAAGGTCGATGCAGCAGGGGTCTCCTGAATCTAGGCCTCTTACCTTGCCATATAAAGGTGTTAATATCACGCTGTAACGCGGTAAGGGATTGGCGAGATACATACAAAGGGAGAGCCCTAAAGAAATACAACAGTTTTGGCAAAATTGACATTTTGACAGCTACTACTCTACCCATGAAGGGGATCCGGTACGTCGACCACAGCCTCAACCATCTCCTGACCGTAATAAAGGCTGGGGGAAAATTGGCACTATAAATGTCCTTCAAGGACGGAGCTAGGGAACCCCAAGATATTGTAACGTGTGATTAGATAAGGAGAGACCGAAAGAGTTATGGAGGTTAGATATTTCGGAGGGGGCAAAATTGATAGGAAGGGCAGAACATTTGGACAGATTAACCCCTAGTCCCGAGAGCATCTGGAAGGAGCGCAACAGCTCGAGAAGATTGGGGAGTGCTATCAGAGGGTTGGGTAAGAACAGAAGGACATCGTCCGCATAGAGGCTTATCTTATACTCCCCTTCCTCCTTCAAATATCCCCCTATGTTCGGATCGGCTATGATACCCCTTGCCAAGGGCTCCAAAGCTAGGGCGAATATCAGAGGGAAAAGGGGATAACTCTGTCGGGTGCCCCGACCTAAAGAAAAAAATTCTGAGGAACTACCCGGGAGTTTAATCCTAGTCTGGGGTCTATGATACAGTGCCTTAAATCCATTCACGAACTCACCCCTAAACCCAAATTTTTTCTAAAATCTGATCTAAATACGGCCATAAGACACTGTTAAATGCCTTTTGGATATCCAACCCCAAAATCAAAACTTTGCGAGAAAAAAGGTTTGCGTCTTGAATGATATTCGTGGCCAATCTAATGTTATCAGTAATCTGCCTATTGGGGATAAAACCAGTTTGTTCTGGGCCTACCAGGGTGCCAATAATGGGGGCCAATCTATTCGCCAAAATCTTTCCTAAAATGTTAATGTCATTGTTTAAATCCGAAATAGGCCTATAGTTTTGGGGCAAGGAGTGGTCCCTATGTGGCTTGGGGAGCAATGTCATATTGGCGCGCAACATCTCATCTGGGAGTTTCTGCCCCTGCAATGTCTGGTTAATACGTTTTGTCAGTTTTGGGGCCAGGATCTGGGAAAACTTTTTGTAATATAAAGAGGTGTAACCATCTAGGCCAGGGGCAGTAGAAGATTTGAGAGTCTTAATAGTGGTCAGAACCTCTTGGTCGGTGCATGGGGCATTTAAAGTATTCAGTTGTGATTCCGAAAGAGATGGGAGAGGTATAGAATCCAACCAGTGGCCCATAACATTGGGTACTGGCTGCGAGGGGTGGGATAACAGATTTTGGTAGAAGGAAGAAAACATTTTCAATACTTCCCCAGGGTGAGTGACCATATGGCCGGAGCCATTTTTCAATTTGTAGACATGGGCAGGCTGTAGGGACTGGTGCAGTTTACGAGAGAACATGCCCGAGGCTGTATTACTGTGCAGTAGAAACCTAGCTTTGGACCAGCGAAGCGATTTCTCTGTGCATTCCGAGAGTATAATGTCTAATTCAGCTCTCTTTTGGTTAATTAATAGTAGGGTATCCGGAGAGTGTGTTTGGGTATGGGACTTGTAAAGTGTACGGAGATCGCGGGTGAGGGACTGAATCCTTGTATTTCTCAGGTTTTTTTTAGTGACTGCTATCTCAATTAAGTGGCCACGAAGAACCACTTTATGGGCCGTCCAAAGGACTTGGGGGGAAATGCCAGCAGTATCGTTAATATTAAAATAATCTTCAAGGTGGCCCGCAATCCGAGTGTAAGTATCAGGGTCTGTCAACAGGGAGTCATTCAGCCTCCAAGGCGCTAAAATAGGAGAAAGACCAACGTGTGAGGTATGGAAGGCCACTACTTGGTGATCCGACCAGGGACAGGGGTGGATAGTCGTGAGAGACGAATTGACCAATAAAACCGGAGATGCAAAAATGTAGTCTAATCTTGCTTAACTATCATGAGGGTGGGAGTAATGTGTATATTCCCTAGCGCCAATGTTCAGATGTCCAGGTGTCAATGAGCTGTAGTCTATCCAAAGATTTTGTGAGAAATTTAGGGAACGCTTTAGCACTATGTGAGGTTTTGCTCCTATCCTCTGAGGGTTTAGCTACCAGGTTAAAATCTCCCCCCACAATCAGGTGGGGAGAGATATATCTATCTAAAGTACGTAAAAACAGATTATAGAAAGCACCTTGCGCCGTATTCGGGGCGTACAAATTGGCAATCGTCACAGCCTTACCCTGTAACATACCCTGGACAATAAGGAATCTGCTATCAGGGTCCTTATACACGTGGGAAGAATCAAACTGAATAGTATTACGAACAAAAACTGCCACTCCTCTGGCCCTGGACTCAAACGAGGTACTGTAGTGTAGTTTGTAGGATTTATCAAAAAACTTAGGGTAAGCCCCTGAAGAGAAATTAGTCTCTTGCAGTAGGATAATGTTTGCACCAATTTGTTTATAGTAGCGGAAGGCCTTCCTCCGTTTCTGGGGGGAATTAAAGCCCCTCACATTATGTGAAATAATATGGAGACCCATGTAATCCATTAGTTAGTAGCTCATCCATGAGAGGCTTATGAGGAAAGCCTATCACCCCACTCCAGAGTCCAGTGCCCGAGGAGCCCCCAGTATCCATTGCAAAGCAAAATATTGTACGTTTAAGGCCATGAGAAGAACTCCCCCTATCAGAAGATCTAAATACTCTAAACATATACACCCACAGTTGATATCTAGCAGTGAAGTCAGCATAACGTAAAAACAAAAAAAGAAAAAGAAAACTTAAAGCTCTATGGAGTCTGGGTGGGAAATCCATCCAGACCAAAATATTGTAAAGAAAGGGCCCTTCGGCCCAACTTCCACCTGCTCCACACACTCCCCACCACAGAGGTGGATAGGTAAACAGAGGGTAAGGCGGGTATAGTCCACCGATTCAGTGTCCAAACCAAAAATAAAGGGAAGGAACCCCAGTCCAATGGGTTAGTCAGGGGAAAAGTCTAAGAAAGGGGATCATGCAGGGAGTGGTGGGCAAGTATGGAGGGGGGGGGGGGGGGGAACGCAGATCAAAATACCAGAAGAGAAAAGAATAGAAAACAACAAAAACAAAATCTTTCCTCTCCTCCTCCAGGGACCGGGAGAATCCAGGTTAGAAACTTAGCCATGTCCAAGCAGGGTAGTTGAGTATGGGGACTCAAGTATGCCAAGAGTGACCAGTAGTTTATCCTGGAACGGTAGCCACAAAGGATTTCTGGATGCACTTTAGCCTGGTCAGTTATGCAGCCTGCAAGAACGCCTATCCCTCTGAGGCGATGGTGTGGCCCAGATGGGGGATGGACGTGGTGTTGTGGGGTGTCGGGGTGTTTGCTGCCGCTCCAACAGTCCCAGCTTCACTAAAATTTCTCTGCCTTCTGCGACTGTGGTGGCAATATGAGTGGATCCATTGTGCGGTATGATCAACTTAAACGGGAAACCCCATCGATAGCGTATCTGCGCTGTCTGCAGGGTAGAGGTAATGTCTCTCATCCTCCTCCGTTTCTCCAGTGTAGCTGGTGCTATGTCAGGGTAGATCTGTATGGAGGCTCCATCCAGTTGAATGCGTGGTGTGTTACGAGAGGCTCGGAGGATTTCCTCTTTTATGAGAAAGTCCTTAAAGCGGAGGTCCACCCTAAAGTGGACCTTCCACTCATTGGAATCCTCCCCCCCTCCGGCGCCACAATTGGCACCTTTCAGGGGGGAGGGGGGTGCAGGTACCTGTACAGTACAGGTATCTGCACCCACTTCCGGCATAGCTATCTGCGGAAAGGGGCGTAGATTACGCCCCTTTCCGAAAGTCCCCCGCTGCCTGCTGGGAAACACACGGATCCCAGAGGCAGCGGGATAATCCTTATTGCGCAGCGCAACTCGCGCATGCGCAGTAGGGAACCGGGAAATGAAGCCGAAAGGCTCCACTTCCTGATTCCCATACCCAAGATGGCGGCGGCAGCACCCGAGAGACGACCGAGAGATCGGCTTCGGGTGCCGACATCGCGGGCGCGCTGGGTGGGTAAGTGTCCTTATTTTAAAAGTCAGCAGCTGCAGTATTTGTAGCTGCTGGCTTTTAAAAAAAAAAACGGCAGAACTCCCGACGGACTCCCACTTTAAGGCATAAAACAATGTCCCTGGGGGGTTTCTCCGGGGGGGGGTTTAGGTCTCAACGCCCGATGCAGGCGGGCACATGTGAAGGATTCTTTGGGTTGGTTCGGTAGCAGGAGTTGGAACAGCCGAACGATCGTAGTAGGGAGGTCGGTTACCGTTTCGGGGATCCCCCGCACCTGAACGTTGTTCCTCCTGTTGCGGTTGTCCAGGTCCTCCAAATGGTTTTGAAGCTGGACAACCGTATCCCCCAGTAACTCATGGTCTTTCCGGAGATCCGTATAGGCCAGGTGAAGTTCGTCATGTTTTACTTCAAGGAGATCCGTCCTGCTTCCCAGGGCCGCAATCTCTTGGGACAGTGTGCTAGTAGACTTGTGCAGTTCCGCTTGGAACTTTCTAGCCAGCCTGTCATACATATTAGCTAGACTGTCCTCCAAGTCTGCCTTAGTTAGGTGTGCGTCCCCAGTACCTTTAGGGGAGCCCGCCAACCGCGAGGCATCCGCGTCTGTATAGGCCTGGGCGCCATCTTGGGACATCTCCTGCCTTTCGGTGGCCCTCAAAAGATAGGTAGTAAGGGATCGTTGAGCGGTTTTCCGCTTGCCTTTCTTGGACGTCGGCATGCACGAGTGGTCCTGCAGGAGAGGGATGTTGTTTGTGGGCCGGTAGTCGGTCAGAATCGTCCTGGGGAGTGCTATAGATTCCCCGTCGTCCCTGGAGCTCCTAAGTTTAGCTGCTTACTTGCTCTGCGACGCGCATGCGCCCCCTACGGCTACACTTTTTATGACAATACCATGCATATAAGCCTTTAAAATTAGCACTTTTGATTATTCATGTTTGTGTCCCATAGACTTTAATGGTGTTTGCGTGTTCGAACACATTTTTTGCCCGTTCACATGTTCTGGTGCGAACCGAACAGGGGGGGGGAGGGGTGGTTGTTCGGCTCATCCCTATTAAGGATGTCCTTAAATTACCAACCCAAAAAACACACTCTCTGAGCATGCCCAGAAACATTCAAGTGCTGTTCACACACAGAAAGAAGTAAAAAAAAGTCCCTGAGCATGCCCAGGCCAACCCAACTGCAGCTAATACAAAATAAGCCACCCCCTGTCCAAAATCCAGCATGCTACAAAATTACAGATGGGACAAACACCCCCCCAAACAAAGAGCCTAACATGGGCAAAAGTTATACAACAAATACCATTGCAGTCAATGGGAACTGACTTGTTAATTTTGCTAGTTCCCACTTGGCTGGCTTATCTTCTAGTTATCTGCCTAAAAATGGGTATGGGGGCCCAGAGCCAACCCTAAGGGACATATATCAATGTCACCAATTTGGACAACCCCAAAAAGGAAACAAGGAGAAGTGCCTTTAAAAATGCAAAATTGCTGAAAAGCTAGTAACTGGGGGGGGGGGGGGGGGGGGGCTTACTCTGCCTGCAAATTGGTGCATCTGTAACATCTATCCAAAATGCTGCTTCAAAGATGTACGGCTTTAGAGAAAAGTTACAAATCTACATTGCATTGTCATTTGGGTCTGTTAAGGCTTAAAATGAGAACCCCCACCTGAAAAATCCCACCCCAAATGAAAAAAATATTGTGCCCCTCCCAAACACTAACAAAACCCTAGCCAAACACACAGCAAGCAAGCCAGAGAAAGGTGGGTGGATGCTTTTAGGCAGGAGGGACTCGAGAACCCCAAAAGTCATTCACCTTGTTCCCATATTCAGGGGGACAAGGGCCTCTTCTACACAACCCTAGGCTGGCTCTTTGGGGGGCTGCAGAGAGGGGGCTTTACCGAATGTGGAAAGCCCCTTTACCGAATGTGGAAAGCCCCTTTAAACTAGTGGGTACAAGGTACTTTGGGGTTGGCATTGAGCCCAACATGTCCCAAAGACAGCCACCTATGTTGAGTGCATGTGGCCTTGTATGGTTCAGGAGGGGGTTGGCAATCACTCTTCTCATCCCTTTCCTAGCTGGCCCTGTTGTATGCTTTGAAAAAGGATGTGGTTTGGATTGGTGAAGGCAGCTCACAGCTTTTGGAGAATGGAGTGGAGTCTGGAGATCCCCTTTAAAAGCAAAAGTTAGCTGAAAGAAATCATATGCATTAGAAGGGGGAGACAAGAGCATTGAAGAATGGAGTGTGGAAGGTGAACCAGCGTAAAAAATAAAAAAATGTCAAGTTTAGAGGTGTGCCCATTCAACCCACGCAATTGCATTTACGTTGCTTGACATTTACTAAGATTTTGGCCGAGTAAGTGAACAAACGCATTTGAACAAGCACAAGCCACTTGCACATGCGCAGTGCTTACATTGATCTTGCACAGTTCTTAACGTACTTGCAGGCACAGCAGGCTTTCTCTGAAAAAGTGTCCATAGTGGCACACAGATTGCATTCTCCCATGCACCAAGATCGCTATAGTAAATGGGGGATTCGAGCTTTGTGCCCAGTACACCATTTCATAAACATGAAAATATGCGTTGCGCCTTTCCACGCGCCTCCACTGATGGCGCATGGCTTTCATAACTCAGCCCCTAAGTCTGTGCAAAATGAATATTCCCAATAGTTGGTATGAATCACTTATCAGCTTTGTGTATCTATCATATTTGCCTGTGGACATCAAATTACATACAGCAATTATTTTCTGTGAGGGCTGATGTAAAGATTTAATATGGTTTATGATCAGGATTTTTATATAGTTTTAACCACTTGCCTACTGGGCACTTAAACACCCCTCCTGCCCAGACCAATTTTCAGCTTTCGGTGCTCTCACACTTTGAATGACAATTACTCAGTCATGCAACACTGTACCCAAATAAATTTTTTGTCCTTTTTTTCCCACAACTAGAGCTTTCTTTTGGTGGTATTTGATCACCTCTGGGTTTTTTATTTTTTGTGCTATAAATGAAAAAATAACGAACATTTTGAAAAAAAAAGCATTTTTCTTTGTTTCTGTGATAAAGTTTTGCAAATTATTAATTTTTCTTCATACATTTTGGCCACAATTTATACTGCTACATATCTTTGGTAAAAATAACACAAATTAGTGGATATTATTTGGTCTTTGTGAAAGTTAGAGAGTCTACAAGCTGTGGTACGAATCACACAAAATTGATCACATCTGATGTACTGGTGGCCTATCTCATTTCTTGTGACCCAAACAAGCCAGGAAAGTACAAATACCCCCCAAATAACCCCTTTTTTGAAAGTAGACATTCCAAGGTATTTAGTAAGAGGAATGGTGAGCTTTTTAATGTTGTAATTTTTTCCCACAATTCTTTGCAAAATGAAGATTTTTTATTTTATTAAAATTTTTTCCACAAAATTGTCATTGTATTGTATTGTTATTTATCTCACGTGGCCTGTGTATACCACAAATAATGCATCAAAATAAATTCTGCTACTCCTTCTGAGTATTACGATACCACATGTGTGGGACTTTTCCACAGCCTGGCCACATAGAGAGGCCCAACATGCAGGGAGCACCATCATGTGTTCTAGGAGCATAAATTACACATCTAACTTGTTGACTACCTATTACACTTTTGAAGGCCCTGGAGCACCAGGACAATGACACGTGATACCGACGTGGCACCGATGACAGATGGCACTGATACGTGGCACTGATACGTGACACTGATACATGGCACTGATGACAGATTCCACTAATACGTGGCACTGATGACACGTGACACTGACAGATGGCACTAATATGTGGCACTGATGACAGATGGCACATATACGTGGCACTGATGACACATGGCACTGATGACACATGGCACTAATATGTGGCACTGATGACACATGGCACTAATACGTTGCACTGATGACATGTGACACTGATGACAGATGGCACTGATACCTGGCATTGATGACACGTGACACTGATAACAGATGGCAAGTGACACTGACAGGTGGCACTGATGACAGATGGCACTGATACGTGGCACTGATGACTGAGGGCACTAATATGTGGCGCTGATGACACGTGACACTGATATGGCACTGATGACAGATAGGACTATCTGGCACTGATGACACATGGCACTGATGTGGCACTGATGACAGATGGCACTGAGGGCGCTGAGAGATGATCTCATATGTTTACATATGAGATCATCTCTCATTGGGCACGCCGATCAAGCTGTAAATGGCTGCTGTGATTGGCCGTTTACAGCGATCTGTGACTGGCTGTGTCCGGGGGACACGGCCAGCACAGAACTTCCCCGATGCACACCCGTGGTGGCGCGCAGAGGGGAAGTTAAAGGGAGGACGTCTAGGGATGGCCTCCTGGCAGATAGCGTCCACACTGCAGCCGTCTTTTGGCTATAGCGCTGGTGCAAAGTGGTTAATAGTATGTTGGTGTTATGCTAATTATTATGTGGGGTAATGTTAGAGAAAGTGGTGTATTATTTGCATTTTGGGTATTTTTGGTTTGATTTTCTGTTTTTAATGTGTTTTATTTATTCTATGTTGTTTTTTTTAATAGTATGGATGTTTTATTAGCATATTGTTTGAATTTGTTTTATTTGTACTAATTGCTGTTATTGGTAATTGTATTGTGGCATTGTGCTTTGTTTTGTTCATTATTTGCATCTTGTGTCATCTTTGTTGAATGTAGCTGTATTGCAATCATTTCCTTTTGGGATTATTAAAGTATTCTGAATCTGAAGTGGTGAGATCACTCGAGAGCTAAGCCACATTTCATGCTATGGACTCTCTGTCCACTCTCTACTCTAAAAATAGTTAATAAAAAAAAATGAACAGAAAATAAATTATGCTTATTTCTAAGATATCCAGGTATGGCTAGAAAAATTTCTTCCCTTCAATAATGACAGGGGTAATTAACTAAGTACAGGAGAGGAAAACATGTCTCTCCTAAATAGAGAATCCTAATTGCTGCTCTTTGAAACACAGCAAAAGAACAGCTCCTACTTAGGTCTGAAGTTCTCAACTGTGTTACGTTTTGATGTGGAATTTTCAGCACCAAGTTGAGGCACTCACTTAAATGTTCCCAGGTTTCAAATTGTTCCCAACGTTAAAGCACCACCTAAAACTTAACCCTCCTGTCACTTGAACTTAACATTTAACCTCATTCCTAGAAGATTCCGTTTACTCCCTATCCAGCCTTTCTCCAATACTTAAACTATGCCTTAAAAGGTATCTAAACCCAAAATAAAAATGCCCTCTATTGCAAGTTACCAGTCCGTAGTTGTGGTACTTTACTTTTTTCATGCTTCTTTTCTTTTTTTACCTGGCAAGCCTGCCAGTAACACTTTCTGTTCTAGGCTCGTAGGGGTCTTTTTTGGGGAAGTCCGTCCTTAACAGGTAAATGGCTGAACACTTTAGACATTTGAGGATAAGATCTAAATAGACAGTTGGTTGGAGCAAAGGCAGGAGAATTTGGCCTGTGGAGTGAGTGAGGAAGAGTTTCTCATTAAAATTGGCTAGAAAAGGAAACTGTACATTGAGTACCCTCTTGGGAAAGTGATAAAAGATTAGTTGGAGGCGTGATAGACTTCTCTAAAGAGATGAGTTTTCAGAGTTTGCCTAAAGGCAGTCAGAGAAGGAGATAGCTGGACAGATTGAGGTAGAGAGTTCCAGAGGATGGGAGAGGCTCGGGAGACGAGCATAGGAGGAGGAGAAAAGGGAGCTTGAAAGCCGGAGTTCTTGAGAGTAGCGGAAAGGATAGTTTGGGTGAAATTTGGAGACAAGATAGATGAAGAAGCTTGGAACAGAGTTGTGAAAGGTCCATTACACAGAGGGAAGTTATCTGTAGGCAACAGAAGATAGCTGGTAAAGTTATTGTTTGAAATTTCAGTCCAGTGCACAGTCAGTTACAAGGACAGACATTTTCTAACAGTACCAACAGGTATTTTTCTGTATTTGTTAGTTAGCTTGAAACTAATAAAACTAATGCAGCCATCACATCTAAAGTTTTTGGGTTCAGATATACTTTTAACCCTTAAAGGATAGGAAATATTGAGGTAAGGTATCGATTCCTTAAAAAGCTCCATAAACGTCTATGGGGCCCAACTGTTCAGGAGTCGGACTAGAAGCTGGTGAAGGTAAGTATAGGAATATAGTACTAGATAATATTTATTTTATTTTATTATTTTATTTCAGTTACTTATATAGCACCATCAATTTACGCAGCGCTTTGCATATACATTGTACATTCACATCAGTCCCTACCCTCAAGGAGCTTACAATCTAAGGTCCCTAACTCACATTCATACATACTAGGGACAATTTAGACAGGATCCAAGTAACCTACCAGCATGTCTTTGGAGTGTGGGAGGAAACCGGAGTACCCGGAGGAAACTCACGCAGGCTCAGGGAGATAATAAAAAATAAGTGGCCACTGCCCCACCTATAACTGGGCTTTGCAGCAAGGAGCACTGGAAGGGTGATGTATGTTAAATTAAATCAAAGAAATTTCCAAGCTCAACTTACCGACCAGCCTGTGACCAACCAAATAGACCTGTCTAACAATATGTGTTAAAAAGGCCAGTTATAGGTGGAAGCAGTAGCCACTTGTTTGTACTGTGAATATATTGCTCAGGCAACACACTGACACTTTTGCTGCCATAGTGCTGGATGTCCAGTGTACCCCTGTGCCCTTGGGGAGGGGTGGGCTCCCTCCGGGCTCACCTGCCCTCTGCCAGAGGCGGCTCTAGACTTTGTGAGGCCTTAGGCAAAACTTAGGCATGAGGCCCCATTCACTCTACAGTTTGTAGAGGCCAATCTGCTGACAGCCTTAAAGTGGAATTTAACTCTCCTATCCTTTACAGCCAAGGAAGATGCTTCTGTTTGATCTACAGAGACTGTGCACAGGAGATGGTCAGAGACTGTGTGAGTAAGGAGAAGCGGCACAATGATGATCCCACCCAGTAGCGGCTGGTGCTCAAAATTTTTTTTTTTTTAAAGAAAAAAAATAAATAAATTGCAGCCTCACTGTACCATCAAATGCAGCCACCGTGCCCATCAAATGCAGCTGCCACTGTGCCCCATCAAAGGCAGCTGCCACTGTGCCCCATCAAAGGCAGCTGCCACTGTGCCTCATCAAATGCAGCCGCCACTGTGCGGGGTGGCTATTTTGGTGCCCCTGCAAAGTGCTGCCCTAGGCCTGGGCCTTGTCAGCCTAGGCCAAGACACAGCACTGAGACAAGGTACAGACCATGAGACCATGACAGACAGACAGGGTACTGGGGACAGACCGTGAGAGACAGACAGGGTACTGGGGACAGACCGTGAGAGACAGACAGGGTACTGGGGACAGACCGTGAGAGACAGACAGGGTACTGGGGACAGACCGTGAGAGACAGACAGGGTACTGAGGACAGACCGTGAGAGACAGACAGGGTACTGAGGACAGACCGTGAGAGACAGACAGGGTACTGAGGACAGACCGTGAGAGACAGACAGGGTACTGGGGACAGACAGTGAGAGAGACAGGATACTGGGGACAGACAGGGTACTGGGGACAGACCGTGAGAGACAGACAGGGTACTGGGGACAGACCGTGAGAGACAGACAGGGTACTGGGGACAGACCGTGAGAGACAGACAGGGTACTGGGGACAGACCGTGAGAGACAGACAGGGTACTGGGGACAGACCGTGAGAGACAGACAGGGTACTGGGGACAGACCGTGAGAGACAGACAGGGTACTGGGGACAGACCGTGAGAGACAGACAGGGTACTGGGGACAGACCGAGAGACAGACAGGGTACTGGGGACAGACCGTGAGACAGACAGGGTACTGGGGACAGACCGTGAGACAAACAGGGTACTGGGGACAGACCGTGAGACAGACAGGGTACTGGGGATAGAGCGTGAGAGACAGACAGGGTACTGGGACAGACCGTGAGAGACAGACAGGGTACTGAGGACAGACGGAGAGACAGACAGGGTACTGGGGACAGACCGAGAGACAGATAGGGTACTGGGGACAGACCGTGAGAGACAGACAGGGTACTGGGGACAGACCGTGAGAGACAGACAGGGTACTGGGGACAGACCGTGAGAGACAGACAGGGTACTGGGGACAGACCGTGAGAGACAGACAGGGTACTGGGGACAGACCGTGAGAGACAGACAGGGTACTGGGGACAGACCGTGAGAGACAGACAGGGTACTGGCGACAGACCGTGAGAGACAGACAGGGTACTGGGGACAGACCGTGAGAGACAGACAGGGTACTGGGGACAGACCGAGAGACAGACAGGGTACTGGGGACAGACCGTGAGACAAACAGGGTACTGGGGACAGACCATGAGACAGACAGGGTACTGGGGATAGAGCGTGAGAGACAGACAGGGTACTGGGACAGACCGTGAGAGACAGACAGGGTACTGAGGACAGACGGAGAGACAGACAGGGTACTGGGGACAGACCGAGAGACAGATAGGGTACTGGGGACAGACCGTGAGAGACAGACAGGGTACTGGGGACAGACCGTGAGAGACAGACAGGGTACTGGGGACAGACCGTGAGAGACAGACAGGGTACTGGGGACAGACCGTGAGAGACAGACAGGGTACTGGGGACAGACCGTGAGACAGACAGGGTACTGGGGACAGACCGTGAGAGACAGAAAGGGTACTGGGGACAGACAGTGAGAGACAGACAGGGTACTGGGGACAGACAGTGAGAGACAGACAGGGTACTGGGGACAGACAGTGAGAGAGACAGGATACTGGGGACAGACAGGGTACTGGGGACAGACAGTGAGACAGACAGGGTACTGGGGACAGACAGTGAGACAGACAGGGTACTGGGGACAGACAGTGAGACAGAAAGGGTACTGGGGACAGACAGTGAGACAGACAGGGTACTGGGGACAGACAGTGAGACAGACAGGGTACTGGGGACAGACAGTGAGACAGACAGGGT
This sequence comes from Lithobates pipiens, assembly GCF_037356315.1. NCBI lineage: Eukaryota > Metazoa > Chordata > Amphibia > Anura > Ranidae > Lithobates > Lithobates pipiens. The sequence continues at coordinate 98,249,998 of NW_027507764.1, read as the reverse complement.
ACTGGGGACAGACAGTGAGACAGACAGGGTACTGGGGACAGACAGTGAGACAGACAGGGTACTGGGGACAGACAGTGAGACAGATAGGGTACTGGGGACATACAGTGAGACAGACAGGGTACTGGGGACAGACAGTGAGACAGACAGGGTACTGGGGACAGACAGTGAGACAGACAGGGTACTGGGGACAGACAGTGAGACAGACATGGTACTGGGGACAGACAGTGAGACAGACAGGGTACTGGGGACAGACAGTGAGACAGACAGGGTACTGGGGGCAGACAGTGAGACAGACAGGGTACTGGGGGCAGACAGTGAGACAGACAGGGTACTGGGGGCAGACAGTGAGACAGACAGGGTACTGGGGGCAGACAGTGAGACAGACAGGGTACTGGGGGCAGACAGTGAGACAGACAGGGTACTGGGGGCAGACAGTGAGACAGACAGGGTACTGGGGGCAGACAGTGAGACAGACAGGGTACTGGGGGCAGACAGTGAGACAGACAGGGTACTGGGGGCAGACAGTGAGACAGACAGGGTACTGGGGGTAGACAGTGAGACAGACAGGGTACTGGGGGCAGACAGTGAGACAGACAGGCTACTGGGGGTAGACAGTGAGACAGACAGGGTACTGGGGGTAGACAGTGAGACAGACAGGGTACTGGGGGTAGACAGTGAGACAGACAGGGTACTGGGGGTAGACAGTGAGACAGACAGGGTACTGGGGGCAGACAGTGAGACAGACAGGGTACTGGGGGCAGACAGTGAGACAGACAGGGTACTGGGGGCAGACAGTGAGACAGACAGGGTACTGGGGACAGACAGTGAGACAGACAGGGTACTGGGGGCAGACAGTGAGACAGACAGGGTACTGGGGGCAGACAGTGAGACAGACAGGGTACTGGGGGCAGACAGTGAGACAGACAGGGTACTGGGGGCAGACAGTGAGACAGACAGGGTACTGGGGACAGACAGTGAGACAGACAGGGTACTGGGGACAGACAGTGAGACAGACAGGGTACTGGGGGCAGACAGTGAGACAGACAGGGTACTGGGGGCAGACAGTGAGACAGACAGGGTACTGGGGGCAGACAGTGAGACAGACAGGGTACTGGGGGCAGACAGTGAGACAGACAGGGTACTGGGGGCAGACAGTGAGACAGACAGGGTACTGGGGGCAGACAGTGAGACAGACAGGGTACTGGGGGCAGACAGTGAGACAGACAGGGTACTGGGGGCAGACAGTGAGACAGACAGGGTACTGGGGGCAGACAGTGAGACAGACAGGGTACTGGGGGCAGACAGTGAGACAGACAGGGTACTGGGGGTAGACAGTGAGACAGACAGGGTACTGGGGGCAGACAGTGAGACAGACAGGGTACTGGGGGTAGACAGTGAGACAGACAGGGTACTGGGGGCAGACAGTGAGACAGACAGGCTACTGGGGGTAGACAGTGAGACAGACAGGGTACTGGGGGCAGACAGTGAGACAGACAGGGTACTGGGGGTAGACAGTGAGACAGACAGGGTACTAGGGGTAGACAGTGAGACAGACAGGGTACTAGGGGTAGACAGTGAGACAGACAGGGTACTGGGGGCAGACAGTGAGACAGACAGGGTACTGGGGGTAGACAGTGAGACAGACAGGGTACTGGGGGTAGACAGTGAGACAGACAGGGTACTGGGGGTAGACAGTGAGACAGACAGGGTACTGGGGGTAGACAGTGAGACAGACAGGGTACTGGGGGTAGACAGTGAGACAGACAGGGTACTGGGGGTAGACAGTGAGACAGACAGGGTACTAGGGGTAGACAGTGAGACAGACAGGGTACTGGGGGTAGACAGTGAGACAGACAGGGTACTGGGGGTAGACAGTGAGACAGACAGGGTACTAGGGGTAGACTGTGAGACAGAGACAGACCATGAGACTGTGACAGTCAGGGTACTGGCCATGAGACCATAGCAAGACCGGGTAATGTATTATGTACAGACAGCTGACAGCATGATGATGCATGTACTGTACCTGCTCCTCAGTCTTCTACACTACTAAAGGCAGCATAAGAACGAAGCCGGCGACAGGTGATGTTGTCTTTGCGCTCCCTGGCCTCATGCAGTGCAATCTGGGAGTTGTAGTCTCTGCACAGCACGGGCACCAGAGGCCCAAGTCTGTTGTCTGTGCTGTGTAGAACTACAACTCCCGCCATGCACTGGGGCCGCCGACTGGGAAAAGGCTAGGACAGCGCCGCAGCGGTGGAGCTGTGTTTTGGATGCAGCCTGACTGAGCCGAGATGATTGATGTCATCTAACTCGTCCGCGGCGGCGGCGGTAGAGGCTCATCAGCTCAGACAGGCGGCGCGGCGTCTATGTGTAGCACCCGCCCGCTCGCCCACCCGGCAACACACACTGAGCGTTCCACTCCCGAGTCCGCACACTGTTTCCTGTCAGGCAAATTAGGCGCCCGCGGCCCGCGAGGCCCTTCTGAGGGCGAGGCCTAAGGCAATCGCCTAATTTGCCTAATTAAAGAGCCGCCTCTGCCCTCTGCCTATCCATTAAAATGCATGTGCTTCCACTGTGGAGACTCTCAGAAAGTAGAGTTAGGGACTACAAAAAATGGGGTGCCTTGATGGGGTCTGTAGCTTACGCATGTATTTACAAATGTGTGAAGAACCAAATCCCTGTTTTTAATGCATATTGTTGGACAGGCCAATTTGGTTGGTTGCAGGCTGGTTGGTAATTTGAGCTTGGAAATTTCTTTGGTTTTGTTTGAAATAGTACTAGATAAGTATAGTAATTTAGGGGGGGGGGGGGCTAGACCTACTTAAGGGGTATCAGAGCAAGTGGGTAAGGATTTATTTAGTTTTCCTATCCTTTAATCTGACCCCAACACCCTAATTTTATTTTTAACACCAAACCACAAAGTGACCTCTTAACCCTAATGTCCCATACACACGATCGGACTTTACGACAACAAAACCATGGATTTTTTGTTCACAGGGTGTTGGCTCCAACTTGTCTTGCATAAACATGATCACACAAATGTTGGCCAACAATTACGAACATAGTGATGTACAAGACGTACACCGGCTGATAAAAAGGAAATTCAATAGCCAGTGTGCCACCTTTTGTGTTTATCTTGTGTTGAAGTTTGGTGAGAGACAATTCGAGCTTTTCAGCCTTGTGCTTTTCAGTTTGTTCCTGCTTTTCAGTTTGTGCTTGTCAGTTCTTCAGAGCATGCTTGTCAGTTCTTTCCTGTCTTTCAGTGAGTTCTATTTATAGTTTGCTTCTGATTTTCAGTGCGTTCTTGTCTGGTTGTTTCTGATCTTCAGCTCGTTCGTCTCAGGTCTTTTCTGATTTTCAGTGTGTTCTGTCAGTTTGTTCTGAGCAGCCATTCATTTATTAGCCATGTTGCAGTTACGTACTCATCGTAGAGTTTGTGCTGTTGTTGGGCTTGGTGTTGGAGTTATTGCTTTGACTCAAGTCCATGAACAGGGGGAGATGGAGTTCTTGGACCAAAAATTGGTTGCTTAATCTTGATCAATTCTATCATATGCCTTTGTTGCGGGAGCTCCAGGAGAATAATCCTGATGATTTCAGGAATTATCTCCCGATGATGAACCCTGTCTTTCACCATCTCTTGGCTTTGCTGACCCCTTATATTACGAAGCAGGTAGGGATGAGCCGAACACCCCCCGGTTCGGTCCGCACCAGAACTTTCGAACGGACCCCAAATTCGAACGAACGTTAGAACCCCATTGAAGTCTATGGGACTCGAACGTTCGAAATGAAAAGTGCTAATTTTAACGGCTAATATGCAAGATACTGTCCTAAAAAGGGTTTGGGGACCTGACTCCTGCCCCAGGGGACATGGGTCAATGCAAAAAAAAGTTTTAAAAACGGCCGTTTTGGCGGGAGCACTGATTTTAATGACGATTAAAGTGAAAAAAAAAGTGAAATATTCCTTTAAATATCGTGCCTGGGGGTGTCTGTAGTATGCCTGTGAAGTGCCACGTCTTTTCCGTGTTTAGAACAGTCCCTGCACAAAATGACATTAAACGGAAATAACACCATTTAAAACTGCTTGCGGTTTTAATGTTATATCTGGTTCCTGCAATATGGTTGAAAATCATTGAGAAAAATGGCATGGGTAGCCCTCCCTGCCCATTACCAGCCTATTTGGGTCTTGTACGCATATTAAGGGGAACCCTGTACCCATATTAAAAAAAGGAAATGCGTGTGGCCCCCAGGCCCTATATACTCAGAACAGCAGTATACAGGCGGTGCAAACAAGACAGGGACTGTGTAGGTTTGTTGTGTTAAGTTGAATCTGTTTGTAATTTTCAACTGGTACATTTTTAAAGTGTAGCTCCAGTCCAAAAAACAATTTTTAAGCTTTTTGGAAAACATAGGGAAGGGTTATCACCCCTGTATAATTTGTTTTGTCGTCCATCTTTTTTCATCTCACTTGCTGTTGTCTCCTTCCGTTTGCAAGTAGGAGATGTTTGTAAGTTGGATGTTTGAAAGTAGGGGCCTGCCCTATATGCTCTGCAGAAATGGCGGAACAAGGTGTTGGTTTTGCCACAACATTGTAAGCCCTGAAAGTGACTCTTGGTGGGCGCTGGAGCGCCCTGCTGTGAACGATTATATCAAGAATTGTAATTACATGCCATTGTTGAACAGTGGTAGAAAAATTGACCTTTGGTGGTTGTGGTCCTCACCGTTACTCTGGGTGGGCACAGGAAGGGGCCCTCCTGTGAAATATTATATCAAGAATTGTAATTACATGTCCCTGTTAAACAGGGGCAGAAAAATTTGGCCTTAGGCACTGCTGCTGGTGCCACCACACTGCAACCTCTTCCATATACTCTAGTTTTATTGCAGGAATTAGCCCTGCTGCAAAGCATTGCATCAAAAATTGTACTTAAACGCCCCTGTTAAACAGGGGCAGAAAAATTGGGCCTTAGGCACTGGTGCTGGTGCCACCAAACTGCAACCTCTGCCATATAATTACAAATGACATTTGTTCTGCCTATGAAGCAATAAAATATTAATTTAAGTGGGAGTTTAATGTAGTGGTACTGGAGAAAAGAAAGAAGAATGCAATAGGAAAATAATTAGAATGCATAATTTGCTGGATCCATTGGGCTCCCAAAATGTTTTCTCTACCTCTTCATTATTTGACTTAAATACCCACTATCTTTTTCTATTAGGCCTTTTCCCCCTTACTGTGTGAAGCCAGATATACCCACGTAAATCCCCAAACTAGATCCCACATCCCCACTGTTAGGAGTACCACCGACCCAGGGGACCACCAGTCTCCTCCAATCCTCTCTGCTGACGTCCACCTTTTTTTTACCATAGCCCATCCAATAGGAAGTGGCTACAACAGGCAGGGGTGTGGATTTTATCTCTGAGAGGGGCTTTAAATGAAAAGTATAACATACAGTGGCAGTGCGTCCGTAAAGGGCGCAGAAGCGGTGCCCCCTCTCTTCTGTCACCGCTCTATCACCATAGATAGATTCATGCCTTGCATGAATCTATTTATAGTCCCCGCTGACACCCCCTATTCAGGTGTCTGGCCCCTTTTCTGGCGCTGGGCACCTGAATTATAGTGATGGTTTTTTTTTTTGGAAGCACCTGATTAGAGCCGTAGACTCTAATAGGCACCCAAAAAGGTGAACAGTGGGTGCAATGCTGTGCGTTTGCTGCTCACTCAATTGTTTGTTAGCAAAGCGAAGGAATTCACTTTGCTAACACTGAACCACCTCTCAGCCAATCAGGTGCTCGGGTCTGTTATCTGTCACCTGATTGGCTGAAACATCAGACGCTGTGATTGGACGCCTGATAGAGAGGACGGAAGAAGACATCAAGGAGCACGCAGGACACCGCCACTGACCCGCTGCGAGACAGGCAAGTGCTGGGGTGATACACACTGCCAGCATTTGATGGGGCACAGTTGCAGCGGCAAATGATGGGCACACTGGCAGCATTTGATGGGGCACATGAGCGACAATTGATGGGTACACTGGCAGAAATTGATGGGCATACTGGCAGCAATTGATAGGTATGGTAGTTGGCACAATGGCTGCTCTTGATGGGCGCAGTAGCTGCCTTTGATGGGCACAGTGGCTGCGTTTCATGGGCATAATGGCAGCATTTGATGGGCACAGTGGCTTGCGTTTGATGGCACAGTGGCGGCGTTTGATGGGCACAGTGGTTGCATTTGATGGGCACAGTGGCTGCGCTTGATGAGCACAGTGGCTGCGTTTGATAGACACAGTGGTTGCATTTGATGGGCACGGTGGTGGCAATTGATGGGCACAGTGGCTGTGGTTGATGGGCACAGTGGTTGCATTTGATGGGCACAGTGGCTGAACTTGCTGGGCACAGGGGCTACGCTTGATGGGCACAGTGGCTGCGTTTGATAGACACAGTGGTTGGGCTTGATGGGCACAGTGGCTTAGTTTGATGACACAATGGCCGCAATTGATTTTCTTTTTTCAGTTTGTTTGCGCCTCCCCAAAAATTTTGAGCACCAGCCGCTAGTGGCACCAGTAGCTGTGTTTAATGAGCACAGTACTTGCGTTTGATGGACACAGTGGCTGCGCTTGATAGGCACAGTGGCTGCGCTCGATGGGCGCAGTGGTTGCGCATAAAGATCAAGTAGGCTTTGTCCATTTAAGGGGTACATGAGACAGCATTTGCAGAGCGATCCAATTGATTGATATTGCAAAATCCTACTCTAACTCAGCACGCACTATCTCCTAACACTACTGACTGCAAGCTCTATTATAAAAGATAGATCACTAGCTATATAGGTGAGGTGAATATAGCGGTGTATACTGCGGTCAGGGCACACAGACAATAACCACTACACAACAGCAAGATAGAAAATCGGCCGAAAACGATCGGTGTGTACTGTGTTGAAGGTACACAGAACACCCACTGCTTCAGATGCCAACACACTACACGAGGCCGCCGCGATGGCGGCCTTATATAGTGTGGGGCGTGCACTACACAGCCTGAGCTATGATTGGCCACAGGCATCCTGCCTGTGGCCAATCATGGCTCTCCTCGCTGCTGGCGCTGCGATTGGCCAAGCATGCGGGGTCACAGTGCATGCTTGGCCAATCATGAGCCAGCAATGCACTGCGCCATCGCACACGAATTTGACGCGAACGGACCAAAATGTTCGGATTTCGCCGAACGGACGAACAGCCAATGTTCGAGTCGAACTTACGTTCGACTTAAACACAAAGCTCATCCCTAGAAGCAGGACACCTGCAGGCGGCAAGCCATCACTCCCAAGCAAAGGCTCATCGCCAGACTCGCCACCTTGCGGTACTTGGCGACGGGGAGAAGTCTCCAGGACCTGGAGTTCTCGACTGGGATTTTCCCCCAGGCTCTGGGAATCATTATTCCAGAGACCTGTTCTGCTATCATTCAGGTCCTGCAAAAGTACTATATTAAGGTAAGTTGTATCCTTTAACATCAAATTCTATGTATTTAATGTTTGCTAATGTATTGTATTTATTTCATAATTCCATAATACCATGCTTGTAATATTCTGTGAATGTCCTCTTTGTCCTCATGCATGTTGTAAGCTTTTAATGCTTCTTTTTTGTCCTTCATGCATATTTGCCTTCACTAATCTCCCCAGCATGCTATCCTGGGAACATACACACCTAGCCTAGTCACTTAACAATGTATTTTGTCAGCTCCATTGTAGTGCTTACCCTAAACACCCCCTAAAATGTGTCCAAATGTTATTGTTGTCCTTAAATGTAGGCAGACTGCAAGAGGCTTTTTTTTAGGGGCCAAACTCATTTGGAACCGTTCCCCATGAGGACCCTGACCCCTGAGCAGAGGGTTTTTAATTACCGGCTGGATTGTGCCAGAAGAGTGGTCGAGAATGCCTTTGGCTTCACCAAATCCAAACCCTATATACAATGGGAGAGAGACCTAGGTAAATCTTTTACATCACATCAATGATCCACAGCGTACAAGACCACACAAAAAGGCTCCAGTTGTTCCACATTATGGGAACGTACAGCTAAAATAACACTCAGGTGGTACTTAACGCAAGAAAAATTCTCCACTTTCTACCCTCAACTATCCAATAGATGCTGGAGACAATGCGGACAAAAACGTGACTTATTGCACTTCCTATGGGGTTGTCCCAAACTATCATAATTTTGGGCAGCGATATTTACTGTACTTTTCGAAATCACCCACCAACACATCTCTCCAATCCCAGAACTAGTAATCCTTTCAATGGGTCTGGAAAATTTTCTATCTAAACTACGTCATTGTGTTACCCACATACTATTAGCAGCAAGACTGACACTTACAAGGAACTGGAAAAACCCTCTACCCCCTTCAATGATAGAAGTGATAGACTTAACTAACCTGCATTGTTCATACGAACTGATGATGGCGTCCTGCTCGGGACAATTGAAATGCTCCCTTCTCTAATCACCAACGGAGCCGATGTGAGTGCCTGTTAATCGTGATCACCGCCGGGCTCCCGCGATCACTCAGGGAACACGGAGGACTGGGATCTGTGTGTGTGTGTGTGTGTGTGTGTGTGTGTGTGTGTGTGTGTGTGTGTGTGTGTGTGTGTGTGTGTGTAAACACACAGTTTCCGGTTCTCTGAGGGGAGAAATGACTGATCGTCTGTTCATACAGAGTATAAACAGCAATCTGTGATTTCTCCTCACAGTCCCCTCTCCCCTTCAGTTAGAACACACACTAGGGATCACAATTAACCTCTTGATCGCCCCCTAGTGTTAACTCCTTCCCTGCAAGTGACATTTTTACAGTAATCAATGCATTTTATAGCACTGATCGCTGTATAAATGCCAATGGACCCAAAAGTATCTGACGTGTCCACCATAATGTTACAGTCTCGATAAAAATCGCAGATCGCCGCCATTACTAAAAAAAAATAATAATAATAAAAATGCTATAATACTATCTCCTATTTTGTAGACGGTATAACTTTTGCGCAAACCAATCAATATACGCATATTGCAATTTTCTTTACCAAAAATAGGTAGAAGAATACATATCAGCCTAAACTGAGGAAAATATATTTTTTTAATATATTTTTTGGGGGATATTTATTATAGCAAAAAAAAAAATATTGCGTTTTTTTCAAAATTGTCCCCTTTTTTTTTGCTTATAACGCAAAAAAATAAAAACTGCAGAGGTGATCAAATACCACCAAAAGAAAGATCTATTTGTGGGAAAAAAGAACCTCAATTTTCTTAGGGTGCAACGTCGCATGACCGCGCAATTGTCAGTTAAAGCCACGCAGTGCAGAATCACAAAAAGTGCTCTGGTCAGGAAGGGGGTACAATCTTCCGGGGCTGAATCGGTTAATCATTACCCCCCTGTGAATTGATTTTAGTAAGTGTTCCCTGAGACCTGAAAAATATTTTTAGGGTTCCTCAGGGTAAAAAGGTTAAGAAAGCCTGGCCTATATCTAAAGCCAACACTTTTTTTTTTGCAGAGTAGCGCATTTTTATTTTATTTGTGGGTGGGCTCAACCATGCTCCTGCAGTTGGACCAAACTCCTAAAGTGATACTAAAGTCTTCTTTTTTTCTTAAACCTCCAGCTTACTGGGCACTTAAACCCCCCCCCGCCCAGACCAATTTTAAGCTTTCAGCGCTGTCACACTTTGAATGGAAATTGTGCAGTCATGCTACACTCTACTCAAATTACATTTTTATAATTTTTTCACATAAATAGAGCTTTCTTTTGGTGGTATTTAATTAACCACTTTATTTTTTTATTTTTTGATAAACAAACAAAACATTTTTTTTGAAAAAAAATAAAATAAAACATTTTTCATAGTTTGTTATAAAATTTTGCAAACAGGTAATTTTTCTCCTTCATTGATATTCGCTGATGAGGCTGCACTGATGGGCATTGATGGGTACTGATGGGCACTAATGGGTACTGATGGGCTGCACTGATGGGCACAGATAAGGCGACACTGATAGGCAGGCATAGCTAGAGCAACACTGATAGGCACTGATAAGACGGCACTGATAAGACGGCACTGATGGGTGACAGAGATAGAAGTCACTGATGGGCACCAATAGGCGGCACTGATGGCACTGGTAGGTGGCACGGATGAGCACTGGTAGGTGGCACTGGTATTGATAGGCAGCACTGGTGATGATGCACTGATGGTGATTTATAGGTGGCACTATGGGCACTGATAGGTGACACTGTGGGCACTGATGGGTGGTACTGTGGGCACAGGTAGATGGCACTGGTGGGCACACAAACCTCTGAAGAGGCTCTCCATCAGGACTGATGTCCTTCTCACAGCCGCCGGTGATTGGTTTTATTTTTTTCTCCTCACGCTACCAGCATGAGGAGAAAAAAATAGCCGATTACCGGCTCTGTTTACATCACATGATCAGCTGTCATTGGCTGACAGCTGATCACATGGTAAGGGGTAGGGATCGATCCCTTACTCCAATCTGTGATCAGCTGAGTCTCATAGACTCGCTGATCACAGAACACGCCACTCGTGCCCCTGCAGGGGGCGCGCAGGCTGCTCGAGCATGGGAGGACATCCATGGACACTCTCCTGGCAAATTAAGTCCACGCTGTAGCCATCTTTTGTCTATAGCACGGGCGGAAAGAGGATAAAAATAATAAACATGGTATACTTACCTGCTCTGTGCTCTTTTGCACAGAGCAGCCCAGATCCTCCTCTTCTCTGGCCCCTCTTTGGTACCCCTGGGCCCTCCCTCCTGTCAAATGCCCCCACAGCAACCAGCTTGCTATGGGGGCACCCAAGCCGAGCCATAGCTCCCTGTGTCCATTCAGACATGGAGCCCAGCCTTGCTCCCTCTATCTCCTCATTGACACACTGACTTTGATTGACAGCAGGGGGAGCCAATGGTGCTTCGCTGTTGTCTCAGCAAAGGTGGAGGGGAGCCATGGGCAGCGAAGACACTGCTGCAAAATCACTGGATCTAGATGGGGCTCAGGTAAGTATTAGTGAGGCTGCTGCACACAGAAGGCTTTTAATCTTAATGCATTGAATGCATTAAGATAAACATTTTCTGACTTTGCAACCACTTTAACCTCCCTGGCGGTATTCCCAAGCGTGACTCTGGGTTGATTTTCTATGCCAGGAGCGGTAACCCGGAGTCACGCTCGTGGTAACATTGCAGAGCTGCCAACGTTGCCTCTTACCTTCTCCTGGTGATCCAGCGTTGTCCTCCGCTGTCATCATGGCATCTGACTTCCTGGTTCTGTTCCCTGCGAGCAGCAGCGGTGCATGGGAGCGGAACTGGGTGGGAAATTTAAAAAGTGAAACACACATAAACACACATAAAAAGAGGTGATACACTGTATCATCTCAGATCTGACACTTGATCAATGTACAGTGTCCCTTACCTCCATTTTACTGTAATTTGTGGCCATAAAATATTTCTAACATGGCATCAAAAAAGTGGCACTTCGCTACAAAAGCACTTTTGGACCAGTTGAGTGACAGCGACAGCGACACAGTGTTGCTCGCAGAACTGAGCAATAGTGAGTCGTGGGGAGATTTGTCGTCTGACACTGACACTGATCTGGCAAGTGACAACGGTGATGATCCTGCACCTGACCTCAGCGATGTGCACACTTGGTTCCCTACTGACTGCGATACGGACCAGGTTGCTCCCCTAAGATTCCCCTTCACTGGATCCCCTGGGATGAAGGTAGATGTTGCGTGTGACAACCCTCCGGCATACCTGCAATTATTCCTCACTGAGGAGGTAATTGAAAAAATTGTCACAGAGACAAATCGCTACCAAGAGTAGCAATCCGCTATGCTGCATGCCAGGTTTTCCAGAAGCAGAAAGTGGGAACTGGTGACCAAAGAGGACATCTGGCAGTTTCTGGGACTCATTCATCTGGGAGTGGTGGGGAAACTGCTCCAGAAATGGTACTGGACCACCAATAAGTTACTGGCCACTCTGTTTTTTGGTACCGTGATGTAAGAAAACTGGTTTTCCCTCATTGTGAAGTATTTCCACTTCACGAACAATGAAGAGTTTGATGAGGCCACGCATCCTGCACCCAAACTAGAAGAATCTGGGAGGTATGCCAAATTATTGTGACCAATTTACAGCAGACCTATGTGCCAGAAAGGGACGTCAGCATGGATGAAAGTTTGATGGCCTACAAGGGACACCTAAGCTGGATACAGTTTATTGCATCCAAAAGAGCGCAGTTTGGCATCCAATCCTACATGCTCTGTGAGTCATCCACTGGGTATATCTAGAATTCGGTCAGATTCAAAGGCACAAAGTTCAACCCCATGTACAGCGGCTATGGGGTGGCCACATCATCTGTCCTTACACTGCTGGAGCCATTGATGAACCAGGGATATTGTGTGACCATGGACAATTTCTACACGTCTCCGGAACTGTTTGAGGTTTTGCTACAAAACAAGACTGATGCGTATGGTACTGTTAGGCCTAACCGACGTGACATGCCATCTATGTTTGCCAAGAAAAAACTAAAAACTGGAGAAATGGCTGCCTGGCAGAAGGGTAAGATGATGGTAATGCGATGGAGAGACAAGAAGGGTGTGTGTCTCATGAGTACTGTGCACAATACCTCCACTGCCATGGTCCACACAAAAGGTGGGAAAGATGTGCTGAAGCCGCAAGTCGTGATAGACTATAATAACACTATGGGAGGTGTCGACAGAGCCGATCAGGCAATGATGTTTTATCCGGCTATGTGCAAACAGCAAAAAAAAATATTATAAAAAGATTTTCAGGCATCTTCTGGAACAATGCCTTTGGAAAGCATATATTCTGTACAGAGCAAAGAGTGACAAGCCTCTTGTTCATTCTGATTTTATCTGGAAGGTGGCTGAGCAGATTTTTGTCAAACACCAGACGCCATCAGTAGCTGTGAACAGACCTGGACGGCGTGCTGTTAACATTGCCAACCCAGAATGCCTAACTGGTCGTCACTTTATGGACTACATACCGCCAACCGCAAAAAAAGGCAGCATCTACCAGGATGCTGTTCAAAGAGAGATGTCAATGGAAAGAAAGTCCGAAAAGAAAGCAGGTCCCATTGTCCAGATTGTGACGTCAGACTGTGTGCTGTACCTTGTTTCAAAATGTATCACACTCAGGATGTTTATTGAATTTTCTTTGACAAATTTCATTATTTGTTATTACATTATTGCATATTTATTAGATTATAATTCATTATTTTGTGTTTCAAACTTTATCACATCTGAGATGTCTACTAGAGCCTTGATTGGTCAGGTTTAAGTAAGTAATTACTAAGAATTGCAGGCCTATAATACATAACACCAAATTTCCATGCAAAAAATTGTACCGCGTTTGGTACAAAATTTCTGACATAATCATACCGCGAGGGAGGTTAATGGAATAAAGGGAATTTTGATGCAAGACTCTGGAGGAGAGTGTGTACTGTGGGAGGACCCAAGCAGGTGGAGCCAAAGAACAGATGGACCCAAAAAGTGCACCAGAGGCAGTGAAGATGAATTTACAACTAGCTGGACAACTGACCACAATCCAGATTACTGAGCACGACACAGACAACTGTTCAGTGTGCAGAGTAGTAAATTCCTGATAATGGTGCTGCAGTTCCCTGCCAGCTTTTCGGCTTTTGGAAAAAGAGAAGGATTAAGAAATTCATGAAAAACTGAAATGATAAAGGTCTGTGTACACATACCCTTATAGTTTAAAGACTAGCATGCAGCTTACCTTACATTGCACTTCTGGTGTGTGGCAATTTAAACAGCCAACATGCTTCTTGTTAGTGCTCCCAAGATTGTCTGTCAGCTGAGATAGTGTAATCATATGCAGTTGACAGATACCTAATGGATGTGTTAGAACTTTCATGTTGTCCCTGGGGTTATGTTTACTGAGTTGATTCCTCTACCACATGACATCCCGATCAATGCAACCTTTTAAAATTGTGCTGTTGATTAAGGTTTCATCTGAATTCATAATGCTCCTTAAAATGCTGCAGGAGCTAATAAGAATGTGTTGTGGTCTGGTGATAAATAATGCATTTGTTTTCTTCAAGTCATTTACACTAATGGAAAATATGTTTATTTTGCAAAACAAATTTATCCCAGACATACTAACAGTGTGATGGACATCTGTGAATTATTTAGATATTAATTATAATGCAAGAGATGAAAGCCAGAATTGTAAGTGAATATTACACAGGCCTATGTTACATGACAGTAATTTGTTACATAACATAGGTTGTGTGTATGTTATATTAAAAAAAAAAAACATATTGATATTAAATTTACCACAGAAATTTGGTCTATACTGTATATTTTGCCAAGTTTTTGTTCACCAGTAGGAATGAGCCGAACACCCCCCTGTTCGGTTTGCATCCAGAACATACGAACAGGCAAAAAATTTGTTTGAACACGTGAACACCATTAAAGTCTATGGGACACGAACATGAATAATCAAAAGTGCTCATTTTAAAGGCTTATATGCATGGTATTGTCATAAAAAGTGTTTAGGGACCTGGGTCCTGCCCCAGGGGACATGTATCAATGCAAAAAAAAGGTTTTATAAACGTCTGTTTTTTCAGGAGCAGTGATTTTAATAATGCTTAAAAGTGTAATGAAATGTGTAGGGAATAAAAAATAGGTATTTTCACGGTGCTTAACCCCCCTGACGGTATTCCCGAGTCTGGCTCGGGGTGGAATTTTTTTTTATTTATTTATTTTTTTTTTTTGAATAAATTTTTATTGAAAAATGTTAGAACAGTACATAAAGTCATCATCAGCAGATACAAGTGTTTTCTTTTTTATGTAAAGTACAGTGTACAAAGTAGACTATAACACAAGACGAGACTCTCATCATCTGAAAGGCGTGTTCAAGAAAAGAAAGGAAGAACAAAAGACTTAAAAACTTAAACGAGAGCGGACACTAATCCACTCCCTAACAGGATTAGACAGACATGAGGAGACTATAACTGGATGGATCTAATAGCCTGGAGACTCTAATATTAACCTCATGGAACTAACCAAATATGTCAAAAACAGAAGAGAGGATGGGAAAAAGGGGGGGGGAGGAAAAAGTAGAGGGGGGGGGAAGTGGGCTTAGGTCCAATACTCCATTGAAGGGAGACATCCAGTAGTGGAGTAGTTCATGTTTGGCGAGGATCTTTGTACACAAATGAGTGTTTATCGAGGAGCGTACGGTCGTGTGGAGAGAGCTGCATCAAAATAAAAAGGTCCCATCTGTCGTGAAAGCGTTTGGAGGCTTTCTGGTGGTCCAGGTTGGCATTAATTTTGTCCCGAAAAAGGAGTTGTAAGAGATCCCTTTCGACCTGTGAAATGGAGGGCGTGGATGCGGAGGTCCAGTTGGCCAGTATGGCCCTTCTGGCTACTAGGAGGCAGATCAATGACCAGTCCTTTCCCGGTGGGCTGGGGGTGGTTGACCAGGGGAGTAGTGTGTAGTCCCAATGCCCAAAGATGAGGAGGAGCGGGTTCTTGGGGAGTTTCAACAGCGCAATCCTGAAGATATAAGCCAGAACTTGATCCCAAAAAGTAGCAATATAGTTACAAGTCCAGAACCGGTGTACGAGAGAAGGTTTGGGTTGCTGGCACATTGGGCACAGTGAAGGGGAGTAGTGATGGCCGAACGGTTCGCCCGGCGGTCGTTTCGCGGCGAATTTCCGACTTTCGCCGTCCGCGGGTTCGAACGCCTTTTTCCGTCGTTCGCCCCGGCGGACTTACGTGTTTAATGTATACAAGAACTTTAACCTTTCGTGACACGTTTATCATGTGTTACAGGACAACCAATTGAGACATGACAGCTCATGGACACTTGGACATTCCCCCTAACCTATAAATACACCCGATCCGGTGGCCATTTTACATTCTTTCTTCTGTCACTGTAGGGAAAGGATCCTGTGTGGAGTAGGGACAGAGAAAACGCTAGCTATTTGGTACACAAAAGTTCTTTTCAGGACTGGTATAGGTGTTAGGTCAGCAGCCTGAGTTTCTTTTGTCAGTTTAGATAAAGGGACAGAGCGCTGTATGCTGCTATTTTAGGGACAGCTCAGCCAGATTAGTCTTTCTTCATCATCATCATCATCATCATCATTAGCTGTTACTATCAGGTCCACAAAAGAGCTGTTCCAGCTAATCGTTCCAGCCTACTCTTTTTTGCCAATTTGTATAGGGACAGGCAGGAAGCAGTGTGTCAGGCAGTGAGGATAATTTTAAAGACTTGCTGTTACTATTAGTTCCACAAAGGTTCTTTTCAGGACTGGTATCAGTGGTACGGTAATAGGCTTGTACACGTATAATATTCTTTCTTCCAAATATAGAAAGAATATTATACTTGACTGCTGCCCTTCTGCTGCAGTCTGCTAATCATTCACAACTCACTTGTTCCACAAAGCTCTTTATCAGGACTGGTAACTTGGTCTGTCTAGGGTGCTACGGTACATAGGCTTGGGTGCGGTACAGTCTGCTGTTCTGTAAGGACCGCTATCGGTCCACAATACATAGGGTTGCCGTGCACTACTGCTGACCGCTGCCCTATACTGCAGCAGTCCTTCATTGGTATAGGGACTGACGTACAGTCTGCTAATCACTAACACACAACCTGCTTGGTCCACAAAAGTTCTTATAAGGACTGGTAACTTGGTATAGGGTGCTACGGTACATAGGCCTGAGTGCGTTACAGTCTGCTGTTCTGTAAGGACCGCTATCGGTCCACAATACATAGGGTTGCCGTGCACTACTGCTGACCGCTGCCCTATACTGCAGCAGTCCTTCAGCGGTATAGGGACTGACGCACAGTCTGCTAAACACTAACACACAACCTGCTTGGTCCACAAAAGTTTTTATAAGGACTGGTAACTTGGTATAGGGTGCTACGGTACATAGGCCTGAGTGCAGTACAGTCTGCTGTTCTGTAAGGACCGCTATCGGTCCACAATACATAGGGTTGCCGTGCACTACTGCTGACCGCTGCCCTATACTGCAGCAGTCCTTCATTGGTATAGGGACTGACGTACAGTCTGCTAATCACTAACACACAACCTGCTTGGTCCACAAAAGTTCTTATAAGGACTGGTAACTTGGTATAGGGTGCTACGGTACATAGGCCTGAGTGCGTTACAGTCTGCTGTTCTGTAAGGACCGCTATCGGTCCACAATACATAGGGTTGCCGTGCACTACTGCTGACCGCTGCCCTATACTGCAGCAGTCCTTCATTGGTATAGGGACTGACGTACAGTCTGCTAATCACTAACACACAACCTGCTTGTTCCACAAAAGTTCTTATAAGGACTGGTAACTTGGTATAGGGTGCTACGGTACATAGGCCTGAGTGCGTTACAGTCTGCTGTTCTGTAAGGACCGCTATCGGTCCACAATACATAGGGTTGCCGTGCACTACTGCTGACCGCTGCCCTATACTGCAGCAGTCCTTCATTGGTATAGGGACTGACGTACAGTCTGCTAATCACTAACACACAACCTGCTTGGTCCACAAAAGTTCTTATAAGGACTGGTAACTTGGTATAGGGTGCTACGGTACATAGGCCTGAGTGCGTTACAGTCTGCTGTTCTGTAAGGACCGCTATCGGTCCACAATACATAGGGTTGCCGTGCACTACTGCTGACCGCTGCCCTATACTGCAGCAGTCCTTCAGCGGTATAGGGACTGACGCACAGTCTGCTAAACACTAACACACAACCTGCTTGGTCCACAAAAGTTTTTATAAGGACTGGTAACTTGGTATAGGGTGCTACGGTACATAGGCCTGAGTGCGTTACAGTCTGCTGTTCTGTAAGGACCGCTATCGGTCCACAATACATAGGGTTGCCGTGCACTACTGCTGACCGCTGCCCTATACTGCAGCAGTCCTTCATTGGTATAGGGACTGACGTACAGTCTGCTAATCACTAACACACAACCTGCTTGGTCCACAAAAGTTCTTATAAGGACTGGTAACTTGGTATAGGGTGCTACGGTACATAGGCCTGAGTGCAGTACAGTCTGCTGTTCTGTAAGGACCGCTATCGGTCCACAATACATAGGGTTGCCGTGCACTACTGCTGACCGCTGCCCTATACTGCAGCAGTCCTTCAGCGGTATAGGGACTGACGCACAGTCTGCTAAACACTAACACACAACCTGCTTGGTCCACAAAAGTTTTTATAAGGACTGGTAACTTGGTATAGGGTGCTACGGTACATAGGCCTGAGTGCAGTACAGTCTGCTGTTCTGTAAGGACCGCTATCGGTCCACAATACATAGGGTTGCCGTGCACTACTGCTGACCGCTGCCCTATACTGCAGCAGTCCTTCATTGGTATAGGGACTGACGTACAGTCTGCTAATCACTAACACACAACCTGCTTGTTCCACAAAAGTTCTTATAAGGACTGGTAACTTGGTATAGGGTGCTACGGTACATAGGCTTGAGTGCGGTACAGTCTGCTGTTCTGTAAGGACCGCTATCGGTCCACAATAGATAGGGTTGACGTGCACCACTGCTGACCGCTGCCCTATACTGCAGCAGTCCTTCAGCGGTATAGGGACTGACGCACAGTCTGCTAAACACTAACACACAACCTGCTTGGTCCACAAAAGTTTTTATAAGGACTGGTAACTTGGTATAGGGTGCTACGGTACATAGGCCTGAGTGCGTTACAGTCTGCTGTTCTGTAAGGACCGCTATCGGTCCACAATACATAGGGTTGCCGTGCACTACTGCTGACCGCTGCCCTATACTGCAGCAGTCCTTCATTGGTATAGGGACTGACGTACAGTCTGCTAATCACTAACACACAACCTGCTTGGTCCACAAAAGTTCTTATAAGGACTGGTAACTTGGTATAGGGTGCTACGGTACATAGGCCTGAGTGCGTTACAGTCTGCTGTTCTGTAAGGACCGCTATCGGTCCACAATACATAGGGTTGCCGTGCACTACTGCTGACCGCTGCCCTATACTGCAGCAGTCCTTCAGCGGTATAGGGACTGACGCACAGTCTGCTAAACACTAACACACAACCTGCTTGGTCCACAAAAGTTTTTATAAGGACTGGTAACTTGGTATAGGGTGCTACGGTACATAGGCCTGAGTGCAGTACAGTCTGCTGTTCTGTAAGGACCGCTATCGGTCCACAATACATAGGGTTGCCGTGCACTACTGCTGACCGCTGCCCTATACTGCAGCAGTCCTTCATTGGTATAGGGACTGACGTACAGTCTGCTAATCACTAACACACAACCTGCTTGTTCCACAAAAGTTCTTATAAGGACTGGTAACTTGGTATAGGGTGCTACGGTACATAGGCCTGAGTGCAGTACAGTCTGCTGTTCTGTAAGGACCGCTATCGGTCCACAATACATAGGGTTGCCGTGCACTACTGCTGACCGCTGCCCTATACTGCAGCAGTCCTTCAGCGGTATAGGGACTGACGCACAGTCTGCTAAACACTAACACACAACCTGCTTGGTCCACAAAAGTTTTTATAAGGACTGGTAACTTGGTATAGGGTGCTACGGTACATAGGCCTGAGTGCAGTACAGTCTGCTGT
The DNA here is from genome assembly GCF_037356315.1 of Lithobates pipiens. Lineage (NCBI taxonomy): Eukaryota > Metazoa > Chordata > Amphibia > Anura > Ranidae > Lithobates > Lithobates pipiens. Next base: position 98,230,399 of record NW_027507764.1, on the reverse strand, counting down.
TCTGTAAGGACCGCTATCGGTCCACAATACATAGGGTTGCCGTGCACTACTGCTGACCGCTGCCCTATACTGCAGCAGTCCTTCATTGGTATAGGGACTGACGTACAGTCTGCTAATCACTAACACACAACCTGCTTGTTCCACAAAAGTTCTTATAAGGACTGGTAACTTGGTATAGGGTGCTACGGTACATAGGCTTGAGTGCGGTACAGTCTGCTGTTCTGTAAGGACCGCTATCGGTCCACAATAGATAGGGTTGACGTGCACCACTGCTGACCGCTGCCCTATACTGCAGCAGTCCTTCAGCGGTATAGGGACTGACGCACAGTCTGCTAAACACTAACACACAACCTGCTTGGTCCACAAAAGTTTTTATAAGGACTGGTAACTTGGTATAGGGTGCTACGGTACATAGGCCTGAGTGCGTTACAGTCTGCTGTTCTGTAAGGACCGCTATCGGTCCACAATACATAGGGTTGCCGTGCACTACTGCTGACCGCTGCCCTATACTGCAGCAGTCCTTCATTGGTATAGGGACTGACGTACAGTCTGCTAATCACTAACACACAACCTGCTTGGTCCACAAAAGTTCTTATAAGGACTGGTAACTTGGTATAGGGTGCTACGGTACATAGGCCTGAGTGCGTTACAGTCTGCTGTTCTGTAAGGACCGCTATCGGTCCACAATACATAGGGTTGCCGTGCACTACTGCTGACCGCTGCCCTATACTGCAGCAGTCCTTCAGCGGTATAGGGACTGACGCACAGTCTGCTAAACACTAACACACAACCTGCTTGGTCCACAAAAGTTCTTATAAGGACTGGTAACTTGGTATAGGGTGCTACGGTACATAGGCTTGAGTGCGGTACAGTCTGCTGTTCTGTAAGGACCGCTATCGGTCCACAATAGATAGGGTTGACGTGCACCACTGCTGACCGCTGCCCTATACTGCAGCAGTCCTTCAGCGGTATAGGGACTGACGTACAGTCTGCTAAACACTAATACACAACCTGCTTGGTCCACAAAAGTTCTTATAAGGACTGGTAACTTGGTATAGGGTGCTACGGTACATAGGCTTGAGTGCGGTACAGTCTGCTGTTCTGTAAGGACCGCTATAGGTCCACAATAGATAGGGTTGACGTGCACCACTGCTGACCGCTCACCTATACTGCAGCAGTCCTTCAGCGGTATAGGGACTAAGAGTTTTGTCACAGGGTCATTTAAAAAATGACATGCAGAGGAAGAGGCAGGCCCTTCCGCAGGGGTGGTAGGGGTAGGGCAGGAGCAACAGGCTTGAGCCAAAGTGGGAAGTTGCAGAAGGTGCGTTCAATTACTTTAAAGGATGCACCAGACTTGGTTGAGTGGCTCGCTCAGCCTTACTCTTCTGCACCCTCCTCATCCTCTCGATCTGCACCCTCTTCTTCACTCTCTGCTATGTGCACCCCCAAAGACACTACCACCAACAACACGACCACCACCACCACCACCACATACCTTCCGCTTGAGTCACTGGAATTATTTTCCGATCCATATCAAGAGGACATTTCTGATGCGCAGCCACTCTTGGTATTGGATCAGGAAGAGGAGGTAGCAACAAGCGCTACTCAGCAGTCTGACGCCAGTACCCAGATCAGCCCAAGGAGGAGGTTGGTCCCCGGTGTTGCTGCCTACTCTACTTATAGCGGTGGGGAAGGTGACGTTGATGATGACGTGTCTAGTGATGTCACGTGGGTGCCCACAAGAGAGGAAGAGGAGGGGAGTTCAGAGGGAGATATGGACCAGCAGATAGGGAGGAGAAGCAGCAATGACTTACATTGCACAGCAGGGACAAAGCAGACTGCAAATGTATCAGGAGCGAGTCATCGACCATGTACGGTCACATCTGGCGCTCCCAGGACACCGGCACATGGCTCCGCAGTGTGGGCTTTTTTTAACGTGTCCGCTGCTGACAATAGCGTTGCCATCTGCAATCTTTGCAGTCAACGCGTTAGTCGCGGTAAGCCCAATACTCACCTAGGGACGACCGCCTTAAGAAGGCACATGAGCAGCCATCACCGAGCCCAGTGGGAGCAACGGAACACACAAAGCCACACTGCAGGCTCTCACCGTCCAGCCTCGTCTTCTACTTCTCCTTCTCCTCTCTCCTCACAATTGTCCTCCACTCCACCTTCCATCACGCCAAGCTCACATTTTTCTGCAAAAAGGCAGGCTTCCGTGGGCCTAATGTTTGAGCGTAAAAAAATGATGACGCCGGATAACCCTCTTGCCCAACGGTTGGCGGCTGGCTTGTCAGAACTCATAGCCCGCCAACTACTGCCATATAAACTGGTGGACTCGGAGGCCTTTCGCAAATTTGTGGCCATTGGAACACCACAATGGAAGGTCCCAGGAAGGAAGTATTTCTCAGAGAAGGGCATCCCAGAGCTATATGGCCATGTTCAGCGGCAAGTGAATGTATCTCTGGCACACAGTGTCGGTGCCAAGATACATCTGACCACAGACACGTGGTCTAGCAAACACGGGCAGGGAAGGTATATCAGTTTTACTGCCCACTGGGTGAACCTTCTGACGGCCGTCAAGCATGTAACCCGTGGCACCCGTGTAGATTTGGTTTTACCGCCACGGATTGCATGCAGGCCTGACTCTTCTTCTCCTCCTCCTACTCCATCCTCCTCCCTCTCCTCCTCAGCTGCCTCCTCCTTTTCCGCTGCTAGCGTCTCTTCCACTGCACCGCCCAAGCTCCCCAGAACCTATTCCACATGCCAGGTGAGACGTTGCCATGCCGTGCTGCGTCTGTTGTGCCTGGAAGCAAAGAGCCACACTGGCCCGGCACTCCTTTCAGCTTTGCGTTCACAGGCAGATGAGTGGCTAACACCGCTCAATTTGACAGTTGGTAAAGTGGTGTGTGACAACGGTGCCAATCTGCTTAGCGCATTGAAACAGGGCAAAATCACGCACGTGCCGTGCATGGCACACGTCTTAAACTTGGTCGTGCAGCGATTCCTTGTCAAATACCCTGGGGTCCAGGACATCTTGCGGCAGGCAAGGAAAATCTCGGCCCATTTCAGAAGATCTTACACGGCCATGGCTCGCCTTGCTGACATTCAGCGGCGACACCATCTGCCGGTCAGACGTCTTATTTGCGATTGCCCGACGCGATGGAACTCAACCTTCTATATGCTTGATAGGCTGCTCCAGCAGAAACGTGCAGTTAACGTCTACCTGTATGAACTCTGCGAAAGAAACGGTTCTGGGGAGCTGGGTTTTTTTTCACCGCGCCAGTGGCTGCTCATGCGCGACACATGCAGACTTCTGCGGCCATTTGAGGAGATCACCAAACTGGTCAGTCGCAGCCATGGCGCCATCAGTGACATGGTACCTTATGCCTTCTTTCTGGAGCGTGCATTGCGTCGTGTCATTGATCAGGCTGTGGAGGAGCAGGAGCGGGAAGATGAGGAAGTCGCAATGCTGGATGAATTCCCAGGGGGGGCTACTCTATCTGAGACAAGTCAACAACAGGAGTCTGATGAGGAGTCAGAGGAGGATGGTGCCGGGGCGGATGAGCAGGAGCAAGAAGAGCATGCTTTAAACCTTTCTGGGATCCCTGTTGTGCGAGGATGGGGAGAGGAGAATGAAGAGGACGACATTATCCTGGATGATGAGCAGGAGCCAGGCCACCACACCGCTTCCACTTTAGTGCAAATGGGGGCCTTCATGCTCCAGTGTTTTAATAGGGACCCCCGTATAAAAAGCATGAGGGTCAAGGACCAGTACTGGGTGGCAACGTACTTAGACCCCCGGTACAAACACAAAATGGCGGAAATGTTACCGCCGTCGCAGAGGGCTGTCAGAATGCAGCACTTCCAGGCCTTGCTTCGAGAAATGCTGCATTCTGCTTTTGCGTGCGCTGGCAGAGGAGCAATTCCCACTCCCAGAGAAGGATTTGCGGGTACCAATCCAACAGCGCCTGCAAGAAGAGGCCGGTTTGAAGATGTGTTGGTGACTTCGGATATGAGGTCATTCTTTCAGCCGACCCATCGACAGGTGTCATCCGGATCCAGCATCAGGGAACGCCTAGACCGTCAGGTGTCCGACTACATTGGGTTAACGGCCGATGTGGACGCTCTGAGGAGTGATGAACCCCTAGACTACTGGGTGGGCAGGCTTGACCTCTGGCCAGAGCTTGCCCAATTTGCAATCGAACTGTTGGCTTGCCCCTCATCCAGTGTCCTGTCCGAAAGGACGTTCAGCGCAGCAGGGGGGATTGTGACCGATAAGCGTACTCGCCTAGCTCACCACAGTGTTAACTACCTCACATTTCTAAAAATGAATGAGGCATGGATCTCGGAGGAATTCAACACATGTGATCAGTAGACCATGTATATGTCTATAAACAATTTTTGGAATCAAGCACACAGACCTTCTTAATTCATTTGGCTCACTTCCCTGACCCAAAAAAGCACACCGTACTATATGCCCCTACCCTCCTCTTTGAAGAGGTTGAGCGGTGTCATATTTCTACTGGGGCTGCTTATTATGAGGGGTTCCCACCATCCCTGTGCTGTGCTGACTTCCTCCTGGGTGTTCTTATTATGAGGGGCTCCCACCATCCCTGTGCTGTGCTGACTTCCTCCTGGGGGTTCTTATTATGAGGGGATCACACCATCCCTGTGCTGTGCTGACTTCCTCCTGGGGCTGCTTACGGTGCTGCTGTCAGCGCTGTATGTCACGGAGCTGCTGTCAGCGCTGTATGTCACGGAGCTGCTGTCAGCGCTGTATGTCACGGAGCTGCTGTCAGCGCTGTATGTCACGGAGCTGCTGTCAGCGCTGTATGTCACGGAGCTGCTGTCAGCGCTGTATGTCACGGAGCTGCTGTCAGCGCTGTATGTCACGGAGCTGCTGTCAGCGCTGTATGTCACGGAGCTGCTGTCAGCGCTGTATGTCACGGAGCTGCTGTCAGCGCTGTATGTCACGGAGCTGCTGTCAGCGCTGTATGTCACGGTGCTGCTGTCAGCGCTGTATGTCACGGAGCTGCTGTCAGCGCTGTATGTCACGGAGCTGCTGTCAGTGCTGTATGTCACGGAGCTGCTGTCAGCGCTGTATGTCACGGAGCTGCTGTCAGCGCTGTATGTCACGGAGCTGCTGTCAGCGCTGTATGTCACGGTGCTGCTGTCAGCGCTGTATGTCACGGAGCTGCTGTCAGCGCTGTATGTCACGGAGCTGCTGTCAGCGCTGTATGTCACGGAGCTGCTGTCAGCGCTGTATGTCACGGAGCTGCTGTCAGCGCTGTATGTCACGGAGCTGCTGTCAGCGCTGTATGTCACGGTGCTGATGTCAGTGCTCTGTATTACGGTGCTGCTGTCAGTGCTCTGTATCTCCTGCACCCTCTTGTTTGCCTACCCTGGTCCCTGACCTTCCCTCTCCTCCATTGCCTTCATTAGCTCCATAGTCCTGAATTGTCAGAACAATTTCCCAAATAAAAAAAAAATGCTTGTAGTTATCGATCCCAAATTCACCTCATACATGTATTATGCTATTGTCCAGGTGGTGGGACTACGTGCTACCCCCTAATAATTACCCCGTGGCCGCAAATTCGACCTAAAGGTTTGCGAAATTCGCCTCCCATTGAAGTCAATGGAGCCCGCGGCGAACGGTCGTTTTCGCGAACGTTTGTGTCCGTTCGCGTTTCGCGTTCGCGAAACGTCCCGTCGGAAGTTCGTCCATCACTAAAGGGGAGGAGGAGGCTGAAGAGTGGTTGGGAGTGTGAAGAAAAGGAATATAGGCGCGGTGGGTGATTTTCAGCTGGGTTTCCCTCCATGATTCATTGGGTATCAGATTGTACACAGAATTGAGGCCTTGCAGGATTTTGTCTACTATGTCCTCTTCTGGAAAGTCCTTCGCCCAATTCAGCACTGATGACGAGGCTAAGGAGGGAGTAATTTTCAAAAGTAGTGGTTTGTATATGTCAGATATTTTGCAGGTGTCATTCTGAATGAGAGTTTCCATGAACGATGTAGTGAATCTGATGGATTCGTTCCTGCATGTTTTTTGGAGAAAGCTGACACATTGGCGATAATGGAAGTTCGAGGCATCCGGAAGAGAAAATTTTGCGGCTAGAGATCTAAATGACATCACCCTGCCAGAATCCGGATCACACATGGAGAAAAACGTAGCAAGACCCTTTTGGCGCCATTCATCGTAAGGCTGTCGTTCCAAACCCGGAGTAAAATTTGGGTTCCCTTGTATTGTAAGAAATTTAGAGATGAAAGGAGAGAGACGGAGACTTTTCCTTACCTCCCTCCAGGCAATGGCAGTGTCCCTCAGCAGGAGGTTGTGTTGATGCGGGGTTGATAGAGATTTCCACTTGCAGTGAAGAAGGGCAGTAAGGGAATAGGGATGGACCATTGCCGTTTCCAAATGGAAGTTTGAACATTGGGACTTTCGGGTAATCCAGTCTAGACTCACCCTCAAGAGACATGCTAAATTATACAGTCTAATATTCGGAAGACTAATACCGCCTTCGGTCCTGGGAAGATGCAGTTTTGAGAAGGCAATGCGTGGTCTTTTGTTTCGCCAAAGAAATTTAGATATTGCAGAGTTTAAAATTTGAATGTCCTTGTGTCTGATGAGTAAAGGTATCGTTTGAAGAGGGTATAGCAGACGTGCGAAACTGACCATTTTTATCAGGTGACATCTTCCCAGGAGCGAGAGGGGCAGATCCATCCAGTTTTCAAGTTCCAGAGTGAGCTTGGTAAAGAGGGGAGGGTAATTCAGATGGTAGAGTGAGGAAGGGAGTTTCCCTATTTTGATACCCAGGTAAGTGATGTGTGATTTAGCTATCGAGAAGATGGAATTGTGAGACCAGGCCGGATGTGGGAGGGGACCGAGGGGCAATATCTCGCTTTTGGAATAATTTATGCGTAAACCGGAACATTTTCGGAATAAATCAAATGTGTTCTTTATTGTGGGCATATCTGCGGAAGGATTTGCGGAGAATATGAGGACGTCATCTGCAAAGAGAGACGTCTTCAGTTGTAGCTCCCCTATCGGAATGCCATGGATTGGGGCTACTGTGGACAAAAACCTAGATAGTGGTTCCAGGGCCAAATTAAAGAGGAGAGGGGATAAGGGGCAGCCTTGTCTCGTACCCTTATGGAGGCGAAATTCATTTGAGAGCAGGCCAGCTGCAACCAATCTGGCGGCCGGAGAGGTATACATAGATTTCACTAGATGTAAGAAAGGGCCAGTGAATCCCATTTTGTTCAAAACCAGAGACAGCCATTCAATACTAACATTGTCGAAAGCTTTTTCGGCATCCAGAGTAATGATGGCAAAATCCCCGTTCGGGTTACATCTAGCGTGCTCTAGTGCCATCATCACCTTTCTGATGTTGATCGTCGCCGTTCTGCCTTTCACAAAGCCTGACTGGGCAGGATGGATCAGAAAAGGGATGATGTCAGCTAGCCTTGTGGCTATGATTTTGGATAAAATCTTGACATCAAGATTTAGAAGCGAAATGGGCCTATAAGAGCCTGGTTCTGTAGGTTCCTTCCCCTTTTTTTCTAGAAGTTTTATTATCGCCTGATTGCCCGTGGGTAGATAGGGGCCCCCTGTCCATATGTGTTGGTATACCCTTTCAAGTGTGGGTGCTAGGAGTGAGTTTAGGGATTTATAAAATTCGCCCGTTAGTCCATCTGGACCAGGGGCTTTGGAAGAGGCTAGAGTCCGAATCGTGTTGGTTATTTCCGCGAGAGATATGGGGGCATTTAGGGAGTCTAGTTGCGAGGGGGATATTCGAGTCAGAGTCACTTTGTCTATAAATTCGTGTGCCGATTGCTCGTCGATAGGGTCGGCCGCATACAAAGCCGTATAGTAGCGCAGCATGGCTGAGTTTATGCCCTTTTGCGACGTCGTTATAGAGCCGTCAGGCTCCCGGATAGCAGGGATGATAGTTGGGCGGTAGGGTCCCTTACATAGTCTGGCTAGCAGTTTACCGGCTTTGTTCCCAAATTTGTGAAGGGTGGCATCAAAGTGTGCTCTCTTAATTGATTCCAGTGTGTGGGCCCAAGTTTCAAAGGATTGTTTGGCTATTCGCCAAGCTTCCCGGTTCTCAGGTGTGTCATGGGTATAGAGTGTACGTTGAGCCTGATGGAGTCTGGAACTGGCCGTAGTGTAGTTGAGATGTGCATTCTTTTTGAAGGAGGATGCATAAGAGATAATGCGTCCTCGGAGGAAAGCTTTCCCTGCGTCCCATAGCAGATTAGGGTTGTCCGCATGGTCCGCATTAGTTTGTACGTATAAACGCCATTCTCTGGTGATGTATGTGTGGAAGTCCGCGTTGTGCTGGAGGAAGGCGGGGAATCGCCAAAGTTTGGGATTCGGATGGATATCAGGAGTCTCAAGAGATATAGATATAGGAGCATGGTCAGAGATAGCAATATCATGTATCTCCGCGTCCGGGATGAAGGGGAGTAGGTCATGCGAGCTAAATATGTAGTCAATTCTAGTGAATATGTTGTGTGGATGGGAATAAAAGGAGAATTCCCTATCAGTCGGGTGGTGTAAGCGCCATAAGTCAAGGAGACGAAGGGATTCCATTGTGTCCGCTAACAATGTAGAGTTGGTCGGTGTCGAGGACGAGTCAAGTCGTCGTTTCGAAGATTTATCAGCTAGTGGGTGTATTACGGAATTAAAGTCTCCCCCAACGACTTGAGGTAAGGAGGGGTAGCGCAGGAGCCAAGTGGTCAGTGTGGTGAAGAACTGTTTCGTAGGACTGTTTGGTGCGTATATGTTGGATATCACTATTTCTTTTGTCCCAATGCGGACACGAATAGAGAGCAATCTGCCCTGAGTATCCGTATCCGTTGACAGTATGGTACAAGGGAGGTTTTTATGAATAAGGATAAGGACTCCCGCTTTACGGCCGAGAGCTTCTGAGCCCGCCACCGCCCCCACCCAGAGTTTCTTCATCCGAACAAAATCGGGTGAAGAAAGATGTGTCTCCTGAAGCAAAGCTATATCTGCTTTGAGCCGTTTGAGATGGCGAAGAACCTTCATTCTCTTAGCAGGGGAACGAAGGCCCTTCACATTCCACGAAATTATTCGCAGCATGATGGAGTTAGGGTGGGGGTATGATGAACTAGTAGTGAAATCATTAGGATGTGTGTGGTTGAGTATAGTGAGCAGTAGTTATCTATACTGGAGCATGAGATCAAAGCCCTAAGAAAGGGGACGATGAGGATGCGTGCACTAATAGTAAAATTATCGGGTAGAGGAAAAGGAGAGGAGGGGGAAGGATAAGACTGTAGCAGTAGCCAAAGATAGGATAAGCAGAAAAAAACATAATAACTAACCAACTTCGCTTTTTTCCGCATGGGGATCACTGCGAAGACCAGTTCCCATAACCAGCCCTGCATCATGTCAGGAGCTTCCGCCCCTTGGAGATGGAGTATAGGGCAACAGCAGGGCATGCGGGAGAGCAGTATGTGGAAGCAGGTCTGCACAAAGAAACCCAGGGGGAAGAGGGTATGATTGTATACCAAAAATGGAAATATAGATATCACAAGTCAGTGTACATAAGTTGCCATGTTAAGCAAAATACCTCTATAACCATGAACCATTGAGGAAGGGTAAAAATACAACTGAAATAGAACATAACAAAAAAGTTCGTCAGTAAAGAGTCAATTCAAGATGTATGCAGACAGAACAGCAAGTCTGATCAAGTAGTAACAGATATTACCTGTGAGGTGTGGACTGTCCAGGAGGGAGAGTCCAAAATTCAGAGCACCTTAACCAGGTACGGAGGAAGGCCAAACAGAGCCATGAAGAGGGAAACACTTGCGTGTGGAAGCAGCGGGGCCAGTACGTGCCCCTCAGCGTGAAGTGAGGCCATGATGAGTTGGACCCGAGGCCCTGAAGCGCTTGGGAGAGTCTTTGCGCGGGCTCCTCTGATCCAGGGCCCGGTTGAGTGGTGGGGCCTTAGGTGTGGGGCTGAGGAGGGATCCTGAGCGCGACGATTTCAAGTAGGCAGATGCTTCCTCCGGGTCTTGAAAGGACAGTTGTTCACCGGAAGGTGGTTTGATCCGTAGGGTAGCCGGGAAAGCCAATGTGAATTTGAATTGCCGTTGGTGAAGTTCTGCACAAACATGCTGGAAAGCTTTGCGTCGTTTAGAAACGTCTACCGAATAGTCGGCGAAGATCAGAATGCGGACTCCTTCTATCTGCAGGGATCTTGCTTGCCGGTATTGTTGCAGTATGGCGGCTTTGTCTGAGTAGTTGAGATATTTGGCTATGATCGGGCGCGGTAACTTGCGTTCCGAGTTGAAAGCCCCCATGCGGTGAGCGCGCTCCACGGTACACGGGCCTCCCAGACCCAGAGCTTCAGGGATGCGACGAGCGCATAATTCCATTAGGGCAGATTGATGGAGCGATTCAGGGAAACCTACAAAACGCAGGTTGTTCCTCCTGGACCTGTTCTCGAGGTCATCGAGTTTTTCCAGAATAAATTTGTTCGTTCTGTCCTGTGCATGTTCCAAGGATTGCGTCTGGTAAAGTTCGTCCTCAATGGTGGATATGCGATGCTCTGCTTCATTCAGTCTGGATGCATGTTCCCCCAGCTGGGCTTGGACTTTCTGCATACCTGAGCTGACAGCTTTCTCCACTGATGCAGCTATCATAGGGGAGAGGAGAGCAGCCACAGCCTGTGCCAGGAGTTCTGTGTGATGATCTTGTGGCAGTGGAGGTAAGTGTGGCTGCTGCATGAAGGGAGATATTTCAGGGCTAGATGGAGGAGGGGGGGCCTGGGTCTGTGGTAGTAAAGTGTCACTCATGCTGGATGGATGAGAAGGCCGGTCTCCTACCTCCATAGCAGGCGTTGTCTCCTCAGGCTGGGCCGCACAGGCCGGATCCATGTAGGCCGAAGCCGGGGCCTCGATTTGCGGCTGGGCCGGTTTTTTCGACGAACCGGTCCATCTCGTGGCCGGGGACGTGGAGAAGGCTGGTGGAGCTTTTGGGGGCGGAAAACGCCGATTTTCAGGCCGATGTGGAGGGCGGTTAGCGGGAGCTGTGTGAGGAACAGCTACTCCATGCGGCGCCGGAACCGGAAGTGGGGGTGGAATTTTTATACCAAGAGCGGTAACCCCGAGCCAGACTCGGGACTGCATTGCTGGATCCAGGAGGAGGTTTACTTACCTTCTCCCTCGGATCCAGCGTTGTCTCCCCGCTGTACGAGCGAGCCGTGTCTCGCTCGATCTATCACAGAGCCGATCTCCGTGCCCTGCGAGCGTTGCGACGCACGGGGATGGAGATCGGCGCCAAATTCAGAAAGTGAAACACACAGTATACATACAGTATAATGTAATCTTACAGATTACATTGCTGTATGTAAATATTTCACACCCCCTTTGTCCCTAGTGGTCTGTCCAGTGCTCTGCATGCAGTTTTATATAATAAAAACTGTTCTTTGGTTGCTATGGACAATCTTCAGTTTCCAGGCATAAACTGTCATTTTACATCAAAAAAATGGTTTTATCCCAGCTAGAAAACAGCGATAATAAATTGTAATCACTCGCAGAATTGAGCGATAGCAATTTGTGGGGAGATCCGTCATCAAATACTGAAAAGTAATGACAGTGACAATTCTGCAACTGAGCAAATTTCAGTGTTTTTGATTTGATTACATTATTGAATAATTTTTATTATTGTTATATTATTATTTGGTACAATTATTTATAGTTATTTATTATATTATAATTTATGATTTCATTTTTCAAACTTTATCATACCCGGGATGTCTGCTAGACTCTGGTTTGGACAGATTTAAGAGTGTTATTCCTAAGAATTACAGGACTACAATATAAAACGCCAAATTTTCATGCAAAATAATGGTACCGCTTTTAGCACCTAAAATCCGAAATAATCGTACCGCCAGGGAGGTTAAAATACAATTGCCGAAAATAAAATATAACCACTTTTAAATATATTATTTATTGAGATCAAGGTTAAAATCGATTCACATATAAAAAGTGCAGAGGTTTTACATAGAAACCTGTATTTGAGGTCAGAAGTGGATTTAACAGGAAAATTCATTGCACATTATCCCGACATGTTTCGCTGATGCGCTTCCTCAGGGGATGTGCAAGCTATCATGAAAACCCTATACAGAAAAATAAACAGGCACACACAAAAAAAAAAATGAATATACTGTTATGGTTTGGATATGAAAGCACATCAAATAACCAACATCATAAAAGTACACAAGCAACGCTTACCCCCAACCAATACTAACTATTGAGAACCACTGCCTGATATAGCACACCTGCTACCAAGGCCTTGGAAACCCTGTGCACCCACGTGGTCATAGAGGGCAGAAAAAGCCAAGCTAGAACCCAAGGGAAGTATAGTATAATATAACTATATACTATAAAAACATGAATTCTGCTAAAAATAAAACTAGCAGAAAGAAGGGGGATGCGTTATACATCTCATCAAAGAAATTTAAATAAATGATGAATATGAATAGAGTCCTATGTAATATGCATATCTATTATTTTTATGAAAGGTACTCACTTAAAATATAGATTTGTTAGAGCATAAATAGGAGGGTGACTCAAAGTGAACTGCGCCACAGAGCCAACAAACTATTTGGTCTAAGATGGAAATATTATAAAAAGACCAACATTTTTTAAAAATTAGAGGGGAAGTGAATTCTAGTATATAGATAAGGTATGTAGAGACAAGAAATGCCATTATGGTCAAAATAAAATAAAATGTCTCATATGAATGGAGGTTGCTTATAATGACAGACAAGAAACCAGAAAACAAGAGTGCCATGTTCTTATGAGTGACAGTATTTGAAGGAACTAGGTAATCTTTTTAAAAAGAAACAAAAGAAACAATTACCTAGCTCCTTCAAATACTATCCATACCAGACCTGAAGGGCCTGCTATGAAATTTAGGGGGACCCCCATGCATTTAAAAAAAAAAATTGGCTCGGGGTTCCCCTGTGAGGAAATCCTGTGTCGTTTTTTTCAATTAACTTTTATATGTATTGTCGGACCGGCAATTCATTATAGCCGCAAGTAGTTTTAAATGACTTTCTTTCCTTTAGAAATGTCATTTTGCTGTCAGACTGTTCTAAACACGGGAAACATGCGCCCCTTTACAGGCATACTATAGACAACCCCCAGGTACGAAATTTAAAGGAATATTACACTTTTATTGTTTCACTATATCAATTATTACTGCTACCGGAAAAACTGGCATTTTTAAAACTTTTTTTTGCATTGATACATGTCCCCTAGGGCAGGACCCAGGTCCCCAAACACTTTTTACTGGATGACGTGATTGATGATGGATGTAGATCTTGGAATTTTTCTTTGTAATAAAGGACTTGTCAAAAACTGTGTAGGTGTCTCCACCAGCAGACGCCTAGAACTATTGGGATAGGGTTGTGGGAGAGATGCCCTTCTCCTCATCCACATAGCACAAAGTACTTTGCCAGGAGGGCTCCTCGTGTTAAAGGCATGTGGTTTGGGTTAGTTCGGGAGGAAGGTGTGAAGGTCCTTTCCTGGCCTGCCAAGCTGCATGCTCAGATAAGGGACTGGTGTAGATTTTTATGGAGGACCCCACAAATATTGTTTCTTGTCTTTTGGGAGGGGTTCCCCTTATGTCTTCCAAGATTATGAGCTTCATATGTGCACATGCTGGAGAATATGGAAAAAGAAGCCAAGGATTTCTATCAGCAGTGGGGAAAGAGCACTAAGACAGAGGAAACAGTACAAGCAGGAGGCAGGTAAGCACTAATGTTATTACTTTTACAAAATAGATTGCATCAATGTGGTGAAGTTTGTTAAGGGTGGGGAGAGGTTCCGAAGTATCTTCTGGTGGAGTTGCTTGAACTCCTGTTAATTTTAGAACTTTTGATACAGCTTTAAGCCTGGTACACACCAGAGAGTTGAACGGGAAAAAAACGGACAGCTTCGGCCTAAGCCACTGTACTAACAGTCTGATGTTAGTACACCAATCTCCCCTACTGAGCTATTGTGTTCTGACAGGGGGGTGGCCCCCCATGCCAGAACACTCCGATCAGTGTTTTCAGCCATTGGGCGGCTGCTGGTTTTCCAGCCAATGTCTCCCGACATTTGGCCCATGTTCACTAGACATTACCGTGTTTATACTGTATTTATACCCTTTCTGGAAACATGTCAGTAATTTAATTACCACATTACTCTTCAAATTACTCTTTACATTTTCTCATTGAGTTAACAAGTTTCAGCCCTCAAACTGTTTTATGTGAAATTATAATTTATGCCTCTCAACTCATAAAGGAAATAGATACAATATTAAATTAAATGTATTTTTAAAGTTACAGAACATTATAATTATTGCAAGAGACATTGTCTGCTCTAAATAAAACCTATTTAGTTATTGCTGTTATATATGTTAGGTGTTTTTTTTTGCCCACAGTTACAAAAATACTATACTAGTGGGTGTAAACTTTGGGAAATGGGTTATGGGGAAAATGAAGTGAATTTATTGGTAATGTGGAATTTTAATCTGCTTCTTTTTCTATTATCCTAAGTACACATGAACGGAGCATCTTTGGTAAAGACTGCACCATTGTAGTCAGCAGTCAAATCATGAAATATGTAACACTAAAAATTTAAATGCAGAGCTCCCACACTCAACCATACTACATCCTATATTTATTGAGGACAGGTTTCTTTGTTACTCGAGCTAAAGAGTGTCTTTGACATCTCTAAGTAAACTCAAATGAACTTTATGATTGTAGCATAGCAGCAAAGTTTCTTCAACTGCATTAGGAGCTCACAAAAAGAAGTTACTTGTCTGAAATGTATATTTTCTTTAATATTGATATTTTTGTTTTGTATTTTTCACAAGATGTTATGTTTAGCTTTGCTGTAATTTGCCCGTTATAATTTTCTGGCATCCGCTGCCTTTGTTCTTGCTTGGGAAGGATCTATAGTGCCGCCAGGCATACACCTTTCAGAGAAGATTTACCACAGCAGATATGTTCTGCGCTTCTATTTCAGGGAAGTTTCCTGCTGTGAGAAGATTCTGTTACAGCTGACATGGATGCTGAGATAACATATGCTACTTTTGTTTCTCGCTTTAGCTTCAGGTGAGATGTTCTTTGGTGCATGCTGCTGAGCTTCCATAAAAATTGCAGAAGGAAAGCTTGTATCTGTGTTTTGCTGCACCAGTGATACTACTAATTAAAAGGTATATCAAGAAGCCAAATGTTTAGTTAATTTTGAATTCTGTAGTGTACTGGCATGCAGTAGTTAATTCTAGAGTGTCCTGTATAGATGCCGTAGCAGAACCTATAAAGGTAAATCTTTTTTTCTATAGTATCTGATTCATGGGTGAAAGTCTCCCTCCTCACCATCATGTCATATACTTACTCCACATCATAGATGAGATGAGCCAACTTATCCACTTTGTCCATCCATCTGTATTGGTTATTAAAATTGAATTTACCTAAATACATTTTATAGTAATTGTTGTTTAAAGTAAGAAATATGGGCAAAACTTTTTTTTTCATTTTGGATAGGGAGGTTTATAACCCCTGTAAGATTTTTTTCTGTCATCTGTGTCCCATTGCAGAGATTTCCCTTCACTTCCTGTCCAATAGTCAAAACAGGAAGTGAAAGGAATTCTCTGCAAATTAACAGAAACCCTTGCCCAGCCCCCCCCCCCCCCCAGGTCACCAGAACCTTCCCCCCATTGGAAGATTTCTCCTCTACAACTTATCTGGGGACAACCCAGAATTTGGGATTTTAATTCATGTCATTTCAATGATATTGGTAAATTGGACAAATAGAGAGGGTGAATTTCCCCATCAGGGGCACAAACAGCAATAAAAATATGACAGGTGTTCTATATGTCCCTGGTGGCAGTGACCAGCTTCCCATGCCTTCTTTACAGCAATTTGCCTATTAGCCCTAAAAATGGGCAACATTTACTTACAGTATTCGGCTCTGATAGACTTCAATAGATTTCACCTTTAAGTTTGGGTTCATTGAACTTTAAAAACCATTCATCCAATCCGAGGTGAAACAAACCCAGGCAGATTCACTCATCCCTAGACTCTACATATGTGGCAGTCCTGGATCTTGGAATAGAGAAACCCCCTATGAGTGGGACTTTATAGGTACTACCATATCAACATTAATAGAAAAATATAAAATGTATTGTACAAAGAGAAAAAATATATAATTACAATTAGAAAAAACACATGAATAGTCAAGGATGCATAGTAATATACAAACAATATTGAATTGATACAATGGACATGACCCAAACCCAACAACGTTTTAGAGAAGAGTTGTATTCTCCTTCATCAGGGGTTTTTCTCAGGTAATACCATATCTACAAAATTTAAATGTAGAGCAATCAGCCAACAAATCCCAACATTATCCCGCCAAATTTTTCCCTCTATTTCAAGTATTTATACAATCCCTATTAATATATGGATGGATGGGATCGGTGTGGGGCCCTGTGTCATGATGTCTCTTCCTCATTTATTTTAAAAAATCGTTTTGGATGCTTAAATGTACACATCTAGTGACTAGGATGTAAGTATATGTTTTGTACTAATCTCATGATATTGTAACAGTCTATGCCAGGATTTGTCGGCTGATTGCTCTACATTTAAATTTTGTACATATGATATTACCTGAGAAAAACCCCTGATGAAGGAGAATACAACTCATCTCTGAAACGTTGTTGGGTTTGGGTTTTGTCCATTGTAGCAATTCACTATTGTTTGTATATTACTATGCATCCTTGACTGTTCATGTGTTTTTTGTAATTGTAATTATATATTTTTTCTCTTTGTACAATACATTTTATATTTTTCTATTCATGTTGATATGGTAGTACCTATAAAGTCCCACTCATAGGGGGTTTCTCTATTCCTATATTCTCTGGGATGTGGTACACCTCTGTAGCAGATTTATTCAGTTAGCTCCATCTCAGTCCTGGATCTTGGTGATTGTCCGAGCTCTATCACATGGAGTGGGTCACATACTCCGCCATGCTACTACTAGAAGTATTGGAGATGTTCTTCTCTTCAAGTAGATAAATAGAGTGGCAGGAGAACACAAAAAGTTGCTGGGGAGAAGGTAATTAAAGCATACCCATTGTCCTTCTCCTTCCCTTTCAAGGATACTCTAATCTTTAGTAATGTAATTTAAATAAAATTAAATCTAATTGTGCTTTGTACATACGTCTATCTAAACTAATTATTTGTAATTATTAAACCTCTGTAACCTTTTGCTGAGCATGTATATACTATATATAGCTATGTATGAGAGAGACACTGAATGTATTTAAAGAAATGCACTTATACTTTTTGCTCCCTTCCCTAATTGCTCTCCAAATGCATACCTAAACTAACTCAATCCTATGGCTACCTGCAGTGTTTACATACTTGAAATACTTGACATACATGAAAATCATCTCGGTGGTGGCCTCACTTGTGCAGTTGATTCCCATAGACTTCCATGGTACTGCCTCTCTAGTCAGAATGGGGGGTTGCAAAATCATTGATTTGAAACAAAAGTCAAGTGGACTGGGGCCATAGTGCTCCCTGGGTGCATAGAGGAGGACTTATTGCCAAGGGGTTTTCAAGTATCCTGTAGTAGCAGGAGTTTGGAGGCACTGTTAGTTTAATTTTTTTTTTTTTTTCTGGTACAGGTTTAGGGGCCCGTTCACACCAAATGCATTAGGTGCATTTTTTAGCCAATTCCCAACACAGGGAGACTAAATAGTAATGTTTTTCAATAAGATTAGTTTACATCATTACTTTGCAGTGCACTGAAAAAATAATGCAGGCTGCATTTTTACGCAACACAGTGAACATAACTGCAACTCATTGCAACTTTGAAAAAAAGTGAAATTAAAAATTAAAAAAATGCAAAAAAGCTGTACAAAATGACATAGTTACATAGTTACATAGTAGGTGAGGATGAAAAAAGACACAGGTTCATCAAGTCCAACCTATGTGTGTGATTATATGTCAGTATTACAGTACATTGTATATCCCTGTATGTTGCGGTCATTCATGTGCCTATCTAATAGTTTTTTGAAACTATCGATGCTCCCCGCTGAGACCACCGCCTGTGGAAGGGAATTCCACATCCTTGCTGCTCTTACAGTAAAGTTCTTTTCTTCTAATTTTAATGAGTGGCCACGTGTCTTATTAAACTCACTTCCATGGAAAAGTTTTATCCCTATTGTGGGGTCACCAGTAGGGATGAGCCTGATGTTTAATTTTGGTGTGGTGTTCCCCTTAATATCCATACCAGACTTGAAGGGCCTGGTATTAAATTTTGGGTCGGGGTTCCCCTTAATATCCATACTAGACCCAAAGGGCCTGGTAATGGACTGTGCGGGAATACCATGCCGTGTTTTGCAATGACTTTTATGTGTATTTCCAGTACCGACAACTCATTATAGCCGCGATTACTTTTAAATTACTTTTTTTCCTTTAGAAATGTCATTTTGCTCTCTGACTGTTCTAAACATGGGAAACATGAGTCACTTTACAGGCATACTATAGACACCCCCCAGGTACGAAATGTAAAGGAATATTTCATTTTGTTTCACTTCAAGCATTATTAAAATCACTGCTCCCGAAAAAACTTCAGTTTAAAAAAAAAAAAAATTTAATTGATACATGTCCCCTGGGGCAGGACCCAGGTCCCCAAACACTTTTTATGCCAATAACTTGCATATAAGCCTTTAAAATTAGCACTTTTGATTATTCATGTTCATGTCCCATAGACTTTAACGGTGTTCGCATGTTTGAACAAATTTTTTGCCTGTTTCGCATGTTCTGCTGCGAAGCGAACCGAACCGTGGGGGGGGGGGGGGTGTTCGGCTCATCCCTAGTCACCAGTATGCTATTTGTATATTGAAATCATATCCCCTCTTAAGCGTCTCTTCTCCAGACAGAATAAGTTCAGTGCTCGCAACCTTTCTTTATAACTAATATCCTCCAGGCCCTTTATTAGCTTTTTTGCCCTTCTCTGTACTTGCTCCATTTCCAGTACATCCTTCCTGAGGACTGGTGCCCAGAACTGGACGGCATATTCCAGGTGAGGCCGGACCAGAGTTGGAGAATTATCGCTTTATGTCTTGAGTTAATCCCCTTTTTAATGCATGTCAATATTCTGTTTGCTTTGTTAGCAGCAGCTTGTTATTGCACGCCATTGCTGAGTCTATCATCTACTAGGACCCACATGTCCTTTTCCATACTTGATTCCCCCAATGGTTGTCCCCTCTTATTGTCAAAAGTTGCCAGACAGATACAGGAATTGCAGTTGACACGTTTGTGAAATGCGTCAACTGCAATTCCTGTATCTGTCTGGCAACTTTTGACAATAAAGATTACAATCACTCAAGTTTTTGGATTTCCAGTGTGCGGCCATTTCGTTTTTTATTCACAGACATATTAGCCTGGAAAACAGAAAAGGAGGGAGAGAGGTGGCACAGACAGCCTGATAGTGTAGCATTGGCTTTATTAACAGTAAAAACAAAAATGTTGTTTGGCACTCGCAAAGCGAGACACCACGGAAGGTCTGGTAGAGCAGGCAGAGTCTGGGACACAGTAAGCCCTTGTATACACGGTCGGACATTCTGATGGAAAATGTCCGATCGGACCGTGTTGTCGGATAATCCGACCGTGTGTGGGCTCCATCAGACTGTTTCCGTCTGAATATCTGACCAACAAAGTTTTAGAGCTGGGCTATAAAATTTTCTGACAACATGATCCAATTGGACTTTGTCCAATCGTTTGTAGAGAATTCCGATCGGACAAAGTGCCACGCATGCTCAGATCAAATTCCTAGACCAAAGCTATTGGCTACTAACCTAAACGTAGTCTCGTCATAACTAAATAATGTCATCACGTTACGAACGATCGGATTTTCCGACAACTTTGTCCGACCGCGTGTATGCAACACCAGTTTTGGACACAATCCGTCAGACAAGATCGGATGGATTTTGTTGTCGAAATGTCCGACCGTGTGTACAAGGGCTAAGTGGAAAGAGAGCTGCACAGCCCAGCAGGGATGACAGGTATCATTAGGATGGATGATCGCTCTCATCCGGCCGCTGCTGGGATCTTCGCTTTGGTCTACTCCTGTAATAAAAGGTGCAAAGACTTCTGGGATATGTGTTTTCGAAGATAAACACTTCTTCATCAGTCAGCTTAGCCTGAAATCTATTCTTATTTTAAGTGGACCTTTTTTAATGATATTTTCTTTTTTCATAATGATGCAGTAATCTACACAGTATAGCAATCAAATTTTAGTATATTGTAACTGAAGTAAAAAAAGACTGAATCAAATTCATTGATATAGCTTAGTACATTTTGCACATTTATCCAGCATAGCACATTATACAGCTTCTTTAAAGAACCCTGACTGTAATATTTGTTGATTGTAATTTGTTCAATGTATTTTATATAGTTGGGTGTTTCATAATTGTTGCTGCAATGTTCTGATTCTGTTCACAGTGCAGAATTTTCATATATTCAGTTTTAAGCTTTGCAAAAACATACTTAGTACAAGAGTAATAATCTAACACAGAGAAAGGATTTTACTGTGTGATTGGTAAATTATCTATTGCTCAGTTGCTTACTTCACTGCAATGGAAAAACAACACATCAGAAGATGTCTTGGGTCAGTCTTATTTGAAATGTAAGCAAGAATATTACACTCATATGATTAAATGGTAGGGAGCACATGCTCAGGAACAGTGCTTAACATTATCTTGGAGTTCCAAGGACTCCTTGTTCTGGAATCATCTGATAAACTGTTATTAAGAACAATAAAGACAAGTTTGATTCTACTTTTTCTTGGCTTGGTATGCCAAGTTTATAGAGAAAACATTTGGCTACTGAAAGAGTATTATACCATTCACTGGAATTTCACATCATTATTTTAATACTGTATGTACACATTAATTGTAGAAAAAGTAAAAAGATACAACACCCGCAGATTTATTTTAAACCGTTTGCTTTCTTACATAGCAATCGAAATGCAATTCTCTATAATAACAAGCAGAATAAATACTGTTGCATACTGTACTTATGAACTTTTAGCATGCTTTACTAAGGGCCCTTTCACCCAAACTTTCCAAACAGGTCTACCTGTCCGTCTTTCAGGCAGACCTGATCAGAAGCCCCATGCACCTCTATGGACCTAAAGATGATGTATCTGAGGTAGCTTGATGTAAATTGATACCAGAGACCGTTTATATCTGGTCACCCATAGAGCTAACATGGGTTCCTTCATATTCACCAGACACAAACTGAATGAGAATGGATATACAAAACTGACATCTGTCATGTTTGGCTTAGATTCGGCAGTGGATTTGCTCACGGTCAGATCAGAGCGAACCCCAATCTTTGTAAAAGAGCCCTTATGTATTACCCTAGGTCAGTGATGGCAAACCTTGGCACTCCAGATGTTTTGGAACTACATTTCCCACAATGCTCAACTACACTGCAGAGTGCATGAGCATCATGGGAAATATAGTTCCAAAACATCTGGAGTGCCAAGGTTCGCCATCACTGCCCTAGGTTCACATCTATGCAGCCGTGTTGGCTGGCATTCCCCCACGACACTCAGAAAAGAAGTCCCTGCACTACTTTGGAAATCGCAGCCCACAGAACTGCGCTGTACTCGCGGGTGCAATATCTAGTGCAGGCGGCATTCCATTAGGAATAATGGCACCTGCCCAGGGGTCTCGTGTTTTCCTGTACGGGTGGTTGCACTTGCGGGAATTTGTGCATGCCCCGCAGTGACAGCACCTGCACTGGTGTGAACCTAGCCAGTGTACATCAACCCTAACAATGAACTCTTCTTATTTTGGTCTGTTAAATATATAATTGGAAGTGTTTTGTTGAATTTGTTCAATAGACAGAAAAAATACCTGTTGAGCTTGTCATAGCTGTCCTGTGTTTTTTTTTTGCACAATTTCTTTCATATCTCAAGAAGGGTAATTAGCCCTTCCCGTTCTTATCTTGGACTATATACCAATAATCTCTGTGTTATAGAGCCTGTGAGACTTCTTGTAGGACTGACACCATTCAGTCCATAAAAACATTTTGTCACCCACAACAGAAAATAAGGAGCTGAGTGTACTTCTGTTATTTCTATGTACCGTTGGGGTATAAAACAATGTCCAGCGGCTGCCTAAATACAATGACACTGTCAACTAGTGCTTTTTTAGCGCAGTGTGGTGCAACCCACTCCACTGCACCATGCAGCGGCCATTAGAACTTAAAATGATTTTGTGACATTTACATATTTCACTTGTATTTAATTTGTAACATGTTACTATAAAACACCTGTCTGCACCCCCCATCCCCACTTCCCCCATAACAATGGGCTGGGATCTGCTCCCCACACCTGCTGTCACAACTGAAAAACATTGGGCTGTGTGGGAACTACTCCTACACAGCTGCATCATTCATTTACAGTAATCAGTGAATGAATGAACTACAAGTCTCATCTTCCACCACTGCAGATGGCTTGTAGTTCTCAATGAACTGTGAGGGTGCTGCTGAGCGCTCTTTTGCTTCATTGAAACTTCCTGCACTTCAGTAACTGTCTACCCATAGGAAAGGTAAAAGCAGACAGTTGTACTGAGTGTCTGCATGAGCCTGGCTTTGCAACCAAGATTTACTGATCGTAGATGTAATACTTTGCAGGCTGTAGTATAAAAAACATACTGTATTTATCGGTGTGTAACACACACTTTTTTCCCCTTAAATCAGGGGAAAATCACGGGTGTGTGTTATATGCCGATCTGCTGACTCAGGGGAAGGAGGGACCGAGCGACTGTACTGTGTACTCAGCTAGGCTCAGCTCCGCTCGCAGTCCCGCCTCCTAGCATTTACGTCCTGCTATTGGACCGGTGTTGTAACCATCATAGGATCCGGGCCAAGGGGCGAGACTGGGCGGGATTGCGAGAGGAGCCGAGAGAAGACGAGTACACAGGACATCCGGCTCTGTCTATCTTGGCGGCAACATTTAAAAATGATCATGCTTCAATTTTGGGCAAGGCTGCAGATAGACACTTGGGTAATGCTACAGATGGACACTTGGGCAAGGCTGCAGATGGACACTTGGGCAAGGCTGCAGATGGACACTTGGGCAAGGCTGCAGATGGACACTGATAAGGCTGCATTGATGAGCATTTAAAAGTTTTTTTCCTTAAACTTCCCTCCTAAAAGTTTTTTTTCCTTAAACTTCCCTCCTAAACTTGGGATGCATGTTATACACCAATAAATATGGTAATTTTAAAATATTTTTTTCTTTTTCCTGCAAAATTATGGCCATTTATTGTTTTTTCGTTTTTTTTACAAAAGGAAAATGTACCCTTTAATGAAGTATCAATTTGTGACATTTCAATAAAGTTATAAAAAAAAAAATAGTAAACAGTGCTTTACAATGTTTACAGCACATCGGCAACTCTCCTTCACACTGCAGAAGTTGTGTTATAATGCAAGGTATGTCTATTAAGAGAAAGAAAAAAAGCTAGAGTCCTTTATTATATTAATAAATTATTTCTCAGTCGTGAAATCTTATGTGAAGTCCTTCTTCTTTCAACAGCTCATGAAAAGAAATCACTTTCTGATTCCACTATTCATCTATTCTTTATACAGTAGAGTTAAAGGCTGCACTTTAAAACCTCTCTACATATCAGTGGCAATCACTCACAGAGCTCCTGAAAGAGTTTGTATAAGATATAATGGCCACTATGAGTGAAGTGAGCTTTCATTTCTTATTTTAATCTGCAACTGAGTATATTAGATTTAATGTTGTGTTTGATATGAACATTTTTTTAAACTTTTTGAACTTGCCATTAAATGATAATCACCATAAACCAACTGGATTTCAGTTTACTGTAGGCTAAGGAGTGAATTGTCATTAGTTGTTAGTTTCTGCATCTTTCACACCATTGCTCTTTTTTACTGTATAAACCTATATAAACTTTTTCCTTTGTATTTATTTAATTATTGCAAAGATGTAAATCTAGTTTCCTACCTATCTGTGCTTATTATAGAATAATGTAGTATGTTTGCATCTACTGTGCAGAGAATATGAAAGGTCACACGTTTCATATTTTTTAGTTCTAACAATGAATATTTTTGTAAGCCTCAAAGATTGGGCAGCATACTGGCAGGGATTAGTACTTCTGCCTGGCAACACTGGGGTTGTTGGGTGGTGCTACCTGCTGGAGTTTGCATGTTCTCCCTGTGCTTGTGTGGGTTTCCTCCAGGTACTCTTGTTTACTTGCACGCTCCAAAGATATGCTGGTAGGTGAATGGGCTTCTGTATAAATTGTCACTAGTGTGTGTTCGTGAGTAGGGATGAGCTTGGTGTTCGACTTGAACATCGGCCGTTCGTCTGTTCTGTGAATTCAGAACTTTGTGGACCGTTCGCACCAAATTCGTGTGGCACAAACGGTCCACAATGCACTACGCCATTGCAGTGCATTGCTGGCTCATGATTGGCCAAGCATGCACCGTGACCCTACATGCTTGGCCAATCACAGCGCCGGCAGCAAGGAGAGCCATAATTGGCCACAGGCAGGATGCCTATGGCCAATTATAGCTCAGGGGGTTTAGTACATGCCCCACACTATATAAGGCTGCCAGCATGGCAGCCTTGTGTAGTGTGTTCCAGCGTGCAGGGAAAGAGCTAGATAGGCAGGAACAGTGTGTTCTTTTCTCAGGCATCTTAAAGTTAAAGTGGTGTTGTGTGCCTCCAGCACAGTATACACCTGTATCTACCCTTTATTGCTGTTTTTCTCTAATTAAGGCATCTGCAGGAGTTAGTGGGTGTTGTGTGCCTCCAACACAGTATACACCTGTGTCTACCCTTTATTGCTGTTTTTCTCTAATTAAGGCATCTGCAGGAGTTAGTGTGTGTTGTGTGCCTCCAGCTGTCAGGTCACCTAGAGCCCAGGTGACAGATGCACACCGTAGGGCTTAGGAGTGCACCGCAAGGTTGTGGACCCTACGGCTGACTGCTGCGGACAGGGGTCAAGGTGATAGGAAGGCAGGGCCGCCAGAACACCAAGATGATTCACACCGAGGTTAGAGCGTAAGATTCCCTGGGGCGCGGAGTCTAAGAGCCAGGAGGTGTTCACCAGAGCTTCAAGTGGTGAGGATGGACTTGGCTGCAACTGGCTCCAGGTCGTGACCCCCAGGGTCCCCCAGCTCACACCCACAGTAGGCAACAGGAGGATAGGGATGGTGAGGGACAAAGCCAAGGTCGGGGGCCACAAGCAGACAAGAAGATTCGGGGACACGCCAAAAGGTCAGGATCACAGGCAAACAGGGATAGTCAGGACACGCCAAAGTCGGTAACGGAAAACAGTAGAAGAGCACACGGCAGGTAACAGGAAGCGAACACACAAAGATTGATCAGCAGGATTGGCTAGCAGTGCACAGGTTAATATAGAGTAGTCTGATAGGAGCTAGGGTGGAGCCATGCCAGAGGATGGATTATAAAAGCAGTCAGGTGAGGCTCGGCTGGTCTCTAGAAATGAACACATGGAGACAGGTAAGCAGACGAACTCTATTGCATAACCATAAGAGTACCCCCCCTCTTACGAGGCCTCCCCCTTCCCCGCCTGGGACCAGGTTTAGAGGGGAACTTCAAATGAAACTTCCTCAACAGACGAGGTGCAAAGACCTCGGAAGCCGAAATCCACGACCTCTCCTCAGGACCAAAACCTTTCCAGTGCACAAGGTACTGGAGAATGCCTCTACAGAGTCGGGAATCCAAAATTTGGCTAACCTCGTACTCCTGATCATCCTCAGAGACCGGTGCTATGGTAAAGGGAGGACGAGAGAACTTATTGAGGACTAAAGGCTTCAGAAGGGCAACATGGAAGGAGTTAGAGATTTTGAGGCTTTTGGGAATCTGGAGCTTGAAACAAACTGGATTCAGTTTAGAAATTATGGTGTATGGACCAATGAATCTTGGGGCAAATTTGAGAGAAGGAACCCGGGGTTTGATGTTCCTGGTGGAGAGCCAGACTTTGTCTCCTGGCTAAAGAGAAGGTGGCTTACGCCTGCGACGGTCAGCAAAACTCTTGAATTTGTTGGCAGCTTTCTGGAGGGAATCATGAACGTCAGCCCACATGGAATTGAATGATTCCTGAACAGTAGCCAAAGCTGGAATGTCAGAAGAACAAGTCATAGGAAGAGGAAGCTGAGGATGTCTTCCATAAACAGTGACAAAGGGTGTTTTCTGAGAACTGACGTTAACATGATTATTGTGGGAGAACTCAGCCCACGGTAATAGTGATGCCCAATCATCATGATGGGCAGAGACCAAGGTGCGGAGAAAGACCTCCAACTCCTGATTAACTCTCTCAGTCTGGCCATAAGAAGAGGTAAAATCCAAGGTAATGTCGAGGGATTTGCAAAAGGCTCTCCAAAAACGAGAAGTAACCTGCACACCCCTGACATGAGAAGGAACACCATGAAGGCAGAAAATCTCCCGTATAAAAATGGGAACCAAGGCAGGGGCAGAAGGGAGACCAGGAAGAGGAACAAAATGAGCCATCTTGGAGAATCGATCGATTACTACCCCAATGGCCGTATTATTCTCCAACAGTGGAAGGTCAGTGATAAAATCCATGGCGATATGAGACCAGGGCTCCTTAGGAATGGGCAAGGGCATGAGAAGACCAGCAGGGGCTAGAGTGGAAGATTTAGACTGAGCACAGACGTGACAAGCCTTAAAAAAAGTCTTTAACATCCGAGCAGAGATTAGGCCACCAGTAGTAACAACTGATGAGCAGGAAAGATCGGAGGAACCCAGCATGACCTGCCACCTTGGAATCATGTCCCCAACGAAGGATCTTAGTTCTTAGCTCCGTGGGAACAAAGGTCTTACCAGGAGGAATTTTTGATTCCAGGGTGGTAGAATGGGAAACAATGCATGAGGTAGGAATGATCGGCTCAGGATCAGGGTTGGACTCCTCGTCCAAAGTGTCAAATGACCTAAAGAGCGCATCAGCTCGACCGTTGCAGGAACCAGGTTTGTACATAATCGTGAATTTAAAACGAGAAAAGAAGTGACTCCACCTGGCCTGTCTAGGGTTCAGACGTTTAGCATTCTGTAGGTACTGTAGATTCTTATGATCAGTAAAGATCGTTATGGAGTGAGGGGAACCTTCTAAGAGATGACGCCACTCCTCCAACGCCAATTTAATTGCAAGAAGTTTCCGATCACCAATGGCATAATTTCTCTCTGCCTGAGAATTTTTTTTGGAGAAGAACGCACAGGGTTGACGTTTCTTCTCAAAGTCCTGAAGAAGCACAGCTCCCACCCCCATTAAAGAAGCGTCTACTTCAATAAAAAATGGGTCCTCAGGATTTGGTTTCCTCAAGAGGGGTCCAGAGACAAAGGCCTGTTTCAGATCATGAAACGCAGAGACAGCCTCAGGAGGCCAGTCTTTGGCATTCGCACCCTTCTTGGTCAAAGCGATAATAGGCGCAGCAATGGAAGAGTAATTCCTTATGAACTGCCTATAATAATTTGTGAAGCCAAGAAAGCGCTGTGTGGCCTTGAGGCTAGCGGAAAGAGGCCAGTTGGTAATGGCTGAGACCTTTCCGGGATCCATGCGAAGACCCGAACTAGAAACAAAACATCCCAGAAACAGGACCTCGGAACATTCAAAGTAACATTTCTCCATCTTGGCATAGAGATTGTTCTCTCTAAGGCGCTGAAGTACGGTGCGTACATGGTTTCTGTGAGCAGGCAGATTTTCGGAAAAGATGAGAATATCATCCAGATAGATGACAACAAACTGGTACAGTAGATCCCTGAATATTTCATTGACAAAGTTCTGGAACACAGCTGGAGCATTACACAAACCAAAATTCATAACCAGGTATTGGTAATGCCCGTCCCTAGTGTTAAACGCAGTCTTCCATTCGTCACGTTCCCGTATTTGAATGAGATTGTATGCACCTCTGAGATCCAACTTAGTGAAAATGGAAGCCCCCTTCAACCTGTCAAATAGCTCCGATATTAGAGGTAAGGGGTAACGGTTTTTAATAGTCACAGCGTTTAAACCTCTATAGTCGATGCAGGGTCTGAGGGTACCATCCTTTTTGGCAACGAAAAAGAACCCTTCTCCTGCAGGCGATGAGGATTTCTGGATGAAACCTCTCTCCAGATTCTCGGCGACATACTCAGACATGGCCTGGGTCTCTGGAATGGACAAAGGGTAGGTACGACCCCTGGGCAGGGTTGCTCCAGGGACAAGGTCAATAGCACAGTCAAAAGATCTGTGGGGAGGAAGCACCTCAGCAGACTTCTTGCAGAACACATCTCGGAAATCGCTGTATTCCGCGGGAAGATCGGACGATACAGATGTGGTAGCAATGGGAAGTTTCCTCTTATGGGTCACCTTGGGAAGACAGGACAAGAAACACAAAGGGCCCCAAGCCAGGATCTGCCCCGAGACCCAGTCCACATGTGGCGAGTGGAGCTGTAGCCAAGGAAGGCCCAATACAATGGGGGTAGAGGCCTTGGGTAGGATGAGGAAGGAGATCCACTCCTGGTGGAGTATCCCTACCGACATCCTAATAGGTAGCATCTGGAAATGGATAGGGCCCCCTGGGAGCACAGTGCCATCAATAGCCGAGACTACCAGTGGAGTAGCGAGGGGAGAAAGGGTAAGCTTCATAGAAGAAGCAGGTCTCCAGTCCATAAAATTGCCGTCAGTCCCGGAGTCCAGATATGCTAGGACCGATTGGGGAGAAGTGCCTACATGGAGGAACACCCGAAGAAGGAGACGAGAAGGTGATGTTTCTGGGTCCAATGCTCCACCTTCCAAATGTATTAGACCCGGACGGAGCGAGCAGGAGTCACGAAAATGACCCTTGCCCCCACAATAAAGATACAAGCCCAGAGTTCTGCGTCTAGCACGTTCTTCGGGGGTTAGTCTGGTCCGGCCCAGCTGCATGGGTTCCTCAGCAGACAGAGGATGCTCCACAGGGCGACGGGGAAAAATCTCAGGCTGACTAGGACCTAGGGGGTGCTGGCGTCTTTTTTCTAAGGACCTCTCCTGGAAACGAATGTCAATTTGATTGCATAAGGAAATTACATTGTCCAGACCGGCGGGGATAGCTCTTCCTGCTAATTCGTCCTTCACCCGGTCAGAGAGGCCATGTAAAAAGGTTGCGACCAGGGCCTCATTGTTCCAGCTCAATTCCGCTGTAAGGATACGGAACTGAAGTGCATATTGTCCCACTGAACAAGATTCTTGGCGTAAAAGGGCACTAGCCACAGAAGAAACCCGAGCTGGCTCCTCGAAGATGTTACGAAAGAGTTGGGCAGGCTGGAAACCACTGGATCATTTTTCTCCCACAGGGGAGCAGCCCAGGCTAAAGCTTCACCCGAGAGGAGGGAAATTATATAGGCTACCTTTGCCCGATCAGACAGAAAGTTTTGGTGCTGGAGCTCAAAATGAATGGTGCATTGGCTGAGGAAGCCCCTGCAGGCCTTGGAGTCCCCAGAGAAAGGGGGCGGAGCTGGCAGTACAAATGAATGCGTGGATGCGACTGGTGCGATAGATGCAGTCGCAGACTGTACTTGAGGCTGCAGGTTCGGGGTCCCCAAGGATGCCCGTAGCTGCTCGAAGCGGGAAGCCAGATCTTGAAGGAATCTCATCACCTGAGTCTGATTAGATTCCTGGGTTTCAAGTCTCTGAACTATGCCCTGCAAAGGATCGACTGCAGGAAACGGCATGTCAGCCGGGTCCATGGCTGATCAAACTGTCAGGTCACCGAGAGCCCAGGTGACAGATGCACACCGTAGGGCTTAGGAGTGCACCTACGGCTGACTGCTGCGGACAGGGGTCAAGGTGATAGGAAGGCAGGGCCGCCAGAACACCAAGATGGATCCCACCGAAATTAGAGCGTAAGATTCCCTGGGGTGTTCGGCTCATCCCTATTCATGAGTTAGGGACCTTAAATTGTAAGCTCCTTGAGGGCAATGGCCAATATGAATATACAATGTATATGTAACGGGCTGTTTAAATTGTCGGTACTATATACAGTAAGTACCTGCAATAAATAAATTAAGATTCTACTATTTTACTTTCTTCATTTCCTCCTCACCTACGTGCTAATGAAATGTTTGTATAAAAAAATTTCTGTTGTCATTATAAACCTTTTTTTTAAACTCAGGGGGCTGTACATAGCTTCCAAAAAAAAATCATAGGACCCTTAAGAACCTAAACTCTGATGGAAGCAATAGGCTGATAAATATCAAATACCTTGATCGAAAGATGTCACTCTGAAGCAGTGAGCATTCCTAGGCAAACTGCATTTGCATGCAGACTGCCCTATGTATTACCCACCTGGGATTTTGAACTTCTATAACTGAGAGAACTAAAATCCAATAAAATCCAATAAATGAAAGAGCATGCCGGAGATAGTAAGGCTGGGGAGAAAAGGTTTAGATGATGCTGGGAATTCTTCAGGTAGGAGGTGGATACGGATGAGCCGAACACCCCCCTGTTCGGTTCGCACCAGAACCTGCGAACAGACCTAAACTTCGTGTGAACTTTAGAACCCTATTAAAGTCTATGGGACTCGAACGTTCACAATCTAAAGTGCTCATTTTAAAGGGTAATATGCAGGTTACTGTCCTAAAAAGTGTTTGGGGACCTGGGTCCTGCCCCAGGGGACATGGATCAATGCAAAAAAAAGTTTTAAAAACTGCCGTTTTTTCAGGAGCAGTGATTTTAATAATGATTAAAGTGAAACAATAAAAGTGTAATATTCCTTTAAATTTCGTAGCTGGGGGGTATCTATAGTATGCCTGTGAAGGGGCGCATGTTTCTGGTGCTTAGAACTGTCCCTGCACAAAGTGTCATTTGTGCAGGAAAAAAAGTCTTTTAAAATCACTTACGGCTAAATTGTTGGGTCTCCGTAATACAGAGAACACTCAATGAGTGTTCTCTGTATTAGCCGACAATTCATTCATTCATTGATTAAAAAAAAAAAAAAAAAAAAAGTGGCCTGGCCGCTGAGAGAGATGGCCGCTTGAACGCTCAGCTCCGCTCCTCCACACCGCATTACAGCGCTGAAAGCCATCTCCCGCTACCCGAACGGACTGCTGCCCGGTCAGACACACACCGGAAAGTCTCCGGATTATGTCCAAAAAGAAAGGCAAGCTCAAAGGACCCCGCAGACTCCTGGATTTCTACATGAGGCCCTCGCAGCAGGACTCTCAAAATGGCGACGACCGGGACCCGGGAAACCTGAGGCTCCCTCATGGCAGCCCTGCGGAAGCTTCTCCACCGTTCCAGGCCCTGGAAGAAGGGATGGATCAGACCACAGAGCACTCCATCTCCCCTGGGGACAGAGGTAAGAGGCTAGCAGAGTTTCCATCACTCTCCCCTGACAAACAGCCTCCCACTAAGAAGCAGCATGGCGCTGGGTCCTGTAGTTCCACAGGCCCAGACAACCCAGCTACACAGTCTCTCGCTGCGTACCCCACCTCAGACAACCCAGCCTCTGAACACTCACTAAAAGCAATGCTACTGTCCCTACAAACTGAGCTGCACAGAGACCATATAGAACAACATCTGTCAGAAGCCACTAAAGCTCACAATAGTATGGTGGACGTGCAGGATGAACAAGCTGCCATGGTCACCCAGCTCCGTCTTAAAATCGAGAAAAAAAAAAAAAAAAAAAGAGAAGTCTGAACACATGAGGGGAGCCTATGTTTTTCCCTATGTGATACCACGTTGAGTTGGGAGTGACATTTGGAGCAACAGCCACAGCCCTATTGCGTGAAGGATTCGGGATCGCCTGAGGGGGAACCGTTACCCGGATATCCTTTGATTGTTTTTGCCTGTGGTGACCCTCTGTAACGGGGGGTCGCTTGGATCTGGTAAGGAGCCAATTCATTCATTCGGTGATGGGAAAAGCACATTATATTTCTGGAGAAGATTTTTAATTTGTGCACTTCTAATCCAGCTCTCACATGAAGTTTTTCTTCACCGGTGTTATTTACCATATGGACATTTTATAATATTTTGGTATACAACTATATGGACATTATATAGAGTGTCTCAGAATATATATATTTTTTGACAATTTATTTTATGTAAAAAATTGGAAACAAAATATTTTTTTCATTTTAGGGGTATATGCACAGAGATCTACACAATCTGTATTGCGTTTGGGTAATTCACATTATTGACACGTATTTGTGTCCCATTTTTGTATTTAATTTCACTTATTTGTACATATAATAGTATGCATTATATTTTTGAGGTGGTCTTAGAGACAATAAGACACTAAGACTCATATCGTGGGTTTGGCACATACACATACCCCATTCACTTTGGGTATTTGAGGTTAGCGCAGTTCTCTTTTTTTATTAAGGTGAGGGGGGTATCTGAATCGCTTGCAGCCACAGAAATCGTGCCTTATTTACATCAATTGTTCCGCAAACTAGTGCCTACGCTGACGACACAAGACATGCTTATAGACAGGGCACACAGGATCCACAAACCGCAACACCTCCCGGACTCTGTCCCCAGAGACATCCTAGCCAGGGTGCATTTTTTCCATGTCAAGGAGGAGATCATGCGAGCATCTAGGGCCCTGCGCTCACTTCCAGACCCCTTCCATGGAGTGTCACTTTTTAACGATATTTCGGCGACTACTTCCCAAGCTCGCAAGGCCTTCTTACCGGTCACCTCTGTTCTCAACGAACAAAAAATCCCCTACAAATGGGGGTATCCTGTTAAACTCATTGTCTCTCATCGCAATCAACAAGTCGCTATGTTATCGCCTAAGGAGGGCCTCAAGCAGCTTCTTAACCGGGCGCCCCCCCGCACCCCACCTGCAAGGCCATCCTCAAAGATTGCTAACCTGTGGGAGCCCCACGCTCTGGCCTAATCGCAAGTCGCTTGCCTGTACAGTGCAGCACTCTGTTACTTGTTAATTGTTCTTACTTTTTATAGATGGTTCCTTACTTATAATAATATTTGCAGTTCTCGTCATGGTGTGGAGGAGTGGAAGCAGATGTTTTGTCCCTTCTACGCTCCACAATTGTTGATGTGCTAAGCACATCTATTGGTTTCTATTTTTTGAATATCTTGCAGTTCTACCTGATTTTGATATATAAGATACGTCATTTTATTACCGCTTTACTTGCATAGCTTTAACTCTGCTGGCTCAGATCGGGCCCGTTTTGCCCGCTCTGATCCAGCTTACTGCCTATTCACTATTGTGTATTGCAATAACTTGTGCAACGCCTATTTTTCCCCCCTCTTCGCCCCGTCCCTCCCACCTCCTGTTTTCTCTCTTCCTCTGTTACTCTTTGCTCCTCCTCTCCTCTTTCTCTTGGGGCCTGTCCCCCCCTGGTACTGTGCAGACCATCGCTATTTAACCTTACCACCCCACTGACATGTCGCTTACGATCGTCTCCCTTAATGCTAAGGGCCTCAATAGCCCTTTTAAGAGATCTCTCCTATGGCGTGAAGCCTTAAATCAGAAAGCAGACATTTTATGCGTGCAGAAGACCCACTTCTCAGAACCTAATCCCCCCAAGTGCACTCACAAATGATTCCCCCATTATTTCCATGCCTGCGCTGAAACTAAAGCGAGAGGGGTGATGATCGCGGTTCGCTCCTCGGTGGCTTTTGCCCTGAGGCACGTAGAAGTCGACCCTGGGGGCAGATTTCTCATCCTGTCAGCTACATTCAACGACCAACCACTGGTCATTGTTAACGTATATGCGCCTAATACCCACCAGAAATCCTTCCTTAAAACCCTTCTTCACAAACTTCAACCTTACCCAAAGAATGAAATTGTACTCTGTGGAGATTTCAATGAAATCTTAGACCACCAAGTAGACTAGGCGGTCATTCGGGGTATTTTCCTCAAGTTGGGAGCCCAGGAAAAGAAAAAAAGGTCGCTTGCGATCAATGCCCTATTGCAACGCATCCAGAATCTGGAAAAACTAAACAAACAACAACCTACCACGGCCAATGCATGCAACCTTAGCTCTCTGAGGAATGAACTAAGTTCGCTCCTTCAAAGAAGTCATGACTTCTATCTCAGACAGCTACGTTTAACCTGGTACTCTCAAGGTAACAGAGCGGGGAAACACTTAGCCCAACAGTACAAGAAAAAAGCAGCTCAGAATAAAATCCCATTCCTACTAAATCAGCAGGGCCACAAATTATCCAATCCCAAAGACATTGCGAATGAATTCGGAACCTTTTACTCCAAACTCTATAACCTCTCTCAATCTACTTCTGAACCGCAGCCCACCGCACAATTGATCCAGGCATTCCTTACCCCCCTACAACTCCCCTTGATAACCCCCTCCCAACTTGAAGATCTAGCCAAACCATTCTCTCAACTAGAAATTCTCAAAGCTATCAACGAGCTCCCCTTGCATAAAGCCCCCGGACCAGATGGCTTCATTAATGAATACTACAAAACTTATAGGGATCAAATTTCACCCCACCTTTGCAATACCTTTAATAGCTTCCTATCCACTGGACAGATCCCACCAGAATCCCTTGAAGCAACTATAACCACCATTCACAAACCCGGTAAACCCTCCCATGATCCGGCGAGTTATCGCCCAATCTCGCTCCTGAACACGGACACGAAACTCTATGCCAAATTACTGGCTTCCCGTCTGGCCTCGTTTATCCCCAACCTGATACACCCCGACCAGGTGGGCTTTATCCCCCTACGCCAAGCCTCAGATGGCACCCGCAGGTTCATAGACATGATACATTGGGCGGAGCACCGTCGAGTGCCTTCTCTGCTGATCTCCCTTGATGCAGAGAAGGCATTCGATCGGGTTAGTTGGCTCTACCTAGACCTTGTCCTACAAAAATTTGGCATTCATGGTTCCTTCAAGCAAGCCATCCTAGGCCTATACTCTTCCCCAAGAGTTTTAACATCAGGACTATTATCTTCCCCATTCCCCATCACAAATGGGACCCGTCAGGGCTGCCCCCTCTCCCCACTTATTTTTGCGCTGGTCATTGAACCGCTAGCGCAAGCGATCAGAACACACCCAAGCATAGCCGGCCTTCAGATAGGTCCCACTGCACACAAAATTGGACTATACGCCGACGACATCATCATTTGGCTCACTGACCCCCTGTGCTCTCTGCCCCCGCTATGTGATCTTTTACAGCAATTCAGTCTTATCTCCCTATACAAACTAAACCACTCTAAATCTGCCATGCTAGGGATATCTTTACCCCTGCAGCTCAAATTCAATATTTGCTCGATATCCCCGTTTTCCTGGGCTCCCAACTCCTCTTTGACCTACTTGGGCATACAGCTGACCTCCCCCGCCTCTCTAATACTGCGTACTAACTTAGCTGGGCTCACCCAGAAACTACAGGCTCTTACCACTTCGCTCCTACAGGTACAGACCTCCTGGGCAGGCAAAATAGCTCTTACTAAAATGTTCCTATTACCACATATTCTTTATATGTTCAGAACTTTACCAATACCAATGCTTCAATCTGACATAGCTGGTCTACAACGACTGCTTAACAAATTCATATGGTCAGGCCGCAAACCACGAGTTAAAGCCTCCTCGCTCTACACACCGACGAAGTCTGCCGGCATGGGAGTGCCCAACCTTAAAATGTATTATAAAGCAACATTGCTCGACCAATCCAGGAAACTCTGGGATATGTCTTCACTACTGCCTTGGACCCTCATTGAAGCAACGGACCTTACACAAGCGCCTTCACACCTTCTGGCTGCTGTATGGATGGGCTATCACCCCAATAAGTCCTCTCTACCCACTCTGAACGCAACTCTGACTAATTGGAAATCCCTGCTGCAAAACGCAGGAGGAATTCACCCTCATGCTCTCCGCCAATTACCCCTCGCAGCGATTACCTTCCTCTCCCCAGATTTACCTGTGCAAAGGTGGATAACGCATGGCATTCGGACTATAGGAGACCTATTTCAGGCCTCCCAGCTCCTCTCCTTTCAACAACTCACTGGAAGATTCTCTCTCCCTCACAAAGACTTCTACATATACCTGAGAGTACGCCACATCCTCGCCTCAATCCCAACGTCCACCTGCACCTCCACCAAGTTCATCATACAGCTTCTTTCCTCGTCCAACATCAAAATCCGCGGCATCTCCTGTTTTTATACCCTTCTGGTCCAGCAGTCTCAAACCGCCAACCCTCCGGCTATTACCCACTGGGAAGCCAAATTGAACTTTCATCTTCCATCAACAGAGTGGTATCGAGCAATCCACCTCACAACCAGATACTCAAGAAATATATCCCACCGGGAGACTGTCCTTAAAATTCTATACAACTGGTATCATACACCTGTAAAACTCGCCCGCATTTTCCCTACTCACTCCAGCAAATGTTGGAGAAACTGCAACGCAGACGGACATTTACTTCATATTTGGTGGGGATGTCCCTTCATAAAACTTTTTTGGACGGACATCACTAATTTCATCAATGGATTAACTGGTTTGTCTCGTGTCATCACCCCGCAGATGGCCCTATTTGGTCTTGACATCTTGGCCTGGCCTCCACATTTCCGACCTATTGTTACGCAAATTCTCATAGCAGCTCGGCTAGCTATAACCTGCCAATGGAAGCAACCTGTTGTTCCCAATATCGGCAATGTCATTGTTATCTTAAATGAACACTTGCTGATGGAACACCTTTTTGCAAAATCGCAAATGTCCCTAGGTAAATTCCATAACTACTGGAAGCCCTGGCTCTCTGACCCTAGAGCTAAACCCTGCACCTGATTGAATTATACTCTTACTGAATTACACTCTCCTAGTATAACCTAAACCCACTGTGATGTGATTGACACGATGACGGACAACAATGTTTACTAACTATGTACTAACCCTGCTCCTCTATTGACAGCCACCTTTCTTACTTCCCTCTGCCTCTTCTCGCTTCCTCCTCCCCCTCCCTCCCCCCCTTCAGTTCCCTTTCTACATAGGGAACTGGAATGGGGAACTAGAATGTACCTTTGATTATAAGCACTTATCTGAATATTATGCTCCTTGTCACTGTGGTTTATTGACATTGTATCTTACCTGGGATATGTCTGTAATCCCTTTTATATGTTTTCTTCTAATTTTTTTTTCCATGCCCTACTTTGTACCCCATTTATTATTCTCAATAAAGCTTTTTGAAAACTAAAAAAAAAAAAAAGCGTGGGGGTTCCCCTAAATTCAATTACCAGGCCCTTCAGGTCTGACATGGATATTAAGGGGAACCCCGTGTCAAATTTAAAAAAAAATTGACGTGGGGTTCCCCCCAAATATCCATACCAGACCCTTCAGGTCTGATATGGATATTAAGGGGAACCCCGCATCAAATTTTTAAAAAAAATTGACGTGGGGGTCCCCCTAAAAATCCATATCAGACCCTTTATCCGAGCACGCAACCTGGCAGGCCGCAGGAAAAGAGGGGGGGACGAGAGAGCGCCCCCCCTCCCTCCTGAACCGTACCAGGCCACATACCCTCAACATTGGGAGGATGCTTTGGGGGTCTGTGACCCCTCAAAGCACCTTATCCCCATGTTGATAAGGACAAGGGCCTCATCCTCACAACCCTGGCCGTTGGTTGTGAGGGTCTGCGGGCGGGGGGCTTATCAGAATCTGGAAGCCCCCTTTAACAAGGGGACCCCCAGATCCCGGCCCCCCCCTGTTTGAAATGGTAAGGGGGTACAAAAGTACCCCTACCATTTCACAAAGAAAGTGTCAAAATGGTTAAATAAGACAAACACACTTTTGAAAAATTCCTTTATTAAAAATGAAAAAAATAAAAAAAAGATTCCAGCGGTGCTAATCCACTCTTGCTATCCAGCGACGGATCTCCGGGGTCCAGCGATGGATGATCATATCCAGCGACGGGGGATCTCTCAGTCCAGCGCTGTCCATACATCCTTCTTCTGTCTCCACTCCGGAGACACTGCAGAGAGCCCAGCGCTGACGTTTCTTATATTAGGAGGGTGGGGCCACCCGTCACCTGACCCCGCCCCTCTGACGCTGGAGAGGGAAGCCAGGGGTTCCCCAGTGACGTGTGGGTGACCCGCCCCCTCTGATGTAACGCAGGTTTCCGTTACATCAGAGGGGGCAGGGTCACCCATACGTCACTGGGGAACCCCTGGCTCCCTTCACCAGCGTCAGAGGGGGCGGGGTCAGGTGACGAGTGGCCCCGCCCTCCTAATATAAGAAACGTCAGCGCTAGGCTCTCTGCAGTGTCTCCGGAGTGGAGACAGAAGAAGGATGTATGGACAGCGCTGGACTGAGAGATCCCCCGTCGCTGGATATGATCATCCATCGCTGGACCCCGGAGATCCGTCGCTGGATAGCAAGAGTGGATTAGCACCGCTGGAATCTTTTTTTTATTTTTTTCATTTTTAATAAAGGAATTTTTCAAAAGTGTGTTTGTCTTATTTAACCATTTTGACACTTTCTTTGTGAAATGGTAGGGGTACTTTTGTACCCCCTTACCATTTCAAACAGGGGGGGCCGGGATCTGGGGGTCCCCTTGTTAAAGGGGGCTTCCAGATTCTGATAAGCCCCCCGCCCGCAGACCCTCACAACCAACGGCCAGGGTTGTGAGGATGAGGCCCTTGTCCTTATCAACATGGGGACAAGGTGCTTTGAGGGGTCACAGACCCCCAAAGCATCCTCCCAATGTTGAGGGTATGTGGCCTGGTACGGTTCAGGAGGGAGGGGGGGCGCTCTCTCGTCCCCCCTCTTTTCCTGCAGCCTGCCAGGTTGCGTGCTCGGATAAAGGGTCTGATATGGATTTTTAGGGGGACCCCCCACGTCAATTTTTTTTTTAAATTTGATGCGGGGTTCCCCTTAATATCCATATCAGACCTGAAGGGTCTGGTATGGATATTTGGGGGGACCCCCACGTCAATTTTTTTTTTAATTTGACACGGGGTTCCCCTTAATATCCATGTCAGACCTGAAGGGCCTGGTAATTGAATTTAGGGGAACCCCCACGCTTTTTTTTGTTTTGTTTTTTAATCAATGAATGAATGAATTGTCGGCTAATACAGAGAACACTCATTGAGTGTTCTCTGTATTACGGAGACCCGACAATTTAGCCGCAAGTGATTTTAAAAGACTTTTTTTCCTGCACAAATGACACTTTGTGCAGGGACAGTTCTAAGCACCAGAAACATGCGCCCCTTCACAGGCATACTATAGATACCCCCAGCTACGAAATTTAAAGGAATATTACACTTTTATTGTTTCACTTTAATCATTATTAAAATCACTGCTCCTGAAAAAACGGCAGTTTTTAAAACTTTTTTTTGCATTGATCCATGTCCCCTGGGGCAGGACCCAGGTCCCTAAACACTTTTTAGGACAGTAACCTGCATATTACCCTTTAAAATGAGCACTTTAGATTTCTCCCATAGACTTGTATAGGGTGTTCCGGCTTTTCGAATTTGCTGCGAACAGCCCAAATTGTTCACTGTTCGCTGAACAGGCGAACAGGCAATGTTCGAGTAGAACATGAGTTCGACTCGAACTCGAAGCTCATCCCTAGAGGTGGACACTATCTCTATCCTGCACAACTGGGCAAAACCAAAAAGTAAGCCTGAAGTTGAGCTTTAAATATACTATATAAATACTATTCACTGGGAAACGGATATTTCCTGCTCCTGACATTTCTCTGGAATTTTTAAATGTCTATGTAAAAGTAGCACTGTAGAAGCCAGTTTGGCTAGGATAGGGTGCAATTTTGCCATTACTGTAATTGTTCTTGATGAAGTATGCAGAATCCTTCACATGGGCTCTCCAAACTTTTGCAAATCTAGTGGAATCTATTAAGAGTATGTTGTTCTGCAGAGAGCCCCTGTGTGGTGGCAACACTGGCAAACAAGATTTACTGCTGTGGGGCTCTGAACTCCAAGTCCATTTTCTTTTTAGAAAGCAATTTTGATTGATGAACAGTGCTGGACAGACTATGACTTCATTTTTATATGCCATTTTTTTTTTCTGCAGCAAAACTGCTTTTGTGATATATTGCATTGAATGTGCAACAAAGCTGGTTATGGCTGATTTAAAAGCAGAAACTGCCCTGTGCATTCTCACTACCTGTTCACATAAAACCCCCACCTGAGGCTGTCTACTCCAAGAGACAGCAAGAGCAAAGCTGCTTTTATTATACTTCTCTTGGCTGTAGAGTAGAGAAATGGCAGCTGTAGTACATTACTTGTTTAATAAATTTTCAGCTGGATATATATATACATATATATATATATATATATATATATATATATATATATGGTTCAGAGCCCTCTGACCGATACGGATGAGGATGACAAACAAGGTTAACATAAACTCGCTTACTTGAAATGGACCTGAAAGTGTGCCCTGGTCTAACGTACGGTATACCAAAATAAGGGGGCATACCCTAGATTGAGAAATGAGTGTTAAATGAAATGAATATGAAATGGAGTGAAATGAGTGCTCTCATGAGGAGTATAATGCTTGAGAAATGCCCTAAAAAGGGGATGGGTGGGTGGGTATCGCGCACCGGAACCGACAAGGAAGACAGGCGAGCGGGCTGGTTATATACCCCACCGGGCTCCTCCCATAATTCCAGGCCACCATACTGGCCTTTTTATTTATGGTTCAGAGCCCTCTGACCGATACGGATAAGGATGACAAACAAGGTTAACATAAACTCTCTTACTTGAAATGGACCTGAAAGTGTGCCCTGGTCTAACGTACGGTATACCAAAATAAGGGGGCAAAAACATTCAGGTAGGGGTTGTGCTTTATTGTTTCAAGTTTGTTACTGGGTGAGCTTGACAAAGGCCTGGGCCATCTCCACTTGTGGATTGGGTATGTAACGGGCAAAACAGGTGGACTTCCATCTGCCCAACTTCTTGATGACATGGTCCGGGACCCCTTGGCGGGAGGCTGTTGAGGCTGCTCCGATACGGAATGAATGTCCGGAGTAGTGAGTAGGATTGAGCTGAAGGATACTCAGGAGTATCCTGACATGTTCCATAAACCGGGCAGCGTTCAGAGGTTTAGTATGAAATGGCAGAAGCGGGCTAGTTTCTGGTTGATCGGCCAGAAGGGTCAACAAGCGGGTGAGAGTGGCGACCGGGCACCAGCGGTTGTTGGTTTTATAGAAATGTATGTCCGTACCCGAGCCAAGCTGCTGCGTTTTGGAGACTGCTAAGTGTAAGATGAAATGGTCTTCGTAACGTGGCGTTTGCACAGCATGCGTGCTGTGGGGCTGTTACAAGTAAACTCGCTTGGCCGTAAGAAGCCGTAGAAGGCCAGATGTATGGCTGCTTGTAAGATGACACTAGGGCGGAGACCGAAAGGTGATGTGGCCAGGATATCCGACATGTTTCTAAAAAAATCTCCTGTGATAGGCAGCCGTCTGGTGCTGGCCACTGGCTGGCGTTTCTGGACGCCGCGCATGATAGCCCGAACGGCGTGGTAAGAAAATAAGGAAGGTTCGGTAGGGTCCTGGAGGGACGTGAAATGTTGTACACCGGCCAGGTATAGCCGGATCGTATTATAGGATAATGCCATCTCCGAGTGGCAGTAGGAAATGAAGGCCAGGACTTGCTTGACACGGGACGTCTCTGTGCTGTGACGTGTCATAAAGTGGTTAAAGGCCCTCCAGGCCGTTTGGTAGGCCTTGAGGGTATTACGTGAGAGGGAGAGATCGATGAGCTGGGTTGCCGCTAGGAGGTGTGGGGCTAGTCCAGGGTCAGCTGAGACCAGTCCGGGATAGCTGCTGATGTTGGGAGAGGGCGTCCACTGCCCAATTGAATTTACTGGGGATAAAGGAACAGTGGATGTTGAACTGAAATAATAACGAGAGCTGAACCAGCTGATGTAGGAAGGACATCATCGCTAGAGACCTGGACCTGCCTTTATTAATGACCTCTGCAGTGGCTAAATTATCTGTTGAAAAGGTCACAGTTTGACCCGACCAACTGCGGCCCCATGTGTGTGCTGCAGTTACGATGGGGTATAATTCAAACAGGGAGGATGTTTCGGCGAAGCCAGGTATCGCCAGTATCTGGGGAGGCCAGGGAGCTGCGAGCCAGAGGTGGCCAAAAATTGCCGCAAAGCCTGTGGAGGCCGCCGCGTCGGTCACCACCTGGGGTGAAAGGGAAGACACGGAGGGAATGAACAGGGACACGCCATTCCAAGACGATAGGAATTCCTCCCACATAGCGAGGTCCGCTATCGCCGCGGGATCAAGGCTGAGGACTTGCTCCGGGTCCTGTGTGAGGGACAGTAAGACCAATAGGCGTGACACAAAGGCGCGACCCTGAGGGATGATGCGCATGGCGAAATTCAACATGCCGAGTAGGGACTGTAGCTGTTTCTTGGTGCAAGTTCTGGCGCGGGTGAAGTCCCTCAGGACCGTCCTGATGCGGGCCAGTTTATCCGGGGGGAGGCTGGCCTGCATGGTGTTGGTGTCTAGGTTAACCCCGAGAAAGGTGATGGACTACGTTGGACCATCCACCTTGTGCTCGGCAATGGGGACGTTGAGGTTTCTGAAGACCACCCTTAACTTATCCAGATCTCCTGGCGGTAAGCCGGGTGGCTCGATCAGCAGGAAGTCATCCAGATAGTGTATGACTCCCTGACACCGGGCTACATGCAGCAAGATCCACGTGAGTGACTGCGCGAAAGTGTCAAAGAGCCAGGGGCTGCTTTTGGACCCGAATGTCAGTTTGGTGGCAAAATAGCACAGCTCCCTCCACCTGATGCCATGCCAGCACCAGAGAGATGGATGGATGGGAAGGAGCTTGAAAGCATCTGAGATGTCGGCCTTGGAGAGCCAGGTGCCCGTGCCTGTTTCGAGAATGGCCTGGATGGCCGTGTCTACGGATGCATACTTAAGAGAGAACTCCTCGGAGGGGATAAGGGAATTAAGACTGGGGACAGAAGAGGAATGAGGCGCTGACAAATCGTACACCAATCTGAGTTTATTTGAGAACTTGCCCTTGACAAGTCCAATAGGGCTGACTCTCCAGGTGTTGAATGGGGGCTGTGTGAAAGGGCCTATGATAAAGTTCTGGTCTAACTCTGTCTGTAGGAGTTGGTCAATGGCTCATTCATCCATGGCTGCTGACCGCAGGTTCCGGGAAATTCGTGCGTGAGGTGAGGGAGAGAGATAAGTCCAGTGTGAAAGCCTTGAGTGAAGCCCTGAACAAGGTAGACAGATAGTGAGGGAGTGGGATGAGCTGTAAGGTAGATGCTGAGCCATGAGATGTTGACCCGGCTCAGTCAAGATTTCTTAATCTGTTTGACCTCGCACATAAGCCTGGGATGAGCCCTATGACACTGCGTGCATATGTGGAGCAGCCTGCATTGACTAAAATTGCATGACCCGCTATTGTAGTTGTTGCAGATTGCTGCACCTCCCATGGTCTTGACCGGGCGCCCAAATGTATAAGTCTGCGGCAGGCGTGCCGGCGCCTGTGGGCCCTGAGCAGTACCTGAGGAAGAAGGATTGTCTGAGGGCCGGGCTGTCACTGAGTTAGCGCACCAGGTCGCGGTATGGGTAGCCGACTGGCAAATCGCACAGAGGGGAGACCGTAGACCCGTGAAGTGGCGGCAGAATAGCTTGGTATCCATGACGCTCCAGTCAGTAGGCGTCTGCAATTGGAAGAGCCTGGCGGCCGCTTTAGCGCAGAAGGAGCGGTGGTAGTCATAAAACGAAAAACCGCCTTATTTGTAACCTAGATCTACTATTGCATGGAGGTAGCGATCCAGCTCCTCCCTCCTGTTGGGGGAGGCTGAGCAGATGATATCCCTCAACATGCCGAAGGCCAACGTAAACTCGTGACCGAAAGCTTTCTGTCCAGCCTGGGGTCTTTGGCCTTGAGAACCACTGACACGTCCCCCCACGTATAAGCCTTGTTCTCCGCAAGCTCGTGGATGGAGATGAGTAGAGAAGCCAGATTGACGTCCTTGCCCTCTAGGATGTCCTTCCTGATGCTAGCCGATACCAGGTGAGAAGGGTACACAACTGACGTACACCCGGTGATACCTGCGAGTGGGCTAATCACTGCCTGGGCTGCTGGTACTGGAGGAGAAACGGGCGGGCGGGTCTCGAGGAGGGCCACCCGATTCTGGACCTCTGACATTGAGGTCGCCAGGGAAGATACCAGGGTATGTAGCTGCGAAATTGAGGAGGCGATAGAGCCCAGGGAGGCCTGCTGGGTACTAGCTTCTGGCACAGCTGGGGGAGGAAAGAGGAGCCTGAAAAGCTCGGCCTTTCTGGCTGTTGCCGGAAAGGGTACGCCTCTGCGCCTCAGCTCAGCTGTCAGTCTGGGAATGGTCCATGCTCTGGGGGACCGCTGGCTGCCACTCTCTGAGACTAGAGATGGAGATAATGGGGCTGTGAGAT
Organism: Lithobates pipiens; assembly: GCF_037356315.1. NCBI lineage: Eukaryota > Metazoa > Chordata > Amphibia > Anura > Ranidae > Lithobates > Lithobates pipiens. The sequence continues at coordinate 98,185,902 of NW_027507764.1, read as the reverse complement.
CCTCACTGCCGGCCCGGGACATGGTGGCGTAATCCAGGCCTAGGCGAGCCTACTTGTCCTCGGGTTTGGGTTTTCTTCTAAGCGGAACCTACATAAGGGTAACATGGATTACAAGACTCGTTGGTGACTCCTGAAGAAATACATGCTTGATGAGAAGGACGCTTCCGCTCATGTGCGTTTCCTTCACAGATGTTTTTTTTTTTTTTTCTCTTACCTAAGGAGGCACCGTCCGACCAGGTGCAGGGTGGACCTACTGAAAACTCGACTGACCTGAGAACATGAAGGTAAAGTTTGTTTCAGAGTTCCATTCCTAAACAGAGATGGCTAGCTAAATAGTGACTTCATGGAGGTGAGATTTAGAAATGAAAATGAAATGAAATAAATGAAATGAGACAAACAAACAAATGAAATGTTGCCTTTTGAATGAAACGCCTACCCTGACAGAGATGTGATTTGGTTGCGTCGTAGATGCAACTGACAGCGAACCGAACTCTGGAGCATGTATTGAAATTTGAGGCAACCTTAGTGAAATGAGGCCACTGAGCAAGCCCCCCGGCCGGAATCAAAACATTGAAAAAACAACTGGATTCAAACCGGGAGGCGGTATGTGACAGGGAAATGAGTGAATCTGCCATGCCAGAGGTCCGGATCGTCATGCCGCAATCTTGCGACCGAGCACGAAACGGGTTCTGGAGCATGTACTGAAATGAGGCCTGTCCTAGGGCACGCCGGGACGAATTTGGTACACAGGTGTGACTATTCGTACCGGAGCGTGATAGGTGAGATGAAAATCAGAGGGTGAGCCCATGAAATGAAAAATTAATCCTGTCTTTGGAGCATGTACTGAAATGAGGCGTAAACAGCTGGGCGCACCGGAACAAATCGGTGCATTAAATAAATGCAACAGGATTCGGATTCGAATCGGAGCGTGATAAGTGACAGAAATGACCTGCCATGACAGAGACAAGAATCAACGACTGGACTGATGGTTGTAACAAAGAATCCGTCTCTGGAGCATGTACTGAAATGAGGCGTAAACAGTTGGGCACACCGGAACAAATCGGTGCATCAATGAATGCGACAGGATTCGAATCGGAGCGTAATAAGTGACAGAAATGATATGCCATGACAAAGACTGGAATCAGGGACTGTGCCTGAACCTACGAGTGACTCCGTCTCTGGAGCATGTATCGAAATGAGGCTGAAACCTGGGGCACTTCGGAGCGAATCGGTGCATCGGGGATGCGACAGGATTCGAACCGGAGCACGGTAAGTGACAGAAATGAACGAATGATTCGAAATGATATGAAATGATTTGAAATGATTCGGAAATGACGTGACATTATTTGAAATGATTCGAAATGACATGAAACTGATTGAACTGATTCGAAATGATATGAAATGATTGAAATGATTCAAACGAAAAGATTGAAATGATTCAAATTATATGAAACGATACGAAATGATTTGAAATGACCCGACAAGGTTTGAGACGACTCGTAACAATATGAGACGATTCGAAATGAATTGGAACCGGACTGCTTGATTTTGACATGACGAGCAGTCGGTTGTGTTTTTGAAATGATTTGAACGATTTAAACACTTTGAAATGATTGGGGAGTCGTTTCGACTAGAAATGTAAGCCTACGATATGAAGTGCCTGATGTGGCATGACCGACATGTCACGAATAGGTGATAACGACTTCTCTTCGAAAGGAGAAGGAGTAGTGACATGAGGTAACAAGTAAGGGTGACATGATTTAAAACATTTGTGAAATGTAAAATGAGAGGTTCGTGAGTTCAGGATATCGTGTTTAAGTGACATAGAAAACATGAAATGAAAAATGGGTGCCGAAGCCCTACCTGCGACAGCCTGCCCAGATGTGTTGTATGACAACGGCAATTCCTTTGAGTATGCGACACTCAGACGGGAAAACACACGAACGCTTTAGAAAGACGAGACAATTGACAACACGGACACAATCGGGACTAACAAACACGGGAACTCACGAACACAACTCACTGCGAATGGTCTCGAACAGTCGGCCCTTGATCTCTGACGTATCAGATATCGCGCACCGGAACCGACAAGGAAGACAGGCGAACGGGCTGGTTATATACCCCACCGGGCTCCTCCCATAATTCCAGGCCACCATACTGGCCTTTATATATATATATATATATATATATATATATATAGATCTATCTCTCTCTCTCTATATATATATATACATATATATATATATATATATATATATATATATATATATATATATATATATATATATATTTATGGTTCAGAGCCCTATGGCTGGTATGGATAAGGATGACAAACAGGGTTAACATAAACTTACCACTTGAAATGGACCTGAGAGTGTGCCTTGGTCTAACGTACGGTATACCAAAATAAGGGGGCAGATAAATGAAATGAACATGAAATGAAGTGAAATGAGTACTCTCGTGAGGAGTATGATGCTTTGAGAAATGCCCTAAAAAGGGGATGGGAGGGTCTTATAGTAATGAACGTCCGTACCAGAGCCAATCTGTTGTGTTTTGGAGACTGCCAGGTGTAAGATAAAATGGTCTTCGCAACGGACCAGGTGGTGTTTGCGAAGCATGCGTTCTGTGGGGCTGCTACAGGTGAATTCACCTGGCCGTAAGAAGCCGTAGAAGGCCAGATGTATGGCTGCCTGTAAGACTACACTAGGATGTAGACCAAAAGGTGACGTGGCCAGGACATCTGACATGTTTCTGAAGATGTTTCCTGTGATAGGCAGGCGTTTGGTGCTGATCACTGGCTGGTGCCTCTGGACGCCACGCAAGACGGCCCGTACGGCATGGTAAGAGAACAATGAGGGTTCAGTAGGGTTTTGGATTGACGTGAAATGTTGGACACCGGCTAGATACAGCCAGATTGTATTGTGGGATAAAGCGAGTTCTGAGTGGCAGTAGGAGATAAAGGCCAGGATTTGTTTGATACGGGATGTCTCTGTACCGTGGCGTGCCAAAAAACGGTTGAAGGCCCTCCAGGCCGTCTGGTAGGCCTTGAGGGTGTTGCGCGAGAGGGAAAGGTTGATGAGGTCCGTTGCTGCTAGAAGGTGTAGGGCTAGTCCAGGGTCAGTTGAGACCAGGCTGGGATAGCTGCTGACATCGGTTTGGCTTCGGGCACTTGTTTAAAAAATGAAACCAGATTAAACCAAGAGAGAGCATCTGCTGCTAAATTGCATTTACCGGGGATGAAGGAGCAGTAAACATTAAATTGATGTAGTAAGGAGAGCTGAACCAGCCGATGCAGGAAGGACATCACCGCTAGAGACCTGGAATGCCCTTATTGATGATCTCTGCGGTGGCCAAGTTGTCTGTTGAGAAAGCCACGGTTTGACCCGACCAGCTGCGACCCCAGACATGTGCTGCTGCTACTATGGAGTATAATTCAAACAGGGAGGATGTCTCGGAGAAGTCGGGTATTGCCAGTGTTTGGGGAGGCCAGGGAGCTGCAAGCCAGAGGTGGCCAAAAATCTCTGCGAAGCCTGTGGAGGCAGCAGCGTCGGTCACTACCTGGGGTGAAAGGGAAGATACCAAGGGAATACATAGGGATACGCCATTCCAGGATGACAGAAATTCCTCCCACATGAAGAGATCCGCTATAGCCGCGGCATCAAGACTGCGGACCTGCTCCGGATCCTGCGTGTGGGACAGTAGCACTAGCAGGCGGGACATGAAGGAGCGACCCTGGGGGATGATGCGCATGGCAAAGTTTAACATGCCGAGAAGAGATTGCAACTGTTTCTTGGTGCATGACCGGGAGCGGGTGAAGTCCCTCAGGACAGTCCTGATACGGGTTAGTTTATTCGTGGGGAGACTGGCCTGCATGGTATTGGTGTCCAAGTTAACCCAGAGAAAAGTGATGGACTGTGCTGGACCATCCACCTTGTGTTCCGCAATAGGGATATTAAGATTACTGAAAACTACCCTCAATCTATCCAAGTCCCCTGGCGGTGAGCCGGGTGGCTCAATCAACAGGAAGTCGTCCAGATAGTGTATAACTTCCTGACATCGAGCTATGTGTAGCAGGACCCACCTGAGTAACTGAGCAAATGTGTCAAAGAGCCAGGGACTGCTTTTAGATCCAAAGGTCAGCTTGGTAGCAAAATAATAGAGCTCCCTCCACTTGATGCCGTGCCAGCACCAAAGGGACGGGTGGATGGGGAGGAGCTTGAAAGCATCCGCAATATCGGCCTTAGAGAACCAGGTGCCCGTGCCTGTCTTGAGTATGGCCTGGATAGCCATGTCTACAGAGGCATATTTGAGCGAGAACTCCTCGGAGGGGATGAGGGAATTAAGACTGGGGATAGGAGAGGAATGAGGCGTTGACAAGTCGTACACCATTCTCAATTTATTTGAAAATTTACCCTTAACAAGCCCGATAGGGCTGACTCTCCAGGTGTTGAAGGGGGGCTGGGTGAAAGGGCCTATTATAAAGTCCCGATCTAGCTCGGCTTGCAGGAGCTGGTCTATGGCTGGTTCGTCAAAGGCCGCTGACCGTAGGTTCCGGCACTCATGCGTAACATGGGGGAGAGATATGAGACCCGTGTGGAAGCCTTGGGTGAAGACTTGAACAAGGTAGACGGACAGCATTGGAGTGGGGTGAGCCGCCTGGTAGAAGCTGAGCCAGGAAATGTTGACCCGGCTTAGTCATGACTTTTTGAGTTGTTTCACCTCGCACATGAGCCTGGGGTGAGCCCTTTGGCACAGGGTGCAGATATGGAGCAGCCGGCATTGGCTGAAGTTGCACGAGCCGTAATTGTAATTGTTACAGATCGCCACACATTCTACGGTTTTTACCGGACGCCCAAACTTGTCTAGCTGAGGTAGGCTTGCGGGGGCCTGTTGGCCCTGAGCGGTACCCGAGGTTGAAGGGTTTTCTGAGGGGCAAACTGCTGTTGAGTTGGCGCACCAGGTGGCAGTGTGGGTGGCTGACTGGCAAAATGCACAAAGGGGAGAACGTAGGCCGGCAAAGTGGCAGCAGAACAACTCCGTGTCCATGATGCTCCAGTCAGTAGGCATCTGAAATTATAGGAGTCTAGCGGCTGCTTTGGCAGAGAAATAGCGGTGGTAGTCGTAAAACCCAAAGCCACCATATTTGTAGCCCAGATCTACAACTGTGTGGAGGTACCGGTCCAGCTCCTCCCTCCTGTTGGGGGAGGCTGAGCAGACAACATCCCTTAACATGCCAAAGGCCAAGGTGAACTCTATAACTGAAAGTTTTCTGTCCAGCCTGGGGTCTTTGGCCTTGAGGACCACTGAAACGTCCCCCCATGTGTACGCCTTGTTCTCTGCAAGATCATGGATGGAGATGAGCAAGGAAGCGAGATTAACGTCCTTGCCCTCCAGGATGTCCTTCCCGATGCTGGCCGGGACCAGATGGGAAGGGTAGACCACGGTGCCGCCTCCTGAGGTACCTGCGAGAGGAACAGCCACTGCCTGAGCTGTTGGTTCCGGAAGAAGAGACAGGCAGGGGAGTCTCCAGGAGAGCCACCCTATTCTGGACCTCAGAAACTGAGGTAGCCAGGGAAGACACTAGGGCATGAAGTTGCGTGATGGAAGAGGCGATGGAATCCAGGGAGGCCTGCTGGATACTGGGACCTGCCATGGCTGGAGGTGGAAAGAGGAGCTCGGCCTTCTGAGCAGTCGCAGGGAACGGCACACCTCTACGCCTCAATTCCGTCATCAGCCTAGGAATGGTCCATGCCCTGGGAAACCGCAGGCTGCCACTCTCTGAAGCTGGGGATGGGGACAATGGGGCTGTGAGATCCTCACTGCCGGCCAGAGACATGATGGTGTAGTCCAGGCCTAGGCAGATCAACTTGTCCTCTGGGTTGGATTTTCCTTTGAGCGGGAACCTATTCAGGGTGACATGGATTACAAGACTCGCTGGTGATCTCTGAAAGGATACATACCTAAAGAAGAGGAGGGGCACTCCTGCTTACGTGCGCCTCCTCCCCCCTATTTTTTCTTTTTTTTTTCTCTTACCTAAGGAGGCATCGTCCAAACAGGTGCAGGGTGGACCTACTGTGACTCGACTGACCTAAGAATATGAAAGTAAAATTTGTTGAGAGTTCCACCCTGTTTACACACAACTAGCTAAAATAGTGACTTCAGTGAGGTGATGGGGTTTTTTTTTCCCCCCTCTTTTTTTTTTTTTAAATGAAATGAAATGAAAATGAAATGAGACGAACAAACAAAAATGAAATGTTGCCTTTAAATGAGAAATCTGCCATGACAGAGGCGCGACTCGGTCGTGTCGCCGACGCAACTGACAACGAGCCGGACTCCGGAGCATGTACTGAAATGAGGCAATTAGTGAAATGAGGCCAAATGAGCAAGGCCCCTCGGCTAGAACCTGAACATTGCAAAACAACTGGGTTCGAACCGGGGTGCAGGAGGTGACAGTGAAATGAGTGAGTCCGCCATGACAGAGGCCCGGATCGTCATGCCGTAACCTTGCGACCGAGCACAAAACGGACTCTGGAGCATGTACTGAAATGAGGCCTGTCCTGGGGCACGCCAAGACGAATTAGTGCACAGACGTGACTATTTGTGCCGGAGCGTGGTAGGTGAAACGAAATGATACCCATGACAAAGACAAGGATCAGTGGAGCCCATGACTCGATAATGAACCCTGTCTCTGGAGCATGTACTGAAATGAGGCCAAGCAGCTGGCGACACCGGAATGAATCGGTGCATTTTAACTGCGACAGGATTTGAATCGGAGCGTAATAAGTGACAAGAAATGATACGCCATGACAGAGACTGGAATCAGTGACTGGACCAACGATTCGACAAAGAATCCGTCTCTGGAGCATGTACAGAAATTAGGCCAAACAACTGGGCGCACCGAGGCGAATCTGCATTGCTGAAATGCGACTGGATTCGTAACGGAGCGTAACACGTGACCAGAAATGATATGCCATGACAAAGACAAGAATCCGAGTTGTGCCTGAACCTGCGAATGATTCTCTCTCTGGAGCATGTACTGATATGAGGCCGATAACTGGGGCACACCGGAGCGAATCGGTGCATCGGGGATGCGACTAGATTCGAATCGGAGCGCAACTCATGACAGAAATGAATGAAATGATTATGAAATGATTTGAAATGATCCGGTTTGATTAGAACTTTCGACATGGTGAGCAATTGTTTGCAAAGTTTGAAATGATCTGAGCGATTCGGGACGTTTGGTAGAGACCAGTGATTCGGTCCGCGTAACGAAATGTCTGTGAAATGAATGCTCAACGTGGTGTCACGGACAAGTGACAACGACTTCTTACGAGAAGCTAAGGAGCAACCAATGTTTTGTGGTAACGAATGCATGCGACAAGATCGGAATACGTTTGTGAAATGTTAGTGAGTGGTTCGTGAGTTCAAATATCACAGTTTAGTGACATAATAACATGAAATGAGAAATGGGAGCCGAAGCCCTACCTGCGACAGCCAGACCAGATGTGTTGTACGACAATGGCAAATTTCGAGTATTGCGACACTCAGACAAGGATAATACACGAACGCTCATGAAGACAAGACAGACTCGTAACACGGGCACGAAGACGAGACTTAACGAACACGGGAACTCACGAACACTGAACTCACTCTAACGAATGGTCTCGAATAGTCGGCCCTAGATCTCCGACGTAGCAGATATCGCGCACAGGAACCGACAAGGAACGCAGCCAAATGGGCTGGTTAAGTACCCCTCCGGGCTCCTCCCATAATTTCAGGCCACCATACTAGCCTTCATATATATATATATATATATATATATATATATATATATATATATATATATATATATATATATATAGATCTATATATATAGATATATAGCTATATAATATATATATATATATAAATATATATATATATATAAATAATGTGTTACAATCTGATTATACACTGTTTCCGTCATTTTTTTATTTTTTCATTTTTTTTTTATTTTCAAATAAGTGCAAATAATTTGGCTTTTTCTCAGTATTTAAAAATCTATTTTGTCTAAAAGCCCATAAAGCATTGAATGTGATAGGTTTTGTCTTTATTGTTATTACAGAAATGTCCTCTCATTATTAATTAATGTCCGTCTCTCAGTGGAGACAGCCCCCATTATCACCCATTTCTCGCTTTAATTGTTACAGGATAGTGTTTTTGTCCAGCAATTTGCTCAGCGTATCATCAGCAAATGTAGCAAAAGCTTCAGCTCGGCTGATCACAAGGAGCTATTGGCAGCCCTCCAGCTTTTAATCTTGATAGGAACACGGCTGGATGGCTGACAACTTTGTATGTTTAATTCAACAAAGCTGAACTTTCCATGGATGGACACAAAGGACTACATACACCTTTTAACTAGTTGTTACATAGGTTTCCCAAACTTCTCAGTATTTTGGATCAAACATCGCCATCCACAATGAAATGATAAATGTCAGGAATTCAGATAACCACCAGACAGAAAATTTCTGATTCTATTAGAGGCGAGCTGAAGCGTAGTATTTACCCTTTAGATCATCATATCTGGTCATTTTACTGTCTCATACTGAAAAGAATTATGACTCTTAAATACCATTCTAAATGTAGAAATGTCACTCTGTATTTGCTGATTTTTATAATAGTGTACAGAGGTTCTTGAATTAGGTCACAGTAATCTTTAAAGATTTTTTTAGCCTTTTCCTTGTTATTTAGGTCTCAACTGTATTTTATATTAGACTGTGTTTTACAAAGCACATAGCACATACTGCAATAAAGTATCTTATGTTTCAATGTGGACCTGCGAAATCTTTAAAACTACTTAAAATGTTAGTAATCCCAGGACCTTGCATTTACTATGTCTGGTCTCCCACAGTACATAGAACATGCAAATGCAATTATTTTAGTAATTATAAACTTCTAAATACCTTTTCTTATTAGCAGTACTGTATATAGCAGTCTTGTGACTTCTATCAGTGCCTGGTTAAAGCTTGTAGGAGGAGTTTTCATACTGCACTGGCTGTCCTATGAGGATGCAGGACCCCTGGCCATCTGTCTGGACAGTGCTGATTGGCCCTGTGCTGATCACATGCACTCTCCCAAGAAAAGAAAAAGTAGCTCTCTAGCAATACACATCAAACTGAGCATGTGCAGCCTGACTCCAGGAACTCTGTCTTATCCAGACATGTTTTGGAGACAATGCAAGAAGGGGAGGATGTGTACATATAAGATCAAACAACCTTTTTACACAATGCAGATGATTAACCCTTTAGGTTCAATGGGGACTTGGAGTATAACAAGCATGCTTTACTGCATATACAGACTGATTTTACTGTTGTGGGTTTAGTAACACATTAACTAATAGCTGTATGTTGGGCAACCCTGATACCCTGCCAGCTTCTGCCAAGCTAACCAAGTGCATCGTCCCTCTTTTTCATGAGATAGAGTACTCACACATCTGATGTGCATTATTTTATCACATGCTCAGTTTGAACCACCCAGGTTTGTGACAGCATCACTTTAAAGGATTGGTCCAGCAAAAAATACATTACAGCTATAGGAGGATACAGATGCACCAAAGCGGCCCATTGATCATTTTTTTCTCTTCAAGTAACTTTCAGTCTCTCTTTGTTAAATTCTCCATAATATAAAATAAAGTTAAAATACAGCAGGGATAATGGGATGCCTTCATTGAACTTATATTATATGAGAAACATTGCAACAGTGCTAAAGTCAGACCACCCACTCGATTTATCTTCTACTTGTGTTTTACATAATACACTACAGTCAGATTCCTCAAGTAGTTTACATTGTTTTTGGCTAGCATTTTAGCCTTTTTTCATGTACAACTGTGCTGCTTAAAATGGGCCTGAATTGAAAAAGTCGATTTTCTATTTTATGGAATATCTAGAAATGTTAATTGTGTGAAAGATTTGTCTTTTTTTGTCTTTAAATGAGAAGTACAGCCAAAGTTTGTTTGACTGTACTTTTCCTGTGGATCACAGGAGTGCAGTTTGTTCTGAAGCCCGCTGTCAGTTGATGTCACATAGCCAGTCTAGGCTGGGGTAAGATTGAAACAATATGGTCAGTATCCCCCCACAACCCTGGACCAGCACCTGGTTTAGCCTCTCAGCAAGCCACTGAGAGCCTGAGCCAGCTGGTCTGCTCCCCCTCCCCCCACAGCCCAGCTCTCCAGTGAGCGAGGGGAGAGGACAGAGCAGAGAGCAGTGACTGACAGTCACCAGCTCTCTACTCACGGAGCTCTGGGAACTGAGTGATCAGTGGTGTTTGATCGCAGGGTTCTCAGTCTTAGAGCCGGTGGCGGACTGAAGCTGCATCCACCTAGGTAAGTATGATTCTTGAAAAAAAACAAAAACCCATACTTCTCTTTTAATCCCTCCTAAAAAAATGTGGTACACTTCCTTTCCCTAAGCACTTCTGTGTATGAGGCCTCATGACTGTGTATCAGCAGTGTGAGATGATCTAAGGCACTGCTGCCTCTGACTGCTAGTCTCACCTGATTTGGAGTGAAATCTGGTGATGTGATTGCGCTCCTCACTGTTCTCCTTGTGGAAAAATGAGCTGTACTTGAGGGCTAACAGTGCAAGCATCTACTTGCTTCTGCTTCATTTATTCTGTGGACTTGTACTTTTCACACAGCTAATGCTCTTCTTGATCATTCCTCCCAGCCGTTATCAGATCACTAGTTATCGGGGGGCAGCTTTGACAAGAGCAAGCAGGGCTTGGCGCTACAAAGACACAGTGCAGAGCAATATATGGTAAGTAAGGAAGAAAAGATCAACTATTGTAAGCCTATTTCGTATGCCCAAAATTTTGAACTTGACGAAGAGGGACAACTACCTTCCAAAGTGGAGAATGAGTGTTGTCATATAGATGTGGTTTAAAGAGGTGTGGTCATGCTGCTGCTCTTGTTGGTTTCCATCCACTGCCACTATCTTGTGTGTCAAATACCTGCTTCCTCTACTGTAAGCTGTGGTTCCTCTTGATACCTTGTATGTCCCTACAGGACACAAGGGTCAGCATGAAGAACAGTGTGCATGTCATAGAAACACATGAAAGTGTGGAATATCTACAGAGGCCTGGGAGCAGCAAAAGGGCAGCTTTCTTTACGGCTTTCTTTACAAATGGTTCTGTGGTGACAGGGTCACTTAAATTCTGTAAACACAAAGAAATAGAGTCCATATTGCACAAGTATCTCTTTTCTGTGACCCCTCCCCCAACTGTTTGCCCCATCCATGCTGTACTGGCTCAATACCTGTCTGGAGCTATGCAGTAGTTTGATCATTCCTGCTCCTGTATCACTTCTTATGTGCCCTTGCAGTAGTAAGGCCAGATTTTATTCTGGCACTGACAAGTCTACATTAGGAAATGTGAAGATTCAAGTTACAGAACAACCACCTGTTGCAACTCTAATTTTTCGCATGCTGGCTTAAAGTGTTACTGTCAAAGCTGGGCTCTTAGCAGCTTTCTTCTCAGTGCTGCTCAGCTGTCAAATGATTTTCAGCACCTATTGTTTCTACAGTGGCTCACCTGGTTATCATTACCTGCTCATCAGTCCAGCCTACAGCCAGCCACTTCTGGCTATTTAAACTGCATTTGTTTCGTGTCCTCACCTTGGTAAACATATCCTGATTCCTGAGTGTCTCTGGTGAGTTCCTGTTAAAGACTTTGCCTGGCTGGCATCTCTTCTGGTTCCAGATTCAGATTTTTGGCTTCCGACTATGCTGATCCCTGGCTTCCTGATTACCAGCTTATCTGATTTCCAGTTTTGGCTTCCATACCCTGGTTTATGTTTTGATTATGTTCCTGATTTGTATTATTTTTACTATTACATTAACCTCCCTGGCGGTACGATTATTTCGGATTTTAGGTGCTAAAAGCGGTACCATTATTTTGCATGAAAATTTGGCGTTTTATATTGTAGTCCTGCAATTCTTAGGAATAACTCACTTAAATCTGTCCAAACCAGAGTCTAGCAGACATCCCGGGTATGATAAAGTTTGAAAAATGAAATCATAAATTATAATATAATAAATAATTATAAATAATTGTACCAAATAATAATATAACAATAATAACAATTATTCAATAATGTAATCACATCAAAAACACTGAAATTTGCTCAGTTGCAGAATTATCACTGTCATTACTTTTCAGTATTTGATGACGGATCTCCCCACAAATCGCTATCGCTCAATTCTGCGAGTGATTCCAATTTATTATCGCTGTTTTCTAGCTGGTCTAAAACCATTTTTGATGTAAAAGGACAGTTTTGGTTGCTATGGACAATCTCCAGTTTCCAGGCATAAAGAACAGTTTTTATTATATAAAACTGCATGCAGGGCACTGGACAGACCACTAGGGACAAAGGGGATGTGAAATATTTACATACAGCAATGTAATCTGTAAGATTACATTATACTGTATGTATACTGTGTGTTTCACTTTTTGAATTTGGCGCCGATCTCCGTCCCCGTGCGTCGCAACGCTCGCAGGGCACGGAGATCGGCGATGTGATGCATCGAGGGAGACACGGCTCGCTCGTACAGCGGGGAGACAACGCTGGATCCGAGGGAGAAGGTAAGTAAACCTCCTCCTGGATCCAGCGATGCAGTCCCGAGTCTGGCTCGGGGATACCGCTTTTGGTATGAAAATTCCACCCCGAGCCAGACGCGGGAATACCGTCAGGGGTGTTAAAGGTGTGATTTTTCTGCATTTTCTTTCTCAGCCTGATTCATGGTTCCTGAGTCTAACAGTTACTAAACCCGCAACAGTAAAATGAGTCTGTATATGCCGTAAAGCATGCTTGATATACTCACTGTGAAACCTAAGGGGTTAAACCTCTGCATTGTGTAAAAAGGCTGTTTGATCCTGCCTTCTTTGATCTTCCCCTTCTTTTACTGACCCCAATCCTGATAGTACAGAGCCTTGGAGTTACTCTGCACATGCCCAGTTTGGTGTGTATTGCTAGACAGTTTTTATTTTTCTTAGGAGGGTGCATGTGATCAGCACAGGGCCAATCAGCACTGTCCATACAGGAGGGTCAGGGGTCCTGCAGCCTCATAGGACAATAAGGGGAGAATTAAAACTCCTTCTACAAGCTTTAACGAGACACAGATAGAAGTCACAAGACTGCTCTATACTGCTGATGAGAAAAGGTATTTAGAAGTTTATATTCACAAAAATAATTGCATTTCCATGTTCTGTGTACTGTGGGAGAACAGATATAGTGAATTCAGGCTTCTGGGTTTAGTAATACTTTAATTCCCCATACACATGGTCAGACTTTCCGACGACAAAATCCGTCGGATTTTTTCCGACGACAAAATCCGTCGGATTTTTTCCGACGACAAAATCCGTCGGATTTTTTCCACCGACAAAATCCATCAGATTTTTTACGATGGATTTTGGCCCAAACTTGTCTAGCATACACACGGTCGCACAAAGTTGTCAGAAAGGCTGATCATTCTGAACACAGTGATGTAGAACACGTATGATGGGACTATGAACGGGCCAGTAGCCAATAGCTTCCATCTGGTAATTTATTCTGAGCTTGCGTGGCACATTGTCCTTTGGAATTGTCTACACACAATCGAAAATGTAAATGATTTTGTTATCGGAAAATTTTAGATTATTATTTCTAGGTCCGCCGGACTTTTGGGAAAAAAAAGTCCGCTGGAGCCCACACAGGATCGAATTGTCCGACAGACTCTGGTACGCCGGACAAGTCCGCCGGGAAGTCCGATCGTGTGTACGCGGCATTAGCATTGCAAACTGTTCGATAGAAACTTGCTAATTTGGACGAATAGATTCAATAATCAATAATATACTACTTGATGGATATTGGATAGATGCTATATGACAACAAAATACGTGTATCATACTGTCTTACCTGTTTTGTTATGTATGTTTTGTTAAACTTTGAGAACTAATAAACATATTGAAACAAAAAAATTCAGGAGGTGATCCTTAGGACCAAGGGACATTTGTCCTTTTTCTTGTCGTTGCCAGTTATACAAGATTAATGGCAAGATTAAATATAGATATAATTAAAAGGTAGGCTTTGAGTTTAATTTTTCAAAATGATTACGTTTTACTGAAATGGAAATACAAAACAACATCTCTTCAAAAAACGTTTTGTCCCTGCAAATTTGAAAATCTAAACTACTAATTATTGTTGCAATCACTACAAAAACAATTACATTTCAAAATGTGTTTTTATTATGAACCATTTCCATCATGATCTTTTTTTTTTTTTTTTCGCTTGTACTTTTTATCATGACTTCTTAGTCCTGACAGAGCCCTTGGGCATAACAAGGATTTATTTTGCTTTAGTAAGTCTATGACATGAATCAGTAACTTATGATACATCTGCACTTTTTATTGATAGATGACCTTTCCATTATTCCACATTTATGTTTATTTTCCAGCTCTTATGTGCCCAGCATGTAACTCTCAATGAAAGGTTATACATCAGTGTTTCAAAACACAGAGCTGCCTATGTTCACGTCTTTTATCTCAGTACTTTATTTTATTTCAGCTTGAATCTTAAAATGTCCTCAGAATCATCAGTCATGTATTGTACATTTGTAGATGTTTTTATTTATCAGACAGCAGTTATGGAATAGTAATATAAACTGGAAAAATTAAATTACAGGCCTTGTTTACGAAGATGCAAATAATGGAGGCACTACCACTATAAAGGGGGATACTAGGCTTGGGAGCAGAGGGGTAATTGCCCCCTAGGTCAGTATAAATAATATACAGTATGCTGGGCCAGTGGTCCTGAGTATAGATAGTCCCTCATTCAGACCTCAGTCTGAGTAGACCCTGCAGTCAGTGTCATCTGCCTGGTGTTATAAACCAGGTTTAGACTTATATTTGGCAGAGGGAAGTTGTTCAGTGCCTACCTCAATTTTTGGCTATAAGATGTTATGTGACCAAATGCAAAGATCCGATAGAGAAGGTAAATAATTGCTGGAAGAAAGCAAAACTGTGAAATGTGTTCTCATTTGTTAAAGAAAATTGGATGATAAATATCATTTGTGATGACGACAAAAAAGGGGTTAAAACCTCAAAGCCCCAACCAAACATACAAGTAATAAAAGTGTGGAGGAATTGCCAGGGCAATCTATCATGGAAGTAAATAAAAATGTGAGTACAGCTATATATTTTTTTATTAAACTCACTGTCTAGAGGGTATTGGGCCATGTTCTGTGTTTTTTTTTTTCATTTGAGTGATATCAGCGGTCTTTCTGTGTTGAAGTATTAGATTTAGGAGGTAAGCGAGGTGCCATCCAGTGGAGGTGTAGACTGTTAGCTGATGGTGGCTGATGAACATAAGCTTGGTTAACCTTTTATGATTTGGAGGTTAACACTATGGTAAGTGCTCTGTACAGATGATGCCGATCATTCACAAAGGAGGGGCAATTTAAGATCACAGAATTGGTCTACCTCATAATTTTTGCAGTGGATGGACTCTATGCACATATACATTTATTTATTATTATTATTATTATTGTACAGGATTTATATAGTGCCAACAGTTTGTGCAGTGCTTTACAATGTAGAGGGAGGGACAGTTCAATTACAATACAGTTCGATGCAGAAGGAATAGGAGGACCCTGCTTGTATGGATTTGTTTTGCACTTTATAAAATCTGATGTGCTCTACAAATTGATAAGCATGATGCACACACACACACACATATATATATATATATATATATATATATATATATATATATATATATATATATATATGCAGAGCACATCAAATTTCATCAAACATAAAATGCTTAGTTGTACAATGATTCCAAAATGTTTTAATCATTGCACAAAGAAGCGCTCTATGTTTGAGAAATTTTTATTTTGTATGAATTTTAAAATATATATATAGTGTGTGAATTTATAGCACATTGACACTTTATAAGATTATTTAAAGAGATAGTGCACCTTTTAGGTTTATATCACTCACATATATCTTGTATTCAGGTAGAGGTTGCTGTGACACAGAGTGTGGGTTAATTTTTTATTTTAATTTTTAATTTTTTTTGTTTTTTTTATAAAAGCTCAGCTTGGATTTTAAACTCCACCAAGAAAATAAAAATAAATAAACAAATAAATGAATACATAAATAAATACAATTATTCTATAAGATGTATTTGGAAAACACACAATACAACACAGTGGGGCTGATTTACTAATATTGGAGAGTGCAAAATCTGGTGTAGCTGTGTATGGTAGCTAATCAGCTTCTAACTTCAGCTTGTTCAATTAAGCTTTGACAAAAAGAACCTGGAAGCTGAATGATTTCAATGCAGAAGCACACCAGATTTTCCACTCTCCAATTTTAGTAAATCCACCCCATTGTTTCTTTGTATAGTGTGTAGCTATGCATATCAATGTTCCTATTATATGTTCCTATTATAAATCATCTGACACATTGAAAACAATGCACTCCCTTTGGAGCTGATACTGTATGTCATCTCAGCAGTTAAAAAGAAAGGCAGAGAGACTGCAGTTGAGCTTTGGATTCCTCTTTAGTAAATCAACTCTATTGCATTTAAAAAAAAAAAAAACTTTGGCCAAAGTTAGACTTAATTATGAAGGATAAACTCCCTTAAAACATATACATATGTGCTAGATTACCTGTAGGACCTTTGATTCATGTTTATTACATCAAAATAAATTCAAACCCATTGGGAGGTAGTACTTGTCTTATTGGAGCAATATGAGGTGATCCTATGTAAGAAGATCCATGTATAATTTCTTCATATTGTAATCAAGATTGAACATGACAGAACCCGCTGAAGAAGACAACGCAAGCCAAATTTCCATAGTAGCCTTCGACATCTTCAACTGTATGGTATGTATTTCTCCAATATGAACCAAAAAAACACTAGAAATGAATGAATCCTCTGTATAGAGATCACTGATCATATAAATAAGGCAGGTCAAAGTACTTAGTGAGACAATGATATTATAGCAACATGGCATATACTGCAGGAAATTCATCTCAAACCAGTAGTCTCCACATGAATTTCACAAGTACATTGGACCACGTATATAGTAATGGTAAAGAAAACACTGGTTTTGTAGAGATATCAGATAGTTAGCTCACCTTCATCTAATAGTGTCCACACCAAAATAACCTCCCAGTTGTGTCTATGACTTGGAACCTGTCCATTCAACAGAGCATAGTATTCAGAGCATTAACTTTATAGTGAGTATCAAACCAGCCTGGGCTAAAATGGCTCATAAACAGGCAAACATCATGCTTTACATAAAACACTAAAATTTAGCCATGGACTTTTTTGAGGGACATACAGATAAAGAACACTACAAATAATTATATAATTATAATGATAAACGTTAAAACACTAATAATTACATAATGATTATTATAGATCCAATACAAAAACAAAATTAGTAGGTCTAAAATATGCCTACTGTAAAGGTTCACACACACATCCAAAACATCCATATATAGATTCAACATGTTTCGAACGATCTTCCTCTGGAGTAGATGTAAATATTATCAGTAAAATGGAACCCAATCTTTAACCACCTCGCTCCCGCCCTATAGCCGAATGATGGCCGTAGGGCAGGCGCGTTCGTCCGGGAGGCCGTCCCTGGACGTCCTAATGTTTACTTCCGCAATGCGCGCCGCCGCAGGCGCGCATCGCGGAAGTTCTGTATTTGCCGTGTCCCCCGGGGACAGGCAAACACAGATCGCTGTAAACGGCCAATCACAGCGGCCGTTTACAGCGCGATCGGCGTGTCCAATGGGAGATGATCTCATATGTAAACATATGAGATCATCTCTCAGCGCCGTCCTCCCTCCTCATACAGACCGAGTGTGAGAGGGGAGAGATGAACGGCTGCAGCGGCAGCCGTTCTGCTTTCCTTTGTTATGATAAAAAAAAAAAAAAAAAAAAAGTAAAAAATAAAAGTGCAATCCTCCCCCAGCAGTGCCATCCATCCTCCCCCAGCAGTGCCATCCATCCTGCCCCAGTGCCATCCTGCCCCAGTGCCATCCACCCCAGTGCCATCCACCCCAGTTCTACCTGCCCCCAGTGCTACCTGCCCCCAGTGCCACCTGCCCCCAGTGCCATCTGCCCCCAGTGCCCCCTGTTGTCAGTGCCATTTGTCCCCAGTGCCATCTGTCATCAGTGCCACGTATAAGTACCATCTGTCATCAGTGCCACGTGTCATCAGTGCCACATAGTGCCATCTGTCATCAGTGCCACGTATTAGTGCCATCTGTCATCAGTGCCACGTATCAGTGCCATTTGTCATCAGTGCCACCTGTCAGTGTCACGTGCCATCTGTTGTCAGTGTCACGTGTCATCAATGCCACTTATCAGTGCCATCTGTCATCAGTGGCACGCGTCATCGGTGCCATGTATTAGTGCCATCTGTCATCGGGGGCACGTATTAGTGCCACGTATTAGTGCCATCTGTCATCAGTGCCACGTATTAGTGCCACGTGTCTTCAGTGCCACATATTAGTGCCACGTGTCATCAGTGCCACGTATAAGTGCCACGTGTCATCAGTGCCATGTATAAGTGCCATCTGTCATCAGTGCCACATATTAGTGCCATCTGTCATCAGTGCCACATGTCATCAGTGCCACGTATAAGTGTCATCATTGCCACGTATCAGTGCCATCTGTCATCAGTGTCACGTGTCATTGTCCTGGTGCTTCAAAAGTGTAATAAATAGTCAACAAGTTAGAGGGGTAATTTATGTTCCTAGAACACATGATGGCGCTACCTGCATGTTGGGCCTCTCTATGTGGCCAGGCTGTGAAAAAGTCCCACGCATGTGGTATTGTAATACTCAGGAGGAGTAGCAGAATTTTTTGGGGGGTGTCATTTGTGGTATACACATGCCATGTGAGAGAAATAACCTATTACAATGACAATTTTGTGGAGAAAAAAAAATGAAAAATCTTAATTTTGCAAAGAATTGTGGGAAAAAAATAACAACATCAAAAAGCTCACTATGCCTCCTACTAAATACCTTGGAATGTCTACTTTCCAAAAAGGGGTCATTTGGGGGGTATTTGTACTTTCCTGACTTGTTTGGGTCACAAGAAGCGAGATAGTCCACCAGTACATCAGATGTGATCAATTTTGTGTGATTCGCACCACAGCTTGTAGACTCTCTAACTTTCACAAAGACCAAATCATATCCACTAATTTGGGTTATTTTTACCAAAGATATGTAGCAGTATAAATTGTGGCCAACATTTATGAAGAAAAATTAATAATTTGCATAATTCTGTCACAGAAACAAAGAAATATGCGTTTTTTTCAAAATTTTCGGTCTTTTTTCATTTATAGCGCAAAAAATAAAAACTCCAGAGGTGATCAAATACCACCAAAAGAAAGCTCTATTTGTGGGAAAAAAAGGACAAAAAATTCATTTGGGTACAGTGTTGCATGACTGAGTAATTGTCATTCAAAGTGTGAGAGCACCGAAAGCTGAAATTGGTCTGGGCAGGAAGGGTGTTTAAGTGCCCAGTAAGCAAGTGGTTAAAAACAAGAAGATAAATTGTCTTTTGGCATCAACATAGTTTGAAACATCTTATTTCACAAGGGGGAGATGCAAGAAAGGGTGGCACAGGTCCACTATAGTTCATAGAGCATCCAAATGTTTGTAGAGGCTCCAATCCAATGCTCATGGCCCCATATTATAGGTATTTTCAAAAAGAGAACATTTTCCTATTGTGTGAATCCACAACTGACCATCGAGCATCACCCATAGACGAAGAAGCAGGTCAAGGAAAAACGTCTCTGGGGTGTGTTCAGTCATAAAAGATCTCAAAATCATTAAATTATCTCCAGACTTTGCAGTAAAGGACAGAGAGGTGAAATCTTAGCAATACTCTCAGAAAATAAATAATTATAACTATAAATATATTTTAACCACTTCAGCCCTGGAAGGGTAACCCTTAATGACCAGAGCATTTTTTGGGATTCGGCACTGTGCCGCTTTAACTGACAACTGCGCGGTCATGCGACGCTGTACCCAAACAAAATTGATGCCTTTTTTTATCCCACAAATAGATCTTTTTTTTGGTGGTATTTGATCACCTCTACGTTTTTTATTGTTTGTGCTATAAACAAAAGAAGAGCAACAATTTTGAAAAGAAACACAATGGAGGTTATTTACATAAGGCAAATCCACTTTGCACTACAAGTGCACTGCAAGTGCACTTGAAAATCCACTGAAAGTGCACTTGGAAGTGCAGTCACTGTAAATCTGAGGGGTAGATCTGAAATGAGGGAAAGCTCTGCTGATTTTTTCATCAAATCATTTGCAAGCTAAAATGCTGTTTTTTATTTTCCTTGCATGCCCCCCACAGATCTACAGCGACTTTTAGTGCAAAGTGGATTTGCCTTTCTTAAATAACCCCCAATATATTTAACTTTTTGCTATAATAATAATATCCCAATTTAAAAAAATAAAAATCCTCAGTTTAGGCCGATATGTATTCTTCTACATATTTTTGGTAAAAAAAAATCGCAATAAGCATATATTGATTACTTTGCGCAAAAGTTATAGCGTCTGCAAAATAGGGGATAGATTTATGGCATTTTTATTATTATTTTTTTTTTACCAGTAGTGGCGGTGATCAGCAATTTTTATTGGGATTGCGTTAATGCCGCGGACAGATTGGACACTTTTGACCCATTTTTGGGACCAGTGACAATTATACAGTGATCAGTGTTATAAAAATGCACTGATTACTGTATAAATGTCACTGTCAGGGAAGGGGTTAATACTAGGGGGTGATCAAGGGGTTAACTGTGTTTCCTAGGTGTGTTCTAACTGTGGGGGGGGGGGGGGTGGGACTGACTAGAAGGAGAGAGAGATTGGTGTTCATACTTAGTATGAACACACAATTTGTCTCCTCTCCCCTGAGAGAACCAGAATCTGTGTGTTTACACACACGGATCCCGGTTCTCTCTCTGTCACGAGTGAATGTGGGTGCTCGGCGGTCATCGTGCCCACCGGGCACTCACATCGGCTCCGGCAGCAAGCCACAGGCATGCGGGCATGCCTCCTAGTGGTCAAAAGGTGAACCGACATAAGGTAACAATGTTTCACCCACCTGTATCATTCTGCAGCAGTAAAACTGCGGCGGCTGGTCAGGAATCAGTTAAATGAATAATACATGCAGACAAATATTAGTAGCTAACATAAAAATGAAATTGACATTAATGCCTCTTTAACTGCATTAATTTCTCCCCATAGCTTGTACATATAACAAAAAACGTATTTGGAGTGTATTGTGTTCTTGAGTAGCTCAGCAGTGGCCATCTAACTAGGTAAGAGAATAATTTTGGTGTTGACAGCTGGTATTGAAAGAATTCACAGTGTTACTCCACTGAAATGACCTTACATACTTGCTAAAGAGTTGAAAGGGTGACTTTCCTATTGCACCTGATGGTTTTATGGAAATGTACATTGTTTTCTAAGAGCTGTCTTTCAGCACATTGTCCACCTGGTGAATTAGAAGTGTTACTGGCAGCAGATATTGTCAATGTCAAAAGTGCACTATGCACTTACTCCATAGGAAAGCCAAGAACATATGTACTTCATTTCATTGTGGAAACTGTGTTGTTTTTGCCAAAATAACATGGGAGAGTGAACAAAGGTGACATTTTAAGAAACAAAAATAGAGATTTATGATAATTCATCTTAAACTTTAAAAACGTTAAAGCAGAGCTCCAGCCAAAAATATTAAGATAAAATAAATAGCCCATTAAAAGATATAATTACAAAATAAGGTTTGTTGCAATATTCATATTAATATTTTAATGCAGACATTTCACTGCAGTACCTTTTTTTGCTGCTAGATATCCTCTGATGGAGAGCAATATTCAACCACTTTCCCTGGGCTTGGGTTGCACTGGACCTGCCCCAGTCTATGACTGGACAATGAAAAGAGGAGAAGAAAGATGATGTGTCTTTTATGCTGTAAGCTTACTTAAAAAATCTTCTTTTGTGTTGTCAGTTCTGCCTGTATCTTTCCACAACTGTCTGGAGTTCCATGCTATGCAGCTTCTCCTCTGCCGTTAACATTCAACTGCTAAGGAACTACATATCCCATGGTACCTTGCTTCCTACAAGCATGTGATTATTCTACTGACTCCACCTCCTGAATCTCCTCCTCTCAGCACCTCTGTAATTAAGAAGGCAGGCTCTGTGAAATGTGTGACACACCAGTGCCTACTCTCAGGGCATAGTGAATGTGTGCCACAGAATTCAAGGAAGTAAATGGGTGGGAATCTTCACAAAGTAAGTTTACAAATCCAAGATTATTCATATTATTAGGAATAGGTTAGACATAATTAAAATGCAATGTGGAAATAAATGTATGATTCAATTTTTTAAATAAAAAAGCAATGTAATGGAAAATGCTGAATTTCCAGCATAGGATAATGTTAGGGTGTACTTCTGAACATCTAAATGCCTTTGTATTTGCTGTCCCCCAAGTATAGTTTGGGCACACATCAAAGAGATAAGTGCTTTTTATGGGAAATTCAGTTGTAAATACCCCGCAACACTTTGCTAAATGCCCAAAGTGCATTTAGGGAAAACAAATTAGAGAAGAGTTGTTGAGTTCTACAGGTCAATGCAGAAATACAACTCTGCCTTGCAGCACATCCCTGTCTTGTAAGACTCGACTTTTTCCTGCTTTAGTAAAGTAACAATTGCAGGTCTTGTTCCATCAATAGACCATTACTAGACAATTATAAGACTGATTAGGTCATCCCTTTGTCACTCTGCTCTCTCCTCCTATCAGCATAGTCCTAGTTAGTACATTAGCACTGCAGCCCAACTGGATGGCTTGCTTCTTTGTCTCCCAGTCTAAGCTCTTCTGTACAGAGACTGCAAGAAGTTAAAGTGGTATGCATTAGGATAAAAAAACTTCTGTGTGCAGTAGACTCCCTCAGCCCCTCTAATACTTACCAAAGCCCCCTCCTTGTCCAGCAATGTCCACAAGTTCCTTGGCTATCTGGGACTCTCCCTCCTGATTGGCTGAGACACAGCAGCAACGTCATTGACTCCCACTGCTGTCAATTGGCCAATCAGGAGAGAGAGGGGGCAGGGCCGAACCAAAGCTCCATGTCTGAATGGACACAAGGAGCTGCAGCTCGGCTAGGGTGCCCCCAAAGCAAGCTTCTATGGGGGCACTCGACAAGAGGGAGGGGCCAGAAGCAGTGAAGAGGCACAGAGCAGGTAAGTATCACATGTTTGTTATTTAAAAAAAGCAAGACTTTACAATCACTTTAGAGCTGGGAAAAATTATATACTCACACTGAATTCATAAAAAAATAATTTTAATAATAATTTGTAGCTTTAATATTTGCTAGAGTTCAACTTTTAAAAGTATCATACACAGAAATGAGTGTGTATATTTATATTTTTTTATTCTTTTTATTTTTTTATTTTATTGCTTATCTTCTTTTATATCACTCAACATTTTAAAACAAAAGGTTAAAACTGAACTATGGACAGATATTGTATATTGGATTGTCAATAGTAACTATTGTGTAAAGTCTCCCATGTGGTGAGTTTTTAGTGACAGGTTCTCTTTAATGAGACATCCAGGGTCTGAAAGACCCTGCGTATCTACCCTGTGCTCCATTGAACGTAATGCAATGCAGATCTCATTGCAATAAATTTTTTCCAGCCCATGCTAGCCATGGACCCGCAAATGGGCAAGCAGAGCTTAGGATACATGGTGAGGGCACACATGGGGGAGGGGCACCATTACTGGTGAGGGGGGGGGGGGTTGTGGAAGCAATCAGGCGGAAGCGCAGCCACCCAAATACCTCCAGCTGACAGGCAGAAATCTGCAGCCACTGGGAATGTGTGTAAAACCCTTCACTATCTGCTGTCAGGTCTGTACGATGTACAGATCTGGCAATGAGAAGGTTAACACCTTCCTAGTGACTGGTAAGTCTATTAATAATGACCAATAAGTTTGTGGTTAGCAATCTGGCCTTGCAGCACTGAGGACCTTGGTTGCAATTCCAAAAGGGAAACTCCCTGCATTGAGTTTGTATTACTTCCTGTGCTTCCCCCACACTCTAAAGACATGTTTGTTGGTTACTTGGCTTCTGTCTAAATTGACCCTTGTATGTTTATGTATTTTTGTTAACCTTAGATTGTAAGCTCCTTGAAAGTATCCATAGGCACACATAGCACTGGTAGGCTATGCCCCCACTTCCTTCTTACGAGTTTGACTGACAGCATCAGGAGCCCATAGATTCTGCTAATTTCAGTGTCTCCTGAGAGAATGAGGGGAGTTGTGCTGCAGCCATAACAGTGCTGAATTAGTGAGAGAGTCAGTTAAGTGTTTAGGGAGGGGTAGGTAGTACAGGTAGTGGGCATTTTTTACCTTAATGAGGAGAATGCATTAAAGGAGAAGTACAGCCAAAGCTCATTTGGCTGTACATCTCTTGTGGATCAGAGGAGTTCATTTAATTCTGCACTCCTGTAACCCGATTTCAGCAGACAGCAGGCTAAGGCCCGCTGTCGGCTGATGTCACAGAGCCTGTCCAGGCTCAGGAAGGATTGTGATCATATGCCTGGAACAGCACCTGACCGATCCCGCCCCCCTCCACAGCCCAACAGAGCAGAGAGTGGTGACTGACAGTCACCAGCTCTCTGCACAGGGAGCTCTGAGAACCGAGCGATCGAAAATGTTAGATCACTTGGTTCTGTGTTGGAGCCGGTGAGGGACAGATGCAGTATCCACCTACGTAAGTATGATTCAACAAAAAACAATAATGCCATACATCTCTTTTGAGGTAAAACAAATGCAGACTTTAGAAACACTTTAAGAATGCACATTTAAAGTGTTTGTTAACCACCCTTCAAAAAAATATTGATCCTGTTTCTTTAAAGTATGTTGAACAGCACAGCACTTCTGCTGTGTAATTTGGACCCCTGTATCCCCTGAAATACCTGGGTGATCCTGCCAGTTTCTGCCCTCCCCTCTGTATGCTAACTCTGATATATCAGGGTTGCTAAGCCCTGACACCGTTGTCAGCATAGGTTCATCCGTCAGCCACAGCCCTGCTCTCTGTGTCTCCCTCTGTCCTCCTCCCCCTCCCCTCCCTGCTTGTTAGCTCCCCAATCCTCCCCTCCTAAAACATAGAAATAGATGCAATTTCTAAAAATATGTGCTCACGTGACTGCTCGCCGGTCCCCTCCCCTCCTCTCCTCATCTCAGCTGACGTCAGCGGGGGTTTCCTAGCACCTCCCCCTGCAGCCTAACGGTGCTCTGAAGTAAGTCTATTGTACCGCATATTTTAAAAATGACATCCACTGGGGAGCTTAGTGTTATATACCAGAAGAAACTATAGAAGAAAATGTTGGACGTTAAAGTGGTTGTAAACCCTTACAACACACTTTCACCTACAGGTAAGCCTAAATTAAGGCTTACTTGTAGGTGCTGTAAATATCTCTTAAACCTACATGGTTTAGGAGATATTTACAATTCCCCGTACGAGGATTCCTTCTGTGCATGTGCTGATGTATTTGGCACAGGTGCACTTTATAAGGGTCATGGCGTGCCGTTTTCATTAAAGGACATGCCGTGACTGGCATCTCCCGCGCGCACACGTGGGAGTGACATCACGCGACCCCAGCCAGTCACAGCCAGCCAGCCAGTCACAGAGCCGGAGTCCGCGACCCCGGAAGGAAGATGGACACTTCCAGCCGGCAAGGAAATCGGGGACATTGCAGGCTCCCGTGTCAGGTAAGTGACACATAATGGGCTACTATGTGATGCATAGTAGCCCATTATGTTTTGCCTTTGCAAGGAAACAAAGGGGAAGTAAACCCATCAGGGTTTACTTCCTCTTTAACAAACACTTTAAGCAAATTTATTTTATTGACCAGTGCTTTGTGAAAATGATGCACAAAGTGAATAAAAGCATGTAACTATAAAATCTATAGCCTATTTTTCTATTTCCTTGTGATGTGCCACAAACATAATCCAAAGAAAAGTATTGCAAAGCCATTGGCAAATAAATTACAAATTATCACAAACACAGGATACAAGAAAAAAATGACAAGCCGAGAAAACACAAAGAGGTCTTATGATTGCTTTTACTGTGCTTTGCTGTCATGTATCTCATCTCAGACATAGAAGATCTTGGTCGATCCTCTCCTTTTACAACAGATGGTCTGAAATTGAGAATTGTTAGATATTCCCTACTCATCAGAGTTCTCCTATATGGTCCGTTAAAGACATATCTTCTTAATGAGATGATGTTTACTATCATTATCTAGAGATCATGCATGACAAAACACTTTTCCATGTCACAACCCTCCTCTAAGATGAATTTGTTAATGACAGGAAGGAGTTATCTGCCTTAGTTCACTGTGTATGGGGCAGGTTAGTAGATGTAAACCCTAATAGGTTTGCTAGAGCATTGTGCATCATAAATAATTCCTTTTTTAAAATACATTTTTACCTTTTTTTTTATCTTTTGCAGCATCTCAGTGCTCCTAATCTTGTGCAGTCTCTCCGTGTCTACATACTCCCCCAGTGGTAGCTGCATGACATTACCCTAGGCGGGCATACTGTTGGTAAAAACAGTAGAATCCTTACTGCATAATGTGTATTGAAATGACCAACACGTGACAGGGTGCCATCACAGGAGCATAATTGGGAAACAGGGACAGAGCGTTGTCACCCAATAAGAGGAAGTGCCAGTATTGTCAGGATTACCAAGAATTTTTTTATAAAAACTAAAAAAGTAAAACTGCTCAAAATGGCAATAACTTATTAAAGTTTATATAAGATTTTAGTGATTCAAACCCACATAAGCTTGTCTCTTGCTGGGACTAAAGACAGATTTGGCATTTCAGTTAAGGTCATGTATGGTTATTTACAGATTAAACACTTTGCTATCTTGTTCATTAAGCAACTTGACTTTACTAAATCCAGTCTTTTGAAGAATTATGTTTCTTAGTAGCATTTCAGAAACATTTCATTATTCACATCTATAATATTTTGTAATACCTTTCTAAACACACTTTTGTGCATGCTTGTATACGTAACTGGGACAAAGTTATTGATGAAACGTTATCAATTAAATTGGTTGTAAAGACAGAAGGTTTTTTTATCTTAATGCATTCAAAATTCTGTGTGCAGCAACCCCCCTAATACTTACCTGAGCCCCCTCTCTGTCCAGCAATGGTGGCCCGTGCATTTTGGGTGCACGGTCACTGCCCCCTATCCCTGCCTGCAGCCTCTCTATCCATGCGCCTTTCAGGACGCCTGACAGATGGGCTACTATGGCGGCGGTGTGTTTTTTTAAGCACCTGATTAGAGCCAGAGGCTCTAATAGACTTCAAAAAAGGGTGGGCTCGGGGCGCAGAGAGTGCGCCCTGATCCCACCCAGTTGTGTGACCATAGCGAATGAATTTGGCGGAAGGGGAACATAGCGGAGGAAACATGAGGAGCGGACTCCACCACCACCCCGTGGCTTGGAGGAGACACAGGAGGAGAGGACACCACAGACCGGTGATGCTGATCTATATACTATCTGTGATGCTGATCTATATACACTATCTGTGATGCTGATCTATATACTATCTCTGGTGCTGCTCTATATATCCCATCTGTGATTCTGATCTATATACCCTATCTGTGATGCTGATCTATATACTATCTGTGGTGCTGCTCTATATATCCTATCTGTGATTCTGATCTATATACCCTATCTGTGATGCTGATCTATATAGCCTATTTGTAATGATGATCTATGTACCCTATCTGTGATGTTGATATTCTGTATCTGTAATGCTGAGCTATATACTCTGTCCTGTGATTCTGGGGCTGTATACTCTGCCCTGTGATTCTGGGGCTGTATACTCTGTCCTGTGATGCTGAGCTGTATACTCCTGACATTATGGGTGGAAGTAAGTGGAATACAGGGGATGGAGTGGGTGGACGATATAAGGGGCAGGGCTTATGAGAAGTGGGAAGGGTCAAAACGGAAGGGCGGGGTCTGGCACCCCCCTCCTAAAACTTCACTAGCCTCCACTGCTGTCCAGGTATCTGCTCCCACTTCCATGTGAGATCACTGCATCGTACGGCATTCTACAAAATGTATGGCCTTTCCCCCTTCCCACCTGCAGCCTTCTGGGAGACACACAGGTCACAGAAGGCAGTGGGACCATTCAAAAGGGGCAGTGTAACTTGCGCATGCGCAGTAGGAAACAGGCTATGAAGAGCAAGGCGTCACTTCTTGTTTCGCTTTGTAAGGATGCTGGTGCTTGCACCCAGAGCCGATGGACGGTTCGGCTTCAGGTGCTGACATCGTGGCCTCCCTGGACAGGTAAGTGTCCTTATATTAAAAGTCAGCAGCAGGATTTGTAGTTGCTGAATTTTTATTTATTTTGACCCAGGCTGGAACTCCACTTCAAGGCCCCATTCACACATGAACTGAGTATCTTTGGTTGATTAATGCACATTTTTCAGATTGTGTCCAATCACAGTGGTAGTGGGCCAATAACGGCATGCGCGTGCACCCCAGACCCGGAAGTGTTAGATCACATACTAGGTACATGATCTGGCACAGAGCAGCCACCCTGCCGCAGTAAATGTATGTGGGGCAGCTGCTCAGCGGTTAAAAAACAATGAATGCCCCATCATTTTCCCTTTCATTTTAATTCCAATACATTTTGCCAAAATCCTATATAATAATAATAATAAGGCAAATTTAACTAAAATCTTACAATTTTGGCCAAATTGTTGGAGAAATAACAACTTTCAGTTTTGCTAATTCAAAATAATAAACAGACAACTTAAAAAAAGGGTTTTCATTTTTCACTGCAATACTGTAGATGCTTCATTTACTTGCACCTAAATTCCCCCCATAGAGTCATACATATAAAAGAAGTATTTCTTCCTGAAGGCAATGTGTTCCAATTTAGTTTGGTCCCAGACGCTGAAATCAGCTGGAATCATTAAGTGACAGGTTTAAATAAATAGCTCCAGTTATTTTAGTGATAGTAAATATAATCAAGTTAGAGTTTTCTTAAAGACCAGCAGAGCTGTATAAGGCTTTAGTGTTTACACTCATTCTTAGTCTTCTCATGGTGCTCATGAACAAATATCTGTAAAATGATGTTAGTCAAATTAGGTCATTTGAAGCATCATGTGTTATCCTCACAAAACCAAAATTGTGTTGGAGCCACGTGCTTTTTCTGTACATGTGACACTTAAAATGTTTAAAGGCAACGTGATTTTCTTGGGTAATAGATAATCGCACATATGCATTTACACAGATAATCAGTATTCATGCGTTAAGTCAGTAGAGCAGGAGTTGTAAGTGCCATGATTTTGGAGTTGAAAGTCTTGACGAAGAACATGGTATAAATTAACCTGGATTCAGTCATATCTAGACATGGATATTACACTTGAGATCCCTAAATAATGACACCCCTTTGTACAAAACTTTGTGTCATTCAGGTATTTCAGCAAAAACATTTGTCATAATGTGCTATTAGAATAATTATATTAATAAATTAATAAAGTGCAGCACTTGGAAATACATAATTCCTACTAGGCATGGGGTGAACACCCCCCCCCCCCCCCCCCAGTTAGGTTCGCACCACAACATACGGACAGACAAAAAATTTGTACGAACATGCAAACCCTAAAACACGAATGTGAAAAATAAAAAATACGTTATCTTTATTATCCCTATTATAATTGAGATAATTAATATGGTTTTCTTTATATTATATTTTGTATTATTTTTGGATACTATTATCTATGTATCTAAATACTGTAACTGATCTGTTATTTAGTCATAATTTCTGTCATTTGTCTTGATAAAAATGTAAACTTTAATAAAAACTATTGATTAAAAAATAAAAAATGCTAATTTTAAAGGCTTATATGCAAGTTATTGCCATAAAAAGCATATGGGGACCCGGGTATTGCCCCAGGGGACATTTAGCAATGCAAAAGAAAGTTTTTAAAACAACAGGAGCAGTGATTTTAATAATGTTTTAAATGAAATAATACAAATGAAATATTCCTTTAAATATCATTTCTAGGGGGTCCACATAGTCTGCCTGTAAAGTGGCGCATGTGATTAATGTATTTTACAGTGCCACAGCAAAATTACCTTTCTAAAGGAAAAAACATCATTTAAAATGGCTTGCGGCTGTAATGTATTACCGCCTCCCAGCAATATAGATACAAATCTATAGGTTTAGGGGGAACTGCATGCCAAAGTTTTGCCCCCCCCAAATCCATACCAGACCCTTATCCAAGCAAGCAGGAAAGGGGAAGGGGGGCGAGTGAGTGGAGCCCCCCTCCTAAACCATACCAGGCTGCTTGCCCTCAACATGGGGAGGGTGCTTTGGGGTCCCCCCCAAAGCACCTTGTCCCCATGTTGATGGGGACAAGGACCTCATCCCCACAACTCTTCCCTGGTGGTTGGGGAGCTTATCAAAATCTGGAAGCTAAAAAAAAACAGAGATCTTTTCCTGCGATGTACATCCATCGTCAATCATGCTGCCCGACGAACCCGAAAAAAAAAGAAAATACTCCATCTCCATGGGAGGCCTCCCGATGACTGCTGTCTTTTGTCTGTCACAGCTGTTATATAGGCAAGGGCAGGGCCACCCGCTGACATAACCAGATAACCCTGCCCGCTCTGATGGCACATGATGTCACATGATGTCTGAAGGGCCGGGGTCACTCAGATATGTCACTGGGTGCCCCCACCCTGGCCTATATAACAGATGTCATAGCCAAAGGACAGCAGTCGGCGGGACGCCTCCCATTGAGGCGGAGCTTCCTTTTTTTTCTATTTTTCTGGTCCATTGAGTGACGTGATTGAAGATGGATGGACATTGTGGGACTCTTTTTTTTCTTTTTTTAATAAAGAAATTGTCAAAAACTGTGTATTGTGGTTTTTACATTTTTACACTTTTTTTTGGTGAATGCACCCCTTCCCATTCACATAGGGGGGCGAGATCTGGGGGCCCCAAAGCACCCTCCCCATGTTGAGGGCAAGTGGCCTGGTATGGTTCAGGAGGCTATGACTAAGGCTTACACCGAAACGTGTCAGATGTTTGCTTTTTAATGCTCATATGGAGCCAATACATTTTTGCATCAAGGACTTTGAAGGTGCCGGCTCTTCTCTTCTCTTATATATTGTATCCAATGTGAGAAGACACACTGAACCTTGGCACTTGTGCTGCAGACTACACACTAGGATTTTATTTCTTCTGTTGAGAGTGCTGCATCTTTTATCTTTCCTTTGGGTATGCCCTCACCTGGAATATTGGACCCCTTAAATTACAGTAGATCACATAAGCCCTTTTCCCCACAGGGTTTAATCCCCTCTCCTTAAGGCCTTGTTCACATCTGCACGCGTTTTGCAAGGGCACAATAAAACCAATTGTGCTCTTTGTGCCATATTCACACCACAGCACTGATATCATGTGCAGATCTTTTCTGCACAGGAATCTGCAACGTGTATAAAACTAAATGAAACCTGCATGAAAACGAATGTAGACTTGTGTCTCTGAAAGTGAAACATGCGTGTCGGTTTCCATCAGTTTTTCTGCATGTATGGTGTGAATAAGGGCTACAGCTTTCTCCAGGCACAGATCTTAGGATTGTAATGAATACTGCATCTCAAGGGTTACTCCTTCTTTCCACAGGTTTAGCAACAGTTCCAGTACAGTTCCATAAAACAGAGACTCATCATCATGCTTTCCATAAAATAGGTTTATTACAATAAAGAGCACTCACAATCACATAGGCAGATGGATCACTTATCAAATTCCCATATTCTCTCTCTGTGGCTAATACAGATCAATCCTGTGTCCTCAAACTCCTGGGAATGCTCCTACTCCTAGCATGATGACCTCAAACTTGCGGTTTCCGACTTACGCGTTACATCCTTAAGACTTCAACAGAGAATGGAGCTGGAGACTGCACTGGAGATGAAATTAAGACACATAGAACTGTTTGATGTTATAAGTGACTTCTGAATAGGGATGAGCTTCATGTTCGAGTCAAACCCATGTTTGACTCTAACATCGTCTGTTTGGCCATTAGCCATTTTCTGAACACTATGGGCTGCTCGAGCCAAATTTGAGTGGCACTGCGGCATCACAGTGCATTGCTGGCTGCTGATTGCCCAAGCATGCACTATGACCCACATGCTTTGGCCAATCACAGCACAGAAAAAATGGAGAGCCATGATTGGCCAAAGCCAGGGTGGCTTTGGCCAATTATGTCTCAAGGGGTTTAGTACATGCCCTACACTATATAAGGCCGCCTGCGTTGCGGCCTTGTGTAGTGTGTTACGGTGGTGGTTGAAGACAGACAGAGAGAGACAGACAGTGTCATTTAATTTGAGTTAGATAGAATAGGCAGGCGAGTCAGTTTGCTTCAGTTACAGTATGTAGAGGCTATATATGGATCCCAGGTGTGTTGTATATATATTTATACACTGTATTCAGTTTAGCTAGACCCATCCCTGCTATTCTCTTCATAATATACTGACAGGCAGGGAGCTGCACTATTTTCACTTAGTGTACTGTGTCCTTTGCACAGTGTGCACCTAAAGCTTTACCTGAATACAATTGCCGGTGTTCTCATACAAATACAGGCAGGGAGCTGCAGGATTTTGTTTTAGTGTCCTTTGCACAGTGTGCACTTAAAGCTTTACCTGAATATAATTGCCGGTGTTCTCATACAAATACAGGCAGGGAGCTGCAGTATTGTGTTTAGTGTTCTGGGAAGGATACAGGACAAGATGCAGTAGTGTTGGAGGTTGTTCCGCCACCATGCCTCCAAAATGCTACTACTGGTGATTCTGACACACCTCCCTCCTCTTCTTCTTCCTCCATGGCCTCTTCCTGTGCTTTGTACTCGGAACCAGCTGTGCTCTGTAGGCGTTCAAGGGGCAAAAAGATGCCATGCAGTGCTTGCGCTGGTGTGCTGGGGGGACAGGAGCCACACTGGGGCAGAGATTCTGTCAGCTCTGCAGGGGCAGGCTGAGGTGCAGCCAGGGAGAGGTGGTTGACGCTATGCCAGGTTAAGCCAGGAATGGTGGTTTGTGACAATGGCACCAACCTCCTCTTGGCCCTCAGACAGGGACAACTGACCCATGTGCTCTGTTTGGCTCACGTCCTTAACTTGGTGGTGCAGCGGGTCTTGGGCAGGTACCCAGGCTTACAGGATGTCCTCATGCAGGCCAGAAAAGTCTGTGTGCATTTCCACCAGTTATATAATGTAAGCGCTCGGCTGGCTGACCTCCAAAAGGAATTTAACCTGCCCAAGAACTGCCTAATCTGTGACATGCCCACCAGGAGCAAATCAACGTTGACCATGCTGCAGCAAGGGCCATCAATGAGTAACTGTGTGACTATGGCACCAGGACAGGGTCAGGGGAGCTTGTTTTTTTTCCCACGCCAGTGGGCCATGATCAGGGATGCATGCACTGTCCTGTCACCATTTGAGGAGGCTACGAGGATGGTGAGCAGTGACAGTGCATGCATCAGTGACACTCTCCCTCTTGTCCACCTGTTGGAGCACACACTGCATGGAATAATGGACAGGGCACTTGAGGCAGAACAGAGGCAGGAAGAGGAGGACTTCCTTGCCTCTCAAGGCCCCCTTTATCCAGACAGTGTTCCTGCTGGCCTGCCACTCACACAGGAAGAGGAGAAGGAGGAGGATTGTGTCAGCATGGAGGGGGAGCCTAGCACTCAGCATCAACAGCAGTCTTTAAGGCAGCAGTCTTTAAGGGATCGTTTACAGTCCCAAGAACCCAAGAAACCCATGGACTTGTACATGGCTGTGAGGAGGTGGCTGTGGATCATGTCGTCCTTAGTGACCCAGAGGACTCCAGACCGAATGCCTCAGCTAACCTACACTGTATTGCGTCCCTGATCCTGCAAAGCCTGTGGAAGTATCCTCGTAATCGTCGGATCAAGGAGAGGGATCGTTACTGACTGGCAACCCTCCATGATCCATGTTAAAAGGTTAAGGTTGCGGACCTTATCTTGCCATCACAGAGGGAGCGGGGGATAAACATCTTCGGGAGGCCTTGCAACACCACCACCACCACCACCACGGGCCCAATTTGTCTGCCCCTGTTTAACAGGTGCATGTAATTACAATTCTTGATATAATATTTCACAGCAGGGCCTGTTCCAGCACCCACCAAGAGTAACTGTGAGGACTTACAGTGTTGTGGCACCACCAACACCACCACCACCAAAGGTCCAATTTTTCTACCTTTGTTCAACAATGGCAATTCTTAAAATAATAGTTCACAGCAGGGCGTTCCAGTGCCCACCATGAATAACTGTGAGGGCTTACAGTGTTGTGGCAACACCAACACCTTAGGCCCAAATTTCTGCAGAGCATATAGGGCAGGCCCCTACTTTCAGACATCCAACTTACAAATGACTCCTACTTGCAAATGGAAGGAGACAATAGGAAGTGAGATGAAATTTACCCATAGGAAGGGAAATTCTCTCCTGTAAATTGAGTTGATGTGGGAAAACGTGTCTCCTCTCCACTGATGCTTTATCACGAATCTTTGTTTCACTAAAAACCCCAAATTTTCAAAAAACATTTGTCATTGAGACAGAAAGTGAGGTCAAATCTTCTGAAGAGGTACACAGACAGCAAAACAAATGTTACAGGGGTGATAATCCTTCCCTATGTTTTCCAAAAAGCTTAAAAAAAAATTTGGCAAACAGATTCTACTTAACAACAAACTTACAGTCCCTGTCTTGTATGCACCACCTGTACAGTGGGGATCGAAAGTTTGGGCACCCCAGGTAAAAATGTGTATTACCGTATATACTCGAGTATAAGCCGAGATTTTCAGCCCCTTTTTTTAGGCTGAAAGTGCCCCCCTCAGCTTATACTCGAGTCACCGCCGTCTGCCTACCTGATCAGCGTGTCGTGCAAACAGACGGCGGCCATTCCACTGTTCAAAAGCTGCGCCTCCCTGTCTGTGATAGGCGGAACACTCAATTTCCCAGCAGTCAGTGTTCCGCCTATCACGGACATCCGCTCATCCTCATACTACGGACGAGGATG
Source organism: Lithobates pipiens (assembly GCF_037356315.1). Lineage (NCBI taxonomy): Eukaryota > Metazoa > Chordata > Amphibia > Anura > Ranidae > Lithobates > Lithobates pipiens. The sequence goes on along the minus strand of NW_027507764.1, from coordinate 98,150,729 downwards.
AGAGGATGTCCGTGATAGGCAGAACACTGACTGCTGGGAAATTGAGTATTCTGCCTATCACAGACAGGGAGGCGCGGCTTTTGAACAGTGGAATGGCCGCCGTCTGTCACAGATGAGGAGGAGAATTGCGGCTTTTGAATCCTGGCATGTTTTTATGACATGCTGATACACGCTGATCGGTGCAAAATGGCACACAATGGCACACGGAGCTGCAGAAGGACACAGAGCTGCAGAAGGACACAGAGGCTGCAGAAGGACACAGAGGCTGCAGATTGGCATGCATAGGACACAGGTAGGCTGCAATGGACACAGGGAGGTACACAGGGAGGTACACAGGGAGGTATGCAGCTGCAGATGGGCATTGTTGGCCCTCTTTTCCACTCTTTTAAGCTGTAACAGTAGCTGCTGCATGTCTCATCTTCGGCTTATACACGAGTCAATAAGTTTTCCCAGTTTTTTTGTGGTAAATTAGGGGCCTCGGCTTATATTCGGATCGACCTATACTCGAGTATATATGGTAATGTGCATAACGAAGCCAAGGAAAGATGGAAAAATCTCCAAATGGCATCAAATTACAGATTAGACATTCTTATAATATGTCAAAAAAGTTAGATTTTATTTCCATCATTTACACTTTCAAAATTACAGAAAACATAAAAATGGAGTCTGCAAAAGTTTGGGCACCCTGCAGAATTTATAGCATGCACTGCCCCCTTTGCAAAGCTGAGACCTGCCAGTGTCATGGATTGTTCTCAATCATCGTCTGGGAAGACCAGGTGATGTAAATCTCAAAGGTTTTAAATGGCCAGACTCATCTGACCTTGCCCCAACAATCAGCACCATGGGTTCTTCTAAGCAGTTGTCTAGAAAACTGAAACTGAAAATAGTTGACGCTCACAAAGTTGGAGAAGGCTATAAGAAGATAGCAAAGCATTTTCAGATGTCAATATCCTCTGTTTGGAATGTAATTACAAATGGATAATGATCCTAAACACACCTCAAAATCCACGGGGGATTACATCAAGAGGCGTAAACTGAAGGTTTTGCCATGGCCTTTACAATCTCCTGACCTCAACATTATTGAAAATCTATGGCTAGACCTTAAAAGAGCAGTGCGTGACGGACAGCCCAGAAATCTCAAAGAACTGGAACACTTTTGTAAGGAAGAATGGGCAAAGATACCTCAAACAAGAATTGAAAGACTCTTGGCTGGCTACAAAAAGCGTTTACAAGCTGTGATACTTGCCAAAGGGGGCAGTACAATTATTAACTCTGCAGGGTGCCCAAACTTTTGTAGACACCATTTTTCTGTTTTCTGTAATTTTGAAAGTGTAAATGATGGAAATAAAATCTAACTTTTTTTGACATATTAAGAATGTCTAATCTGTAATTTGATGCCATTTGGAGATTTTTCCATATTTCCTTGGCTTCGTTATGCACATTAATACACATTTTTACCTGGGGTGCCCAAACTTTCGTTCCCCACTGTATACTGCTGTTCAGCGTATATAGGGCCTGGGGGCCCCACGCCTTTCCTTTTTTTAATTTGGGTAGGGGATTCCCCTTAATATACATACAAGACCCAAAGGGCTTAGTAATGGACTGGGGGGGTACTCATGCCGTTTGTCTCACTGATTTTCATCCATATTGCCGAGAACAGACATTACATTAAAGCTGCAAGCAGTTTTAAATGCCTTTTATTCCTTTAAAAATGTAATTTTGTGCTGGGACTGTTCTAAGCACGGGAAACATGCGCCACTTTACAGGCATACTATAGATAGTGTTAGACACCCTCGGTCCATTCGCAGGTTGCGGTGCAAACCGAACCTGGGGGGGGGGGGGGGGGGGGTTCGGCTCATCCCTACTTCTGAACCACATTGATTGAACTTCATTCATTAGGCACCATTAGTGATCTATTACACTATTATTGTCCTAGCATTAAAGTGGTTCTAATAGCAGATTTTTTTTTTTATCTTAATGCATTTTATCATATATTTTAAAACCCTCTGTGTGCAGCAGCCCCCCTAAAACTTACTTGAGCCCCATCTCGATCCAGCGATGTTGCACAAGAGACTCGGTATTCCGGGACCCTCCCCCCTGATTGGCTGAGACACATAGTGGGCACCATTGGCTCCCACTGCTGTCAATCAAAGTCAGTGAGCCATTGAGGAGAGAGGGGGCAGGGCCGAGCTACGGCTCCGTTGAATGGACACACAGAGCAGCAACTCGGGTGCCCCATAGCAAACTGCTTGCTGTGGGGGCACTCAGCAGGAGGGAGGGGCCAGGAGTGTCGACAAGGGACCCGAGAAGTGGAGGATCTGCGCTGCTCTGTGCAAAACCATTACACAGAGCAGGTAAGTATGACATTTGTTATTTTATTTATTTATTTATTTATTTTAAAGAAAAAAAAAAGACTTTAGTATCACTTTAATTACTTGTATGGATATGTGTGGTCACTATTGATAATATGATATTGTTTGTTCACATTTTTATTACTTTATGCTGCATGGGTATTGAGGGGTTGTTTATAGAAGAAGTATATTGTCTGTTTTTTTTTGCTAACTGCACAGACCAACCAATTAGAGAAAGGAGATGGTTTTAAATTTCCTGTACTTATCTTTAACCACTTGCCGATCAGCCACCGTTATTATACTGCGCCAGGTTGTCACGTTCCTGTGACCTGTTGTAGCAATACTTCAGCTCCTTTAAGAGGGATAGCAGGCGCATGCGCGTCGCCCACTGCACCGCAAGGGTGCCAAAGCTCTTGACCGGTGAGCACAATGACCGCCGGCCACAAGCGATCGGGGGCATGAGAGGCAAAACAGGGACGTGTGTGTGTTTAAGCACACAAATCCCTGTTCTGAGAGGAGAGGAGATCGAGAGTCTAGGAACTAGGAACCACGAACTGCCATCTCCTATAGTCAGTTCCCTGTCTCTACAGTTAGAGCACACAGTCAGGGAACACAGTTAACCCCTTGATCGCCCCTTAGTGTTAACACCTTCCCTGCCAGTGGCATTTATACAGTAATCAGTGCATTTTTATAGCAGTGATCGCTGTATAATTGTCAATCGTCCCAAAAATGTGTCAAGTGCCCGATGTGTCTGCCATAATGTTGCAGTCACGATAAAAATCGCAGATCGCCTCCATTACTAGTAAAAAATAATTAAATAAATACAAATGCCATAAATCTAGCCCCTATTTTGTAGATGCTATAACTTTTGTGCAAACCAATCAATATACGCCTATCGCAATTTTTATTACCAAAAATATGTAGAAGAATACATCAGCCTAAACTGAGAAAAAAATGTGCTTGTTTTAAAAACATTGGGGACATTTATTATAACAAAAAGTACAAAATATAAACATAAAAACTGCAGGGATGATCAAATACTACCAAAAGAAAGCTCTATTTGTGGGAACAAAAGCACGTCAATTTTGTTTGGGTACAGCATTGCACGACTGCGCAATTATCAGTTAAAGCGACGCAGTGTTGTATCACAAAAAGTGCTCTGGTCATTGAGCAGCCAAATCTTCCGGGGCTGAAGTGGTTAATTAATCACTTCCGCCCCGGAAGGACTTACTCCCTTCCTGACCAGAGCATTTTTTTGCAATTCGGCACTGCGTCAATTTAGCTGACAATTGCACGGTCGTGCGACATTGTACCCAAACAAAATTGAAGTCCTTTTTTTCTCACAATTAGAGCTTTCATTTGGTAGTATTTTATCACCTTTGCAGTTATTATTTTTTGCGCTAAAAACAAAAAAAGACCAACAATTTAGAAAAAAAGCAATATTTTTAACTTTTTGCTATAATAAATACCCCCAAAAAATATATTAAAAAAACTAATTTCTTCCACAGTTTAGGCCAATATGTATTCTTCTACATATTTTTGCTAAAAAAAAAAATGCATTAAGCGTATATTGATTGGTTTGCACAAAAGTTATAGCATCTACAAAATAGTGGATAGATTTATGGCATTTTTATTATTATTTCTTTTTTACTAGTAATGGCAGCGATCTGAGATTTTTTATTGTGACTGCGACATTATGGCGGACAGATCGGATACTTTTTACACTATTGTGGGACCATTGGCATTTATACAAAGATCAGAGCTACAAATAGCCACTGATTACTGTATAAATGACACTAGCAGGGAAGGGGTTAAACACTAGGGGACAATCAAGGGGTTAAGTGTGTTTCCTGGAGGTGTTCTAACTGTAGGGGGGATGGGCTTACTACAACATGACAGAGATCACTGCTTCTGATGACAGGGAGCAGTAGATACCTGTCATATTGCTAGGCAGAACAGGGAAACAACTTGTTTACATAGGCATCTCCCCGTTCTGCCTCTCCTCGCCGCAATCATGGGCCACCGACAAACATTGAGTTCACGGGAACTGTGGGCAAGCTCCCACAGTGCGCTTGCACGCCCGCTATGCGGCAAATTCAAGGGGATGTATGGGTACGCCCTTTTGCCTGCCCGTGCCATTCTGCCAAAGTAAATTGCCATGCGCTGGTCGACAAGTGGTTACATTTTCCAAATATATTCACTAATTTTCAGAGGTGGTTAAAATCAAGAAACAAAATATGTTATGACAATTTATACATTTTGAGGCTTGTACTGCCTCATCTTACTCTGCTGCCCTAGCCACTGGCTAATTAGTTCCATTATGGAAAACACATGGAATAAGGTGATTATTTAGATAAGCATACCTTCAACTCCCTAGATCATCTAGGGCTTTTTTTGCTGCCACCCTTCGCAATATAAATTGGCACTTTTTTGGACTCTACTCTTTTTATAACTTTATGTCTACCCCATCCCCTGCCGCCATTCTTACATAGGAAAAAATTACATTCCCCTGCTACTGTACCTTAGCCTCCTGGGACTCCATGACACATTGCCCTGGAGTAGGGATTCAAAGTGACTGGTGGAAGGAGCTACGATCATCATTGATGGCTGGCAGCCTGAACTCAACAGAAACAGTAGGTTTCCATTCACTGAGGAGGACCACGATGGTGGCATGCAATTGGGGCTAAAATATAAATAAATAAAAAAAAAAAAAAAAAAAAGGTTCCTCTGTAAATATCGGTTGATACTCCAGGTGATATTTAAGCCTTTTTTGGATTAGGGTTAAGTTAAAGGCTTAGGCTCAAGGGGTTACCTTCATGGTTTTAGGGTTAAGGTTAGGGGAGGAATAAGGTAAAGGTTTAGGATTTTGTTAATTGTTAAATTAGGTTTGGAAGATTCGTTTTAGAAATAGAGTTAATTAAGTTAACAACCTCAATACTGTACCGAACACATTTATCTTCTTTCTACCAAGGCCAGTTTTCAGCTTTCAGTGCCCTCACACTCTGAATGACAATTACTCACTCATGCAACACTGCAACAAAAAGAAATGTTTATCATTTTTATGAGCTGGATAGAGCTTTATTTCAGTGGCATCTATTCATCACTTGTTTTTTTTTTTTTTCTTAGTATATGTTATAACATTTTCCAATTAAATAATCTTTCTTCATACATTTATGCCAAAATGTATTCTGATACATTTATTTTGTAAAAATAACCCAAATCAGGGTATATTACTTACACTGTGTGAAAGTTTTAGGGTCCACAAAATATGGCATATACAGTACATTTGAAAATTGACCAGTCCTGATGAATTGATGAATTTTTTGATGCCCTAAAATGCCAGATCAGTATAAATACCATCCAAAATGACTGCTATTTGGAAAGCAGACAGTCCAAGGTCTAATGTTGTACGTCTTCAATGTTTTTTTTTTAAAACTATTTGCATTGCAAACAGGTCATGTTAGCATTAGCATTAAGAAAAAAAAATTAAGAAAAAAAATGTGTGGGGTTCCCCCGAAATTCCATACCAGGCCCTTCGGGTCTGTTATGGATATTAAGGGGAACCCCGTGCCAACAAAAAAAATGGTGTGGGGGTCCCCCTCAAAATCCATACCAGGCCCTTCAGGTCTGGCATGGATTTTAAGGGGAACCCCGTGCCAAAAAAATGGCGTGGGGTCCCCCTCAAAATCCATACCAGGCCCTTCAGGTCTGGCATGGATTTGAAGGGAAACCCCGCGCCAAGAAAAAAATGCCATGGGGCTCCCCTCAAAATCCACACCAGACCCTTATCTGAGCATGCAACCTGGCAGGCCGCAGGAAAAGAGGGGGGCGAGAGAGCGCCCCCCCTCCTGAACTGTACCAGGCCACATACCCTCAACATTGGGAGGGTGCTTTGAGGTAGCCCCTCAAAGCACCTTGTCCCCATGTTGATGAGGACAAGGGCCTCATCCCCACAACCCTGGCCGGTGGTTGTAGGGGTCTGCGGGTGGGGGGGGCTTATCAGAATCTGGAAGCCCCTTTAACCATGCGTCAGAGGGTGCGGAGTCACCAGGTGGCCCCACCCTCCATTATAAAAGAACTGTCAGAAGAAGAGAAGCGTCACACAGCGGGAGCCTCCCATTGCGCAGAGCGGCCCGTGAACCAAGAAGAGACACAGTGGTGGAAGATGCCGGGCGAGAACACCGGACCAAGAAGAAGCGGATCGGAGGAAGAAGAGGATCAGAGGAAGAAGAAGATGGAGGAAGAAACCGAAGGATGAAGAAAAGAAGGAAGATGAAAGAAGACTTTAATAAAGGAATTGTTAAAGACCGTCTTCTGTCATTTTTAACACTTTGTCACTTTTTTTGAGAAATGGTAGGGGGTACTTTTGTACCCCCTTACCATTTCACACGGGGGGAGGCTGGGATCTGGGGGCCCCCTTGTTAAAGAGGGCTTCCAGATTCCGATAAGCCCCCGCCCGCAGACCCCCACAACCACCGGCCAGGGTTGTGGGGATGAGGCCCTTGTCCTCATCAACATGGGGACAAGGTGCTTTGAGGGGCTACCTCAAAGCACCCTCCCAATGTTGAAGGCATGTGACCTGGTACGGTTCAGGAGGGGGGGCACTCTCTCGTCCCCCCTCCTTTCCTGCGGCCTGCCAGGTTGCATGCTCGGATAAGGGTCTGGTATGGACTTTGAGGGGACCCCCATGCCATTTTTTTTTGCCGTGGGGTTCCCATTAAAATCCATACCAGACCCGAAGGGCCTGGTATGCTCTTGAAGGGAAACACATGCCGTTTTTTTTTTTTACATTAAAGTCATGTTGTAAGTCGCGCTGGGATTCACACTCAAGTCGTGTCCAAGTTGCCTCCCAAAGTCGTGCTGGAATTCGTGTTGCCTCTGTGTGAATGAATGGACTGTTATGATACAAGTTCAATAAACACAGATTGTTATTGTTAGTCACGTCGAATCTCTTATCTGTATCGAACTGTGTCAAAACGAAAACGAAAAGAAAGCATTTATTTATGTCGGATCTTTCGTTTTTCGGACTCTGTGCTTTCGTTATCATTTGTCAAAACGATAAGGAAAATACCTGAAATTCGGACGAAAATGAATTCGGACGAAAACAAATGCACATGTCTAATGGTCACCTCTATACGAGTGATTAGGGAATATAGCTTAGTGTAGCGTCACCTATAGCAATCCCCATTCCTATAAGTCAAGCAAGGCTAGCCTATTGGTACATGGCTGCCCCAGGAATGCAATATTCACTGCCCAGGAAGTACAGGAGGTTGAAGAAAGTAAGAAGAGTTTCTGGGAGTGCAGGCAGAGGTAACACTACATTGGTGATCAGGAACATTGTTGCTGGCTTCACTGGTCTAGTGATACTGGGGACTAGTGCGGCAGTAATCAGGAACACTGCTGCTGACTTAAACTGGTCTGGTGACACTGGGACTGGTGTGGTGACAATAAAGTACACTGTTTCTGGTTTAGACTGAAATTGTGACACTGCTACTGGTGTGGGGGTGATCAGGGACACTGTAACTTGTGGGGTGGTGATCAGGAACATTGTAACTGGTGTGGTGGGGATTAGGGACAAAATATGACTGTTGTGGCGGTGATTAGGGACAATATGACTGGGGTGGTGGTGATTAGGAACAGAATAACTTGTGTGGCAGTGATCAGGGACACTGACTGACAGCAGTGGTCTGGTGACACTGTACTGCTGTGACAGTGATCAGAGATAATGGCTGGTGGTGATGACATAAAGTCATATCAGAGTAGCCAGACATTGTACATGATCACTGCCACAGTGGTAAGATGTCACTATAGTGACACTACACTTGCTCCGGTAACAAATATATATAATATATTAATATATATTTATATATATACATATATACATATATATATATATATATATATATATATATATATATATATATATATATATATATATATATATATATATATATATATATTAAATATTTAACTTTTTTTCACATTTTTTTTTTTACATTCTATCACCAAAGCAGTGCAGTGTTAGCTTTGCTACTTAAGGGAGCTTGTTCTTTTCACTATGATTGCTTATATAGTCATGATGGATTTATAAGCAATCATTTCTGACAGTTGTCGGCTGTATTCATGCAGCCATTGAGAATGACTGTGATTAGCCACTGTGTTCACATGGTACAGGGCCGCTTTGATTGGCCCTGTGCCATGTGATCACAGTGGCCAATCACAGAGATCACAGTAGTTCTCAATGGCAGTATGGCTGACAGCCATTATTTACTACTGGACACGTGATCTATGTGATTGGTCATAGCAATAACATGCAATCAGGGCAGAGCACAGCCCCCCGGTACTTGAATTGGAACTCTCCCCACTGTCAGAATACAATAGCTCTGCAGAATAATACTGTGTCTGTTGATAGGGGAATCAATTAATTTTTTTAATTCAACCCGCTGGTTAAACAAACAAACAAGCAAACAAAATGCATGGCCTACCTGCTTCTTTAAGCCCTAAGTCATGTAATCTATCCATTTAATAGTCATTTTTAATTCTTGTTTTTATCTAAATGACCTTATGATGAATCTGCATCAGGCAAAGCACCACCTAGACAAAGAGAATTCTAATTAACTGAACACTGGTATTCAATTGATTTATTGTAAGAAGGCTTTCTTCACATGGAATGGGTGTCAAGCAATGTCCTTCCTCTCTGCTCATTATCTATATTTATTATATACCAGGATTAGCAGATTTCAGCTACTCTTTGGTAATAAACGTGACAGTTTTCATATGTTAATAAAGGTCCAATTATTTGAATGTCACAAAACGTGCTGGAATATGCTGATTATTTTGAACAAGAGTCAAAGTTATGATGCCTAGAATATTATATACACAGTTAAGCAAATCTGTGTTTGGCAAAATACATTGGCATTATTATTGTTTACTGGTGAAAGCCAACATTATTCACTGAAATATTAAAATTATTGCAGCAGAATTAGGTAGCATTAGGCAATAGCAATCTTTACTAATTAAAGTATACCCAAAGGCAAAACTTTTTTAACATATTGGATAGAGTAGAGAGGGATTAGAACACCTCTCATGTGTTTATTGCTGTCTCCCTTAGGAAGATTCATCTTTTCTATTTGTTCTGTTTACCGTTATCACCAAGGGTAAAAGTGAACAGAACAGGAATAGAGGGGAAATCCTCCAATGTGAACACGAGTTCTGTTGACCCTGGTGACAACCAGGGATTTACAGTATGTCACCACTTTGGAAGGATTGCTTTCACTTCCTGTTTTGGCTATGGGACCGGAAGTGAAGGAAATCTCCCCAATGGAAAACAGATTGGAAAAATCTGTCAGAGGCAATACCCTTAGTGTGCATAGTTGTTAGAGTAGCTACTGTAAATTTGACTTGTCTGAGAGCCAGGCCTTGGTTGAATCTGGGTCAGAGCTGGATGACTCAGCAAGCAGCACCTCTGGTAACTCCCTCTGCTTTCTGCAACCTTGGAGAAGCTTCCAGAAGTAGAAGGTGGAGTCTAGGTGAAGCTGCTTGGGAGTATTGAGGAGGGCCCCAGCCAATCCTCAACAAGGTGGGCTGGCAGGGGGCAGGCACCTCTTAAATACTCGAAAAGAACAGAACCTCTTAAATACTCCTCGGTCATGCCAGCAGGGGAGTTGGATGGAAGATGGAGAAGGAGTGCTGAGGAGGCTGTCGTGGCCCTTGAGGGTACCCCCTGGTCTGGGGGGGTGACCTTGGGCCTGGGGCTCGGGTGCTGAAGGGACCCTCTACAACACATGGAGGATATCCTTCCCAGATGCACAGGACCAACTGAGAGGACAGTGGGAGAGAGTCAGCACGTCCAGGAGTTCTCCAGGAGAAGTCAGCCGGGTAGGCTGGTGTGTGTGCAGTTTGGGAGGACTGTGGTGTCAGTCTGGGGGGACTGGGGAGAATTAGCTGGGGGGGCTGGTGAGAGGGGTGGCTGCAGATAGGTGGGCTGGCAATGTCTAAAGAGCTGGTGCTGGAACCAGTAGCCACAGGGATGTAAGCTAAACACTGGACTTTGCTACACAACTAAAGGGTGCCAGGATCCCTGCCTGTAAGGGGCTTTTGCTTTGATCTGGCTGAGTGCTTTGCCAGATCCACTTAAAGCGTACCAGCTGAGTCTGTTGTTCAAGCAAGTAAGTGCTGGAGGAAGATGAGGAGTGTACGTAAAGACTTTGTATAGCTATATATATAGGAAGAGTTGTCTTTGAAGAATTTTTTTAAGTTAAGTGGGTATCCCACAATATACCCCTACTACCCATTCAAGTTTTATCCCCTCAATAAAACACCAAAAAAACAAAGTGCTGGACTGTTTCCAGACTCAGGCATACCTGTCAAAATCCAGTGTGCCTGGCTGTACAGTGTGGGGAATCCCTTTTCACTTGTGGCTCCTATGTAGTGTGAGCTACATTTAGATAGATTAGGTAATAGTTAAAGACCCTGTCCAGTTATTATTTTGCCATCTAAGTGGTGTAAGTGGTGGGTTTACTAAGGGCACATAGACTGTGCATTTTGCAAGTTCAGTTGCACTTATTTTGCCCAGAGCTTAGTAAATGTAGTAAAGCTCTGCTGATTTCCATCATCCAATCTTGTGCAAGCAAAAATGCTTTTTTTTCAACATTTCCTTGCACCTGATTGGATATTCTTTACAGAGTGAAGCATCGCTTCATTTAAGGTCTGTGGAAAATGCAATATGCACAGTCTATTTTCCTTTAGCAAATCCACCCCTAAGTACCTTAGATAGATTTTTACTTCACGCTCTGTGTTTGTGACAATTGCCAGCAGGGCGAAAAGAAGGTTATTCTACCCAGTGTGGACATCGACAGTAATACAAAGTTGACATTCAAAACTAAAGCCTAATTATTAAACCTTAATTCAGTTCATATAATGTCAAAGTTTTTCTTTTACTTTTTCAAATATGCACATTTCTTTAAATAATACACGATGATCCTGCCATGAAGATCTGTGTTAATACACCTTCTGTTGTGGGTGAAAACTCAAAAATCGCAATTGTTTTTGACACACAGTGCTCCATCAAAGTAAATGTCATCCAGTTAGAGTTTATATATATTTCAATAATGTTATATAATTATTTGCTGTATGGGTAAATTGTACATTTTTACAGGAAAGAGTAATACATTTAACTATGGCCCTGCATTGCTATTCCATTTTATCCCTATGTAATTGAAGATAACTGTTTGGGGCTGATTTACTTCACTGACAGTACACACATACAGCTAACGTGTATGTATGTCACATGTTTTTCTCTGCTAAATGGAAATAAATTTGAACTCTCATTAATCAAATCTGATGCTTGCAGTCAGCAAAATTCTTACACTTTCTTTCCACTTTAACTTTAACAGACCATTTCACTCAATGCAAACTATATGCAAACTGTTCACTTAGAATCATTACTCAGCCACGTTCAGGATCTTGCAATAAATGACAGCCAGAGTTTTCCATGCATCTGTGCAGTCGGCAATGAGATGCAGACTTTCTTAATTCCATTCATTAAGTCCCAGTTCCCCAGGGTTAGTACTGTACAGAACCCTTTTAATAGATTCTCATTTCTAGCTGTTGAACATTGACATAAACCAGACCATATTAAAACTCCATTAACTTTCTCTTAAGAGATCTTCAAATCATCAATTTTTACAAAATTAATTCTGAAATAAGACTGAATTCTGAATGAGTGCAGAAAATGCATAATGCACTTCGTGAGGTCAGGAGATCTTTTTGTTAATATATTGTTGTTAATATTTTGTTTTTAATACATATCTTATACATACAAAATATGCATAATTTCAAGACCATGTTACATTACAAGTTACATACTAGGCGAGGTTGAAAAAAGACACAAGTCCAACCCATGTGTGTGATTATATGTCAGTATTACATTGTATATCCCTGTATGTTGTGGTCCTTCAGGTGCTTATCTAATAGTTTCTTGAAACTATCGATGCTCCCCACTGAGACCACTGCCTGTGGAAGGGAATTCCACATCCTTGCCGCTCTTACTCTAAAGAACCCTCTATGTAGATTGTTAAACCTCTTTTCTTCTAATTTTAATGAGTGGCAGGCCACGTGTCTTGTTAAACTCCCTACTGCAAAAAAGTTGTATCCCTATTGTGGGGTTACCAGTATGGTATTTGTATATTGAAATCATATCCCCTCTCAAGCGTCTCTTCTCCAGAGAGAATAAGTTCAATGCTCACAACCTTTCCTCATAACTAATATCCTCCAGACCCTTTATTAGCTTTGTTGCTCTTCTATGTACTCGCTCCATTTCCAGTACATCCTTCCTGAGGACCGGTGCCCAGAACCGGGCAGCATACTCTAGGCGCGGCCAGACCAGAGTCTTGTAGAGCGGGAGAATTATTGTTTTATCTCTGGAAGTTGATCCCCTTTTTAATGCATGCCAATATTCTGTTTGCTTTGTTAGCAGTAGCTTGGCATCGCATGCCATTGCTGAGCCTATTATCTACTAGGACCCCCAGGTCCTTTTCCATCATAGATTCCCCCAGATGCCCCCCCCAGTGTATAGATTGCCTTCATATTTTTGCCACCCAAATGCATTATTTTACATTTTTCTAAATAAAACCTCATTTGCCATGTAGCTGCCCACCCCATTCATTTGTTTAGATCTTTTTGCAAGGTTTCCACATCTTGCAGAGAAGTTATTGCCCTGCTTAGCTTAGTATCGTCTGCAAATACAGCGACTGAGCTGTTTACACCATCCTACAGGTTGTTTATGAACAAATTAAAAAGGATTGGTCCCAGCACAGAATCCTGGGGGGCACCACTACCCACCCCTGACCATTCCGAGTACTCCCCATTTATCACCACCCTCTGAACTGGCCCTTGTAGCCAGATTTCAATCCATGTAATCACCCTATGGTCCATGCCAACGGACCTTATTTTGTACAGTAAACGTTTATGGGGAACTGTGTCAAATGCTTTTACAAAACCCAGATACACCGCACCCACGGGCCTTCCTTTATCTAGATGGTAACTCACCTCCTCATAGAAGGTTAATATATTGGTTTGGCAAGAACGATTCTACATGAATCCATGCTGATTACTGCTAATGATACCGTTCTCATTACTAAAATCTTGCATATAATCTATTATCATCCCCTCCAGGAGTTTACATACTATTGATGTTAGGCTAACTGGTCTGTAATTCCCAGGGATGTATCTGTCAGTAAAAATTAGGAACAGTGGTCTGGCAATTACTTGACTGAGTTCCCTAAGTACCCTCAGGTGCAAGCCATCTGGTCCCGGTGATTTATTAGTGTTAAGTTTCCCGAGTCTAATTTTAATTAAGTTGCTTTGCTATAAGCATGATATATTGTAAAGTGCTGGCAAGCTGTTTGGTGCTATATAAATCCTGTATTATAAGGAAAATAATAATATTTTAAAGTGATAAACCCAAGGAATTCACATATTTTTTGCAAGCCAGAAGTCAGCTCCTGGGTTGGATGTCTTTAATATATCAACACTTAGAGCTTCCTATAATAACTTCTCTGTACTTGGTGGTGTTGGATGTTATCTCCCACTGTTGTATTTTATAGCTCCTCTTTTTGCTAGAGCTATAGTATCAAACATGTTGATAACCCAGTAGATAATGGCCACAACAGGTGTGCAGACCCAGCAACTCAACATGGAGATATCACCAATCCTGAGAACTGTCAGTTTGAATTATCCTCGGGAATCTTCGAAAAATAGAAATTTAAAATTTAGGTGGATTGACTAACTGTACAAATTAGCAAATACAGCAGGGGTAAGTTGATGTACTAGCTAGAAAGAAAATAATTTAAATTGTATGTTAGCTGACACATGAAATGTTGTAATTTCAGTACATTTTAGGAAAAATTCCTAATCACAAAATGGGTGACAGATGTATGAAACCATCTTGCACCCAGCAATTTAATTTACAAAGTGCTTGCACTCACTTAGGGCCACAGTAGCTCTTTGATAAAAAAATGATTTAGCTATTTATTTCCATTACTGGTTCACACACCAATTTCAGGTCATAGACAGTTATTAGACATGTGCGGTTCGAAAATTCGTACATTCGGAAGCATCTAAAAAAACACGGATTTCTATGCTTCCGAATTGTATACGAAATACAAAATTTCGTTGATGAATTTCAGATCCAAATTCAGTTACAACGGAAACGTGACTGGTGCTTTGTTGACCAATCAGAGGTCTTCTTCTGCTGCTGAGTAGGGATGGGTGAACGGTTCTGTTCGAGCCAAACTTTGGTTGTTCGGATATTCTGCAGAACACAGAACAATATGCGGTGTTCAGGGATAATTCGAAAGCCGCCGGAACACCATTAAAGTCTGTGGGACATTAACATGAAAAATGAATGTGCTAATTTTAAAAGCTTATATGCAGGTTATTGTCATAAAAATTGGGGACCCGGGTGCTGCCCCAGGGGACTTATATCAATGCAAAAAAAAAGTTTTAAATGGCCATTTTTTCGGCAGCAGTGATTTTAATAAAGTGAAACAATAAAAGTGAAATATTCCTTTAAATTTCGTACCTGGGGGGGGGGGGTGTCTATAGTATGCCTGTAAAGTGGCGCATGTTTCCCTAGTTTACAACAGTCCGAGAGCAAAATTACATTTCTAAAGGAAAAAAAAGTCATTTAAAACTACTCACGGTTATTAATGAATTGTCTCAGGGTCTCAGCAATACACATAAAAGTCATTGAAAAAAATGGCCTGGGATTCCCCCACAGTGCATTACCAGGCCCTTTGGGTCTTGTATGAATATTAAGGGGAACCCCGAACCAAAATTAAAAAAAATGTGTGGGGGTCCCCCCAAATTCCATACCAGGCCCTTCAAGTCTGGTATGAATATTAAGAGGAACCCCACACCAATATTAAAAAAAATGGCAAGGGAGTCCCCCTCAAAATCCATACCAGACCATTCAGGTCTGGTATGGATTTTAAGGGGAACCCCGCACCTAAATTAAAAAAAATGGCGTGGGAGTCCCCCTAAAAATCCATACCAGACCCTTATCTAAGCACGCAACCTGGCAGGCCACAGGAAAATAGAGGGGACGAGAGAGAGCGCCCCCCTCCTGAACCATACCAGGCCACATGCCCTCAACATGGGGAGAATGTCCCCATGTTAATGGGGACAAGGGCCTCATCCCCACAACCCTTCACAACCCCGTGTGAAATGGTAATGGGGTACAAATTTACCCCTACCATTTCACAAAAAAAGCGTCAAAATTTTTACAAAAAGACAAGAGCCGGTTTTTGGCAATTCCTTTATTAATGTCTTCTTCTTTCCCCGCTTCTTCTTCCATCTTCCTCTGGTCTTCATTCAGTTTTCTTCCTCCATCTTGTTCTTCCCCCACTTCTTCCTCTGCTTCTTCCTCCGATTCTCTGCTTCTTCCTTTGGTCTTCTCGTCCGCATCTTCCTCCGGCTTCTTCTTCCTGGCTTCATTCTTCAGATGATCCGCATCCATGGGAGGTTCCCACTGTGTGACGCTTCTGTTCTTCTGACAGTTCTTACCCCACCCCCCTCTGATGCATGGGGACTTCATGGGGACCCCTCTTTTCCTGCTGCCTGCCAGGTTGCGTGCTTGGATAAGGGTCTGGTATGGATGTTTAGGGGAACCCCTATGGCATTTTTTTTAAATGTTGGCATGGGGTCCCCCTTAATATCCATAACAGACCTGAAGGGCCTAGTATGGAATTTGGGGGGACCCCCATGCATTTTTTTTAATTTTGGTTTGGGGTGCCCCTTAATATTCATACAAGACCCAAAGGGCCTGGTAATGCACTGTGGGGGAATCCGAGGCCGTTTTTTTCAATTACTTTTATGTGTATTGTAGAGGTCCGATAATTAATTATAGCCGGCGCTACCGCTAGTATTTTAAATGTTTTTTTTTCCTTTAGAAATGTAATTTTGCTCTCGGACTGTTGTAACTTTTCAGGCATACTATAGACACCCCCCAGGTAAGAAATTTTAAGGAATATTTCACTTTGAGCATTATTAAAATCACTGCTATTTTTAAAACTTTATTTTTCATTGATACATGTCCCTTGGGGCAGGACCTGGGTCCCCAAACACTTTTTATGACAATACCATGCCTTAAAAATTAGAACTTTTGATTTTTCATGTTTGTGTCCCACAGAATTTAACGGTATGAGAAAGGTATTTTTTACTTTTTAAATTCATCATAACGAACGTTCGTAATTGTTTCGAAAAGTTAACAAACCTTAACAAACGGAAATTCGTATTTCGTATCGAAATCCAAATTGAGTTTCAGACACAAATTATGAAATACACACGTCTGACAGTTATATTAATCATCAACAAGACTGGCTTTGATTGGCTTGATAGCCAATTACCACATTATCTATTTTTGGCTTAAAGGAAGCCTTCTGGCTGAAGATATAAAAAGCTACACCCTGATAATCAGCCCGGTCAAAATCTATGAAAAAATGGCTTCAGCTTGTCTTCTCCAGAAGCCACGTCTCTCTGATGCATTTCACCTGGCTACAAGCTTAGTCAAAAAGGTAAGAAGGAAAGGAAAACTATACTGAGAAAACTAGAAAGGAAATTCTAGTTTTCAAGCTGTAGTGCTGATTTACTTAATTCTAATTAACTGGGGTCGATTTACTAAAGGCAAATAGACTGTTTACTTTGCAAGCAAATTCTCTTCAGAGCTTAGTGAATGTGGGGAGCTCTGTTCACTTCTATTATACTATCATGTGCAAGCAGAAATACTTTTTTGAATCTTATTTTATTTGCTTGTGATTGGGTATTCTTTTCAAAGTAAAATTTCACCACATTCCCTAAGCTCTGGGGAAAGTTCCCTTGCAAAGTAAAATGCTAATTTGCTATTGTCAGTTCTGTATCTTTTCATTTTCTGTAAAAAAAAAAAAATTCTCTCAATAAAAACTACAATTTAAAAAAAAATGCTTATTTGCATTTTGTAATTCAACCCCACTGACTCAGATGTTCAGATTTGCTTGCTACATGCTTGTTCTTGGTCAACAGATTAGCAAATATTGATGTTGGATACAGCCAGGCAACTTGAATTTTTAGGAGGGGGTCAGAAATTACAGCCTTCATATTTATTTTAGTACAAAATTGTTGTTACTCAGTACTCTAGTATTCCGTGTTACTTTTCATCTGGACTGCTCAAAGGAATCTAATTTGGCAAGAAATTTGCAGAGCCTTAAGCCTCGTACACACTATACGATTTTTGGCCAACTGAGCATCTGATTTTTGTCAAAAGGGCGTGTGCCAGGATCGTGTCTTGCATACTAATGGTACACAAATTTTCAGTTGACAACAGGAATGTAGTGACGTACTAGACGTACTACGAGACTATAAAGAGGAAGTTAATGCCCCAAGCACCACCCTTTGGGCTCCTTCTGCTAATTACGTGTTAGCAGAATTTTGATTAGTGTTAATCCACGCTTTTCAGTTCATTTCTGAACGGCGGTTCGTCAACAAGCCATGTTGCATAATCAGAGGAGAGAATGTGTGATTATTGGACTAGGAGTTATTGCTTTGACCCAAGTCCAGTCCAGGAACAGGAGGAGGAGGAGTTCTTGGACCAAAAATTGGTTGGTTAATTGTGACCAATTATGTCATATGCCATTGCTGCGGGGGCTCCAGGAGAATAATCCGGATGATTTTTGGAATTATCTACAGATGACGGACCCTTGTTTTCACCAACTCTTGGCAATGGTGTGCCCCTATAATAAGAAGCGGGACACATGTATGAGGCGTTCCTTCACTGCAGAGCAAAGGCTTATAGCCACCTTGCGGTACTTGGCAACAGGAGAAGTCTCCATGACCTCAAGTTTACGACTGGTATCTCCCTCCAGGCTCTTGGAGTCATTATTGCAGAGACCTGCTCGGCCATCATTCAAGTCTTGCAGAAGGACAATATTTGGGTAAGTTTTTACCTTTAAGATCACATTCTCTGTATTTATGTTTGCTAATATATTGTTGATTACATAATTATCAATATTGTAATATGCTGTGAATGTCCTCTTTGTCCTCATGCATGCTGTAAGCTTGCTCCTTTTTTGGCCAACATGCATATTTTCCTTCATTAACCTCCCCGGCATGCTATCCTGGGCCCATACAGTAAGCAATATTGCTTACTTTTTTATGATCTGATGTATGTACTCCATCTAGTATTGTTCACAATGTTTGAGATCAGACCATCGTTCTCGGATTTGGTCCTTTGATCGTTCCACCAAAAATTTGCACTGCAAAATGGCGATGACCTTCTCCAAAATGACGTCCATCTGGCTGTTGGGCCTTTCATAACTGCACAGCTTGCAGTTGTAATCGTGCTTCTATAGGATGCTCACCATCTCCACCATCTCACCCTCGCTCATGGGGGATGCTTTGTGCCACCTACGAGCTCCACCACCAAGGAGCTGGCTGTAATCTTCTGAATCCGCCATGTTGTCCCTAATGAATGTTCCGCCATGTGTGTCACATGCAGAATAGAGATGGTCATGCACCAGTGTCATGATGCACTGAGAGTGGAGTTTGATACATGCAAAGTGTATATAAAGCAAGAAAACACAGTCAATGGATGGCCGTAGGAACGATCTTGGAGTGGAGGATGAACGATCGCCAATGCAGGAAAGGAGGCATAAAAGTGGAAATTGGGGCATAGGTGGACTCTGACCTATACTGCTTAGATTGAGGCCTATATTGGGACCAGCTTATGGGTTAAGCCAGACATTATGGTTTGTCTTGTGTTCTGTGTTGCAGGCATCATATCATTTATCATGACAGAATTCCCCTGAAATTCTACCCCAATTCATTGACCTGTACCGGGAGCTGCCCTGTATCTGGAAGGTCAAGAGTAGAGACTACTCCAATAAAATATTGAGGAAGGCAGCTTTGGAGAAACTGGTCGAGTTGGTCAAACCAGTGTATCCCAGGGCAGACACCAACATAGCCATGGCTATGAATAAGCACTACATCTAGCACGTCAGCAATTTTTCCTTGTTTGCTGTGTTTGTTGAGCTGTGATGTGATTTTCCAATAAAAGAAAGTGGTCTTTCTGAAGAGTGCGGCAGTCCAGAGCTTGTTTTTCATCTGAGGGAAGAATATATGATGGAAATGCCTCCCCTCTGATCCATGATGTCTGAGCATCATTGTTCATATAGGGATAATTCGGGATGGTCTGATGTGTCAATCCACAGTATGTATGAAGGAAATGTCTAATCTAGGAAAGGAAAGGCATGTCTAGTTTGTTTAGGCAATATCCTCCTGATATCAGTCCGTTTGAGGTAAAAAAAAAAATGTCCTATCCATGAGAGCCCATTGTTCAACCACCATCTGAATGCGAAAATGTCCATTCCCGGGGGGAATTCGGGTTTGTGAAATAAATGCGAGAGGGGTCTCAATGGGGAGATCAGTTGGGTTTGTTTTTGCATTTTGTCACACAGTGCTAAGGAGTGAGAGAGAATGGGGGCCATAATAAACGGTCTCTGTTTAGCTGCCACCATGTAGATAGTCAAGCCTGTGGTGGGGGACGGCCTGTCTCTCCAAAGACACCCAATCCAGTTTGTGGCCCTTTGAGTGTGAGATTTGGACTAAAATTGGACTAGTTGAGTCGCTTGGTAGTATAGACATAAATTAGTGATTCTGAGCCCCCTTGAGTCTTAAGGCGGAATAGAATCTCCTTGGCAAATCGGTGTGTCTTGTGTCCCCAGATGAAGCTGATAATTTTGGGTTGTAGCTTGTTCAAAGTGTTTTTCTTAATAGGAATAGGTAGGGAACAAAAAAGTACAGTAGAGAAGGTAGTAGTGTCATTTTGATGGTGTTGATCCTGCCAGGCCCGCATCGACCACACTTTGACCATGAGGTGAGTTCTCCCTCAAGGTTATATAACATATGCAGATAGTTGGCCTTGTAAAGGGCACCTACATTGTTGGTCAGTTTGATTCCTAGATATGGGATCTCTTCTGCTGCCCAGGTGAACCTGATATGGAGCCAAATTCCTGAGGCAGCCAGAAGAAATTGGGGGTAGATGTGAGTGGACAGGTGAGAAATAGCAGCATGTCGTCCACGAAGAGGGCACATTTGTGATCTTCCTGGCCACATCTCACTCCCTTGATGTCTGTGTTGGATCTAATGGCCAGCGTTAAAAGAATCTGAATAGTGGCCCCTTAAGCTACCTTGGGCATTTGGGCTCCAGTAAAGGGTATGGATACGCCTCATTAACTTGTCTCCAAATCCCCAATGTTCAAGAACATCAAAAGTATGGCCAGGACACTGAATCAAAAGCTTTCTGAAGGTCTAATGACAGTGAGATAGCAGGATGGAGATCCAATCTATTGCCCTATGGATTTGAAGCCCACCTGGTCCTTTTGAATATTACCCCAATTAAACTGAAGAGTCTCATCGCTAGGATTTTTGTC
Source organism: Lithobates pipiens (assembly GCF_037356315.1). Classification (NCBI taxonomy): domain Eukaryota; kingdom Metazoa; phylum Chordata; class Amphibia; order Anura; family Ranidae; genus Lithobates; species Lithobates pipiens. The sequence goes on along the minus strand of NW_027507764.1, from coordinate 98,129,914 downwards.
ATGATCTTAAGGTCATTGTTTATAAGGGAAATGGGATGGTAATTCCTGACTTCACACAAGTCTTTCCCTGGTTTTGGTATGACTGTGATAAAAGCTGTGTTTAGGTCGCTGGAGAGAGGGGCTCCATCCCGGAGAGAGTTCAAACAATGTGCCATGAAGGGTGCTAGTAGGTTGCCAAATGTCTTGCAGTAGCATATTGAGAACCCATCTGGCCCTGGGGGGAGGCTATCTTTAGGGATTGTATGACTTCCTAATATTTCATCTGAGGAGAATGGTTTGGCTAGTAGTTTTTGATGGGCGCGTTTCAATTTAGGTAGATTGATTTCTTTGAGAAATGAATCTATTGTTCTAGGGTGCATGTGGGATTGGTCTTTGTATAGGTCCGAGTAGAAAGCATGGGAGGAGTCCATGATTGCCACTGGATTCTGGGTCAGTTTTCCTGTCTTGGTGAGAATTTAGAGGAAGGCAAGAGTATGCGGCTTTGGGCTAAGTTTGGTCACCAGTTTAGCACCTATCTTGTCTTTAGGTCGCAAAAACGTGCCACAGTCCATCGTAAGTTTTTCTCGGCAGAGGTGGTGAGGGAAAGATTTAGTTGGACACGAGCAGCATCAAGCCTAATTAAGTTGTCTGGGGTTGGGTTGCTTGTGTGGCATTTACTGAGAAGACAAAATTCCTCTGTCAACTTTTTTATTTCTGTCTTTTGTTCACATTTAAGTTGGGACACTAGCTGAATGAGTCTGCCTCTCATTACTACTTTATGTGCTGCCCACAGAGTGCCAGGAGAGACCACTTCTGTGTCGAGAAGTACTCTTTTAAAGCTTTTTCTAGAACTGTACAGTGCACTGGGTTACTCATTAGGGCTTCATTGAGATGCCATTTACAGGGCCCTGTTGCCCCAGGGGTGCCTCTTAAGGTTAGTGTCATTATGGAGTGGTCAGAAAGGGAGGTGTCATGGATTTTAGAGGTCATAACCAATGGAATGTTGGTGGAATGTAGAAAAATGTGGTCTGTCCTGGAATAGGTCTTATGTGGGATGTAGTAGTGTGTGTAGACTTTGGTATGGGGGTTCATTTCCCTCCATATGTCTACCAGGCTGTTTGCCTGAAGGGTCTGTGCTACTTTCAGACTGCGTCTGGGGGCCACTTGTCTTTTGGCCTCTGTGAACTGGACTTGTCCAGGAAGAGGTCAAAGGGAGTGTTAGAGTCGCCGCCTAGGATGACTGGTTACGGTATGAGAAGTTCAGACAGAGCGGGAAGGCCCATCTATATGTGATATCTTTGTGTGCGCAGAGTTGGAGTAACGGTTTTAGAGATTTTAACTTTTGAACCATGTATGGGGAAAGGTCAGCGAATATTTGAATCTGATGCCCCATGATTTCCAGCCTCTCCACTGTGTGGGACAGCTTCATCACTTCCTCTTTAACTGTGCAGAGGGTTTTACTATAATGTCCCTAGGAAGACCATCAGATCGTAATGGTTGTAGTGCTCTGTGAGCTCTATCCAGTTCCACACGGTACACTGGTATGTCAGGGATCAAACTTTTAATGAAGTCTTGGACAGCCGGGTGGACTTCTTTAACAGATTCTGGCAGTCCCCTGTTTCTAAAGTTGTAGTGTCTCAATCTGTTTTCAAGGTCATACATTTTGGAAACTGAGGATTTTAGTTGGTCCTGAAGATCCTGTATTCTGATTAACCCCCCTAGCGGTAATCCCGAGTCTGGCTCGGGTTGGGATTTTAATTACAGGAGCGGTAACCCTGAGCCAGACTCAGGATCGCTTCGCTCGATGCAGGGGAGGACACAAGGAGAGTTACTCACCTTGTCCCCTGGATCCAGTGATGTCGGCCGCGCTGTGTGATCGAGCCGTCCTGCGCTCGATTCACAGTGCCGAATGCCGCCGAGCTCCGTTCCCTGCGATGTTACGGCACACTGGAGCGGAGAACAGCGGCAAATTCAAAAAAGTAAAAGTACGCAAAACACACACAGCACTGTAATCTTACAGATTACAGTGCTGTATTAAAAAATACACACCCCCTTTGTCCCTAGTGGTCTGTGCAGTGCCCTGCATGCACTTTTATATTATAAATACTGTTTTTTTCTGCCTGAAATTTGGAGATTGTCCATAGCAACCAAAAACTGTCCCTTTTTCAGTGTTTTAGGATTTGATTACATTATTGAATATTTTTTATTATTCTTTATTATATTATAAACTTTATCATACCCGGGATGTCTGCTAGACTCTGGTTTGAACAGATTTAAGAGCATTATTCCTAAGAATTACAGCACTACAAAATAAAACGCCAGATTTCCATGCAAAATAATTGTACCGCTTTCAGCACCTTATTCCAGACTGAATCATACAGCCAGGGAGGTTAATTCTAGAGACCACTTGGTCAGCTTTCTTCTCAATCACCTCTATTCTTGTGCCTATTTGCTGCAGGTCAGCATGAATAGAGGCTGTGATCTAGGCCACAGTCTGGGACAGACCCCTTGTAAGCATCTTAGACATGGCAGCCATCATGGAGGGGAAGTCTGAGGGGGAGAGACAGGAGATTTAGTTCTCCTGTTCCTAGGGATCCGGACTGTTCAAGAGCTCCTATAGTAGTGTCATTGCATGGCCTCCTAATGATCTCCCTAACAGGGATTCAGTGGATGCTGGCGAGGGGGCTACTTGCAGTGGAGTACACACTGTGGCAGCTGGCTGGTGTGAGGCAAGGAAGGCATTGTGGTCCTGGTCCTCTATTGATTCTTCTTCTGAGCAGTCAGTTCCTCATGCGGATGCGGCCGCCATTTCGGAATGGCCGAGTCGCACTGCTGCAGTGTCCAGTTGACAGGACAGGTCCCTCTGGGCCAAGCCTGAGGACATCCGGTTGTGGCAGAGTTAATCCCCGGTCGGCTGGTGGTGTTGCTGGACCGGAACAAGGGCTTAGATGGCTGTGGCGTGGGCTACAGGGCTAGGAGGCCATCTTGGATGCTGCCGCTCATGCACCTTGGACTGGGGATTTTAAACCCTTCCCCACTTACTAATTTCTATTTCTATTTTTTATTTTTATTTTAATAATGATTTTGTTTGTTATATTTTCTATATTTTTGTATGCATAGAATGCACTTTTTGGTTAAGTTCTTTGTATTTGGATGACAGATAACATTTCTAATTTAATTTGTTTTATTTTTTTCTGCACAATAAAAAAATGTATAGAATAATACCTGGCTGTGTGTTTTACTTCAAATACAATGTAAAATGAACAAGGGACACAAACATACAGTAGTTGTATCTTTGATCTTAAAAACTCAGGGATAATGGTGTTGTGGTAACTTTCCCAAAGAAAACAAACAACAAGCATTATAATAATATTCTTGATATGATTAAAAAAAAATACTTTTAAAATACGTTTGCCATAACTCCATCAGTATCACCAGCAAAGCAGCTTCATTATTATTCCATTAACCTCCCTGGCGGTACGATTATTTCAGATTTTAGGTGCTGAAAGTGGTACAATTATTTTGCATGGAAATTTGGCGTTTTATATTGTAGGCCTGTAATTCTTAGGAATAACTCACTTAAATCTGTCCAAACCAGAGTCTAGCAGACATCCCGGGTATGATAAAGTTTGAAAAATGAAATCATAAATTATAATATAATAAATAACTATAAATACTTATACCAAATAATAATATAGCAATAATAAAAATTATTCAATAATGTAATCAAATCAAAAACACTGAAATTTGCTCAGTTGCAGAATTGTCACTGTCATTACTTTTCAGTATTTGATGACGGATCTCCCCACAAATTACTAACGCTCAATTCTGCGAGTGATTCAAATTTATTATCACTATTTTCTAGCTGGTCTAAAATCATTTTTGATGTAAAGTGACAGTTTTGGTTGCTATGGACAATCTCCAGTTTCCAGGCATAAAGAACAGTTTTTATAATATAAAACTGCATGCAGGGCACTGGGCAGAACACTAGGGACAAAGGGGATGTGGAATTATTACATACAGCAATGCAATCAGTAAGATTCCATTATACTGTATGTATACTGTGTGTTTCACTTTTTGAATTTGGCATCGTTCTCCGTCCCCGTGCGTCACAACACTCGCAGGGAACGGAGATGGGCTCCGTGATAGATCGAGCGGACCACGGCTCGCTCGTACAGGGGGGGGACATCGCTGGATCCAGGGGACAAGGTAAGTAAAGTCTCCTTACATTCAGCGATGCGGTCCCGAGTCTAGCTGGGGGTTACTGCTTTTGGTACAAAATCTCCACCCGAGCCAGACTCGGGAATACCGCCAGGGGGATTAAAGAAGAAGAGAATTTGCCACGTCACAAATGTTAATTCTCCATTACGAACGCTAGTTTACAAGACCGGCCGCTTCAGGCTTGTTCCTTCCTTTCGATCATGCATGTTTGTACTTTCGACTTTTGTGTGATGGATTTGTGAACTGACTATAAGAAAATCAGACGTCAAGCCATTGCCCGCTGAAAATTTACTAGTCTGCCATCCAACATTTGTTGGCCAAAAGTTGGACAACGATTGTCAAATGGAGCATACTAATGGTAAGATTTTAGGACAACAGTCTGTCAACAGACAATCCCATGCCAACAATCAAACCGTGTATACGATGCTTTAGCAACGTTTTCTTTTACCCTACATGCATTTTGTGATAATCCTGTTACTACCTATTGGTTATCTAATATTTCATCTTCATCTGGCTCTGTTGAGTAATTACCTTTTTTGTGTATGATTGGTCTATCAGTATATTTTTCGTGAAAAAAAAAAAAAACTTTCAAAAGATGTAAACTAATACATGACATAGCACTAATGCAACTTAAAATGGTTGTAAACGATCACCTTGCAAAATAACCCATTCAGTTTATTATAGAATGAAAGGCAAAACATTTGTGTATAGATAGAAAAAAAACATTATAAATACCCTTTTCCCCCCTTTTTTTCATGAGTGATTACATTCCCTTTTTTCTCAGCTGCAAAGTAGCTGGGGGAGGAGAAGCAGCAGCATACTGAGCTTCCCAGTGTATGGCTGTGCAGGGGGTGTGTTTTGCGACAAGTTTGATCATTGGAGAAGAGCAGGCTGATTTCCCAGCACAGCTAGAGAATAGACCACACTGTGTTCTCCTGCTTAGTGTGGTCAGTTTCAAATAGGGAAGCAGAGGGACTGGCAGGGACACCAGAGATTTCACATAAAGGAAGCAATACAAAGAGAACAGGAGACTTTCTCATAAAAGTACATGGTACAGCAGGCACATATCAGTAATATGAAGTGTTGGGTTTACATACTCTTTAAATTACTTTTCTAGTATAATGGCCACTTAAGAGTATGAAAATATATATTTTTTTACAGCATTGCCTCCCACGATGATGCTGCGTCAAGCATATGATTTGTGCTCACACAGAAGGCATGTTTGCGGGCCTGTTATTGAAGGGTTAAGAAGAAGAATGTGAAAGGCAGGACACTAAGTATGGGGAGTGTTTTGTAGAAAAGAATTTTAAGCATTGGCACCCATTCAAACTTCTATGTGGTTTAACATTATGAATTTCTACTACTGCACCCTCCCTGTGTCTTGCAGAGAGAAAATAGACAGAGTTGACTTTTCATTGATCTTCTAGTTTGAGATCAAGTTTAAAAAATATTCAGGGACCGACCCATAAAAATCTGTGGGATTTTGGGAACACTTGTCCACATAAATGTGCCCAGATCTGTAGCACTTTCACATTCATTGGCAACATTCTTTGTCCCTGTAAATCAACCAACGTGAAGCCAACACAAACAAATGACAACAACAATTATAATGCATTGAGGTAACAGCAATTGTGAAAAAAGAATATCTCACAAAATCTCAGATATAAAAAAAAATATGTAACAAGTTTATTCATCCAGAAAATTGAAAAACTGAGAATCATAATGCTTCCCAGTAGCTAACAAGTAGCATATCTACAATAGGTGGAAAAACAAAAAAAGTACCTCTCTAATGCTTCTATCACTGAAATCAGCCAAGATGACATGTACTTCAACCTCCCTGGCGGTACGATTATTTCGGATTTTGGGTGCTGAAAGCGGTACAATTATTTTGCATGAAAATTTGACGTTTTAAATTGTAGTCCTGCAATTCTTAGGAATAAATCACTTAAATCTGTCCAAACCAGAGTCTAGCAGACATCCCGGGTATGATAAAGTTTGAAAAATGAAATCATAAATTATAATATAATAAATAATTATAAATAATTGTACCAAATAATAATATAACAATAATAAAAATTATTCAATAATGTAATCACATCAAAAACACTGAAATTTGCTCAGTTGCAGAATTGTAACTGTCATTACTTTTCAGTACTTGATGATGGATCTCCCCACAAATCACTATCGCTCAATTCTGCGAGTGATTCCAATTTATTATCGCTGTTTTCTAGCTGGTCTAAAACCATTTTTGATGTAAAAGGACAGTTTTGGTTGCTATGGACAATCTCCAGTTTCCAGGCATAAAGAACAGTTTTTATTACATAAAACTGCATGCAGGACACTGGGCAGACCACTAGGGACAACGGGGATGTGAAATATTTACATACAGCAATGTAATCTGTAAGATTACATTATACTGTATGTATACTGTGTGTTTCACTTTTTGAATTTGACGCCGATCTCCGTCCCCGTGCGTCGCAACGCTCGCAGGGCACGGAGATCGGCGATGTGATGCATGTGGCTCGCTCGTACAGCGGGGAGACAATGCTGGATCCGAGGGAGAAGGTAAGTAAACGTCCTCCTGGATCCAGCGATTCAGTCCCGAGTCTGGCTCGGGGATACCGCTTTTGGTATGAAAATTCCACCACGAGCCAGACTCGGGAATACCGTCAGGGGGGTTAATATACTGTTGCGGTTCTTATAAAACAGCTTGTCCCATATTTATTTACCTATGCTGGCAGCCTAATGCTGGCCATACACTATATGAAAAATCGTCCAAACCCAAAAAAGGAACTTTCGGCTGTGAGAGCAAAAGATAGTGTCATCATGTTATTTCAGCTCAAAAACGTCCCAATGATTATGAATTTTGTGCCCATTAACAGGCCAAAAAATGAACAAACTGGCAAAATGACTGAATTTTGGCAGATTTTTCGTATAGTTTATGGCCACCATAAAGATGAAAAATAGTCAATGTTGATTGAGAGAATGAGGTTCCACTTTAATAGAAAAGGCATAATCCCCCCAGCCCTGCTTAGCCAATCAACAGACCCACTCACTGTGGCCAAAACGAAACCAAGTAATGTAAGATGGCTTCAGTTCTGCTCTTCACCCGCAGGAGAGATCCCTCAGGTGTTTTTCACCCCTAGTGGGCTAAATTGTTCAGGTTGCCCCAACAAATAAGCACACTAGGGGCAAAACACATCTGAGGGACCTCTCCTGTGGGTGGAGAGCAGAACTGAAGCCATTTTACATTACTTGGTTTAGTTTTGATCACAGCTGGATTGATTTACTAAAGCTGCAAAATCTCGTGCAGCTTTGCATGATACTCAACCAGCCTCTAACTTCAGCTTGTTCAATTAGCTTAGTTCATACTGAATGCAGGTTTGGGGGCAATTTGAGTGACACCTGTGCGGGTTTATGCACAGATGTCTATTGAATTGCCCCCAAAGTCGCCAAAAGTAGTGCAGGAACTACTTTTGGGAATTGGTGCGGTGCCACAATGTTGGCATTGCATCGATATGGATGGTGCCATTGCTGGAAATAGGCTCCAATTTGGCATGCAATTTGACATGTCAAATCGCATGTTAAATCGGTCGATGTGAATGGGGGCTTAAGCTTTGACAAAAAAACTGGAAGCTGATTGGTTTCTTTTCAGAGCTGCACCAGATTTTACACTAAAAGAAAAACAATAATTTCCATTTAGGATCAATAAAGTATTCTGAATATAAATCTGAATAATAAATCAGTTGGAGCCCTGTGTGTGATCGGTTGCCATTTCACTTATATAGTAGTTTGGATTAAAGGTAAACAATCATATGCTTAAGTGTTAAATATCCTGTATATCAATAGCACTACAAATAATGCAAAAAGCATAATATATAAGCCAAAACAATATCATGGACTGGTATTTCCTATCAACTCATTTATTGGGTTGACCGCACTCCTTCTACAAAGTCCAGAATACACCTATTGTTAAACACATATCAATCTTATAAACATACAAATGTAAATACTCATACCAAGGCTGTTGCATGGTTATAATCCTAGTTCATATTTGGCACATGTACACCTCTCATCCCCCATCCCGATGTCCTAAAGCTCCTAGAAAATGGTTGAAAAAAGGCTGGATAAATATATAAAAGCTGATCTCATGTAGGGGGAGAAAAACACACACCTAAATACCTGTAAACAAATTGTGTTGTGCTTATATTCTAGTATGCAGTATATTAAAATATGTGTATAAATAAATAATCAACTGTCTGTATTTCCCACAATCAGTGTATGATTGTAAATAGTATGTATATATAGCCACACAATAACATGTATATTAGCATAAATACATAACAAAACAACAAAAATCAAATACTGAAAAATGGCCATCTGTGATAATCTGTCTGCTCACTAAGCCCTTGTACACACGGTCGGAGATTCTGACAACCAAATCCGTCGGATTTTATCCGAAACTGTTGCATACACACGGTCAGACAAAGTTGTCGGAAAATCTGACGTGATGACGCTATTTCGTTACGACGGGACTATGTTCACGCTAGTAGCCAATAGCTTTGGTGTAGGAATTTGATCTGAGCATGCGTGGCACTTTGTCCGATCGGAATTCTCTACACATGATCGGAGTATGTCCGGCAAGTTGGAAAAGTTGGTCCGACGGATATTCCGACGGAAACAGTCCGATGCAGACCACACACAGTCGGAATATCCGACAAAACGCTCCGATCGGACATATTATGACGGAATCTCCAACCATGTGTACAAGAGCTAAAAGGCTGGGCTCACACATGTCCCATGTGAATTGTTTGTTTTCAATGCGAATAAAAAAAGCATTTGTTCAGCGGTTCAGATGCGATTTTGATGCGGTTCTGCTGGGAATTTGCAAGGTTCCAGTCTGGATTTTCGTCACACCTGCAATTTCAGTGCTGGCCAATATATAGTAGATAAAGTGTGTCAACTCCTGTGTTAGAAGAGCAATCCTTGCTGAAATCCTGAACTGAATCACAACAAAACTGAACACATGTGCGATTCAGAAGCATTCCTATAGAACTCAAAGAGTCTGGAATTCGCACATGAACCCTAGAAAATGCACAAGACTCTTTTTAAATTTGCACTGTGAATTGGACCACATATACAATGCTGTGAAAAAGTATTTGCTCCCCCCCCCCCTCCTTCCGGTTTTTTAATATTTCTCACACTTAAATGGTTCAGATCATCAAACACATTTTAATATTACACAAAGATAACCCAAGTAAATCCAAGATGCAGTTTTTAATTTATTATTTTATTTATTAAGGGAAAAAAGTTGTTAAAACCTGCCTGGCCCTATGTGAAAAAGTAATTGTCCCCTTCCATGCTGAATCATGAATGAACTGTGATTAACCACAATTTTTTGGAATGCTGACTTAAATTTCACTTGCCACATCCAGACCTGATTACTGCCAGACCTGTTGAATCAAGAAATCACATAAATCGAAGCTGTCTGGCAAAGTGAAGCATGCTAACAGATCACAAGAAGCCACACATCATGCCACAATCCAAAAAAAGCATGAACAGATTAGAAACAAAGTAATGTACATGTATCCGTCTAGGAAGGGTTTCAAAGCCATTTCTAAGGCTTTGGAACTCCAATGAACCACGGAGAGAGTCATTTTCCACAAATGGAGATAACTTGGAACAGTGGTGAACCTTCTCAGGAGTGGCTGGCCTACAAAAATGACTCCAAGAGCATGACGACGACTCATCCAGGAGGTCATAAAAGAACCCAGAACAACATCTAAAGAATTGCAGGACTCACTTGCCTCAGGTAAGATCAGTGTTCATGATTCAATAATAAGAAAAAGGCTGGACAAAAATGGCATTCATGGGAGAGTTCCAAGGCCAATGCCACTGCTGACCAAAAAGAACACATAGAGGTGGATTTACTAAATGAAAATAGACTGTGCACTTTGCAAAGTGCAGTTGCACTCTGCAAGAGCAGTTGCTCCAGAGCTTAGTAAATGAGAAAAAAGCTCTGCTGAATTCCATCATCCAATCATATGCAAGCAAAAATGCTGTTTTTTAAATTTTCCTTACACGTGATTGGGTTTTCTTTGCAAAGTAAAGCTTTACCTCATTTACTAAGCTCTGGAGCAACTGCACTTGCAGAGTACAATTGCACTTTGCAAAGTGTGCAGTCTATTTGCCTTTAGTAAATCAACCCCATAGGCTCATCTCACATTTACCAAAAAACATCTTGATTATCCCCAAGACTTTTAGGCAAATATTCTGTGGAATGATGACTTTTTGGAAAGTGTGCATGCAGTTACATCTGGCATAAAACAAATACAGCATTTCATAACAAGAACATCATACCAACAGTCAGACATGGTAGTGGTAGCGTGATGGTCTGGGGCTGCTTTGCAGCTTCAGGACCTGGACGACTTCATAATTAATGGAACCATGAACTCTGAGCTCTACCAGAAAATCCAAAAGTAGAATGTCTGGCCATCGGTTTGTGGCCTCAAGTTCAAGTGCATTTGGATTGTGCAGCAGGACAATGATCTGAAACACAACAGCAAGTCCACTTCCAAATGGTTCAAACACAGCAAAATTTAGGTTTTGAAATGGTCTTATCAAAGCCCAGACTTAAAGCGGAGGTCCACCCTAAAGTGGACCTTCCGCTCATTGGAACCCTCCCCCCCTCCGGCGCCACAATTGGCACCTTTCAGGGGGGAGGGGGGTGCAGGTACCTGTACAGTACAGGTATCTGCACCCACTTCCGGCAAAGATTCTGCAGAAGGTACGCCCCTTTCCGCAGAATCTACGCCCCTTTCCAAAGGTCCCCCACTGCCTGCTGGGAAACACACGGATCCCAGAGACAGCGGGACCATCCTCATTGCGCAGCGCGACTCGTGCATGCGCAGTAAGGAACCGGGAAATTAAGCCGAAAGGCTCCACTTCCTGATTCCCATACCCAAGATGGCGGCGGCAGCACCCGAGAGACGATCGAGAGATCGGCTTCGGGTACCGACATTGCGGGCGCACTGGGCGGGTAAGTGTCATTATTTTAAAAGTCAGCAGCTGCAGTATTTGTAGCTGCTGGCTTTAAAAAAAAAAAAAAACGGCGGAACTCCCGGCGGACTCCCGCTTTAAATTCAATTGAGATGCTGCATCATGACCTTACACAGGCCATTCATGCTGGAAAACTCTCCAATGTGGCTAAACTAAAACAATTCTGCAAAGAAGAGTGGGCCAAAATTTCTCCACAGCAATGTGAAAGACTCATTGGCAGTTATCGCAAACTCTTGATTGCAGTTGTTGCCGCCAAGAGTGGCACAACCAGTTATTACGTTTACGGGGTAATTCATTTCAGGTTTGGACAGCTTTTTTGCCTTATTAAAGGAAACTATCATTTAAAAACTGCATTATGTATTTACTCGGGTTATCTTTGTTTAATAGTAAACTTTGTTTGATAATCTGAGTCATTTAAGTGTGACAAATATGCAAAAAAAATCATAAAGTGGGCAGATACTTTTTACCACACTGTATGTGAACAGCATCAATGGAAATCAATGTTATTTCACGTCATGTGAATCGGACGTGGATCAAAATGCATCTAATTTGCATATATGTGAACCGAGCCTAAGAGTTGATCCTTATCACAAAGGTCAACTGTGCATACTAACACTTTTAGGACCCAGATGGCAACAAGATTCCTCCAGGCAGCAAAGGTCTTCAACCCAATTAAACTACCATCCACTGTTGAGTCTACAAAAATGCTCTCTGGAATAATGATTAATTGGATCCCAAGATTATGTAATCAAATCAAATAAGGGCAAACCATAGTGCTCTCTGTTTGTTATTTATTAAATAAATAAAAAAATACATGAGTTGCAGGTAGAATCTCCTTGTACAGAAAGTTAGCAGCGCTGCAATGAGGATAATCTGCTCACAGCCAAGAGCCTAGATCACTCAATAAACAGCCAGCTCCCCCTCCGACTCCCAGATTTTTCCCAACTTGTTACAATAGTTATGATGTCTTCACACCTGATTGACGTGCTCATAGGGCTGCAGGTGTCGAATAGAGGCTGTCTCACTCTTAACCATAGATGCATACCTCCCAACCTTTTGAGATGAGAATGAGGGACACCTATAAGCAAAAGTATGTAGGTATAAGACAACCCCCTACACACCCCCCTTAAAGGAGAATTATACAAACAAAAAGATTTGTTAAACCTTTAAGTGCGTTTTTAACACTACTATTCCTATACTGGCTTTTGACAATAAGAAATTCAGCAATTTAGAAGTTGGAAGAAAGGTTTAGTACTGGCAAACATAAAAAGTTAATTTTATATACAACAAAGATCAGACCAAAATGAGGGACAAACGAGGAGGAAAGAGGGACAGAGGGACATTGTTCCAATACAGGGATAGTCCCTCAAAATCAGGGACAGTCCCTCGAAATCAGGGACAGTTGGGAGCCATGCAGATGTCATTTCTGGGATGGTGCAGACAAAAAAAAGGGGCTGGGGGGCAGGGAGCAGATGTTACACTCTTCATACCTCAGTGAGGAGAGCTCTGGTAGCTGTTTGGAGGGAAGGGATACACCCCCCCCCCCCCCCCCCCCTTTGACACAGCATTAGGAACAGAGCTGAGGCTGTCAATCACCTTTTTTATCTTGGTGTCAGGGAAAACCTGTCAGAAGGGATTCATGCAGGTAGCAGAAGAACGAAGCAGCAGGCAGAAATGGCATGTAGTCCTCTAATCAGAGACAAGTATACAATATAGAGGGATATGCTCTGTTCATGATTAATGTTTGAGGTTTACAACCTCCACTGGCTTGTTTTCCTTGGTAACAAGACTGGCTGCACAAAACTACGACTCAAATAATCATTTCCCATGTATGTACTTCTACTCTATATTTAGCTGCATGCATGAAGACTTGATTTAATAAATTTTTACTGCAAACACTTGATATGATATACATTTCACCTTCATTCTAAAGTGCCCTCAGTGCACATACACTTTATTATCAAAAGTATTGTGACACCTGCCTTTACACACACATGAACTTTAATGGCATCCCAGTCTTAGTTCATAGGGTTCAGTATTGAATTGGCACACCCTTTGCAGTTTTAACTCTGCAACTCTTCTGGAAAGGCTGTCCACAAGGTTTAGGAGTGTGTCTATGGGAATGTTTGACCATTCTTCCATAAGCACATTTGTGTGGTCTGGCACTGATGTTGGATGAGAAAGCCTGGCTCACAGTCTCCACTCTAATTCATCCCAAAGGTGTCCTACCAGGTTGAGGACTCTGTACAGGACAGTCAAGTTCTTCCACCCCAAACATTGCTCACCCATGTCTTTATGGACCTTACTTGGAATGGGAAGGGGCAATCCCCAAACTGTTCCCACAAAGTTGGGAGTGTAAAATTGTCCAAAATGTCTTGGTATGTAGGCCTTAAGAGTTACCTTCACTGGAACTAAGGGACCAAGCCCAACCTCTGAAAAACACCCCACACCATCATCTTCCCTCCACCAAATGATTTGGACCAGTGCACAAAGCAAGGTCCATAAAGACATGGATGAGTGAGTTTGGGGTGGAGGAACTTGACTGACCTCAACTCGATAGAACACCTTTGGGATGAATTAGAGCAGAGACTGCAAGCCAGGCCTTCTCGTCCAACATCAGTGCCTGACCTCACAAATGCGCTTCTGGAAGAATGGTCAAACATTCCCATAGACACACTCCTAAACCTTGTGGACAGCCTTTCCAGAAGAGTTGAAGCTGTTATAGCTGCAACAGGTGGGCCAACACAGTATTGAACCCTACGGACTAAGACTGGGGTGCCATTAAATTTCATGTGCGTGTAAAGGCAGGCGCCCCAATGCTTTTGACAATATAGCATAGCTTCAAAGCAAAGAAAGCACTTCTATCTTTTTATCAAGTATAAAAATGATTCCACTTTCTCATAGTAATACATTGTAATAACAGGGAGAGGCATCTATCACAAGCACTAGAGCGCATTTCAGTGTTTATGTTTTTCTTCCCAGCTACACATCTGGCTGGCCCGAGCATCTTTGTTGAAAGTGCTTATCAAGCAAAACACTTTGTGACTATTATTCACTAAGATCAAAGGAAGCACTTCATAACTTTCCACGGTTCATTCTTCCGTATCTTTTTGATTTTCCTTTTCCAAATATTAGTTAACACAGGAGAGAGTACAACCTTCTTAATAGGCATTCTGTGAATGTGACATACAGCGGAGTGGCCCTGTACCTTACCTTCTAAAAAGCACGGTGTTCTCATAAAAATGTTCCATTTAATATGCAGTTTAATGTGTGTTTTCTGTTATTCAACTGTTCAGAGAATTCTTTGATCATTGGCAATGCTTCAGCAATGGAAAGAAAATAAATAGTGTACTGCCGTCTGCAGGCCTAATGAAAAAGAAAATGTTCATGTGTTGTCGAGTTTTGCAGAGAAGTACATGGATGATTCTGTATGAATGGAAATACACGTTAGTATATAAAAAATGTTTCAGTGTTTCCTATAAAGACTAAAGAGCTTCCAGCTGTTGTTCTCCTATAGATAGCAAAGGGAAAAAAATGACTAATTTGGCAAATATTTGCCAGTGTTCTATTTATCATGTTGTACAGATGACTAATAAAAAAGTTTGCAAGTGTCCATATTTTTGCAGGGCATTTTGAAGATTGTGCCATGCCCCCTTTCACATACCAGAAAGAATGCTCAGCAAAACAGGGTCCGGGCAGCACACATGATGCTTCGCAACATGGTACACAAAGTATGCTGCCTCTCAGGAATGTTGGCAAATATAGGTAATAGCCACTTGCACAGTTGACTGAACATGTGTAAACAAAGAAGATTCAGCTTGAGAGGTTAAGTGTTTTTTTGGGCCACACACAATCAAGCTTTATTTGTTATGCCGCTTACACACGATCAAACTATCCGGAGGACTTGGTCCGGCAGACCAGAGTCCGCCGGACAATCCACCCGTGTGTGGGCTCCGGGGAACTTTTTTTCCCAAAAGTCCGGCGGACTTAAAAAGTAGTTTTGACTCAAAAATTGTCCGCCGGACTACGAGTCCGGTGGACAATCTAGCCGTCTGTGTGCTAGTCCGCTGGACTTTTGAAATGAACGGACTTTCCCGCACACGGAGAAAAGTCTGTTCATTTTGAACGCGGCTCCAGGTAGCCGGGACTAGTGCAGGAGGTCAATGTCGCCACCTTCGGCGGCGAGATTGACATGTCGCTGGCCCCGTCACCTGGTATGGACGTAAAGGGGAAGCCCTACACTGAAAAAGTGGTGTGGGGGACCCCCAAGGTCCATGTAAGACCCTTATCCGAGTACGCAACCCGGCCGGTCAGGAAAGGGGGTGGGGACGAGCGACCCCCCCCTCCTGAGCCGTACCAGGCTGCGTGCCCTCAACATGGAGGGGTGCTTTGGGGAAGGGGGGCTATGCGCCCCCCACCCCAAAGCACCTTGTCCCCATGTTGATGAGGACAAAGGTCTCTTCCCGACAACCCTGACCGTTGGCTGTCGGGGTCTGCGGGCGGGGGGCTTATCAGATACCGGCCTCCCACCCTATGTGAATGAGTATGGGGTACAATGTACCCCTACCCATTCACCTGGGGAAAAAACTGTAAAAAAAAAACACCACACAGGGGCTCATCCCCACCCCCTTTCCTGACCGGCCGGGTTGCATGCTCAGATAAGGGTCTTATATGGACCTTGGGGGGGACCCCCATGCCGTTTTTTCGGGCATAGGGCTTCCTCTTTAAGTCCATACCAGGTGACGGGCCAGTGACATGTCAATCTCATCACCGAAGGTGGTGACATTGATTTCCTTCGCTAGTCCCGGCTACCTGGAGCCGCATTCAAAATGAACGGACTTTCCTCCGTGTGTGTGGGCAAGTCCGTTAATTTCAAAAGTACGGCGGACTCCCACCATAGTCCGGTTGCGTTTGGGCAGGTCCGCTCCTTAGGAAAGTCTGGCGGACCTCCGCTTCAAAGTCCGGCGGTTTGTCTGCTGGGCTAAGTCCGTCGGACAGTCTGATCGTGTGTACGCGGCATTAGAATATTAAAATTCACCAACAACTATATGCCGCTAGGAGGTCTACTGGACGTAATTTGAAGTAATTGAATGGGCAGACCCCCACAGTAAACAGATGTTTGTAGGCGTGCACCTGCAAATTATGAAACACTATAGCAACATTTTGTGTCACCTTATGTTTGTGGTAAGTAGAGAGGAAAATGTCCTCCTTTTGCTTGAGATCAGTAGGAGGAACAATTTTCTTAATGTTGGTGATCAATGGGAAGAAGGATTCCTCCTTGCTTTGGTGGTCATGGGGAAAACAAAATCCTTTTTATATTGGTAATCATTGGTAGGATGTTTGTGGTCAATTGAAGTAAAAATGCCCTCCACACTTTTCGGTGGCAAGTGGTAGGGAACATTTATCCTTTGAATGGTGATCTTTGGGAGGAAAATTGTTCCTTCATACATTGGTGATTAGTTGGAGGAAGGACATCTTCTTACATTGGTCTCCTTACACTGGTGATCAGTGGGAAGAAAAATGTCCCCTTATGTATATTTACTACCACTAACCCCCAGTGTAAGGTGGCATTCTTACTCTCACTGACTACCAACATAAGTGGACATCATACTGATAACCAACCACCCTATTTTGGTGTTCAGCGCAAAGTAAAATGTCTCCTTACATTGGTGGTCAGCGAGAGAAGAATGCCTTCTATTACCTCACTGATTAGTATAGAAAAGCCTGCAGCAAAAGAAAAGAAGAAACGGGACCCTGTAGGCTGGGTCAGTGAGGGTTAAATTATTTCCTGAAGTTAACTTGAGCTCACAGGGGATTAGTCAGAGCGGTGTGAGGGGGAGGCAGTGCTGAGAGGAGGTCAGAAGTGCAGACATCCGGTCAGCACATGAGGATAGGAAAAGCTCCCGCCCACCCGTCCTATTTAGTTGTGATTGGTTGCAATAGGTAATATGTTTTATAATGTTGGTCTTATGTTTTCTGTGTTTGTTGTTTTCCTTTTTGTGTTTTTATTTTTCACTTAAGAAGGCGGTTGGGTCTTTGGAGGCATTTGGCAGTAAAATTATGAATGCCAGTTACGTGGTGGTTAACTGGGAGTTTATGGTTATCTGCTGAAGGTGGTTCATCCCCGAGTCGGTTGCAATGTGACAGGGACCATAAATGGTTAAGTAGATATAAGGCAAAGCATTGGATATATAGTGCCTCCAAGGATCGGCAACCAAAAAGTTTATGCTTTGTTTTTGGTTTATACTGTTAATTATTTTATTTTAATAAAGGGGCTGTAAACTGCCAGTTTTATCCCAACCTTTGGTGTCAGACTATTTGTAGTAGCAATAATAATGAGCGACAATGTGGGGCAACAGATATGGGTATTAGAGCCTAGAGGTGAAATATAGGACAGTATACATAGGGGTTACCTTTTCATGTACAATCATATTTCCACTGTAGGATAATAAATGACTTTATGTAATATTGTATAATTTGCATACTGTATGAAAAGCTGTACACTAATCACAGACTTCCTGCCAGAAGTTAAATGATACCAATGGATGAAACGCTTATGTTTAATATAAATATACAGAAGTTCTAATTGCACTGATGTATGAGCTATCATTATAAATGTAACTCATATATACAATAGCTGTAGTCTGGTCATTTTCGATTTAAAGCCGGGTTCACAGTTGCCTAGTGGGTTATTTCATGTATTTATGTGTATTACATTTTGTCAGCTCATTAATTCTGAAATGACAACAACCACAGCAGGACTCAATCCCCACCTTCACCTATTTTTTTGAAACACAATGCACAGCAATGCATGTGTTGTGGTGTCACACCAAATAAATGGTACCCCAGTACACTAACATATGTATTGAGGCTACTAAAGTAATTGAGAATCGTCACACAATAAATTGTGTGAATATTCACTACAATGATCAAATCATGTAAAAGACAGATTCTTGTTTACTTATCTGCCCATAATTGGTGAATGTACATCATACTGTATAGTATTGCTTGTCACAATACCTTCTACTTGTATGAAGAGCCTGAGAGGGGTGGTCTCTTGCACAGTTCTCATTTGAGCACCCCTGGAAGCTAAGATAAAGTCTGCAAGAGTGATGGAAGGGCACAAGTGAATGGTACAAGAATTTAGGAGCGTTGTTATCAGATAGACAGGGGCACTAATATAATATGAAGGCTGCACTAGGTTCAGACATAGGTGTAATCAGGTCACAGGCCTGAACCATATTATCAAGGTCAGGAACAGAAAGAGGTATCAACTTAGAGTTCTGAATATGATGTCACTTAGGCTAAGGGAAAGAGGCAGGACTAAGAATCATGGTGCCATCTAGTGCTTTTAAATAGTGTAGGTGCCACATACAAGTAGATCTTTCTTTACAAAAGGGTCTTTACCCCAAAATGCTGTGATATCCACTCCAACAGCTCCCGAGTGTCTGCATGCCAGTGGGAGATTTCTCTGGTATATATCCTTTTGTATTTGTTTTAGTTCTGTTATTTTTTGTACTTATATTCTGGATCTCATCTCTATTTATTTAAATGTTTAGGATGATATCTATATATACAAAGTATAGAGTATGCTTTTGTCTAGTTAAAGTGATATTGAGTCTAGGTTCACACTGTAACAGTGTCAGACATTGCATGTGATTTGCACCCGCACTGCGGTGCAGATCAAATGCGATGTCTGTGCAATGCAAGTTCAGCCATACATTTTTATGGCTGAACTCACATTGGATTTGCATTAAAAAAAAGATTCAGGGACTTTGTTCCCCCACACTGGAATCGGATTTGCACTGTGATCTGTGGGAATCATTAACATTGTATTGATACCAGTTTGTAGAGGGCAGTGTGAACTGCCTACGGGAGAGATGCGGTGCAAGAACCAGTGCTGAAATCGTGCATAGCAATAGTGTGAACCTAGGCTAAGGCCCATTTCACACTTGTGTGACCTGAAAGTCGGTTTTACAGCAATTTTTCCACAATTTTGATGCAACTTTAAGCAATGCCTGTGTAATCTTGAGGTCTATGGACCTCAAATAGCATCAAAGTTGTACCAAAGTAGTGCAGGCACTACTTTGAAGTCACTGAGACTTGAAGTCGCACATATTTTAATGCTACTCTTTGGAAAACATGGAGAACGAATTGTAATGCAACTTTTTAGTCACAAGTCACAAGACAAGTCGCACAAGTTTGAAAAGGGCATAAGGCTCCATTCACACTTGTACGACTCCAGAGTTGCGCCAATTTTGGAGTGCAACTTTGGTGCAACTTTGACGTAACTTTTGGATGGGTGCAACTTGGGTACCACTTTGGTGTTAATCAGTGATAATGGACACATTTTGGACACAAGTTGCATTTTATAACATTCAGGTACGACTTTCATCCAACTTCTGAGGGTTCAAAACATTAGCCCCTGCCCTCACCTATAGGAATGGGGTATGGTTCGGCCCGAGCACACAAGTTTGGGCTGAACTTTGGTTGTTTTTTAAATGTAGCGCAGGGTTCCCCTTAATATCCATGCCAGTCCTAAAGGGCCTGGTATGGATTTTAGGGGAACCCCCTTGCAATTTTTTTTTACATTTTTGGTTCGGTGTTCCCCTGGTAATGAACGGGGGGGGGATTTTTTCAATGAGTTTTATCTGTATTGCCGAGACCCAATAAGTCATTACAGCCACAATCAGTTTTAAATTACTTTTTTTCCTTTATAAATGTAATTTTGTTGTGGTAGTGTTCTAAACACGGGAAAAATATGCCACTTTACAGGCATTCTATAGACACACCCCCCCCCCCCCCCAGGCATGATATTTGAAGGAATATTTCATTTTTATTGTTTCACTTTAAGCATTATTAAAATCACTGCTCCCGAAAAAACAACTGTTTAAAAAAAAAAAATTGCATTGATACGTGTCCCCTGGGCAGGACCCAGGTCCCCAAACACTTTTTATGGCAATAACTTGCATATAAGCCTTTCAAATTAGCACTATTGATTTTTGATGTTTGTGTCCTCTAAACATTAACGGTGTTTGTTTGTTTGTCCAAATTGTTTGCCTGTTCACAATTTCTGGTGTGTAAGTTGAGCTGGACATTGGTTGTGTTTTGCATGCATTGCCCTTCCATGTGCTCCTTGCCGTAAAGGCCAGTTATACTGTAGGTGAGGGCAGTGGCCATTTGTTTGTGCTTCTCTTGTAGTGCGTCTATTGTCAAATCCAGGACATTTATTCTAACATGCCCTTATTTACTATTACTATTATCCCCTCTGCGAAGTGAACATCCACTTTGTTAAGTGAGGAGTGTCTACTCCTTTATTGGATCAAACTCAATCAGTGTAAGTAAAAACACCTTCATACCAGCAGACAATTGTCTCTGGAAATGGGATGCTGATAATCTGTGTCTGCTCCCAGCATACTGTATTCATTAGCCTGCTGTCCCAATCCTGATTACAGTTTGCCGCTGACATATTGGTGGGAGGGGGCTGTCATGAATTATGTAATGGGGACAAAGGTGCTTGCTTTCTGTTTTGACGCTGATTACATTCATCTACCTTCCAGGATCTGCTGGCCTGATTTAAAGTCAATGTTTGCTCCCTGCTGCCGATGTCCTATCAGGTTGGGTGCTTAGTGAAATTGGAAGAGAGAGCTAAGGTTATTCCCCTTGCTTTCATTCTGATTTGTTCTTTTTTTTTCCTTTACCCAGTGACCTCATTTAAAACTGGTATTTGTTGTGTGCCAGTGACATGACCGAATGAGTGGGAAGAGAAAGTTGCAATTTTTAGATAAAGAATGCACGGGGGAATAACCTGGGTTGACAATGAACCTGTCTGTGGTGTAATTTTAGGCGAACAATGTACAACATGAAACAGGAAATTAAAAAGAACACTGGGATTTTTTGTAAAGCAAATTTAAAGTGTAAGTATACCCTCCTATCGTTTTCAGCCAAGGAAGCTACCATTTTTGCCTCTGTTTAATCTACAAACTGCCATTTTGCTGCACATATGATCAGTTATGACACCAGCCATTGGATGGTTTGACAGTTGGTTGAGAGCACAACCAATGGGAGTGTTTACGGCACGTGCCGGAAATTAAACTTTTTTGAAACTGGTAAATTAATGGGTTTACTTCCGCTTTAAGTTATGTTGAATGACTTACCATTTATTATAAAAAAAATATATATATAGCAAATCCATAAGAAAAGACTGTTCAGTCAGCTAATCTATTAAAAAAAAGTGTATTCCTTACATTTAAAGTGGATGTAAACCCTCACATATATCCAGTGAAGTAAACAGCCTCCGATGATACACAGGAATGAAATAAATCCCCCTACATAAGTTTTACATGTACAGTGCCTTGGAAAAAGTATTCACACCCCTTGAAATTTTCCGCATTTTGTCATGTTACAAATAAAAATGTAAATGTATTTTATTGGGATTTTATGTGATAGACCAGGGGTCTCCAAACTATGGCCCTCCAGTTGTTCAGGAACTACAATTCCCACCATACCTAGTCATGTCTGTGAATGTCAGAGTTTTGCAAAGCCTCATGGGATGTGTAGTTCCGCTACAGCTGGAGGGCCGTAGTTTGGGGATCCCTATGATAGACCAACACAAAGTGGCACATAATTGCGAAGTGGAAGGAAAATGCTAAAAGTTTTTCCAATTGTTTTACAAATAAATATGTGAAAAGTGTGGCGTGCATTTGTATCCAGCCCCCTTTACTCTGATACCCCTAACTAAATTATAGTGGAACCAATTGTCTTCATAAGTCACCTAATAAGTAAATACAGTCCACCTGTATGTAATTTAATCTCAATATAAATACAGGTGTTCTGTGAAGCCCTCATAGGTTTGCTAGAGAACCTTAGTGAACAAACAGCATCATGAAGGCTAAGGAACACACCAGACAGGTCAGTGACAAAGTTGTGGAAAAGATTAAATCAGGGTTAGGTTATAAAAAAAAAATCCCAAGCTTTAGAGCACTTTCACACCACACCGCCCATAGCGTCAGCGGTAAAACACCGCTATTTTTACAGCGTTATTAGAGCGTTTTTACAGCGTTTTTACAGCGTTTTTGGGGCGCTAGCGTTAAAATTACTGCACCGCTGTGGGCGTTTTTACAGCGTTTTACAAGCGTTTTACAAGCGTTGGGCGTCAAAGAGCCACCTCACCTCCCTACATCACTTCCTGTTTACTTCCTGGGATCTTGTGAGGTGACAGAGGATACAGAAAGAAGATGGAGTTCATGGAGCTGTTCTTGATGTTTGTGCTACTGTATTGGGAAAATATCCCCCAACAGAGGCAGCAACGTCGGTATTGGGTTCATCCCATCCTACAAACACACAGCTCTATTGGGCAATTTGTCTTGCTATATGAGCACCTAAGAGTGCACCCAGACAAATTCCGAAACTATACTCGAATGAGCATTGGAACGTAAGTATCTATATCCTAATCCCGCTCCCACTGCTCCCAAATCTCCAACCATAATCCCACTCCCACTGGTCCCAAATCTAGAACCATAATCCCGCTCCCACTGGTCCCAAAACCCAAATCTAGAACCATAATCCCACTCCCACTGGTCCCAAAACCCAAATCTAGAACCATAATCCCACTCCCACTGGTCCCAAAACCCAAATCTAGAACCATAATCCCACTCCCACTGGTCCCAGAACCCTAATCTCCAACCCTAATCCCACTCCCACTGGTCCCAAATCCCTGGTCTCTTTCAACCTCCATCTTCTCTTAGCTCCTATCCACCTCTACAAACAGGATTCCCTGATTTCCCAGCATCCTACGCTTCAGTGAGATCATGTTACCTCCCCACAGCTAGTCCTGTTTCTGTGGATGCTATCTTTTTGTTTGCATGTTTATCTTTTGTTTGTGAGATCATGTAAAAACAAGCAGTTTATATAAAGTACATGCAGTGTCTTGTTTTACTTCAAATCTACATTTTTCTACGATTTCTTTGGCACTTTGATGGCTTGGAAATCATTGTGACCTTTCCACAATTTCAGTCCTGTTGTTGTAGATGCTCTCTTTCTACTTGCATGTTTACTTTTTTTTTAGATCATGTGACTTTTTCTACAGCTCAGGGCGGATTATAGGCGTTTTTAGGGCGTTTTTACAGCGCTTTCAATTCATTTCAATGGAGTGGAGCGTTTTTGAAGCGCTATTTTTAACGCCCAAAAGCTGCTCCAAATATGCTGCTTGCAGGACTTTTCTCAACGCTCAGCCAGCGCAACGCCTTGGTGTGAAAGGGTCCATTGAGATGCATGGAGAGCGTTTTATGAGCGTTTTAATAGCGTTATTTTTAACGCTAAAACGCTGCAAAAACGCCCTGGTGTGAAAGGGGTCTTAAACATCCCAACAGAGCACTGTTCAATCCATCATCCGAAAATAGTAAGAATATGGCACAATAGCAAACCTACCAAGACATGGCCATCCACCTAAACTGACAGGTTGGACAAGGAGAGCATTAATCAGAGAAGCAGCCAAGAGGTCCATGGTAACTCTAGAGGAGCTGCAAAGATCCACAGCTCAGGGGGGAGAATCTGTCCACAGGACAACTATTAGTTGTGCATTCCACAAATCTGGCCTTTATGAAAGAGTGGCAAGAAGAAAGCCATTGTTGAAAGAAAGCCATAAGAAGTTTCGTTTGCAGTTTGTGAGAAGCCATGTGGGGGGCACAGCAAACATGCGGAAGAAGGTGCTCTGGCCAGATGAAATCAAAATTGAAATGTTTTGCATAAACTCAAAAGCTTTTATGCTTTCAGCTGTGTGGTGGAAAATTAACACTGCACATCACCCTGAACATACCTTCCTCACTGTGAAACATGGTGGTGGCAGCATTATGTTGTGCGGATGCTTTCCTTCAGCAGGGACATGGAAGCTGGTCAGGGTTGATGGGAAGATGGATGGAGCCAAACACAGGGCAAGCTTAGAAGAAAACATGTTAGAGTCTGCAAAAGACTTGAGACTGGGGCAGAGGTTCACCTTCCAGCAAGACAACGACCCTAAACATACAGCCAGAGGTACAATGGAATGGTTTAGATCATAACACATTCATGTGTTAGAATGGCCCACTCAAAGTCAAGACCTAAAACTAATTGAGAATTTGTGGCAAGACTTGAAAATTGCTGTTCGCAGACGCTCCCCATCCAATGTGACAGATCTTGGGCTATTTTGCAAAGAAGAATGGACAAAGATTTCACTCTCTAGATGTGCAAAACTGGTGGAGACATCCCTATAAAGACTTTCAGCTGTAATTGCAGTGAAAGGTGGTTCTACAAAGGAATAACTCGGGGGGCTGACTACAAATGCATGCTACACTTTTCACATATTTATAAAACATTTTAAAAACCATTTATAATTTTCCATCCACTTCACAATTATGTGCCACTTTGTGCTGGTCTATCACACAGAAATCCCCAAAAAATATATTTACGTTTTTGGTTGTAAGATGACAAAATGTGGATAAAGTCTAGGGGTATGAATACTTTTTCAAGGCACTGTATATCTCCTGTCTTCAGCTTTATGTATTATAGATAGTGCACATTGTGTTAGAGATTTTTTCTTTCTGTTCAGCACTGGGTGTGGATGCTTGCCATACACTGTATGACAGCTGATTGGAGGAAAGGCACACACCCCCTCTCCACATAGACAGAATTGCAGAGCTGTGCTGTGAATAGACCTAATCTATTTATAGCGCTCACGTGACACAATTTTCAGGCTGGTTTTAGCTAAGTTGTTGGAGAATTTGTCAGAAGTTATCATTCTGATAACAGAAGAATAGAGCAGGAGAATGCCATGGGACGTAGGGCTTTGAAGAGAGATAAGAAAACACTACAGATATATGTACCCTATTTAGCTGCTTAAGGACCGCCTCACGCCGATATACGTCAGCAGAATGGCACGGCGGGGCACAAGCACATACGGGTACGTTGGCCTTTAAGTGCCGAGCCGTGGGTCACGCGCTCAGTATGGCGGCGCACTTGTGACCCAGTCCTGAGCTCCGTGACCGTGGCCGCGGGACCCGTGGAGCTGAAGAACAAGGAGAGGTAAGCGTAAACAAACCTCTCCTCTTGCTTCCTAGTGAGCCTGTCACTGATCGTCTGTTCCCTGTCATAGGTAAAGACGATCAGTGACGTTTTTTTTTTAATATATATTATAGGGGGATATTTATTATAGCAAAAAGTAAAAAATATTGCATTTTTTTCAAAATTGTTGCTCTATTTTTGTTTATAGCGCAAAAAATAAAAACCGCAGAGGTGATAAAATACCACCAAAAGAAAGCTCTGTTTGTGGGAAAAATTTTTGTTTGGGAGTCACTTCGCACGACTGCGCAATTGTCAGTTAAAGCGACGCAGTGGCGAATCGCAAAAAAGGGCTTGGTCCTTTAGCTGCAAAATCGCAAGACCCCATAGCAAAAATTTTCATGGGCCCCCAAATGGAAAAAAAAAAACATAGTACAAAACCGCCATGGCAGGTGAAAAAAAACCATGGCAGGTGAAGGACAAAATATGCTATGCTATATGCTGTGCCATGCTAAGAGGGCCTTAAATTGTATAACAAGGGAATGTCTTGACGTCTGATTCTGTGCTCCAAAGCATTCACTCTAAGCAAGCCAGGTTTAATGCTGCAAATGTTGAAGAAAGATTTGAAGACTCCTGTCAACTGCAGCTATCTCATTCAGGTACGTATGCATTATGGGATGAGAAGGGGGCTATAGAGGGGCTAAGCAAAAATATTTTCTATAATTTGAAAGAAACCATCCTTGATAGCCAAAACTTTAACTTTAGGCTTTGTATAATATAGGGAAAGATTAGATCCCTTTTCAAATTTTCATTTCTGTCTGAGTTCCAGGATGATTCACCATATTGATTTGTTCTGGTGCCCATTATCACACAACGTGACAAAATCATACATTTTAGTCATCACCAGAGCAAAGAGCAAAAGATGAGGAAAAATCATCCACTAGGGACCCCCATTTCAGTTTTAACCCTTCTGTACTCATAGTGTTTTCATGTGAGGTGCCTCACATGGTGAGCTGCCAGTCACACTCGACTGCTCACCCCCATGCAGACTTCCATCAGAACTGCACTTGAACATGACCTGATAGCTCACTAAGATCACATTCACATGGCGGTGGTCGTCTTGGAGGTTTGTTTGGGTTCATTATCATGTTGGAATACTGCCTTGCGGCCCAGTCTCCGAGGGGAGGGGATCATGCTCTGCTTCAGTATGTCACAGTACATGCTGGCCTTCATGGTTCCCTCAATGAACTGTAGCTCCCTAATGCTGGAAGCACTCATTCAGCCCCAGACCATGACACTCCCACCACCATTCTTGACTGTAGGCAAGACACACTTATCTTTGTACTTCTCACCTGGTTTCCGCCATACATGCTTGACACCATCTGAACCAAATAAGATTATCTTGGTTTCATCAGACCACAGGACATGGTTCCAGTAATCCATGTCCTTAGTCTGCTTGTCTTCAGCAAACTGTTTGTGGGCTTTCTTGTACATCATTTTTAGAAGAGGCTTCCTTCTGGGAAGGCAGCCATACCGACCAATTTGATGCAGTGCGCAGGGTATAGTCTAAGCACAGAGGTTGAAGGGGTGGTGGGTCCGCCTGTAGGTGCTTAGATTATACTGTTCTGTGTGGAACCTGTCCTGTTAAACTGCTGCATGGTCTTGACCATGGTGTTGCAGCTCAGTTTCAAGGTCCTGCCAATCTTCTTATAGCCTAGGCCATCTTTATGTAGAGCAGCAATTCTTTTTTTAAGATCCTCAAAGAGTTCTTTGCCATGAGGTGCCATGTTGAACTTCCTGTGACCAGTATGAGAGAGTGAGAGCGATAACACCAAATTTAACATGCCTGCTCCTCATTCACATCTGAGACCTTTTAACACTAACAAGTCACATGACAGTGGGGAGGGAAAATGGCTATATGGGCCCAATTAGAACAGTTTCACTTAGGGATGTACATTGTAGCAAAGTGTCATTTCTTCAGTGTTGTCAAAAAAAGTTCTAAAAAAAATATTTACACAAATGTGAGGGGTGTACTCCCTTTTGTGAGATACTGTGGGGTCAATTTACTAAAGGCAAATAGACTGTGCACTTAGCAAAGTGAAGTTGCGCTCTGCAAGAGCAGTTGATCCATAGCTTAGTAAATGAGCAGAAGCTGCTGACTTCCCTCATCCAATCATGTGCAAGCAAAAATGCTGTTTTTTTTAATTTCCTTGCACGTGATTGGGTATTCTTTAGAAAGTGAAGCTTTATCTCATTTACTAAGCTCTGGAGTAACTACACTTGCAGAGTGTAACTGCACTTGGAAAAGTGCAAAGTCTATTTGCCTTTAGTAAATCGACCCCTGTATGTCTAGGTAACAAAATACCGAAAAAAGACAGCTCCTCATTCAAAATAATTTAGTCATTTACTCCTTTTTAGCTACAGGGGAACTTAGGTGTCTACCTCTTAATTATAAAAAGTTTTTTAAATTAATTAATGTGTTATCTTATTTTGTAGTGCTATGTGCAGTATTTAATTTTAACCGCCCGCCATCAAAATGGCAGAATGGCTCCCCTGAATCCCACGGATTGGGAAAGTGGTAAAGTGCAGCGCTAAAAGTGAAGGTGAAAGTGAGATTCTCCTGATTGGATCAAACTAGTAACAAACCATTACTGATTTGTATAAACCATGTTAAAATACATACAATATTACTCTAATATACAATCGACAATAATGATGATGTTTACATAAACCAACAGTGCATATATATATATATATATATATATATATATATATATATATATATATATATATATATATATATATATATATATATATATATATATATATATATATATATATATATATATAGTAGAATGAAAGTCCATAAAGTGAATCCAATATATAAAGTAACTTGCAAGATAAATCTGTGAACTAGTTGTCTGTTGATAATCCACCACCAAAAGGAAAGAGGCTTTATGGACTTTCATACTAATATATATATATATATATATATATATATATATATATATATATATATATATATATGTGCATTGTTGGTTTATGTAAACATTGTCATTATTATTGTTTGTATATTAGAGTAATATTGTATGTATTTTAACATGGTTTATGCACATCAGTAATGGTTTGTTACTAGTTTGATCCCGTCAGGGGAATCTCACTTTCACCTTCACTTTTAGCACTGCACTTTATCACTTTCCCATTTGTTCACATATTCACAGATTTCTGTTGTGCTGGCAGCTATTATTTATCACTTTAAGACAGCGCATTTATATTCTTTTCTTGTTTCCCCTGTGCAGATTGCCTTAGCTGTACAGCGGCCACTTTAAGTGGTATAGGGGGCATGTGGTACTGAGGAGCCAATGCCCACCGGGCACCTGCGATCCCTCCTGACAGAGCCAGAATGTGGATCTGTGTAAACACACAAATCCACATTCTGGCAGGGGAGAGGAGATAGATCTTGTGTTCCTAGTATATAGGAACACAGAGTGGTCTCCTGCCCCAAGCAGTCTCATCCCCCCTAAAGTTGGAACACACTGAGGGAACACATTTAACCCCATTGATTGCCTCCTAATGTTAACCCCTTCCTTGCTCATGACATTTATACAGTAATCAGTGGCTATTTTTAGCACTGATCGCTGTATAAATGTCACTGGTCCCAAAAAAAAGTGTTAAAAGTATCCGATCTGTCCCCTGCAATGTCCCAGTCCCAATAATAATCGCAGATCGCCGCCATTACTAGTAAAGCAAATAAAATAAAATAAATCTATCCCCTATTTTGTAGACGCTATAACTTTTGCGCAAACCAATCAATATAAGCTTATTACGATTTTTTTTTTTTATTACAAAAAAAATATGTAGAAGAATACATATCGGCCTAAACTGAGGAAGACGTTTTTTGTTTTTCATTTTTAATTGGGGATATTTATTATAGCAAAAAGTAAAAAATATTGTGTTTTAAAAAAAAAAAAATAGTTTTTTGTTTATAGCACATAAAATAAAAACCGCAGTGGTGATCAAATACCACCAAAGGAAATCTCTATATGTGAGGAAAAAAGGATGTCAATTTTGTTTGGATACAGCTTCGCACAACTGCGCAATTGTCAGTGAAAGCGACACCGTGCCGATGTGATCAGGAAGGGGAGTAAATCCTTGCAGGGCTCAAGTGGTTAATAAAGGCTTTTGTAGTGGTTAGGACTGTTTCCAAGTCTGGGGTTTTGGGCTTAGTTCCCACCAGGAATGTACTATCTGCATGGAGATGGTGTGCTAGTTCTTTGTATGGGTCTCCTCCAGGTGCTTTAGTTTTCTCTAAAACGCCAAACCCGCACTGCAGAGTTAATTATCTTTAGCCAAATTGTCCCAGGTACATGACTTGGTAGCAACGCCAGAAAACAGTATAAGCTCCCTCACAGTAATACAATTACATAAATGTAGTCTGTAAAAATGTTTGATTACATAACCTTACAAAATAAGTACATATGCTTGGACTTTTATCAATCCAATGCTCTGAGTGGAATGCAATACATGTACTGTGTGGGGTTTTGTATCTACAGAATATAAACAAGTAGCAAAATGGGAATAATAAAAATGATAAATTATAATAAGTAATATACTACCTATATAGTCACTGAATTATTACTTTAAAATGTAATATAATGTAAATTGGTGATCCCATGCAGACCAAATGCAAACCATTAAGTCAGCACAACTGGTATTTTTTAACAGCTGAGACTAAAAAGATTATTTGCTTTTAAGAAGAGAAAATGTGAATCATTTATTCAATAGCAACATTTGATTTTATATTTGTTTACTGCTTGTTAATCATAAGCTACATTTGCATCTAACAAATTTGCCAGCTCACACATAGCTCAAAATTACTTTACAGCTCCAAATTTAATAAATATTCACTAAGCAAAAGCAACTTTTATTAAAATGCAAATTTCTCAAAAATGCAAACTCAGACTAAACATATGACTTTGTATAATGTATCTCCTATTCTGTCAAATCCATGAAGGACCAGATTTAGCAAATTTTCTTTTTTGCATAAATATATCTGTGTTTGGCTGTTGGTTTGGATAAATCAAGCCAAGGTTACTACATTGTTTCCGTTCTGGATTTTAAAAAGGTTAATTTAATTAATTCTTACTGCAAATGATATTGTATTTATAAGAATATGACCAAAATGTTACATTTCCAAATGAATTCAGATTTATTTTGCATTCTTTTCTTCTTTAGATTTCCATTTGCCATGTGAATGCTAGAAGTAATGGACTCTTACAACTGATTTTGAAACCCTGGGGAAGCTCCTACTTCCTCTCTGATCTTTGCTAGCATCTGCCTCCTGTCTTTTGTTGTCTGTGTGCTAAATGTTCAGCTCATCCAAAGAATACATCTGTTTTCTACTGTTTCCTGGTGTTCAATTATTTAGGGTAACATCCTGATGAAATATTGAGTTTGATGGATACCAAAGACTTACTGTATATGCAGGCATCTGTACATTCCTTCAGTATTCAAAGACAGAAATATAATATATACTTTATGCCTACCGCTAAAGTCTTTTAAGTAATTAACAAAGTAATAAATAATTCCCAGATGAAAAAGAAATAAACTATGCAGGTTTCATTCAAGCTTGGCTATACTTCCAATACAGAGTAAAAGCTGATTATCCTGACTTTATTAATGGCAAGTGAAAAACTGTAAATCAGGCATACAGGCTAGTAAAATACAGCAATAAGGCTTGAAGCATAATGTCTTCATTTAATAATGATTAAATGAGCACACCTAATTGGGGATTGTACATATCAATGAATTAATAGCCCGACTAATGGCCTTGTATGTCTCTTATTTGATTGACTAGTACTTTCATTCAAAATGTGGGGTGCACATGCAGTAGATTGAATATAAATCCAGTGTGGCTGGGACATTCTGCTCCACCACATGGGCTGCATATCTAATGCCAGAGCAGAAAGGACATTGAAGGGATGTGGTGTTGGGAGGTGGTGTTGGGAGGTGGCGTTGGGAGGGGGCGTCGGCCCAGACATACTCCAATTAATGTCACAGACCTAAATATTGGTGAATAATACATATGCTTTCTGAGACTGTAGTATGTGACAGAATTGACATTGATACAATCATACTGAAGATGAAATCATAAGCTTTTTGAGAGATGGGCAAAAAAAAGCACAACAGAGCACACTTGCCTTGTGAGACTGTCTCTCATCAGAGTTTCTCTGAATATATACATACCTTTTGTGGTTAACAACCCAAGAGATGGGACTGAGATATACCACTCCAATATAGATCCATTACACTTGGGGGGACATTAATCAGAGGACAGTTATGTGGGTGGACCAAGTCTGCATTGGTGTAGACGATAGGGGCAAATAAACTGCTTTGCTGAATCTTTCAATAAATTAGACAGGAACACTTTAGTACCTTGACATTCCCAACTCCTCTGTCTTTAAGATCTGCTAGATAGCATTAAAATGACTAAATTGGATAGTCAAATGTTTTTTTTTTCTGTATGAGCTTTGAGGAGAGTTTCTTCAAAACTGATATGATAGTGTGATCTAGTTTTGCTTTTAAATATGTGACCAGTGCAGCACTATCTTCTGATTCAAAGAGCTGTAATATTGCCTCTTATACCACCACTTAAAGGAAAGTACTTCTAAGCCCTTGTACACACGGTCGGACGGTTGGATTTTGTCCGGCGGATTTTGTCCGAAACTGTTGCATGCACACGGTCGGACAAAGTTGTCAGAAAATCTGATTGTACATAACGTGATGACGTTATTTCGTTACGATGGGACTACGGTCAGGCTAGTAGCCAATAGCTTTGGTCTAGGAATTTGATCTGAGCATGCGTGGCACTTTGTTCGTCGGAGTAGGCTACACATGATCGGAATATGTCCGATCGGAGCATTTTGTCTGAAAATTTTACGGACAAGTTGGAAAACTTGGTCCATCGGATACTCTGACGGAAACAGTCCGATGGAGACCACACACAGTCGAATTATCTGACAAAACGGTCCAATAGGACACATTCCATCGGAATCTCCGAACGTGTGTACAAGGGCTTAGTGTTGGGATATTTATAATTTATTACATGTTACCCAATATTTCCAATGAAAGCAAAGATATGGAAGAAGGAAGCATTTGTTACCCCAGAAGTATAAAGTTTCTTCTATCACATATTTTCTTCTTGCTACTACATAATCACATATGCCTGTGTTCGACTGTGGGAATAATAAAAAGTATGTTGTAAGCAGTAAGCACTGAGCCAGTGGTTGTTAGCCCGCTTGCTTGATCTACGGTCACCTTATCTTGTTCTCTCATAATATATTCTGTTACTATAATATGGCACCTTTATCAATTGTAATGAGCAAAAGCAGAAGAATGATACCCACAACCTAAAATATAAAATGTGATTATTCAGCATGTACTACTTCTAATTTCCTGTCCTGTAATGTAAATCCTTTACAACACTGGTAAAATATACACATTGACCTATCTTGTTATCCCTAGGAAATTCAGAGAGCAATATATCAATCTTATAAGTTAGATATGCAAACAGATGAAATCATATTTCCCAGGTCACAATCAGCATTTACAGTCAAATATCCTGCGTTACGTGTTCCTTTGTTGGGAATACTAGGTCAGCCATGTGTTGGGATATAAAAACAAGTCCTAACAGGTTCAATAGTCTACACTATATGTGCACTTTTATTGAACCTCTCTTTGATGGATGAGATTTGTTTTGTATATAAACAACTGTTCTAAACAAAATGTTTGATAATGAACAGAAAATATATAGATATAGAGTTAGATAGATATATAGATAGATATATAGATAGATAGATAGATAGATAGATAGATAGATAGATAGATAGATAGATAGATAATTTTACATAACTAAAAGCCATGGGGTGCACTATTAAAATCAGTTCTACTATGCATTGTACACAACAATCCTTAATTTTTCTTTAGTCATTTCAACTCTACATATATAGTGTGTATGTGTGTATATATATATATATATATATATATATATATATATATATATATATATATATATATATATATATATATATAGTTTGTATCATATGAATTTAGTTTATGGTCCCCAAAAGATGCCAATAGACTTTGCTATTACTATTAAAGCTAAGCAACCCTTATAGATTTTCTGTAATCTAATAATAAATATTATACTGAATTTAGCTGTAAGATAGCAAAGCTTTTCATTGTGACCGTGTGTGACACAAACTATTGTCAGACATAATCAGAAATGTTCAGAGCTGGATTAACCACTTAAGGACCGAGCCTCGATTTGAGATTTATTGTTTACAAGTTAAAAATGATTTTTCTTGCTGGAAATTACTTAGAACCCGCAAACATTATGCATTTCTTTCTAACACCATAGAGAATAAAATAGTGGTCCTTGCAATACTTTCTGTCACACCGTATTTGCACGGCAGTCTTACAAGTGCATTTTTTGGGAAAAAATACACTTTTTTAAATTAAAAAATAAGACAACAGTAAAGTTAGTCCAATGTTTTTATATTGTGAAAGATAATGTTATGCCGAGTAAATTGTGCCCGCTCGTGGAATGGTGACAAACATTTACCCTTAAAAATCTTCATAGGCGATGTTTAAAAAATTCTACAGGTTGCATGTTTTGAGTTACAGAGGTCTAGGGCTATAATTATTGCTTTTGCTCTACTGATCGTGGTGATACACATGTGTGGTTTGAACACCGTTTTCATATGCAATACAAAAATCAATAAAAAATTTTGTCATTTAATTTTTAATTTATTTATTTTTTAAATGGCCCTTTAAGAGTTATGATCGGAAGTGACGTTTTAACGACGCTTTCGCCCTGCAATGTTATGGAGACGAGTGAGGGCTATCTTCCCCTCACTTATCTCCATACCCAGCAAGGAGAAACATCCAATTGCCTCTACCACTGCCGATGGTTCAGGTAAGCGGCGGAGTGCACTGGCGCATGGTGGGAGCCGATGAAAGTGATCTTACGGTGAATTCTCTGCAGAGACCGCTCTTATCAGAAAGCAGGCCGCTGGCTGAAGAAGAGGATATCGGGGTTATGGCAGCTATCTGCTGCCATAACAATGATATTTCTCTTCAAAGTTAGGGCTTATATCAGCGTGTGGTTGTCCGTAAGTGATTAATGGAGTCCAGAGGCCAAGAAGGGTGATCAGCCATGGTAGTGCAATCAAACCTCTTGCACCTCTGATAGCAGAGCGTAATAAAAGCAAATATGTACCTTGGATGAGCAGTAGTTTTTACTCCAAAGGAGAGTATAGAAGAGAACAACAGTGGAGTCAGAGAATGTCTTGTTACAGAGAATAACTAAACAATTGGAACAGTTTTGTAACCTGTCCAGTCAATGTTTTCTCTTCCCATAGACTTTTTTTTTGTTTATCAGTTTGTTCAAAAACAACCTGATGGAGCAGTTGTCATCTTTTGTCTGCAGGTAGCTTAAAGTGGTTGTAAACCCTTACAAACCACTTTGACCTACAGGTAAACCTAGATTAAGGCTTACCTGTAGGTCCAAGAAATATCTCCTAAACCTACACGGTTTAGGAGCTAGTAACTGAAAGACAGTCACAGCTGTCTACGGAGCATGCATCGTAGACAGCTGCGCGCAGGCACACTATTGCCGTTAGCAGCATGCCGCTGCTAACTACGATATGCTGTTAGTGGCGGCTCCCATGCGCATGCGCGGGAGTGACCGGAGCAGCGATACCCAGAAGAAGATGGATGCTCCAGACTACAGGGGACAGCGGTGACATCGCTGGCTCCTGTGTCAGGTAAGTGACACATAATAGGCTACTATGTGATGCATAGTAGCCCATTATGCTTTACCCTTGCAGGTAGACAAAGAGGAAGTAAACCCATCAGGGTTATTTTTATTATTATTATTGTTCAGAATCTATATAGCACCAACAGTTTGCACAACGCTTTACAAAATAGGGATTTTTTATACAGTTTGTGGTACATGCTGTGCCATTTGGTGCACAAAGACTTCCATATTTCCATACTAACTTCCTTTGGAAGTGCAATAAATTGATGCTGCACAATAAATAGATTGCAGATTTTTGTTCCCAGTTGTCTCTTCAATCACATTCAAGTTGTCTCTTAGTAATCAATTCCATAATATAATTGACACAGTGCTTCTCCTTGTCAATCTGTCTATTGGCTGTTTCACTAGGAAGTTAAAACAACAGACAATCAAAAAATGCAGAGGAGTTCAACAATTCTAACATCATTGAAAACATCATCAAAGGAGTACATGCTTCTTCTCTCTGAAATGCTTGTATACATACATACATTAAGTTTACCATTTTTATTTTTAGGGTTGATCAAAAGATTGTATAGGAGGCATTGTGGTTGATTTACTAAAACTGGAGAGTGCAACATCTAGTCCAGCACTGTATAGAAACCAATCAGCTTCCAGTTTTTTTTGTCAAGGCTTAAAGTGGAGTTCCACCCAAAAGTGGAACTTCGGTTCATTTGTCTCCTCCCCCTCCAGTGCCCCATTGGCACCTTTCGGCGGGGGGGGGGGGTGGATACCTGTCTCTAACAGGTATCCTGTTCCCACTTCCGGGCGCCACAATCACGGCCGTTGATGTCACTGCTCGGCTCCCTGCTACTCCTTCCTCCTTCCACGGCTGCCGGGCCAGTGGGAGAGAGGAGCGGAGCCTCACACATGCGCAGTAGGGTTCCCGACGTGAAGCCGTAAGGCTACACTGCCATGTTCCCTTACCCACGATGGAAACATCAGCTGCGGGGCCAACATCGCTGGACTCCAGGAGAGAAAAGTGTCCTATTATTAAAAGGCAACAGCTCCAGTATATGCAGCTGCTGGCTTTTAATTTTTGCAGCAGTGGGTGGACTCCTGCTTTAAATGAACAAGCTGAAGTTAAATTCTGATTGGCTACCATGAACTACTACACCGGATTTTGCCTTCTCCAGTTTTGTGAATCAGCCCCACTGTTTTCCAGTGGTAGAGAAGATGTGTTTGCTTGTTGATTTTTGTGTTTCTTTTTTCAATTTGATTCAAATATAAAATTATAGATATTTTCAAAGAGGTTTTCGTTCAATCTCATCTCTTTACATAGCCGAAATGATTGGAATGAAAAATATTTATTTGATTGCACCACATATATTACAACTAAATGAACAAAACTTTGGTCCTTGCCTGTGGATCAGTGTTTTTTTTTTTAGTCTTTCCTTTTCATTTTATATTTTCAGTTAATACAAAATACCTTTTTGCTGTTCTAATTACATAAAATGTTTAGTACAGGCATTTTCATACATAAAATAGGACATACATGTAAAAAGTCAGCACATACTGAAACAGTTTTCTGATGTGAAATCAAACTAGCCATCAAATTTTACTATACTTATCTGAAACTTGACTTCTCAAGCTGGAGTTCCAATCTTCTCACACCTATTGTCTGAGTTCTGTGCTTTTTTTGAATATCTAACAGTTGTACTGTATTTCCATTATTCATCCATCTTTCTTTCATTTTAATTCAATTTCTATTCCTCTCCTTTCCTCTCTCTTTCTTTTTCTGTTATTTTTCTCTCTCTTTCTTTCCTTTTCTCTCTCTTTCCTTTTCCTCCTTCTCTTTTACATCTCTTTCCTTTCCTCTCACTTTCTTTTCCTGTCTCTTTCCCATATCTTTAAATTCCTCTTGCTTTGCTCTCTTATCCTTTCCTCTCCCTACCTTTTCATTTTATTTCTGCTCTCTTTCTTTTCCCTTTCCTTTCGTCTCCCATTCCTTTTCTCTTTCTTTCCTCCCTCTTTGCTTCTTTACTTGCCTTTCCTCTCTTTCCTTTTTAACTTTTTTCCTCTTTCCTTTTACTACCTTTTTATTTACCATCTTCTTCCATTCCTCTCATTTTAATATTCCCTGCCTTTCCATTCCTTTCTGTTTCCTTTTCCTTACTTTTCCCCATTTATCCACTTTTTACATAGCGAATTTCAATTATTTAATGATCTTTTTTTTATTCTTGGTTTTGAGTCATAGATATAACAATCTATTCTTGTATAATCTATTTATTGCTGGTGAAATCTCACCCCCGAGGTCTCATTAAGTAGCAGTAAACAATAAGCTAAAGATTTGTAAATGTAATAAATCCTAAATGTAAAAGAAAAAGAAAGAAAAAAAAAGTCCACTAATGCTAGTGCTATTATACTGTATTTTTTTGTGGATTCTGATGGTTTCCTCATCTGTGCTCTAAAGACCAGTCACATCTGCCCACTGTTGATTGACAGAAAGCAGCTTCTTCCTCAGGGATCCCATTTCAGAAGAATAGATAATCAGATTCACAGAACTAGAAAATGCCCAGAAACGAGCTCCTCAGACAGACGGCAGCCAGAAAATAATCACAGGCTGTCATCTACAATCTCAGTGTAAGCTATTTGAGAAGTAACCAAGGATCTTGCTGAATATAATACGGTATGTAAAAAGACAATTTAAGAAAAGAAAATCCCAGATGACCCAGAGCATCATAGTCTGAATGTAACTGTCAAGAAGCCCTATTTCTTTCCTGAACTAGCTTATTCATTGGTATCTTAGAAACATCATTGTCATCTTGTTTACAGATCTTTTCAAACATTTCACATTATACTGCTATGACAGTTACAATAACAAAACATAACAATGTATGAGAGGATGAAACACCAAATACAAAAATCTAAGAACGACTTAAAAGGCTATTTCCTGCAATAAAATGTAATTTAATATACTGTAATAGACTGCACTATAGAAAAATACACACTATAATGCACCTTAGTACACCAAGAACACAAATTCAATATATCATTGACTTTAGATGTGGTGGCTGGGTTGGTCTCTTCTTTCAGGCTATAGTTCTTTATTTTCCTCTTAATGATCCTGCCAGTAACACGCTACTCTCACTGCTTTTACTATAGCGGAGAAGTGTTGTCATCCTAATGCCGTGTACTAGGGATGAGCCGAACACCCCCTGGTTCGGTTCGCACCAGAACTTTCGAACGGACCCCAAATTCGTACGAACGTTAGAACCCCATTGAAGTCTATGGGACTCGAACGTTCGAAATTAAAAGTGATAATTTTAACTGCTAATATGCAAGATACTGTCCTAAAAAGGGTTTGGGGACCTGGCTCCCTGCCCCAGGGGACATGGGTCAATGCAAAAAAAAGTTTTTAAAACGTCCGTTTTGGCGGGAGCACTGATTTTAATGATGATTAAAGTGAAAAAAAAAGTGAAATATTCCTTTAAATATCGTGCCTGGGGGGTGTCTATAGTATGCCTGTGAAGTGCCACGTGTTTCCCGTGTTTAGAACAGTCCCTGCACAAAATTACATTTAACGGAAATAACGTCATTTAAAACTGTTTGTGGTTTTAATGTTATATCTGGTTCCTGCAATATGGTTGAAAATCATTGAGAAAAATGGCATGGGTAGACCTCCCTGCCCATTACCAGCCCCTTTGGGTCTTGTACGGATATTAAGGGGAACCCGGTACCCATAACTCCTGCAGATGGCAGATGGCTCAATTAGAGAAGAGCTATGTAGGTGGATATAATGGTGTATACTGGGTTCAGGGCACGCAGACAGCACGCACAATCTCCTACAACTGACTGCAAGCTCCATTTAAAAAGAGCAAGATAGTTAGCTATATACCGTAGATGGATATAGCAGTGTATACTGGGTTCAGAGCATGCAGACAGCACGCACAATATCCTACAAATGACTGCAAGCTCTATTTAAAAAGAGCAAGATAGTTAGCTATATAGGTGGATATAGCGGTGTATACTGGGTTCAGGGCACGTAGACAGCACGCACAATCTCCTACAACTGACTGCAAGCTCTATTTAAAACGAGCAAGATAGTTAGCTATATAGGTGGATATAGTGGTGTATACTGGGTTCAGAGCACGCAGACAGCACACACAATCTCCTACAACTGACTGCAAGCTCTATTTAAAAGCGAGCAAGATAGCTAGCTATATAGGTGGATATAGCGGTGTATACTGGGTTTAGGGCATGCAGACAGCATGCACAATCTCCTACAACTGACTGCAAGCTCTATTTAAAACGAGCAAGATAGCTAGCTATATAGGTGGATATAGCGGTGTATACTGGGTTCAGGGCACGCAGACAGCACGCACAATCTCCTACAACTGACTGCAAGCTCTATTTAAAACGAGCAAGATAGCTAGCTATATAGGTGGATATAGCAGTGTATACTGGGTTCAGGGCACGCAGACAGCACGCACAATCTCCTACAACTGACTGCAAGCTCTATTAAAAAAGAGCAAGATAGTTAGCTATATAGGTGGATATAGCGGTGTTTACTGGATTCAGGGCACGCAGACAGCACGCACAATCTCCTACAACTGACTGCAAGCTCTATTAAAAAAGAGAAATATAGCTAGCTATATAGGTGGATATAGCGGTGTATACTGCGGTCAGGGCACGCAGACAACAACCACTACAGAAGAGCAAGAACGAAAAATCGGCCGATAACGATCGGTGTATACTGTGTTGAAGGTACACAGAACACCCACTAACTCCTACAGACGCCAACACACTACACAAGGCCGCCACGCTGGCGGCCTTATATAGTGTGGGGCGTGTACTACACAGCCTGAGCTATGATTGGCCACAGGCATCCTGCCTGTGGCCAATCATGGCTCTCCTCGCTGCCGGCGCTGTGATTGGCCAAGCATGTGGGGTCACAGTGCATGCTTGGCCAATCATCAGCCAGCAATGCACTGCGATGGCGCAGTGCATTGTGGGCCGTGAGCGCCACACGAATTTGGCGCGAACGGCCCACAGCGTTCGGAATTCGCCGAACGGGCGAACAGCCGATGTTCGAGTCAAACGTATATTCGACTCAAACACGAAGCTCATCCCTACCGTGTACACAAGATCGGACTTTCAGACGGGAAATGCTCAATGTGAGCTTGTTGTCGGAAAGTCCGACCGTGTGTATGCTCCATCGAACATTTGTTGTCAGAATTTCTGCACACAAATGTTTGAGAGCAGGTTCTCAAATTTTTCGACAACCATACTTGTTGCCGAAAAGTCTGATCGTGTGTACACAAGTCTGTCACACAAAAGTTCACGCATGCTCTGAATCAAGCAGAAGGAGCCACACTGGCTATTGAACTTCCTTTTGCTCGTCGTACATGTTGTATGTTGCGTTCTCGCGTTTTGCATTTTTGGCCAACATTTGTGTGACCGTGTGTATGCAAGACAAGTTTGAGCCAACATCCTTCGTAAAAAAAATCCATGTGTACAGGGCCGAAGGCCGTAAATGTGCTAGGACTACAAAACTCTGCCCTCCCTTCTCATCTTGAAAACACAGAGGAGAAGTGGGCAGGGATGACAAAACTGCTTGATATTTCAATGCAAAAGAAGCAGAGTGCAAACAATGTTGCAAGCTCAATGGAATTCTGGCATGAGCAACACTTATTAAATATAACAAAATACTTTCATTGGTATATTTAATTGGCCAAATGTAGTAATAAGTGAAGGTCATTATTGGGTTTATTATATCACTTACTTTGGCCAGAATCTATTGATAAGACTATAGACTGTGGAATTAAAAGTACAATTTCGGTGTTTACAGGTGACACCGAGCTATGCAGTGGAATAGCATCCATACAGGATGTTTCTAACTTACAAGCCAACCTCAATGCACTACTTAATTAGGCAAGTATGTGGCAAATGAGGTTAAATGTTGATAAATGTAAAGTTATTCACATGGGGGCTAAAAACATACATGCATAATACATTCTAGGAGGAGAACAACAGGGGGAATTGATGGTGGAGAAGGATTTGGGTGTTCTGGTAGATCATAGACTTAAAGTGGTTGTAAACAACCTAAGATGATACATAGAGATGAACAAAACTCCCTACATACATTTTACATGTATATCTGCTGTCTTCCCCTTTCTACACTCTTTATAAAGTGCAGAGTGTGTTAGAAATTGTGTTTCCTCTTCCAGCAGTGGGTGTGGAGTCTGGGCTTACACTGTGTGAGAGGCAGAGGAACAAAGTAACATGCAGAGCTGTACTCTAAATAGACAAGCTCTCTGCTAATCTACCTCTAAACTCCCTCCCCAACTCAAATTTTCAGCTGCTGTTATCTCGTGCGTCAGAGAACTTGTCAGGGTTTACTTCTTCTTTAAGTACTTCCTTCTAGATGTCAATAGAGTGTACAGTGGCAGCTTTCAATATCATGGCTTTGTTATCAACCTCAAGATTACCATGTCTGTGCTGATATTATAGTATCACATCACTTTGCTAGAAAACAAATCCATACTTTTTATTTTTTCTAACAAGTTTTATGAGTTGTTTGATGAGATTCAAGTTTTATGAGATGAGATTCATTGAAGGTGCAGACTAGTAAGACTAGTTCAATCAAGTGGAAGGGCAGACGCAGAGTGAGTGCATAAAAAAAAGGAGGAGACCAAAGAGGAGAGACCAGATGTAAACCACTTCAATGCTTGTTTTGTGAAATTTACTGATGAATTACTTCACAGTGTCTATAGCTGCAGAGGGCAATGTGGGCTTGTATTAAAGCTCATTTCATGCATGTGCCTGTGTAGACATTTACTTTGGGGATAATACATACAGTAGATCTCTTTGCTGCTGGACAAAGAGTAAGATTTACAGGGAGGAATATAAAGAGTTATGTTACAGAGATCTTTCTACTGGAGCTCCCACAAAATATGCAAGTGGGTGATTTTTCTCCCACTAATCTGCATCTACCAAAAGCTGAAATATTATCTCTAAAAGGTCAACTTATGCCGCGTACACACGATCGAATTGTATGACGTACTTAGTCCATCATACAATCCAGCGGACAATCCGGCGGACTTTCTACCGAACGGACTTGGCCACACACGGATACACAAACAGTCCGACGAAAGCTTGCGCGATGACGTACAGCGCGTACGACGGGACTAGAAATAGGAAGTCCAAGACACAGCAAAGCACCCTTTGGGCTCCTTCTGCTGACTTTGCGTTAGTGGAAGTTTGGTTAGAGACGATTCGCGCTTTTCAGACTTCAGCTTAATTCGACCGTTATTTTATTTTTTTATTTATTCTCGAATTGGAATATTAATCATAAGATGAGGATGAATAAAGACATTTGTGATAACTCTGTGTGAATATAAGCAGCAAAGCAACTTCACTTTTCTCGCATTATGAAGAAGAAAAGAATGTGCTATATTAAAAGATCACAAAATTAGCAGCATGACGAATATGCTAGCTTCAATACGAACACTAGTTTTACAAGACAGAACGCTTCCGCCCTGTAAATCCTTTCTGGGCATGCGCCATTCTTAGTCCGTCGGACTAGCATACTGACGAACGTATTGTCCGCTGAAACCAAAGTACGACGGGAAGATTGGTGTGCAAACCGACCTTCTTAGTACTCCGGACTTCACGCTGAAAAAGTCAGCTGAAGCCCACACACGAGCGGATTGTCCGTTGAAATGCGTTTCAACGGACTAAGTACGTCATACAATTCGATCATGTGTACGCGGCATAAGTGTAACACCCTCTAGTGTTTCCTAGTAGTGTAGGTTTTGTTAGTGTAGATTTGTTAGTGTAGGTAAATTTTGTTAGCTCAGGACTAAGCCTGAGCTGTTGAATATGGGTCAGGGATCAGTGAGTCAGGGCTGGATGACTCACCCTGACAGCTCCTCTGGTCCCTCCCCCTTTTACTGGAACATTGTAGAATGTTATAGAGGTAGTAGGCAGGAGGTTAGGAGGAGCTTCCTGGAATATTTATGAGACTTCGGCCAATCCCCAGCAATGGGCTGGCAGGAGGCAGAGCTTACCTCATAAATAGGCATGGGCCATGCCAGCAGGGCAGTTGGAAGGAAGATGGAGATATAGTGCTACGGAGGCTGTCAGTGGCCCTCAAGAGTCCCCACTAGTCTGGGGGGTTGTCCTTCCTTGGGCCGGGGCTTGGGTGCTGGAAGGATCCTGCCACAACACACAGAGGAAGCCCTTTCCTGGAAGCACGGGAGCAAGAGAGAGGACAGTGTGAGTAGATCAGCACAACTGGGGACTTAAAAGGGGGAGACTGCCACATGTAGCTAGTGCTCCCTAGAGACAGCAGTAGGCTTTGAGTCTTCATCCTTTCCTTGGAGATCTTCTGAGAGTCAGCCGGGTGGTGTAGTGAGAGTCAGCAAGGTGGGCTTGTGAAGAGTCAGTCTAGAGGAATGGTGTGGAGAAGTTAGCCTGGGGGGCTAGTGAAAGGGGAAGCTGCAGCCACGTGGGTTGGCAGTGCCTGAAGAGGTGGTGCTGGGATCAGTAGTCACAGGAGGAGAAGTGCAAGCTGATCACTGTATTCTGCTACACCACAAGGGGCTTCGCATTCCTGCCTGTAAAGGGCCATTGTCTAAATCTGAGTTTGTCAGATCTACTAATGATGATTTAGCTGGAGTCTGCAAGCAAGCAAGTACAGGAGGAGTGTCAAGGAGACTGTTTATAGACTTTATATAGAAAGATGTCCCTGAAGTTGTTACCAAAGTTTTGTTGATGAAGCCAAGTGGGCATCCCATAACCTCCCATCCCTATCCATAATAATAAAAACAAAGTCACGGACTGTTCTCTGACTCTGGACTGCCTGTGAAAATTTGGTGCGCCTGGCTGTGCAGAAGTGGGGGACCAAGTTCATCTTTGGCTCCTTAGGGGGTTTGCTACACCAGTACTACAGTATATTATGGTGTAAGGAATTATTGACCTTTAATAAACACGTGAGATGCATCAAAGTCCAGATCATTGGTTTCAAAGATATACAAAGTTGTTTGGTCTCTGCAATGGATTTATGATTTTCCTACTCAAAAAAAAAAAAAAAAGAGTACATCATGTTAAGCTACTGTATATTACAGTATTGCAGATGTCTTATCTGCTTAATATAAAATGTTATGGTATCACAAGCAAGTCATTTTCAAATATTTTGTATTCCACCAGATACGGTAATGTTCGGGTCAAAGAACCTTTTTGAAGCAATACAAATCACCCTCTGTGAAACTTTTACTTGCTCATGTTGGCACTTGGAAGGCTCACCCTTAC
The DNA here is from genome assembly GCF_037356315.1 of Lithobates pipiens. Taxonomy (NCBI): domain Eukaryota; kingdom Metazoa; phylum Chordata; class Amphibia; order Anura; family Ranidae; genus Lithobates; species Lithobates pipiens. The sequence continues at coordinate 98,085,510 of NW_027507764.1, read as the reverse complement.
AAGTGATGTGAACCTTTCTAGAGAAAAGTAATTTGGAGTGCTGCAGGGACTAGATTTATCATTGTCAAGGGGCATAATTGCCTTCGTATGGTAGGCTTTACTTCTATTCTTATACATAGTGGCTTATTCAGTAAATCTGTTCCTACAGTTTTGATATGCAAAATTAAGCAACCCATTACAGATAATACCACTTCAGGGTTCTATAGTAAGATGCGTAAAAGGATTAACTCTGATTGGCTGTAATGGGTGTCTGTGCACTTTATTGATTAAGCACAATACAGACAACTATAAAGCACCATCTCTTATAAAAGAAGGATCTGCACTACCAATTTTCATACCAAGAAACCAGTAATTGTGATTGGCGGTTGCTTTATACAGAAGTGTTCTAGTAGAGGTCCACTTTTGATTTAAAGTTTTTTTTTTAAAACTCCTTTCATAGTTATGTCTGGAGGATGATTAAGGGTTTAAAGGTACATACCAGTCAAAACTAAACATGAAGCCTTAAAATACAGTATATACAGGGGACAATGCTCCCACTGAAGGCATTTTTTGTAGCAGTCATTATAATGCATCAGTCCATCTCACTGAATATAGGATAATTGTATTTGTTGTAATCTTAGAAGAGTGAACTAAGGAGCTGTACTCCTCAGATGATTTAAAGGGCAGACCCTATTATTCATTCCACTAGTTTCATTTTCACTTCACCTGGCATAATAATAAAATAGGAAAAAAGTGGTTTTAAGGCCCATAGCATGGATGTTGAATGCAGCAGAAAGTGCCAGTCTGCCACCAATTAAAGGAAAGCAACTCCTGCCATCTAGCATAGGGTCCAATAGCTAAACTGCTTTTAGGTTGGAGGAGGATATAGGGTAAGAATCCTTGCCATATTCACATTAACCTATTAAGAAATTAGTATACTTCTTTATTAGACACCATCCTACTTTAATATGTCAATTGTATCAATGGAGGAGGAATTCTTGCCCCATGACCCACTGAAGTGGTAAAAGTTGAGTCGTGCCAGGTGACCTTAGGTCACCCAAGGGAGGGGACCTGTTTTGTTGAAGTGTACACTTCCTATCTGGTGGGGCACGTCAACGCACACTGTAGTATGGAGGTGAACTGGGTAGTCATAAAATCGGTATCAGATGTGGGATTGGGAATAGCTGAGTCCTTTGCAGCTTTTAAATTCAGAAAATCCACAGTTGCACATGAATTTGGGGATGCCCTTGTAGTGGATTTTGGTGGCAGGTTGGATAGGGTGAGCACAATCTGCCTAGGGTAAAAAGCAAACCTATTTACTTTGCTGAGTATGAAGGGCGTACAGGTTCAATTTAAACACTAAAACATTTAGAAAAGTGTATTGTATGAGTCTATACATAAAGCAATAAAATGACCTTTAAACCTATGCGAGACTCTTACAAATGAAGTCTTTACAACACACACACAATAACACATGCACACAGTTGCATGAATGCTTGTTCTTTGCATGCTAAATAACATGTTGCTAAAAATATCAGCTGAACAGAAGTTACATTTAGTTGAGCACATGAGAACAACAAATGCTGAATAACACAAATAAATGTTGCCATATGAAAGAGAAGCTAGACATTCTAAAGCCGCAAACATTCACTTCTTCTCAGCAAGCAGCTGGAAGCCCCAGTAGAATTCTTCCTTGTTCCCACACAGTTCCCTTCCAATACAAATACAACAAACTGGCACTTTCCCACCAACTTTAAATGACAAATATGCAAGTGGAAGAGGAAGTGAGTAAATACCATTGTATATATGTAATCTACTCAATGGGAAATACTACAAGTTGAAGGAAATGGAAGTTGACTCATGTTAACACATTGGCAGAAATTGCTTTCTGAGTTAATGGCATGCAGGTGACTTGGCCTGGATTTGTGGAGAGACAGCTCAGGCCATGGTCTCAGGGGGCAACACTTCATGAGGATAACAGACAGCTTCTAGTGACACTATCTTCACAAATGTCATTCCATCATTAGCAAGGTAATATAGAATTGGGAATATTACTTTAGGATTTATATACATTTTATTTTTAACGATGACCTCCAGCTTAACCTTCATTATGTCACAATTGTACAGACTCCTCGCCTATGCTCAAATTGCTTACTCTGATTTCACTAAACACTGTGAATTTCTCAGAGTGTGCATTAAAAGCTGAATCAGGTTATATAGAGGCTGCTTTATTTCCTGGTTAGAGAAATTCATGCATTATCTAGCACTTTCCTGCATAGGCTTACAATCCCTAGCCTCCCCCTTTCATTTAAAATGGTTAAGTTCTTGCATTTAAGAGGCTCAGTCTTACATGTGGGTGTTGCCCAGGTAAAAGAAAAGAACACAGGGGGAACACCAACAACGTACATGCAAATTAAAAACTTTTAATGGCAAAAATACAATTATCAACTCACATGCTGTAGTGTGCAAAGTGCACTGATAAAGATATAAGCAGATGTTAGTGCCCTCATACCCGGGAGAGTTGTGTATAGAACTTCAGCTTCTGACTATAGGAAGACTGCTCAACAGCCAAACCAGGAATTCTTCACAAACTACATTGGAACACATAGGATGAGACATCACACCAGGGAATATCTGCCATTAGGGGGCATGGTGATGGTCATGGCACTCTGGCTCCTTTATCAACCAGGGTGTTACCCAGGACAGTTTGCATGTGACTGTAGCTTGCCTAGAAATACTCAATCCTCCAGACTCACATAAACTCATGAAGAGGTTTTCATATTTAAATTACTCTTCCCAAGAACCAACCCAATGCTTCCATCAGAACTAGGGTAAGGTTGCATCGGCCCCTGGTTGCCTTGACAGTATCCAATTTAAGGAGCCTGTCCCCAGTAAACAAATAAGCGTCATACCATAGTCCTTCAATCCATGGGTACTCCTTCTTTCTTGTCCTCTTTGCTCTCTTACTACAACCCCAGAATCCCCTGCTCATGACAGGGAGAGGGACACTGGGCAAAGCTAGTAGCACTGCAAGTTCGAAGGATCAGTTGTTCACAGGGTGCCATATTAACTGCTACAGAAGGAGACCCCGGGGACCAAAGGGTGCACCCACTCCAGGTGAAACTTCACCTCAGATTTCAAAAACAGGAACAACCTGAGCCATAAAGCTGTGTTACACTCCTCTAGCTGTCGCTGTTCAGTGATTCCAGCAGCTCCAGCTCCAATGCTGCTACCAACTTAGATGTGAAAAAACACCCAGAGATGTCAGCACCTATTCATACTAGGGAAATGCGACATAATAATTTGCATCAGACTGGGGCATTCACTGTCTCTGGGTCACAGCAGCAGCTGTGGAGAGAAGTAGTATAGATGGGCTGCTGCTGTTAGAGACTTAGAGAAGTAGCAACACCAGGGTCATGCCAGCAAAGTCTACCAGTCGCATCTGCATCAAGTGCACCAGCAGCAATATTGTCTACAGAAGGGAAGAAGACAGGCCCAAAAGGAGGCAGCAAAAGACAGCAAAACTGTAGAACAGGAACTAAATGATCGGAAAAGGGAATATAAGTAGGCACACAGATTGTTTCAACTAGGTAAGAGATTTTCTTTAGGCAGATTTCTGTAGCTAGCTCAGATGTTTGACATGAATTTTTACAGACTGAGCCAGTTTGCTTTATGATGTTCTTGAGCTTTCATGTTTGACCTGCATCCTTTGCATCTCATTCTTAGGCACCCATATGTTGATACTTTCTACAGAAGACTAGCCTACTTCTGGTGATTTGATAAACCAAGGAATGGAAGTGTATATAGCTGTTTAATAACAATTTAATATATATCTTGTAGGAAATGACTGTCCTGAGAAATGTCTTAATGTATATGTGTTTGTGCAAGTTCTTAGTGTGTGATAGTGTACATGTGAGGGGTGGAAGCCTGGCAAGGCAGGCTGTACAGAGCCCCATAATTTCTAATTGCAGCCCAGGATGCAAGTGGTGCAGAGTAATGGGGTATTCATGGGGTATAGAATTTGGGGTAGTGGGAGATGCCTGAGTGCAGAGTGTTGGTGCATTGGAGAGGCTTACTTTACTCCTGCACTACATGCCAACCAGTCACAAGTTGGGGCAAGGGTTTATGAATGTGATTAAAAGTGGGTGGGGATAGAGTAAACTTCAGCTTTACCAGTTTGCATTAGACATGTGCATTCTTTTTCATCCGAATGCATTTTCGTCCGAATTTCGGGGATTTTCGCGTTCATTTTAACAAACGATAATGAATGCACAGAATCCGAAATCCAAAAGATCCGACATAAAAAATGCTTTATTTTCATTCCATTGCAACAACAGTTCGACATAGATAGAAGATTCAACATAACAGAGACAACAGCAATCTGGGTCTATTGAACCTGCGGTTGAATGTGCCTAACCTAACTCTATTAGTCCAAGATTATTCGACATAGAGAGAAAAAAATTGACATGAAGATTCAATGAAGCAGTCGCCGCAAGCAGACATTTATGGCCAAATTCTCTGCCCATAGGCTATAGAAGAATTCTAATGTTGGTTGACTAGTAATTATAATTAACCTCCCTGGCGGTATGATTATTTCAGATTTTAGGTGCTGAAAGCGGTACAATTATTTTGCATGAAAATTTGGCGTTTTATATTGTAGTCCTGTAATTCTTAGGAATAACTCACTTAAATCTGTCCAAACCAGAGTCTAGCAGACATCCCGGGTATGATAAAGTTTGAAAAATGAAATCATAAATTATAATATAATAAATAACTATAAATAATTATACCAAATAATAATATAACAATAATAAAACTTATTCAATAATGTAATCAAATCAAAAACACTGAAATTTGCTCAGTTGCAGAATTGTCACTGTGATTACTTTTCAGTGTTTGATGAATGAATGAAATACTTGTATAGCGCACAATGCGAACTGAATCGCCTCTAGGCGCTGACGGATGACGGATCTCCCCACAAATCACTATCGCTCAATTCTGCGAGTGATTCCAATGTATTATCACTGTTTTCTAGCTGGTCTAAAATCATTTTTGATGTAAAGGGACAGTTTTGGTTGCTATGGACAATCTCCAGTTTCCAGGCATAAAGAACAGTTTTTATAATAAAACTACATGCAGGGCACTGGGCAGACCACTAGGGACAAAGGGGATGTGAAATTATTACATACAGCAATGTAATCTGTAAGATTACATTATACTGTATGTATACTCTGTGTTTCACTTTTTGAATTTGGCGCCGATCTCAGTCCCCGTGTGTCGCAACGCTCGCAAGGAACGGAGATCGGCTCCGTGATGAATCGAGCAGAGGACGAGCCGCTCGTACAGCGCGGGGACATCGCTGGATCCAGGGGAGAAGGTAAGTAAACCTCCTCCTGCATACAGCGATGCGGTCCCGAGTCTGGCTCGGGGTTACCGCTTTTGGTATAAAACTTCCACCCCGAGCCAGACTCAGGAATACCGCCAGGGGGTTAATAAATATAATTATTAATAGTCATTTAACATTAGAATTCTACTATAGCTTGGGGGTGGAACATTCGACCGGAAATGTATGATGGTGGCATTGTACAGTTTAGCTGCTTCGTCAAATCTTCTTAGAGCATTCAACGGACACCATAAGCCTTCAATTGACAGATTCAACCTTAATTCATTCAGATTTTCCAGACGAATGCATTTTTTAACGAAATAAAATAAATAAAAACAAATTTAGGTAGTAAACTAAATACATACATTTTTCAGACGAAAATGAAATTCCGAAAACAAAATATTTCAGTGTGCACATGTCTAGTTTGCATAGACAGCATTGCCTTTTATTTTTAGAAATGATTATTATGAATGATAAGAATATTCTAATTAATCAGATTTTATTTTTCCCTATGGATAGAGTAGGCATTGCATCAGAGGTGTAACTAGAATCTTCAGAGCCCTGGTGCAAGAAACCACGAAGGGCCCCCCGGACTGCCCAGGCCTTTCCATCAGTCCCAGGCCCTTTCCTTTGGCCCTGGGGCACTTCTTTCTGAGCCCAGGGCCCTTCCCTGTGGGCCTGAGGCCCTTCTCACTGATCCTGAGGTCCTTTACTTCTGTTGTGGAGCCTTTATAAGCCCCGGTTCATACTGTATCACATGAAGTTGCATGAGAAGTCAGAACACATTTCTTTCAATGGATGCCATCTTAATCAATGCAACTCAAATCACAGCAATAAAAAAAAGGTTCCTGCACTACTTTTCTAAGACTTTGGTGTAATTTGAGTGCCATAGACTGCAATAAGTTGCAAACAAGTCACAAGATGGTCACAGCAGTGTGAACCGAGCATCGCGGTCTTGCAACGGAACCGCCGAATGCTTTGCATTTATAAAGGTCACATAACGTTCAGTAGAAAAACTTTTTTAATGTATTTAAATATATTTTCTATAATACATCAAAAGTCAACTGTAAATAATACAAATAAATGAAGTGGTTATGGGCATATGCCCCTCACCATTACTGAAATAATAGTAATTCAACTGTTACAGCATTTAGACATGATAAAATATATATCATTTAGGAGTAGGGATGAGCTTCGTGTTCGAGTCGAACGTACGTTCGACTCGAACATTGGCTGTTCGTCCGTTCGGCGAAATCAGAACTCTTGGTCCGTTCGCGTCAAAATTCGTGTGGCGCGCACGGCCCACAATGCACTGCGATGGCGCAGTGCATTGCTGGCTCATGATTGGCCAAACATGCACTGTGACCCCGCATGCTTGGCCAATCGCAGCGCCGGCAGCGAGGAGAGCCATGATTGGCCACAGGCAGGATGCCTGTGGCCAATCATAGCTCAGGCTGTGTAGTGCACGCCCCACACTATATAAGGCCGCCTTTGAGGCGGCCTCGTGTAGTGTGTTGGCATCTGAAGCAGTGGGTGTTCTCTGTACCTTCAACACAGTTACACACCGATCGTTTTTGGCTGATTTCCTATCTTGCTCTTGTGTAGTGGTTATTGTCTGTGCCCTGACCGCAGTATACACCACTATATTCACCTCACCTATATAGCTAGTGATCTATCTTTAATAATAGAGCTTGCAGTCAGTAGTGTTAGGAGATAGTGCGTGCTGTCTGCGTGCTCTGTACCCAGTACATACCGCTATAATCCACCTACATAGCTGTTCTCTATTTGAGCCCAATTGCCATCTGCAGGAGTTATTGGAAGTTGTGTGTGCCTCCAGCACAGCACAGTATACATCTGTATATACCCCTTTATCGCTGCTGTTTTCTGGTTATTGTCTGCGTGTCCTGACCGCAGTATACACCGTGATATTCACCTCACCTATATAGCTAGTGATCCATCTTTAATAATAGAGCTTGCAGTCAGTAGTGTTAGGAGATAGTGCGTGCTGTTTGCGTGCTCTGTACCCAGTACATACCGCTATAATCCACCTACATAGCTGTTCTCTATTTGAGCCCAATTGCCATCTGCAGGAGTTATTGGAAGTTGTGTGTGCCTCCAGCACAGCACAGTATACATCTGTATATACCCCTTTATCTCTGCTGTTTTCTGGTTATTGTCTGCGTGCCCTGACCGCAGTATACACCGCGATATTCACCTCAGCCTAGGGCCCAATTTTTCTGCCCCTGTTTAACAGGGGCATTTAAGTACAATTTTTGATGCAATGCTTTGCAGCAGGGCTAATTCCAGCAAAAAAACTAGAGTATATGGAAGAGGTTGCAGTGTGGTGGCACCAGCAGCAGTGCCTAAGGCCAAATTTTTCTGCCCCTGTTTAACAGGGACATGTAATTACAATTCTTGATATAATATTTCACAGGAGGGCCCCTTCCTGTGCCCACCCAGAGTAACGGTGAGGACTTATAGTGTTGTGGCACCAGCACCACAACCACCAAAGGTCAATTTTTCTACCACTGTTCAACAATGGCATGTAATTACAATTCTTGATATAATCGTTCACAGCAAGGCGCTCCAGCGCCCACCAAGAGTCACTTTGAGGGCTTACAATGTTGTGGCAAAACCAACACCTTGTTCCGCCATTTCTGCAGAGCATATAGGGCAGGCCCCTACTTTCAAACATCCAACTTACAAACATCAGACAGCAGCAAGTGAGATGAAAAAAGATGGACGACAAAACAAATTATACAGGGGTGATAACCCTTCCCTATGTTTTCCAAAAAGCTTAAAAATAGTTTTTTTGTCTGGAGCTACACTTTAAAAATGTACCAGTTGAAAATTACAAACAGATTCAACTTAACACAACAAACCTACACAGTCCCTGTCTTGTTTGCACCGCCTGTATACTGCTGTTCTGAGTATATAGGGCCTGGGGGCCACACACATTTCCTTTTTTTAATATGGGTACAGGGTTCCCCTTAATATGCGTACAAGACCCAAATAGGCTGGTAATGGGCAGGGAGGGCTACCCATGCCATTTTTCTGAATGATTTTCAACCATATTGCAGGAACCAGATATAACATTAAAACCGCAAGCAGTTTTAAATGGTGTTATTTCCGTTTAATGTCATTTTGTGCAGGGACTGTTCTAAACACGGGAAACACGTGGCACTTCACAGGCATACTACAGACACCCCCCAGGCACCATATTTAAAGGAATATTTCACTTTTTTTTCACTTTAATCGTCATTAAAATCAGTGCTCCCGCCAAAACGGCCGTTTTTAAAACTTTTTTTTGCATTGACCCATGTCCCCTGAGGCAGGAGTCAGGTCCCCAAACCCTTTTTAGGACAGTATCTTGCATATTAGCCGTTAAAATTAGCACTTTCCATTTCGAACGTTCGAGTCCCATAGACTTCAATGGGGTTCTAACGTTCGTAACGAACGTGGGGTCCGTTCGAAAGTTCTGGTGCGAACCGAACCGGGGGGTGTTCGGCTCATCCCTATTTAGGAGGTATTATAAGTGTTTACATATTGTTAAGCAGGACATTTGCATTGAAACAAGTCCTCACTGGCCTCCCTAGCTGCAGGCACCCTGAAGCAATTCATCATTACACTTCAAAGCACTGAAGCACTAACGACATTCAATTTGGTTCTCTCAGCAGCTTGGCTCACCCTGACTCCCTGCTTGGCTTAACCTGCTCTGTGTTTAATTGTGTGATTAGAAAGCAGGAAGGATGCTCAATCACAGCTGAGAGGTGGGGGCTGGGGTGCTGAGCTGGCATAGGCAACATCTCCCATGCTTCTGCTGTAAATTTGAGGACTAATTGCTCCATGATGCCTGCAGCTACACAGGCCAATGAGAGCTTACTTTAAATCTATTTGCTGTTTGTTAACAATATGCATATATCTGCATTTCTATAACCTGGGCACAGTTAATATTATTTCCACATACCCATGGTACCCAGTCCAAATCATGTTAGTCAGCTATCAATGCTGGAAACTCTAGTGAGCAATGTATTTCTGGCATTTGACAGCTGAATGACAGTGACATGCTAAGACCTGACCTGGCAGATTGGATCTGTCAATTACATTGACCATACAAGGTATAACTTGTGGCATTTAGGAGAGCAGTAACAAATGCTTCTTCTCTGTTGAAACCCTTGTATTGCAGACAAATAATTTCTGACAAGTTTAAAAATTTCTGCATAGCTGTACTTTCCTATAGAGAAACAGGGCAAACCTTTTAACCTGCATGAGCCACAGCCATTTACCAGCCAAATTCCCCGACCAGCTGACCAGAAATGTAAGAGAAGGCAGGCTAAACTATGCCAGCTTGTTGTTCCTAGTAGCAAATCTTTTACAATGGTTGGCCACCTTAATATTTTCATCCACTAAGAGGGCTTTTACACTGCCATGCCCATAGCATTGGCGGTAAAATGCAGCTATTTTTAGCGGCGTTTTACCGTTGGATTTGCAGCGCATTTCAGCTGCTAGCGGGCAGCTTTTACCCCCCGCTAGCGGCCAAGAAAGGGTTAAAACTGCCCACAATATGCCGCAATAGCAGCATTTTGCCAGCGGTATTGCAGTGCTGCCCCATTGATTTCAATGGGGAGCAGCGGTGGAGGAGCGGTAAACACACCGCTCCTTCACCGCTCCAAAGAAGCTGCTGGCAGAACTTTTCCCTGACGTCCTGCCAGCACACGCTCCGGTGTGAAAGCCTTCGGGCTTTCACACTGGAGACAATAGTGCAGCAGTTTGAGAGCGGATTGCAGGTGCTATTTCTAATGCTATAGCGCCTGAAAAACGCCTTCGGTGTGAAAGGGGTCTTAGTCTTTTATAGATATTCAGAATAAATAAGTTACATAGTTAGGTTGAAGAAGGCATCTAGTTCAACCAATGGAAAAAACAAACAAGTTGAAAACCTCCATATACACAACCATATACCCTATCTATACTTTCTCCAGTCTCTGATATCCTTTTTGTGAATTGGTGGCCAAAACGCAACCGCATATTCCAAAAATCATGTCTCTCTCTGGAGTCTATAAAGAAAAAATCAAATAAATGGTGTTGCGCTACCAAAATAATTAAACTAAAGTGCCTAGTGCATAAATATACATCCCGTGTAAATATGCTAAACTATATTGCAGAGGTGCAAACCCCACAGAAATAAATCAAGCCGTAGATAAAAATGTAAGGGATTCAATAAATGGATATTTAACTACCAAATAATAAAGTGCCTGGTGCATGAATATGAACAAATCACATATATTGTGCAAAAAAGCTATATTGCAGAGGTGCAAACCCCACTGGGATAAGTTATATCATAAAGGAACAAATCCTCAAAAAATCCTCAGAGACTGCTTCTGAGCAGTCGGCTCGAATACAGTGAGGCTCCTGGGAGGCTGGGAAAGACCAAGTCTCAAACTTGTCCAGGTTCTTGATTGGTGCATATTTCAAATATGAACAAATGAAGTCACGTGACAGGTGACGATACGCGTAGGAATACGAGGAACTAGGACACCAGAAGTGACGTCCGCAATACGAGTGGAGCGCTCGTTCGTTTTTATGCATGTTTTTTCTTCATTGTTTGTGAGTACCTTTTCATAAATTTTAATCTAAATAAATGTATTTAGGTACTTCACCATTGGAGTCCTCCTTTCTTTCCTTCATGAGATCTCTATGAAAACTAATGAGAGATTAGCGCCAGTCGTGTGGGACAGCATTATCTGCCAGGAATAGGGATACACTCCCTGGATCTCTTTTTTTCTGCTGTTTACCTTACATCAGTAAGGTAAGGGGCCACTTCACCTGATGTGCTGTGAACACTGAAGAGGCACAAGAGGGACAATTATTTTTCACTTACCGTATATACTCGAGTATAGGCCGACCCGAGTATAAGCCGAGGCCCCCAATTTACCCCCAAAAAACTGGGAAACCTATTGACTCGTGTATAAGCCGAGGGTGAGATATGCCTGTCCATCCCTGTGTGTGTGTCCATCCATCCATCCATCCCTGTGTGTGTGTGTGTCCATCCATCCCTGTGTGTGTGTGTCCATCCATCCATCCATCCATCCCTGTGTGTGTGTCCATCCATCCATCCATCCCTGTGTGTGTGTGTGTCCATCCATCCATCCATCCCTGTGTGTGTGTCCATCCATCCATCCATCCCTGTGTGTGTGTGTGTCCATCCGTGTGTGTGTGTGTGTGTGTGTGTGTGTGTGTGTGTGTGTGTGTGTGGCCTTGTGTGTCCAGCCTACCTGTGTCCTGAGCCTCCGTCCGGTCCCGAGCCTCCGTCCGGTCCCGTCCCGTCCCGAGCCTCCGTCCGGTCCCGTCCCGAGCCTCCGTCCGGTCCCGTCCCGAGCCTCCGTCCGGTCCCGTCCCGTCCCGTCCCGAGACTCCGTCCGGTCCCGTCCCGTCCCGAGCCGAGCCTCCGTCCGGTCCCGTCCCAGGATCACCGCTCTTCGTCGGCGCCCATTCCCCTGTTCAAATGCCGCGCCTCCCTGTCTGTGATAGGCGGAACACAATTTCCCAGCAGCCTGTGTTCCGCCTATCACGGACATCGTCTCATCCTCGTCCGTAGTACGAGGATGAGACGATGTCGGTGATAGGCGGAACACAGGCTGCTGGGAAATTCAGTGTTCCGCCTATCACAGGCGAAGGCGGAGCCGGAGGCGCGGCTTTTGAATTATAGAATGGCCGCTGTCTGTCTGCTCGACACGCTGATCGAGCAGGCAGACAGCGATGACTCGAGTATAAGCCGAGGGGGGCACTTTCAGCCTCAAAAAAGAGGCTGAAAATCTCGGCTTATACTCGAGTATATACGGTATATTTTTCACATGGAGAAGCACTAAATAAGTCACTGATTATCAGCAAACTTCAGTTTGCTTATGGACTCTATTTGCTCATTTGCACTGTGTGACTCACGTTTATTTATTTATTAATTTTACTTAATTTATTTTTAACTTTAATGCACTTGATTGGACTTGTTTAAGGGAAATATTGTTGCACTTTATCATTGCACATATGGAGTTTTGTTAATTCTTTACAGATTTTTATATATGAACATGGTATAGTTTTATTATGTTGATTTAAGCACTAGGCACTTTTATCCACTTATGCATTTTTCCCTTTGAGGATTTGTTCCTTTATGATATAACTTATCCCAGTGGGGTTTGCACCTCTGCAATATAGCTTTTTTGCACAATCAATGTGATTTGTTCATATTCATGCACCAGGCACTTTATTATTTGGTAGTGAAATATCCATTTATTGAATCTCTTACATTTTTATCTATGGCTTGATTTATTTCAGTGAGGTTTGCACCTCTGCAATATAGTTTAGCATATTTACACGGGATGTATATTTATGCACTAGGCACTTTAGTTTAATTATTTTGGTAGCGCAACACCATTTATTTGATTTTTTCTTTATATTTTCATTGGTGGGGTTTGTACCTCTGTCGGTGGTTTGCTGCAACCTTCCTTTAGTAGTAACTTTGTTTATGATAGCGTGGGGATATTCTAATTTAGTCTATACCTCTTTTGATACAAGAAATTATTTTTCTAGCTTTAGAAGCTGTAACTTGGCATTACATGCTAGTATTAAACTGGTTGTAAACCTCATTCCTGAAATTTGACCCAAATATATCTGTAGTGTTTAATTATCTCTCTACAAAGTTCTAAGTGCCATGTCTTTCTGCTGTTATCAGCAGTCACTTCTTTCTGGGGGATGCGGACTCTAGTTGCGTGACTGGCCGGAGCCGCATGCATGCCAGAGCCACCAGTCATGGCATACTCTCGGGATGAAACATCACAGAGGTCCGTTTCTTCACAGTGCATGCACTGATGATATCATCGGCACACTATAAGGTAAAATCTCCTAAATGGCACAATGTTTAGGAGATATTTTCACTACCTTATTCTAGGCTTACCTATAGGTAAAACTCACAATCGGGGTATACAACCACTTTAAAAGTTCTTGTAAAATAAATAACGTTTAAAATAATTAAAGAAGGTTCTATAACTTTCAGGAGCCATTTAAAGCGCGTTGCTGCTCCTACTGTGAGTGACTAGCTGTGGCCACCAAGCCCATTGACTTTATTGACAGGTTGCCAGCAACCGCAGGTATTCACGACTGTGCGACCAGTAGTGATCACTGTAAGTAATCTCTGGCTATGCAGATAGCAACAAATAGCTGCAACCACCAATGACCTGTCATGTACAGGCTTGGTGGCAGCTGATAACCGCTCACAGCAGCATTGAGAATCACAAGATTCCTGCAGATGCATTTCACCATGGGCTAAATGCAGGTGCGAATGTAGCCTAACAAATCCACCTTAATTTTGCTTTGCTGTTGGCCAAATACATTTCTAAAATGGAGAATGTTCAATAATGAACTGATATTTGCTGAAATTTCCTTTAGGAAGGAACACTTTATTTTGCTTATCCTTATACAGCAAGTACATAATTATTGTTAATGGTGGCTGGATCTAACAAAACACACTGATGAATATTTGAATAAATCAGCAAGAGCAAAATTGTAATATATTGAATCCTATGCCGCGTACACACGACCGGACTTTCCGGCAGACTATGTCCAATGGTCTTCCCGACGGACTTTTGACGGAGTTTTGACAGACTTTCCAAACGAACGGACTTGGCCACACACGAACAGACTAAGTCCATTTGAAAGTCCATTCATTCTGAACGTGATGACGTAAGACAGGACTAAAAAAGGAAGTTCAATAGCCAGTAGCCAATAGCTTCCCTTGCGTTGTATTTGGTCTGTCGGAACAGCAAACAGACGAATGGTTTTCCCGATAGGAACTGAGTCCATCGGACAGATTTGAAACATGTTCTATTTCTAGCTCCGCCTGATTTTTTAAACAAAAAATAATTGGATTAGCCCACACTTGATCAGATTTTCGATGGACTGATTCCGTCTGACCTAGTCTGCCAGAAAGTCCGGTCATGTGTACGCAGAATTACAGTCCCAGGTGTGGCAGCTGCATTATTTTTCATCCTTTCAAATAAACTTTTTTTTTTAGCAAATACCTGTTGATCCTGCCAGAAACGCTGTGCCTCTGTCATTTCCTGTGAGCTGCACTGAAGAATATCTTCCTTCCTAGCTATTTTCTGTAACATATCACTTGCCTTGCCCCCCTAGTAATGCAGATAAAGAGATATGGACAAGTTAATAATCCGTATCAGAAGAGCCGCCTAGGGTGTCAACCATGTCTTCTATAGAAACAATGGAGCAGTGATGCAGCCACCCAAGGATGGGAAGTGTGTTGTTTGCAGGATTACTGGGTGGAAATAAAGCAAAAAAAAAGCTTGAAAAAAATCCAACCACCATAACACAGATTAGTAAAGTGCAATATGTTACATTTTGGTTTTGAATTTAAATACGCTTTACATTATAACGAATAATAAATAATAAAACTCTCTGTCAAATAACATATTAATAACAAATGTAATAAGTTTTTCCTGCATCGTTTTGTATTTTGTGAGCTTAAGAACAGCTGAAACCATTGCTGGCAGTTTACTATTGCACTTGATACATGAAGTGTGCAGATGAGAAAGTATCCTTTGCTGACTGATGTTTGATATGATACAATGTACTAATATGGAAACTGTATTGAAGATGTTTATTATAACTTGCCCAGCTATGTAGCACACATTCTCCTCTTTGAGAAATATTTCATTTTCACAATCTGCACGTTTGCCAGGCAGTGCTTCTGTCAGAGATTTTCAAAGCAATGCTCCGAGCGAAAGGTCATCCAGACATTGCAAATATAATCTGTTGACTTTTACAAATGGTTCCAAAAATCACAAGGGTCACAAGATGTTAAAGGCTTCAAAGTATTATTTGTTATTGCGTTTAATTGGAAAGTTCTCTCGTTCCATCTGCTGTCTAATGTATAGTTTAAAAAGAAAGTGAAAGCCAAATTACCAGATGAGGGATTGCAAATGAAACCCAGCTCCAGACAAAACATTTCATTTTGTTTTGGACACAAGGAAAGGTTAGCAGTGGCGGCCCGTCCATAGGGGGTGCTCGAGCACTGCCCCCCCCCCCCCCCCCACCCAAGCTAGTCACCAAAAAAAAAAGTTCCTTTAAAAACAAAAACAAAAAAATCCTTTAAAGGAGAAGTCCAGCCTGAGCTTTTTAGGCTGGGCTTCCCCTAATGCCACATACACACGATCGAACAAACCACCGGACTTTGCAGCGGAGGTCCGCCGGACTTTCCAAGCATGCTGAACTACCCACACACGACCAGACTTTTCCGGCGGATAATCCGCCAGACTATGGCAGGAGTCCACCGGACTTTTGAAATGAACGGGAAAAAGAGGGGAAAAACTGCGCTACGGGAAAAAGAAGCAAATAGTGTTGAACGGAAGCTGCAATTCAAATATATACCAAAAATATATCAAACAAAAATAGAAAAAAGAAGAACTGCGCTAGCCACAAGATACCCAATGTGATTAGGGTATATGAAAGTATCAGACCCACACTGTGGGTCTTAGTATCTAGTGTGTTAATATTGTGAATTCCCCAAACTCAATATATGTGCATCAAACTCTGTGCATAAACCCCTAAACCATAAAGATAAGAATATAAAGAATATATATTTGCTATTAGGCATAAATGACCTATCGAAAAAATACTAAATCTGCGTTCAGAGACACTCTGTATAATGTCCATACAGTCACATATCAAAAAAATTTGAAAAATTAAATAAAAAATAAACATAAAAAATAAATGTCCATATAGTGAATGAACACCAGTGAAACAAAAATTTCAAATGAGGTACGGCAATAAAGAAAAGTTCCAAACGACTGAATTGCAAATGCACGGATTGAAAATCTTCTCCAAAGACGTGGTGTGCTTATCCCATCACCGAAATAAATGAATCAGCTCCTTACCAGATCCAGACGACCCCCCGTTACAGAGGGTCACCACAAGCAGTAGTAGTCAAAAGGGTGTCCGGATAGCGCCTCCTCCTCAGATGGTCACGAATCTTCTACACGATGGGGTTATGGCTGTTACTCACTCCCAACACGACGTGGTGTCACATAAGGGAAAACATAGGCTCCAGGGGTATAGTTGTTGCTTAGGAAGGAGTGAGAAGAGAATGACAGGCCTGTCATTCTCTTCTCACTCCTTCCTAAGCAACAACTATACCCCTGGAGCCTATGTTTTCCCTTATGTGACACCACGTCGTGTTGGGAGTGAGTAACAGCCATAACCCCATCGTGTGGAAGATTCGTGACCATCTGAGGAGGAGGCGCTATCCGGACACCCTTTTGACTACTACTGCTTGTGGTGACCCTCTGTAACGGGGGGTCGTCTGGATCTGGTAAGGAGCTGATTCATTTATTTCGGTGATGGGATAAGCACACCACGTCTTTGGAGAAGATTTTCAATCCGTGCATTTGCAATTCAGTCGTTTGGAACTTTTCTTTATTGCCGTACCTCATTTGAAATTTTTGTTTCACTGGTGTTCATTCACTATATGGACATTTATTTTTTATGTTTATTTTTTATTTAATTTTTCAAATTTTTTTGATATGTGACTGTATGGACATTATACAGAGTGTCTCTGAACGCAGATTTAGTATTTTTTCGATAGGTCATTTATGCCTAATAGCAAATATATATTCTTTATATTCTTATCTTTATGGTTTAGGGGTTTATGCACAGAGTTTGATGCACATATATTGAGTTTGGGGAATTCACAATATTAACACACTAGATACTAAGACCCACAGTGTGGGTCTGATACTTTCATATACCCTAATCACATTGGGTATCTTGTGGCTAGCGCAGTTCTTCTTTTTTCTATTTTTGAAATGAACGGACTTGCCCACACATGGAGAAAAGTCAGTTCATTTTGAACGTGGCTCCAGGTAGATGGGACTAGCGAAGGAAGTGAATTTCGCTGCCTCCATCGGCGAGATTGACATGTCGCTAGCCCCGTCACCTGGTATGGACTTAAAGGGGAAGCACTACTCTGAAAAAACTGCGTGGGGGTCCCCCCAAAGTCCATATCAGACCCGTATACAAGCACGCAGCACAGCCGGTCAGGAAAGGGGGTGGGGACGAGCGAGCGCCCCCCCCCCCCTCCTGAGCCGTACCAGGCCATGTGCCCTCAACATGGGGGGTAGCTTTGGGGAATGGGGGCTCTGCGGCCCCCCACTCCAAAGCACCTTGTCCCCATGTTGAAAAAGGAGGCACAGTGTTTGGGATCTTTGCCCAGTTTAGGGATGAGTATAATGTGGGCACCATACATAGTGGGCGGTAAGGTGTTAACCTCTAAGCTGTGAGAGAAAAGTAGCTGAGCTGAAGCTAAGGAGCTATAAGCTTGCTGTATCATTTGTACAGTCACCCAGGAGGCCATCTGGTCCAGGGGTTTTGGTGGGGGGGTGAGGCGATGTCCATCACTATCTCATGGATTGTTATTGGGACCTCTAGGGCCTCAATCTCTGTGGCTGGCAGGCTGGGGAGATATACTTTTTGTAGTGCAGAGTCGATAGTCTCAGGAGCAGAGCATTTGGGTTGGTGATATATGTTTCTAAAGAAGGCAAGAAATTTGTGGAGGATTGCATCAAGGTCAGTAACACTGGTCCTGCCCCCCGACAACAGTTTGGGGATTATAGTTTGAAGATATGGTTCAGCCACCAGATTGGCTGGCAGACAGACATTTTTATTGCCGGATTCAAATATTTTAATGGACATCAATTTGGGTTAGAGTGGTATAATTTAGAGTTATATTCTTCCTGGCTTGGACTAGTTGTAGATAATTGGATTGTGTGGGATACTCAGCAAAGGAAGCAAAAGCGTCTGTATCCAGACCCTCTAATCTAGAGGTTTCAGCAGCACAATTGTATCTGGTAGCTTTAATTGCCGAAATGTAAGAGCCTCGGGCCGTGACCTTGAAGGTATCCCACACCACCCCAAGGGCAGCTGTGTCTATGTTGTGAGACCAGTAATCTTCTAGTGGAGAAATTAGTTCAGCTACACTGTCATTGTTAATCCATCTGGGAGCTAGCCTGGATCTTTCCGTCTACTAGGGATGAGCTTCCAGTTAGAGTCGAACTCATGTTCGACTCGAACATTGCCTGTTCAGCGAACAGTGAACAATTGGGGCTGTTCGCGGCAAATTCGAAAAGCCGGAACACCCTGTACAAGTCTATGGGAGAAAATTGCATTCGTCCAAAAATCCACATGAATTAAGGTTGAAACTGTCTTTGAAGGCTTATGGTGTTTGTCGAATGTATAAAGAAGATTCGACTGAGCTAGTATATAGCATACTTCGTGTGAACTTTAGAACACTATTAAAGTCTATGGGACTCCAACGTTCAAAATCTAAAGTACTAATTTTAAAGGCTAATATGCAAGTTACTGTCCTAAAAAGTGTTTGGGGACCTGGGTCCTGCCCCAGGGGACATGGATCAATGCAAAAAAAAGTTTTAAAAACTGCCATTTTTTCAGCAGCAGTGATTTTAATAATGATTAAACTGAAACAATAAAAGTGAAATATTCCTTTAAATTTCGTACCTGGGGGTGTCTATAGTATGCCTGTGAAGGGGCGCATGTTTCCCGTGCTTAGAACTGTCCCTGCACAAAGTGTCATTTGTGCAGGAAAAAAAGTATTTTAAAATCACTTGCGGCTATATTGTCGGCTCCCGCAATACCGACAATTCATTCATTCATTGATTAAAAAAAAGCGTGGGAGTTCCCCTAAATTCAATTATCAGGCCCTTCAGGTCTGGTATGGATATTAAGGGGAACCCCGTGTCAAATTAAAAAAATTGGCAGCTGCCCTGTGCCCTATCATTGTTGTGGGGCCCAAAGCAGCTGCCTCATACTTGCCAATTATCCCAGTTTAAATTCCCTCGTCCCTTGAACTTTTTAGTCCTGTGCTATGTCCCGATATCTCAGTGTGAAGTGCTGGTACTAATGCCCAGCTCTGCCCTATTGTTGTGTACATATGACTCACCCGCAGACCCTTTGTATACTGTAAATAACTGGCATTCATAAGTAAACAGCTGTGGCTGGCGGCATTGATATGTAAATAAAGGTGGCATTCATATGTATATCATGCCCCCCCTGCAGTGAGGAGATGATGTGCTGTAACCTCTAGCAACCAACCAGTGAGCAGTATTACTGTACAGTGATCTCTAGCAACCAATTAACAAGCAGAAATCATTTCCTGTAACCTCTAGCAACTAATCAGTGAGCTGCAATGTATGCTATAAACTCTAGCAACCAGTCAGTAAGCAGTAATGATATGCTGTAACCACTGGCAACCAATCACAATTGCTGCCTGATCTGATACAGTAAACTGATTTTAAGTCTAGCTGCTATTTATTGTATGTTTCAGAGTAGGTGGAGAGTGAAATTACATGGGGGGTGGGGGGCCCCAAAAAAAATTTTGCCCAGGGTCCAATCAATATTAAAGATGGCCCTTGACATTGTACAATAACTTCAGGTAGTTGGTGAAGACCATTGTTAAAACTTTCAGTGATGACCTCAGAGAAAACTCCCCCAGTGGATAGTGATGCAGAAAAGGAGATTAGATGAAGATAAACATGACAGTGTAAACAGACAACTGAGCAGTTATAACCTTAGTAAAAAAAACTCCCTACTACTTAGCCAATATCCCAACATAACCGGGCTTGTATTTTAATCCTTTTTCCAGAGAGTTTAGTCAGATAAAACAAATCGTTAACAAACCTCTCCCCATCCTCTATGGTGACAAGAACCTAATAGATGTGCTTTCCAAAGGGTGCAAATTTTCCTGTCATCGTGCCCCACCTTTAGGTAACTCTTTGTCGACAGTCTTCATCAAACCACCACTGTTCCCAAAATGTGGCTCAGTGTTACTGGCT
Source organism: Lithobates pipiens (assembly GCF_037356315.1). Lineage (NCBI taxonomy): Eukaryota > Metazoa > Chordata > Amphibia > Anura > Ranidae > Lithobates > Lithobates pipiens. The sequence continues at coordinate 98,065,242 of NW_027507764.1, read as the reverse complement.
CGTATAGTTGTGGTTTGAATACTTGTAGGTATTGTAACAAACATAACAAGAATCACAAGTCTAACACCTCATACCATAACAATAAAGCATTCCCTATTAAGGACTTTATAAATTGAAGTCCTCAATATGTAGTCTATGTGATAGAATGTGATGTTTGTAAATTACAATATGTAGGATGCACCACAAGGCTCCTTCGCACAAGGATTAGCGAGCATTATAATGGAGCAGCATATAGTAATGAGAGAAGGTTGGCCAATGTATCAAAACACTTCAAATTTAAACATGAAGGTCTGCAGTTCAAAAAAAAAAACAGAATGTCGGTAGGTAGAGGAGACAAGCACAGAAGACTATTAGAACAGGAAGTTAAGTGGATTTTCCTGTTGGAGACACACATCCCGACAGGCATGAACCACATCCCATCTTTGGTTTTATTGTTCAGCTGCTTTAGATTTTGCCTTTTTCTCTTAGTAGGTTCCTTCTGTGCTTTTGTTCTGCCTTCTATTTTGTCCTCCTGACATTTTGACCAATCATTTGTGAATCCCCCCCCCTTTTTTATTTTTTATTTTTGCTCCTGCTATAATTTTTTTTATTTTTTTTGATCCTGCCATACATTTTTGATCCTGCCATAATTTTTTTTTTGATTCTGCCATAAATCTTGACTTTACATTGTGTTACTATCACATAGTATTTTACTTGAATATTAGTCTACACTTTCGATTTTTTCTAAGGAATACATTTTTCCTTTGAAATAATAAGGTCCTAACATCTCATGTAGCATTTTTACACACTTCTCTTTAGGCTCAACAATTTTTATATTGTCTTCCTTTCCCCTCCCCTTTCTCCTGCTGGCTGAAAACAGGTGTAGTTACCAACCACTTGAATGATTGGTGGTATCAATTAAATACGCTAATTTTCTGTGACACTAACCTGATTGGCCAATTATGTAGAGGTGGAGCTTGTATATGTATGTGTGTGTGTGTGTATATATATATATATATATATATATATATATATATATATATATATATATATATATATCTTGCCATATCTGTTTCAAACAAGCTATGACTAAGGCTATTGCCGAAACGCATCAGCGTTATTGTTTTATTGTCACTCTGATGTACCAATAAATGACACTTCAAGGATTACAGTCTTGCCAGCTCTTCTTATTATTAAGTGCACTGTCAACAGGCACCAGACACATTACACTATATGCAGCGTGACGTGATTTGGCTGCTTTTGGAAATCCTTGTGGTGCAAAGCAATGTGCTGCAACATTCCCATATTGTAGTCCTTGTCCATGTTGTCGGGTTTTCTATTGACACTGCCATAGGACATGGGAGATGCTTTACTCAGAGCCACTGCTTCACTTCTGTGTTTTTTGTGCCATTGTGAAACCGGAAGTGATGCCGCAGCTCTGTGCGGCCCAAGGGGGGTCCTTTTTGCAGAGTCGGCCGGATTGGTAGGTTCAGAGAGTGAACCAAAATGTATTGTCTTTTACTATTTATGATGGTTGCTATGTTTTCCACATGTGGTCAGTGAGGTTTATGTAGGTTTTTGGGCGGATATTTACTAATGGTGAACACAGAGGCAGTGATAAACTGGTACACATGACAATTATGTGAGGCTGAGCTGTATATACCCTGATCTGTGAGGCTGAGTTGTATATAGCCTGATCCATGAGGCTGAACTGTATATACCCTGATCTGTGAGGCTAAGCTGTATATACTCTGATCTGTGAGCTGTATACTCTGTCCTATGATACTGAGCTGTATACTGTGTCCTGTGATGCTGGGGCTGTATACTCTGTCCTGTGATCCGGGGGCTTTATACTCTAACCTGTGATGCTGGGGCTGTATACTCTGTCCTGTGATGCTGGGACTGTATACTCTGTCCTGTGATGATGAGTTGTATACTCCTGACAATAAGGGTGGAAGCAAGTGGAAGACAGGGGACGGAGTGGGTGGATTCTATAAGGGGTGGGGCTTATGATAAGTGGGATGGGTCAAAAGGAAGGGCGGGTCTTGCATCCTCCCCCATCCTAAAATTTCATCAGGCGCCACTGGGTTAGAGCCTCGGCCAGGATTTTATTGCAATCTCTCTCTTATTTAGAAAGAATCCCATTTAAATACTACCAGGACAGGAACACATTTTTAGTAAAGGGAGGAAGTCTGTGCACCTGAAAGAATCCTGTCTATTTCCTGACAGGACAGGAAGTGATATGAAATCTCTACAACACAGAAAAAAAAACATTTTAGTGTAGTTAGGAGGGGTTAGAACTTTTTTTTTTATTATTATTTTTGCCGTCCATGCTTTCCTTTTCTGATGACAACCATTGACTCGATTCCTTGTACTAGCAGCATAAGGACCGGATATAGGGGACAATATCTCCAATGTGATCACAGGTAATTTTGAACACCTGAGAGAATAATGTTTCATAATTTGAAGCCCCTTTCATTAACCCCAGGATCTGTACAAACCAAGCAAAACCCTCGCATTTCATTCTTCAAAATCATTGCACCACATTCAGGGCCCAGGCACAGTGAACAAGGGCAGTATCTGGTACTTTTATTGAGCTTCCATTATTCTCTATGAACATGGTTATCTTTTTAAGCTTTATTGCTGTTTAATTTGAAGAGAAGCGAGGGGTGAAGGGTGGTATGGGATCCTCCAGGAACACTGAATCAGGAAAGAGCACTTCACTAGGTTGAGCCTTTCTGAACAGTCATTATACTAGGGACAAAGGGGCACGGCCAGAACAAAAACCCTGCAAGAGCAGTCTCAGGGAATGCAACCACTGGCACTTATCACCAAAAAAAAAAAAAAAAAAAGAAGGACACAGTCAACAGGATCTGCAGCTCAGGTCAGCACTTACAATGTCAAAGGACAGCTGAACATTTCCAAGTTTCCACCAGACACAGGATGACTGCACAATTCCTAGCTTCCAGCTCTCCTAGCTCTCTTTGGCTGCAGGATAGCTACTTTGCCTAACATTTTAGCAACCAAATCTAGGAGGATACTACATATTCTTTGGTGCAGTTATCCTTTAAATTAATCTCATCCATCCCTTCCACAGTATTAAACTCACAGGTCCATGTCCCTGCAAAATCTATGCTGTCCAGCAGCAAACTTTGCAGTTGTGGAAAAACGTAATTAATGCCTATAGAAATGGAATGCATAACCCCTTCAGTCCTGGAAGATTTTATCCCCTTCCTGACCAGAGCACTTTTTGCGATTCGGCACTGTGTCACTTTAACTGACAATTTCACGGTCGTGCGAAGTTGCACCCAAACAAAATTGATGTCTTTTTTCCCCACAAATAGAGATTTCTTTTGGTGGTATTTGATCTCCTCTGTGATTTTTTTTTTGCGCTATAAACAAAAAAAGAGTGACAATTTTGAAAAAAAGGCAATATTTTTTACTTTTTGCTATAATAAATATCCCCAAAAAAATATTAAAATATTTTTTTTCCTCAGTTTAGGCCGATATGTAGTCTTCTACATATTTTGGTAAAAAAATCGCAATAAGCGTATATTGATTGGTTTGCGCAAAAATTATAGCGTCTACAAAATAGGGGATAGTTTTATGGCTTTTTTATTATTATATTTTTTTACTAGTAATGGCAGTGATCTGGGATTTTTATCGGGACTGCGACATCAAGTAAGAAATTTCGGACAATTCTGACACATTTTTGGGACCATTGGCATTTTTACAGCGATCAATGCTATAAAATTGCATTGATTACTGTGAAAATGTCACTGGCAGTGAAGGAGTTAACCACTAGGGGGCAGTGAAGGGGTTAAGTGTGTCCTGGTACATGTTCTAACTGAAGGGGAAAGGGGACCGTGCAGGGGAGATGACAGGTCATCTGTTCATATTTTGTATGAACAGACGATCTATCTGTTCTCCCCTCAGAGAACTGGAAACTGTGTATTTACACACACAGATCCCAGTTCTCAGTGTACCCCAAGTGATCGCGGGAGCCCGGCAGTGATTGCGACCGCCAGGCACTTGCATCGGCTCCATGGGCGAGCGGGGGGCGCATGCTGAAGAATCATGATGTTGATTCGCTCAGCCGAGCCATGTTGCCACAGTATAACTGCGGCGGCTGGTTGACACGTGAATAATTAACAGCCCTCCACATGGAAGGCTGGTTTTCTTTTTCGATGCATGCAAATGTGAAGGACCAGCTTGAGAGTTTGTAGTAGCAGTCGTGCAGGTCACTGTTGGCCGCACAGCATCGAGGAAGCAGGAGCATGCAGTCAGGGGAATATAAAATGTTTTCATGGGAATAAGGAGGTAACTTAGTATAGTTGGTTTAAAGCAAATTGGATGAATTTCTGAACCCCTGGGTACCAAGCACTCCCATTAAAGATCTAAATCCACCACAACATTTTAAAATATCAACATAGAAGTCAATGTTTAGTGCTTTTTTTCTTACCCTGCTGACCATGTTCTGTCTTAAAGCAGAGCTCCACCCAAAAAGGGAAATTCCACGTACTCCTTCCCTCCTTCCCTCCTCCCCTGCCACATTTGGCATGTCATTTTTTTTGGGGGGGGGGGGAGCGGGTACCTAGTTTTGAGAGGTACCCACTCCCACGTCCACTCAGATTGCCTAGGTGATCCAAGTAGAAGTTCTCCTCTCCTTCTCCCTCCCTGTAGTCTTCTGGGATATGTCACAGATTCCAGAAGACCGCTGGACCATTGAGGAGGCACAGCATGACTTGTATATGCGCAGTAGGCACCTGGCTGTGAAGCCACAAACTGTCACAGCTGGGTGTCCACAGTTGAAATGCCCGCATGCCAAGGAGGGAAGGGACAGCTCAGGTGAGCACATTGCTGGATCCTGGGACAGGTAAGCATTTGTTTATTAAAAGTCAGCAGTTATAGTTTTTGTAGCTGCTGACTTCTCTTTAACTTGGTGGTTTGGCATTTGTGGTCAGTTCAGAAAACATTTTGGAACACTTGCTACTTTTCATTCCATTGTTCTGAATGTTGCCTGTTGTTAACTTTGCATGACATCATAAGGGGGTGAGGTCCCCTGATGGCATCACCGGGTGGCCTCACCCCTTAGTTTATTGTGCGACTTCCACTGCTCCATTGCTTCGCTCACCCATTGCTAAGGACATGGCGGCCGTCTTGCTGGCCCACTCCTTAACAACCAGTTATTCACTGACGCCAGTGGCCACCCGCTAAGAGAAAGAAAAAAATACCGGGCGCCTGCACTTAGCAGCTGTTAGCTGCTGTCAGAATTTATGAGCGCATAGGAGATTTCAGTGTTTTTTTCTGCCGAAAAATTGCTTCAAATGTTGAAGCTTAAAAAACACCTCCAGACTAAAATAGTGTGCATGCTATGAGCGTTTTTTTAAGCTAGTGTGCATGGAGCCTAAATATGGTTTTAAAGTAGGGGGGAAAGTCTTTGTTGTAGGACAAGGTCATAGCTGGCATGAACAAGCTGTGTGTATCACAAAGGAGTAGCTCAAACGCCACAACTTATTGAATACATTTATTAAATAGGACAGTCTGGGGGAGTTTTACTAAACCAGGGTATTCAGAATCTGGTACAGCTGTGTATAGTAACCAGTCAGCTTCTAATTCCTGCTTATTCAATTAAGCCTTGACAATAAGACCTAGAATCTGATTGGGTATTTTGCATGGCTGCACCAGATTCTGTCTGCACCAGTTGTAGTAAATCTCCCCCTCTATGTCTATGGACACAATACTTTATTGAGGGTGCTGCACACTGTAGACCTACACATCAGGATATCAAGACATTTTGTATAAAATGATTATATGATTATATGATAGACGTCAATAGAGCAGTTTTTTATTTGTTAAATGAAATGAACTAGAGAGATGTCCTGGCAGTTCCTGGTTTCTTATTGACAGCCCCATAAATACTCCACTAAAACATACTACATGCTTTATGTATATTCATCAACAATCACATCCTCTTGGTGCACCAGAGGATGTGATCCTTGATGGAGGCTTGTGCGGACTTTCATGTTGGACGCTTCCTATTGTTAAACCTGACTATATTCTATGTTAGGAATGTGACTCCATTGCTGCCTTATGCTTATAATATATAGTATGCTTGCATTGGCGGCCAATTGTTTCATATATTCTTTGCTTTGATGATTTGTTTCTGGGTGCTCTTCACCTCACATTGTATATATACAGTACTGTCATTATGGTTTTCTAGTATATGTCATCAATCTCAGCCCTCTTGCTGGTCGCATTCGTGCACTATTTTATGAATTTTTTTATGAATTAAACATTTAAAAATATATATATATATTATAAATTAGTATATTATATTATTATTATATATTATATTATATTATTATAAATTAAACATTTTAAAATATGATTTTTTTTATAACTTAAAATGTTTTCCTTGTTCTGACTTGAATCTGACAATATAAGTGCCCAAATATTCAGTATCTGTGTATTCTATAACAAACATTCTGTCTGCTTCATTGTTTTTCATTATCAGCAATGAAAAGGGGGTACAAGCATGGTGTGTAAAAGGAAGTAAGTGTGACTTCTTGCCCCCAACATTGCCATGTGTAGATAGTATTTCTTACTGTGTTCGTCCAGGATTGTTCCTAGGATAGTAAAATGTTGGATGACCCAAAGAGTGCAATAATGTGGCACATAGCACACTGCAGTGAACAGTCGGTGTGGTCAAATGTGCTAACAGTGGGTGGGGCTAAAACAGACATAATTGAAAAACACAAATCCAATACAATGTATGCATGCATGGTACACATATTCCACATCTGTGTAGACTTGTACATGTGTGCCTTAATGGTTGTGCCACAATCTCAGACACTTAAAAACCTTAGCACAATCTATCTATCTATCTATCTATCTATCTATCTATCTATCTATCTATCTATATATATATATATATATATATATATATATATATATGTATATATATATATATAAAATTTCTTAGTTAAAGTGGAAGTCCATGCAAAAACTAAAATCCCTCCATCTATAGCCACCAACATTCTAACCTATCTAGCCCTGAAAAGAAAAAATCAGTATACATACCTTTTCTGCAGGCGATCCGGCCCGATCTCCAGTGACGGAAGCTCTGCTGAGTACACGTCCAACAATGACTGTGAAATGAATGGGAAGTGATGTCACCAATAGAGTTACTATGGAGCTACCATTGACAGATGTGTCCTCTGCATCCGCCCACACAGAAAAAATGCGGCTGACAGTGTAACTAAATGTCCCACACTCCGCTTGAGTGCTTTCGGCATATACCACTTCCTTCGAGTCTGAATATAGACATCAGATATTCCAACCATTGACAACCACAACCAAGACAATACTTATTTGGTTGCTCCCCATGAACTGTTCATTAGAACAAGAATACAGTCTTATATACAGTTGGTCCCCCCCTCCTGATCATATTACTCTAACAATATACCTGTATACCTGTATAAACACAGGACACCTTCTCACAATAGCAGGAGCTCCAGTAGGAGTCGGCCCATCTCCTACATTGTACAGAGGCCAATGTGATCAGCTCTTTCAATTAACATGTTGAGTTCAGAATCAAACAAACCAAGAATGATCTTTATATATATATCCTGGGCGATATTATGGATAAATATTACTGCCCCATTTTAAGTAATCCAAGCCATATTTTCTCTGGGTTCCATGGGCCCTCCCGTCACAGACAGCTCAATGTGGGGTAAGAGCTTCTGCCACTGGAGATCAGGTCGGATTGCCTGTAGAAAAGGTATGTATACTATTTTTTTTCTTTTCAGGGCTAGAGAGGTTAGTGTTAGAATGTTGGTGGCTACTAAATGAAAGGATGTTAGTTTTTTGATGGACTTCCACTTTCAACTTTTTCATTGAATATGCTTTACTGCACACTGAAAATAGACAGGGAGCTAACATTTTGTCTGAGTCTACCATGCAGAAGGACTTCAGTTAAATAGTCAGGGACTGCTTAGCAATCAACAACTGTCAAGACAATCAACACTTTGGTGGTAATGTACAATATAGTGCAGGAGTCTGAAATGCACACAGTCAGGAAGTTGTAATGCACAGAAAATAGGGGTCAACATTGTTGAACCATGCAAAGTGTAGGGGTCAAAAGGGCATAATGCCTTCCTGACCACTTCACTCTGTGTGTTATGCACTGTAGACTGCACTACACTATGTACTCCTGAACCCTGCACTCTGTACACTATGTACTCCTAAGCCCTGCACTCTGTACACTATGTACTCCTGAGCCCTGTACTCTTTACACTATGCACTCCTGAGCCCTGCATTTTGGGAAATACACACCTCTGAACGCCTCATTCTGTTCCCTGCAATATAGACCATATGGGGTTGATTTATGAAAGGTAAATAGACTGATCATTTTGCAAGGGAAGTTGTACTTTCCAGGGAGATTTGCTTCAAAGCTTAAAGTGGAAGTCCATGCTAAAACTAAAATCCCTGCATCTATAGACATCCATGATCTAACACTAACCTAACCTATCTAGTCCTTTAAAGAAGAAATCAGTATGCATACCTTTTTTGAAGCCGATCTAATCCTAAATCTCTCCCTCCAGCACAACTTTAATCTTTACCTCCCTTCCAAAATAAAAATAAAAAAATCTCTCCTCTCAAATCTCTCTTCTTTGCCTGAAAGACCCAATGCATTTTCTCTCCCTTTCCCTTAACTTACAAGACCTCAGATGCAGCTAAGCAATCAAGAGGTTTTCTTCCAGGATCCCCTTTTCTGAGTGTCAGTGTGGTCTTTAACACAGGCCAAAAGGGACAGTTGCCCAGGGCCCAATCATTGCTGGGAGCCCCAAAGCAACTTCCCCTTGAGCCCACGCTACCCCCAAATATGTTTCCCGTGTAGCGGGTTCAGCCGATTCCCCACTTTGCTCTCCTGGCCGGTTGATACAAGTGCCCCATTGCGAGTGTGACAGGGGAGAGGCAAGCTGTGGGCTGTATGTGCCGGAGCCTGCTCATCCCACTTCTCCCTATGCCAGCACCGGGGTGGCTGTTACAGGAAGTGAGGCAGAGCAGCTCAGTGTTCCCCTGCTCGCCCCCACCCCTTCTCTGGTCAGCAGAGCTAAGATGAAAGAGTGGGCTGTGATTGTTTCCCTTCACCCTTCTCCTGTCAGCAGCAGAGGAGGGTGGATTAATAAAACAGTGGCTGGACCAGAGCAGCTTACAGAGGGGGATACTGTGAGTTAGTTACAGTAATCAGTGAGCAGTATTGTGCAGTAACTTCTAGCAAAGAATGGGTGAGTGGTGTGCAGTAATTTCTAGCAACCCAATCAATGAGCGGTAATGGTGTGCAATAACATCTAGCAACCCAATCAGTGAGTGGTAATGGTTTGTAGCAACCTCTAGCAATGCAACCAATGAGCGGTAATGGTGTGCAGTAACCTCTGGCAACCCAATCAGTGAGCGGTAATGTTGTGCAGTAACCTCTAGCAACCAATCAGTGAACAGCAATGATGTGCAGTAACTTTTAGCAACCCAATCAGAGAGCTGTAATGGTGTGCAGTAACTTCTAGCAACCCAATCAGTGAGCGGTAATGGTGTGCAGTAACCTCTAGCAATCAATCAGTGAGCAGCTCTGATGTGTAGTAACCTAGCAACCAATCGGTGAGGTGTAATAATGTGAAGTAACCTCTAGCAACAAACTAGTGAGCAGTAAGCATGTGCAGTAACCTCTAGCAATTAATCAATGAGCCTGGATCAATCAGTGAGTGTGGACCAGTTCCTTATGTTTACATTATTACATTATTAAAGTGATTCTGAAAGGATTTCTTTAGAAAAAAAACATGTTATACTTAGCTGCTCTGTGTAATAGTTTTGCACAGAGCAGCCTCCTCATATTGGGTCCCCCACTGACGCTCCTAGCCCCTCCCCAACATAGTCGCTTTTACCTTTCCTCTTTCATCCCTCTTTTTAGCCGCTAGGAGTAAGGAGTAATAAGAAGGTACTTACAGGTATGAAGAAACATGTGACTTTCCTTCCTCTCATGTGACAGTGCATATGTTTGGTGATTGGCCCAGAGAGTCCTCAGTCATGTGTAAGCTCCAACTAGAGTCCACTCAGAACCTTCACAGAGCTGCCTCTTTTTGCACCTGACAGCTAAGCAGTGTGGAAGGGAGGTTAGGGCAAAAGATAGGTGAGCATTTAACAATGAGGAAAGGTTCATTAAATTGAACATCTTGCATGGTCAAAACACAGGTTAATTTTAGCTTCCCACCATTCACTTATACTTTTTTGTTTGTTTTAAGTATTTCATGCTTGCTGCATGGGGAAAGTATATCTGTAAAATGGGATCTTTTAATTCATATTTTTTTTTTAAATCATTAAAAAAAGGGGGGGGGGGGGATATGATATTTAAAGGACTGCCCAATTCAAACTCAGTAAACAAGGTCATGGAAGTAGACTGTGTGTAGACTTGCTCATCTATAGATATGTTTGTTTATCTGGTGTTGCTTTTGTGTGCACGTAATTGAACCAGCGACATGGTGCTTTTGGTGACTAACACAGTTATTTTCAGAAAGCTTATAGTAGTTACAGCCTTTACATTTTTATATATCCCTGTTCACATGTGGATTTTAAAGTTTTCTTATCCTTACTCACTCTACAAATAAGTCAAACCTTGACAAGTACAATATTTGTATTCTACAAGTTGCCCTTTCCAGGAAATTACATTCCGCGAGCAAACAAGAACTTTCAAGGTATGTTATCTTTAGGAATGATATTAATTCCTCTAATCATAAAAAAAAATCTAACTTTTGTCTGCTGCCATCAGTGGAGCAAATCCACTGAAAACCGAAAAACGCGGCTTGGGGCAGAGAAAACTGCAACAAAAGCATAATCTACAGTATATATGGTGTTTTCAACATGTTATTGATTTTTATTTATTTTTTGCTGGTTTTATGGAACAAAGAGACTATGCGGTGGCCTTATAAAATAGGTTTCAACTTCATAGGAATATGAGTGACACAAAAAATTGCAAGAAAATACAAAAATACTATTTTATTTGTAATTGTACCTCTGAGTACATTTTTAATAGTAAAATAAGTCAGGCATGCATACAATATCAGCAATATAAAGAGAAAATGTAATGGTTCTGTGTAATTTTTCTTCTTTTTTTAAGCTACCATCCAGGCTGCTTTTAAACTGATATTTATGTTCAGACTGGAGGAAGTGGTATGTGAAAGAAGACTCAAACGGAGTGTGGGAAGCGGTAGCGTTACATTGGTGGCAAGCAGTGGGATGCTTCCTGCAGTCTGGGACATCCAAACCTCCACCTGGATCCAAGGTTCGGATAGCAGGGGAGGAGAGGTACAGATCCCAGACGCCATGGGAGAGGAATTTGGAAGGAGTTTGTGAGAGATGTGGATACAGCACAAGGGACCAGTGTCAGAGCAGATCCTGCTGGGATGGTATGATTCTGTCCACTGGGAACTCTGGAAGGAAGCGCTAGTCCGTGTGAGCAGCGACACCAGGGAAAAATTCTCTCCACCTTTCAGGAAAGGTACTGGTCGCAGTATGAAGTGCGAATGGTGTTTTTGAGGAAACAACCGCACAAGGAATGGAAAGCTTGTCAGGTCACCTAGAGCCCAGGTGACAGATGCACACCGTAGGGTTTAGGGTTGTACCGCAAGGTTGTGGACCCTGCAGCTGACTGCTGCAGACGGGGGACAGATCCCACTGGGGATAGAGCGTAAGATTCCCTGGGGCGCGGAGTCTAAGAGCCAGCAGGTGTTCACCAGAGCCTCGAGTGGTGAGGATGGACTTGGCTGCAACTGGCTCCAGGTCACGACCCCCAGGGTCCCCCAGCTCACACCCACAGTAGGCAACAGGAGGATAGGGATGGTGAGGAACAAAGCCAAGGTCGGGGCCACAAGCAGACAAGAATAGTCGGGTACACGCCAAAAGGTCAGGATCACAGGCAAACAGGGATAGTCAGACACGCCAAAGTCGGTAACGGAAAACAGTAGCAGAGCACATGGCAGGAACCAGGAAGCTAACACACAAAGAATACACAATGGTTGATCAGCACTGAGGCCTGCAGTGCACAGGTTAATATAGGGCTCCCTGATAGGGCCTGGGGTGGAGCCATGCTTAGAGGAGAGGTTATAAAAACCACCAGGTGGAAGTGGCTGGCTTCTTAGTCTGAAGACATGAGGGAAGGTAAGCAAACACAGGAAGATCACTGCATAACCATGACAAAGCTGAGTTAACCAGGCTGGTCCAAGCGGAGATACAGCTTGATGAGAGCTAGAGAGTCCTCCTCTGGTATGTAGCTCAAGTGTGCCTGTAAACAGCGGACAACATCCCAACAAAAGGCTTTGGCTCTGGTGGCCTGGTGCTGTTATTAGAGAGGCTGTCTGAGGACATTGATTTTGGGAGCAATTTGGAGTGGCGTTTGGAGGAAATCTTGGAATATAGACAAAGGAAGCTAAATGTCTCAGAATTTCACTGGACACTAGAAGATTTTGAGTTTCTAGCCAATCAGGAATGGGAGCTGGAGATTGCCTACAGACGGCTGATTATTTTAGGAGCAGGTCTGGGCTCCCTTTGCCTGAGACTATCCAGAAGTACCAGCCAAAAGTCCTGAAATCCCGGCTGAAGAGTCAGCAATGTGGTAGAGTAACAGTGTGTTTTACCCATCTCGCCCGCAGCTATGGATGCAGCGGTATTATGGCAGATGCAGCAAGTGTTGACTGACCTTGACAATCCTGTTTCTGCACAGGATGAGCTTTTTTTAATAATCAATAGTTTTTATTAAAGTTTAAATTTTTATCAAGACAAATGACCGAAATTATGACTAAATAACAGATCAGTTACAGTATTTAGATACAAAGATAATAGTATCCAAAAATAATAAAAAATATAATATAAAGAAAACCATATTAATTATCTAATTTATAATCGGAATAATAAAGATAACGATCGGGAGGTTATTAATACATCCATTGTGGAGACAATACACAAAAGTAATATAAATATTATCTTCATATATTTATATACTGCCAATTTAAGTAATTCAAAGATGATGAATCTAAATATATTCCCGAACACCCCTATGGGTGCTAAACTGTGTTCGGGACAGTAATAGTAACCTGTCATTTAATAGATACAAAACAAAGATTAAAATATTAGAGCGGGGTAAGTAATTTTTTAATTCAAATTATCTAGGAACAAAGAACTCGTGCAATGTTTTGGGGACTAGCCCATTTTAACCATGGCTGCCATATTTTATGAGTATGTTCTTTTTTGTAAGGCCTAAGAGCTAAAATTGATTCATAAATGTAATGAGTTTGAGTCGATTCTATTACTTCTTTTATGGAAGGAGGATCAGGATTTTTCCAGTTCCTCGTTATACTGATCCTGGCTGACAGCAAAATATGTGTAAACACATTTCTAAACTGGACATAAAGAGGGGGGAAGGGGAAATTGGGACTTTATATGAGGCAAAGAATGTATAGATTCATCTACCTCTATCCCTGATCAAGTATTGTAGGAAAAATAGGGTGGGACTTTGAATGAAGCATAGCTGCAAGGTAGGTATGTAAGGACATATCTGAAATTCATTGGCTAGGTATAAGATTTGAGGGTAAACGATAATAACATGGGTAACAATAATATGAATTGATTATATTTCATATATGTGTATACACAAGTACATATTATAACAAGATTTACAATGATAATCAACATCTCAAAAAAATGCATGATTAAAAAAGACAGAAAAAATCTTCCATAGATTGAAGCATGAGACATTATAAATAAAGTCAGGGAGAATTTCAGACACATGCTTGCAAATGGTAGCATAAAAGCGCTCTACGCGTTTCGTGGAGTTCATCCACTCATCAGGAGCAGTTCCAAGGTTAAAATTATCTACAAAGAGATAAGTGAATGCATGAAGATCAGACAAAATCAGCACAAAGGGCAAAGGAACAGAGAGAGGGAGGGAGACTCAGCTCCCCTAAACACTCTTACTTACAATAAGATTATTCTTATTGTAAGTAAGAGTGTTTACCCTCAAATCTTATACCTAGTCAATGAATTTCAGATATGTCCTTACATACCTACCTTGCAGCTATGCTTCATTCAAAGTCCCACCCTATTTTTCCTACAATACATTTCTAAACTGGATAGGATATCGATCAAGATCAATGGATAATAGAGCCAGTGAGGGATTTGGAGGAATGACTGTTTTGGTAATTTCAGACATAACTTGAAAGATTTGTTCCCAATACTTCTCAAGTTTAGGGCATGTCCAAAATGTATGCAACATATCACCGTTTTTGCCGCACAATCTCCAACATTTGTCGTCAAATGTGCCTTTGAATTTAGATATTTTCTCAGGAGTAAGATACCAGCGTTGAGTCAATTTAATGGATACTTCCCGTAATGTAGAGCAGCATGTGGCTTTATATGTGGTGTTACAAGCTTTTTCCCATTGGTCAACTGTATAGGTGTATCCTAAGTCTTCTTCCCATCTAATTAAAGGGATAGTCTTTGTAAACACACTTTTTTGTTGAAGAAAATTATAGAAAAGAGAGATCCTTTTTGTTGATGTATGGGGATCTTAAGGAAGGACCAAGCCGATTGGGGAACATTAGAGGTCCATGATGGGAGGTTGGAAATGCAATTCTTAGTTCGGATGTAGAGGAATAAATCTGAATTTGGCAATTGAAATTTCTTTTGAAGTGTAGGAAATGATTTGATCACCCCATTATCAAGTAGATCAGATATTTAATTCCCTTCTCTATCCATGGTGTAAATGAGGTTGTCTTCATGAAATTCTGTAGAGTATTTAGCGGAATTTGGACTTTGGTAGGAAGAGGGTGTGAGGAAGTTAGATGCAGAAATCGAACCCAGGATTTAAGTGTCGCTAATATTGTTGGGGAGATGCGAGAAGGTATCTTGGCTCCAAGTGCCATGGAAGGAATCCATATTGATAGATTATTTCCTGGGATCTTAGCAGTTTCCATCTTCCCCCAAGTTGTAGATGGAGGAGATAGAAACCATTCCTTAGACTGTGTAAGAACCGAGGCTAAATAATAATCTTGGAAATCCACATACCATGTTCCCCCAGCTTGACGTTTCTTCCCTAAGTTTGAATGAGCACATCTAGATTTTTTACCCTGCCAGATGAATCTAGAAAACAGAGTCTGAAGGGATTGGAAATATTTTAACGGAATTAGAATCGGGAGAGTTCTAAAAAAGTATAAAATTTGTGGAAGGTGAAGCATTTTAAATGCTGCCAAACGTCCCATCCATGAAAATTCATGGGATGCTAGTTTAGTGAGATTTTCTTGTAATGCATTACGAAGTGGAATATAATTATATTGGAACAGTGTTTTACATGAATTTGATAATTGAATACCCAAATATTTAATTGTACTTTCAGTCCATGTATAAGGGAATTTTAATTTAAGATGTTTAGTAGTATTTTCATCTATCCCCAAGTTCAATACAAGTTTCTGTTTCTGTAATAAGAAACTTTGCTGAACATATTTAGTTTCCTGAATTTCCGGTAAGGATTTCACAGGATCAGTAATCATAAGAACAACATCATCTGCAAAAAAGGTTGATTTTATGTTCTTGTTCAGCAATGGTAACTCCTAGAATTTTTTTGTTGGACCTAATACTCTCAGCTAGGGGTTCAATAATAAGGTTAAAAATGAGGGGGGATAAGGGGCATCCTTGTCGTGTACCATTTGTTATTGGGAATGGAGGTGATAAAGAATCCGTAGTATACACTCGAGCTGAGGGGGGCGAGGACAGGGCTAATATTGCGTTGTTGATTTGACCTGTTAAGCCAAATTTAGTCAGAACGGATGACAGGTATCCCCAATGAACTCTATCAAACACTTTTTCAGCGTCAAGTGACAGAAACAGGGATGGCGATTTGGTGAGTTCTACATGGTGTATTATATTTATCATTCTTCTAGTAGCATCCGATGCTTGTCTTCCTTTGGTGAAACCCGATTGATCTCTATGGATAAGAGAGGGTAACAAACTATCTAGTCTTTTGGATATAAGTTTCGCATAAATTTTAACATCTAAATTGAGTAAGGAAATTGGTCTAAAATTTTTAGGTGAAGATGGTTCCTTCTCTGATTTTGGAAGAGTTACAACAAGAGCATTCAGCATTTCATTGGGAAATGATGAAGAATTGGCTGCTAAATTATAAATGTCACATAGTATAGGTGCTAGAGTACTTTGACATTTTTTTAAATATTCCCCTGTAAAGCCATCTGGACCAGGTGATTTCAAGTTAGGAAGAATACGGATAGTTTGTAGAATTTCAGGGATAGTAAAGGGAGAATTGAGAAATTCTAATTGTTGTGGGGAAATAGATGGAAGTTTGACACTCTCCAAAAAGGTGTCAATCTCCTCCTGAGAAGGTTGATGGGTATCGCCATTGTTCTTAATGTTATATAAATCATTATAATATGAGCTACATGCTTCAGCTATTGAAGAAGGTTTAAGCAATTTTTCATTAGTGTGAGGATGGTAGAGGAATGGAATTTTAGTCTTAGATCGATAACCTTTAATGCGTAATGCCATTGTTTTCCCTGCTTTGTTCCCTGTTGCATAAGTGGTAACTCTGAATTTTTTATAGGATTTCTCATGTGTCTCTAGAAGTAGGGTTCTTAATTCATTACGTAACTGGAAAATTTGTGTTTTAATGAAAGAAGGATCAGTTTTATTGTGTTCCTCAGCTTTGGCTATCTCCTTAGTAAGTTCATCCATTCTCTGAGTTCTCTTTCTTTTAGCTTTAGAACCTAATTGCATAAACACCCCTCTCATAACAGCTTTATGAGCATTCCATAATATCATTGGGTCAGATATAGACGTCGAATTAATTGAAAATAATTCAGTAAGGTGTTGTTGGAGTGTTGTGGAGTAATTTTCATTTTGGAGAATATAGTTATTAGCTCTCCATATATATGAATTTGGTTGGGATGATGTGGTTGTTATAGACATGCTAATGGGAGCGTGATCTGACCACGTGGCCGTATGTATATGGGAGGATGAAATCTTGTCAAACAGCCATTTATCTGTCAAGAATAAGTCAATTCTGGAGTAGGTATTGTGCCGTGGTGACAAATATGTGTAATCCCTTTCATTAGCATGTCCACATCTCCACACATCAAATAAGTCATTCGAAGTTATGAACTTATCAAGGGGAGAAGCATAGCGTTTGGACTTAGCAGAAGAATCCATATCATTATTTGGAATCAAATTGAAATCTCCACATATCAAGAGGTGTCCTTTCTTCGCCTTATCTATAGTTTTTTTTATGAAATGCATTTGCCTCATATTCGGAGCATAAATAGATACAAGGGTGTATTGAATATTGTTAATGGTACAAATCAAAAAAATATAGCGACCAATTATCTAATTGAAATGTAATAGTATCTCTAATAGCTATTAACACCCCTCTTTGTTTTTTGGAGAATTTTGTTTGAAAAATATGAGGAAAATGTTTATGTTGACATTTGGGAGATGCATCTTTAGGGCCGGTTCACACAGCGAGGCGCGGCGAGGCGTCTCCGACTTGCCTCGCCACAACCTGCAGGGACCTCAGCGGCGACTTGCAGAGGACTTCTGTATAGAAGTCAATGCAAGTCGCCCCCGAAGTCGCCCAGAAGTAGTACAGGAACCTTTTTTCTGAGTCGGAGCGACTCGAGTCGCTCCTCTCAGAACGGTTCCATTGTACAGAACGGGGGCGACTTGCGGGAGCGAGGCGAGTCGTGTCGCCTCGCATCGCCTCGCTGTGTGAACCGGCCCTTAGCAAAATGTGTCTCTTGAACACATAATATGTCACAAATAAAGGATAAGGCAGACCTCCACATAGAGGTTAGTTTCGCTGGGTGATTCAGTCCCCTTGCATTTAAGGACAATATTTTGAAAGAAATATTATATATATATCAAAATTAGATGTTACTATAATTCTATATATTCCTAAAAGAATATTCTCTAGCTTCTATAACGCTTAAACTAAATATCTAAGTATTTGTTATATGATCAGTTCACAGTTACTATTAAATCATGCACACAACAATGTAGATATTTTTTTTTTCAAACCTATGAAAAAACTAGTTATTACTCTATTAGTAGTTATTTGGCAATATATATTGCAAGAGGAAAAAAAAAAAAATGTATTAATTTAAAAAAAATAAAAAAAGGAGAGAATAAAATATTTTCCAAGAGTCAGCAGTAATCCACTCAAAGGAATGCTGACCAAGATAGGGGGTGAAGTTCAAGTAGTAAGGTATTGAGCATCAAACCAGACCGTATATGTCAGTAATGCATTTAACAGGCAGGAGTAGTTCATTTGTATTTAATTCTATTTTGTTCACAATTTTGTCCAAAGTGGAACAAATGAGGTTTTTCCTTCAAGGCAGGGGTGTTATGTGGAAGATCAACTATAATACCCCATGTTTGGAGTAATTGCAAGCCATTTTCAATGGTAGATATAGCAAAATGTTTCCCGTTGTAAGTGGCCAAGATAGTGGCTGGATGTCTCCATTTGTATGTGATCTTATGATTAGATAATGCCTTTGTTACAGTTTTGAGCTGTCTTCTCATTTGTAGGGTAAATTGCGAGAGATCGGCGAATAATTGTATATCTGAGTATGGTGGTGGCAGAGTAGTTAGCTCCCTCGCTTTGGAGAGAATTTGCTCTTTAGCTTGATAAAAATGAATTCGCGGAATAACATCGCTGGGAATTGATTCTTCTAGATGTTTTGGTTTGGGAATTCTATGAATACGATCGATTGTAAGTTCAATCGGCGATAATTCTGGCAATAATGTAGAAAATAGTGTATTTGCATAGTTACGTAAGTCCATAGGTAGAACTGACTCTGGTATTCCTCTCATTTTAATGTTGTTTCGACGTGAGTGGTCCTCGAGATCTGCCAGTTTCATCTTGACCCACATGGAATCATCTTTTTGTTCTGTACATGCATCCACTAGCTCATTCACTGTTTCAGTGCATTCCTCCATTTTGTTTTCAACGTATTGCAGTCTACCATCCATATGTTTCATATCAAGAGAGAATTTATGAATCATGGAGGATAGATTAGATATAATAGATGATTGTAATGACACAAGCATTTCTTTCATTGTGGTATCTAGTACTGGCTGACCTGATGTTGGGAAAGCAGCTATAGATGTCTGTAATGAGGACATAGCATTATCACTATGCAGAGCTGTGTTCACAGTATCAGCTGCCTGACAAGATAAATCCAGCTTCATCCGTGATTTTGCGGGTCCCAGAGATGTTGGGGATGAGCCATTAGAATATGAGGATGATAATTCCTCATCCATTTCAGGTGGATGGCTAGCAGAAAGGTTTGTGTGAGTTTTATTATTTTTCTTCACAGCTCCAGCGCCATCTTGGATTTTAGTCAGTTCACTGCTCTGTTTAAATGTAAATGATGACAGCTTTTTTGGTCCCCTTTCTTGTCCTCTTTTGCGAGACATTATTGCCCCTACTGTCCCAGGAGTACTGCAGAGTATTTAGGTATGTTTTTAGAGGAAAATGCCTGCCTGTTTTTTGCTGTTAAACGGCCAGCTGTGGAGAGCTCTAGGCCTAAGCAGCCATCTTCTTCAGCCACGCCCCCTGCACAGGATGAGCTTTCATGGAGGAATGCATCTGTCCAGCAGCTGGGTAAAGGTGCGGGAGATGGAGCAGCTGGCTCATCTTCCCATTTGCAGTTCCAGAGCTCAGGAGAAAGGGAAAGCATCCTCATTCTCCATCCACAGATCACAGAATGTATGGCTTTAATTTTACATGGGGGGGGGGGGGTGTTATGGATTACAAATCACCTGCCAAAGTGTTGGAACTGGGCCCAATTGCCACCAACCCATGCCCTGGATTTTCAGCTATTCCAGAGACTAGTAATTTAATCGACTTTTCTGCTGAGGAAGTATGAAGTATGAAGTGAGTCTCCAGCACCAACAGCAGCTTCAGGCTTCCTGAGAGAAAAGGGAGCCAGCCTTTCTCCCACAACAGTAACAGGGACATGAGATTTCCTTCCAAAAGCATCTGTGGAGTTACAAGAAACTTCTCCAGCTAAAGCGTTGACAACTGGACAGAGGGTCCAAGACCTCTGCCCCATACCCACAGCAGTTCCAGAGGCCCAGGGTAAGGAGGTAGTGGTCACTCCTGAGCAGCAGATCAGGATCCAGAGGGAGAAGGGAGAGGAGGTTGTCAATGCCACCCCTCAACAGTAGGCCAGAGCGGAGGAAACTGCCTGTGGCCCCAGCGGCCGATCCACAGTCTGGGAGGGGAGGAAGCCAGCCTCCCTCCCCAACAGTTAGCCGGAGTGGATGACACAGGGTCCTCAGGTGAAATGCTAACAGGGCAGAATGCTACTGGCCTCTGCACACAACAATCAACTCTGCAGAAACTCCAGGGAGAGAAAACAATCGTCACCTCACAACTGCAGCTTGAGCTGGTGTTGGTGGATGAGCCTGCAGTCTCCACTGACAGAAACTCAGCAGAAGTGCTGGCAACTTGGCAGAGTAGTGCTGGCCTCTGCCCTCAACTAACAAAAGATGGATTTCCTGTGAAAGTGGATGGGACTTCGGTCTCCACTGACACGACCCCAGAAAACCATCTGCCATATCAACCATGCTATGCAAGCACTGAGGGATTTTCATCTAACCAAAGTGGATGGGACTACAGTTTCCACCTGTATACCCCAGGGATGATGGGCAGTTGTCCCAGATCCCCAACAGCATGACGGAGTGAGCCCAGCCACTCTATCTTCTATCCAGTGGCTGAACGGGCTCCAGGGAGAAGGGCCAGTCTGCACTTCTCCCCAGTGGGGAGAAACTACTTAACTGCCCTGAAAAAGTATTCATACCCCTTGAAATTCTCCACATTTTGCCATGTTACAACCAATAACATAAATGTATTTTATTGGGATTTTATGTGATAGACCAACACAAAGTGGTACATAATTGTAAAGTGGAAGAAAATTATAAATGGTTTTCAAAATATTTTACAAATAAATATGTGAAAAGTGTGGAGTACCCCTAACTAAAATCTAGTGGAACCAATTGCCTTCAGAAGTCACCTAACTAGTAAATAGAGTCCACCTGTGTGTAATTTTAACTCAGTATATATACAACTGTTCTGTGAAGCCCCCAGAGGTATGTTAGAGAACCTTATTGAACAAACAGCATCAAGAAGGCCAAGGAACACACCAGACAGGTCAGAGATAAAGAAAGAAAGCCATAAGAAGTCCCATTTTCATTTTGCTAGATGCCATGTGGGGGACACATAAAACATGTGGAAGAAGGAGCTCTGGTCAGATGAGACCAAAATTGAACTTTTTGGCCTAAAAGCAAAACACTGTGTGTGGTGGAAAATGAACACTGCACATCACTCTGAACACACCATCCCCATCGTAAAACATGGTGGGGGCAGCATCATGTTGTGGGGATGCTTTTCTTCACCAAAGACAGGTAAGCTGCTCAGAGTTCATGGGAAGTTGGATAGAGCCAACTACAGGGCAATCTTAGAAGAAAACCTGTTAGGGCTACAAAAGCCTTGAGACTGGGCAGAGGTTCACCTTCCAGCAGGACAACAAGCCTAAACGTACAGCCAGAGCTACATGGAATGGTTTGAATGAAAGCATATTCATGTTTTAGAGTGGCCCAGTCAAAGTCCAGACCTAAATCCAATTGAGAATCTGTGGCAGGACTTGAAAATTGCTGTACACAGATGCTCTACATCCAATCTGACAGAGCTTGAGCTATTTTGCAAAGAAGAATGGGCAAAAAGGTCACTCTCTAGATGTGTTAGAGGCTCAGCCCATCAGGGTGCTATATTTGCTAAATATTAAACTTTTTATACAGTATTTTAAAAAAATTATATTTTTTTGTCCTTACTTCTGCTATGAAAAAAGTTATGGCGCTTCTTACAGAATGCAATCCAAATCAGTCAAGTAATTGTCTATAATCCCAAATCATATTTAAAATTTACTAAGGATTCCTCCTCCCTTACATAGTGCTTATCTCTATATACTAATTCTATTTTCCTTGCTTACCTTATCGTCTTTCACAGCATTAATCATATTAGACATTGCTTAATGTAATCCTATATTCCATTACCTCAAAGTTGCCTTCCACCTCAACTTCAACTTTCTCCGCAAACCAGTCATGTGACTGCATTCTTTCCAATCTGCGCTGTGTGTGTGGTGTATATCCAGACGCTTGACCTGTTGTGAAGGAATGAGAGCAATGATTCACATAGCTAAGCCATCGCTATTAAGTTCTCCTTAAAACATCTTTGGTTTTATTGCACAACTTTACAACAGTTAAAGTATATTTTGGTAGAAAGAAGATTTAGAAGTATATTTTGAAATGCTGATAATTTAAAATCAATCTGAGGCTGGACATTAAGATTACCAAAAGATCCCTTGGTTTGTTTCTGTCCAGGAGTGGGCCCCCATTAAAACCATAAACATTTGCCTCTTTAGTCACTTGTTTAGGTTTTGTGTTTTTTTTTTTTTAATTATTAATATTACTTGGTCCATAGTTGAAAAGTCACCTGAAATAAAAATTGCTGCCTTTTCAATTGCCAGCCTTTAAAAGTGACACACTCCTAAACTAGGGGATAGGTTGCTGTCCAGTTAACAGATGTCAGACTTCAGATGATCCGTCATTTCTAGGAATAAAATTCCTTCCACTTTTGAAGCCAAATTGGTATAGCACCAACTTTGTATTTGCGACGTGTTCTAATTCACATAGCATAACTTAAAATGTGTAATAAACATTGTTGTTTACATTTTTCTCAAAACTCCACAACTGAAGTTTTTCTCTGCTATGCAAGGGGGGCTGGGAAGTTAAGATAAATTCACCTTTCTCAACACGTTATTGTATTTAGAGTATAACGTGTTAATGTTTGTCCTCCTCTCTCCTGGATCTGCTTCCTCACTGTGACAGCAGATGGGGGACTTTCTCCCCGCACCCGCTGTCACAATTTGAAAACATATCGGCTGTGTGGGGATCTGCATCATTTATTCACTGTGAATGAATGACTGCAAGTACCAAAACACACAAAGTACATTTACCAGTGGCATCTGATGCTCAATATTTTGGGGGGTAGCAAACCTGCCCCCCTCACTCGCACTAATGTGCCACCCCCCCATGGGATATGGACGGGAAGACGGTGATGCCTTTATTATAAAACACCCCCCTGAATACTTGCAGTTAATAAATTGGCCAGTATAGGGGATCGCTGAACACCAAACAGTCTACACGGCAAAGTTTGATGAAAGGAAAGTTGCTGCAAATTAAAGATTTTAGAGTGAGCTGTCAACGGCAAATATTTGTAGTTCCATTATAAAAGGGGTATGGGGTGTAGTACGAATACTATATAACATGGGAAGGGATGGAGAGGAGAGAAGTACTGCCAATTATCAGGCTGCTGATTAGGCTCTGTCCTTGCTGCTTGGATCCTGGCTCTGGAGGGGCTGCCAGGTGGCTGGAAGGACAAGATCACCCTATGAACCAGAGCACATCTAAGAAGAGCTTAGAGCTCAGAAAGGGGCCACAGATCCAATCCAACCCAATCCTCCCCCCACATGCGGGAGACAGTCGGGAAGATGACGATCAGAGGCCCTACCTTAGGAGGAAGATGACGAGGATCTGGGGTAGGGCTGTGGGGCTGCTGCTCCTCGCTCCAGCTTGTCGAGGGAAGAGCCATGGATGTTGCCTCTCCTTCCAGCCAAACAGGAAGTGGGTCCTGAGACCTGATTGGCAGGGAATCCTAAGACTCTCTGGCCAATCGGGTCTCAGGACCCACTTCCTGATTCTCCGGGAGGAGAATCAAGAAGACAATAGCAAATATTAATTCCCTATTGTTACATAAATTGGTGGGCTCAGGGCGCAGTGCTCTGTGCCCTGAGCCTACCCTTTTTTTAAGCCAATTAGAGCCTCAGGCTCTAAACATGTTCTTCATAAAAATAAAAAAAACATGTGTCTGGTGCCCTGTATGTAGATTAGGGGGTGGTGCCCCTGTACCCTGTATGGACAGGCTGCCACTGTTTAAAGCCCAATCCCCAAAAAAATGAAAATCCTCCCTTGCGGTGGGGCTGCACTAACATGGCAAAGCTTAATTGCTCATTTAGGTCTAGGGGACATAGAAAAGAAGATCTATTACCCGATCTTCTTCCTGAAGTGGGCTTCCTGAGGACACATTCTTGCAAAATGCAATGAGGCTGGGTTGCGGCTATTCATTTTGGATCTACGCTGGCGTCGCATCCGAATTGATGGCATTAATGCCGATCTTCTGTGGAGAACAGCAATGTGCTGGTAACAATACAGGATGTTTGCTTGGTGCCTTCCAGGCACAAACCATTGTGAGTATACAGTATCTCACAAAAGTGCGTACACCCTTACATTTTTGTAAATATTTATTATACATTTTCATGTGACAACACTGAAGAAATGACACGTTGCTACAATGTAAAATAATGAGTGTACAGCTTGTATAACAGTGTAAATTTGCTGTCCCCTCAAAATAACTCAACACACAGCCATTAATGTCTAAACCACTGGCAACAAAAGTGAGTACACCCTTAAGTGAAAATGTACAAATTTGACCCAAAGAGTCAATATTTTGTGTGGCCACCATTATTTTCCAGAACTGCCTTAACCCTCTTGGGCATAGAGTTCACCAGAGCTTCACAGGATGCCACTGGAGTCCTCTTCCACTCCTCCATGACGACATGGTGGAGCTGGTGGATGTTAGAGACCCTGCAGTCCTCCACCTTTGGTTTGAGGATGCCCCGCAGATGCTCAATAGGGTTTAGGTCTGGAGACATGCTTGGCCAGTCCATCACCTTTACCCTCAACTTCTTTAGCGAGGCAGTGGTCGTCTTGGAGGTGTGTTTATAAGTTTTTAAGTTTATCTTGGTCTCACAGACCACAGGACATGGTTCCAGTAATTCATGTCCTTGGTCTGCTTGTCCTCAGCAAACTGTTTGCAGGCTTGTGCATCATCTTTAGAAGAGGCTTCCTTCTGGGATGACACTCATGTAGACCAATGTGATGCAGTGTGCAGCATATAGTCTGAGCACTGACAGGCCGACCCCCTATCCCTTCAACCGCTGCAGCAATGCTGGAAGCACTCATACGTCTATTTCCCAAAGATAAACTCTGGATATGATGCTGAGAATGTGCACTCAACTTCTTTGGTCAACCATGGTGAGTCCTGTTCTTAGTGGAACCTGTCCTGTTAAACCACTGTATGGTCTTGGCCACCATGCTGCAGCTTAGTTCCAGGGTCTTGGCAATCTTCCTCATAGCATAGGCCATCTTTAAGTAGAGCAACAATTCTTTTTTTCAGATCCTCAGAGAGTTCTTTGCCATGAGATGCCATTTTGAACTTCCAGTGACCAGTATGAGAGACTGAGAGCGATAACACCAAATTTAACACACCTGCTCCCCATTCACATGTAAGACCTTGTAACACTAACGAGTCACATGATACCGGAGAGGGAAAATGGCTAATTGGGTCCAATTTGGACATTTTCACTTAGGGGTGTACTCTCTTTTATTGCCAGCAGCTTAGACATTATTGGCTGTGTGTTGAGTTATTTTGAGGGGACAGCAAATTTACACTGTTATACAAGCTGTACACTCACTACTTTACATTGTAGCAAAGTGTCATTTGTTCAGTGTTGTCACATGAAAAGATATAACATATTTACAATAATGTGAGTGTGTATTCACTTTTGTGAGATACTGTATATAGTTTGTGATTGTATGAACTTCAGATTTTAAGGTGCTACACTATGAGTATATTATTTTACTTCAATCTATCATTTTCACTGAATATGAGAAAAGAGTAGGGATGAGCTCGATGTTTACCCGTTAGCCGAATTTAGAACATTGTGGGGTGTTTACATAAAGTATGGCAAGACCGTCAATGCAAAGTGCATTGATGGCTGCTGATTGGCCAAAGCATGCATCTGACCTGCATGCTTTGACCAGTCAAAGCGCGCTCTGCTTTAAGAGCCACGATTGACCAAAGGCAGGGCTCTTACTTTACCTGGTGGACCCACCCTCAGCTATATAAGAGCTGTCAATGCAAAAAGGGTGCAGTCGTGGGACGCTGTGATTGAAGATGGATTTACATCACTGGACTTTTTTTATATAAAGAAATTGTCAAACGCTGTCTGCTCCTCATTTTTACTTTTTTGACACGTTGGTGAATGTGTAGGGATACAATGTACCTGATACCCATTCACATAGGGGAGGGGGTGGCATCTGGGGGTCCCCTTGTTAAACGGGGCTTCCAGATTTCGATAAGCTCCCCACCCGCAGACTCCCACAACCACCGGGCAAGGGTTGTGGGAATGAGGCCCTTATCCCTATCAACACGGGGATTAGGTGTTTTAGGGGGGGGCCCAAAACACCTTCCCCATGTTGAGGGCATGTAGTTGGTATGGTTCAGGAGGGGGAGGGCGCTCTCTCTCCCCCCTTTTCCTGCAGCCTGCCAGATTGCGTGCTTGGGTCTGGTACATAGGATGCATTAAAGTGAAAAAACATGAGGGTTTACAACCTCTTTAAAGGGGCAGCAGCACATAATCTAAAGCAACTTAAGTTAGCGCCCTCTTATATAATTTTTCTCACAATCTTATGCTTCTCCACACTACTACACCAGTCCCCGCAGGATCTTCTCCTCCATGCTCCAGCAGTCCATGGTCCTGACATAATGACATCCTGATATCAGCCTGGGGAACAAAGGATCATGTGAATTAAAGAGCTTTTAGTCTCCCTTAAACTAAAGGAGCAGTTATCCCTGCACTGTAAGGGAAGATTTTAAAAGCAACAAACATTTCCAGCTCAGCTAACCAACCAGTCTGCTTATCAACCGAATTACCCTGTCTAAAAGTATGCATTAAAATTGTTAAAAACAGGGGTTTAGTTAGCACACATTTTAAAAGTTTCCAAAGTTGGGCTTTTAGCCCTTGTACACGCAATCAGAGATTCCGACGGAATGTGTCCGATCGGAGCGTTTTGACGGATATTCCGACTGTGTGTGGTCTGCATCGGACTGTTTCCATCGGAATATCCGTCGGACCAAATTTTCCAACTTGCCGGAAATATTTTCCGACAAAATGCTCCGATCGGACATACTTCGATCATGTGTAGAGAATTCCGATCGGACAAAGTGCCACGCATGCTCAGATCAAATTCCTACATCAAAGCTATTGGCTACTAGCCTGAACATAGTCCCGTCGTAACGAAATAACGTCATCACGTCAGATTTTCACACAACTTCGTCCGACCCTGTGTATACAACAGTTTCGGACAAAATCCGTCGGACAAAATCCGACGGATTTGGTTGTCGGAATCTCCGATCGTGTGTACAAGGGCTAAGATCCCCCTTCTATACCACCTTAGATATATTTAACTCCACCATGTATAAATTAATGATACAATAATAATGCTAAAGAAATTAGGCCGTAGAAGTGTTTGGTATTGCTTATTGCATTTATATTTTTTTATTATTCTTTATCTTTTTGCAAAGCAAGTCATTTTTAAAAGTCAAGTAAATCTATCTTCCAACATCCAGTCATGTGCTGAGGGATTTAAAAAAAACTGCACACACACACACACACACACACATTTTATTTCTTTTTTGATTCTTAAAAGCAAAGCTCAGTAGGAGAAACCAACACATAATCATGATAAAGATATCCTTTAAAATTAAACGAATACGAGGGGTTGATTTACTAAAGGAGCAGTTAGTGAAAAATGGTGTCCAATTCTTTCATCCAATAGTGCAAGTTTTTTAATTTTCTCGGCACATCATGCACATGCACATCATATGGGTAGTAAAAGTACATTAATTTTGCTAATTTAACTTTTCCTTCTCCTTTAGTAAATTAGTTGCAGATATTGAAATTATGTTAGTAATGTCTCTATTGGCAACTGTCAAAACTAAAGGTTAAAAAAAAATACAATGTTTTTTTCAGTGAGTTTACATAGTCATCTATTATTAATATTTTGTAATGACATTTATTTTTGGCATTTCTTGAACAGCAGCCACACATTTCTATCTAACAGTAAAATTTCTGTGAAATTTCACAATTTAAGAAGCCTAAAAATAACCCTCATTCCACAACAGTGTCCTTGTGCCTAGAATTTTGTACAGTGTCGTAGCTGACACTAATCTCTCCCTGCAGGTCCTAGCTTATGTGCAATTATTATACTTATGAACTAGCAATGCCATGAATATTAAATTAAGCTGTCGATCTTGTAGTCTTTACCCTTTCAGCCAGTTTTATGACATGCTTTCAATTCATGGTGGATTAATGCTCTAGCCTTTTATAGGTTAGGGAAATGTCAAACCAGATTACAACACAAATATAATTTGGGGCAGGAATAGGTCTACATTTTTTTTTCTTTGCTATACATACAAAGCTCTAGGAAATTTTGTACCTCTAATTCTATGCTACAGGGTAAACCATGCTGATAAATTATTTAATATGTGACACTTGCTTTGCAAACAGTTATCAATTTAATCTAAATCGTCATGCCATTTAAACAGAGTTTTCTACCTTCAGGTATCCAGCCGGTATTACGTTTCAGACGATTGGCTTATTTGTTAAGACAGGCAGGGCAAAGTGCAGTAACCCATAGCATACAGTCACAATTAATTTTGCAGAGATCTGACTTAAGTAACCTGAATTCTGATTGTTTTTTGTAGGTTACTGATCTTTGTTTACTGTCATTGAACTGGCTTATTACACATGCCTATATACTGTATATTAGTTGTTGATTTTAAAACAATCATTGCATAAGTGATTTCAAGAAATAACCTCAAGATACATATAAAAAACTTGGAAATGGAACAGGGGACTTTAAAGGTGCCTGAAAAGATGAAAAACGATTTCATGTATAATATAAAAATGACAATTTTTATCAAATACATTTGTTAAAAAAGATATGACAATCTTCTTGATAAAATAATGTGATCAAACCAAAGCAACAGTGAATGTAGTATATCTACTGTACAAAAATGTATTTCTCTGCATGTTTCGTTAAAATATATAGCTTCTTCAGGAAATTCATAATTGTCTGTGTACAGCGTATTCACTGCAATACATACAGAGATACATAAGACAAAATACAATAATGCTAAATAATAAGGACAAAAAAAGTCCTAATTCAATCATCTTAAAAACAAGAACTAAATTGTGCAGGATCAACTGTAACTGCTCTTACCCCGAAAATGGACTTCAGGTCAGTCTGCGAACACACCAGGGCCACTGGACCTCCAAATCTTAAGAATATCAGAGTCATATCAGAGTGACATAAGAGTGTTTCCTATGACACACTGATATTCTTAATATTTGGCGAGCCGGTGGCCCTGGTGTGTCTATTGGATAATATAGTGTGTACTTGTCTCAATCCAAAGAACTGAATGTGATTGCGGGCTGCTCTTTCCTTCCTCTGCTATATGCATGAGTAATTTCTAATAGTTTATACCGACACCAAGGAATCCCATGAGATACCACCTTCATCACACATCTTGATTGTGATTTATAGCCTCAGCTGTGCACTTTTTCCTATGTGACGGTGTAGAGGGAGGTTTGTGCTATCCTTCCACTCAGGTCTCAGATTACGCTCAGCTCTCCTTTCTGTGCTATACAGTGTGTGACATCAGATCCCTGCACCCTGCCTTCTGAAACTTAGAAATGCTGTACTGTGAATGGTTGTAGAGGAGAGAAAGCTGCAGATAAACAAGTACAACTTAGGTAAAAGGATTTGTTTCATCTCTGTGTATCACCTGAGGCTAGTCACTTCTATTTTTTTTCTTGGTATGGATAAATTGTGGAAGGGTTAAAGGGTATGTGGTCCCTTTCGATCTGTTAAATATCTCTGTAGCGCCGGCTCCTGAAGAGTATGCGCTATGTTTTTTTCAATTTAAGGTTACACCTGAACTGCAGTTTAGTTTGGGTAAAATTGTTTAAATTTGGACCTCAGCATCAGTCTGACTGAACTATGGGATGTTCAGCCTGGCCACAGGGGGCACTGTACCTTTTGGAAGGCATGGAACTACAGTCTGGTTGGGTGCTTTAAGATTACTCTCTCTCAGAGCCTGCCCAGTGGGAGTGGCCATCTTGCTGTGCTTTCTGGGAGAGGGTACTTAAGATGCGGATGTCATGTGGTTCGGGGTTCCGGTCAAGAAGGATGTACGGACTTCATGGTCCTGGTCCTCCTGACCAGCCCCCAGGTAGGCTATGGCCTGGGGTGCGGATCCATCTGACTTGTTGTCTCAGGGCTGGCTAGCCCGAGGCAAGGAAACTAAAGGAGGATTTTGAGGTGTTTGGGTGCCGTCTCCGGTTTGGGAGAGACCCAGTGACTTCATACCTATCCAGGGGAGGACTCTTCAGAAGAAGGCCACGTACGGGTTGGTTTCTTAAAAAGAGCCTGGAGGAGATGAAGTACCTAAGAGAATCCAGTCTCGTGGATATCGCCAAGCTGGCTGAAATATCCAGGTCGGGGTCTGCGGGCGGGGGGCTTATCGGAATCCGGGAGCCCCCTTTAATAAGGGGGCCCCCGGATACCGGCCCCCCACCCTATGTGAATGAGTATGGGGTACACTGTACCCCTACCCATTCACCTGTAAAATAAAGTACAAAAAAACCACAACACACAAGATAAAATAATTTATTGCACAGCTCCGGGGGTCTTCCGTCTTCGGGGGTCTTCTCGCCGGACTCCTCCGCTATCTTCTTGTAGCTCTTTTACTAGCGGAGGAGCCCAGCATTCTTCTTCGTCGCCGCGGCCTCTTCTTCCGACTTCGGGGGTCTTGTCCCCCTCTTCGGTTCTTCTGCCGGGCCACCGGGCCTTCTTATAGCTCTTTTACAGGCGGTGGCCCGGTCTTCTGTCGCCGCCGCCTTCCGTTATTCTTCTTCTTCTCCTGGAGATGTTGACTCGACGTTCTCTCCGGCCGCAATGCCAGGGACGCGCTGCCACTTATATAGGGACAAGGGGCGGTGTCACATGGGTTGGTCACATGGGTTGATGTCACATGGCGACAGTCTCAGCATCCTCCGGGACTGTGACATCGTAAGGGCGGGGTCACCATGTGACACCAACCCATGTGACATCAACCCATGTGACACCGCCTCTTGTCCCTATATAAGTGGCACCGCAGCGCGTCCCTGGCATTGCGGCCGGAGAGAATGTTGAGTCAACATCTCCAGGAGAAGAAGAAGAAGAAGAAGAAGAACGGAAGGCGGCGGCGGCGGCGTCAGAAGACCGGGCCACCGCCTGTAAAAGAGCTATAAGAAGGCGCGGTGGCCCGGCAGAAGAACCGAAGAGGGAGACAAGACCCCCGAAGTCGGAAGAAGAGGCCGCGGCGACGAAGAAGAATGCCGGGCTCCTCCGCTAGTAAAAGAGCTACAAGAATATAGCGGAGGAGTCCGGCGAGAAGACCCCCGAAGACGGAAGCTGTGCAATAAATTATTTTATCTTGTGTGTTGTGTTTTTTTTTGTACTTTATTTTACAGGTGAATGGGTAGGGGTACATTGTACCCCATACTCATTCACATAGGGTGGGGGTCCGGTATCCGGGGGCCCCCTTATTAAAGGGGGCTCCCGGATTCCGATAAGCCCCCCGCCCACAGACCCCGACAACCAACGGCCAGGGTTGTCGGGAAGAGGCCCTTGTCCTCATCAACATGGGGACAAGGTGCTTTGGGGTGGGGGGGCTCGCTCGCCCCTCCTTTCCTGGCCGGCCAGGTAGCGTGCTCGGACAAGGGTCTGTTGTGGAATTTTTTTCGGCGTTGGGGTTCCCCTTTAAGTCCATACTAGGTGGTGGGGCCAGCGGCGTCTCTTTCGCGGGCCCCGCCTACCTGGAGACCCGCTCGAAATGAGCGGACTTTTCTCCGGGCGGGAAAAGTCCGCTCGTTTCAAAAGTACGGCGGACTGGCATACACACGGCCAGATTGTCCGCCGAAATGCGAGTCCGGCGGGAAGATTGGAGTGTAAAACTACATTCTAAGTCCGCTGTACTTTCGGGTCAAAAAAGTATGCCGGAAGCTACACACGGGGGGATTGTCTGGCGGACTTGAGTTTGCCGGACTTTTCCACCCGCTTGTTTGATCGTGTGTACGTGGCATAAGATTGGTGCTTGTTAGAGTCTACTAGAGGGCGTTTTGGCATGCGACCCTCGCTCAGTTCTATCTAAGCCCCTGTACACACAGTCAGAGATTTCCACAACCAAATCCGTCGGATTTTGCCCGTTGGATTTTGTCCGTCGGATCTTGTCCGAAACTGTTGCATACACACGGTCGGACAAAGTTGGCGAAAAAATCCGATCTTTCAGACCGTGATGACGTAATTTCGTTACGATGGGACTACATTCAGGCTAGTAGCCAATAGCTTTGATGTAGGAATTTGATCTGAGCATGCGTGGCACTTGGTCCGATCAAAATTCTCTACACATGATCGGAGTATGTCCGATCGGCCCAGTTGGTCGGGAAATATTTCCAACATGTTGGAAAATTGGGTCTGACGGATATTCAGACGGAATCAGTCCGATGCATACCACACACAGTCGGATTATCCGACGATGTGGTCCGATAGGACACATTCCGACGGATTCTCCGACCGTGTGTATAAGGGCTTAGAAGTGGGAAATGGAACAGTAGGAAATGAAACAGGAACAAGAGGGGAGAGGGTTTAAAGGGGAGAGGGTTTAAAGGGACAACTTACAACATAAAAAATATGGCAGTCATGACCCAGACCTGGAGCACCATGGAGTAGATTATAGACACATGTGGCCAATGCCTGGGTCTAGCAGCACCCCTGCCAATGACACAATATCTATAATTATTGTAAGGGATCAGACTCAAGGCAGGTCCCAACTCTTTTTTAATAAACGTGTCAGGTTTAATCCCAAAGCATAATCACAAACAGAAAGTAGAGGCCTCTGGCCATAACTCATAAGAAAATAAACTTCTCGACTGAGCAATACTGTGTCCATAGTCCAAAAAAGTCTTTGGTTAAAGGTTAGTGTCCTTTACAAAGTAAACAATTGTATGCCAGTTCAGTTAT
The DNA here is from genome assembly GCF_037356315.1 of Lithobates pipiens. Taxonomy (NCBI): domain Eukaryota; kingdom Metazoa; phylum Chordata; class Amphibia; order Anura; family Ranidae; genus Lithobates; species Lithobates pipiens. The sequence continues at coordinate 98,032,119 of NW_027507764.1, read as the reverse complement.
AAATAGCCATTCTGTTAGTTGCCTACTCAAATCGAGACAGACACCACTCTCTCTGAGAGCTAGGATCTGCTGCCTTAATCAAGACCTAGACAGAAAACACCAAATGCGGTCCACAGAATTGGGAACCTGTCCCACCTACAGCTCAGACTCCAAGGAAAACCAGCTCTTGAATAGACTTTACTAACACAGGGTAAACCACTATCTTTCTTTACCATGAAATCTTTGCTGGCATTACCTTAGATAATGTAGCACCCTCTACCAGAAGGTAGGTGCTAGTAAGGGTTATTTTACTAGGTTCATTCAGCACAAGAAAATTTAGGTAGGCGTATGCTGCATGCTAGGCCTGTTTTGATTCTGGGGCTGGGAGTGTTTAGAGTAGCAGTGGGTGTGACCACCTGGGCTCCACTCTGAGGCGCCTCCCCTGTTTCCAGGGAAAACGTTCTGGAAAAGGAGGTAGAGCTGGAGTGGCAGCCAGAACATGTGGGAGCTCTGACTAATCCCTAACTGGCATTGGTAGAGGGCGGGCCTCCTATATATGCTGAGGTGACATGCTGCTGAGGAGGAGTAGTCGACTGGGTGAAGTGAGGAATGGAGTGCTAGACAGCCGCAGGATCACACCCCCATCTGGGGGTGTGTGGGATCACAGGAGAAGGCCCGGGGAGAGCTGTGAGGGAACGTTGCCTCCACACGGTCACTGGCAATGTCTCTGTCGGTGGCAGGGAGCTCCTGGAGCAGAGAGGGCAGGAGAAGCTGTGGGAAAACATGGTCCAGGCAAATTCCTTATCAAGGACTCAGGGCTGGAAGGTTGGAAGATCGGCAAGTTTTACCACAGTGGATGTCTGGAGTTGCCAGGGAGTCTGTGAAGGGAACCCTGTTAGTACGTGGTCACTAATAGAGTCTGCATCAATACACGCGGTGGATGATGGAGAATCCTGGATCAGGGAAGAGACTGTGGGGAAGTGTGTGTCAAATCAGTGTGGCCGTGGAACACATGATTTGCAAGTCGGACTGGCTGGGAGCAGTAGTCCATTTCCTAGAACATAGACTTTAACTTACTAGGCCTCCAGGGAGAGGTTCTGCAGGCCTCGGGCCTAGTAGCAGCAAGTCACCAGAGCCAGTAGAGGGGCTTATTCAGAGTGAGTTCTTCATACCCATTAGAAAAGGATGTGTGATGCCCTAATGTAACTACAAGTTGTGCAGGAGGAAACCAAGTGTGCAAGGAGAAGCAAGTTTGGGCAGGAGGTGAAGAGAACTAAGACCATTACTTTTACATGGTCAAAAGTGATGTTTCTGTCCCCCACATGGTGATGGATGGAGAACTCTTAGTTAACAGTAGTCTGCATGGAAATGCAGGGAGCAATAGTCTGCAGGGGAGATGCAGAAGGAGTAACAGTCTGCAGAGAGCTGCAGGAGAAGATTTCTACTTAGTCAAGTGTGCACATTCTATCTTCAGGCTCTAAATGGATCAAAGTATATTGAATTTTGTAAATATGATGGCAATGACTTATTCTATGGCAGGCATGTCCAAAGTCCGGCCTGCGGGCCAATCATGGCCCGCGGTCAGGTTTTGAACGGCCCGACTGGCTATCAGGGCTGTCAGATGAGCCCGATCCCCTGCCAAGCTGTACATTGGCACTGTGAGGAGCTTGTCAGACTCAAAAGTGTGCAGAGGAGTGTGCTGTGCTCTCTGCTTCCCCCTACAGTGCAGTACCTGGCTGAATAAAGAAGCTGGAAAGGTACTGTACTATGCTAGAAGATAGATTCGTTTTAAAAGTGCTTTATTCATGCGTCTATGCATGTGTGTGTGTGTGTGTGCGTGTGTCTGTATGTATGTCTGTATGTATGTATGTGTATGCATGTATGTCTGTATGTATGTGTATGCGTGTGTCTGTATGTGTATGCATGTGCATGTTTCTGTATGTATGTCTGTATGAATGTGTATGCATACGTCTGTATGTGTGTGCATGTATGTGTCTGTATGTATGTGTATGCATGTGTCTGTATGTATGTGTTTGTATGTGTGTGCATGTGTCTGTATGTGTATGCATGTGTGTGTTTGTATGTGTATGCACGTGTTTGCATGTGTGTGCATGTGTCTGTATGTATGTATGTATGTATGTGTGTGCATGTGTCTGTATGTATGTGTGTGCATGTGTCTGTATGTATGTCTGTATGTGTGTGCATGTGTTTGTATGTGTATGCATGTGTTTGTATGTGTGTGCATGTGTCTGTATGTGTGTATGTGTGTGCATGTGTCTGTATGTATGTGTCTGTATGTGTGTGCATGTGTCTGTATATATGTCTGTATGTATGTGTGTGCATGTGTCTGTATGTATGCATGTCTGTATGTATGTGTATGCATGTGTCTGTATGTGTGTGCGTGCATTTGTCTGTATGCACAGATCGCTTTTGAAAGGCATTTGAAAGGCGGTAAAGAGGCTTTATGTTGCCTCCTCACCACCTGTTTTAAGCCCGTAAATAAAGCATTACTATACCGCAACTGTGCAATCCACACAGTTGCAGGGTAGTTGAAGTGCAGGCCCATTCACCCTTGGTATACCTCCAGCTGCAGCCACAGCATGTGCACACCCCCATCTGCTCCCTCTGCAGATAAAGGAGGAGAAGTTGGGGGTGGTAAAAACAGCTTAAACATGTAGGTTTACTGCCCCTCCAACCTGACACGTGAACAACATTAATTTTAATGGGCTTCCCTACCCACAAAAATGCAGGGAAAGAAGTCCCCAAGCTTTTTTTTTTTTCTTTTTTAAATTGCACTGCATCAAAAGCACCCCACGTTTCCAATGTGTGGGGTATTAAGAATTAACGGTACCCCCTGAAGAGCAGAGCATTCGTCTGTGTGTCGGGAACGAGTGCGACAAAGGCAAGAGAATTCTTGCTGGGCCTTGTAGTAGTGCTCGAACCAACACACTCAGACCAAATTTTAATGGTTCAATGGTCGGCCCTCGTGCATGTTCACTTCATCAAATCTGGCCCTCTTTGAAAAAAGTTTGGACACCCCTGTTCTATGGCATACCTTATCTCAATCCCTATCCAAGTTGTACCCCCCCCAATAAAACAACAAAAACAAAGCTTGCAAATGACTGTTCATTATCTCTGGAAAGGATGTATGAAGTCTGGCAGTGGGGGGATTTGGCAGATTGTTGGTCAGTAGTGCTAACACCATGGCTACAATTGCAAATCTAAGAATCCGTAGATAAACATATATCCCATCGATCAGTTTTCTTGCCACTTGAACCGGTTTCACAGGCACCTTGCTACATTAAATTAACACAATAAAAATGACCAATTACCAGGCCCTTGCCATGGGTCCAGTAGTGTTGACTACTTTTGATTACCCTTTTTCATAGTACTGACACAGGATCCCCTGCATGTGAAAACATGCACTCAGGATGCTTTGAAAGACACATATTTTGTTAAAAACTCCTATTGTGTTAATGTTGTGTTAGCCAATTGTGTTACTGAAAATGTACAATATAGATGGTGAACAGTGTAACATTTCAGAAATTCTAATTTGCAGACGTGCCAACAATAGTGATGTCTAACTTCTCCAGAAATGAAACAGAGATTTGCTTTAATCCAAGGATAATAAATACTATCTAGTCTCTGGCATGCGGTGTATCTATTTAGAAAGCTAATAAAAATCATTGTTGTGGCAACAGCCAAAAGCTATCATTCCGCAGTGATTAATGAGAGCACAGCTCAGTAAAGAGAGCAGAGGAAGTTAATGAACTATATCACAATGATAGCACTCTGAAAGCTTTGTATAGGGCTCTGGGGGTCACATTAATAAATTACGGTTTTATTCAAAAGAAACATCTGTTTACATTACACATGAAATATGTTTTGCTGCATTTAAAGAGCAGCATTTCACGATTGCTCAAATCAGTTGATAAACACATTTGCATTCAATATTTGCTTTTAAGCTTATTAAAATATCTGCCTGCTTACTAAAATTATACAGAAGCTAAAGCAGATGTGTTATTAACTTATTATTATTATTATTATTATTATTATTATTATTATTATTATTATTTTATTTTTTATTTTTACTGAAGAATTTGCATTGCCATTATTATAAATGTAATATATTATAAGCATTCTCTTTATATGACTTTTATGATTGCTGCAGACACAGGTGTACAAATGTAACTATTCTTTTTGATGCTCTGTGTAGTCAGTTATCCTTCTTCTTCCTTTCACATTGACTTGTGTGAAATACAATGCCCGCGGTCCCGAATCCAGTCCTCCAGTCCATTTCATGTGGCCCTTGCACCTCTCCTGCAGCTGCAGCACCCCCCTTGTCTTCACCACTGCTTTTTCTCAGCAGTAGGCAGCAGAGGAGGACAGAACTCCTCCGCCAGAACCTGCCCTTGTCTGTGTAATGGAGAGTGGTCAGACAGAACAATATGGCATAACCATGTTTTGTCTGAGCAGTCTCCAGTAAGTGTCACCCTTTTTTTAAACTTGCACCATCAAGTTCAGGAGTCTGCGTGGGTTCTGTGGCGATCTGCACCTGCCCTTCACAGATTAAAGTGCAATTCCACTCAAAAGTGGATTTTCTGCTTATCCTTCTCTTTCCCCCCTTAGGGGCCACATTTAGAACCTTTCAGTTGGAATGGATACCTATTTTTGACAGGTACCATTTCCAATTTCCAGGAGACGGGGCCATGGCCCGATCTCACGGAAATTCGGCCCTCTCCTCCTTCTTCCGCCAGACCAATTAGAAAGGGCAGTGTGCTTCGTGCATGCACAGTAGGGAAACGGCTGTGAAGCCGAAAGACTTGGGGTGCAGACATTGCGGGCTCCCTGGACAGGTAAGTGTCCAAATATTAAAAGTTAGTAGCTGCAGTATTTGTAGCTGCTGACTTTTAATTTTTCGTGGGAGGCTGGACCTCCTCTTTAAGTTTTCAGTTATTACTAAAACCAGTAATAATACAGTGGAAATTATTTAATATGAGGAAGATACATTTATATAGTCGTACATATACAACCGACCACTTGAGGGCAAACATAATGCTGTTGGGGTCAAATTGAATTAAACATCCCTGTTTTATGCAGTCAATCCTGAGGTAATGGGAGCTTGTGCTCCTCTAACACCAGATTGCAGTACGGTTGTGTTCATACTTCTGGCATGTAGATGTCACAATTTACAGCTGTTACATGTAAAATACAAGTTCGTTTCTGGTTCCTGTTATAAAATACTCAAAAGGTGATGGTGATTGGTCATATTTTGTTAAGGATATAGAAACTATTGACTGACCTGCCAACCTACATTACATTGATTATTTCTCAACGACTGCTTTGGTGATTTTTTGTACTCATTATTATGCTTATGTCACAAATACATATATGTACAAATGTTATTATCTTTGTACAACTGTTATTATCTTTTTATTTTGCAATAAAACATTTTATTGAGAAAAAAAAAATACTCAAAAGGTTATACATGCTTTGTGAATGCCTCAACTTGTTAATAAAAAAAACTTTATAACTACTCTGCTTCCCAGAAAGAGAAGAGAGATAGTGGGACATTATATGACGCATATCACTATATTAGATGAGCCAATCAATTTACACATTATTCCATTTATTAATACAAGCCATACATACATAGATAAAGTAGTACGTTATAAATTAATAGACAATTTTACTAACAGGTCATGATCATAGTACATAATTGATTCAATAGAACACATAGTAATCTCATAAAAAATATATTGATTATGAATTAGTAATTATAAATGAATAAATACAGTTTAAGGGGAAAACACTGCGCTACAATTTAGTATATATGGAAAAAGGCCTCAACAGCCAAAAACAGCAGCCAACACCAAAAAACAAACAAAGTTCAACAAACAAAATAATACAAATAGTGTAGCGCTTCACTAATGAATGTGGTCAGCATAAATTGTATGAATAAAGGCAAAAATAATATAAATATGAATGCCTAAAGAAAAGTCCAATATTGGCCGCACATTCCACTATGTAGCAGGCCCAAGGGTGGCCGAACCGTCACAGAGGGGGGAAATTGGACTGGGCGGATGTATTCATGCGAGTCTGCTTGACTGTAACATCAGAGAAGAATGGATAAAATACTTCTTACCGACTTAGTTGGACCCATACAGTCATATGACAGTTGAGTCTAGAAGGCTTTAGGTCACAGTTTGGGACCGAGGAGTACGAAGAGGGAGGTCTGTTGAGCTGATGGATGAGCTCAAAACGATTGTAGGCCCTGTGATGGATCCTTTCAAATGGAACGTCAAGGGTGTATGTAGTCAATCTCAGACGTAGCCCGTTGTACTGATGCTCCAATATCGCCCAAATAGGGAGGGAGACATTGTGGAGGTTCAAGCCAGAGAAACAGAAAAAAGGAAAAAAGAAAAAAGGCTCCACATGGTGCAGGTCAGACGGTATAAAAAAGGTTGATTTATTGAAGTCAAAAAATAATTAATGACTTAGTGATCACATAGACAGTCTAAAATAGAAATTAAAAGCAATGTAGGGTGCCAACAGCTCGCCCAACGCGTTTCGACATATGTGTCTTCTACAGGGGCATTGTACAGGGGCTTCTACAGACCCCTGTAGAAGACACATATGTCGAAACGCGTTGGGCGAGCTGTTGGCACCCTACATTGCTTTTAATTTCTATTTTAGACTGTCTATGTGATCACTAAGTCATTAATTATTTTTTGACTTCAATAAATCAACCTTTTTTATACCGTCTGACCTGCACCATGTGGAGCCTTTTTTCTTTTTTCCTTTTTTCTGTTTCTCTGGCTTGAACCTCCACAACGTCTCCCTCCCTATTTGGGCGATATTGGAGCATCAGTACAACGGGCTACGTCTGAGATTGACTACATACACCCTTGACGTTCCATTTGAAAGGATCCATCACAGGGCCTACAATCGTTTTGAGCTCATCCATCAGCTCAACAGACCTCCCTCTTCGTACTCCTCGGTCCCAAACTGTGACCTAAAGCCTTCTAGACTCAACTGTCATATGACTGTATGGGTCCAACTAAGTCGGTAAGAAGTATTTTATCCATTCTTCTCTGATGTTACAGTCAAGCAGACTCGCATGAATACATCCGCCCAGTCCAATTTCCCCCCTCTGTGACGGTTCGGCCACCCTTGGGCCTGCTACATAGTGGAATGTGCGGCCAATATTGGACTTTTCTTTAGGCATTCATATTTATATTATTTTTGCCTTTATTCATACAATTTATGCTGACCACATTCATTAGTGAAGCGCTACACTATTTGTATTATTTTATAAATGAATAAAAACTGAATACTTCATAGTATAGCATAATTAGTTCAGTATAATATGCATAACACTCAACCTCAGTATGTAGACCTGAATTGTAATAGTAACAGCATATAGACCTCAATGTTGGATTGGTTCATAAAATATGTAATAGATTCTTAATAATAGATAAAAATACTGTGACAACGCATCAAAGGAAAGCTCTACGCGTTTCGTGGTTAAATACCATTCATCAGGAGCAGATGCAGAAAAATAGGGGTATCTATAATGAGATTTAAAATAAATAAATAAATAAATAAATAAAAAGAATATAAATAATATATAATATAATATAGGAAAAAGGGGAGCAAGGGGGACATATAAAGTCCCAATCATTCTCACCTATCTGTAATATATAGGTACATTTGTTGGTAAGAACTAAAACGAGAACCATTATAGAACATGTTATCCCCAGAAGCTGAGATGGAAGACCTTGAATACATGGCAAACACCAGTAACCAAAAGGAACAGAAAAAGTACGTATAGAGAATCCAGTTGCAGCAGTGAATGAAGGAATGAAATACTTGTATAGCGCACAATGCGAACTGAATCGCCTCTAGGCAGTGATGTGTGTACTCTGCTTCCCAGACTACAGGACACAAGATTGGCAATGAAGGTGTCTCTTCTTTCTTTACAGTAGCTTGTGTGTTTTCTTCCACATTTTGGTGAGCCTGTAATGCCTTTTACTGCTTTGACTCATATGTTTAGTTGCATTAAGGCTGCTAATCAGAAAGACAGCATGTTTTCTATACTCTGCTGGTAGCAGATGACACTTATGATACAGCTCTCAGCTGTACAGTTTGTGAAACCATGATTATGCCGGTACTCGTATGCACCCACCTATAGAGTATGAATGTATGTCTATAAACACAGACTTTCTGTGTTACAGGTATACATCCATATGTTATACTTGGATTTATGCAAGTACCCACATACCCGTGTACAGTCGCACACAGTCATTCAAATCCATGGGGGCTGTATGCAGCACCTGGGCTTCCCTGACACAGAAAAACACACCAGTATTTTTTGTTGTATGACCCTAATGTACCTGTGTGCATGAGCCCTTAGATATGAGCTGTCCTTAGTTGATAGCTATATGGATCTCATTCTTTACCGGCATGAAAGCCCATGAGAGCATATTATACAATGTGCACAAAAGAGTCACCAGGGAATTGTAACACCAAAGCAAGCAAAGTATGGATGCCCAAGTACTAACTACCATTTAATCTTGCAAAGTTGTCATGACGTGAGTCATGACAAATCTGCTGTCACACACACTCTGGCCAGTGCCATTTCTTGATGCTGCTTAGACGAAGCTTGCTATTGATATTGTGGATCCTTTCACAGAGGTACCCATGACTTCTGATTTCTTCTAACTTTAATGCATTATCACAGTAAATGGCCAGAAATTGCATTTGTCTCAAATAAAACATCTGCTACTGTAATTACATTTCTCTCCTCAGTCCTCAGCAGGGAAGGTAACACAAAATAAGTAATGTCTGACAATGGACCACAATTTGTTAGAGTGACAAGCCAACACCAATGCCGTATACACATGATCGGAATTTGGGCCAGCAAGCGTCCAATGAGAGCTTTTCATTGGAAAATGCAACCGTGTGTATGTTCCATCGGAATTTAGCTGGCCGAATTTCCGCCAGCAAAAATTTGATAGCATGTTCCCAATTTTCCCGATGGAAAAACTTTCTATTGGAAACTCCGATCGTGTGTATGCAATTCCGAAGTGCAAAAACTCACGCATGCTCAGATTCAACTACGAGATGGAAGCTATTGGCTACTAGGTATTGAACTTCCTTTTTCTAGTCTCATTGTACGTGTTCTTGGGGGTCGGAATTTGGTGTGACCGTGTGTAGGCAAGACAGTTTGAGTGGAATTCCATCAGAATTCCGACAGGAAAACCATCAGGTCTTTTTCCAAAGAGAATTCCGATCGTGTGTACGCGCACTAGATGACGTAAGTGAGGACCCGACATCTATATACTGTCTAAATGCCAGTCATCTTTTAGCTGTTAGACAAGACTTTTCAGAAATTTCATGTAATAAAGGACATTCCTATGGATAACAAGCAAACTGGAGACCTGAAACATGAACGCCTCTTGTGTGGACCAAAAATGATGTGATGTCATTAAATGCCTAGTATTGTTTTTTTAATATAATGCTTTTCATTGTTGTCTGTCTTTTTTAATATTGAGGAAAAGGACTCTTTTGCCCTATGAATGGAATATGTGGGCTTTATACCTCAAGCCTGTAGATGTCATTATTCACTAGTTAGTTCTAGTTCCTGCTATCATATACTATGAAGACTGCACAAGTTTCATAGGCACTTGCGTTTGTTAAAAAAAAAAGCCTTCTGCAATTCCATACCATGGGACACAACACGTACCCAGTATCACTATAGGACCTTGCTCACATTGGGGTTGATTTAACGGCAAGTACACTGTACACCGTACAAGTGCAGTTGCTCCAGTAAATGAGGTAAAGCTTCACTTTACAAAGAATACCCAATAACATGCAAGGAAGATTTAAAATAAAGCATTTATGCTTGCACATGACTGGATGATGGAAGTCAGCAGACCTCCCCCTCATTTACTAAGCTCTGGAGCAACTGCACTTGCAAAAGTACACAGTCTATTTGCCTTTAGTACATCAACCCCTGTGTGACCAGCACTACCAGTATGACATATTAAAGGGCACAGAAAAATAGGGTCTTATATATAAAGAAATTAGGATATTGCTATTCTTGCTCTGTTGTTTGGGGTACACCGGGGTATGCACACCACGGCCTGCATTTTATATTTATGTTGGCAAAATGTGGGCATAGTGTAGGCTGCAATGCACCATGGAGTTCCGAATTGTGAAGAAAAGTTCCTTTGTGCAAAAGCACTAAGTGTTAAAAACTCAAATGTGGTGCAAATCGTGCTCTCCTCCTATGTGCTCACTCACTTACCAGCTGCTCTGGACTCATACAGTATATGCTTATGTCAATATCCTGGATGTGCTGAGCTTTGTAGTCCTCCTTCATTGCTCCTTAGTTATTGGGCAATGGGATACTCATACATAGTATAAATAAATGGAAGAGAAATATCCAAATAGTGTATTTGCATTTATTCTAAATCCAAAATAGATTAAAATATATCCACTCACATTATATAGGGAAAAAACAAGCATATAACCATAACCAGAAGTCCCCAGAGATGTGCATCTCACCGACTGGAAATTACATCACGACCCACGATGGAGCTAAGGTGGGCTGTCCCCCCCCCCCACCAAATTTTAGTTGTGCCCCCTCCCCTCATGGTGTCTTTGATGGTTTTTAGAAAGCACCCACTGATCCATGAGTCACTTTGATGGGGACAATTGATGTAAGGGGGCCTCTGATGGGAGCAGTTGGTGTAAGGGCCCTGATGGGGACACCTGATGCAAGGGGGCACTCTGATGGGGACACCTTGTGTAAAGAGGGACTCTAAAATAGGAGGAGGCATACGTTCTATTTAAGCATCCTAATCTAATGACGGTCTAATACATACTATTGTGCTCCTGCTCCTTCCCTTTTTTGGGGGTGGGGGTGGCAAAAAAACACCCCCTGGTCAGGTGGTTCCCAGCCCCCCCCCCCCCCACTCTGTTGGTTGTTTGAGTCAATCTCATAACCCCCCCGAGGGTGGTCATTTGTTTCATCATCCAGCCCCGAGCTTACCCCATCTAGGTTGTGGGCAGGCAGCGCTCCTACAGGTGGTGGGTAGCAGCTTCCATTGCATTTCCCCCTCCTCTACCCTCCTGATCTCAGTATTGTCCTTATGATCCCCCCCCGTAGCATGCCCTCCTGTTTCCACCCTGTACTGTGACCTTTGTATTGATTAGTCTTTGATTTATGGCATGTTTATGGCATGTTTTCCTATTGTTTTAAATCAATTTTAATGATACTAAAAAATATATGTTTATTTTTATCAACTATTCATACTTTCATTCTTAAGAGTAAGAGCATAAATTGGGGCAGGCTTGTAAAGAGGGATTTTGATGCCCTAGAGTATTACTTTTCCTGGTGCCCATGATGCTATTAAGACAGCTCTGATCGGCTGACGGGTCTCAAGACCTGCTTCCTGATTGGCCGGGAGGAGGATCAGTTTGACAATAGCAATATTAACTCGCTATTGTCACACCTTTTTTGAAGGGTGGACGCGAGGAGAGCCTCTGGCTCTAAACATCTGCTTAAAAAAAGAAAAAACCCCATTGGAAGCCTAGAGGCGATTCAGTTCGCATTGTGCGCTATATAAGTATTTCATTCATTCATTCATTCATGCGTTCAGCACCCTGCATGTAGGTTAGGTGGCGAGATGCATGAATAGTGCACCCCTAATGGACAGGCCACTGCATCAGAATACACTTATCAGCACCGCTGGCTATAGCTGGGGATGTTGATTGAGAGAGAATTGTCCAACAGGTTGATGGTACACAAGTCAATTGATAGATCAACTTGTACACAACCAGACTGCCCATACATGGATAACAATTTGGCTGATGCCAACTGGTTGAATTTTGGTCCATGTATAGCTGACTTAACTCCTCTCCAGTGAGACTAAACAATATAAATTCTAAATTCAATGGGTTTACCCTTGCCACTCCATGTTATATCTCCAGTTCTGATGAAGAGGGTCCCAAGCTGAAAGAAGCCAGCGGCTCTCTAACAAGATCCATTGCAGGGATTCCTTCTGAGCAGTAGCAGTTGAGAGGTTCCCAACTGTCATTTTACATGATATAGCAGGTCTATAAAAAATGTTTGCGGGGGGGGCGTGGCTAACCGCCGAGCAGGATGGACGTCTGACTCCTCAGCTCCCGCACCGACCGGACTTTCGAACGGAGCATCGCCGTACAGAGCACACGTACGAACTCCCTAACACGACCGGGTGACTACCGAAGAGCCCAGCTATGCCTCAGGCGAACCGAAAGCGGAAGGAATACCGGACGCCGAAGAAATTGACCGATTATTTTACTCAGCCGCCTGACACAGAAATCCAAGATGGCGCCCGCGGCCCTGTCAGAAAACCTTCGGATTACACTGACCTCCCTGATGCGGACGAATCTGCAATATCCATCCAGCAGCACTCCCCTGCAATATCTCCACAGAATTCTCCCTCTTCAGCCAGTAACAGCCCTGCCAAAGCGCGGATGCGAATGGATTCTGCAGGGCCCAACTCTGAGGTAAGCCCTGCATCCATCTTACCCACACGCCAGCCCTCAGCTATTGCGGCCTTCCCCACATCAGACCAGCCTGTCCTGGACACTACTATGAAGGAGATGCTCATCTCCTTGCAATCTTCTATACATAATGAACTATCATCCATGTTTACCCAGTTTTCATCTCATATGCTACATATGGGGCAAAAAATCCAACGTATTGAACACCATATGAGTGACCTGACTATTACGGTTAATGACCTAGTGGATGCCCAAGACCACACACATGACGAACAAAAATGGATGAAATCCAAAATGGCGGACCTCGAAGACCGCTCTAGACGTAATAACGTCAAGATCAGGGGTATCCCCGAATCGGTATTACCTCATGACCTTAACACCTACGCCAGGAAAATGATCTCAACACTGCTACCTGATCTGTCACCGATGGAGACCATTATTGATCGCATACACCGCATCCCTAAGCCGTCGCACTTGGCTGACACCATACCCAGGGATGTCCTGATGAGGGTGCACTTCTATCATGCTAAAGATCAGCTAATGTTCAAGTCCCGGCATATGAATAGGCTACCGGAACCATTCTCTGATCTACAACTATTTGCGGATCTGTCTCAACACACCAGACAACTGCGCAAACAGCTGATAACGATTACCAAACCGCTGTTCAACCACAAAATCCCCTATCAATGGGGTTACCCGACTAAACTCATTGTAACCAGGAATGGGTCTAAACACATTATTACATCAGTACCTGAGGGCATAAAGCTTCTACAACAATGGGATATTCTCCCGGAAGAGCCTGCCGTACAGTCCAACAACCGTAGAGGGCCTTCTCCGCCTCTATATCCTAAACAACCGCCTAATGCCCGCTGAATCTTTACTGCTGGCGATGCTCACCCGCTTCAATTCATGTTCTGCACCACATTACTCCGGTTGGTGCCCTGCTCGAGATGTGTTATCAATAAACTTTCACCCCGCATAGTTTCAACAGCCTAGTGTTTTTTTTTTGGCTGTTCTGCACTACAGTATTAAGTACCTCTTTATTGTTCTGCCTACCACTACTGAAGTACTAATTTCTACCCTTTCTTTCCACTGTTCCTGCTTCTCCTCTTCCCTGGTTTGCCTCTGTTTTGAGAACTGCACCTGCTCCGGCTACAGGAACCCGCATCCGGACACCATCTGACATCTTATAGAGAACCTCACTCACTGTAAGTACCGACCACCACGCCTGACATCTGCACCTGACCTGCACAATGCCGAAATTTCTATCCCTTAACACTAAAGGACTTAACCACCCAGCGAAGAGATCCTCCATGTGGAGGACCGCTCTCCAATCCAAATGTGATGTCCTCTGCCTCCAAGAGACCCACTTCAAAAAGCTAGACAGCCCCCGTTGTTCCAATCGCCATTTTCCTCACATCTTTCACTCCTCAGGACCTGATAAACGTAATGGGGTTATGATAGCGGTGAAAGACACTGTCACCTTCGCCCTCCACAATAGCATGGAGGACGAGGATGGAAGATATAAAGCCCTGGATTGTACCCTCAACAAAACCAGATATACTATCGTTAACGTCTACTCTCCCAATACGGGCCAAATTAAATTCCTCTCTAGACTGATGAACAAGCTTAACAAGTTCCGACAGGGATGTCTCATTGTCTGTGGGGACTTTAACATAGTTCCAGATAATTTCATGGATGCCTCCTCCCGTTCCTCCAGGCTATCCTCCCCTATGACTACCTTCATACGGAACAACGACTTATACGACATCTGGAGATGCCAACATACCACCGAAAGAGACTACTCCTTTTTTTCCCACAGACATAACTGCTACACGAGAATTGACTACTTCCTTGTAGATAAATGGACGCTGACCAACTCCACCGAATCAGGAATTGGTACGATCACTTGGTCGGACCACGCTCCGATCTCACTAACTGTCACTGATCATCTGAACTCCCCACGGCATACGGTATGGAGAGCGAATGCGGACATCATTCACTCTCCGGAACACTCCTTGTACATACGTAACCAGCTTGAAGAGTTTTTTACCCTTAATACTGGCTCAGTCTCCAGTAATACTGTCCTCTGGAATGCTCATAAGGCATTCGTCAGAGGGATTATAATGCAACTCTCTGCTCGAGAGAAGAGGAGGAGATCACAGCGTCTAGACACATTAATAGCCAAAATTCATGCACTCGATGTTCAAAACCAAACCACACCAGACCCTAATTCAAAAGACCAGTTAGTCCTCCTTAGACAGGAACTTAGAAATTTACTCCTAGAATATCATACTCGCACCAACACGAAATTCAAAGCACACTATTATACTACAGGTAACAAGGCGGGGAAAGCACTTGCTCTAAGGATCAAGGGTCACTATGCTAAATCTAGAATACATCATCTCTTTCATCCAACCACAAAGCAGAAACTTCTAGACCCTCAAGCTATTGCAGATGCCTTTAGCCAGTACTACCATACTTTATATAACTTGAAAGATGACCCCAACACCACTCAACCCTCTATTGCTGACATCAATTCCTTTCTTCAAACGATCGACCTACCAACATTATCACAACAACACATCTCTGACCTGAACACCCCCTTCACACACTTAGAAGTTCAAAACATAGTATCAACCTTGCCTTCCCACAAATCACCAGGGCCTGACGGCTTAACTAATGAGTACTATAAACAATTCAGTACTACTTTGGCTCCCTACCTATCCCAAGTGTGCAATGACGCTGCCTCCTCCTCTTCTCTTCCCAATGAAATGCTTAATGCTCTGATAATTACTCTACCGAAGCCAGGGAAAGAGCCCAACACACCACAAAATTTTCGACCAATATCTCTCCTAAACACCGACACCAAAATCTTCGCTAAACTCATAGCCAATCGCTTAGTCCAAATTATGCCCACTTTGATACACCCTGATCAATCTGGCTTCACGAAGGGTAGACAAACTTATGATGCTTCAAGGAGATTGATTAACATAATTCATCACGCTGAGACTAGTAGAACGCCTTCTCTGCTTCTATCTCTAGACGCAGAGAAGGCGTTCGATAGAGTCCATTGGGCTTACCTAGAAGCTACCCTTAAAAAATTTGGATTCCAAGGTCATATTTTTTCAGCAATTATGGCCCTATATTCTTCTCCATCGGCACAAGTCTACACGGACGGAATAACCTCCCGAGCTTTTCCAATTACCAATGGTACCCGCCAGGGTTGTCCCTTATCACCACTTATCTTTAACCTGATCATGGAACCCCTGGCGGCACACATCAGAAATTGCACAACCATCTCTGGCTTTAAAATAGGCCACATAGAACACAAAATAAATTTATTTGCAGATGATGTCATATTGATGCTTACTAACCCTATGACTTCCCTGGCTTCGGTACAACATGTTTTTGCTTTCAATATGTTTTTATTTATAATTCAAGGTGAGACAGTAAGAAAACATCACAAATAATACGGTCAGTGAACAAGTAAAATCTGGACAATATGACCCTCGTCCCATACAGCAATCGAGTCAATCAACAGTAAAACATGAAAGCGTAAAACCATAAGTCAAATAGGTTAAACGGAATCAGTATAATGGTAGACTATACATTACAGAGTAGCCCAAAAAAAGTATGGTGTTCCACCAATCAAATCTACAGACCCGTCCCACCCTCTGTAAGACCCAATTGGATCTTGCTCATAAAATCTTTGATATCTATATTGTCAAGAATAATAACAGAATAAAAAACGGAGCAAAGCAGTGGGAAGAAGAGACAAAAAAAGAAAGACAATAGGGAGGGGGGGAGAACGCTCCTACACCCCTCTTCCACTAGGAACGACCGCACAGAGTGGTGCCCGACCTCTTGTTGTTTTTCAAAGTATATAAAAGTATCTTATTAGACAATAGATATAGAGAAGAAAGAAAGAGAGAAGAAAAGAAAAGAAAAAGAAAGAAGAAAAGAGAGAGAGAGAGAGAGAGGGTCAACCAGCGGCAAATCACAGTGGGGAAATATAGTTGATCCATGGATCCCAAATTACATTAAATTTCTTGGAGTTATTACGAAGGGTCCAGGTGAGTCTATCATTAACCATAATCCAGTTAAGCTTAAGTTTTACAGAATCAAGAGGAACCATCGACTGCTTCCAATATCTAGCTATAGTTATCCTAGCAGCTAGGATTATATATGTGATCAGCTTAAAAGATTTCCTAGGAACCCCATCAGGGAGCTTCTGAAAAAGCGCTACCTCCGGGGCTCTACGAATATTAACCCCAGTAACCGTGTATATAAGGTTAAATATACGAATCCAAAATCTGGCTACAATCGGGCACTGCCACCAAATGTGGTACATTGAACCCAGCTGACCACACCGTCTGAAACACATGGGGGAAGTAGACGGATGCATCTTAGCTATCCTGGTTGGCACTAGATACCATCGTAGTAGAGTTTTATAATTTGCCTCAATCAATGCAGTATTAACAGATATTTTAGATAAAGCATAGGCTATATCCTAAATTTTTGTGAAAAACGTGTAGCGCTTATTTGTTTTTACCACATTACAATGTGACCAATGTAATCAATACATGTGTTAGACTGTGCACAAAACACATAAAAAAGAAATATATAAACACTCAATTACTGTATATGTAAAGCTAGAATGTCCAAGTAAATAAATATGAAAAAAATGTGTCCACAAAAGTGGAAAAACAGCATGAAAACAGATGAAGAGTTCTCCAGATTTTCCAAGGTTACTGTGTGTGACACGATGAAGTGAAAAACAGTCCTACACCTTCTCCAAAGGATAATCACACAATCACCGCGTGAACCCTCCACCACATAAAATGGGGGCTTACCAGATTTAATGGATCCTACTCAAAATTATATTTGGAGGATCATATGTGCTTGTAGGTATACATAGGCTATTTTTGGAGTGTTGTCTTTTTCTGGAAGGCTTTCAAGTGTAGCTATTTTCTCTGCGGTATGTCTCCATCCACATAGATCATCATAGGTAGTGGGATAGATATAAAGGAAGAGAGCAGGGACCAAAATAGTGTAACTCCGTTTTTCGTTTCAAATAATTTAATTAAAAATTATCAAACTCACGTGTACAAAGAACATAAGCGCTTTTTCAGTAAAATCTCAGGCTGCAGTGAAGTCCCTGGGACTTCACTGCAGCCTGAGATTTTACTGAAAAAGCGCTTATGTTCTTTGTACACGTGAGTTTGATAATTTTTAATTAAATTATTTGAAACGAAAAACGGAGTTACACTATTTTGGTCCCTGCTCTCTTCCTTTATATCTATCCCACTACCTATGATGATCTATGTGGATGGAGACATACCGCAGAGAAAATAGCTACACTTGAAAGCCTTCCAGAAAAAGACAACACTCCAAAAATAGCCTATGTATACCTACAAGCACATATGATCCTCCAAATATAATTTTGAGTAGGATCCATTAAATCTGGTAAGCCCCCATTTTATGTGGTGGAGGGTTCACGCGGTGATTGTGTGATTATCCTTTGGAGAAGGTGTAGGACTGTTTTTCACTTCATCGTGTCACACACAGTAACCTTGGAAAATCTGGAGAACTCTTCATCTGTTTTCATGCTGTTTTTCCACTTTTGTGGACACATTTTTTTCATATTTATTTACTTGGACATTCTAGCTTTACATATACAGTAATTGAGTGTTTATATATTTCTTTTTTATGTGTTTTGTGCACAGTCTAACACATGTATTGATTACATTGGTCACATTGTAATGTGGTAAAAACAAATAAGCGCTACACGTTTTTCACAAAAATTTATTATGTCACATTTGTACACCTAGATGTTGTGTTAGCTGCTGTTTGTATACTGGTTACACATTCGAATAGCGCAGTGTTTTTGGTTCTTTTTGAAACTTGTTCATAGGCTATATCCTGCCAATCAGACAGATCAAAAGTAAGATTCAAGTCCCGTTCCCAATGGATCATATAGGGAAGTTTAGTAATTGGGTCCGTAATGGTAGCATAAATGGTAGATATACGCCCCCGTATTTGGTCCTGTGATTGGCAGGATAATTCAAAATTCGTAAGAGTAAACGGTCTCTCTATCCTACAAAATTTAGAACGTATAAATGATACAATCTGATTATACCGAAACAGCTCACTAGGGGGCATCTGTAACGTCTCTACAAAGTACTGCAAGGAGTGGGGTCGGCCCCCAGGTAAATAGTCACCTATCCGTAGGAGGCCCTTATTGAGCCACCACTGGAATACCTGTGGGGTCAAGCCAGGTGGAAACTCTGGGTTACAAAACACCGGAGCCAAGGGAGTATGTGAAGACACCAATGGTTTACGATGGCGTACTCTGTCCCAAACCTCAAGGGAGTGGGACAGGGTAGGGCATAAGATAGGAGGGCGAAGGCGACTTGGTAGCCACATCAGGGAGCCAATAGCAAGAGGATGGCACGAAAGGGCTTCAATAGATACCCAAAGGGGCTGAGGCCCCCTGGCCGTGGTATATGAAAGTTGTGTTATCTGAGCCGCCTGATAATAAGCTTGTAGATTAGGGAGGCCAAGCCCACCGCGTAATTTTGAGGTATATAGCGTTGATTTATTCATGCGGGGTTTCCCATTGCCCCAAACAAAACGGAGAACATCTCCTTGTAACTGTTGTAATTCCCTCCTCGGGACTGCGATGGGTAGGGTCCTAAAATAATAAAGTAGTCTGGGGAGAAAGGTCATTTTGATGGAATTGATCCTACCAAACCAAGATAAAGAATAATCCCCCCAACATCGAAGATCCTCACGTAAACGGCGAAAAAGTGGGGGATAATTGGCTTTGTATAAGGTGCCAATCGAGGATGTCAATTGAATACCTAAATAGGGAATAGAAGTTGAGGTCCATTGGAAATGAAAATCGCGTCGCAACTGTTGTTCTATTAAGGGGGACAGAGAAACATTAAGGGCCATCATTTTTTGGGTGTTTAAAGTAAGACCTGAAAGTTGGGAAAATCGACGAAATAGGGATAACAAGTTAGGTAGAGTAATTGTAGGGTTGGTAACATACATAACGGTACAACATGTTTTAACTACCTTTGGCTCCGTCTCTTATTATAAGGTCAATGAAACCAAATCATATATTTTAGAACTGGGCCTTGATGCTGTCACTAGCAATATTCTAAGAAACCAATATGCATACCCTTGGGCTGACCAAGGAATACCGTACTTAGGCATTGTACTCACTAAATCGGTGTCTAGATTGTTTCAAGCCAACTATGTTAAAACCAAACAATTGTTAATCAAAGATCTGTCCAACCTCGCCAAATTTGAACTTTCATGGTCGGGTAGGCTCGCTGCGTTTAAAATGCTCACATTACCTAAAATTCTATATCAATTTCGCACCCTTCCCATCCCCTTATCTAAATCATACCTAGCTTCTTTGCAATCTATTCTTAGTAAATACATGTGGCAAGATAAAAAACCTAGAAGCAACTATTCCAAACTTCTCAAACATAAGCATGCTGGGGGTATGGGATATACAGACATCCGGGACTATTACTTGGCCACCATCCTCTCCCAACTGCGGGAATGGACTAACCCCCCCCATACTACGCTATGGGGAGATATAGAAAATTGTGCCACACCTGGTCCCGACCTCAAAAGCTGGTTATTTAGCTCCCTAGTCTCGGTGACAAATCTCAGCATCTACTCACCCACCATAAAAGCATCGCTTTCTGCATGGAAAATACTTCGCAATAACACATGGTCATCCCTCCCTATGAAAGACATACCGGTATCATTACAGACCCTCCAAATCTTATCACCTGATCTAACTATCCCTACATGGCTCACATCCAGGGCATCCCACACTAATGATCTTAGGACCCTCACGGATAACAAATCTTTCCCTGAGATCCAGTCCATTTATGGGGCACCCTCGTCAGATTTTTTCAATTATCATAGATTACGCTCCTGTCTGACCACACACACCCGATTAGAGGGTGCAATACCCTTAAAACTATGGAATTACTATTTCAAACAAGATTCCACATATAAAGGTATATCGATTATTTACCCCCTGTTACAGGAGAAAAATATCTTCTTCAAATCCAAACCCTTCCTAGACTGGGAATCAGACACACTTCTCCACTTCTCTGACGCCCAATGGCAACAAGCCTTTACCTCTGTATACAAAGCCACACGGTGCACAGGCTTATGGGAACTGACGTCAAAAATCACTCTTCGCTGGTACATGACTCCCCATAGACTCGCTAAATTTCAACCCGGCACTACCCCACTGTGTTGGCGCAACTGCAACTATACAGGTACTTTACTCCACATTCTGTGGCAATGTCCACATATTAATCTCCTTTGGTCAGACGTTACGAAACTTATTCGAGACGTATGCAATGTTCCAATCTCTCTGTCTCCGCAACTTGCTATACTCAACATATTTCCGGACGATGTCCCTCATACATGCCGCACAGTCCTTACTCATATCCTTCTGGCAACTAGACTACTTCTAACCAGAAATTGGAAATCCTCTACTATACCTAGCATCCTAGACGTTACCACACTAGTGCACTCTCACTATACATACGAGCTGATTGGGTCCAGAGGCTTACCATCCTATGCAAAAACCCAGGCCCAATGGCTCCCATGGCACAAATGGTACTCATCCCAGATAACCTGACTTTGTTCCTGATGAATATCGTTTTTGTTAACTTACTTGTGATTGCTGGGTCATCACTCCATACTTTGTTCTCAAAACCTCCCCCCCCCCTTCCCTCCCACACCCCAACCTCCCCCCCATCTTCTTCCCTTCTTTTTATCTGTCTCTCCCTCCCTTCATTACCCTACCCTCTACCCCACTTTTACTGCTGTACTATGTTCCAAGGCACACCCTTGAGTTACACATATGCTAGTACCTGTTTTCTGATTCAGATACAACTATGTGCCGAAGTTACTGTTGTTAATATCGTCATTGTTCATGCTGCCTATATCTGTATGACATCCAAGAATTGTATTGGATGTAGTTGCTATACATACTTTGTATTTTGTGAAATTTAATAAACATCATTTTGAAAAAAAAAAAAAAAAAAAATGTTTGCGAGTACCACATCTTACTATTTCTTAAATACAAGTTATATAAAAGGTGCCACACGATGCTTGTACACCTTCTGTTTGTTTTCTAGTGTTTTACAAAGATACCCAGTGTGGAGGAAGCTTCAAAGCCACTGATACTGTGTATTAGGAAGAAACAAATCAGCGGTGGATACTGTCTATTATAAACACAATTACAAAAGAGAACTTTTACCTGGAAAGAACATATCCTGAAATTTTCCTGCAGCAAGATTGTATCCTTTTTTCCACTTGAGTGCTGACTATATCCAATTACACAGGAAATAAGGTTATATCTTCCCATAAGGACACCGACATTTAAAAAACTGGACAAAGGTTTTAACCATCTGTCAGATTATAAGTCATTATTCTCTCAAAAACATAAAGAAAATTGGCTGGCATTTTACATTACACTTAATGACATTGTTTTTCTTTTTTGACGTTTTCCTTAGAAATTGTGTTTTTGCAAAAAAAAAATGGACATCAGGTCCAACATATTTTAAACATTATGGCTTAAATGTTACGCTAATTCCAGATTTCACACTTTTGCTAGAAGATGTGGATCTATGAAAAGAATTAGTGTAATGTGTACATACTGTACATTCCAGTTACATTGTTAGCCCTGATGTCTAAACTATCTTACACATTTACCTTTTTCATACAAGCTGTTAATATAAGCAACTATTAAATATTGACCTAAGGAGTCAAAATATGATCTGTAGCATAACTGTGTTTTGGTAAGGAATCCCCAAGTAATATCATAAAATACTTTGACATCAACGAGAGGAATGTTCTAGTGATAGTAACCATGAAGAGACATGCCTCATTCCTGGAATTCCTCTTTTGTGAATGATTTGTTTATATTATAGGAACCCTCCCTTTATCCATCCACTGTCAGATTTTCAAATGTTATGAAACATTCCACTAGAGCTAGTCATTTACAAATGTTGCCATTAAAATTCTGTGTAAGAGAGTAATTAATACAATATGATTTACAAAGTACAAGAAAGTGAAAAACTTAACTACTTAGCAGAAGTACTGTACTGTGATTTAAAAAGTGTTTTTTGCTTAAAGGATTAGTACACATTTAAAGCAAACCTGTAGTCTAACAAAACCTGTTAAAGAGGAAATAAACTGCTGGTTTTTACTTATTTTTTTGACCTGCAAAGTAAAGGCATAATGTGCTAGTATGCATCGCATACTAGCACATTATGTGAAACCTACCTGCAAACAAAGCCCTCCACTAATGCATTGTTACCGCATCCATTTTCACCCATCTTCCTTCTGGGTCCACGGACTCCGGCTGTGTGACTGGCCGGAGCTGTGCGAGGCCACCCCTGTGCCTGCGTACGAGAGCCACCAGTCATGGCACAGGTCATGCACCAATTATGTCATCAGCTGCATATACAGTAAATATCTCCTAGACAGTGCCTTATTATAGGCTTACCTATAGGTGCAATTAATTAAAGGGAGTTTACAACCACTATAAACAATCCATTTCTCTTGGACAGTAGACACCAAAACCTGCCTGTGGTACTCTTAGGCTTACTGTTGCTATGCTGCCAAGTTTAGTCAAATCCCCCAACTTCTAGGGTATTGGGGAGCGGACACATCTTCCTTTTGTTCTTGCATTTGGTTCTTGAACAACCAGTAGTCAAGCTCATGCTCTATCAATAAGTATTATGAGAGATGTGGAGACCTATGCAAATACCAACTTTCAGTGATATTGAACTTGCATAGGTACCCAGGGGTGAAGATGGGGTGAAGATGAGGCCATTGCACAAAGAGCCACAATGTGGTTTCTTATGGGGCCTGCCATTCAACCAGTTGTGGTGCCTAAGGATACTTGGGTGTGATATGGCACCTCAAAAATATTATATTAACATCCTCCGTAGCCCCCCTATGGCTCCAGGTAGTGTACCGGCATTGGGTGCTAGAAGGAGCATTTATGCCTCTGATAGTGTGTGTACTACACAAACAGTTTTTCCCCTCTGCCACATTGGTTGGCTTCCTGTTCCCCTTCATTAACATCCCACTGACCATGACTAATGAATTCCAGCCCCATTGTTCTTAGCTTATCCGGGGCAGGGCCTCTTTAGGGGGCACATCCAGGTCTCAGTCTATTCTGGAGCAGCCCTGAAACTATAAAGAAGAGGAAAGCTAGTGAGGCTGAAACATTCTACATGCACAGGCACATAGGAGCTAGTGGTGCTTTCTGGGAGAGGGGACAGATAATGGTATTGTGGGGGAGGCTGTCTAGTTACTTTAGACTGTCAGTGTGTTCTGCAATTTAATTACCACTTGCTCACTAGGGATGGGCGAACGGTTTGGCCCGAGCATAAGTTCAGGCCAAACTTTAGCTGTTCGGGCATTCGGCGAATAGCCAAACGAACGAGTCGTTCGACCGCTTGTTCAGCCCCCCGAACCAACCACAATGCATTACAGTGCTGAACAGTGGATTGCAAGCCCTGATTGGCTGAAGCTATCACTGCTGCACAAAGCACTGTCAGAGTCATGATTGGATACTGTCATCATGACTTTATCCAATCATGGCTCATTTCTGCCCCACAGTATAAAAGTATTATTTCAATGGCAGCCATTTTCAGTGTGATTTTGGCATGGGGAGAGATAGAACAGGGTACTATTCAGTGTTATTAGTTAGTTGGTGGCTGGTGGGCTATATTGTGCTATTTTGCTTCAATTGTCAGTGTAGAATATTAGTTTAGTGTCAGTCTAGGGATAGTGTGAGTGTAATGAGGAGGACGATCATTCAGCTTTGCATAGTGTGCAGCAAGAGTAGGGACAGCTCGGATAGTTTCACTGTAGTGTAGTGAGACCGTTTCATTCATTCATACATACATTAGTGTAGAGTAGGGACAGCTCAGATAGTATTGGCCCCATAAAGAATGAGGAAGGACATCTGATTACAAAGGATGGGGAGCTGAAGATGAAGATATTGAATTTATTCTTCTCCTCAGTCTTCACGAGGGAATTGGGGGGACTTCAGTAAACAAAACTGCAATGTTTATCCTCAAGACACATCACAGGAAGCACCTCCATGGTTAGCAGAGGACAGAATTAAAATTAGACTTGGGAAACCTAACATTAATAAATCACCGGGACCAGATTACTTGCACACAAGGGTACTTAGGGAATTCAGTCAAGTAATTACTAGACCATTGTTCCTAATTTTTACTGACAGTCTACTGACTGGAATGGTACCAGCTGATTGGAGAAAAGCCAAGGGCCCAAAATACATCCGTGGGAATTACAGACCAGTTAGCCTAACATCAATAGTATGTAAACTCTTGGAGGGGATGATAAGGGACTATATATAAGATTTTAGTAATGAGAACAGTATCATTAGCAGTAATCATCATGGATTCATGAAGAATCATTCTTGCCAAACCAATCTACTAACCTTCTATGAGGAGATGAGTTGCCAGCTAGATAAAGGAAGGCCTGTAGACGTGGTGTATCTTGATTTTGAAAAAGCATTTGACACAGTACCTATAAACGTTTACTGTACAAAATATGGTCTGTTGGCATGGACCTTAGGGTGAGTACATTGATTGAAAACTGGCTACAAGGGAGAGTTCAGAGGGTGGTGATAAATGGGAAGTACCTGGAATGTTCAGGGGTGGGTAGTGGGGTCCCCCAGGGTTCTGTGCTGGGACCAATCCTATTTAATTTGTTCATAAATGACCTGGAGGATGGGGTAAACAGCTCAATCACTGTATTTGCGGACGATATTAAGCTAAGCAGGGCAATAACTTCTCCACAGTATGTGGAAACCTTGTAAAAAGATCTGAACAAATGAATGGGGTGGGCAACTACATGGCAAATGAGGTTCAATGTAGAAAAATTTAAATAATGCATTTGGGTGGCAAAAATATGAATGCAATCTATACACTGGGGGGAGAACCTCTGAGGGAATCTAGGATGGCAAAGGACCTGGGAGTCCTAGTAGATGATAGGCTCAGCAATGGCATGCAATGCCAAGCTGCTGCTAACAAAGCAAACAGAATATTGGCATGCATTAAAAAGGGGATCAACTCCAGAGATAGAATGATAATTCTCCTGCTCTACAAAACTCTGGTCTGGCTGCACCTGGAGTATGCTGTCCAGTTCTGGGCACCAATCCTCAGGAAGGATCATCTGGAAATGGAGCGAGTACAAAGAATTGCAACAAAGCTGATAAAGGGTCTGGAGGATATTAGTTATGAGGAAAGGTTGCGAGCACTGAACTTATTCTCTCTGGAGAAGAGACACTTGAGAGGGGATATGATTTCAATATACAAATACCATACTGGTGACCCCACAATAGGAATAAAACTTTTTCGCAAAAGGGAGTTTAACAAGACTTGTGGCCACTCATTAAAATTAGAAAAAAAGAGGTTTAACCTTAAACTACGTAGAGGGTTCTTTACTGTAAGAGCGGCAAGGATGGGGAATTCCCTTCCACAAGCAGTGGTCTCAGCGAGGGGCATTGATAGTTTCAAGAAACTATTAGATAAGCACCTGAACGACCACAACATACAGGGTGTGGTAGTGTGGTACCCCACCAGTGTATGGACCCAGCATTTTTAACCAGGCGTGTTGAGGGGCCCCAGGGAGCTTGCAACGTTAGGAGCAAACTGAATTTTCAGTTTCCTCATTATTTACTAGACATGTGCAGAGTAAAATATTTAGTTTCGGAATTTCGTTTTCGTCCGAAAAAATTAATTTATTTAGTTACTCCCGAAATTCGTTTTTTATTTATTTCGTTTTTCGTTCAAAAATTGCATTCGTCTGAAAATCCACATGAATTACGGTCGAATCTGTCTTTGAAGGCTTATGGTGTCTGTCGAATGTATAAAGAAGATTCGACGGAGCTAGTATATAGCATACTTCATGTGAACTTTAGAACCCTATTAAAGTCTATTGGGACTCCAACGTTCAAAATCTAAAGTGCTAATTTTAAAGGCTAATATGCAAGTTACTGTCCTAAAAAGTGTTTGGGGACCCGGGTCCTGCCCCAGGGGACATGTATCAATGCAAAAAAAAGTTTTAAAAACTGCCATTTTTTCTGGAGCAGTGATTTTAATAATGATTAAAGTGAAACAATAAAAGTGTAATATTCCTTTAAATTTCGTAGCTGGGGGGTGTCTATAGTATGCCTGTGAAGGGGCGCATGTTTCTGGTGCTTAGAACTGTCCCTACACAAAGTGTCATTTATGTAGGAAAAAAAGTCCTTTAAAATCACTCGCACCTATTATGAATTGTCGGCTCCATAATACAGAGAACACTCATTGAAAGTCATTGATAAAAATAAATAAATAAATAAATTTAAAAAAAAGCGTGGGGGTCCCCCAAATTCAATTACCAGGCCCTTCAGGTCTGGTATGGATATTAAGGGGAACCATACGTCAAATAAAAAATTTTTTTTTACGTGGGGTTCCCCCTAAAAATCCATACCAGACCCTTCATCCGAGCATGCAACCTGGCAGGCCGCAGGAAAAGAGGGAGGACGAGATAGCAGCCCCCCCTCCCTCCTGAACCGTACCAGGCCACATGCCCTCAACATTGGGAGGATGCTTTGGGGGTCTGTGACCCCTCAAAGCACCTTGTCCCCAAGTTGATGTGGAGAAGGGCCTCATCCCCACAACACTGGCCGGTGGTTGTAGGGGTCTGCGGGCGGGGGGCTTATCAGAATCTGGAAGCCCCCTTTAACAAGGGGACCCCCAGATCCCGCCCCCCATTTGAAATGGTAAGGGGGTACAAAAGTACCCCTACCATTTCACAAAGAAAGTGTAAAAAATTGTTAAATAAGGCAAACACACTTTTGAAAAATTCCTTTATTAAAAATAAAAAAAAGATTCCAGTGGTGGTAATCCACTCTTGCTATCCAGTGACGGATGATATCGCTCCAGCGATGGTTGATCTGAATCCATCCATCTTCTGTCTCCACGGAGGAGACACTGCGGGGATCCCGGCGGCCTGACATTTGTTATATGTGGTGGGCGGGGTCACCCGTTACCTGACCCCGCCCCCTCTGACGCAAGGGGAAGCCCGGGCTTCCCCATGACGTATGGGTGACCCCGCCCCCCTCTGATGTAACACAGGCAGGTTTCCATTTAGCCTCTGTTTATCCAGCCACAGCGCATGCAGAGAAGGTGGTGGACTAGCTTACTAAACTTTCCTCATGCACCTCATCCTCTGTCACGCAAGCAGAGACAAGTGTGCAGTCCTCTGCAGTTGCCAGAGTGGATAAACCTGCCTCCTTATCCACATCTATTCCTGCCATAGCCTCTACATCAGCCATTGAGGAGTCAGTTGAGTTATTTGACCACAGCGTCAGC
The DNA here is from genome assembly GCF_037356315.1 of Lithobates pipiens. Taxonomy (NCBI): domain Eukaryota; kingdom Metazoa; phylum Chordata; class Amphibia; order Anura; family Ranidae; genus Lithobates; species Lithobates pipiens. The sequence continues at coordinate 98,004,130 of NW_027507764.1, read as the reverse complement.
CACTTGCTCCTTGATGGTGCCCAGCCATTACTGGATTCAGATGTTGATTCCAAGGTTGAGGATGACAGCAACATGAGCCTAGAGAGAGGGAGGAACACTGGTAGACAAATTGGCATTCGTGTTCCCCAAACCACAGCGTATTGCCCAGTTGTCTCCAGTGGTAATGATGAAGATGGAGGAGATAGAGATGATGATGATGATGTCACTGAGGCGACTTGGGTGCCAGATAGAGCAGAGGAGGAAACTGAAGGTGAGGTGGCACAACCCCAAGGAGGCCGACATCAAGAAAGAGTGGAGAGCAGCCACCATATTCCATCACATTCTGCGGCTGTTATGTCCCGGCCCACTCCCCAAAGCTCAGCTGTCTGGGTCTTTTTCAGCATATCTGCAGCAGATTGCACTGTTGCTATCTGCAAACTGTGTCTCAGGCACATCAAATGGGGCAAAAACAGTGCAATACATTGTGACCTCATCATACACACTGGCTCCTCAGTTGTTGCTGAGCAAAATAAAGGCAGCTTGCAGGGAAAATGTCATCTTTTTGGCTTTATAAATGCAATTATTGATCTCGCAGATTCTAGACATGGTACAGATCTGCCACTTTACAGGTAGACTAAGGGGACCCCCCAGGCAGGAATTTTTCATTTGTAGGCTTTCATTTTAAAAATCAAGAAATCACTGCTCATTTAAAAAATTAGATTTTTCACAAACTTTTTTTTTTATTGATGCATGTCCCCCAGGGCAGAACCCGGACCCCTATAATCATTGTATGCCCAATTACTTGCATATAAGCCTTCAAAATGGGCACTTTTGATTTTTGACGTTCGGGTCCCATTGACTTTAATGGAGTTCATTATTCAGGTCCAAACTTTTGCAGTGTTCAAAAGTTCTGGTGCGAACCGAACAGGCCACCATTCAGCCCATCCCTATTGCTCATACTGACAGCAATATTAGGGCTTTTTTTTTTCTCTGGCTGTCAATGCCAGGTCATCTTAAGTCCTTTCATTGACCAGTAGGGATAAGCTGAATGTACTTGCGTTCATTTCAAGGGGGATTCGCAGATCATGACTATAGTTCAGGTGCTGAATCTGAACCCCATTGAAAGCAATGGGAGATGAATGCTAAAAAAAAAAAAAAAACTGTTATGGCCATGTTCTAGGCTAAAAGGGATTGTGAAACCAATGGCATGGGGAGCTGGACGCTGCCCTAGGGAACATGCATCAAAGTAAAAACATTTTTTTTTAATTTGAAAAAATATGAACTATTCAAGTTTTAATAATACTTTAAGTGAAACAAATGCAAATTCTTTTAGATACCATGCCTGGCAATGCCCTGAAAATGCATGTGAAGTGGCACATCTGTACAAAGTGTACAACCTACTACAACAAAACTGACATTTACAAAGAAAAAAGCAGTTTGACCAGTTCGGTTCTGGAGCAATTTTTTTATTTCTTGCACACATATAAATATTTTTTGACAAAAAAATGACTTAACCCCCCTCCAGAACAATATATGTATATATATATATATATATATATATATATATATATATATATATATATATATGCTCTGAAATCAGAGGTTCTGCAGAACAGAAAGATGATAGTTGCAACTGATAATTTCACATGATATTTACACAATTGTCTATTAAAAGCAAATTTTCAGCAAATATTATAATAAAAGGAATTTTAGTGCAAACACACTGAATATAATACCCATTTTCTTATAAAATATAAAAGTTGAGGTTGCATCAATTAAATAGTTAGCAAACACACAAAGTCTTGAAATTGTGTGCGCTTGTCATATCGCAAGTAACTATGGTACCCAAAAATCTCAATTAAAAGCCTTTAGAGCTCTAGAGTTAACTAGGAGTAATTGTGGTAGAATTATTCCTCTCATGGTAATGTTCTCAACGATATGTCACACTTATAGCGCAACTGCAGTTTACATACCCGTGCGCATCATGGGCATGGGTTCGCGTTCGCACGTGTGTGGGGCAATTGGAGTTAAAGGTTTTTTTTTATGTTTTAATACATTTTATTATAATTGTATTTTTTAATACAATTATTTGTATTTTTTTTATTAATTGATTGATTGACTTTTACTAGATTGCTATCACAAGGGGTTAATAAACCCCCATATGACGGCATTGACAGGCGACAGGTGCTATTTTTGAAGATTTTTGGGGTGTAGGGATGTAACAGACCAATGTCTCACCTGCCCAGTAAGTAGCGGGAGAGCCCGGGGGGGGGGGGGGTGGCTGCCAGTGTGAGATGGAGGGGGGGGGGGCACGGTGCCTCCTGCTCTGTGAATGTGATCGATGGCTATACAGCTGCTGCATCACTTTCAATTTAGCTGGAGAATACCTGCACACGCTGATGGCTGCAACTAAAGCGATCAGCTTGTTATTAGCAGTTCACTCTTTGGACTTATGTAGTATGTATGTAGTAGCTGAACTTGAACTAGTTAAATTGCTGTCAAATTACGGGTCCTGGCTGTTTACTTCTGTTTGGTAACAAAGTAGCAGGGGATTCTCTTCATTTATACCAGATCCTTATGATAGATGGAACCTTATCCTAATAAGGGACCCAATGCAAACAAAACAAACAAAAACAGTGTGGGGCCTAACTCCCTCCCATCCAACCACCCACCCCACAAATTCAATATCTCACTCTTCAGATTCAGTACGAATTTTTAGTTTGAGGTCCCCTCCAATGATTCATACCAGACACTTATCCGAACATGCAGGAAACCACAATTTTAACAGACCACATGCCCCAGGGGACCCCCTGGCAAAGCAATTGCTGCCTATGTTGATGAGAACAAGGACTTCTGATCCACAACCCTGGTCCAGGAACCTAACTGTGATCTGCAGAGTAATGTCACAGCTCCCTGTGGCTTTATACACTAATTGGACATTCCGACAACGAAATATTGCTTGTCTTGCATACACACAGTCGCACAAAAGTTGTTGGAAATTCCGATCATCGGGAACGCGCTGACGTACAACACGTATGACGGCACTATAAAAAGGAAGTTCAATAGCCAGTGCACCACCCTTTGGGCTCCTTCTGCTAATCTTGTGTTAGTAGAAGTTTGGTAAAAGACGATTCGCACTTTTCAGCCTGGTACTTTTCTGATCATTACTGCTCTTCAGTTTGTGCTTGTGGGTTCGTATCTGGTTTTCAGTGCGTGTAGTCAGTTCGCATCTGGGTTTCAGTGCGTGCAATTTATAGTACATATTTGATTTCTAGTGCATTCTTGTCCGCTTGTTTATGAATTTCAACTCGCTCTTCTCAGGTCTTTTGGCTTTTCAGTGCGTTCTGTTCATTCTGAGCAGCCAACCATTTTGAAGCCAAGTTCGTGCTATGCGGGGGCTTGGTGTTGTGGTTTCATGCTTTGACCCAAGTCCTGTCCATTAACAGGGCGGGGAGGAGTTCATGGACAAATAATTGGTTGCTCCAGTATGACCAATTCTCACACAAGCCTTTGTTGCGGGAGATCTGGGAGAATAATCCTCATTATTTCAGGTATTATTCCCAGATGACGGACCCCATTTTTCCCCATTTGTTGGCTTTACTGTCCCCTTATATTAGAAAGCAGGACATCTGCATGCGGCAAGCTATCACTGCTGAACAGAGGCTAGTCGCCACCTTGCAGTACTTGGCACCAGGGAGAAGTCTGCAGGACATCAAGTTCCCGACAGGCATCTCCCCCCAGGCTCTGGGAATCATTATTCCAGAGATCTGCTCTGCCATCATTCAGGTCCTGCAGAAGGACTATATTAAGGTAAGATTTATCCTTTAAGATCGCATTCTATGTATTTAATGTTTGCAAATATATTGTATTTATTTCATCATTCCCTAATTACCATGATTGTAATATGTTGTGAATGTCCTCATTGTCTTCATGCATGCTGGAAATTTTTAATGCTCTTTGTCCTTCATGCATATTTTCCTTCACTAATCTCCCCAGCATGCTATCCTGGGCTCATACACACCTAGCCTAGTCACTTAACAATGATTTTGTCAGCTCAATTGTACTGCTTTACCCTAAACACCCCCTAAAATATGTTTTCATTTTTTTGTGTCCTTAAATTCATACAAGAGTTGCAAGAGGCTTTTTTTTGGGTCAAAAAATAATTTGGAACCCTCCCTCCCCCAACTGCTAAGTCAACCGATACCAATCCTCTATCTGCTGAATTCCAAAAATGCCACAGGAATGGCAGACTGGGGCTTCCCAATTTGCCCAGTGGTGGGACTTTGCCAACTGCGGAGGGGCAATAGATGGGAAACATGTCCACATAGTCCCAACCCCCAACTCAGGGTCATACTATTAGAACTACAAGGGGTTTAATAGTATTGTGATGTTGGCGGTGGTGTTGTCAACATATGATTTTCTTTATGTGGACATGGGGAAGAATGGCCGAATGTTGGACGGTGGAGTCATCACCCAGACCAAGTTCTACGGATGGCTCCAGAGTGGTGGCTTGGGATTGCCACCTCCAGAAGACAACATGGCTGGTCTGCCATTTGTCTTTGTTGCTGATGAAGCGTTTGGGCTGGGTGATCACCTGATGTAGCTGTTCCCGATAAGGAACCTCACCCTGGACCAGAGAGTTTTTAACTACGAAGAGTGGTGGACAATGCTTTCGGGATAATGGCCCGCGAGTTCTGCCTATTCCTTATGCCAATCAACATTGAGGAATATAAACGTAACCATATAATCCTTTCGTGCTGCATTCTTCATAACTTTTTAAGGAGAAATTCTATGAACTATGTGGCCTCAGTTGGGCCTGAGGCCGCATTTCAAGACCAAACCCTGACGGTGCTTGAAGCTGGCCGTCCTGGCTTGCCCCCCCAAAGCGCCCATAAGGTCCATCAAAAATATATAGAGTACTTTGCGGGTAGGGGGGCCATTGATTTGCCAGAAAATGTTTAACAAACCTTTTGTAAATAAATTTGTATCTTAAAATCAAATAATATTTTCCTTTGATTTACTGCTTGTGTTTCTTTTAGGCCGCGTACACACGCGCGGACTGTTGGCCCAACTTTGTCCGTCCAACAGTTTGAGCGAACAGTCCGCTCAAACTTAGCATGGACGGACATGGCCACACACGACGGACGAACAGTTTGCTGAAACCGTGCGCGATGACGTGAACGGCACGTACGACGGGACGAAAAATACGACGTCCTATACACTGCAATGCAACCTTCCGACGTGGAAATCCTTTCTGAGCATGCGCGAGACTTAGTTGGCCGAACAAGCCTACACACGAGCGAACAGTCCGCGCGTGTGTACGCGGCCTCAGCCGTTTGTTTCCTAGGTTGTCCAATGTGCTTTTTTTTTTTTTTGCCCATTTTCTGCAATAGTGCAAACGTAATTTCTTTGATATATGGGGTGACAATCTCTTCTTCAGCTAACTATTATGTTGTGGGTCTGCTACAGACACACACACCTTGTTTTTGTTGATAATGTATGTAATGCATTAGAGCTTAAAATATTCATCATTTTCCGCACCATGAATTTATTTTTTGGAGTTACAAAAATGGCCTGATTGATGCAAAATATAAAGCACTGTGGGTGTTTTTTACTAAAGGAAAACCCACTTTGCACTATAAGTGCACTTGTAGTGCAAAGCGGATTTGCTTTTAGTAAATAACCCCCAATGTCACCGTAAACAACTTAAGCAAAAAACTGCTGATGAGCATTGAAAGAAGAAGCCACACATTGTTAAGTAGAAAATGTTTTACTCTGTGATCATTCACATGTTCGTTTAGAAAAGGGTTTTTGAACAAACCAACATATTTTTGAAATACAGTTTTTTTTTGATGACAGTAGAAATATCCTTTTTTTGTAGTAAACAGGCATGTTTTTTAAACCATACAATACAACTTTGATAAATTGAAGGCAATATCAGACAGTAGTATGTCCAAACTGTGTTGACATTGCCTTCATCAGATGGGGTAAAGTCATCCCTGTAAAAGCCACATTTTGAAGATGTACACAAACTGAATCAAAATGGGCATTTCCCTCCTGATCCCATGCCTAATGTCAACATGTGCTAGCTCCCATCATGGGGGGGACCAATGGACGTGTTTTGGGGGTGCAACCCCTTCCTCTCATCTACTTCAGTTGCGAGTAAGTGGTTGCACCCCCAAAATGCCTACATTGATATCCTGCGATGGCTGATAGCACATGTTGACACACTGTGTGCATCTTCAAAATTTGGCTTTCCAAATTTTGGAGAAAAGTTAGAAAAATAGAAAGAATTTGTTAAATGTTGGTGTGTTTTCGATTCTGCCTAAAACATCAATGATGTTTTTGAGTCTTTTTTCAACATCATTGGTGTGTTCCTTGATCTTCCGTAAATCCTGATTGCACACCATGATCTTCCTGATGAGGACATGTGAACTTGCACTTGTGAAATGTGTTTCTTCTTCAACAACTTCCACATCACCTACAATAAAAAAACACACCATGTATTATAAATATGCAGGCATACATCTATTAACTGAAGCTGTGGACTCTCCTGTTGTGGTCACTATTTCACCCAACTCATAAACCTCTCCTTTCTCCACATCCTCTGGTTTTTGTTTTTGGATTTCCCCTTCTTTAGGAGGTTGGGGGTCCATGGTGTCCTCAGACGTCCCGAGTCTTTTTTCCCCTATGTGAATAAAATAAAGGTATATTTAGCACACAGATATTTGAGGCAAGAAATAGTAATATGAAACATTGCTTGGAAGGGTCATATAATTGTCTGTTTTGGTAGAGCTCAAAGCTGAAGACATGATTTTTTTCCCTTTACAAAGCTGGAATAATTACCTTTTTTGTTAAAGTATCACACATGTAGAGGACCCTAGTATCCACTGGAGCACCGGTGTGGGACACCCTAAAAATGTTGTTCTGGTGTCCCACACTAGTGCTCCTGCATCCAGATGTGTAAACAGCTGCTGAGTGTCCTCTCCTCCTTACACTGAATTAAGTTTGCATTTCATTCTAGCTACAAAGTAGGCATGACCAAATGTAGTTAACCTGCCTCTGTAAAAAAAACATTGTATTAGTGGGCAAATGAACGATAGAGATGGACAAACTTCCGACGGGACGTTTCGCGAACGCGGCCAAACGTTTGCGAACCACAACGTTCACGGCGGGCCCCATTGACTTCAATGTCAGACAAACCTTAAAAACCTACAGGCCATATTTTCAGCCACAGAATACTTACTAGCTGTGCACACATAGTCCCACCACATGGCCACTGACATAACACATGTATGAAGTGAATCTGGGATCGACAACTACAAGCATTCTTTTTTTATCTGTGAAATTTTGACAATTCAGGACTCAGGAGCGCATGAAGGCAATGGAGGAGAGGAAAGGTCAGGGTAGGCTATGAAGAGGGTGCAGGAGATGATCACCAGCACCGTGATAGAGAGCACTGACACCAGCACTGTGATAGAGAGCACTGACACCAGCACCAGCACCGAGATAGAGAGAGAGCACTGACACCAGCACCGTGAAAGAGTGCACTGACATCAGCACCGTGATATAGAGCACTGACACCAGTACCGTGATAGAGAGCACTGACACCAGCACCGTGATAGAGTGCACTGACGCCAGCACAGTGATATAGAGCACTGATGCCACCACCGTGATATAGAGCACTGACACCAGCACCGAGATAGAGAGCACTGACACCAGCACTGAGATAGAGAGCACTGACACCAGCACCGTGATAGAGTGCACTGACACCAGCACCATGATAGAGAGCACTGACACCAGCACTGTGATAGAGTGCACTGACGCCAGCACCGTGATATAGAGCACTGACACCAGCACCGAGATAGAGAGCACTGACACCAGCACAGTGATAGAGTGCACTGACACCAGCACCGTGATAGAGAGCACTGACACCAGCACTGTGATAGAGTGCACTGACGCCAGCACCGTGATATAGAGCACTGACACCAGCACCGAGATAGAGAGCACTGACATCAGCACCAAGATATAGAGCACTGACACCAGCACCGTGATAGAGTGCACTGACACTAGCACCGTGATATAGAGCATTGACATCAGCACAGAGATAGAGAGCACTGACACCAGCACCGAGATAGAGAGCACTGACACCAGCACCAAGATAGAGAGCACTGACACCAGCACCGAGATAGAGAGCACTGACACCAGCACCGTGATAGAATGCACTGGCATCAGCATCGTGATAGAGTGCACTGACACCAGCACCGTGATATAGAGCACTGACACCAGCACCGAGATAGATAGCACTGACACCAGCACCGAGATAGAGAGCACTGACACCAGCACTGAGATAGAGAGCACTGACACCAGCACTGTGATATAGAGCACTGACAGCACTGACACCAGCACCGAGATAGATAGCACTGACACCAGCACCGAGATAGAGAGCACTGACACCAGCACTGAGATAGAGAGCACTGACACCAGCACTGTGATATAGAGCACTGACACCAGCACCGTGATATATAGCACTGACACCAGCACCGAGATATAGAGCACTGACACCAGCACCGTGATAGAGTGCACTGACACCAGCACCGTGATATAGAGCACTGTCACCAGCACCGAGATAGATAGCACTGACACCAGCACCGAGATAGAGAGCACTGACACCAGCACTGCGATATAGAGCACTGACACCAGCACCGTGATATAGAGCACTGACACCAGCACCATGATATAGAGCACTGACACCAGCACCGAGATAGAGAGCACTGAGACCACACCAGCACCGAGATAGAGAGAGAGCACTGACACCAGCACAGAGATAGAGAGCACTGACCAGCAACTCACTGCTGGCACCAGCACCGAGATAGAGAGCACTGACACCAGCACAGTGATAGAGTGCACTGACACCAGCACCGTGATAGAGAGCACTGACACCAGCACCGTGATATAGAGCACTGACACCAGAACCGAGAAAGAGAGCACTGACACCAGCCCTGTGATATAGAGCACTGACATCAGCACCAAGATATAGAGCACTGACACCAGCACCGTGATAGAATGCACTGACACTAGCACCGTGATATAGAGCATTAACATCAGCACAGAGATAGAGAGCACTGACACCAGCACCGAGATAGAGAGCACTGACACCAGCACCAAGATAGAGAGCACTGACACCAGCACCGAGATAGAGAGCACTGACACCAGCACCGTGATAGAATGCACTGGCATCAGCATCGTTATAGAGTGCACTGACACCAGCACCGTGATATAGAGCACTGACACCAGCACCGAGATAGATAGCACTGACACCAGCACCGAGATAGAGAGCATTGACACCAGCACTGAGATAGAGAGCACTGACACCAGCACTGTGATATAGAGCACTGACAGCACTGACACCAGCACCGAGATAGATAGCACTGACACCAGCACCGAGATAGAGAGCACTGACACCAGCACTGAGATAGAGAGCACTGACACCAGCACTGTGATATAGAGCACTGACACCAGCACCGTGATATATAGCACTGACACCAGCACCGAGATATAGAGCACTGACACCAGCACCGTGATAGAGTGCACTGACACCAGCACCGTGATATAGAGCACTGTCACCAGCACCGAGATAGATAGCACTGACACCAGCACCAGAGATAGAGAGCACTGACACCAGCACTGCGATATAGAGCACTGACACCAGCACCGTGATATAGAGCACTGACACCAGCACCGTGATATAGAGCACTGACACCAGCACCGAGATAGAGAGCACTGAGATCACACCAGCACCGAGATAGAGAGAGAGCACTGACACCAGCACAGAGATAGAGAGCACTGACCAGCAACTCACTGCTGGGCCCCAAAAATATGACACTGCTCAACCTCTTCAAACAGGAGGGTACGGGCATATAGTACGGTGTGCTTTTTTTGTACAAGGAAGTGAGCCAAATGTAAAAAAAAGGTCTGTGTGCTCGATTAAATAAATTGTTTATAGAGATATACATGGTCTACTGGTCACATGTGTTGAATTCCTCCGAGATCCATGCCTCATTCATTTTTAGAATTGTGAGGTAGTCAACACTGTTGTGAGCTAGGCGAGTGCGCTTATCGGTAACAATCCCCCCTGCTGCACTGAACGTCCTTTCGGACAGGACACTGGACGAGGGGCAAGCCAACAGTCCCATTGCAAATAGGACAAGCTCTGGCTAGAGGTCAAGCCTGCCAACCCAGTAGTCCAGGGGTTCATCACTCCTCAGAGGGTCCACATCGGCCGTTAACCCAATGTAGTCAGACACCTGTCGGTCTAGGCGTTCCCTGATGCTGGATCCGGATGAGACCTGTCGATGGGTTGGCTGAAAGAATGACCTCATATCAGAAGTCACCAACACATCTTCAAACCGCCCTCTTCTTGCAGGCGCTGTTGGATTGGTAGCCGCAACTCTTTCTCTGGGAGTGGGAATTCCTTCTCTGCCAGCACACGCAAAAGCAGAATGCAGCATTTCTCGAAACAAGGCCTGGAAGTGCTCCACTCTGACAGCCCTCTGTGATGGTGGTAACATTTCAGCCATTTTATGTTTGTACCGGGGGTCTAAGTACGTTGCCACCCAGTACTGGTCCTTGACCCTTATGCTTTTTATACGGGAGTCCCTGTTAAAACACTGGAGCATGAAGGCCCCCATTTGCACTAAACTGGAAGCGGTGTGGTGGCCTGGCTCCTGCTCATCATCCAGGATAATGTCGTCCTCCTCTCCCCATCCACGCACAACAACAGGGATCCCAGAAATGTTTAAAGCATGCTCTTCTTGGTCCTCCTCATCCGCCCCCGGCACCATCCTCCTCTGACTCCTCTTCAGACTCCTGTTGTTGACTTGTCTCAGATAGAGTAGCCCCCCCCTGAGAATTCATCCAGCATTGCGACTTCCGCATCTTCCTGCTCCTCCATGGCTTGATCAATGACACAACGCAATGCACGCTCCATAAAGAAGGCATAAGGTACCATGTCACTGATGGCGCCATGGCTGTGACTGACCAGTTTGGTGATATCATCAAATGGCTGCAGAAGTCTGCATGCATCGCGCATGAGCAGCCACTGGCGCGGTGAAAAAAAAACAAGCTCCCAGAACCTGTTCTGCCAGAGTTCGTACAGGTAGACGTTAACTGCACGTTTCTGCTGGAGCAGCTTATCAAGCATATAGAAGGTTGAGTTCCATCGCGTCGGGCAATCGCAAAGAAGATGTCTGACCAGCAGATTGTGTCGCCACTGAATGTCAGCAAGTCGAGACATGGCCGTGTAAGATCTTCTGAAATGGGCTGAGATTTTCCTTGCCTGCCACAAGATGTCCTGGACCCCAGGGTATTTGACAATGAATCGCTGCACGACCAAGTTTAAGACGTGTGCCATGCATGGCACGTGTGTAATTTTGCCCTGTTTCAATGCGCTAAGCAAATTGGCACCATTGTCACACACCACTTTACCAACTGTCAAATTGAGTGGTGTTAGCCACTGATCTGCCTGTGAACGCAAAGCTGAAAGGAGTGCAGGACCAGTGTGACTCTTGGCTTCCAGGCACAACAGACGCAGCACAGCATGGCAACGCCTCACCTGGCAAGTCAAATAGGTTCTGGGGAGCTTGGGTGGCGCAGCAGAAGAGACGCTAGCAGCGGAAAAGGAAGAGTCAGCTGAGGAGAGGGAGGAGGATGGAGTAGGAGGAGGAAAAGAAGAGCCAGGCCTGCATGCAATCCGTGGCGGTAAAACCAAATCTACACGGGTGCCACGGGTTACATGCTTGACGGCCGTCAGAAGGTTCACCCAGTGGGCAGTAAAAGTGATATACCTTCCCTGCCCGTGTTTGCTAGACTACGTGTCTGTGGTCAGATGTATCTTGGCACCGACACTGTGTGCCAGAGATACATTCACTTGCCGCTGAACATGGCCATATAGCTCTGGGATGCCCTTCTGTGAGAAATACTTCCTTCCTGGGACCTTCCATTGTGGTGTTCCAATGGCCACAAATTTTCGAAAGGCCTCGGAGTTCACCAGTTTATATGGCAGTAGTTGGCGGGCTATCAGTTCTGACAAGCCAGCCGTCAACCATTAGGCAAGAGGGTTATCCGGCGTCATCATTTTTTTACGCTCGAACATTTGGCCCACGGAAGCCTGCCTTTTTCCAGAAAAATGTGAGGATGGCATGATGGAAGGTGGAGTGGAGGACAATTGTGAGGAGAGTTGAGACGGAGAAGTAGAAGACGAGGCTGGACGGTGAGAGCCTGGAGTGTGGCTTTGTGGGTTCTGCTGCTCCCACTGGGCTCAGTGATGGCAGCTCATGTGCCTTCTTAAGGCTGTTGTCCCTAGGTGAATGTTGGGCTTACCGCGACTTATGCGTTGACTGCAAAGATTGCAGATGGCAACACTATTGTCAGCAGTGGACACATTAAAAAAAACCCACACTGCGGAGCCATGTGCCGGCGTCCTGGGAGCACCAGATGTGACCGTACATGGTTGATGCCTCGCTCCTGATACATTAGCAGTCTGCTTTGTCCCTCCTGTGCAATGTACGTTCTTCCTGCCTCTCCTCCCTATCTGCTGGTCCACATCTCCCTCTGAACTCCCCTCCTCTTCCTCTCTTGTGGGCACCCACGTGACATCACTAGACACGTCATCATCGACGTCACCTTCCCCACCGCTATAATTAAAGATGTCGAAGTAGGCAGTAACAGCGGAGACCAACCTCCTCCTTGGGCTGATCTGGGTATTGTCGTCAGACTGCTGAGTGGCGGTTGTTGCTACCTCCTCTTCCTGATCTAATGCCAAGAGTGGCTGTGCATCGAAAATGTCTTGATATGGATTGGACAATAATTCCTGTGATTCAAACGGAAGGTATATGATGGTGGTGGTGTTGGTGGTAGTGTCTTTGGGGGTGCACATAGCAGAGAGTGAAGAAGAGGGTGCAGATCGAGAGGATGAGGAGAGTGCAGAAGAGTAAGGCTGAGTGAGCCACTCAACCAAGTCTGGTGCGTCCTTTGATGTAATCGCATGCACCTTCTGCAATTTGCCACTTTGGCTCAAGCATGTTGCTCCTGCCCTACCCCTACCACCCCTGCGGAAGGGCCTGCCTCTTCTTCTGCCTGTCATTTTTTAAATGACCCTGTGACAAAAGTCTCTAGAGAAGTGCAGTATGTATTTGCTTCAATCTGTCGTTTTTGGGGGCCACTGGTCTATCACACCAGTTATAATACTTTTTTTTTTATTGCGTTTGTCAATTTTTGAAGTATCGCTGCAGAACCGCTCAGCGGTCACAATGCTGCACAGTGGAAATGCAGGATACTATGCTTTCTATATGTGCATTTTATACGTGTATTACACACCTATATACTGCACACCAAATAGTACACCTATAACAGTCCTTAAAAGGACCTTTGTGGACCTAGTAGTAATAGCTAGCTAGTGATTAAACTGACTGTCCCTGCTCCACACAGCGTCCTGTCCCTACACTGACAAAAGACAGCTGCAATCACCAGCACAGCAGTGCACTGAACCCTATATACTGTGCTACACCTATACCAGTCCTTAAAAGGACCTTGGTGGACCTAGTAGCTAGTGATTTGCAGACAGTCCCTACACTGAATGAATGAGTGACTTGTATAGCGCTACCTATACGAACTGAATCGCCTCAGGGTGCTTTCTTGCCACTGGTATCCATCTGCAGCTTTTATGCGGTCCTTTAACCTGTAGGGTCCTGACACACTTACAACATTGACATACACATATTATGGCCAATTTTTTTGGACAGGGTCTAATTAACCTACCAGCATGTCTTTGGAGTGTGGGAGGAAACCGGAGTACCCGGAGGAAGGCCACGCAGGCACAGGGAGAACATGCAAACTCCAGGCAGATAGTGTTGTGGTTGGGATTTGAACCAGCAACCCTATTGCTGCTAGGTGAAAATGCTAACCACTACACCACTGTGCTGCCCTATCACTGATAAAAGACTGCTGCAGAATAGGGCAGCAGTCAGCAGCAGTGCACCAGCACCCTATATATTGTACACCTATACCAGTCCTTAAAAAGGACCTTTGTGGACCTAGTAGCTAGTGATTTGCAGACTGTCCCTCGGTCCCTACACTGATAAAAGACAGCTGCAGAAACGAGCAGTAATCTGTAGCACAGCAGTGCACCAGCACCCTATATGTTGTACACCTATACCAGTCCTTAAAAGGACCTTTGTGGACCTAGTAGCTAGTGATTTGCAGACTGTTCCTCAGTCCCTACACTGATAAAAGACTGCTGCAGAATAGGGCAGCAGTCAGCAGCAGTGTACCAGCACCCTATATACTGTACACCTATACTCATCCTTAAAAGGACCTTTGTTGACCTAGTAGTAATAGCTAGCTAGTGCTTAAACTGACTGTTCCTGCACTGACAAAATACAGCTGCAATCACCAGCACAGCAATGCACTGAACCCTATATACTGTACTACACCTATACCAGTCCTTAAAAGGACTTTTGTGGACCTAATAGATAGTAATTTGTGTCACTACAGTCTCTCCCTGCTCCACACAGCGTCCTGTCCCTACACTGACATAAGACAGAATGTAAAATGGCCGCCAGATCAGGTCTATTTATAAGGTAGGGGGTATGTCCAATTGTCCATGTGCTGAAATGTCTGAATTGGCTGTCCTGTACCCCATGATGGATGTGTCATCATGGGTCAAAGTTCTTTCACACTGTAAACACATATGTCCGCCGGGCGAACAGCAGCAATAGTCCGCCGGTTTGGCGAATTGTGAACACGCAAAATTTGCAGCGAACCGACCGCCGGGCGAACAGTTTGGCCATCCCTAATGAACGGTGTTTACTATGAATGATTACTGTGCCCACGAACCTGAAACTTGCCATTTTAAATGCCATTTTAAAATGTACAACAGTAAAAGCACATAGAGCAGCACAAACTTAATAATAAGAATAGGAACACGCGACAAAATACTTACTTTTTTTGCAGCATTCTCTTGATTCTCCTGTACTGATCATGCTCCCTCAATTTGAGGTCTGACCATCGTTTCCGCAGTCGATCCTTGGATTGTCGTACCCCAAAATTCTTCGGCAGACTTTTCACAACTTTAGTCATGATCTTGGCCTTTCTCACATTTGGGTTTGGGTACAATCCATGATTTTCATCATAGTCGGACCTCTTGAAGATGTCCACCATCTCCACCATCTTTACAAAGACCATATTTGAGGCCTTAAATCTCCTCCGGGATCGGGACTTGGCTCAGGGCTTTTGTCGTTGCTGCTCTCCCCTGCAGGCACCTGTTGTCTCTCCGCCATGCTCTCCCACTGCGCCGAAAGAGAAGGGGCGAGGAATATACTAGAAAGAAGGTCAGGGACGGGTGGAGTTTCACGCATGTGCAGTGTATATAAAGCATGTCGTACGTACAATCTGAGCGAAGGAAGGAGTAGCAGAAGCACCGATCGTGAAGCCGCAGAGCCCCACTGCAAACATCAACTATTTGAAGGCCACAATTGGTGGCATGAGAAGCACATATAAAAGGGAGCGCAAGAAGGTCCAGGATTCCCAGAGGTCAGGAGCTGCAGCAAATTACATTTATGTCTACCAGGCTGTGGTACTATGACAGACTGCATTTTCTGGCAGACCAGAGGGAACCCAGGCCATTACTCTCTAGTCTTCCTTCAACACTTCCTTCGACCCCAGCTGAGGCTTCTGACATACAACCTGGGCCTTCCAGCCAGGAAGATGTGGAGGAGCCCAGCTTGAGCCAGGTATAGCATTGTTCAACATATTTATTTTCCAAAAATGAATGATGTTAACTAGATGTTATTATTGATCACTGATTCTGATTTAACAAAGTGTTTTACATATCAATAGACAGTAGTGGCCACAAATCATTGGGACAAGAATGAAAAATGCTGGGCTCAGAAACATAGTCTTTTCTATTTGTTAACATTCAATTTGCAGCAGTCATGAGCTGAAAATTGTGTGAGATTGATGAACCAAAAACTAAAACGATGTCCCTTTTTCATACACAGGAAAGTCTCAGCCAGGAGGAGGCCATGGAAAGTGGCAGCCAGGAGGTGGCCAAGCCCAGTAACCTGCCTGAATCCCAGGTCCCTCCTCTCCGCCTTCCATAAAAAAGGCACAGAAAGAGCAATAACCTGGAGGAGGCTGCACTTGGGCTATTTAAGAAGGCTACAGCGGCCCTCAGAACCCCCCCCCCCCCCAATATTCAAGAGGACTATGCAGGAAATGAAGGAGGGACAATGCCTCTTCTGTGAGGAAGTTATTTTATAAGCCCTAAATAAGGGGTTGAGGGGCGAACCCACAAGCCAAAGCCGAGATTGTGAGTTCAAACATCGCCCTCCTCCTCCACCTCCTGCCACAACTCCAACACCAGAGCCACAGCCTGGAAGCAAGTGTGTAAAGAAGACAAGAGAGTGATGGCCTGGGTTCAGTCTGGTCTGAAAAAAGCGCAGGCTGTTGTTTGACCACAGCCTGGGGACATACAGTATCTCACAAAAGTGAGTACACCCCTCACATTTTTGTAAGTATTTTATTATATCTTTTCATGTGACAACACTGAAGAAATGACAATTTGCTACAGCGTAAAGTAGTGAGTGTACAGCTTGTATAACAGGGTAAATTTGCTGACCCCTCAAAATAACTCAACACACAGCCATTAATGTCTAAACCTCTGGCAACAAAAGTGCGTACACCTTTAAGTAAAATATTTACAAAAATATGAAAGGTGTACTCACTATTGTGAGATACTGTATATGTTATATGCTGCTGTTCTTGATCTCTTGGAGTCCTGGACCGGATTGTGCTCACTATTATATGTATTCCTCATGCTACCAATTTTGGATGTAAAATAGTTGATGTGTGCCTAAGGGTACAAAGGCTTCACCAATTTCATCAGTTTATCCAGGGTTGCCTTCCTCTTTATTTGGTTATGACCCATAATAAATGGATTTTTTTGTTCACAAATACTTGGCTATGTGTTTTACTTCAAAAAGAACAGTTTGTTTGTGAGTAGACAGGTAGATTTCAAAAAGACAATGTCAAATTAACAAGGGACACCAACACCAAACAAACTCATTGAGGTTAAAAAATACAAGATAATAATGGTGTTGTGGTAACTTGACACACAAAACAAAAAAAAATATTATGGAGATCAGTAGAAAAAAAAAACTAAAAAAAAAAAAAAAGGAGAAAAGGAGATCTTCATAAAAAAAAATCACTATAAAAAGAAATTCAAAACATTATTATAGAGATCTGACGAGAAATAATAAAAAAATCAGTTTGTGAGAAATCTGTGTGAATATCAGCAGCAAAACAACTTCATTATTCTAGCATTAGAAAGAAGAAGAGAATACGCTGCATTAAAAGATTTAAAAATGTGCAGCGTGACAAATGTCCATTACGAACACTAGTTTTACCAGACTGAGCACTTTTATCTCATACTTGATTCAGAGCATGCATGGAATTTTGTGCGTCGGAGTTATGTACACATGTTCGGAAATTTCTGACAATGGATTCTGTTGTCAGAAAATTTGAGAACCAGCTCTCAAATTTTTTTTGGCGGAAATTCCGACAAAAAATATCCGATAGAGCCTACACGGTCGGAATTTCCAACAACAAGCTCCCTTCGAACATTTGTTGTCGAAAAATGACACTGTATTCAACACTATCCATTCACACGCATGGCTTCTGTGTCCACATTTTTTATGTTAGGGAACACCTTTTAGAGCTTGAATTGCTTGATATAAATGTAGGGTCCTTTTTCACAACTTTGTTATCTTAAAGAATTTTATCAAACAGTTTGTGCAAACAGTACAAGTTTCAGAGCATATGCACAGCAATAGTACATAATAAACTTGAAACGTTCAAGGAATGTAAGAACATCAGTAGAGCAAAGCTTTCAAACACCAAAATACATATAACAGAGGCATGATAATACAGCCAAGTGTGTCCCTCTACTCTGAAACAACAACGTGATAAACAAACCTTCACCTCCAACCAAGTAAAAGGTTATCCATGATAAGGTCAATTGGGGCCAGGCCCACTGTGTCCAACTATGGGGCCCAAAGTTTGTTAAATTTACCAAAGCACCCCCTACAATGAAATACTGTATACATGTTTCTAGTCTAAGTTGAGTTATCAACTCCTCAAGGTGGTGGGGGGGGGGGGGGGATATCAACCACAGGGAGATCTAACAGAATTCCCTACAAACATTGTTTTGGTTCCTCAGGCAGCCAGACCTAAAAAACTTTATTTATGGTAGTTATAACTCCCCTCCAATAGAGATGTAGTTTTGGGCACTGCCACATAAGGTAGATTAAGTCACCATGGTCTCTGCTGCATCTGGTACAGACAGGGCTTTCCCTCTTTCCCATATAGTACAGTCTCGTAACTTGCCTTACTTCAACTAAACAAAAGTTGCACAGTGATGATGAGTCTGATCACAGGCATGCTCTACTTTCTTTCTTTCTCTTTACAGATGCAGGCAGGGATTTCCCACTACCCTTGTATAAGTAGAAAAGCTTACTTAATATTAATTCTGCCTGGTGTCTTTCCAGTGCGCTATGCATGTGCTTTAACATGAAGAAGTGGTGGAATTGCTCATTACTTTGCTTCCATTTCCATTTATGTTCCATTTCCAAAATACACCAACCTAATGAGTGGGCATGCCTTTATGATCACACTAACCTTGCACTGCATTACCCAGGAGCGGAGACTTTGGGAATGTTGAAGGGGCACCAATGCAGAGAACTATAAGTAAAACAACACATAGAAGACATTTTAAATCTTCAAATGCCCAACTTTTTTTTCAGACACACAGGACAGAAGATACAAAAACATTTCAAACATGGACACAGTAAAACATCCTAAAAATCACCCATGCTCCACCACAGCAGGGAAGCTCCTAATTTTTTAGTTCACCTTACTATTTTACCATTGAACTAGATACTTCAGGAAGATGATGCGGGGAGATTGAGTAAATAAAGTGCCATCTTCCTACATCAAATTATATGATTTCATACTCTGGTGCTCTTTGAATTCTATTTCAAATCAATAATAATTTAATATAACTGCTAGGAGTCTCATATTTTGTATGTATTTTTTCTTTTTGTTGTTTTTGTGTGTTAATATTAATATAAGCTTATTATTAACCTTCTGGTCAAATACTACACAATGACAAAGTTTCTCAAAATGTATTTTGCTTCTGTTTGTTATTTCATATAGTTACAAATAGGTAAGGACTTGCTGGGGGTGATAGAAGGGCAGCATTTAAACCATGTATTGATTTGTAGAAATTCTAAGGGTCGCTTAAAAGTAAAAAAACACCTTGTTGGCGGGATAATTTCGGTGACCTGCAGATATTGAGGTTACTTCAGTTGAAACGATGAAGCTTAGTTTCCAAAGTCTGCTCATCTCTATTATTGATGAAAGAACTGTTGAAGGTGAAATCAAACTCACCATGAAGAAATTAAGTTAAATGTTGGATATGTTTGGTTAATAAACAACACAAATTTAAGGCGCTACAGTAATTTGAGATATCAGTCATTTACAGCATATCACAAACCATATTTCTTGGAAAGATGCTCTAACTTTAAAACACAATGGAAGGATATTTGTTTCTTAGGCTGCAAAAACATTATACATTGTTTTTCGTTCAACCAGTGGGTTGAACAAAAAGGAAAATGTGCCTATACCCCCGTCAACACACTTAATACTGATGGGGAATACTACCCACAGCACTATTGTGTTCCGTCTCCATCCGCAGAACACAATGATCATTGTTGCCAACTTTAACCAGCAGTACTGATCGTTTAGGAAAAACTCAACAAGCTGGTTGTACGCAAGCTGATTGATAGATCAACTTACAGTGGTGTGAAAAAGTGTTTGCCCCCTTCCTCATTTCCTCTTCCTTTGCATGTTTGTCACACTTAAGTGTTTCGGAACATCAAACCAATTTAAACAATAGTCAAGGACAACACAAGTAAACACAAAATGCAATTTGTAAATGAAGGTGTTTATTATTAAAGGTGATAAAAAATCCAAACCATCATGGCCCTGTGTGAAAAAGTGATTGCCCCCTAAACCTAATAACTGGTTGGGCCACCCTTAGCAGCAACAACTGCAACCAAGCGTTTGCGATAACATGCAATGAGGCTTTTACAGCGTCCTGGAGGAATTTTGGCCCACTCATCTTTGCAGAATTGTCCTAATTCAGTTACATTAGAGGGTTTTCGAGCATGAACGGCCTTTTTAAGGTCATACCACAACATCTCAATAGGATTCAGGTCAGGACTTTGGCTAGGCCACTCCAAAGTCTTCATTTTGTTTTTCTTCAGCCATTCGGTGGTGGACTTGCTGGTGTGTTTAGGATCATTGTCCTGCTGCAGAACCCAAGTTCGTTTCAGCTTGAGTACACGAACAGATGATCGGACATTCTCCTTCAGGATCTCTTGGTAGACAGCAGAATTCATAGTTCCTTTTATCACGGCAAGTCTTCCAGGTCCTGAAGCAGCAAAACAGCCCCAGACCATCACACTACCACCACCATATTTTACTGTTGGTATAATGTTCTTTTTATGAAATGCAGTGTTCCTTCTACGCCAGATATACTTGGACACACACCTTCCAAAGAGTTCCACTTTTGTCTCATCGGTCCACAGAATGTTGTCCCAAAAGTCTTGGGGATCATCAAGATGTGTTGTGGAGAAATTGAGACGAGCTTTGATGTTCTTTTTGCTCAGCAGTGGTTTTCTCCTTGGAACTCTGCCATGCAGGCCATTTTTGCCCAGTCTTTTCCTGATGGTGGAGGCATGAACGCTGACCTTAACTGAGGCAAGTGAGGCCTGCAGTTCCTTGGACGTTGTTGTGGGGTCTTTTGTGACCTCTTGGATGAGTCGTCGCTGCGCTCTTGGGGTAATTTTGGGAGGCCGGCCACTCCTGGGAAGGTTCACCACTGTTCCATGTCTTCGCCATTTGTGGATAATGGCTCTCACTGTGGTTCGCTGGATTCCCAAAGCTTTGGAAATGGCTTTATAACCCTTTCCAGACTGATAGATCTCAATTACTTTCTTTCTCAATTGTTCCTGAATTTCTTTGGGTCTCGGCATGATGTGTAGCTTTTAAGGATCTTCTGGTGGACCTTACTGTGTCAAGCAGCTCCTATTTAAGTGATGCCTTGATTGTGAACAGGTGTGGCAATAATCAGGCCTGGGTGTGGCTAGAGAAATTGAACTCAGGTGTGGACAACCACAGTTATAGTATGTTTTAACAAGGGGGGCAATCACTTTTTCACACAGGGCCATGATGGTTTGGATTTTTTTTCACCTTTAATAATAAACACCTTCATTTACAAATTGCATTTTGTGTTTACTTGTGTTGTCCTTGACTATTGTTTAAATTGGTTTGATGTTCCCGAAACACTTAAGTGTGACAAACATGCAAAGGAACAGGAAATGAGGAAGGGGGCAAACACTTTTTCACACCACTGTATGTACAATCACCCCATACATGGATTGAAATTTGTCCGGTCCCTGCTGAACCAAATTACATTAATTATTATTAAAGTTACAAAAGACAAAGAGAAGGCAAAAGTTTTACATGCGTTTTAACAAGGGGGGGGGCTATAGTAATCAAGACTGTAATGTTAATAAAATGGCACAGAATGCATCCTCATGGCTAACAGAAGATAGTGTCAGAAATAGACTTGAAAAACTTAACATAAATAAGTCACCAGGACCAGATGGCTTCCACCCCAGGGTCCTTAAGGTACTCAGCCAGATGATAGCTAGACCATTGTTCCTAATTTTTATGGACAGCTTACTGACTGGAATGGTACCAGCTGATTGGAGAAAAGGCAAGTGGTACCAATATTTAACCAGTTCCCGACGATGTACGTTGGCAGAATGGCATGGGCAGGCAAACTGGCGTACAGGTATGTCCAGTTGAAATTGCCGCCCTGCCATTGCGTGCGCGCCACTGGCGGCGCGCGCGAGTGCCAGTCAGGAACCCATGAGTCAGGTCGCGGGTCCCGCGGACTCGATCGCCGTGGGGATACCGTCTCACGGGGAGGCTGAACCGGGAGATGCCGATGTAAACAGCATCTCCCCGTTCTGCCTAGCAACAAGTGACACTGATCTCTGCTCCCTGTGATTGGAGCAGAAATCAGTGTTCACTAAGACATAGCCCAGCCCCCCACAGTTGGTAACATGCTTTATGGCAACACTTAACCCCTACACTGCCACCCCCTGGTTAACCCCTTCACTGCCAGTGTCATTTACACAGGAATCAGTGCATTTGTATAGCACTGATTGCTGTATAAATGACAATGGTCCCAAAAATGTGTCAAAAATGTCTGATGTGTCTGCCATAATGTCGCAGTCACAATAAAAATCGCTAATCGTCGCCATTGCTAGTAAAAATATTATTACCGTATATACTCGAGTATAAGCCGAGATTTTCAGCCTCTTTTTTGAGGCTGAAAGTGCCCCCCTCGGCTTATACTCGAGTCATCGCTGTCTGCCCGCTCGATCAGCGTGTCGAGCAGACAGACAGCGGCCATTCTATTCAAAAGCCGCGCCTCCGGCTCCGCCTTCGCCTGTGATAGGCGGAACACTGAATTTCCCAGCAGCCTGTGTTCCGCCTATCACGGACATCGTATCATCCTCGTACTACGGACGAGGATGATACGACGTCTGTGATAGGCGGAACACAGGCTGCTGGGAAATTCAGTGTTCCGCCTATCACAGGCGAAGGCGGCGGCGCAGCTTTTGAACTTTACAATGGCCGCCGACGAAGAGGGCACGGGACGGAGGCAAGGGAAGGCACGGCACGGGACGGGACGGGACGGCGGCGGCAAGGCAAGGCAAGGCACGACACGGGACGGATGCAAGGAGGCAAGTCACGGCACGGGACGGAGGCAAGGAGGCAAGGCACGGGACGGAGGCTCGGGACAAAGGTAGGCTGGACACACACACACACACACACACACACACACACACACACACACACGGATGGAGACACACACAGGGATGGATGGATGGATGGAGACACACACACACACAGGGATGGATGGATGGATGGATGGAGACACACACACACACAGGGATGGATGGATGGATGGATGGAGACACACACACACAGGGATGGATGGATGGATGGACACACACACACACAGGGATGGATGGACGGACACACAGGGATGGACGGACACACAGGGATGGACGGACACACAGGGATGGACGGACACACAGGGATGGACGGACACACACACAGGGATGGACAGGCATGTCTCACCCTCGGCTTATACACGAGTCAATAAGTTTGCCAGTTTTTTTGGGGGTAAATTGGGGGCCTCGGCTTATATTCGGGTCGGCCTATACTCGAGTATATACGGTAATAAGAATGCCATAAAACTATCCCCTATTTTGTACGCTATAAAATTTACGCAAACCAATCAATAATCGCTTATTGCAGGTTTTTTTTTACCAAAAATATGTAGACGAATACGCCTAAAATGAAATGTTTTAATATATTTTTGGGGGATATTTATTATAGCAAAAAGTAAAAAATAATGTGTTTTTTCAAACTTGTCGCTCTTTTTTGTTTATAGCGCAAAAAATACAAAAACCAAAGGGGTGATACAATGGCACCAAAAGAAAGCTCTATTTGTGGGAAAAAAAGGACATAAATTTTGTTTGGGAGCCTTGTCACACGACCGCGCAATTGTCAGTTAAAGCGACGCAGTGCCGAATCGCAAAAAGTGGTCTAGTCTTAAGTCAGCAAAATGGTCCGGTCTGAAAGTGGTTAAAACAGGGCCAAAATATATCCCTGGAAACTACAGACCAGTCAGCCTAACATCAATAGTATGTAAGCTAATGGAGGGGGTAATAAGGGACGATATACAAGATTTTAGTAATAAAAACAGTATCATTACTGGTAATCAGCCCAGATTCATGAAGAATCATTCTTGCCAGACCAATCTATTAATGTTCTTTGAAGAAGTGAGTTGGCATCTAGATAAAGGAAGGCCTGCGGATGTAGTGTATCTGGATTTTACAAAGGCATTTGATACAATTCCCCACAAACTTTTACTTTACAAACTGTCAGCATGGACCATAGGGTGAGTGTTATACAAAGTGCATATACCGCACTATTAGTGAAAAAGTAATATTATTCTTATGAAGAAAAGCTGTGACACAAAAAACATGTGATACCCATGTTAAGAAAGTACAAGAAAAAGGGGAAAAAGGTTGCGCTATTGGAAAGGATTAATTTCCAAAACATTTAATAATAAATATGTTACAAAACCTAAATAACATAATCCAAATAATATTTAACTTAATAAACATCAATAGGCACAAAATAGAATTGAAAAAGTCCACATAAAGAATTCATAACGTGCAAAAAAGACACACTATGTGCAATGTCCGCATACAGAAAGATTGAGTCCAATTCCAAAGTGCAGAAAGAAAGTGAAGAAAAAAAATTGAAGATTAAACTTCCACCACAGCCACCGGGGGAACGGGGAAAGGACCTCTCCTTGGGGTACACACCAAAAAGTAATGGAGACCCTTACCAGATAAGATTGACCTCTTATCTCTAGTGAGGTCATTAAAACTTACAGATATAGCCCTCGGTATGTAGAGGGACTCTCCTTCTGATGGCAAAGCTGGACACTCTCTCATACCAGAACAGACCATGAAGGGGTGCAACAAAAGGGTGGCCTCCAATAGTGTGTTATCCTTAATCACTATTACTTTAATTCGAAAAAAGTTAAAAAACGACCATACAATAATATTTCTAAAAGGTTTGCTGACAATAAAATACACAAAATGTACGCCCGTGCTTCCGGGGTCACGTGAAGAGAAGTGACGTCAATACGTAGCACTGCCCTGACATGTTTCGTCATATATGACATTCTCAAAGGGCACGGGCAATGCATTGAATCTCCACCATATATATACACGGAGAAACATCCAAGCCTCTTTCCCGTCTAGCGGCCATATTGTTGATAGTAAACCAACCCTCATTTCCAGTTGTTATAGGTGAGGGAAAACAAGTGCATAACAAATACACATCACCACCACCCGCCCTCCCCCTCAAACTGGGCCAATCACAGCCAAATCTAATTCCCACGGATGGCCAACAGGGGGGGGGGGGAAGCTAGTGCAATACACAGAGAGTAAAGAAGAACAAATACAGATATCCATATACATAAACCATAATAATAAAAAACGACCGTCACATCTCACTGAACTCTTGAGCCATTCATCTCTTAATGTAATAGAAAAAAAACACAAAGGGAGAGCACATAGTGTCTATTATAAAATAAATAGATTAGATATTAGAATATATCTAAAAATATAAAATGAAAATTAAAAATTTAAATTGGAAGTATGTATTCATATCTTTGCCATAGATGTACCCATATCTCAGAAAGAGCGAGAATATATATAAATAAAATATATTAGATAGCCCTCCAGAACCCAATAAAGGGTCCAATCAGACTAAGAAAAAACTGTGAAAAAAATTCAAATCATATCAAATAGGTAAATAAATTGGCCTCTAAATTTCAGTTAAGAGTGCAACCCCCATTTGTACAGAAAACACCACATCCAATCGATAAACTCATAAAAGTGAAACAAATAAAAGAAATCTGCCAAATTCCTCAATACTGCTCCAAAGCAGGTTATGAATTATCAATAAAGGCATTGTTCTCGATGTCAACCTTCAAACCCAAAGGTTTGAGACACTTGACATGATATAACCAACTCATTTCAAGTTTGCATATGGCCCTTCTCTTAGGGCCACCTCTCCAGTGAGATTTGAGTTTATCGATGGCCAAAAAAGACGTACCCCTAGGGTTCATGTTGTGCGCCTCCAGGTAATGCCTAGATACATGGTGACCCCTAAAGCCTCTCCTAATGTTACCAATGTGTTCATTCAATCTCACTTGGAGGGGTCACACAGTACACCCAATATACTGTAATCCAAAGGGACAGGTTAAGAGGTATACTACATGAGTTGTAGAACATGTAATAAAAGATTTGATGTCAAATTCTTGAGTTGTACTATTGGAAACAAACTTAGTAATCTTCCAATCATTAATATGATTAATGTTGCAAACAGCGCATTATTTGCATTTGTGATAGCCCACCAAGTTTTGAAAAAACATTAGTTTATTGTTTGGAGGGTCAAAAACACTGGGAGCCAAGAGGTCTTTCAGGGAAACTCCCATGAAAACTACTTGGGGTTGTTCAGGAAGAATAGGCCCCAACACTGCATCATCTTTAATAAAGTGCCAGTGTTTGCGTATCAGCTTCTTGACCAAGGAAACAACTGATTCCAAACACTCTACGGTGGAGAGTACCCATATAGAGATTCTTCTTGGAGAGAATGGGATCATCTGGATAACCAAACTCCAGGAAGGGGGAATTGGAATGAAAGACCCCCTACATACTATCCTCCTCCCTCTCCTCTAAGCCCTTGTACACACAGTCGGAGATTCCGACAACCAAATCCGTCGGATTTTGTCCGACGGATCTTGTCAGAAACTGTTGCATACACACGGTCGGAAAAAGTTGTCGGAAAATCCGATCTTTCAGAACCTGGTGACGTAATTTCGTTACGATGGGACTACGTTCAGGCTAGTAGCCAATAGCTTTGATGTAGGAATTTGATCTGAGCATGCGTGGCACTTTGTCCGATCGGAATTCTCTACACATTATCGGAGTATGTCCGATCGGAGCAGTTTGTCGGAAAATATTTCCAGCAAGTTATTCCGACGGAAACAGTCCGATGCATACCACACACAGTCGGAATATCCGACAAACTGCTCCGATCGGACACATTCCGACGGAATCTCCAACCGTGTGTACAAGGGCTAAGAGGGGATAGATAATATGACCATTCCCACCAACAAGAACCATGGGAGAATAGGAATTATCCCTTAAACCAATAAAAGCTTATCGAACGAAGAGAGGAGTTAGAGGGGGCAGAGATCACAGGTCCAAAAGGAAAAGAGAATAGTTGGTCAGGGAATCTTTAATTTGAGCACTGTCAGCCTTTCTCTGGAGGAAATTTCCCTTTTGGACAAAGGTCTAAAATTCGCTCCACCACAAAAATAAAATACATTTCAAACGTATATGGATATTCATAAATACACCAGAAAGTTGAGTGTTAAGAGATACATCATGTCCAACCCTATTAAAATCGGTAGGATTGGCCAGTCAGATGTTCAGCGCTCTAACTTAGCCAATGCGTCTCTATTTAATCCCCCTGGAGGACTGACTCCATCAGTGAGGGTCTTCAGGGATGTTCTCTTGAAGGATCTTGAGAAGATTAAAATTAAGAAAACAAAACTGAATAAATCTTTACAAGCAGGGTTGGACCAGTTGTGTGAAGAAAAATAAATCATCATTGGTTCTCTCCCGATAAGGAATTGTGATTTTGAATAAGACCGATTACCTTAGGGAATTGAACAATTTATTGGGACATATCGATACTTATATCCCCCTTCCAGCAGATCCATGCCCAACATATAGAAAGGTATTGGAAAGTATTGTTGATCAAGGTTTCACTTTGGGTATACTTAATATAAAAGAAAAGGCCTTTCCCATACCCACATCCTCTCAAATACCCATCATATACTATTTACCCAAAATTCATAAGAATCCTGTTCACCTACCCAGTCTTCCCATTATTAGTGGGATCGATTCTATTTCTTCTAGGGCGAATAAGTATATTGAAGGGTACCTCCAACCTTTGGTCAAAGCTTTACCTGCGTACATCAAAGACAGTAAACATGTGATCAATTTATTGAGTAACTTTCCATATGAAGAAGGCCTCTGGTTGGTTACTGCAGACGTTAGGTCACTATGTTGTATCATATCCCATCATTGGGGAATTTCTTCAGAAAAATATTTTTTGGACAGAGATTCAGGCCTACCGAGAAGACAGAGGAAGTTCATTGTTGAACATTTGAAGTTTGCAACTACGCATATTTTTTTTTTAGTTTAATAGCAAGTTTTATCTTCAAAATAGGGGCATGGCTATGGGGACAAAATTTGCCCCCAGCCGAGGTAACCTATTTATGGGTAAATGGCAGGAGAACGTCGCCTATGCCAACCACAGACCAGAATTGGTTCTGTGTGCTAGGTATATTGACGGCGTCCTCCTCCTGTGGAAGGGATCAAGAGAGTCACTGGGTACCTTCATGGAGTCTTTGAACGACAATGTCATGGTCGTCCCGGTGATCCAATGGCACATGGGAGATCTGCCCGCAGGATTCCCTTGCTGAGAACTTGTCGGTATCCTTGGGTGCGTGTTAGCGCGAACGGGCGCACGCGGGTGCGCGATGGTGCGAACGGAAGCACGCGGGTGTGCGGGGTCACGAACGGGTGCACAGTTACCCGCGGGGGCGCGCAGACTCGCCGTGCGACCGTTTTTTGGCGCCCAAAGTGCTACTTAAGGAATCTGCCACTGTGCCTCCTTGCTGTCCAGTCTACAGCGTGTCCGGTGATTCTGCTGTCTGCTATCTGCTGCTTCTGATTCCTGTTGCCTGGCCTGTTCCTGACTACGTTTGCTTGCTGCCTGCCACCGACCTCCTGCCTGTCTGACTATGTCTCTACCTCTTCCCGTGTAGCGTTGTTGCCCGCCTGTTACCGACCCGGCTTGTACTCGACTCTGTTGACTGCCACCTGCTGTTCCAGTCTGATAGCCTGTGCCTGCTGCCATCTGCTGACTGCCACCAGCTGTTCCAGTCTGATAGCCTGTGCTTGCTGCCATCTGCTGACTGCCACCTGCTGTTCCAGTCTGAAAGCCTGTGCCTGCTGCCATCTGCTGACTGCCACCAGCTGTTCCAGCCATCTACCTGTGCCCGCTGTCGTCCACGTTCCTACCTGCCTGCCGGGTGTCTTCTATCTAGTCCCTCTGTAGATCCCTTGCTACTGCTGGTCCGGATCTGCCCTACACCAGCCTGGCACTTGTGCCCTCTGAACTCTTGAATTCCTGTTCCCACCTTCAGGGGTTCTCAAGCCAGAGGCTTAAGAGAAGCCGCTCCCTGCATTCTGGGCTCTCATGTGACAGACAATGACAGGGGTATAGAATTCAGTTAAGAGACAGATCAATACACTATACATTTTTTGGACTTGGGGATACATGTATAAGAGGGTCAGTTTGTGACCTCCACATACTTTAAGTCCACTGATAGGAATGCCTTTATCACCCGAGATAGTTGTCATCATGTATCGTGGTTTGACTCAGTTGCCAAGAGTCAGTACATGCGCTTACGGCACAATTGTACTAGACTTGATGACTTTAGAGAATAGGCTAAAATTCTAACCAACAGAATTGTAGAAAATGGTTACTCTGCCGATGTTTTGGAACAGAGAGCCCTGGAAGTTGAACGTTTGGATAGAAGTCAACTTTTGACTGAGAGGCCTGTGACGGATGGTGGATATGACAATTTTATTTTACCATTTGTCACAGGGTTCTCTAACCAACATTTTTTGATCAAGAAACTGATGTGCAAACACTGGCACCTTATTAAAGTGGAGGGCCACCCTGAAAAAAAAAAAAAATATTAAAAATTACAAAAAAATCTAAAAAAAAAAAATGAAAAATTTTTTTTTTTTTTACTTACCAGAAGTGCCTGTTGCTAGGCACATAATCCTAATCTTCCTCTTCCTCCTCCGCGGTGATCTTCTTTCTTCTCTCCTCCGTGCGGCGTCTTCTGGGTAATGGGTCGCGCTGTGTTCTGGGAACTGTGTGTTCCAGAACACAGCGCATCCCATTCACAAAGCGCTGCATGCACAAAGCATGCGCAGTAGGAAACGGGCAGTGAAGCCGTAAGGCTCCACTGCCTGTTTCCCTTACAAGGAATGGCGGCGCCGGGACCCGAGAGCCGAGGGACGGGTCGGCCTCGGGCGGCCGACAATTCGGGAGCGCCCTGGACAGGTAAGTGGGCTGATTAAGTCAGCAGCTGCAGTGTTTGCAGCTGCTGACTTTTTTTTTTTTTTTTTTTAAACGGCCCTCCGCTTTAAAGATGATGCAGTGTTGGGCCCTATTCTTCCTAAACAACCCCTAGTAGTTGTCAGGGAAGTTCAGGGGAGTTCCTTCCCTGAAATACCTCTTGGCTTTCAGTGTTTGCGACCCTCCAAACAATAAACTAATGTTTTTTCAGAACTTGGTGGGTTATCACAAATGCAAAAAATGCACTGTTTACACCATTAATCATATTAATGATCGGAAGACTACTAAGTTTGTTTCCAATAGTACATCTCAAGAATTTGACATCAAATCTTTTATTACATGTTCTACAACTCATGTAGTGTACCTCTTAACCTGTCCCTTTGTATTACAGTATATTTGGCATACTGTGCGACCCCTTCAACTGAGATTGAATGAACACATTGGTAACATCAGGGGAGGCTTCAGGGGTCACCCAGTATCTAGGCATTACCCGGAGACGCACAACATGGACCCTAGGGGTACATCTTTTTTGGCCATCGTTAAAGCAAATCTCACTGGAGAGGTGGCCCTAAGAGAAGGGCCATATCAAAACTCGAAAACTCCTGTCAAGTGTCGCAAACCTTTGGGTTTGAATGTTGACATGGAGATCAATGCCTTTATTGATAATTCATAACCTGCTTTGGAGCAGTATTGAGGAATTTGGCGGATTTCTTTTGCCCAAACTTTTATGAATTTATTGATTGGATGTGGTATTTTCTGTACAAACAGGGGTTGTACTCTTAACTGAACTTTAGAGGCCAATTTATTTACCTATTTGATATGATTTGAAAAAAAAAATCTGTTTTTTCTTAGACTGATTGGACCCTTTATTGGGTTCTGGAGGGCTATCTAATATATTTTATTTATATATATATTCTCGCTTTTTCTGAGCTATGGGTACATCTATGACAAAGATATGAATACATACTTCCAATTGAAATTTAAATTTTTAGATATATTCTAATATCTAATCTATTTATTTTATAATAGACACTATGTGCTCTCCTTTTGTGTTTTTTTTCTATTACAGGGGATGAATGGCTCAAGAGTTCAGTGAGATGTGACATTTGTTTTTTATTATTATGGTTTATGTATATGGATATCTGTATTTGTTCTTCTTTACTCTCTGTGTGCTGCACTAGCTCTCTCCCTGATATGGCCATCTGTGGGAATTAGATTTGGCTGCGATTGGCCCAGTTTGAGGGGGAGGGTGGGCGATGGTGATGTGTATTTGTTATGCATTTGTTTTTCCCCACCTATAACAATTAGAAATGAGGGTTGGCTTACTATCAACAATATGGGCCGCTAGACGGGAAAGAGGCTTGGTTGTTTCTCCATATATATATATGGTGACGATTCAGTGCGTCGCTCGGGGCCTTTGAGAAGGTCATGTGTGACGAAACATGTCTGGGTGGTGCTACGCATTGACGTCACTTCTCTTCACGTGACCCCAGAAGAATGGGCGTATGTTTTGTGTGTTTTATTGCCAGCAAATCTTTTAGAAATATTTGTGTTTGGTCATTTTTTTACGAATAAAAGTAATAGTGGTTAAGGATAACACACTATTGGAGTCCCCCCTTTTTTTGCACCCTTTGATATGGTCTGTTCCGGTATGAGAGAGTGTCCAGCTTTGCCATCAGAGTCCCTCTACATACCGGGCGATAAAGTGGTGTAAGGAGAGAATGGCACGATATGAGCCTGGAGGCCCTGATACCCTGGATTGGTTCCAAAGACCCCACAGGGGGCTATATCTGTAAGCATTAATGACCTTGCTAAAGATAGGAGGTCCACCTTATCTGGTAAGGGTCTCCATTACTCTTTGGTGTGCACCTCAAGGAGAGGTCCTTTCCCTGTTCCCCCGGTGTCTGTGGTGTAAGTTTAATCTTCAACTTTTATCTTCACTTTCTTTCTGCACATTGGAATTGGACTCATTTTTTCTGTATGCATACTTTACACATAGTGTGTGTTTTTTGCACGTTATGAATTCTTTATGTGGATTTTTTTCAATTCTATTTTTTGCCTATTGATGTTTATTAAGTTAAATATTATTTGGATTATGTTATTTGGGTTTTGTAACATATTTATCATTTCATTTTTTGGAAATGAATCCTTTCCAATAGCGCAACCTTTTCCCCCTTTTTCTTGTACCATAGGGTGAGTACCTGGATTGAAAACTGGCTACAGGGGCGGGTCCAGAGGGTGGTGATAAATGGCGAATATTCTGGCCTGGTGTGGTAAGTGGGGTCCCGTAAATATCTGTCCTGAGACCAATTATGTTAAATATATTCATAAACAATATATAAGATGGGATAAACAGCTCAATCTCAATATTAGCGGATGATACAAAGTTAAGCAGGGCAATAACTCAGCACAGGAGGTGGAAATCTTACAAGAAGCCCTAAATAAAATAATGGGGTGGGCAACAACATGACAAATGAGGTTTAATGTTGAAAAATGTAAACTAATGCATTTGGGTGCTAAAAATATACGTGCACAAGTTACTCGCTAGGGGGAGAAGCTCTGGGGGAATCTAGAATGGAAAGGGACTTGGTTGTCCTAGTAGATGACAGGCTCAGCAATGGCATGCAATGACAAGTGGCTGCAAGCAAAGTCCACAAAATATTGGCATGCATTAAAAGGGGGATTCACTCTAGAGATAAAACGATAACACTAACACTCTACAAGAGTCTGGTCCTGCCACATATTCAGTATGCTGTTCAGTTCTGGGCATCAGTCTCTCAGGGGGAATGTGCTGGAACTGGAGATAGTCCCGAGAAGGGCAACAATGCTACTAAAAGGACTAGAGCAGTGATGGCGGACCTTGGCACCCTAGATTTTTTGGAACTACATTTCCCCTAGTGCTCATGCATTCTGCACTGTAGTTGAGCATTATGGGAAATGTAGTTTCAAAACATCTGGTGTGCCAATGTTCGCTATCACTGGACTAGAAGATCTCAGCTATAGGGAAAGACTACAAACATTGAACTTATTCTCTCAGAGGAGATGCTTGAGAGGTGATATGATAGTAATGTACAAATACAAGACTGGTGACCCTAACATAGCGAAAAAACTGTTAAGTGAAAGAGAATTTAAAAAGACATGCGACTATTCACTGAAATTGGAAAAGAAGCTGTTTAACCTTAAACTGCATAGGGGGTTCTTTATTGCCAGAGCAAATAAGGATGTGGAATTCTCTTCCACAAGCAGTGGTATCAGCAGGGAGTGTCTATAGTTTAAAAAAAGTATCAGATGGGCACCTTAACAACCACAACATATATACAATGTACTATTGACATAAACACAAGCAAACTCACACACCACAGGTTGAACTGGATAGACTGGTGTCTTTTTCCAAACTTACCAACTATGTAACTATGTAAGTGACCAAATTTTGATCCACGTATGGCAAGCTTTAAAGAAGATTAGTACTAACAGGCATACTGTATTAGGGCTGCTATTGTTAACCACTTTTGAATATGTAAGTTGCCTGGCTGTCGCTGACTTCAATACTGTTAATGGACACTGGCCTGGAACTATGCAAATTGAAAAATCAGAGTGAAGTCAGACCTGCCAATCATCGTTATACTTGTTCCAGATCAATAACCCTGAAAGCCACTGGATCAGTATTATTATAGCTAAATTACTTTAATAATAAATGATGCTCAACTGGTCTTAGCATGCACATGTATAAATGAAGAAGTCCGATTTTTACACCATGAAAACAATATTAGAAAAGATCTGAACAAATCACAAAAATATGTCTTGCTGTAAATTTGTAGTCATTTGCCCTTCAACTTTCAACAAGATACACTAAGCCAGAGTTGTGATTTACTGCCTAAGGGAAAGTTGTTTGACATGCACTAAGTAGTGTATTTCATTGTATGACAAATTAACATAGTGCCAACTTAATGCACTCCTTTTGTGAAGTGTTTTGCACCTCTCAGTGCCTAAAGTGTGTAGGCAAACACTAAATACACAGTTGACACCTGTATGTATAAACCTAAAATATAATTTTTAAGTCTGTTTAGCTGTTTTGATCATTTAGACTCTCCTCCCTGGTACTATAAAAAGGCCCAACCATTTATTTTTCTCCATTGCACTCAGAACAATGCAGCTTTGCTAGGGCTGGACATGGATAGTAAAGTGTAAGGCTCCAGTCACACCATGGCATTCCATTTTGCGGGTGGAATCACCACAATTCTGCCCGTGTTTCAGAAACTACGTAAATCGCGGGACATCCTTGCAATCCCCGCTATTTTGAATGCCACCAAATCGCGGTATGATTTTGCAGCAATTGTTGCCCGACAATCGTGGTAAAATCGTGCAAACAGAATCACGGAACACTTAACGCATAAAAGAAGTGAGTTATTATTGATGTCACTGGTGAATGTGTTCTGCCTGAATTTTGTCTGCCATGACAACATGAACATGGAGGAATTTCGGTCATGTGGATTATTTTTACATACCTTTTATATTTAGGTGGGGTTGATCCATCCCTGAGACTTTTTTTTTTTTTTTTTGTTTACAAACGTTTTTTATTGAGGGTTATTGAAACATGTACAATAAAAAGGTCAACCAGTACAAATGTTGCCATAGAGAATAGCATACAATGGAACATCAATAAACCGTTAATACTCAGATAAGTCAAAGTTTGATATGCTACACCCAACCAAGAGATCTCATAGAAAAATTCTGTTGAGCACTTGTACCTCATTGAGTAAAAATAGAAAGAAAAACAAAACAAAGAAAGAGAAAAGTAAGAAGAGAAAAGAAAAACTAAAAAGATAACAAAAATGCTACCACAAGTGAGTGTCATCGAAAACTTTCACATACCCTGCCATTAAGCACTGTGCTCCGCCAAACTGTCAGGCCTTGGGGTTATCCATCGCAGAGAAGTCCAAACGGACCATTTACGATCAAAAATCTGCATGGAGTCTTGCAAAGTGTGGTGTAAACGCTCCATGAGCTTGATCGACTCCATGCGTTGCAGAACTTGTTCCCATGGAACAACCGGGGATCTCCAGTGCAACGCCACCGTCCAATGAACTGCATTGACTAGTGTATGAGCTAATTTCTGAGCCGGGGGAGTTAGTCCCGGGATGTCAGCAAACAAAAGGCCAATCCGGCACGTGATATCAATATTAGAACCCGTAACCTGGAGTAATTTATCAGCGACCCGTTGCCAAATGGGCTGCAGTACTCCACAGCCCCAAAAGATATGGGAGAAGGAGCCCGGCTCCGGACATCCACGAAAGCAACTCCCCGGGACCAGTGGGCTAAATCTATGCAGCCTAGCAGGGGTGTAGTACCATCTTGTGTGCAGTTTTAATGCAGTTTCCCTGACTGCCAACGATTTCGTGCATTTACGCATGTTTGAAATCATATCTTCCCATTCCTCAGGGGTCATTTCGAAGCCAACTTCCCTCTCCCAACCCAACATAGCCTGTGATTTAGCCAGTAGCTGTACCTCTCCAAGAGAACGGTACAACCAGGAGATATTTCCACGATCCCTGGATGAGGACTTACAGATCCTTTCAAAATCATTAGGAGGGGGAAGCCCCCTCTTCAAGTAATGAGTGGTGTAGAAATGCCGAACCTGCAAATATTTATAAAAATCTTCTCTGGGCAACCCGAACTGCTCCTGGAGAGAAGCAAAGGTGCAAAACGGCGGTTCTTGGGAAAGGGCCTCAAGGGTAACCAGGTCTTTCTGAGACCAACCCTCAAAGCTCTCCGGTGCCGAAAAAGCCGGTGGGAATCTGGGGTCCCCCAAAAAAGAGGCCAGGCCGGGGCAGGGTGGGCACAGGGCATATCGCTTTTTATATAAAGACCAGAGTTGAAGGGATTGTGCAACCACTCCATTCAAAGTGGCTAATTGTTTGGGGCGAACCCCATCCATCCACAGGAGGCCCGGGAGGTAAAAAGGATTCACCGAGGATCTCTCAAATTGGATCCATGGGACCGTTCCCGGGGGATAATGCCACTGTGCCAGCTGCACCAGCCTGGCCGCAAGGTAATATAACCATAGATGAGGGAGCCCCAGACCCCCGCGGACCGCTGGCCTGAAAAGTAGCGTCTTGTGCAATCTAGGTTTTTTGTTTTGCCAAACGAACCGATTGATCTCTTTCTGTATACCATCAATCGTGTTCCGGGAGACATATAGGGGCAGTGCTCTAAAAAAAAATAAAAGCTTCGGAAGGATAGTCATTTTGATGGCCTGGATTCTACCCAGAAAGGAAATCCGATAACTGTCCCATGATCGCAATAATTGTGTGACGTGAGCAAAGGCTTTGGGATAATTTGCATAATACATTTTAGGTAAGGAAGCAGCCAACTTGATACCCAGGTAAGGCAACGAGTCGCAGCACAAAGTAAAACCGAAGCTCGCCTGTATACCTGCAAGAGTGGCATTGGGAATGTTAATAGGAAGGGCCGCACATTTTGCAAGATTGACTCCCAGACCAGACATGCCATGGAACGAATTCAACAAGGGGATCAGGTTCGGCAGCGAGACCACAGGGTCAGATAAAAATAATAGTACATCATCTGCATACATACTCAGTGTGAAAACCTGATCCCCTTTAGAATACCCCTTGATATCTGGGTGTAGACATATCGCCCTGGCAAGCGGCTCCACCGCCAGGGCAAATAGCAGGGGGGAAAGGGGGCAACCCTGCCTAGTCCCTCTACCAAGCGGAAAATACTCAGAGGAACATCCCGGGAGTTTAATTCGGGTGCAGGGGCGATGGTACAGAGCCCTAAAGCCGTGCACAAAAGCCCCTCCGATCCCGAATCTAGACAGGACGGATTCTAGGTAAGGCCAGGTGACGCTATCAAACGCCTTATGAATATCCAAGCTTAGCAGTAGTACCTTTTTAGAAAATAAATTGGCGTCCTGAATAATATTGGTGGTTAGACGGATATTGTCCGTAATTTGGCGAGAAGGGATAAATCCTGTCTGGTCTGGGGATATCAGAGTGGGGATAATATTAGAAAGTCTATTTGCCAATAGGCGGCCAAATAATTTCAAATCATTATTAATAACCGAAATTGGTCTATAATTTTGGGGGAGGGAGTGGTCTTTGTTCGGTTTGGGAATCAAGGACATGTTCGCGAGAAGCATGTCCTCGGGGAAAGTGTGGCCTTTTAAAACATAATTGAACAATTTCGCTAAATATGGAAGTAGTTGGGGTGAAAATTTTTTATAATATGTAGAGGTGAAACCGTCTGGCCCAGGGGCCTTAGAGGGTTTTAGTGATGAAATGATAGTCTGGAGTTCCTCCGTACTGCAAGGGGCATTCAAAGACAGAGATTGCTCCACTGTTAGGGAGGGGAGGGGAAGGCCATCAAGCCAATCCTTGACAGCTGGACCCGGCATGGGGGTCGGGGCTGCCAACAAGTCCCGGTAAAATTTAGAAAACAGTCCCAAAACCTCAGCCGGATGAGTGACCAATTCTCCCCTACCATTCCTGAGTTTGTAAGTGTGTGGCGGTCTCATAGTAGCATTCAACTTCCTGGCAAACATCGCAGAAGCCGAGTTACTGTGCAATAAAAATTTAGCCCTTGACCACCTTAACGCCTTCTCCGTCTGCTCAGAGAGAAGTGTGTCTAGTTCCGCTCGTTTAGTCAGGATCTGTGCAAATATGTCCGGGGAATGGGAGTGGCCATGCGTGTGATATAGTTTCGCCAATTCCTCAGTGAGTCTGGAGATGTCATGTAGTCTCTGTTTTTTCTGCGTGGCTGCCATAGAGATCAAACGACCTCTGAGGACCGCCTTATGAGCGGCCCAAAGGGTAGAGGGGGAGACGTCCTCATTGTCATTTAAAGTAAAATATTCCTTAATTTGTTCCGCAATCTCCGTCGCCAGGGCCGGATCCGAAAGCATGGAGTCATTAATGCGCCACGAGGCCTGGGATGGGGCTATACCAATATGTGCTACCGAGAACGACACCGCCTGATGATCCGACCAGGGGCAAGGGATAATACAAGCCTTAGATGAATTCGCTAACAGTACCGGAGTGCTAAATATATAGTCCAGTCTGGAATAGCTGTCGTGAGGATGGGAATAGAACGTATAGTCCTTGGCTCCCACATTATGGGCGCGCCATGTGTCAAGTAGTTGATGGGAACTGAGCAGACGGACAAGGGATCTCGGAAAGGCATTAGCAGTACTCACCACTCGGCTTCTATCCAGCTTAGAATGTGCCACCAAGTTGAAGTCACCACCTAACAACAGATGGGGGGAAAGGTATCTGTCCAAAATCTGGAAAAAAGAAATAAAAAAAGATGCCTGCGAGGTGTTAGGAGCATAAACATTAGCCAAAGTGATCTCCTTACCATTCAGCAAACCCTGCAGGATGATAAATCTACTATAGGGATCTTTATAGACGTGTTTAACCTCAAACCGAACTGAATTTCTAATAAATATAGCCACCCCCCTAGATTTCGAGCTAAAAGTAGTGAAATAATGTTGCCTGTAATGTCGGTCAAAGAAGCGAGGGTGATTGGTTTCTGAGAAGTGCGTTTCCTGTAGAAACAATATATCCCCCCCCATATGTCTATAATACCGAAATGCTTTCCTACGTTTATGAGGAGCATTAAAGCCCTCTACATTATGGGAGATTATTTTGAGACCCATGACAGGAGAAAGGAGAACGCTAATATTAGATAAGAACCCTTACTTAAGTGCAAAACAATTCCCAGAGCAATCCGGCCCAGCAGGGGAGAACCCGGAAACAGGGACCCCCCTGCTGAGTTACACACATATCCCACCTTGCTAGCATTTGACAGTAAGCACAATAAGGGTATACTACTGTACATTCCAGGATGGCAGGGCACCCAATACAAAACTGAAGACAAATTCGCATGTGGTAAAAGAAGAAAAAAAAAACTAAAAAAACACCTGAAGAAAAAGAAAAACAAAGCATTAGTAAAACACCATGGCTTCGGGGGTATACCAAAAACAAAACCAAACGTGTGGGTACCCCCGACAAAAGAACCAACAGTCATCAGTCAAATGGACTCTAAAGTCCAATGCTCTATTCCGTAAGCACTGTCAAGTTAGAATGCAGTGCGATTCCAGACCCCAGGGTCCAAGATCCGGAGCCCGAATCCTGATAGCAGTAAAGACCGGGGTAACCAGTCACTAATTAAGAAGAGCAGGGGGACACTCAAGCGTGAGCAGTGAGAATAGTTCGGGTGAAAAAGGCGCCGACCATTCGACACCAAATGAAAAAGTGATTGAAGCATATATTAAAAGGGGAGAAAAAAAAAGGAGAAAACAAAAATATTCATGAAAACCTGGGAAAACCTGTAGTAAAGCTGGTAGCGCCACAAATGATTCTCAGAAGAGGGAGCTCATTCGTCCGGGAGATCTTCAAAGATGATCACATTTGCAAGTCACGGAGCTCTTGACGCTGTCGTCTACGGTCCCGCTGTGGAGACGGAGTAGCCCAAATAGGCGAAGGACGAGGGGTGGAAGGAAGCCTCTGAGGTTGTTCTGGAGCCAGCAGGCCGAGTTTGATAAGCAACTCCTTTCCTCCTTGCAAAGTGGTGACGGTATGGGTTGTTCCGTTGTGAGGGACTTGCAATTTGAAAGGAAACCCCCAGCGGTACCTGATTCTCGCCGTTTGCAGAGCCGCGGTAACTTCCTTGAGGTTCCTCCTTTTTTCCAGAGTTGCTGGGGACAGATCAGGGAAGATTTGAATTCTCACTCCATCTAGCTGAATGTTAGGGGTATTGCGGGATGCACGCAGAATTTCCTCCTTAATGAGAAAGTCCTTAAGGCACAATATAATGTCTCTGGGCGGCTTATCCTCAGGGGGTTTGGGCCTCAAAGCCCTGTGAATCCTGTCACAGGCAAATGCGGTTTCCGGGGAGTCCGGTAAAAGGGACATAAAAAGCCTCTTAATGGTTGGAAGCAGATCTGTTATCTGTTCCGGGACCCCTCTCACCCTGAGATTATTGCGCCTGTTTCTGTTGTCCAAATCTTCGAGATTGGCCTGCAACTGAGTAACTGTATCTGAAATGGAGTCATAATCTCTGCGTAGGTCTGAATACGCCAGGTGCAGTTCATCATGCTTGGCTTCCAATAAATCTGTCCTCCCTCCCAGCGCTGCCAGCTCCTGTGTCAGAGTGTTAGTTGATTTATGGAGTTCCACTTGGAACTTATTAGCCAGCTTTTCGTACATGGCTGAGAGGCTAGCATCTAGCTCTGCCTTAGTGAGGTGCACAGCGTACTCACTTGGTGGTGCGGTGGACGCCGGAGGGAGACTTGGGCCTGGCGTGGCTGCTGAAGCCTGCGGAGGCTGGGCGCCATTTTGCGACATCCCGCTCTGTTCCCTCGTCCGGAGAAGGTAAGTAGTCAGGGACTTCTGAGTAGTTTTCCCACGGCGAGCTTTACGTGTCGGCATGCACCTCTGAGTCCCCAAGGGGTATAGGCTGTAACAGATCGAAATTGCAGGCTGAAATCCCCTCGGGGAGTGATATTACTCTCACGGGTTCACGGAGCTCTCACTCCATGCGTCCTCTCCTCACCGCGCCGCGCATGCGCCCCTGAGACTTTTTTTTTTTAATACTTTTCTTTCTGAGGTTCATTTGCTGATTTAGCTTCGAAACTATGAAGAGAAACTGGAAATTTGGTTTACATGTAGCATTTTAACTTCTGCTGATTGTTTTTTTGCTAATTATCAAAAGAGACTTTAACGTTTAAAACATTGTTGTATTATAGTTGTTCCATTTTACCTAGTGCTATACTGTACCGCTTTACTAGTACTTAATTGTCTTTACATTTCACTTTTGTTTTTTTGGGGGATTATCATTGTGAAGACAGAGATTTTTGTGTTTTTGAGACTTTGAAGTACTTCGTTGCATGTTGTAGCTCTTTATGCTGTTCTCTATGTCACTGTGTGACCTGTGATAATGTTGGGTCAACAGGTAAGGCCGCAGCATGCAGTAAGGGGCCAAGCATCCAACAATTCTGGAAGCGTCTGAAGCAGTAGATCATTCAGCAAGCTTTGTTCTTTAAGAGAAGGTCAATGGCGTAGGTGGCGCGTAGGTGGCGCGTAGGTGGCAGGTATGTATTAATAATTTTTTTTTGCAGGGAAAACTTTTTTACTGGCCCTCATCTGACAAATGTATGCCTCAATTAAGAAGTGTATGTCTAGCTCTGATGTTATTTCCTCTATCAATATGGAAGCGGTGTTATGAGAAGTACTCTCTCTCTCTCTCTTCTCCATGCCCTCCTCTCTTAAATGTACTCTTTACCCTAACATCCCTGATAGTTTATCCAATAATTGTATGTTATCTTGGACCCAAGCAGGGATTTTTCAATTGCATCACCTTGTAAACCCACTGGCATGTAAATGTTTGCAGATCTGCAATCGAAGTGCCAGACTCAAAAAACACATCTTCCACTCTTACTTACAAATCAAACATTGCTTCTATACTAAATCCTCTTCCCTATCTTTGGACAAAACAATCATCTTTGAATAATTTTGTGCCAGAGGTCCATATGAACCCCATTTAATTTCCTCGATATATAAAATTCTTCATGAAACTTTCTATTTAACTGAATCTAGTCATATTTATATGAAGAAATGGTCTCACATTCTGTAACAACTAGCAGAATGGGGGAAAATGTGGGAGTCTACATAAAAAATTTCATGTTGTGTGACGTGGAGAGAGACTGCCTTTAAGATCCTTCTTTTTTGGTATAGGACTCCATACTTCTTGCAAGCCCACAACCCAGAGATCTCTAGGCAGTGTTAGAGATGTAATAACACTATAGGTACTCACTATAATTTTTTTGGGGAATGCTCATATATTAACTAATTTTGGGCTCAGATAAAAACCTGTTTGCAAAACCTATTGAATACTTCTAGTCCCTTGAATTCCATACATTACCTACTGGGCCTCCCTTTACCAAATATCTCAAGGGCTGCTGGGGGGGTTAATGTATTTTATATTACTGGCGGCAAAACGTGTCATACCAAGATTGTGGCTGTCTACCTCCCCACCTACA
The DNA here is from genome assembly GCF_037356315.1 of Lithobates pipiens. Lineage (NCBI taxonomy): Eukaryota > Metazoa > Chordata > Amphibia > Anura > Ranidae > Lithobates > Lithobates pipiens. Next base: position 97,962,075 of record NW_027507764.1, on the reverse strand, counting down.
TTTTCACAATTTTAGTCTACCTTGGCAGACATACATAGAATGGAACACTGGGCTGCACTAATTGATGGTTAATTGCCAAGATTTACAAAAATTTGGAAGGTCACGGGACCGCATCGCTGAATCCAGGAGGAGGTTTACTTACCTTCTCCCTTGGATCCAGCGATGTCCCCCCACTGTACGAGCGGCTCGTCCTCCGCTCGATTCATCATGGAGCCGATCTCCATTCCCTGCGAGCGTTGCAACGCACGGAGACGGAGATCGGCGCCAAATTCAAAAAGTGAAACACGCAGTATACATACAGTATAATGTAATCTTACAGATTACATTGCTGTATGTAATTATTTCACATCCCCTTTGTCCCTAGTGGTCTGCCCAGTGTCCTGCATGCAGTTTTATATTATAAAAACTGTTCTTTATGCCTGGAAACTGGAGATTGTCCATTGCAACCAAAACTGTCCCTTTACATCAAAAATGATTTTAGACCAGCTAGAAAACAGCGATAATAAATTGGAATCACTCGCAGAATTGAGCGATAGCGATTTGTGTGGAGATCCGTCATCAAATATTGAAAAGTAATGACAGTGAAAATTCTACAACTGAGCAAATTTCAGTGTTTTTGATTTGATTACATTATTGAATATTGAATATAATTGTTATATTATTATTTGGTATAATTATTTATAGTTATTTATTATATTATAATTTATGATTTAATTTTTCAAACTTTATCATACCCTGGATGTCTGCTAGACTCTGGTTTGGACAGATTTAAGTGAGTTATTCCTAAGAATTACAGGACTACAATATAAAACGCCAAATTTTCATGCAAAATAATTGTACCGCTTTTAGCACCTAAAATCTGAAATAATCGTACCGCCAGGCAGGTTAAAACCTGAGATATGGGGGTGGGTCCTAATGGCTTCCACCAAGGGTTCCATCATCAGGTTAAAAAATGGATGGTGAAAGTGGGCCCCCCGATGAGTTCCATTCGATATCATAATTTTTTTAGATAATAGGCCGGATGTGAGGACTTGTGCAGACGGTATTGAATAGAGGGCTAAAATTCATGAGAGGAATTGGTCCCTGAAGCCAAATTTATGTAGGACTTTTTCCATATATCCCCAGTGGATCCTGCCAAACGCCTTCTCTGCATCCAGAGAGAGGAGCAGAGAAGGCTTTTTCCTAGATTCAGCATAATGAATAATGTTTATTAAGTGTCTGGTGGCGTCGGAAGCTTGGCCTTCTTTAGTGAAGCCTGTTTGGTCTTGTTTTATTAAGAGAGGTAGAACTTTGTCTGGAAGCTAATGTTTTGGCATATAATTTAATATCTGTATTTAAAAGGGAGATTGAAAAGTTAGCTGGAACATCAGGATTTTTACCTGGTTTGGGAAGGGTAATAACATAGGCTCTAAGCATCTAATCTGGTAACGTGCCTTTGTCCATAGCTTCATTGAATAACAGAGTGAGATTGGGAAGGAGGATTTGTCTAAATTTTTTATAGTAAGCGTTAGTTAGACCATCTGGGCCAGGGGCTTTGTCTGGGGGGTAAGGAAAGTATGATCTTTTCTATCTCTGCTGAGGTGAAGGGGGCATTTAATGATTGTAGGTGTGCGTCTGAGAGTGTTGGGAGGTTGAGTTTGGAAAGGAATTGTTCTATATCTCCTAATAAAGGTTGTGGGGTGGTAGTGTCATTTTTTAAATTGTACAGTGATGAGTAGTAGTCTGCGAAAGCATCGGCTATTTCCTGTGGGTTTATTACTTTAGAAGATGTTACCGGGTGGAAAATGTGGGTTATTCTAGTTTTAGTCCTCTGTGCTTTAAGGCAATTGGCGAGTAATTTACCTGCTTTGTTGTTGTTTACATAGTAGTTTAGTTCTAATTTCCTCATATAATTATCATGTTGGGTGCATAGTGTTTCCTTTAAGGTATGTCTCAGGTCTTTTTTATTGGACGCTAGAGACAGGGAGGGATTTGCTTGATTTTGGGCTTCCTGCATTTGAATTTTGTTCAGGAGATCTGTCAATTTGGCTGACTGAGTGCGTTTTATTCTACCATTAATCTTAATTAGAATGCCCCGTATAAACGCTTTGTGGGCATTCCAGTTATTAAACATGTTGGTGTCACCATTTACATTAAATTTAAAATATTCTTCTAGGTTCTGGGAAATTTCTTTGTAGGAATCCAGGTCCTGTATCACCCTTTCATTGCACCTCCAAATGCTGGTTGTGGCAAAGGAGTGCCCCTCAACTTGAATCGAAATTGGGGCATGGTCTGATCATGTGATTCCATTTATTTCTGAGTTGGAAATCCTTTGCAACAATGTCTTATCAGCTATGAATAGATCTATCCTAGAATAAGAATTATGTCTAGGAGAATAAAATGTATAGGATTTATCATTAGCGTTCTTACACCTCCACACATCAATTAATTCTTCTTTGGCAAGGAGGTCCCGTAAGTGGGTTTGATATCTCCTTGTCAAAGAAGTAGTGTCAAGTGTACCATCTATTATAGAGTTGAAATCTCTGCATATTAATATGTTCTCCTCTCGCACCTGAGATATTTTTTTTATGATTTTCCTGATAAATTTGATTTGGTGCGAATTTGGAACATAAACATTGGTTAAGGTTATAGGCATGTTGTAAATAATACAAACCAAAATTATATAGCATCCCTCTGGGTCAACTAATTTTTGTTTAAGAACAAAAGTCTCTCTTATGGCTAGCATCACTCCTCTCTTCTTCGCTGAGGCGGAGGCCTGGAAAACATGTGGGAAGTTTGGGTGGGAACATTTTGGAGTAGCCAGTGGGTTTCCTGTATAGCCAGCATGTCTGCTTTGTGGGTGGTGGCTTCTATGTTCTCAACGGGGAACTTGGAGAACATTATAACTTGAAATAAACAACTAAGAAAAAGTCCTAAGGACAGGCAAGAAGTTGCCTAATTCAATGGGGCTTTGGTACGGTGTTATGTACCTCAGTCTTTCGTTCGTTGGGGGAATTCTACTGAGTGTGAAGCATTTTTTTTGTAGGGTTTGGATGTAGTCATTTGAGTTTTGTAGTCACCCAGCGTTGAGGCATGACTTTCCAATCATGTTGCAGTTTCCCACTGGGAGGTTGATGTTGTGGGTATGAAGGCGGTCCTTGATTTTGCCCCGGGATCAGGATTTGTCATTTCTGCAATAGTTGGATTTCTTCTTCGAGGGAGTTAATGACATGATTTGAGCCTTTGTAGGAGATGTTAAGTTTGGCTGGGTATTTCCATCGGTATGTGATCTTGTGGTTTCTTAAAGCTTTGGTGAGCGTTGCCATGTTGCGGCATTGCTGGAACGTGTGTTGTGATAGATCTGGAAAAACTTGTATGTTGTTGGCTTGTTCCTGTAGATTCTCCGCTTTGCGGAATGTCTCTAGAAGTTTTTCTTTCACCTGAAAGAAATTAATTATTAATAAAACATCTCTGGGTACTTCTTGGGGTAGGAATGCAGGCTTTGGTACCCTGTGGATCCTGTTGATCGTTAGATCTGTTTGGGATAGTGTTGGCATGACTGCATGGAACAGATCTCAAGCAAACTGCGGAAGTTGCTGCGCAGATATGGATTTGGGTATTCCTCTAAGTTTCAAATTGTTTCTGCATGAGCGATCCTCGAGGTCTGCTAATTTTAATAGATTTTTAATCGTTTGTTGTTGTGTTGCATGGGAATCCACAAGTGCATTAAAGGAAGATGTAACATCGCACATACGGGTTTCAACTTGATGCACTGTTTCTCCTATGTCACATATTTCCTCTCTGCATTGTTGAACGCATGCAATCATATCTGACTGAATGGAGGAGCATAAAGAAATTAACATCTCTTTCATTGTTCTATCTGAAAGCAGTTGTCCCGTGGTGGGGAAGTGTGCCATAGGATCACTGTAAGGACTATTATGTGCCTCATGGTTCTGTGAGTCACTCACCTCCATTGTCAGTGTGGTTTCATTAGTGCCTGTGAGCGTTTCTTTTTTTTTTTTCCAGTTTCAAAAAGAGTTTATTGAATCTTAATACAAGACATCCACCCGACAATGACAAAGATATCTAAGAGCAAAGTTGGTACAAAACATATGTCAAAGACACTAGGCATTGAGACAGACAAAAAATATAAGAAGAAAGGAGGAAGAAAACAAAAACAATTCCGGATATGAGAGTAGACTTCCAGGTAACTGGTGGTCCTCTGGAAGGAATAAGCAAACTCTGAAAACAGATCTAGGTTGGAGGAAGTGGTCACTTAAACATGCTTTTTAGATTTTTTATAACAAAAATTAGAAAATATGCTTTTATTTCAAGATTTTCAGTCTTTTTTTTTTTTTTTTCCAAGAAAAGTTTTATTGTAAAGGTTGCAAAAAACTTACAATTCAGCACATCAGAGCAGTATATTACAGTGATGTCACATTTGATTAATAACCAAGGAACATTGAAGTAAACAAAACACATGTCTACAAGATAAGGCAAATACCTTTAGAGGAGACCAGGGTCATGATCATACTGCCCCGTATACCTAAAAGCTCCTCTAGATCAAGAACCAACACAAGAAAAATTCGAACAATGCATGTTCATAGAACCAAACAAAACAGGAAAAGTACGTGCTAAGGCATACTGAACAAACTTAACAATGGGTCTTCATGTGTCCAGCATAAAGGTGACTGGAAACTTTAATGCCCAAGAGCTTGGGGATTTAATTGGCAGCAATTATGTCGTATTACTATGCCTGGAGAGGTGAGGGGGTGCGGTCACGGACCTCTAGCGACCCCCCTGTGAGTGCTACCCGCGAGTGGACATACAGCTAAGCACCAGAAAAATCAAAACAAAAAAAGAAAAGAAAAAACAACTAACAACGGAACATGGGAGATGAAGGGGAACGGGAAGAGAAGGGACATGGAGAGATCCAAGAGTGAAGCAAACAAGGGGGATACCCAGACTAAAAAATAAATGCTCTTCTTACATACATACACATCAGATATGGTAACACTTCCAAGGGAAGACAGCTGCCCTCAGAGCCAGCCTGAGGGTGGTAGGGGGCTGTGAGCGTTTCTATGTACAGCCTAGGTTTAGATTTCACAGGTCTCCTCACTGACGGAGATCCACAGGGAGAGGAGGCTGCGCTGGAGCCTGTGTCTGCAGATATGCCCTGTCTACTCTCCTTGTTCAGCGTGTGATCGTTCGGTTCCGGAGAACATAACTGTGGAGGGCTGCCGTGCAGCGGAGCTGTGTGTCTCCCGCCGCCATTTTGTGGGAGACTGCGGTTTACCGCCGGATAGAAGTCCGGCAGTTTAAAAGCCTGAGGCTGATCAGTGTGCCTCTTTCCCATGTTCGAGGGACGATAACAGGTCCCGGTGGGCTTGTGGGTGCGTCACCGCATCTGAGTGCTTCCTCTGTTAGTCGTATGTCATATAATTCCCCCAGCACCGAGTGGAGCTCTGTTCTAAGCGGCCATCTCATTCGGTGGTTGCCACACCCTCCAACTTGTCCAGCATTTTAGGCAAATATCATTTATGCATACTGTATCTCAGCCACAGCAGTTGTTATATAATTTTAAATATTACAATCCATGGTGCTAGTTCTTTTCTCTTTTTCTTTTTCTGTTCTGTTCTTGTTATCTTTCCATGTTTTTTTTTATATATCTTTAATATAAATGTGTGGTATATTATATTCATATGACTGAAATTAAGGCATGATATACCAATGCTCAACAATGTCATGCTTTTGTTGTTTGTCATGCACATGTTCATTTGGATTTCTATATTTGAAATGTTTATTTTTTTTTCAATTTGTAAGCTCAAACATATTTCAATAAATATACAATTTTTACATTTAAAAAAACATCAAAACAGAGTCTCTTTAAAAGGATTAAAATGGCCCAGAACTGAGATGTACATTTCATATGGAGGCTGATAGATATGACTAAACACTGTCTCTCTATGTCTGTCTGGGATTGCAGCACTGGAATATTTTCACTTTATATTGGGCAATAATAGTCATGTTTATCTACGGATAGCAGTAGATGCCCCCAGCTATTCCTTTTAATTAGAGAGCGGTTGACCAGGCTGTATTTCTTCATCCAACTGCTAATGCTTCCTCCAAGATAAAGTTGCCATTGGGGTTCTCTGGATACTCTTCTCCATTACATTTTCATGCATTTTCAGGTAGCATTTGCACAATAGCTATAACAACCATCTAAAAAAAATGATTCAAGGACAAAATGTATTTTTAACATAGACATGTACTGAAAAAGGGTAAAAACAAACGAAGGGTCCGTGTTGATGAGATTTTGTTTGCATTAAGATGATTTTGAATGCACATTCAAGTCTACGAGAATGCGAAACCTGGCTAAAGTAGGTCAAATGCAGTAGGAAAGAGGTCAACTTCTTTAACACAGGATTTAACAATGATTTCATAAAGAGCCAAGGTCTCTGGCTTACCCCTTTGTTATGTGCCCAGGAAGGCCCACAAACCTAGGTACACACCTCTTGGTATTCCTGAATTTTACTTTTGTTTTAGAACAACACACCCTGATCTAGTGCAGCAGGTTTATCACTGGTGGCACATAAACAATCCACTGGTGACTGTTAGCAACACAATACCATTAATTTTCTTACTATTTTGTTTTCAGACTGCCTCATTGGTGAAAAAAAATGGTGAAAAAAATGTAAGAGACACCCCTGGTGGGAACCAGCATTAATCAGTCATGCTATTTCTCAGTACATTCACAACCAAGAAAATAAGTAAATGTCCTGTTTTAAAGAGGTGATTCTCATAGAGGATTTTTGCTTAGTATGCAAAATGTAGCGCACCTACAAGTCCCGGTGATGAAAATCACTGGTATTTTGTAGGCTTAAAGTCACTCTGGTCCAACCAAAGCAAACTGAAGCTTATAGCAGACTTCTTCTTTTTGCGCCCCAATGACAAATTGAGTGGTGATAGAGTACTACCTCATGCGCACCCACTCCAAGCCTCACATGCATCTGGATTAGGCCACTTCAGGTGGTGAAACCCCCAAGGCTTGTTCTCGTATACATTTTTTGCACAAGCAAATAAAACATGGAAGCTGCTTACTTGAAAACGTTCCTGCTAAGAGCAAATCAAAATTAAAAATGCTCAACCTCCTTAACCAGTTTAGTTGAAGCTTTGTACAGCTTCTGGCTTTGCAAGTCATCCCAAACACAATGTCCACAATCAAGAACCGGTGCTACTGTGAAGTGACTTGAGTTAAAATAAATGTATTTCCTAGAAACAGCTAATAGCCAGACATAGCTATGATTGAGTCATAAACAGTCAAAATTCTTTAGCATCTTTGTTAGGCTGGATTTTAGCCTTTTTTGGACTTTCAATGAATTTGAACTCTAGGATCTTTACCATGCTGCTGGCTCTTGATTGTAGCCTTCTGGGCTCTTCCTGGTTGAGTGGTGAATTTGACTTTACAATAGGTTTAAATTTCAGTGAGCAGCCCCCATATTTGATTACACAAGAGAAGCAGAGTAGTATAGCAACAAAGGGAAGGTGAATATACAGTATATATATATATATATATATATATATATATATATATATACGGTATATATATATATGATCTGATGGGTTGGCATTTAAGTGAACACATTTCTTTTCCCTGCAATAGAGGTTCACACTAAGCTGTCCCTCTATAGAAGATATTCGTTATCCACAATAATCAATGAACTTCCTTCATCCTCAAAATAACATTTTGCCTTCTTATATACTCTGTGCGTTGAAATCCAAGGCAGTAGTGATTTATCTTTAAATCAACCTTTTTTTTAGTATTAAAATTTAAACCTGTAGAATGTTAACTTGTTCCTTAGACTCAGTTAATATTATTCCCAATAAGAACCAAGATTCCCACCTTGAAGACCTCTTATTTCATTTATTGATTGCTGGAGCTGCAGTTCATCTCCACCTATTGATTTTTTTCAGAAATGTGTTTTCCAATTTTATTTTCTTTTTGATTGCATCCTTTTCACCAAGATTCTGCCTTTGTACTAGATGATATGATTACCTAATTATCTTCCGGATAAATTTAACAGTGTTACATTGGTTCATATATAATGTTTGAAAGTTAACCAGTAAGGTTATTTTGTTAATACATGTTGTTATTTCCATTTGTTCACTGTTAGCACATCTTTATTCATAAAAGTTTCTTGTAGAATTTTTCTGTTTAAAGACTGGGCATATGCTTACAATAGTGTTATCTGAAGTTTTCTTCAGATACCATAAAAAACATATACAGAATGTATTGATAAAAGGGAATATTTTCGCAGTCAAGTGGTCTTAATTATAACCTTTAAATGGGTAGCATGACAAAAAAAAAGACAGATACATATTTAGTTCAAAAACCATTAAATAAGTGGTACCATTTGCCCAGTGCAGCCTTTTCAGTCCGTTAAGAATATAAAAGATGGCTCTATTTCTATGTTCTAGGTTTAGTGATGGTTCCACTTAAGGTGTTGACGTGGATGACCTAAAAGTAGTAATATACATATAAGAAAGACAATAAAATGAAAAGTGGAAACAGGTATAGGAGATAAAGGAGAGAAGGAAAAAAGCAGTTAAGTATACTGCACAAGCAGTGGGATATTATACAGGGGTCCTGTTTGTAGGTATGACTGCAAATTGGGTGAATCCATATATAAGAGCCATAGACATGACTCTAATATCTAGCATGTATTTTTACATTTAGGCTCTTCACTTGCATAATATCAGCTCATGTGTACATGGACATACACGAGGTTCCCAATGACATCCAATTACAGTGCGAGCAGCTTAGACAAAAAGGCTAAGATTTCCCTTAACACATGAAGGATGATTTGTGGGGGGGGGGGGTTTACAGGATTGTCCTTGAGGTGACTTGGTGGAAAATGCAAAAAAACATCTGTGCAAAAAGGCCAGAAATAAAGACAGTACAAATGCACCACGACGTTAGGAGTTTATCTTTTAATGCAAAAACTATTTCAATCCAAAGAAGCAAGTTTCCTAACATGTATATATGTAATGTTGATGCCTGGATGTTTTTATTGTTCAGGTTTCTTGGAAATAATCAACATCATTTCAAATCAAAGCATTTTATTTTATTAAGTATGACTCATTCTTCTTCATAATGCAACCTCAGAAATGCTACAAGCAAAGACACACATATTTGCATTGCTAAATATATTTATAATGAATGTTACCAATCCCCAAATAACCTCTAAGCCAAGAGTGTGGTGGGCCAGCATACTAAGGTAGCAAATATTCTGTGCCTTCCAACCTGGTGGCAGAAACCACCTTGTACAATGGGGGAATGGGTATTCGGCACACTCAGAAATGTTTAATATTTGTTGCAATCGGGGGGCAGTGAAGAAGAAACTGACTGCTGGAAAGGTAAGTATATTGCCTCTTTTATTACATTCTATTCTACGAACAATGTGATCCTGTGCTGACAGGGTCACCTTAAACTTCCTCCACTGTTTCTATGATCGGCATTGTGTTGTATTATGATTCTGTTCAACCTGGACAAGGTTGAAGTAGGCTCAGAGTGAAGAAAATGGCTGGGTTATAAAACCTACTCGACTACAGTACATCTTCATATGCAGGGTGGTTCAGGGGGTTAAGAATCTAGCAAGGTATTCTCCTATCAGGACAGCCAGTTGCAGAAGATATATGCCAGGAAAACAAAAATGACCCTTGACTCAGTTTAAATGAGGGGTATCATTCAGTGATCGTATAGCCACAATTCATTAGGTTGATTTGTTATGGAGTAACCCCTGAAAGATGCTAGCCAGTGCGCCTGGTGTACTTGCTTTTTATTATTTATTATGGCTGTTTATCCTGAGGTTGAAGCCTTAAGCTGGCCAGAAAGGGATCAACATTTTGCCAGTTTGGCAGGTAAGGGCTGAATTTTCTGAATGTAAGGGCAAATTCGGTTACACAGCAGTCAATCTACGGATCAACTGCTGTACAGCTGCCCTGTCAGATTTTTTCTGGTTAATTAGCATTTCAGAATATGGACTACAGCATTGATCAGTGTATTCTGAATACAATAGTTTAACAGGGAGGATTCAACCAGTGGGTTGAATGAAAAATATGACTCAATGTAGATGGGGAAATTGAGTCAGATTTTTTTATTCAAGTCACTGGTTGAATCCTCCCTGCAGGGGTTTTATCCACTGACCCCCGCTGAGCAGGTGGATGACAGGTTCTTCTCCACTCACTGTGCAGAGATAGACCTGTCAGAGTCCCGCTCTCCTCCATCCGATTCGATCCGCCAGACAGATGGAAATTAGGGTCTCCATCTGTCTGTATTTCATAGACAGGATCGGATGGATAGCAGCAGGTGTCAGCGGACATGTCACCGCTGACATCCACTGCTCCATAAGAGTGAATGAAGGCTCTGATCAGGTCCATCTGAAAAACTCACAGATGGACCTGATCAGAAAGCCCGTGTAAAAGGGACCTAATGTATGGGCTGCCTTAGAATATAGTGTTTTAGTTGCTGTAATTACCTGTGATGGGATCCAGCATTCTAGAGTTTGAAGCCACTGATTGAAAATAATATGACTTTAGGAACTTTGATCATCTGGTATGACCATGAGTGGGGCCTTTGCTTAAGAGGTGACCTGCAGAATTGATGACTGCAGAAGACTTCTTACTTGTCTTTTATCATTTATGTAATACAATTTTAAATAAGTGGAGTAGACCATCTTTATATAATTTTTATAGGTGTTGTCTTTTAAACACTCTGATGAATAAGCCCATTATCCAATGCACTGCTTTACTAATTCACCAAGGAGAATTAGGTTGTACATACGGTATCCCCTACCCCACAATACACAAACATCTATCTGTTGCAACAGAGGCCCAGAAAAGTCAAACACTGTTTACCACAAGGCTGTTTAAGAATGTAAAAAGGAAATGCTAGTGCGCTCCACCTGAGTTATCCTACAGAAAAGAAATAATGTATCTAGGAAGCAGCCAGCATAAAAAAGTGTTCTCTGCACCAGAATTAAATATATGAATTAGTAAAAATGCGGCGCTACCAAAAAATTGCTAAATAAAATCAGTGTGTAATAATCTCAAAATAAATGTGAATAAAATAATATCCACTAAATATAAATACAATAGGTAATGGATTAATTTCAAAAATTCAACAAATATACGTGAATGCAATAAATGTGCAAAAATAGTGAATAGAAATCCGTGGAAAAATATTCAGACACCTAAACAATCCACATAGACAATCCAGATGCAAACAAACATAATAGAATAGCCATATGAAAATTATAAAAAACAATAGTGAAATAACGTGAAAAAATAAATATTTAGTCCATAATTAAAGTGCATTAGTGACTGATGCCATTGCAAAATAAATGGATAAAGTTCATGCAAAAAAATGTGATCAGACGATTCCCACAAGTGACAAATCACTGCAAACTTCAGTGCTTAATGGGTGCACCACCTATTTCCCCCAGCCTCTCACCTCCAATAACTGGTATACAGGCACTGTATAAAAGGGTAACTGCTGGCTTCTATTTCGTTCACACTGCTTCACCGCTGATTAAGTTTTCACTGTGAGGATATATATTACTTGCCCTCCCAATAGCTCCAGGATATCCAGACCATAAAGAGTAAAAGAACACAGAGGGCTCTCATGTGCAGTAACTTCGCTATTTTATTGAAAACAACAGTAAAATCCACACTTACATTTAAGATAACAGCAGAGTGTGCAGCAGACGCGGACTTCCGGTTTCGGCCGAAAACCGGAAGTGATGGGTCCGACACCAAATTCCTTCCCTGACGCGTTGCGTTACAGAACGTAACTTTACGTTCTGTAACGCAACGCGTCAGGGAAGGAATTTGGTGTCGGACCCATCACTTCCGGTTTTCGGCCGAAACCGGAAGTCCGCGTCTGCTGCACACTCTGCTGTTATCTTAAATGTAAGTGTGGATTTTACTGTTGTTTTCAATAAAATAGCGAAGTTACTGCACATGAGAGCCCTCTGTGTTCTTTTACTCTTTATGGTCTGGATATCCTGGAGCTATTGGGAGGGCAAGTAATATATATCCTCACAGTGAAAACTTAATCAGCGGTGAAGCAGTGTGAACGAAATAGAAGCCAGCAGTTACCCTTTTATACAGTGCCTGTATACCAGTTATTGGAGGTGAGAGGCTGGGGGAAATAGGTGGTGCACCCATTAAGCACTGAAGTTTGCAGTGATTTGTCACTTGTGGGAATCGTCTGATCACATTTTTTTGCATGAACTTTATCCATTTATTTTGCAATGGCATCAGTCACTAATGCACTTTAATTATGGACTAAATATTTATTTTTTCACGTTATTTCACTATTGTTTTTTATAATTTTCATATGGATATTCTATTATGTTTGTTTGCATCTGGATTGTCTATGTGGATTGTTTAGGTGTCTGAATATTTTTCCACGGATTTCTATTCACTATTTTTGCACATTTATTGCATTCACGTATATTTGTTGAATTTTTGAAATTAATCCATTACCTATTGTATTTATATTTAGTGGATATTATTTTATTCACATTTATTTTGAGATTATTACACACTGATTTTATTTAGCAATTTTTTGGTAGCGCCGCATTTTTACTAATTCATATGTTTAAGAATGTACCCTATTTTTTTATTTCCTACCCCCATTTGCCCTAGCCCAATGCTAAAGGTCATATGGATTGGCATCAGTATGCTGATATGTATTGCCCTTCATCATGGGTATACTAGATCATAAATCACATTGTGCTGTAATGGTATCTTTCGAAGCAAGGGGGCATGTTATTGGTGATATTGGTGGATATTAACAAAAGACTGGATGGTAGATATTTAAAAAATGTGTTCATTTAAATGCTTGACAAACCTAAAATTAAAGTTTGCACTCGGTGTAACAATATCCTACTAGGAAACCAGTACGGGAATCATGCGTGTACTTCACTTTTTACCTTCACTGACCCTGAAAATGCTCTTGGGATGTAATCCACAATAGTTAATGTTAGAAGTATGTGAGTTCAGCTGAACTCACTGCATTAAATCAGATAACATACACTAGCAGGTTTATTGTAGGTTAGTTTGATGGTTACATTCAATGTGTTAATGATGAGTACTTGTTAAAAAGGTTCTGGCAGATATCCAGATTGAAATCAATATAGTCAGATTAGATCTCTCCAAAAAGGAGATTTACAACATATGCTTGGGTTACATGGTTTTCTCACCCTTTTCTTGATTGTTACTCAGCATGTACAATTAGCAAATTAAACCACAAATGTAAAATATTTTAAAAAGATGCAGTCCTTAAAATGTTTGTGTAGGCTAAAATATGGCAACATTGTAGGAGGAATGCAAAGATTTAACATTATTGGAGGCAATAAGCATTTCATTCAACAGTGCCTGCTGCTACACTACTTTCAAAGTTCTCCACACCTGTCAATCACTGGGCTCACATGCTGTTATCTATGCTGCAGCCAAATATACATTTAACACCATCACAGAAGTGAGAAGGAAGAGGATGTAGGTGTGCATTGCAATATATAGAGAGATTTGAATCATACACAGAAAACAGTAATGTTGTGCATATGAGGATAATTTTCCTGCTCGATATTAATTATTAAGTAATTTTTAAACAATGATATTTTTAAGATACAGGATCAATCAAATATGACCACAGTCTAAAAATATGAAGTTTATTCACCAGACATGTAATCATACAAAATAGTTATATATATAGCAATGATAAACTTCCCCGTAGAATCAATAACCTTGTAAAAAGTACAATAAGACAGAACGTCTGTTTTTCACAATTTCAACCCTTACTATACTGTAGGTAAGTAAGTGATTAACAACGTGAAATAAAATTAGACGTTTATAATCTTACGGAAAAAAATCTACAAGGCGGTTACTAATTTTGAGGGAAATAGATATTCAACTGTATAATAATCAATAAGTAAAGATTTAAGATAACACAAATGTATATAAAGTAAAAATCAACACGACATAATCACCGGTTCCAAAATAGCTACTGGTCTGAATTGCTGGTTACCAGAGTTTTTAGAATGGCTGCCGTGGCTTTCAAGATGGCTATTCTTGAAGAGGAATTACTTCTTGCAACCCCTGTGTTTCCAAACATAAGGTGTCCGGGAATCTTCATGAATGTAGAGGTTTGAGTTGATGAGCGGAGTGTGTGTCTGAGTGTGTGATTGAGTGAGTGATTGAGTGTTCTTCCATGGCATCTATCTGGCTCCTAAATACCTTGTCCGACAATAGGATCAAATTTTAATAAGCTCAGCCTAAAAGGTATGGGTTCTTTTCCATTGGTTGGAAAAAAATCTAAAAAATCGAACGATTAACTCTTGTGAATTCAAGTATTATCACCTTCAAGTATTAGGCATGTCTGACAGCAGAAAAAACGTGTTCTGAACTATCTGTTAAATAATATGTTCAATTTTCATAATGTGTACTGTTTGCATATCTGTGCTGATAGATAGAGATATATATATATATATATAGCAATAATATTTCAAGCAAAGTCATTAACAGCATTACTATATTAACAGCGCTGATAATTATCCAATAATTTCATACACACTGTTAAACCTTACAAATAAAAATTTAAATTAAAAGGGAAAAATAAAGTCCATGAAGTCCTCAAGACCGTAATTCATAAAGTGCGAGAAGTGCTCAACAGAGTCCCCAGATTATATATCCTTTCGGTAGGTCCACACCACAGCAAACAGGTAGAAGAACCCTCGTGCTCTGTGTACCCCCCTTGGTTATGCACTTACCCACTCAAGGGTTAATATCAAGCGCTTCATAGGTCACCACTCGTTTTGATCAAACAGATTATCAAAGCGTAGAAACAATGCCCATTAAGGTATTTATCAGCTGGAGGCTCACTTTCACTCAGATTTCATTAGAAATGTCATGCAGAAAACACAAACACAAAAGGATTCATAGTGTAACCTGTTTAATTAATCAATCGCACTCCACACACAATAAAATACTGCTTACAATGTAAACACTTTGACTCTTTGCATATAATATCAATCATGTGTGTCCAGCACCGCTAAGTCATGTCTCACCGCTCCCCCAATAGAATTGTTTCAGCAGGCAGTAGCTGCGAATCCCGGGAAAACTTGCGTTCGCATACAGACACAGGACAGCTGCATAGTCTGGGCGTGACATCTCATATTCTATGGCTAATAAACCTATATATTAGCACTAAATGCCAGGGTATGAGACTATAGAGATATATAATGATTCAAAAGTTCTAAAAACAAATGGCTCATTGTAAAAGGGAAAAATGGATGAGTGGTTAACTATCAAAATTAGGGTGTGGCAGGTCATAAGGAAGGTGGGTATCTTCTACCCTATTTGGCGACAATGTGATGCAACCCGACACAATCTATCTGTGACAGCGGCAAAGCCTCCATCCCTAATATATGTACAACATTTGGAGAGAGAGGGAAATGGGACTTTAAATGAGGCCTGTCACTGAATGAATACTTTAATTACATGTATTTATAAAATACAAATCACATCACGAAATGTGTCAGTCTGGAATACAAGACACAGTAAACTATGATACACTTGTTTACATACACTTGTTTAAATATACAGGTATTATACAGAATAGAATGCAACATGGTTAACAATGCAAATGCATAGACGCACTCATCCGTTCATAAAATCAATAAACATAAGCGATTGCTCATGGTGAGCCAAACTTGTCTGGGCATCAGTTGGATATATACTCGACGCACGTTTTATGGCTCATGCCAATCATCAGGAGTAAAAATTCTCTGAAATTAAATCAAGGATATCTATAAATATGGTATAACCTTTAGACGGAGAACTATCTCTCAAATAAAGGGAGGCCAACTTACAATCCAGCCCAAAAATGATGGCCAGCCTATGTCCAGGGGATGCAAAGGACAGGAACATCGATCTCCCCTGGGGCTGAGGTGAGGAATCACATCCGAATCAAGGACAGCAGCTGGGTGGAGACCAGGTGACCATATCACGACCATATGTGTCTTATATATGCTTAACAGTCCATACTGCTCTGCAAGGATATAGAGATAAAACCTTGTAAAATAAATTTACTATTAGTGGGACAATTCCATACTTGTAGATACATTAATAAATAGTATGCAATTAATGCAATGATGTAAAATGTAATAATTGAGTAGACTACAACCGGAGAGAATGTGCAATGTATACCCACTGTGGGTGAATACAAGGCAAACCCACCATATGGTGGTAAACTAAAAGATGTAAGTAAATCTAAGTTACCTTGTGTATAGTTCTATGGCTGTAGACATGCCTGGAGTCCTGCTTGTGTAAATGGTCCATGTGAAATGGTCAGCTGGCTAACCCAGACAGCTTATATCCCCAGCAAAGGGCGGATCCCCACCAACGTCATGAAGCTCCAATTGGTGGAAAAAGAAGAGGAAAAACAGCTCCATGCTCAGGTGTGTGAACACACCGAGCAGAGCAAACAATCATGACGCCGATGCACAGGGGGCAGGACCCCGCCCCCACCCCTATGCAAGGGGATGGTGGGGGAAGGGAAGAGACTGCTGCGCATCGCAGCCCCGGGGTCAGAGAAATGCCCCATCGCCCCCCCCCCCCCCCAGCGAAAGTATCTGTATCAATGTTTATTGCGACATTAGGCCCTTTGATCTACCCACCAAAGACAAGTAAATATGTTTTGGTTTCTGCTTCACAATTCATTCCTGTGTATTATTTAGTGTGGGTTATACCTTGAAAGTTGGGAAATAAATGAAGTGACGGTGAACTTTAGTTCACCTCTGTCTCGAGGCCTAGCTGACTTTGCAACCATATATTCACATCTTAAACTTATGGGAGATGGTTATTTCTTCATCATAATTACAACAGTAAGCTAACCCAGGATCAGAATACATGCACTCTGCTTATTCTGAGTTTAGCTCTATAATAGTATACTCAGCTATATATCTAAAACACTTCCGGACTTCCGATATACCTCAACTGTTTGAAGAGGGATATCTTTGTTATTGCAGCCGCTAGCTGCCATAACCCCAGTATACTCTTCTTCAGCGGGGCGGTCCGGTTTCCGATAATAGTGGTTTCTTCAGCAGATTCCCCGCGAGATCACTTTTATCAGCGGCGGGAGGGCCCCTCCTTCCGCCACTCTCTGGTGCCCTCTGGCACTTACATCGGTAGCGGCGGAGGCGATCGGGTCCTCTTTCATGTGTGGTATGGAAACGAGTGAGGAGAAGATGGCCCCCATCCATCTCCATACCATTGAAGGGTGAAAGCGATGTCAAAATGTTACTTCAGCCCATAGCTCTTAAATGGCCATTTTTTATAAAAAAAAAATCAAATGACAAAATTTTTTATTTTTTTTGCATTGTAGTGTAAATATGAGATCTGAGGTCTTTTTGACCCCAGATCTCATATTTAAGAGGTCTTGTCATGATTTTTTTTTCTATTATAAGGGATGTTCACATGTAAAAATAAATGGTAAAATAAATAAGAAAAAAAAATTGAAAAATTTAAACTCACCCCGTCCCTCCGAGTTCACGTGCGGAAGCGAACACATATGTGAATAGTACATGAAAACGGTGTTCAAACAACACACCTGAGGTATCACCACGATCGTTAGCATGAGAGCAATAATTCTAGCCCTAGACGTCCTCTGTAACTCAAAACATGCAACCTGTAGAATTGTTTAAAAAACGCCTATGGAGATTTTTAAGGGTAAAATGTTGTCGCCATTTCACGAGCGGGCGCAAATTTAAAGCGTGATATGTTGGGTATTAATTTACTCGACGTAACATTATCTTTCAGAATTTTTTTAAAAAATGGGCTAACTTTACTGTTGTGTTATTTTTTAATTATATATTTAAAAAAAAATTCTTGTAAGACTGCTGCGCAAATACGGTGTGACAGAAAGTATTGCAATGACCGCAATTTTATTCTCTAGGGTGTTAGAAAACAAATGTATAATGTTTGGGGGTTCTAAGTAGTTTTCTAGCAAAAAAAACTCTTTTTAACTTGTAAACAACAAATCTCAGAAAGAGGCTCGGTCCTTAAGTAGTTAAGTAGAAAAGCCATGGACACAAATTCTGTCAGATCAAGTACAACCTACTTATTAACCATGACATTGTTTAACAGAATAGGACACTTGCCAAATGATCAGAGAGTAACAGTAATCAGGGGGCAATAATGCAAAACAGTGTCAGAATTGCAAATAAAAATAATCCACTGTAAAATAATCCAAAACAGATTATGAAAGATACTAACAAGCTGAAGGATTCAAGGACAAATAACCCCCCTATAGAACTGTAGTACCCTTGTAGCAGTTAGGGAGAGGTTCCCCTTAGTAGCTGGATCTAAAACTGTAAAAGACTGTAAAATTTTCCATCCCCATGCAAGTTATTCAAGTTCTGTCGGTGTTACAATATACAGGAAGACAATGATCAAATACACAGCCACCCCCATGTATTACTCCAGTCCTAAATGTAGCTCTTACCCTCTTTCTTTAACCATGTTCAACCATGTTCAAAACAAGCTAACTAGACATAAAAGTGCTCAAACTTTATGGCTTTTGCACATGGGCACAGAGGGCTGTACAGCATAGAAACTGGCCATTTTTCTGTGCCTGGGAGTTGTATACTACGGCAACACTACAGAACAATGGCATTCATGCCTTTATCATATCACCCCATGTTCTTTAATTACTAGAGATCACTAGCTCTGGCTCAGAATGAGGCATGTTGGTCCTCAGAAAAAGCCCTATTTTCACTTAGAGGACAAGGGTTCTTCTTTGCAGTATATTGGAAGATGATAGGCTTTCTACTCAGGCTGCTTTATAAAAAAAAAAACAGATCATAAGACCATCTGTAATCATATGACCAACCCTGGTCTTCTTGAAGGATAAGTCCAACAGCAATCTTCAATCATGTTGCCAGCTCTTTGCCCAGTCTGTGTTCAGGAGACAGATAGCAATCTATTATTTGCGATCAAATTGTTTTCTAGTCTACTTATACAAGATTATTTTCATTCCTTCCTGCAATGAAGGGGACATTTTGCCCCCCAACTTCATTTTCTCATGTGGCTTTTGTGAATCTGCACCCACAAGGTCTCAATGCTCCATATAGAGTTCTGATGGCATTATGTGTTGTTAATACTAGAGGCAGTGATGTATTCTCCATGGGTGCAATGTATATGTTGCACATGTCCCTAAGGGGGTTGTGGCCCACTGTTCCCCACTGTTCCCCTCCACTTTGCACAAATATGAGGAATGCCATTCAGTCCTGTGTCTTTTCTACAGCTGCAATGGTCATTTGTAGCTACGGCAAAGATCCCTCCAGGGCTTGTGTTGGGGGGAAGGCCCCCATTTAAAGTGAGAGGAGGACTCTGGTCTCTCATGGACATGCTACTGTCTTTTTGTGTTTGATGTTATGACAGAGTGCGGCTTCTCAAATATCAAAGAAACAATGGCTAATGTACCTGTGGGATAAATGGTATTAGTGATACCTGGCATAAATCTAGTGCTTTACCATCTGTATCCCTCAGGATGTAGAAGTACTGTCACAGTCAATGTCCAATGTCTTCACAACTTCCTTTTCATTCCTGGTACTGCCAGTTTGTGTCCCATAGCTCAGTCAGGGGTGTTTGTCCAGAGTGGAGTATTCTAAAGAAGATACAATTACATTCTGTACCTGACCTTACATACCGTTATATAGGTCCCAGTTGTTAAAGTTTGCCTTATTAATAAGCCCAGCTATTCATGATCCCTTAAGGCTAAAGGGTCAGACCCTGGTGAAGAGGCTTTATTGTTCATTATATACTCAACCTCAGTGCATAGGGAGTAATTTGTTTATTTTGTCAACATAGAGTCAATTAATATTTTGATTATATTGTAGCTATTTATCAATGATATTATAGGATTATACACTTAAGTAATGATGTTTTCTTAACGATGGTTGATTTACTTTCTCACCCTTGAACGGGGTTTTTACAACTGATATTGATATAAATGCACAATGAAGCTGGTTTTCAACTGCTTACTAAATTTCATACAGTATATGTTCTCTATTACTGCCATGTTTGTACCAGATATTTGATATTAGAATGTTGGGTGTATTAATGTTCTGTTTATGCCATCAGTTTATTATCTCTCTGGAGAGGAATTTTCCTAAAACATTCTTAGATTGGTATGTTTCTAATTTGCCATAATCCTTTCGATTGTAACATGATCTGCCTGCCTCTCAAATGTATTCCTCTATACAGTAAATTAAAATGCTGCATTAAAAAAACAGTACATGAAATGGCAACCTTTAACTGAAGCCCCCTTCCCCCCATTACAGTATTTAATACATTTTTACTAAAATTGTGTAGTTGCCACTAGGGATAAGCTTTGGGTTCAAGTCAAAACCCCCAAGAACCCAACCTGTCCACAGGCCAGTGAACTGTCAAACAAACTACAGTCTGTACACAAACAGCCCAGGGATCTGTCATTTTGCAGCAGTATTGTGACAGGGTCCTCATTTTTTTAACAATTTTTTTTCATTTTAAAGCTTAAGAAGGATATATCACAGACTTTATAGGACTATTATTAGGACTACTTTAGTCCTCAAATTATGATTATTATTCACAGTATGTTGATTATAGTAGCACTCCTTAAGCATAGTACAACAACACCTTTGGGGCGCTGCGTGGGTCCCCTCCAAGGTGCTATGAGCAGAGGACCTCCAATATGAAGGAGAGCTTTTGATGTGAAGATAATTTGTGTTTTCATTCTTTAAAATCCCAGCTTCTGAACAGATCTTATTAGAAGATTCTGTAAGAAATCTATAAGAAGAGCAAAATCTGGACACATTTTAAAAGTGGGGGTAAGACGTTCAAGGGAAGAGCTCTAATTCATGAAAAATAAATGCTTGCAATAGGTAAATAGCTAAATATTTATTTTATGCAAAGGAATATGGATTGCACATGAAAGTGCAAACATGAAGTGTTTTGGTATCCCAATTAAACAATTAAATAAAGAAATTATCATACCTACAATAATGAACACAATTCGATTATCTAATACTTGCATTGTTCTCTGCTGGAATAAAATATCACAATGTTCTTTTGGCTTTCTAGACCACTGGAAGGTCTAGATATAAACTGCTGTACACATTCATTAATCTCCATTTCCAGCTAATCTCTTGCTGGGTACTTTATTTTGGTTGGTTTAAGGCTAGTCATTTTAAAGTATAACTAAAGGCAAAGATTTTTTTCTAGACTTGGATAGAGTGGTAAGTGATTAGAGCTCCTGGTTTTTATTTGTCAATTGACAATCTTCTAAATGTCCTGATCACCTTTGCTTCTGGGTAAGAAAGAGAGTAATTCCAAAATTACCCTATGTCATGGGAATATGAATAGAGGGGACATCTTCCATTGGGGGCACACATTCCTATGACACCTGTCTAAAAAGGGCTATCCCTCAAATTTGAAAAAAATATCCTATCAGTTCCTGTTAAGTCGACATGATACAGTAAGAAGTAAAGGGACATTTTCTTATGCTGCACAGATGGCAAAACAACTGACAATGGTTTTATCCCTCCTCTGCCATATCCAAAATGAAAAGAAAATAACGTTTTTCCTTCAGATATATTTTAAGTCCTTTTATTAAGTTGACATTATGTGATATTTTCTATTTGACCAAGCTGGCTGCAAGGTCAAAACTAATATAACATTAAAAGACGAGGGATTTCAGATTTTCCTGGAGCAACATTGGATTGAGTTATACACTCTTACAGGAAGGAACTATTGAGAACAGAAATACAGATTGTGACCATTTGCTTCTATGCGCTTCTTCTTAGCTTTGTCATTAACCTATATTCACTCTTCCTATATAATACCATTGTGTTCTTCTCCATCACTGTTTCTAGTGCCACTTATTGTCAAAGGTGACCTTGTTCAGGAAAACACAGCAGTGTACAAAACACAGTAATCAATCGTCACTCAGAAGAAACTAAACTCTAGTTGGTTACTGGGAGTTACTATACATTGTCCACTTTACTTTGCACGTTGTATTGGAATGTGTAGAGTTTCTCTGTGGACAGAAGCCTCCCTGCTATAGTCATAAAGTTTGCATTTATGATAATGAAATTTTCCTTCACTCCGCTAAAAAAATAAAAAATAAAAACCTTAATATGTAACATGGACTTGGATTTCTATTGTAAGCCTGATTTAAAGAATTTGGGATAAAGTGCATTCATGAAGTATTCAGACCCCCTTCACTTTTTTAATTTTGTTATGTTGCAGCCTAATACTACAGTTGTTTATTTTTTTCATTAATGTACACTCAGTACCCCATAATGACAAAGTAAAAGAGAATTTTAGAAATGTATCTGAATTTATTAAATAGGGAAAACTACACTTGAAATTTAGCTTAGACGCCTCCCATTTCCCATTTCATTGCTGAGATGTTTCTACACCTTGATTGGAGTGGCAAATTAAACTGATTGGACATGATTTGGAATGGCACACAGCTCTCTATAAATGGCCTCACATCTGATAATGCATACTGTATCAGAGCAAAAGCCATGAGGTCGAAATGAACTGCCTGCTCAGACAGGTTTATTGCAAGGCACAGGCAAGGCTTATAGTACGGTCAACCCCCATCCCCCCCCCTTTTTGGTTGGACTTTAGATGCCCTCTATGTGTGATCTCTCTTTGGTTTGGGCCCACCGTACCTGACCTCCCTGTCTGATCTGGAGCAGTGGAACACTTCCCCCCTAGATCTTTTAACTGGATGCATTTTTGGTGCCATCTCAGGAAATATGGTTAGATTTCATGTTGTTATTCTAATATATATCTAATATATAATGCCTATTCATATATGTTGTATGAGAAATGCTTATTATGTCTTTTTTGCTTTTTAGTAATTTTTAGACAAGCTATGAACCACTGGCCTCTGAAGAAGAGGTTTAATTGCTACAAACCTCAAAACACTTCGGGCATCCTCTGACCCAATTCACTACTGGCCAGTCTCAAGTGGTTGTCTGTATATACACGTATACATGTCTTGATATTGCACCCTGTATAATAGATATATGCATCTAATTATGACTTTTCAATAAGTTATTAATTCATTTTTAACTATTCCAATAAAATTCCAATATATTTTCATTATATAGTACTAAATTAATAAGTGGTGTTGTGCTCCAAATAAATAATCAGTGAATAGATATATAAATAAATAAACTGAATAAATTATCTTAGTAACAGTAAATAAATAGATAAATAATGAATAAATAAATTACATAAAATAGCTAGGTGCCAGTGAATACATAAGTGCTCAAAAAACTCTGGGTAATATATATATCCACTCTCAATCATTTAGATCAAAATGTGCACCTTCACGGTGCTAACAATATCCAATCAAGTGCAGTGTGAATAATTAGTAGTCCAAGCATAAGAGCATAAAATAAAGTGTAAAAAATGTGCAACATAAATAAATAAATAATTGCAATGCAAAAAAAAGTCCAGTGTATCTTAATCCATAAAGTGCATAAAGTGAAAGTCAATAATCAAAGTCCAAACAAACATCCAATGTGTCTTAGAACTACAGCATCAGAAACAACTGTATTCAATCGTGCAATCTGTGAGTCCATACAGTGCCATAAAATAAACAGGCTACGTGAACAAGAAGACTGATTCCACCGGTGCTCTTGTGAATCCTCAGTATTAAGGTGTTCACACACTAGGTGCAATGGCTACCCTACCTCACTGCTTTAAGGTAAACAGCATTCCAACAAATATAATGTTGCTATCAGCTGGTACAGATAATGTAGGTAGTTCCCTCTAGGTGCTCAGTTGTAAACCATAGGCAATATTCATAGAAGAAAAAAGGGGGAGGCTCCAATGGTGAAGTAAGTAGTAAAAATGTATATTTTATTAAAAAAAGGACATCGTCCTGGGTACTCACATTTAATAGCATAAAAGCACACAATATACAACAAACGAGCGCAGCGCTCGTACTTCGGACGTCACTTCCGGTGTCCTCGCTCTCCTATAGTGTTCCTACGCGTATCGTCAATAATCATGTGACTTCACATCATTCCCTGATGAAGTCACATGATTAGTGACGATACGCGTAGGAACACTATAGGAGAGCAAGGACACCGGAAGTGACGTCCGGAGTATGAGCGCGGCGCTCGTTTGTTGTATATTGTGTGCTTTTATGCTATTAAATGTGAGTACCCAGGACGATGTCCTTTTTTTAATAAAATAGAAATTTTTACTACTTACTTCACCATTGGAGCCTCCCCCTTTTTTCTTCTATGAATATTGCCTATGGTTTACGACTGAGCACCTAGAGGGAACTACCTACATTATCTGTACCAGCTGATAGCAACATTATATTTGTTGGAATGCTTTTTACCTTACAGCAGTGAGGTAAGGTAGCCATTGCACCTAGTGTGTGAACACCTTACTACTGAGGATTCACAAGAGCACCGGTGGAATCAGTCTTCTTGTTCACGTAGCCTGTTTATTTTATGGCACTGTATGGACTCACAGATTGCACGATTGAATACAGTTGTTTCTGATGCTGTAGTTCTAAGACACATTGGATGTTTGTTTGGACTTTGATTATTTACTTTCACTTTATGCAATTTATGGATTAAGATACACTGGACTTTTTATTGCATTGCAATTATTTATTTATTTATGTTGCACATTTTTTACACTTTATTGTATGCTCTTATGCTTGGACTTTGATCTAATCAATTGTGAGTGGATATATATATTACCCGGAGTTTTTTGAGCACTTATGTATTCACTGGCACCTAGCTATTTTATGTAATTTATTTATTCATTTATTTATCTATTTATTTACTGTTACTAAGATAATTTATTCAGTTTATTTATTTATATATCTATTCACTGATTATTTAATTGGAGCGCAACACCACTTATTAATTTAGTACTATACACATTTAGGGGAGGGTTAGCACCCCTGTCGGTGTTTTGCTGCAACCATAGTATCTAGTCTGTTTTAGGTTATTTAGTTTGGCGCGAGAATACTTTAAAACTTATATTTTGATATATTTTCATTATACTTATTTGCCAAGGAATTTCTGCCTTTTAAAGTCCCACAACAAGTCCCCACAGGAACCTGCTCGATTTTGTATTCAATTTTCAGGGATATGGGCAGAAATTTATTTTTCATAGATCGATGGTACTATCACAATTTATTGCAAGGCACAGATCTGGGGAAGGTCACAAAAAATAATTCTGCTGCACTGAAGGTTCCCAAGAGCACAGTGGCCTTCATAATTCTCAAGAGCTGGTCACCTGGCCAAACTGAGCAGGGCCTTAGTAAGAGAGGTGACCAAGAACCCGATGGTCACTTTGACTGAGCTCCAGAGATCCTGTGTGGGGATAGGAGAAAGTTTCAGAAGAACAACCACCACTGCAGCCCTCCACCTATCTGGGATTTATGGCAGAGTGGTTAGACGGAAGCATCTCCTCAGTGCAAAACACATAAATGCCCATTTGGAGTTTGCAAAAAATCACCTGAAAGTCTCTTAGACTGTGAGGAACTAGATTCTCTGGTCTGATGAAACCAAGATTGAAGTGTTTGGCCTCAATTCAAAACGTTAGAAACATTAGCACCCACACGTTAGCACTCTCTCGTCCCCCTTTTTCCTGACCTGCCACCTTGCATGCCTGGATTTTTTTTTTTTACAAATTTTTATTGTTTCACTTAAAGTGGGGTTCCCACTTTAAGTGAAACAATAAAAATTAAAAAATCCTTTATATATAGTGCCTGGGGGATCCCCTTAGTCTGTCTGTAAAGTGGTGCATCTGTAGCATTTATAGAACATGCTGCAGCAAAAATTACATTTCTAAAGATAAAATTGGCCAAATCACATTTAAATTGACTCACATTTGCAATTAAAAATTGCATTTCTAAAGAAAAAAATTTAAAGACATTTAAAGCCTGTGGCTCCCAGCTACATACACATATGTGAAAATGGTAACATACACTTTAATGCAAAGTCTGAAGCCCATGCACTCTAAACCTTAAAGCACCACTCCAGGTAAATTCTATTTTCAGTAGTATGTTGCGCACATATATACTTTGCACTTATTTGAGCTTAAATAGCCTTGTAATAGCACCATTCTCATCAAATCTTCCCTAAAATCATCTTGCAGAAGCTTTATGTTTGTAATTTCCTGTCTATGGGACCCCGAAACTTGTAGCTCCTTTCTCCTCTATCAACCCTTTGCAGTCTGGACAGCAATTTTGATGAGGTCATCATATCAACGTTATGGGAACAGTGGGCAGTACAATGATAACTGAGCAGGAACTTCCCATCTGCCTTTCTGCCCAGCTCCACGCACTCATGATTAGGTCTGCCCTCATGCCTAGGGCACATTGAACATTAATGTCACTAGCATCAGCCAGCCGGAGCATGAGCCCCTCATATTGCCCTCATTTCCTTGTACTGAGGCTGTGTGGGACTATTGGGGGCATTGAAGGAGAACTAGATTTCTCTCCTAACTATGCTCACAGCCTTGCCCACAAAGTAAACTAACACCCCAAAGCATGATGGAATGTGTATATCACTGTGTGGTGGGGAGAGATGGGGGAAATTACATTTGGCACCATTCTGTAACCTCCCATAAATCCCAGTCAGATTGTGAAGAAAGATGCAGGGCGATGATATCATCGGCAGATTAATAATCATTTTTTGCTGCTATTTTAATTATTTTAGCTATAAGAGAGTCATAGATTGTCTGAAGAGATGTCAAAAAGGCTGGGAGGGTTGTGCTTGGTATACCGGAGATCAGCTTTAAGTAGATTTTTTAAATTGAAGAAAGCTTGGATGGAGATTACAATGCAGGGATTATCCATTCCACAAATATCGTATACACACTCTATGAGGGCCTGTCCTTGGGGCTTCATAGTTAAAAATAATACCAGCGCTGGGATTTTATAATTTATGACCCATCATTCTGCATGCAAACATTTAGAATGTTTTCAGAACTGCCTCAAAGTGCTTCTACATTTTGATAGAATATACAGTACACTATACAGTAAATGACTTATCCAGTACACTTTACAACTTACCCTGTACACTATATAATGACTGATCCACCACACTATATAATGACTGATCCATCACACTATATAATTACTTATCCAGTATACTATATACCGTATATACTCGAGTATAGGCCGACCCGAATATAAGCCGAGGCCCCCAATTTACCCCCAAAAAAACTGGCAAACTTATTGACTCGTGTATAAGCCGAGGGTGAGACATGCCTGTCCATCCCTGTGTGTGTGTCCGTCCATCCCTGTGTGTCCGTCCATCCCTGTGTGTCCGTCCATCCCTGTGTGTCCGTCCATCCATCCCTGTGTGTGTGTGTGTCCATCCATCCATCCATCCCTGTGTGTGTGTGTCTCCATCCATCCATCCATCCATCCCTGTGTGTGTGTGTCTCCATCCATCCATCCATCCATCCCTGTGTGTGTGTGTCTCCATCCATCCATCCATCCATCCCTGTGTGTGTCTCCATCCATGTGTGTGTGTGTGTGTGTGTGTGTGTGTGTGTGTGTGTGTGTGTGTGTGTGTGTGTGTGTGTCCAGCCTACCTTTGTCCCGAGCCTCCGTCCCGTGCCTTGCCTCCTTGCCTCCGTCCCGTGCCGTGCCTTGCCTCCTTGCATCCGTCCCGTGTCGTGCCTTGCCTTGCCCCCGTCCCGTCCCGTCCCGTGCCGTGCCGTCCCGTGCCCTCTTCGTCGGCGGCCATTGTAAAGTTCAAAAGCTGCGCCGCCGCCTTCGCCTGTGATAGGCGGAACACTGAATTTCCCAGCAGCCTGTGTTCCGCCTATCACAGACGTCGTATCATCCTCGTCCGTAGTACGAGGATGATACGATGTCCGTGATAGGCGGAACACAGGCTGCTGGGAAATTCAGTGTTCCGCCTATCACAGGCGAAGGCGGAGCCGGAGGCGCGGCTTTTGAATAGAATGGCCGCTGTCTGTCTGCTCGACACGCTGATCGAGCGGGCAGACAGCGATGACTCGAGTATAAGCCGAGGGGGGCACTTTCAGCCTCAAAAAAGAGGCTGAAAATCTCGGCTTATACTCGAGTATATACGGTAATAAACAATCCAATACACTATGTAATGAGTTGTGTTACCCAGCATACTATGACTGATACAGTCATAATGGTTGATCCAATATACTATATATATATATATATATATATATATATATATATATGACTGATCCATATGCTATATAATGATGAATCTAGTATACTATATAATAAGTTACCCAGGACACTATGACTGATCCTATAGACTGCAGGGGAGGATCCAGGGGCGGGGCAACGGGGCAATTGCACCCCCCGAGAAAATAATGAGCGGGTGAGCCGGCGGGTGACTGAACAGGCCAGCGGGTGAGCGAGCGGATGGGCAATCATGCCAGCGGGCTGGCGTGTCACTGAGCAAGCAGGCAGGTGTTGTCAGGAAGCCGCTGCTCATCTGAATATGTGACTGAAGGGACGTTGCGTCACGGCCATCTTGGTACTCCCGCACTCGTCGACAGTAAGCCTAGTGTTGTAAGTCGGCAAACGGACATCTTTATACACCCACCGGAGTATTGCTTTTCCCAGGTATTTTTAAAAGTAAACTCAACTTATATTTCACTAAATAAACTGAGTTTACTGTTAAAAATAACTGTTAAAAGCAAGATTGCGGTGGGTGTATAAAGATGTCCGCTTGCTGACTTCTAACTCTAGGCTTACTGCAGACAAGTGGGGGTGTACCAAGATGGCCACATATTCAGATGAGCAGCGGCTTCCTGACAACACCTGTCTTCTTGCTCAGCCGCAAGTGACAATTCACATCTGGTGGCAGGGGATGTGGCAAGTCACATGACAAGTGACAATCTGCATTTGGTGGCAGCCAATGGTGGCAAGTGACATGCTGCATCTGGTGGCAGGCGACATAGCAAGTGACACGCTACATCTGGTGGCAGGCGACGTGGCAAGAGACACGCTGCATCTGGTGGCAGGCGACGTGGCAAGAGACACGCTGTATCTGGTGGCAGGCGACGTGGCAAGAGACACGCTGCATCTGGTGGCAGGTGACGTGGCAAGAGACAAGCTGCATTTGGTGGCAAGCGACGTGGCAAGAGACACGCTGCATCTGGTGGCAGGCGACGTGGCAAGAGACACGCTGCATCTGGTGGCAGGCGACATAGCAAGTGACAAGCTGCATCTGGTGGCAGGTGACGTGAAAAGTGACACTCTCAGGGCTCCCACTGATTCTACATTATGGTGAGCTGAACTATTCAATTTTATATTACAATGTAATAATAGAAATAATGCGCTTCAATCATTCTGACACTATATTAATCATGGCGCTGTGATGATTGATGCGCTAACACCAGCCATTGCCCCAACAAATTGCCGCAAAATTTTCTGGCAGTGCCCCTCCCGAGACTAGGCTCTGGATCCGCCCCTGATAGACTGTATAATGATTGATCAAGTACACTATATAGTGACTGATCCAAAACACTATATAATGGTTAATCCAGTACACTATATAATGAGTGATCCAGTATACTCTATAATTAGTGATCCAGTACACTATATAATGATTGATCCAGGATACCATATAAAGATTGACTTAGCACACTATATAATGACTGATCCAGTACACTGTATAAGTCATGATCCAATACACTGTGTAATGACTGATTTAGTACAATATATAACGATTGATCCAGTATACTATTTAATGACATATCCAGTACACTATATAATGATTGGTCCAATACACTGTGTAATTATTGATCTAGTACACTATACAGTGCCTTGAAAAAGTATTCACACCCCTTGAAATTTTCCAATTTGTTCATGTTACTGCCAAAACCGTAAATTTATTTTTTTGGGATTTTGTGTAATAGACCAACACAAAGTGACAAATAATTGTGAAGTGGAAGGAAAATGATGAATGGTTTTCAATTTATTTTTACAAATAAATTTCTGAAAAGTGTGGCGTGCATTTGCATTGAGCCCCCTTTACTCTGATACCCCTAACTAAAAACTAGTGGAACTAATTGCCTTCAGAAGTTTATTAGTTCATTAGTTCACCTGTGTGTCATTTTAATCTAAGTATAAATACAACTGTTCTGTGAAGCCCTCAGGATTTTTTTATAGAGAACCTTAGTGAACAAACAGCATCATGAAAGCCAAGAGACACACAGATCAGGGATAAAGTTGTGGAGACGTTTAAAACAGGGTCAAGTTATAAGATAATATCCAAAGCTTTAAACATCTTACAGAGAACTGTTCAATCCATCACCCGGAAATGGAAAGAGTATGGCAGAACTGCAAACCTACCAAGACATGGCCATCCACCTAAACTGACAGGCTGGGCAAGGAGAGCATTAATCAGAGAAGCAACCAAGAGGCCCATGGTAACTCTGAAAGAGCAGCAGAGATCCACAGCTCAGGTGGGAGAATCTGTCCACAGGACAACTATTAGTTGTGCGCTCCACAAATCTGGCCTTTATGGTGGGAGAGTGGCAAGAAGAAAGCCATTGTTGAAAGAAAGCCATAAGAAGTCTTGTTTGCAGTTTGTGAGAAGCCATGTCGGGGCAAACACGTGGGAGAAGGTACTCTGGTCAGATATGACCCAAAATTTAACTTTTTGGTCTAAAAGCAAAACGTTATGTGTGGCGGAAAACTAACACTGCACATCATCCTGAACACACAATCCCCACCATAGAACATAGTAGTGGCAGCATCATGTTGTGGGGATGCTTTTCTTCAGCAGGGACAGGGAAGCTGGTCAGAGTTGATGGGAAGATGGATAGAGCCAAATACAGTGCAATATAATGCCGCATACACGCGACCGGACTTTCCAGCAGAATAGGTCTGATGGTCTGACGGTCTTCCCCATGGACTTTCGGCTGAGTTCCCACGGACTTTCCGAACAAACGGACTTGGCCACACACAAATGGACTAAGTCCGTTCGAAAGTCTGTTCATTTTGAACGTGATGATGTAAATGGGACTAAACAAGGAAGTTCAATAGCCAGTATCCAATAGCTTCCCTTGCGTCGAATTTGGTCCACCGGACCAGCACACAGACAAACGGTTTTCCCAATTTTAGTCTGTCGGAATTGAGTCCATTGGATAGATTTGAAACATGTTCTACTTCTAGGTCAGTCAGATTTTTTTTTGAAAAATTATTGCACTAGCCCACACACGATTGGATTGTCCGACTGACTAATCCCTTCGGACATAGTCTGCCAGAAAGTCTGGTCGTGTGTACACGGCATTAGAAGAAATCCTTATAGAGTCTGCAAAAGACCTGAGACTGAGGCGGAGGTTCGCCTTCCAGCAGGACAATAAACCTAAACATAAAGCCAGAGCTACAATAGAATGGTTTAGATCAAAGCATATTCATGTGCTACAATGGCCCATTCAAAGTCCAGACCTAAATCCAACTGATAATCTGTGGCAAGACTTGAAAATTGCTGTTCACGGACACTCTCCATCCAATCTGACAGAGCCTGAGCATATTTGCAAACAAAAATGGGCAAAAATGTCAGTCTCTAGATGTGCAGAGCTGGTAGAGACATCCCCAAAAAGACTTGCAGCTGTAATTACAGTGAAAAGGGGTTCTTTAAAGTAGTGACTCAAGGGTGCTGAATACAAATGCATGCCACACTTTTCACATATTTATTTGTAAAAACTTTTTGAAAACCATTTATCATTTCCCTTCCACTTCAAAATCATGTGTCACTTTGTGTTGGTCTATTACATAAAATCCCAATAAAATACATTTATTTTTTTGGTTGTAACATGACAAAATGTAGAAAATTTCAAGGGATATGAATACTTTTTCAAGGCACTGTAATGACTGATCCAGTACACTGTATACTTACTGATCCAATATACTGTGTAATGACTGATCCAGTACAATATATACAATATATATACTATACACATCTCTCTGGTGTATGTGCAAAACAGGACTTTTTTCTCTTGGAACCATTTCTGCATTGGATCTTATCCCTATGCCCCCCTATTTTGGAGGTAGGGGCAACATGTAATATCATGTCGTGCATTGGAACATATACTTTCAGAAATTTTGTTGGGGGTATGGGGTTCTGAAGCCACGCATCTGCAAATTTGTGTTTGGCTGGGTTCACACCACAGCGATGCGGGAACGCCGCGAATCCGCAGCGTTTTCCCGCATCGCATACCTCCCGCCGGCAGTTCACACTGCCCTATGCGGACGGCTGGGAGTGTCAATGATATGTTAATGACACCCCCAGATCCGTCCGCATATCGCAGTGCGATCTGCACACTCGCACAGGAATCGGATCGCATGGTGTGAACACCCATGCGATCCGATTCTGCTGCGGACCAAAAAAAGGGTCCCGTGCGAGTTTGCTGCGGGAGCGATGCGAATTCAGCCATACTATCTGTATGGCTGAACTCGCATCGCTACAGAGATCCGATGTGATTTGCACTGCAGTGCGGTGCGAATCACATCCGGATCTCCCCCCCCGCAGCAGTGTGAACCCAGCCTTTATGTTAATATATGTTCAAACATTTGGAATTGTGTTTTTTTCTAGTTATATACCTCTTGAAGACTTACTCTTTTATACTCAGATAAAGCATTTTGCGTCCTTTTCCTGAGGAAGCCCTACGAGTGAAACATGTTGAAAAATAGGGAAATAATGATTTAGCTATTTGAATATTGTAGTCTCTGTCATGTTTGTAATGGGCTATGTGTATAGGCCAATGACAACAGATATGATTTCAGGCATTACATATGTTCTTTTTTCACTTTCTACAATATATACTGATTGATCCAGTTCAATATATAATGACAAATACAGTACAATATATAATAAATGATCCAGCACAGTACTACATATGAAATTATCACGTAGAGCAGCAGAATGCAGAATCCGAATAGATGCTTATTTGTCTCTATCCCTTGAACTATGTATACTGACTGTCCTTTATGTTTTCCGTAGAACATCTTTAATAAGCTTGGACGTGACAAATAAATGTACAGAAGTAACTGAGGTAAAGAACAATGCACAGCGATAAGTGGGTCAAATGTTCTTTGCTTCATCTGTACTTTACCTAGAATAGTATAAAAAAGGAACTGTGACGCATATTACTATCTCGCTTATTCTTCGGAGGTTCTATATATGCATTTCTTTAACATTTCTGAATTCTGTAAAATTGTTATGTTTTCATAATGTTTATGGATGGTATATAGATCACCGGGAGCTCTCCCATCCTGCGTGGACATCACCTCCTTCAAGGACCATGTCCTCTGATCCGTGATCACTGTTATAAGCAGTCATAGTATGTCAAAAAAGGTAAATAAAAGAAAAGAAATTTTAAATTAAAAAAAAAAAAAAATGATTATTTAAAAAAAAAAATCATCATTATTTTTTATTTTTTTTATTTTTTTACATACAGTCATCATTCAGAGTTCCTGATCACTGTCACACCAGTCATATGGCGATGATGTACTGCACTGGTAACAGTATGTAAAAAGGAAAAAAGAAAATGTAAAAAGAAAATAATTTTTATTTATTTTCCAAAAAACTTGTGACAAAAAATTAAAACTTCAAAACACTCACCCTGCCTCTTACTAAATACCTTAGACTGTCTACTTTCCAAAAAAGAGTCATTTGGGGGGAGGGGGGGGGGTATTTGTACTGTCCTGGTATTTGAGGGCCTCAAGAAATGAGGCAGGCCGTCAGTACATCAGGACTAATCGATTTTCATATATACAGTATGTACCATAGATTGTAGATTCTAAAACTTTCTTACAAACTAAATAATATACACTGACACAATACACTATTTTTTACCAAAGAACGGCAGCAGAATACATTTTGGCCTAAATATATGAAGAACAGTTTTTTTTTTTTTTTTTTTATTGTTATTTTATAACAGAAATTTAAAAAGTGAATTTTTTTCAAAGTGTACAGTCTTTTTTTATTTATTTAGCAGAAAAACAAAAAGTAGTGGTTACATTCCACCAAAAGAAAGCTCTATCTATCTCAAAAATGTATAAAAATTTTATTTGAGTACAGTGTTGCATGACTGAGTAATTGTCATAAAAAATGTGACAGCACTGAAAACTGAAAACTGACCTGGCCAGGAAGGGGGTGAAAGTGTCTGGTATTGCGATGGTTAAAAATGAACACTATTGCAGCTTTGTTTTAGCAAAACATGCAAAGAATTAAATATGAGCGTCAGGTAGATATAAAAATCACAAAACGTACAAATCTTTTTTTTTTTTTTTCTAATGTAACTAGTTTAAGTACTTCAACTTGACTTCATATGAGCCTCTTATAATCCCCTGCACACTAGGGCTTTGGCAGATGCAAAGGGAGGACAAGGCCCAGCAATCAGTATCCGTGGCAATACACATGTGATGATCTCATTAGCCCTTGTACACACGGTCGGACATTCCGACGGAAAATGTCCGATCGGACCGTGTTGTCGGATAATCCGACCGCGTGGGCTTCATCTGACTTTTTCCATCGGAATGTCCGACCAACAAAGTTTGAGAGCTGGATATAACATTTTTCCGGCAACATGATCCGATAGGACTTAGTCGGATTGTTTGTAGAGAATTCCAATCGGACAAAGTGCCACGCGTGCTCAGATCAAATTCCTAGACCAAAGCTATTGGCTACTAGCCTGAATGTAGTCCCGTTGTATCTAAATAACGTCATCACGTTACGAACGATCCGTTTTTCTGACAACTTTGTCCGACCGTGTGTATGCAACACCAGTTTCCGACGAAATCTGACGGATTTTGTTGTCGGAATGTCCGACCGTGTGTACAAGGGCTTAGAGTACTGCTGCTCTTTCACTGTCCAATCACAAGCTGAGACAAGTGCTAGACCAGGTTGTATTTTTTTTAAAAGCAAGTCATTTAGAGCGAGGTCTCAAGAGGTACAGGACCTGATTGTGCTGTCCGACTGTATCACACGATTGGTTAAAAAGAAAAACAAATTAGCAGGTAAAACTATTGTATCTCAACTGTATACGGTATGTAGCTGTTTGCATGGGATATAAATTTGACATTATTATTACCTTTGGAATCTTTAATTTATATAAATCACAGGAGATCTAAAGCAATATTAAAACCAAAACTGGAATATATTGCAGCTTACAAATCATTAGATGTGGTTGCTACATCAGTTTCCTTTTCTTTGGCTTTTTTCCCTCTGTTTTCACCTGGTGATCTGGCCAGTAACACACCTCCACTCTGGATGAAGGAGCACAGAGACACTGAAACAAAGAGACAGCAGCATTGACAGTCTGATGGAGGGGAGTGTTAAGGCCCATACACACGATCAGACTTTTTGACAACAAACATGCAAATTAGCTGTTTTGGAGCAACATCCGACCGTGTGTACGCTCCATCGGACAAACTTTTTTGGTTTACATCGGACTTTTGTTGGCTGTGCGAACGGACAAACTTTCTGGCAACAAAAGTCCGATGGAGCAAAGTCTGATCGTGTGTACAGAAAACCATAGGACTTTTGTACAAAGTACAAACAGGCATGCTCAGAACCAATGCAAAAGATCAGACAACAATACAGAAGTTGACCAAAGGTGGCGGTAAAGAGCAGAAAAACCACATGAATTGGTGAAAGTTGGCTGAAAAAGTCCTGCCGTGTGTATGCAATACAAGTTCAGGGCCGATGCCCTTTGTACAAAAATCCAAGGGAAAGTTTGTACAAAGTCCTATCGTGTGTATGAGGCTTTAGATGGACTAGCAGATTTATGCCGCGTACACACGGGCGGACTGTATGGCCTACTTAGTCTGTCGAAACACATTTCAGCGGACAGTCCGCTCGTGTGTGGGCTTCAGCGGACTTTTTCAGCGTGCAGTCTGGCGTACTAAGTATTTCGGATTTTTCGAAATTCTGTTCGTCATACTTTGGTTTCAGCGGACAATCCGCTCGTGAGTAAGCTAGTTCGACGGACTTAAGGCCCATACACACGATCAGACTTTTTGACAACAAACATGCAAATTAGCTGTTTTGGAGCAACATCCGACTGTGTGTACGCTCCATCGGACAAACTTTTTTGGTTTTCATCGGACTTTTGTTGGCTGTGCGAACGGACAAACTTTCTGGCAACAAAAGTCAGATGGAGCAAAGTCTGATCGTGTGTACAGAAAACCATAGGACTTTTGTACAAAGTACAAACAGGCATGCTCAGAACCAATGCAAAAGATCAGACAACAATACAGAAGTTGACCAAAGGTGGCGGTAAAGAGCAGAAAAACCACAGGGTTTGGTGAAAGTTGGCTGAAAAAGTCCTGCTGTGTGTATGCAATACAAGTTCAGGGCCGACGCCCTTTGTACAAAAATCCAAGGGAAAGTTTGTACAAAGTCCTATCGTGTGTATGAGGCTTAAGAATGGCGCATGCTCAGAAAGGATTTACACGGCGGAAGGGTGCATTGCTGTGTATTGGACTTCCTATTTCTGGTCCCGTCGTACGTGCTGTACACGTCATCACGCAAGCTTTCGACGGACTGTTTGTGCATCCGTGTGTGGTCAAGTCCGTTCATTCGAAAGTA
The DNA here is from genome assembly GCF_037356315.1 of Lithobates pipiens. NCBI lineage: Eukaryota > Metazoa > Chordata > Amphibia > Anura > Ranidae > Lithobates > Lithobates pipiens. The sequence goes on along the minus strand of NW_027507764.1, from coordinate 97,925,392 downwards.
TGACGGACTGTCCGTCGGATTGTATGACGGACTAAGTAGGCCATACAGTCCGCCCGTGTGTACGCGGCTTTAGATACACTGAAAGGCAAACTCCAGCTAACACTTTATAAGCGGATAAAAGAACAGTTTTGTTTCTTTTGGGATAACGGTTTTACATAAATAAATAAAAGCTTATCATTAAAAGCACTGAATGGTTTGTCTCAACTCTCTTACTGCTATATCTGCAAGACAGATTGTTCTGTTTAAAAAACAAAAGACTTATTGGCAGGTTTACCAGGTGAAAATAAAGAAAGAAAGCTTAAAAAAGAAAACAAATGCAGCCATCACATCTAAGAATTGGTAGACTGCAATATAATACATTTTTGCTTTTGGGTTTAATAATGCTTTAACTTATTTATTTAATCTGCCATACATTATAACAGGTTATACACCCAAACTGGAGACTCAGGCTGGGTTCACACCTGTGTGAATTGGATGAGGGTTTCCCCACATCGAATTCGCATGACAGGAGATTGTTACTGGCTCTCTATGGAGACCGTTCTCATATCTATGTTGCGGCTGTGGAGTGGCTTGCACAGGAACGCTGTGCATCTTTGGCTCCGTTTCAGGGATGAATTCTGGCAAAAATAGAGAACAGGTACGCACCGAAACCCTGCTGCAAGCCACATCCTTCGGAGGTGAGAACATGAATGTTGTCTTGTTTATTTTCGCTTCTTTCCTCTTTTATTATACTTTGCTCCATGATATTTCACAAATTCCCTGTAATTACTATCATGTTTATTTTATTTACTATTTAAATACAGTATCTCACAAAAGTGAGTACACCCCTCACATTTGTGTAAATATTTAATTTTATTTTTTCATGTGACAACACTGAAGAAATGACACTTCGCTACAATGTAAAGTAGTGAGTGTACAGCTTGTATAGCCGTGTAAATTTGCTGTCCTCTCAAAATAATGTCTAAACCACTAGCAACAAACGTGAGTACACCCCTAAAGTGAAAATGTCCAAATTGGGCCCTAAGTGTCAATATTTTGTGTGGCCACCATTATTTTCCAGCACTGCCTTAACCCTCTTGAGTATGGAGTTAACCAGAACTTCACAGGTCGCCACTGGAGTCCTCTTCCACTCCTCCATGATGACATCACAGAGCTGGTGGAATTTGGAGACCTTGCACTCCTCCACCTTCCATTTGAGGATGCCCCACAGATGCTGAATAGGGTTTAAGCCTGGAGACATGCTTGACCAGTGCTTGACCTTTACCCTCAGCTTCTTTAGCAAGTCAGTGCTTGTCTTGGAGGTGTGTTTGGGGTCGTTATCATGTTGGAATACTGCCCTGCAGCCCAGTCTCTGCAGAGAGGGGATCATGCTATACTTAAGTATGTTACAGTACATGTTGACATTCATGGTTCTCTCAATGAACTGTGGCTCCCCAGGGCTGGTAGCAATCATGCAGTCCCAGGCCATGACACTCCCACCATCATGCTTGACTATAGGCAAGACACACTTGTCTTTGTACTCCTCACCTGGTTGCTGCCACACCCACTTGACACCATCTGAACCCAGTAAGTTTATCCTGGCCTCATCAGACCACAGGGCATGGTTCCAGTAATCCATGTCCTTAGTCTGCTTGTCTTCAGCAAACTGTTTGTGGTCTTTCTTGTGCATCATCTTTAGAAGAGGCTTCCTTCTGGGACGACAGCCATGCAGATCAATTAGATGCAGTGTGCGGCATATGGTCTGAGCACTGTCAGGCTGAGCACGTGCACACAACCTCTTTGGTCGATCAAGGCGAGGCCTGTTCGGAGTGAAACCTGTCCTGATAACCACTTACAGACCATTTTGCTGTTTAAAGACCAGACCACTTTTTGCGATTCGGCACTGCGTCGCTTTAACTGACAATTGCGTGGTTGTGCGACGTGGCTCCCAAACAAAATTGACGTCCTTTTTTCCCACAAATAGAGCTTTCTTTTGGTGGTATTTGATCACCCCTGCGTTTTTTATTTTTTGCGCTATAAACAAAAATAGAGCCACAATTTTGTTATAATAAATATCCCCCAAATATATATATAAAAACATTTTTTTCCCTCAGTTTAGGCCAATAAGTATTCTTCTACATATTTTTGGTAAAAAAGATCGCAAAAAGCGATTATTGATTGGTTTGCGCAAAAGTTATAGCGTTTACAAAATAGGGATAGTTTTATGGCATTTTTATTAATAATTTTTTATTCATTTTTTTTACTAGTAATGGCAGCAATCAGCGATTTTTATTGTGCCTGCGATATTGTGGCGGACACATCGGACATTTTTGACACATTTTTGGGACCATTGTCATTTATACAATAATCACTGCTATATAAATGCAGTGATTCCTGTGTAAATGACACTGGCAGTGAAGGGGTTAACCAGTGGGTGGCAGTGTAGGGGTTAAGTGTTCCTAGGGGTGTGTTACTAACTGTGGGGGCTGGGCTTTCATTTAGTGAACACTGATCTCTGGAGCTCTGGAGCAGAGATCAGCGTCACTAGTTGCTAGGCAGAATGGAGAAATGCTGTTTACACGGCATTTTCTCCATTCAGCCGTCCCGTGAGGCGATCGCGGTTATGCCCGCGGCGTTCGAGTCCGCGGGACCCGCGACCGGACTCACGGGGGTCCCGACCGGCACGCAAGCGCACCAGCGGTGGCGCGCTCGCGATGGCAGGGCGGCATTGAAGATTGGACGTACCTGTACGCCAATATGCCTGCCCGTGCCATTCTGCCAACGTACATCGGCGTGCGCTGGTCGGGAACCGGTTAAACGACTGTATGGTCTTGGCTACTGTGCTGCAGCTCAGTTTTAGGGTCTTGGCAATCTTCTTATAGCCTAGGCAATCTTTACGTAGAGCAACAATTCTTTTTTTCAGATCCTCAGAGAGTTCTTTGCCATGAGGTGCCATGTTGAACTTCTAGTGACCAGTATGAGAAAGTGAGAGCGATAACACCAAATTTAACACACTTGCTCCCCATTCACACCTGAGACCTTGTAACACTAACAAGTCACATAACACCGGGGAGGGAAAATGGCTAATTGGGCCAAATTTGGACATTTTCACTTAGGGGTGTACTCACTTTTGTTGCCAGTGGTTTAGGCATTAATAAATGTGTGTTGAGTTATTTTGAGGGGACAGCAAATTGACGCTGTTATACAAGCTGTGCACTCACTACTTTACATTGTAGCAAAGCATAATTTCTTCAGTGTTGTCACATGAAAATATATACAGGTAATAACATATTTACAAAAATGTGAGGGGTGTAATCACTTTTGTGAGATATTGTATATGAAAAAAATATGTAGCAACAGCCTTTGCTCCACTTTCATTAATATTTGCTTGCTAATCATTTCTGCTTTCATATTCCTGAAATTAATTGCTTAAATACAAAACATAAAGGAATTAAATAACTAAATTTTTTTTGGGCATGTCATGTAGTTTTACCATTTCTAATTTATAATTATGAGACCACAAACCCAAAATTCCCCAATCTTCAATCCTGCTACCCAGTGGAGGGACACTAATACAAAAAAGTGGGTTTTATATTTTTTAATTCTTCAATCCAATCTCTCCAATCAGCTCTCCTCACTGAGCTCTACAGAGTGTAACTTCAGCTCTCCACCCCTTTTCCTGATAGCTCAGATAATATTGATAAATTCTGGACTTTAGGCCGGGTTCACACCGCTGCGATGCGGGAACGCCGCGAATCCGCGGCGCTTTCCCGCATCGCATTACTCCCGCCGGCAGTTCACACTGCTCTATGCGGACGGCTGGGAGTGTCAATGATATGTTAATGACACCCCCAGATCCGTCCGCATATCGCAGTGCGATCTGCCGACTCGCACAGGAATCGGATCGCATGGTGTGAACCCCCATGCGATCCGATTCTGTTGCGGACCAAAAAAAGGGTCCCGTGCGAGTTTGCTGCAGGAGCGATGCGAATTCAGCCATACTATCTGTATGGCTGTACTCGCATCGCTACGGAGATCGGATGTGATTTGCGGTGCGAATCACATCCGGATCTCCCCCCGCAGCAGTGTGAACCCAGCCTTAAACTGATGTAGAAGAGAGAAGACAATAAATAATCAGGTACAACTTATGTCGATGTTTGTTTCATCTCTGTGTATAACCTGAGGCCAATCACTTCACTGGGTATATGTGAGGGTTTACAAACACTTAAACCATGCCCATGACATCCTGGACTTGAAGTGGAGATATTGGGATGATGCCTGCAGCTACAGGCAACATCCTGGTAGCTTTATTTTCAGCTGGCGATTCCCTACAATGTAAAAGCCATCCTAGCACTGATTAGCTGCTGAATTGCTTTACAGGAAGCATGAGGGATGCCCTCCCCTCTCGAAGCCCACCGGCGCCATCCAACAGCACCGCCATCTTATCATAGAGCTCTATGATCTTGGGAGGATGGACACGATGTCATGGCATCACTTCCAGCTCTGGCAGATGTAAACACTGCCATTTTGTTTTCTGGAAAGCAGAGATCAAAGTTTTTCTTTTTTTTTAATCTCAAGCTTTCCAGGTTAAAGGAGAGATCTGGGGTCTTACAGACCCCAGAGGTCTCCATAAAGAGCACCTGTCATTACATATTTATATCAAGGGATGTTTACATTTCTTGTGATATGAATAAAAGTGATTAAAAAAAAGTAAATAAAGGGACTGTGTAAAAAAAATTAAAAAAAATAAATAAAGGGCCCCTATTGCCTCATGCTCATGCACAGAACGCAAATGTAGGTCCCACCTGTATATGTAAACGGTGTCCGCACCACACATGTGAACTATCGATGCAAACGTTATAGCGAGTGCAATAGTTTTAGCACTAGACCTTCTCTGTAACCCTAAACTGGTAACCTGTAAAAATGTTTAAGTCCCCTTTCACACATGTAGACCATTCAGGTCTGTCTGTCAGTTTTTTTAAGCGGACCTGAATGGATGCTCCATGCAGGTCTGTGGAGCGACGGATGTCAGCGGTGACACTGACATCTGATCTGCTCTGATCTGCTGAATCCAGATGGATGGAAACCCTATTTTTCTATCCGTCTGGCAGATCGGATGAAAACAGGCAGTCTGTTTTCATCCGATCCCCTAAAGAGGAGAGCGGAGCTATGATAGGTCCATCCCTGCACAGTGAGCAGAGACGGACATGTCATCCGCCGGCTCAGCAGGGATCAGCAGAGACATCCCTACTGAGCAAGCGGAGTCAAAACGGACATGTGTGTGAAAGGGGCCAAAAGCATCACCTATGAAGATTTTTAAGTACCTCAGTTTGGCGACATTTCACGAGCGTGTATAATTTTAAAGTGTAACGTGTTAGGTATTAATTTACTTGGTGTAACATCATGTTTTATGTTTTACCAAAAAATGGTCATAGATTGTGTTTTTTTGTTTTTTTGCATTAAAATTAATTAAAGTGTATTGTTGTGGGTTCTGAGTAATCTTCTAGCAAAAAAATGATGAATTTTACATGTAGGAGAGAAATGCCAGAATTGGCCTGGGGGGCAAGTGATTAAGGATGGCAAGGTGCCCTGCATGGTTCCTATTTTAGTTTATGAAAGTGCCTCCATTGCATCTTATATAGCAAATAATAAACTAACAGTAGAGATTATATAGAGTTACCAAGCATTTCCCTTTGCCTTCTGAAATTTACAATGACATACAAGAGATCTGTTGGTGTATGGTTTTTAACACATATTAGCAAATATATGCTACAGAGACTTCTGTTTTTATTAAAATGTTAGAAGGAGGCATTAATGTTGTTTTCCTTGGCTGCCTCGTCCTAAATGCTATGGAATTTTGATTCGTAAACATTTATGAATTCCCAATCCACATGCATCTGTTTTACCATTTATTATTTGATTGAGCCTTTCACTATTTTCCCACTTTACTAATTTGCAGTGACAAACGAATGTGGCAAAATTGTTTATTTCTGCTGTGATGAAGTCCTTGTGTAATTCCAGTTCACTCCATAGTATATTCTCATTACTCGATAAACCGTGGAATTCCTAGAATGGTTTTCTTGTTGAGAACTGTGGATATGTGCAGCGATGCTGACACCTAGTGAATGGCAAAGGGCTTTAACTATAGAAATCAATTAAATGGAGTACAACTGTTTGATTTCAAATGAGAGATTGCCATTTAGTGTTTTATTCCAGGCTTGCATTCACTGCATTTATCACACACCTTCATCTAATAATGAGGGGGTGCTTTTAGGCAAGCTAGGTATAGATGAATAAAGTGATGCTAAATGATATCCCTTTACCATGTGATCAGTGCCCAATGACAGCTGATCACGGATGTAAACACAAGCCAGTTATCGGCTTTTTTTTCCTCACACTGACAGCGCGAGGAGAGAAGAGAGAAAGAGACAAGAGAGTCGATAACTGGCTTGTGTTAAAGGGACATCAGCACTGATAATCAGGGCACTTATTAGCAGTGTCCTGATTATCAGTGCAGTCCCAACAGTGCCCACCAGTGCTGCCAATCAGTGCCCATCAGTGCTGTCAATCAGTGCACCAATCAGTGCCCATCAGTGCTGCCAATCAGGGCTGCCAATCAGTTCCTCCTCAACAGTGTCACCTATCAGTGCCGCCCATCAGTGCCACCTATCAGGGCTCTTCAGTGCTGCCTATCAGTGCCCATAAGTGCCACCTATCAGTGCCCATCAGTGCCACCTATTAGTGCCCATCAGTGCCGCCTCAGCAGTACCTCCTCATCAGTGCCCATCAGTGCCACCTATCAGTGCCCATTAGTGCCGCCTCATCAGTGCCACCTATCGGTGCCCATCAGTGCCGCCTCATCAGTGTCCATCAGTGAGACCCTCCTTCACACTGCACACGCAAAACAGGTCTGAAGTGATTCATACAGATAGCAGAATAAGGAAGCAGCAGACAGAAATTACATCTAGTGCTCTGGATTGAGACAAGTACAGTTCATATTTAATTTCTGAGGTTTACAGCCACTTTAAATCATTTATTACTGTGTGGTTCTGCTTCCTTGTAACCTCTTACTTTCCACTTATGTTTGGAACGAGCAATGCACTTTGTGGTGGTCATGCACACTGCTCTATGCACACTACAAATCCAATAGTTCATAGTTCCTAGTCTTTTGTGGAAGCGAGCAAGAGCAGGTGGCTATGTTCCTACATACAGTGAGACCATTGAGAACGAATGTAGCCACCCTCTAACAGAAAGTTGGTTTACAGCAGCAAAAACATAAAAAAAAAAGTATATAACATTTTGAGATTTGGAAGAATATAAATTATTTCTTTTGAGTTACATAGTTAAATACAATTTTCTTTTTTTTAAAGTTTGGTGTTACTTTAAAGCTGGTACTGCCGGCAGCTACAAATCTGTATTCAGCCCCCTTAAGCCCTTGTACACACGGTCGGAGATTCCGACAACCAAATTCGTCGGATTTTGTCGATCGGAATTTTGTCAGACGGATTTTTTCCGAAACTGTTGCATACACACGGTCGGACAAAGTTGTCAGAAAATCCGACGTGATGACGTTATTTCGTTACGACGGGACTATGTTCACGCTAGTAGCCAATAGCTTTGGTGTAGGAATCTGATTTGAGCATGCGTGGCACTTTGTCCGATCGTAATTCTCTACACATGATCGGAGTATGTTGGTCCGACGGATATTCCGACGGAAACAGTCCGATGCAGACCACACACAGTCGGAATATCCGACAAAACGCTCCGATCGGACACATTCCGACGGAATCTCCGACCTTGTGTACAAGGGCTTACTCTGATACCCCTAACTAAAATCTAGTGGAACCAATTGCCTGCAGAGGTCACCTAATTAGTAAATAGAGTCCACCTGTGTGTAATTTCATCTCAGCATAAATACAGCTGTTCTGTGAAGCCCTCAGAGGTTTGTTAGGTAACCTTATTGAACAAACAGCATCATGAAGACCAAGGAACACACCAGACAGGTTAGGGATAAAGTTGTGGAGAAGTTTAAAGCAGGGTTAGGTTATAAAAAAAATATCCCACGCTTTGAATATCTCACAGAGCACTGTTCAATCCAACATCCAAAAATGCAAAGAGTATGGCACAACTGCAAACCTACCAAGACATGGCTGTCCACCTAAACAGACAGACATGGTAACACTGGAGGAGCTGCAGAGATCCACAGCTCAGGTGGGAGGAATCTGTCCACAGGACAACTATTAGTTATGCACTCCACAAATCTGGCCTTTATGGAAGAGTGGCAAGAAGAAAGCCATTGTTGAAAGAAAGCCATAAGAATTCCCATTTGCAGTTTGCGAGAAGCCATGTGGGGGACACAGCAAACATGTGGAAGAAGGTGCTCTATTCAGAGTAGACCAAAATTTTACTTTTTCACTTAAGAGCAAAACGTTATGTGTGGCGGAAAACTAACACTGCACATCACCTTAAACACACCATCCCCACCGTAAAACATTGTGGTAGCAGCATAATGTTGTGGGGATGCTTTTTTTCAGCAGGGACAGGGAAGCTGGTCAGAGTTAATGGGAAGATGAATGGATTAGTTTTACCTACGGCGGGAGAGGGCCCCTCCCCTGCCGTGCTCCGGTGCCCTCAACAGCTTACCAGAGTCGTCGTCAGCGGTGGAGGCGATCGAGTCTTCTTCCATGTTAGGTATGGAGCTGAGTGAGGGAAAGATGGCCCCCACCCGGTTCCATACCACTGCAGGGCAGAAGTGAAAATGTCACTTCTGCCCATAGATCTTAATAAGACATTTATTTTTCATATTTATTTTCAAACAACATTTTTTTTTTTATTGCATTTTAGTGTAAATATGAGATCGGAGGTCTTTTAGAGGTCCTGCCATGATTTTTTTCTTTTACAAGGGATGTTTACATTCCTTGTAATAGGAATAAAAGTGACACATTTTTTTTTTTTAAAAAGAACAGTGTAAAAACAAAAAGTTAAAGTGGGGTACCCCCTAAAAAAAAAAAATTAAAAGTCAGCAGCTACAAATACTGCAGCTGCTGGCTTTTAATAATCGGACACTTACCTGTCCCGGGTTCCAGCGATGCGGGGGAACAAAGCCCCCCCCCTCGCTCCCCGCTCCGCTCGCGGCGCCGTCATGCATACTGTGGGCACCCGGCTGTGGCTTCACAGCCGGGCACCCACTGCGCATGCGCGAGCGGCGCAGGGCGCCGTGATACGCCGTACAGTCACCTGGGACACGTGACAGGTCCCAGGTGAATGTGCGGCGCGAGGGGAAGTGATGTCACCAGCCCGGGCAATGAAGAAGGCAGACTACGAGGGACCCCCTAGCAACCGGTATTTAGAGGTGAGTAAAAAATTTTTTTTTTGCCAATTATTTTTTTTTGATTTTTTTTAAGAATTTTAAGTAGTTTTATTTTTTGGGGGGCAACTCCACTTTAAATAAATAAGAAAATAAAACGTGCCCCGTCCCGCCGAGCGTATACCCAATATACTCTGGTTCGATATAAACATGATCGTACAAAACAATTCATGATTCTGAAAAAGATATTAAAATATAAAATACATGGTTGCCATGACATAGCATCTGAGAATGGCTCGACCATTCATGATTCCAAAAAATTATGTAAAAAACATGATAGCCATGATGTAGCAGTGGAACTTTAGTCAGAAAATTAAGTCCTGCTAGATCACCTCACACTGGTCCCTTTTGCAGGTATAGCTACTGTACATAAAACATTAAAAATAAGTGCCTACTGTTTAAAATCTAGTAATACACTGTCTCACCCTGCTCTGACCATACTCAGTTGCTCTCCATTTTTAGGCACTGCCAAATTTATAGAGGCCGATCTGTTGACAGCCTTAAAGCAGAATTAAACATCCTATCCTTTACAGCCAAGGAAGCTGCTTTTCTTTGATCTGCAACAGCCATGGTGCTGCATATGTGATCAGTTATGACACCAGCCATTTGATGGTTTTACAGTTTGGTTGAGGAAACAAGCAAATGTGACAGATAGGCCCCTTTCACACTGGGGCAGTGCGGGTTTTGGCAGTAAAGCAGCGCTATTTTTAGCGTTGCTTTAACATCGTTTTAGTGGCGTTATTCCTCTGCTAGCCGGGCGGTTCTAAGCTCCGCTAGCGGGCGAAAAACGGTTATAACCGCCCGCAAAGCGTTGCTGCAGCGGCGCTTTGCCGGCATTATAGCCGCGCTGCTCCATTGATTTCAATGGCTAGGAGCGGTTTAGGAGCAGTGAATACACCGCTCCTTCACTGCTCCAAAGATGCTGCTAGCAGGACTACGTGAGTGAAAGGGGACTTTTTTTTCAGGCGATATACAGGCTTACTTACGCTTTATGATTTACATCTGCTCTGCTGCAAAATGGCAGCCTCCAGCAAGAAGAAACTGGAGCAATGCTGGAGCCAATTTACACTAATGTTGGTAGCATGTTTATTAACGTGGAATGTATGTTCCTTGCTGAAGAACAATATTTTTTATCAAGTTGTTATGGGTAAAGTTCTGCTTTAAGGCACTTAATACTTAAAAGCGGGAGTCCGCCGGGACTCCGCGTTTTTTTTTTTTTTTTTAAGTCAGCAGCTACAAATACTGCAGCTGCTGACTTTTAAAATAGTGACACTTACCTGTCCAGCACGCCCGCGATGTCGGCACCCCGAAGCCGATCTCTAGATCGACACTCGAGTGCTGCCGCCGCCATCTTGGGTATGGGAATCAGGAAATGGAGCCTTTCGGCTTCATTTCCCAGTTCCCTACTGCGCATGCGCGAGCCGCGCTGCGCAATGAGGACGGTCCCCGCTGCCTCTGGGATCTGTGTGTTTCCCAGCAGGCAGCGGGGCACTTGCGGAAGGGGGCGGGCACTTGCGGAAAGGGGCGTAATGTACGCCCCTTTCCGCAGAGAGCTAGCCCGGAAGTGGGTGCAGTTACCTGGATTATCCAGGTAACTGCACCCCCCTCCCCCCTGAAAGTTGCCAATTGTGGCGCCGGAGGGGGGGAGGAATCCGATGAGCGGAAGGTCCATTTTAGGGTGGACCTCCGCTTTAACAACTTCCCACTACTTGTTCCATTTACCCCAAACCCTAAGAACTTATCTAACTCCTGTCACCGCTCCAGCACTGTCCTAGATGCAGCACCGCTCCTCTCACTTCCTGTTTTCATAGGAGACATAGGCTTCTGCTGCTGTCAGTCAAGCTCCTGCGATAAGGGAGTGGGGATGTCACCTGCCAAAGCTGTGTGTGTCTATAGATGTACACAGCCGATTTTAGCAGTGCATGGGCATGGGTGCCTCCTGGGCACCCAACAGAGGAGGGAGGAGTGGACAGTGGTGGTGGGGGCTGCTAGGAGAGGAGGTAAGGGACCTTTCTTAGCAACATCATTGCGCAGAGAAAGCCCATTTTTTTTTAAGCTTTTAGTATCACTTTGATGTCAAATGTTCAACATAACAGCCAGCTAATAGGCATTTTTAGAGTGAGACATCAGCAAGGACAGCCTACGCATTTCTCTGGTGACAGGCCTCCTTTTAGAGTTGTGTTCTGACCTGATCCTCTGGGTTTTATATTGTATTAGCTCAGAGATGTTCTAATGATCTTTAACAGTTTGGGAACACCATGAAATACTATTCTGAACACTCCAGCTTTTTTTTTCTTTTTTTTTCTTGGTAAATTGTTCAGTTGTTATGTTTCAAAAAGGATACAAATAAATGCCTTTATAGCTGTGAGCTTGTGAATGAAATGTATTTACCAAGCTGACATTTTATCTGGTTGAGGAAGCAGCTGGCCACTCTCTGTCCCCTCCGAAGCCGCTGTTTCCTGTCCGCACAAGTCATATTTTATCAGCAAAGCATCTGTTTCCTTTCCTGTATCACGTTAGCTAGTTTGTCATTATTTTTTGTTAATAGGAAGTTTCCCTTTGCCTCTGTTGATATTGCCGTTGTATAGTTTTGGTATCCCATTTTCCCCAGCTGCATCTATTTTTAGCTACTGTAACTTTTTTTCCTAATAAAAATGCATTTCCAACCTGTGCCTTAACAATAGCTCATTAAATGACACATAAACATCCTTTTATGTTTTGTTCTGAGGATTTAGGCAAAGATTATTTTGTTTATTAAACCTGATCATTATATGATGTATTTTTCCAATGTAGTTTAGTGGTTAATAAATTCAGTAATTGTATATTGTTAAACTTAAAGCGGAACTCGACCCAAAAGGGAACGTTCCGCTGTAAGTTCTCCTTCCCGTGACATTTGGAATGCAGTTTTTTTTTGGGGGGTGGAGTGGGTACCTAGTTTTGAGAGGTACCTGCTTCCACTTCTGCTTGGATCGCATAAATGTAAGTGTAAGTCCCCCCCCCCGCACTATTCTGGAATATGTCACAGGTCCCAGAAGACTGCAGGACCAATCACAAAGCTCAGCATGGCTCACTCATGTGCAGTGGACAGCCGGCTGTGAAGTTGAAAGCCGCATAGCCAGCTGTCCAGTTATGATGCGGGCACCATGAAAAACTAGCTTGGGTGAGGATGGCACTGGATTCCTGGACAGGTAAGCGTACTTTTATTAAAAGTCGGCAGCTACAGTATTTATGATCACTGACTTGCATTTTTTTCCAATGAACCTCCTCTTAAAGAGTATTAGCATCTCTGCCTGGCAGCACAAGGGTCGCCGGTTCAAATCCCAACCACAGCACTACTTGCACGAATCAAGAAGAGAAGAAAAGATTGATCGCACACTTGAATCCAAAAGATGCTGTAGAAATTTCTTTATTGTCATGAGCCAGACAAAATTCCAATGATGTTGATGCGTTTCACGCAAAAAGAACCGTGCTTGTTCACAACGTTGTGAACAAGCACGGTTCTTTTTGTGTGAAGCAAGTCAACTGATCATCATTTCAATTTTGGCTTATTCTGGCTTATGACAATAAAGACATTTCTGCAGCATTTTTTGGATTCAAGTGTACTTTCAATCTTTTCTTCTCTTCTTGATATTGCCTATGGTGATGAGCCGGGATTAGCACCTTGGATTTGGTGTGTCCATTTTTTGCCTGAAGCGGTGTGTGTACCCTTGTTCTGTTTCCTCTTTACTACTTGCTCAATGTTTGCATGTTCTCCCTGTGTCCGTGTGGGTTTCCTTCGGGTACGTCAGTTTTCTCCCACAATCCAAAGACTTGCTCATAAATTATTTGGCTCCGGTCTAAATGGGCCTTAATATGTGGGTGTATGAATGTGATTTAGGTACCTTAGAACGTAAGCTCCTTGAGTGCAGAGAGTGATATAAATGTACAATATATATTTAAAGTGCTGTGTAAATTGTCGGTGATATATAAATTACATGTAATAAATAAATAACTTAAACTTGGAATTTATGCTTAAATGAGGCTGAAGCAGAAGCCAAAGGATTAGTCACCACTCACCAGTATTTACTTTGGTCTCCCTGCAAATGATTACTTACTTATTAGAGACTTAACATGCCTTGTTCTGCATGGTTATTTTGGCAATTAGGCTGGTTATTTTGCAAGTGAATTTGCACTTTGCAAAGGAATTTTCTTCAGTTTACTCAATGTGGTGAAGATTCACTTTGCAAAAGAACACCTAATTACATGCAAGGAAAATTAAAAACTGCATTTTTACTTGCACATGATGGATGGTTGATGAAAGTCAGCAGTGCTTCACCTCATTCACTAAGCTCTTTGGAAAATGTCCTTCCAAAGTGCAACTTCCCTTGAAAATTAAACAGCCGTTTGGCCTTTAGTAAATCAACCCCCATGCATTTATGTGGAGGTGACCATCTTGGGAGAGGCAGGTATTTGCTACCTCATGTCAAAGACTCCAGCAAAGTGAACAGAAGTAACATTATGGAATCTTACTCCATATCTCCGGAGACTAGCAGTCAGAGGCAGCAATGCCAAAGTTCTCATGCTGCAGATATACAACTTGTGGCTACAGAACAAGACAAAAGGTAAATTGTTCAGAGTACTACAATGTGGCCAGGCAGGGAGAAAAGTGAATAGAATTGTAGGATGTATCACTAGAGGGATCACCAGCAGAAGGAAGGAGGTCCTAATTCCACTATATAGATCTTTCGTGACCATTGCACTGTGTTCGTAACTTTAGTTAGACCCCGTTTAGAATACTAATTATGGAAAACTCACTTACAAAAATATATTAATAAGATAAAATGAGTCCAAAGATGGGTAACAAAAATGGTGAGAGGTCTGAGGGATAAAACATATCAGGAGAGACTTGAGGAACTTATGTACAGTCTGAAGGAAAATTGATTTATTTTCAGTACATTGATTTCAAGGAAAGCAGGAATTCAAGATTTCAAAGATTTCAGATGTCTCCAATTAACCACTTGCCGACCAGCTGCCGCCATTATACTGCGGTAGGTCGACACGATCCCGCAAACTGTTGTAGCTATACGTCGGCCCCCATAAGTGGGATAGCAGGCACATGTGCAGAAGAGGCAGAACAGGGACGTGTGTGTGTAAACACACACATCCCAGTTCTGTGAGGAGAGAAGAGAGCGATTGTTAATTCCTACGTCCTAATTTCTCTCATTTCCTATAGTCAGTCCCATCCCCCGCAGTTATAACACACACCTAGGGAACACAGTTAACCCCTTGATCGTCCCCTAGTGTTAACCCCTTCCCTGCCAGTGACCTTTATACAGTAATCAGTGCATTTTTATAGCACTGATCGCTGTATAATTGTCAATCGACCAAAAAATTTGTCAAAAGTGTCCGATGTGTCCGCCATAATGTCACAGTCTCGATAAAAATTGCAGTTCGCCGCCATTATTAGTAAAAAAATAATAATAAAAATGCCATAAATCTATCACCTCTTTTGTAGACGCTATAACTTTTGCGCAAACCAATCAATATTCGCTTTTTGCAATTTTTATTACCAAAAACATGTAGAAGAATACATATTGGCCTAAACGGAGGAAAAAAAATGCTTTTTTTTTTAGAAAAAAAATGGGGCTATTTATTACAGCATAAAGTACAAAATATTGTGGGTTTTTTTTTCAAAATGTATGCTTTTTTTTTGTTTATAGCGCAAAAAATAAAAACCACAGACATGATCAAATACCACCAAAAGAAAACTCTATTTGTGGGGAAAAAGGATGGTACTTTTCTGTTTAGCAGTCAATAGGCTTATATTCCTTACAGAACAACAGCTGAAATCTCTTGCTTGACATAGTTTTTAGCCAGATCTGAAAGTTCACCTGACGGGCTACACTGGTCATTTATTTTACCCTTAATGCCTGCAAAGCTCTGTTGCCTACTTATTGGATATTGGTAATTTATTTCTCAGTTTCTGCATTGGTATACACGGAAACAACAGAAAATGTTTATAGAGGTATAGGCTTTAGCCATAGATAACAAAAGAAACAACCATTCTCTTTTAGTATTTTTTTTTTCATATTATATATATAGACACATTACTTTGCAAAGGTTTTAGGTAGGTGTGAAGAAATGCTGTAAAATAAGAATTCTTTCAAAAATATGTATTGTATATTTTATTTTTTTATCAATTTATAAAATGCAAAGTGAGTGAACAGAAGAAAAATCGAAGTTAAATCAATATGTGATGTGACTACCCTTTAGCTTCAAACCAGCATCAATTCTTACATGTGCAGACGTTGTCCCAGCCAAAAGTCCAAGCCCAAGAGACAGGCGCTAAAAAAAAAAAGCAGGCTATTGGTGCAGTGACCGTGGTGCCCAAAATCAATGGGACCCTCACTCACAGTGATTTTTAGGCATCCCTGGACTGCCACTCCAGGGGCACATACTCCAAAGGCTTTGCAGACTGTCCGGACCACAGCAGTCCCCACCACAGGCAGGAAGGCATGAAGTTCAGGGAGCTCGGTGAGAGCCCTTTGCCATCAGGCTCCACCGTCACTCCCATCACTCCTACCTAATTACATTCGGGAAGTACTAACCGCTCCTCACCCTCAGCTAGAGAGCAGCCGGTGTTCCATCCCAAAAAACTTTCCAGGGCTAGAACTACCCCAATCCAGGTTAGAAGGCCAGGTACTTTACCCTCTGGGTCCGACCAATAGCAGCACCCATCCTCACCAGGAGCACCCTTCCGAACAGCTCAGACTCGATCATGGATCGGCCCTAGTATCCGTCTGGCAGCACAACGTGAACCCTACTGTCTTTCCAGGTGCTAATTAAGCCATTGGAGAGTGCTGGCCAAACCCGAGGAGAAGACGGCAGCACCCGAGGAGAAGACGGTAGCACCCAATAACAGCTTGAAAAATGGCAGCAGCTGAGGAGAAAATGGTAGCAGCTGAGGAGAAGACGGCAGCACCCGAGGAGAAGATGCAAGCAGCTGAGGAGATGGAGAACAGCAGCCAAGGAGAAGACGGCATCACCCGAGGAGAAGACGGCAGCGCCCGAGGAGAAGACGCAGCAGCCGAGGAGAAGACGGCAGCAGCCGAGGAGAAGATGGCAGCGGCTGAGGAGATGGATGACAGCCTCAGACTCGATCATGGATCGGCCCTAGCATCCGTCGGGCAGCACAACGTGAACCCTACCGAAACTGTCTTTCCATGTGCTAATTAAGCCATTGGAGAGTGCTGGCCAAACCCTCTCTATAGGGATGGCAACAGCGCCTCCTTTGCCAACTGATAAGAACAGATACTACACTTGATCTTAGCCAAAAGGCAGAGAACTTAATGCAGCAGATGAAAGACAGATCATGCTTACTTTCCTTCAACATCAGAAGATGTCCAGCAGTACCATCAGCACAGAACTAATGAAAATCAGTGAAACTCAGGTACACCAATCTATTGTCTGTAGAAGTCTGGCCAGATGTGGTCTTCATAGAAGAATTGAGGCCAAAAAAGCCATACCTCAGATGTGAAAACATAGGAACTGGGGTGCAAAAAAAAATGGCAGCAGGTGCTCTGGGCTGATGAGTCAAAATTTGAAATCCTGTAGCAGGGGGGTGTTTGTTCATCGAAGGACTGGTGAGTGGTACAATAATGAATGTCTGCAGGCAACAGTGAGAGTGGTGGAGGTGCCTTGCAAGTCTGGGGCTGCATTTCTGCAATTGGGTTGGAGATTTAAGGCTCAATGGTGTCCTCAATACAGGCAGATACTTATCCATCATGACATACCTTCAGGGAGATGTCATGAGCCCAAAAATGTATTCTGCAGCAGGACAAAAACCCCAAACATACAGCCAATGTCATCAATGTAAAGAAGAACAAGGAGTCCTGGAAGTGATGGTTTGGTCTCCAAAGAGTTCTAATCTCAATATCATCAAGTCTGTCTGGGATTAGAGAAAGAAGGATTTGAGGCAGCCTGCACCCACAGATCTGTGGTTAGTTCTCCAAGATGTGCCAACTTCTTTCAAAACTTTGTGCAAGTGTACTTAGAAGACTTTATGCTGTTTTGAAGCCAAAGGGTGGTAACACCTAATATTTATTTGATCTAGATTTCTCTTCAGTTCATTTACTTTTCATTTTCTTAATTGATATAAATAAACTTGTAACACTTCCATTTCTGAAAGCATTCTTAAGGTACACCATTTTTCACACCTAACAAATATTTTTGCACAGTAGAGCTACAGGTGTGTGATCCGTGAGCTGGCAGCTGCTGACATACCTTTTCCCTGGAATTACCTCTACAGTGGAGTTATATTTCTTCACCTTTATCTGGGACATATCCATGCTTAAGCATGGGGTCTTCTAACATTCTCTGCAGTTTTTTCCTTGCTGGGATATGTGGGTGCTGCTCATGTGAATGGCAACACATCATTACATTTTTAGCTCCAATGTTCCGCCTGAAGAAGTTGGATGTTGGTCCAAGAAATGTATAGAGAGCTTTAGATCTTCCTACTACAGATTTATACTTGTAAATATGTCTGCTAGTGATTAGATGTGGTAGACCCAGGGCAGTTCCAGACGAATACCTATGGGCGAAAGCCCCATTGTCTGCTTTCAGAGCTGATCATTTACAGGTAATCGCTGCTTGAGCAATTAGATGTGAACAGCATTGAATAGCTGTGGGAGCTCTCAGCCTTATTTCTGGGAACCCCCGCTTGGTCTCCTGCATCAAATCACTAAATGCCCCATTTGTAAGCGTGACTTACTATTATAATTGCTATCTGAGTGGCCTAAAAAAATGAAAAACAGATGGGCATATCTGAAGGTTTTGCTGATTATTTATAATTGCCATTAATATGGTCTATACAGACTGAGATCAGTATATTTTATCCATAATAGTGATTTGTAATAACTTTAATGAACATGAAATAAAAATATATTATTTAATAAGATCTATCAAATAACCTAAAAGTCCCTATTGATTGTAGGTTTTCTATGAACATTAACATGCAATGGTGTTACACTTGGTTCTGATGGTATATTCATATTCATACACTTCTTAACTCCATTGTATATTCTTTACAATACACTTTTGGTGGGCAAAGCTGCAATCTGGCAACATCTTGATTGTGGATGTGATGCTGGCTTCCCTGGCAACAGCAGCAGCAGTCATTTCTTAGTATACTGATGGATGCCTACATTTTGTTACCTTTTAAGCCCAGTAAGTGAACTACTTTTTTTTTACCTTTTCAGCCCATAAGCCTTACAACCTTTCTTTTGAATTCCTCCTAAATTGCTTTTGATTGGACAATACTATATTTCAACAGAAGTCTATTGCAAAGAATAGGTAATTAACACCGTGCCATTCTGCACACTGCAGGGCAGATCAGACCCAGTCTGAAGTCGAGGAGAATCCTGATGTATGCGTGACTGCAAATATACACAAAAAAAAATTTCAAGATATATTTGTCTAGTGAAGTCCTGGAGTTTCTTTACATGATTTTTATTGTTAAAACCATTTATGTAACAATGATACAGAAATGTATCAGATTGCACCGCATGGATCTGCCCTGGATAGTTTTTTTACCATGCGATCGAGTGCAGGCAAACCACACTGCATCTGTGATGAGTTTGGGGTGTCGTTAACTTTATATTGACACCCACAGTGGATCACAAACACAATGCATATGAGTGACCCTAGGCTATCCCTTTCCCATCTGTGCATGGACTGGGAGAGGGAGGGACAGAACAAGGGTGGGTAATTTATAATGGAGAGGGGATATCACTATCTGCTTTCTATTATACTCAACTGAGTTACATACACAGAGGCCAGAATTTTACAGCCCATTAAAAAAAGGGGGGTGGATGGGGGGAGGGGGCTTGGGGTGGAGCCTCCAACATGTTACAGAGTCTGGCCTGAAATTTGTCAGGCATTTAGCTGGTTGCTTGGGGCTTCAACTTTAAAATGTGTATACACCATGGAAATTGTTGACGTTTTCAATATGTTTAAATTGGCATTATATCTTTATTCAGACAGTGCCTACTGATAAAAGCGATATGCCTGAACATATGAAACATAAAATCATAAAATTGACATGGAGTAGTTATTCTTATAGTCTAATTAATGAAAATACTAATTTGTCATGTGGAATAAAGTAAGTACACCCCTACATTTACCACCAAATCAATTAAATCAGAATCAGGTGTTCCAAGTGCACAACCTCCTTAGGTAGTATGAAGATGGAATGTTAGAGCCAGTTTACACCAGATCACGGCGTGGGAAAGGTACATTCCATGCACGTTTTCTGCACCACACTCCAATGCACTGCCCTTGCAATCTGCTAGGGGTGCCAATATATTGTTATCGGCACCCCAAACGCAGATGCCAATTGCATGCACTACGTTTTGTAGGTTCCAATGCACAGAGCTCTCTAATTATTTGAGATCAATCACTTTAAGAAAAATAATATGCAAATTAAAAATATATTAATCAACTGCTAAATTTGTCAATGCCCAGCACATTTAGCCCAATCAATTACAGTATAATGCTCCAATAATCCCAAAATTATACTTTGGGCTCTGTAGGTAACTCTTGCAACAGTTAGTGTCAAAGTGCATGCTCCTACACTCAGAAAGAGATTACACCAATTTAACCTGCATTGGAGGTGTGTCAGGAAAGAAGAATATTAGAGCAAAACTGAAGACTGACATGGAACATACAGGCAAAAACCAGGCCTTCTGGAACAGTGTGTTGTAGACTGATGACTCACAGATATAGTTGTTTGGCCATAGAGGCAGTAGAAATATTTGGTGCTGTCACTCTTACCCTTAATGCAGGTGGTCAGAAAATATAGCTGGCTTCTGTGTTCGTCACCTATAGCAGCCCCCTTTCCCATAGGGCAAGCAGGCCTACCAGTACTCGGTTGCCCCCAGGACTTATACACAAAGCTATAGTGCCTGGCTACCACACAAGAGCATGGGTGAACTAAGCAAAGCAAACAGGTACTTGTGATTGGAAGACAGGAAAGAGTGGTTCAATGATAGCCCAGGTACAAGGCAGGCAAGGTTTAGAGAATAATCAATATCCAATTCAAAGTTGTCAATGAGGGAATCCAATCTAGCAGAGTAGGGCAGACAAACAGGGAGCCTGGAACACATATTACACATGCTATCACAACATGAGACTGCAGTCTTGGCTAGCTTAAATCAGCTTTGATCTCCATCCAGAGACTGACCACATGAATCACCTTGCAAGTGGACAGGCAGAGAGAATGTATCACACAAAGCCAGGATGCTGGAATGAGACCAGCAGCAATCAAAGAACAGCATTTCTGGAAAAGAACATAAATTCCAACTGTGAAGCATAGTGATGGAAATGCTTTGGATTCGGGTTGGTTTGTTTCCCCCAGGTCTAGGCTGCTTTCAGTCACAAGGTCAGCTATGAGTTCTGCATCATAAAAAAGTGTGCTTCAGGGGAATGAGAGCACTAGGAAGTCCAACAGGGAATTGCTTTGAAAGAAGACACAGAGGATTATAGACTGACCTAGACAAAGTACCTTATTGAAATTTTGTGGGACTTGAAATGAGCAGTTCATGCAAGGAAACCCCCAAACATAGTGCAACTAAAGATATTTCGCATGGAGTAGTGGGCAAAAATATCACAGAGTCACTAGTGGGAAGTTATTCAAAATGCATACAAAAGGTTGCTTCTTTTGAACTAGGCAATACCAGTTTTTAACCACTTTCAGACCGGACCAATTTGCTGGTTTTTGCGATTCGGCACTGCGTCACTTTAACTGACAATTGCGCGGTCATGCGTCGTGGCTCCCAAACAAAATTGACGTCCTTTTTTTCCCACAAATAGAGCTTTCTTTTGGTGGTATTTGATCACCCCTGCGGTTTTTATTTTTTGCGCTATAAACAAAAATAGAGCGACAATTTTGAAAAAAACGCATTATTTTTTACTTTTTGTTATAATAAATATCCCCCAAAAATATATAAAAAAACATTTTTTCCCTCAGTTTAGGCCGATTCGTATTCTTCTACATATTTTTGGTAAAAAAAATCGCAATAAGCGATTATTGATTGGTTTGCGCAAAAGTTATAGCGTTTACAAAATAGGGATAGTTTTATAGCATTTTTATTAATAATTTTTTATTATTTTTTTTTTACTAGTAATGGCGGCGATCAGCGATTTTTATTGTGACTGCGACATTGTGGGGGACCCATCGGACATTTATTGACACATTTTTGGGACCATTGTCATTTATACAATAATCACTGCTATATAAATGCAGTGATTCCTGTGTAAATGACACTGGCAGTGAAGGGGTTAACCAGTGGGTGGCAGTGTAGGGGTTAAGTGTTCCTAGGGGTGTGTTACTAACTGTGGGGGGGTTGGGCTTTCATTTAGTGAACACTGATCTCTGCTCCAATCACATGGAGCAGAGATCAGCGTCACTAGTTGCTAGGCAGAATGGAGAAATGTTGTTTATAACGGCATTTCTTCATTCGGCCGCTCCGTGAGACGATCGTGGGGATGCCCGCGGCGATCGAGTCTGCGGGTCCGGCGACCGGACTCACAGAGGTCCCGACCAGCGTGGGAGCGCGCCGCTGGCGGCGCGCTCCCGATGGCAGGGCGGCAAATTTAAAGGGACGTACATGTAGGTGGTAAGTGGTTAAAGTGGTTGTAAACCCTTGCAAACCACTTTGACCTACAGGTAAGCCTAGATTAAGGCTTACCTGTAGGTCCAAGAAATATCTCCTAAACCTACACAGTTTAGGAGATATTTGCCAAAAGACAGGCACTGAGCGCGCCGCAGTTAACGGCGATATGCCGCGAGTGGCGGCTCCGTGCGCATGCCCGGGAGTGACATCATCGCGGCTCCGTCGAATGACAGTGCCGGAGCAGCGAGACCCACCAAGAAGATGGAGGCTCCATACATAAGGGGACAGCGGTGACTTCGCTGGCTCCTGTGTCAGGTAAGTGACACATAATGGACTACTTTGTGATGCATAGTAGTCCATTATGCTTTACCTTTGCAGGGAATCAAAGAGGAAGTAAACCCATCAGGGTTTACTTCCTCTTTAAGGCCAATAGCATATGCACTTTTTCCACAGTACCATATTATATTAATATTTTTGAAGAATAAAGGAAAATTATCTTTGTATTTTCATTCAAGTTTAGCATCTTTAGCTGTTCTACTGAATGTAGAATTACTGTTGGCCAGTTCAAAAAAGTCATCAATGTCTATGGGTTGTAGTACTTTTTTATGACTCTATCTATCTATCTATCTATCTATCTATCTATCTATCTATCTATCTATCTATCTATCTATCTATCTATCTATCTATCTACGTATATGAACATAAATTATGTATATATAGTGTATGTGTATTTTAGATATATGTATATATCCTTGATTCCTTTTTAAAATAATAGTAGGATAGTAGGTAGCATTCATTTATAGACTTGCAGTCTTATTTTCACAGGTTTCTATGGTAACCACCATTCAGTGCAACTTAACCTACATCCAATGTATCCTCTTTATCTCATTTTCAGGTTTGACTCAATTGTCACCTTGTTGCCAAGCAACATAGTACATCTTCTGCTCAGCTGCTGTGATATTGATTGTTTGTTCACAATATGGAAGTTTTATTTTGTACAATGGTTTAAAGTGATTATCACTCAGTGTTTATTTCCATAGTGTGCACATGACACCCATGCAATTACTTGTTTTGGAAATATACCAGCTTCATGCAGATGTTTCATAGACATGACTACAACATAAAACATGAAAATGATATTTTTAGCTGCAGTAGAAATGATGTTGCATATGAATAAGCAATATATACGATGACCTCTATGTGTAAAAAGTCTCTATTGCATCATCATTGTAATTGCAAACAGCTTTTAATTGAATCTTTTCCTAATACATGTGCTATTTATGATGAGCTTATTTTATGCATAAACACAGTCTGAAATATAAAAATAGAAAATATGTGCTATTTACCTGGCAGGGTGATATTTCTTAAAAAGGGTCAGTGCTAAAGTTGATCATTCAGGGTTGGGTAGATGTGAGGAGGATGAACCCACATTAGCTTCTACCATCTTTCACAGGTTCCAACATGATTTTTCTGCACAGGGTTTCCTAGCTCCACCTGTCTGCATTAGCCATTTAGAAGGAGATCCCTGATAGATTTTTAAATATATATTACGTGAAGGTGCAACAAGAATGGTGAGACTTGCTGCAACAGGATGGATGAGTCTCTGTGCAGTGAAAGGGTAAATGTCTGATGGGAGATTGTGCTGCTTATAACAGGACAGTATGTGATTCAGCTCCTAAAGTATCAGTTTATTGAATGTATCTATAAAGCTTAAAGTCATTGTAAATCCTTATATATACCCAGTGAAATGACTGACCTCAGGTGCACACGAAATGAAACAAATTCTCCTACATAAGTTGTTCCAACACTTAAGACCTGCAGTCTTCTGTACAGCAGCTCAAAGTGCATAATTTATGAAGCTTGTCTTACCTGTTTAACAACCGGACAGGCAAGTTGAACTGTGAGTTAGCAGCTGGGACAGCCTGAGCCATTGGCTCCCTCTGCTGTTAATCACAGGCAGTGAGATAATGAGGAGGGACAGGGGCCAGGAGCACTGGCGGGGGCTGAAGAGGAGGATCTGGGCTGCTCTGTACAAAATTATTTCACAGCGCAGGTGAGTGTAGCGGATGACATTTGGGACCAAATGTCACACGCATTATAATTTTAGCTTTGCCTCAGGACCCTACAGTTCTGAGGGTTAATTGTGTAGGTAGGCCTTAACACCAGTCTGGCCAGGCCATGTTTGAAGTTCTGCCTGGTCATGTGAGCGGTGAGGTGCACATGAAAGGCTAGAACCTGGCCTGGTTGGATGCTTGGGTATGGCCCTCTCGGAGCCAATCCATGGGAGTGCCAAGCCCACTGAGGAGTCAGGGAGGGGGTACTTAAATAGGTGTGGGTCACGTGTTCGGGTTGTTCGTGAGACCCGTGCGGTCTGTTCTGGCTTCAGGGCCAGGGTAGCTCCGTGAGGGGTCCCGGTCATGGGGTGTTCGACATCCCGCAGCATGTTCCTGTCAGAGGCCCCTGATAGACTCGTCTGGTCTGGGGTAGGGATCCATCTGTTCCCGAGTCTCGAAACCTGCGGGCCCAAGGCACTGTAACTGAGGGAGGATTCAAAGTGTCTGGGTGTGCTCTCGGCTTGGAAGGACACCACAGCTCGTGGAAGTGACCGGGGGAGGACTCTTCGGAGGAGGGACGAAAAGGGGCATTCTGAGAAGTGCCTGGTTACTGAGTTGGGAAGGACATTGATGAGTTCACACTTTTCTAGTACCTCACGGACACGGTAAACGTTCCAGGTATGGTTGGAAAAAAGTTCCTGTTTATCTTCAGTTGATTGTTTGAGTTTTGAGTCAACGTGCTGACTGCCATGATCTCTGGCTAGAGGTCTGTTCAGCCTTGAAGTGCCCAGTGGCTACTCTCTGTGTGGAAGTAGAGATTTGTTGAACCTGCAGTTCAAGGTACCTGAGTTCTTCACCCGTGCCCTCTGTTCCCTAAGATACTGTGTTTTGTGAAAGCTGCAAAATAAAAACTTTTGAAAGGACTTTATCTGTGTCAGTGTACAAGTTGTAGGGTATTAACACTGGGAACCCCTAGACGCAGAGGAGCAGGCCAGGAGAAGGTAACCGGTAAGCCCATTCAGTCAAGGCCGCCCTGCAATGGGTTATGGCCGCTACATGAGTATGACATGTTTATTATTAAAAAAAAATAAAGCCTTTAATATCACTTTAACCACATGCACTTTGGTCTGAGCAATGCCCCTAGCATGTTTCAGAGCTTCATGGATGCATGCCTGGGGGGCTTCATCTTTGAAACAGTGCTAGTCTACTTGGGTGATATCATCTTTTGCTCCAAGATCACATCAATCATCTGAACCTGGTGTTCACCCAACTGACAAAATAGTAAATGCCCATTAATGAGACAAGGAATGGGGAATGTTGTATTTGGGGCATATTGTAGAAGCTGGAGGCATTTCTCCAGACCCGGGTAAGGTACAAGCTGTGCAGAACTGACTTCTTCCAAAAATTGTTACTGAGCTACACTCCTTTCTGGAATTAGTGGGTTACTACTGAGTGTTTATCTCTAAGTTTACACACAAAGCCGCCCCACTTACCCACGTGCTAAGCAGTCACACCACTAAGAAGAAAAATACGTTTTTCACTTTCCATCCAAGTACAGTGACATTATGCCCAACAACAGGCCTTTGAGATGCTTAAACAAAAACTGACCTTGGCACCTTTATTGGCATATGCAGACTATTCAAAGCCCTTCCAGCTGTATACAGATGGGAGTTTACAAGACCTGGGAACTGTACTGGCCAAGTAAAAGAGGGCCTGCGAACAAGTGATCCCCTACTCCGGCTTATGGAGAAGAACCCCTATAATTACAGCTGTTTCAAATTTGAGTTACTGGCTTTGGTGTGGGCCATCACCAAAAAGTTAATGGAGTATCTCACAGGGGCAGACATAGAGGTCTTAAGTGTTGGAGCAAAATTGGGTCGCCTGTCTGGCACGGTTCAAATATAAGATCCACCACAGGCCTGAGAAGCTTAACAGACATGCTGATACTCTGTCCTGCTATGCAGGTTGGTAACCCGAGGGCCTGGATGCTGAGACCCTAGAGAGAGCTGACCGAGGGGTTGTCTGCTGAAGATCTGCTCTGGTATCACTGTAGATAGGCATTACTTGGAAGTTGAGAGGAGGCAAGCAGCTGCCCTTGGGCCTTGTGTGAGTACAGATGGTTCTGAGAGATCTTAAGGACTTTTGGGCTGCTGTCACCCTTTTTTTTTGCTATAGATAGAATCAGCTGCGGGTCTGTTAAAGGGGACACGATTGGTGTCGGGAAGAGCTTAGTCCACCCAATGCTCTATAAAGGGACTCTACTCTTGTGGCGCTAAGGAAAGGCATGTGTGTTTTACCACTACTTCAAAGCTAAGTCCCCTGTTTGTTTACTAGCTTTACTACAGCTTTTTCCAGAAAGAATACATAGTCCTAAAGTTGTACATAGTTCTTGTTTTTAGAGTACCCAACTCAATTCCCTCAACCCTATCCAAGTTCTCCAAAAATAAAAACAGCAAAAACAACACCCCTAGATTGGTCATTGAAGAAATGTGCCTGTCTGTGAGGCATAAACATCTGGGGAAGACCTGGGCAATATATACCAGGGGCTCCTATGGGAGTAGTGCTACATGTATATTATGCAGTGTTATCTGTGTGTTTAGTTAAACTTTAAACCACAAATTGTATTAACAGTTTATGATGCAGCATATTTTTCTTTCATTTTCCTTTCATTTATTTTCATTACACCCCTGTATAACTTTTTAATTTGTGAAGGTCATGAAGTCCACAAAGTAAACCAGTAGAATCTTTCTTTGTGTTCAATATGAAAATGTTTACTGCAATTTACTGTTTTAAAATTCATGCAAAAGCATTATCTGCTCCATAAATTATTCTAAAATAGGAGCATTCTGTCAAAATTGCTTATGTAGTTATTTGCGCTATTTGAGTAAATTACATAGCAAATTACATTACAACATTTGTCAGAAGATCACTTGGAGTACTTAGCAACAACACTGATAATTTAACATTTTCACATTTCCATCTAGTTGAAATTATTTACATGCATATTTCAAGTTAGAAACCCTGGCATTGTTCAATCAAAATGGTAATTAGGAATGAGTGAATCTGTTTAGGTTCAGTTCGTGGGGGTTTCTCAAATCCTTTTTGAACTTCACAAATGTAGAACTCAACAACGAATCATTTAGAATACAAAATTCTGGTCATTTTAAAGGCTAATAGGCAAATTATTGCCCAAAAAAAGGCATTGGGAACTGGGCACTGCCATGAGGGACATTTAACAAAGCAAAAAAGAAAATTGTAAAATACTTTACAGTGGGGAGAGGGTCCCTTTATTAGGACGACAAGGGCAACATAGAAAAAAAACATTAAATCGCATGTTTTGGAGATGTCTTTATTCTGTGTTTGGTGTTAAAAAAAGCTTTTTTAGATAGTTTTAGCTAGGGCACCTGATTTTTTTTTATAGGCCTAAATTGAACAGTTGATATAGCAGCCACAATAGGTCTAGAAGCTATAAGTTACTTTTAAAAAATAAAGCTGAATTCATCAACTTAGTACAAATTAGCCAGCGTCAAAACAGTTTAATAGTATAGTTTGTGAGCTACTTTTTCACAGTACCACACTGCATTGTCATAAAAGTTAATAAAATGCATAAAAAACACTTTGCATACAAAACCACACATTCCCAGAGCCCTTTAAATATGTAGTGCATTTGTTTGCAAAAATGTAGTCCTAGAAAGGACTGTTGGTTCTCTGAACTGTGTACAGGGGGCTTACACAAGATTATGTAGCCCACTACGCTGCAATTCGCAGTAATTTAATGCAATATAACACAGTATAGCTTGGTATCGCTAATAACTCTTCCTGCACAGCTCTCCCTAAACTACTCCAACAAACACTAACAAATGGCTGCTGGCTACACACTAGTTTATAGTAAGGTCTTTGGCACATAGTAAAGCCACCATTAGTGGGTCTTTGTAAAGCAGGCAGCGCATTTTGGTTACAAAGAATTTGATCTGGCAAATTTTGAAGACCCTGGATCTGTGGCAAACCACGGTAATGCAAACCCAAATTTCATCTCTAATGACCATGAGCTAAATTGTTTGATACAGTTGTCTGCTGATCAGATAAAATTCAAAGCTAGCTGAATATATGTTTCTTGAAGTGGCCTAAAGTAGTTCTGAAGTCATTCTATTGTATGCATGAAGGTAAAAAAAAGCTCTGTGTAGCATCCCCCCAGACCCCCTAATACTTAGCTGAGCCCCATCGCGATCCAGTGATGGGCATGAGAGCCTTAGCTCTCTGGGGACTCTCCCTCCTCATTGGCTGAGCCAGCAGCAAGAGCCATTGGCTCCAAAAGCTGTCAATTAGTCTGTGAGCCAATGAGGAGAGAGAGGGGGTGGGGCCAAGCCACAGCTCTGTGTGGCTGTTTGTGAATGGACACGCAGAGCAGTGGCTTGGGAGCAAGCTTGCTTGGGTGCCCCCAAAGCAAGCTGCTTGCTCTGGGGGCATTTGGCAAGGAGGAGGAGCCAGAAGCGTCAGTGGGGGACCTGAGTAGCAGAGGATCTGGGCTGCTCTGTGCAAAACCACTGCATAGTGCAGGTAAGTATGACATGTTTGATATTTATGAAAAAAAATACCTTTAATATCACTTTAACCAGTTAAGTACCAGCCACCAAAGTTATACTGCAGCAGGTTGGCTCCTCTGGGCGAATTGTTATTATGTCAGGAGAGAGGAGACAGATCTAATGTTCATACTGGTTATGATTCTGAACAGCTATCAGTCTCCTCCTCCAGGCAGTCCCATCCTCCCAAAGTTAGAAAAACTCACTAGGACACACATTAAACAACTTTATCGCCCCCAGTGTTAACCCCTTCTCTGCCAATGACATTTATACTGTAATCAGTGGCTATTTTTAGCTTTGATCGCTGTATAAATGTTACTGGTCCCAATAAATTGTCAAAAGTGTCCAATCTGTCCACCTAAATGTCTCAGTCCTGCTAAAAATCGCTGATCACTGCCATTACTATTAAAAAAAAAAAAGAATGATAAAAATGCCATAAATATATTCCATATTTTGTAGACAACATAACAATTGTGCAAACCAATCAATATACACTTATTGCGATTTATTTATTTTACTAAAATATGTAGAAGAATACATATCAGTCTAACCTGAGGAAGACATTTTTTGGGGGGATATTTATTATAGCAAAAAGTAAAAAATATTGTTTTTTTTCAAAATTTTCAGTCTTTTTTTGTTTATAGTGCAAAAAAATAAAACCGCAGAGGTAATCAAATACCACCAAAAGAAAGTTCTATTTGTGGGAAAAAAAGGACATAAACTTTGTTTAGGTACAGTGTCGCACGACTGCGCAATTGTCAGTTAAAGCGACGCAGTGCCGTATCGCAAAAAACTGGTCTGGTCATTAAGGGGTCAAATCTATCCAGTCCTTAATTGGTAAAAACCTGCAAATTGTGGACTATGCACAGTTGATAGTTCTTTATCCAACATACCAAATTTTTTTAATGATAATTTCTTGATAGGATGGAAATTCTTCCCTCTCCTCTCCTTCATCTAGAAACCTTTTCAATTTAGAAGTATCCATTTAACTATTCCTGCATCTAGTTCTATGGAACTGACACCATTCCAGGTCATTAGAGAATCTCTATATGAGTCAGTCTTTAAGTGGACTCCAATAAATTTCAAAACAAGTGATAAGTAGTGGTGCCAGTATAAAAAAAATGTGTAAAGGTAAAAATTAGTGCAGCTGCCCCCTTTGAAAATGTAAGAGACCACCTTAGAAATAACACCAAAAATATATGAAAGGTATGGCGCTAACACAAAAAGACAAATTGTATACCATAAAAAAGCAAAGTTATGTTTCATATAGTGTAATGATCAACACAAATCACAGTCCAAAGAAAAGTTTAATAAAAAAAGTGACACAATCTTCACATAACGATCCAATCACCATGATTCAAACATAAGTGACTTAATTCATTTTCTTTAAGCCATGCTGAACCGCAAAAAGTGTGTGAGAAATGCACACTCACTTAAACTGGACTAGACTAGAGACTAAGCTAGATATTCTTTATAATAGTATTTCAGTACAGTAAGTTTATTAAAGAATGCAGATCACAGAAATATAAAAATGCACACTTACATTCAAGGGTGCTTAAGTCGGCATCAACATGTACAGCTCAGTTAAATGTGCGCTTAGCCAAGATGTGGCATGCATTCCAAAGCGCTGACTGTGAGAACTAGAATACCTGTAGTGACATTAGTAATGCAGACGCACAGCCTCTATGCATTTTGCGGTAACCACGTCATCAGGAAGCTTACCCGTCGCCATTTTCTTGAAGCCTTATATACCCCACCACTATTTTCTATTAACTAGGGAGAATCTCCCTCACTTGTTGTCGATTAGGTGCCATGGATATTAAACATTACATTTAAAATATCCTAAGAGCGGCTGTACATAGTGGTGTCTCACTTTTACAAAATGGATATGTTTGTATATCTCTACATATTTAAAAATGGTCCCTACAATATAATCAATTCAAGAAATTAAAACACACACATATATATATATATATATATATATATATATATATATATATATATATATATATATATATATATATAAAACCTTATCTCACTAGCATTAGAGCATTAGAGAGCCAAATGTTAAGTTGGTTTTCCTTAAATAACATTTTAAGAAATCAAGAAAGCAAACAAACCAATAGAAAACTAATAGGCAACCCCTATAATAATATTGTCACACACCACATGCATGACACATGCTACACATGACATGACGCATGGAAAATCTAACATAAAGTCTTAAATGGTTCTTCTTCCATTAGAGTTATAGTGACCCCATACCATTTGGATAATGGTTTTCTTGAATCAAATTCTTATACAGGGTAGACCAACCTTCCTCTAACTATATCCTAGAAGTCAGAGATATAGCAGTTTAAATGAATGTCTATATTGAGACCTGATTGACACAAAGATCCCAATTCATGTATCCATCAGTTCTCATTCTGAGAGATCTGTCTGCGGAGGTCACTTCCTCTCTAATGTTTAAAGACTCTGTCTATAGCAATAAACGTTAGCCCAAATGGATTCCTATTATGTATTTTTCTAAAATGATTGGACGCACTATGTTTAGTGCATCCTTTTTTATGTTATTGATATGTTCATGTATCTGCTTATATACGGTCTGGTAGTTCTGTCCACATAGTTCAATCCTCAAGGACAAGTGAGGAGATATGTTACAAATTCTGGTGTTGCATGTTATGAATTTATCAATGTTATAGTTTCTTCCTGTGGAGGTACACATTTTTTCCACTTTCCTTCTTTTATCACTAGTAGTTCTACAGGAGAGGCATCTACCACATCTGAAGAAACCATTCCTTTCCAAAAATGTGGTATTTCTTTTAGGGGGTCCTAAACTGCTACCCTGTTCCTTATTCCGGGATCTTTTTTTTAAATAAAGATGTTTTTTTTTTGGAAGTATTTTATTGAGACTATTGTCTTTCAACAACATTGGCCAGTACTTCCTTATGATTTTTTCTACACTTCTACATTGCATATTAAAACCAGTTAAAAAGGCCATCTCTGATTGATTTTTATTTTTTGGTTTTTGTACCAGAAGTTTACTTCTCTCTATTTTACTAAATTCATTTCTTACTTTTATAGCCTTTTTCACCAAATCTATCTATAAGCTTATCTGATTGAATATAATAATCCATAATGTTGTGACAATTTCTTCTTACACATAAACTGTTCTTTAACCCATTTTGGGTGATGGCAGGTCTTAGTAGATACATACGAATTCCTATCGACATCTTTAAAATAGGTGCATGTCAATAACTGATTATCCCTTTTATTTAGCTCAAGGTCTAGAAACTAGATCACCTCTGTATTCCAATTTGCTGTCAGTTCAATGTCATATGGGTTGTTATTTAATAAATTAAAAAAAAAAAAAAAAAAAAAAACACCATCTGGGGTCATTTATGGCTATAAATTGGTAAAAAAAAACACTAGATGGAGCTAATATCTATCCATTTTAAGGGAGTACTGAGTCTGACTACTAACTTTTAATTACCAGAATTAATTACATTGTAGGGAACAGTATTTTAGTTGTTTTTAGGGGTATTGATTTTTACATATGTAGAGATATACAAACATATCCATTTTGTAAAAGCGAGACACCACTATGTACAGCCACTCTTAGGATATTTAAAATGCAATGTTGATTTATCATAAAAAGTCAAGTACATAAAAATAATGGATACATTATTCACATGATATATACAGACGATGAGCATAGTGATTTGTTACAGTTATTGGAGCAAGATTATCTGAGACCACCTACACCAGGCCACTGTCAAATCCCATTTCTGGAGCTGGTTATAACTTATGGGCTGTTTTGCAATTAGTACAGAAAATTGCTCTTTCCTTTATCCTTAGGGAAAAGTGCACTTTTATAGACAGTTTATATTTATTCAATTACTACATTTATTAATTATTTCATTATTTTGTAGTTCAACTCATGCATCCAACTCCTGATGATTGGCAACAGGCCATGAAATGTGTTGAGTGTCCATCTAAGGACAAGTCAAGCTTGCTCCAGTAACTGTAACAAATCACTATTCTCATCGTCTGTATATATCATGAGAATCATGTACCCATTATTATAATGTACTTGACTTTTTATGATTCTCATTGTTTATCACAAATCATGTCGAGTAATGAATCATTATTAAATATATTATTACTTTATCAGATATGTTGATTTTTTTATGATTATATTATATATTTATAAATGTTTTATCTTATTGGGTAATCATGCTTATCCTTATTACTATCATCAACTACCCCAAGGGGATTGTGACATCCATTTTATTTATATTTATAATTATCTCATCTATCATCATATACATCAACATGCCTCATGTAAAGTCCAACTCTACTCTCCAATTTTTCTCACATTTTTGGTGGTTAAGTTGACTTCTTCTGCACTCTTAGTGTGCACTACCCTTCATCTAAAAAAATTCTAATACTTCATCTATCACTATTGAAGCCTGTTTTCATACACCAAACAGTGTTATGCCGCGTACACACGTAGCGGACTATCCGGCGGACTTAGTCTGGCGGACTTCCCGCCGGACTGTCCGCCGGACTTTACGAACAAGTTACTTGCCCACACACGGCACTTTTTCAGTGGACTAATACGACGTACCAAGTCCGCCGGACTATCCGCCGTACTTTTGAAATGAACAGACTCGCCCACACACGCGGAGGAAAGTCCACTCATTTTGAGCGCATCTCCAGGTAGCCGGGGCCAGCGAAGGAGACGTCGCTGGCCCCGTCACCTGGTATGGACTTAAAGGGGAACCCCTACGGCGAAAAAATCGGGTACCCCCCCAGGTCCACATCAGACCCTTACCTGCGCACGCTACCCGGCCGACCGGGAAAGGGGGGACGAGTGAGCGCCCCCCCTCCTGAGCCGTACCAGGCCGCGTGCCCTCAACATGGAGGGGTGCCTTGGGGAAGGGGGGGACAAGACCCCCGAAGTCGGAAGAAGAGGGCGGCGGCGGCGAAGAAGAAAGTCGGGCTCCTCCGCTGGTAACAGAACTAGCAGAAAATAGCGGAGGAGTCCGGCGAGAAGACCCCCGAAGACAGACAGAAGACCCCCGGAGCTGTGCAATAAACTATTTTAACCCTTGTGTGTTGTGTTTTTTTTTACAGGTGAATGGGTAGGGGTACATTGTACCCCATACTCATACACATAGGGTGGGGGGGCCGGTATCCGGGGCCCCCGGATTCCGATAAGCCCCCCACCCGCAGACCCCGACAACCAATGGCCAGGGTTGTCGGAAAGAGGCCCTTGTCCTCATCAACATGGGGACAAGGTGCTTTGGGGTGGGGGTACGGCTCAGGAGGGGGGAGCACTCGCTCGTCCCCCCTTTCCTGGCTTGCTCAGATAAGGGTCTGATGTGGACCTGAGGGGGACCCCCACGCTGATTTTTCCAGTGTAGGGGTTACCCTTTAAGTCCATACCAGGTGACGGGCCAGCGACGCCTCCTTCGCTGGCCCCGGCTACCTGGAGACGCGCTCAAAATGAGCAGACTTTTCTCCGGGCAGGAAAAGTGCATTTGTTTCAAAAGTACGGCGCACACATGGCCGGATTGTCCGCCGAAATGCGAGTCCGGCAGACAGATTGGAGTGCAAAACTACTTTCTAAGTCCGCCGGACTTTTGGGTAAAAAAAAGTCAGCCGGAGCCTACACACGGGGGGATTTTCCACCGGACTTTTCCACCGGATTGTTTGATCGTGTGTATGAGGCATTAGCAGTCCCATAGTGCACACTAGAGATGAGCCCGTTGTTCAAGTCAAACGTAAGTTCGACTCGAACAACGGGTGTTCGTCTGCTGGCTGAATAGCGAACAATTTGGGGTGTTTGCGGCAAATTCGAAAGCCACGGAACACCCTTTAAAAGTCTATGGGAGAAATCAAAAGTTCTAATTTTTAAGACTTATATGCATGTCATAAAAAGTGTTTCGGGACCTGCCCAAGGGGACATGTATCAATGTCAAAAAAAGTTTTAAGTACGGCTGCTTTTTTCAGGAGCAGTGATTTTAATAATGCTTAAAGTGAAACAATAAAAGTGAAATATTCCTTTAAATTTCGTACCTGTATGCCTGTAGAGTGGCGCATTTTTCCCGTGTTTACAACAGTCCCTGCACAAAATGACATTTCTAAAGGAAAAAAGGTAATTTAAAAGTACTCGACTCGCAGCTATAATGAATTGCAATACACATAAAAGTCATTGAAAAAATGGCCCCTCGGACACACAGGGACTTCCCTATGGCTTCCCTGTAGTCAGAGGGAGGGGGGGCACTCAGGAACCTCACTTTTTTTTTTGGTCCATCAGCGGAGCAAGAGAAGAAGAAGAAGACTTTGTGGGACATTTTTATTTTTTAATTTTTTAATAAAGGACTTGTCTCAAGCCATGTTATGTCATTACTAAAACTTTTTTTGCATTGATACATGTCCCCAGGTCCCCAAACACTTTTTATGACAATAACTTGCATATAAGCCTTTAAAATTAGCACTTTTGATTATTCATGTTCGTGTCCCATAGACTTTGACGGTGTTCAAGTGTTCAAACAAATTTTTTGCCTGTTTGCATGCTCTGCTGTGAACCGAACCAGGGGGTATTCAGCTCATCCCTAGTGCACACTATGCCATGCAGGACTCAAACCTTTCTCCTTATAAAGGTGGGTTTTGTTCTCTAATACTCCTTTCCTTCCTTTACACTAAATTTCCTTTTTGTTAGCCTTATTACAGAGTTCCCTTAGCTGAGATTCTGTACATAGGAATTTTTATAGCATTGATTATCACGAGGCCTGTTTTATGTTAGATTTCTCATTCCCTGAGATCAGGGGTTAAGGGTATCCTGCTACTACACCCAGCATTTCACGTGTTACTCTTTGTTTTGTTTTTTTTTATTAATTTTTTTTTTTTATTGTTTTTCCCACCTATTTTTTCCTTATGGTGTTTGCTTTATTGTTGACATCTATCATTCTTTCTTAGAACAGTCTCCCCCCTAGTAGTGTTACCCAACCTGCTCTGGAACACCGTATTGTTCTTGGTATCCCTCCTTATATTAGACATTTTCATACAGATCCCCTTTTTTCATATACCCATCTATGGGCAATTATTCCTTTGGACTTTCTAGTAAGATTTCCACATATTTCGGATCTCTCAGTATCTATTGCTCACCATTCAGTTAGATTTCTTGATTGAACACCCCACACGTCTAAGAATTACTATATTTCTGTCTAACTTGATGTACAATAAAGAAAATAGGATTTTTGTACTTACCTTAAAATCTTTTTCTTGAAGTCCATTGCATTGAGGGATATGGGTTTTAATCCGCTCTGTTTGTTGGCCGTTGGCCGTATGTACTGGATGCTCACAAAACTGGGGCATGGGAGTTAGAGACAATATAATGGGCTGTCCTTTAACATTTTATTCTGTTTATCCACCTTCCAAATGTCTAAAAATTACTGTTTTCCCATGTTCCTCAAAGAACTTCAAGAAAAAGAAAAAAAAAGAATATCATTCTTATCCATTACTTCAATAGCGGGCATTACATTTGACTACCTTTACCGCTGTCATACAGGTGCAACAGTCTATAGACAAATTGGATAGATGCCAATAAACCTAGCATGCATGTTTTTGAATTGTGGGATAAAAATGGAGTACTGAGAGGACATCTACTGAAAAGTTAAATAATTTACAGCACTGTTTTATAGGTTACACATGTTCCTTAGAAGGATGCCTTTTCTGATTTCACATAGCATGGTTATTTTGACTTTAATGCAATCAGATTGCTAGAGTCTGGAAGATGTCCTCGTATAACTTCATACCTTTTACAACAGTTACTTCTGTAATTGGGTCTGTTCGAAACAGCAGAAATCAAATTATTTTAAAATTGAAATTCTTCTCTCAGACAAAAGATCAGTAAACTAACCCATTCATCACCGAGGCATGCAAGACTGCTGAACATAATTAATAAGGAAGTGCAAAGTGCAGTGACTGTGAAAGGCCACCCTTATATTAAGCCTGAATTATTACCACAAGCTGCTGCACAAATTCATTCTATTTTGTGTGGCCAGTGGGGGACTCCTGGCTGTTTTTGGAGAGGTTGGAGATTCCTACTAAAGCAGCAACAGAAAGCATAGGCATGATTATGATGTGTTAGGATGGACTACAATAATCTAAGAAAATGCTGAGGTTTAACCACTTGCCGACCAGCGCACGACGATGTACGTCGACAGAATGGCACGGGCAGGCAAATGGGCGTACATGTACGTCTCTTTAAATCTGCTGCCCTGCCATCGGGAGCGCGCCGCCGGCGGCGCGCTCCCGCGCTGGTCGGGACCCCCGTTAGTCCGGTCGCGGGACCCGTGGACTCGATCGCCGTGGGCATACCCGCGATCGTCTCACGGAGTGGCCAAATGAAGAAATGCCGTTGTAAACAGCATTTCTCCATTCTGCCTAGCAACTAGTGACGCTGATCTCTGCTCCATGTGATTGGAGCAGAGATCAGTGTTCACTAAATGAAAGCCCAACCCCCCCACAGTTAGTAACACACCCCTAGGAACACTTAACCCCTACACTGCCACCCACTGGTTAACCCCTTCACTGCCAGTGTCATTTACACAGGAATCACTGCATTTATATAGCAGTGATTACTGTATAAATGACAATGGTCCCAAAAATGTGTCAAAAATGTCCGATGGGTCCCCCACAATGTCGCAGTCACAATAAAAATTGCTGATCGCCGCCATTACTAGTAAAAAAAAATAATAAAAAATGATTAATAAAAATGCTATAAAACTATCCCTATTTTGTAAACCCTATAACTTTTGCGAAAACCAATCAATAATCGCTTATTGCGATTTTTTTTACCAAAAATATGTAGAAGAATACGTATCGGCCTAAACTGAGGGAAAAAATGTTTTTTTATATATTTTTGGGGGATATTTATTATAACAAAAAGTAAAAAATAATGCGTTTTTTTCAAAATTGTCGCTCTATTTTTGTTTATAGCGCAAAAAATAAAAACCGCAGGGGTGATCATATACCACCAAAAGAAAGCTCTATTTGTGGGAAAAAAAGGACGTCAATATTGTTTGGGAGCCACGTCGCATGACTGCGCAATTGTCAGTTAAAGCGACGCAGTGCCGAATCGCAAAAAGTGGTCTGGTCTTTGACCAGCAAATTGGTCCGGTCTGAAAGTGGTTAAACACCAGTGGAGATGGTTAGGTGGAATCAGCGGTTCATCACTAGAAGCTCTGATGGATGCCTAATTTAATGCTTCTTAATCTTGATAGATCACTTAAAAAATTATATACGCAAGCTGGAAAAACAAGAAAACTAAATAAAGACTGGCAAAACAGACAATTAAATGAAACACACACTGCTAGGTTCAGAACTTGGGCACGCCTGGTCTTAGAGCTCCTTGTGATAGATTTGGATTTGTGTGATTGGCAGCTGTCAAGTGCAATAGTATAATACAAGAAAAAGGCAGGCAAGGAGAGACTACAAGCAGGCAAATAAAACTGGGGATAAATAGAGGGTAGATAAGAGAGCAGTAACAGAAGAAAGGTAAAAGAACAAGCAAACTATGGAGCAAACACAAGGCTGAGAAGGACCCCGGAAAGGCTGCTGGATATTGCTTGTCCTTTTGTGCTGCCCTGACTCTGAGAACTTCCTAGCCTTTCCACACTAGGTTCTGAGTTTGACATGATATATACCCCTTTAAATGAACCACAGACACAATATTAACGGAACACATCAGATTTCTGTATTAAATAGGGCAAACAATGGGTTTAAAGGTGTCAGTCAGCCAAATAAGTAATAAATAACAACATTTGCATATGCAAAGAATGGTAGCGGCTGAATAATTGAATGAGCCCAGAGAGCTCAATGGTGGGGAGGCTATGACTAGAGTGAAGCTTGACTGCAGGTAACTCTACTCCTATGGGGAAACGAGGTTAAGCACTATTTGGGCCAGCTCACACCCTTCAGATAATGGGGTAAGGGTAATTCAAGTGTCAGGCCTGGATACAGTGTTCACCGGCACGTTGGAGCTCAATAATATTGAGGTAAGGTAAAATACTCAGAGAGGGGGAGGGGGAAGATTTAAGCAGTCAGCAAGCAAGTAGTGTGTATAGCAGAAGTGACAAAGTCCTTTGTAATCTGGGTTATGATGTCTGCATGCAGTGTTCATGTGCTGAGTGTTGCTGAAGAGAAGGGGATATGGGCTTGAGACCACTCACCAGATCCTGAAGGTAGTCAGCACACACATAGGAAGCAATACAGGGTCTGTACACCAGCCAGTGGAAGGATGGATGCAGAAGGTCAGTCAGATTTGAACACAGCAGTCTGGGTTGGTTACCACAGCGCAGTCCGCCGATCGCCAGCAGGAGGGGCAACGGATCTTCTAATGTTGCACAGGGATGCAGGTTCACCCATGCAGGGACAGCGATGGCTTACAAGGTCTTGGTAGGCCATGGCCCCAGCAGCCAGATGGCAGATCTGCTGCTCACTGATGGATCCCGGGAAGAAGAGAGAGTGGGCCCACCAAAAAAGCTATTTAAATAGCCTTTCCCATAATCCCCTTTCAATTTGAAGCTTGCTGGGAGATGTAGTCTAAAAGAGACTCAAGAGTCTAAATATGATGTTCCATTCCTTTGCTTCTTGGCTCAGGAATATGAAGCAAGCAGTCTGACTGCAGAACTAGAGGGAGAAACAGGGAATAGTCTACAGCAATGAAGTTATTGGCCACTGCATTCATATTATTGTAGCTGGCACCTGGCTACATCTA
Organism: Lithobates pipiens; assembly: GCF_037356315.1. Lineage (NCBI taxonomy): Eukaryota > Metazoa > Chordata > Amphibia > Anura > Ranidae > Lithobates > Lithobates pipiens. The sequence goes on along the minus strand of NW_027507764.1, from coordinate 97,885,970 downwards.
GACAAGACTGTGAACAAAATGCGACAGAAACCAAAGTGAAATCGACTAGAACAAAACAATGATACATATCAACCAAAAAGCCCATTCTGAGAACTAAACTTTTGATTCAAGCATCAAATTTGAAATACCTATGTAGCACCCTCCTAGGTAGGTGCTGGAGACTGCATATCGTTTTTGGCATTTCTGCTTAACAGAGAAGCAATTTTAGGTGCTGTCTGCTTAAAGCAGAATTCCAGGTTTTTTTTTTTATTAAAAGTCAGCAGCTACAAAAAATTTAGCTGCTGACTTTTAATAAACAGACACTCACCTGTCCCACGGTCCAGCAATGCAGCCGCACGGAGCCCAGCTCCTTTCCCCCTCCTCTCCTCGGCTCCTCCAATCATACTGTGGGCACCCGGCCGTGACAGCTTGCAGCTTCACGGCTGGGCACACACTGTGCATGTGCGAGTCACGATGCGCTCTCCCAGTGGACATGCAATCTGGGACCTGTCACATGTCCCAGAAGATTGCCGAGAGGCAGGGCCACCTAGGTGGAGAGGAGGAGTCGTCTATGCAGGAACCAGGAAGTGGGACAGGAAGTCCCCTTCAAAACTAAGCACCCACTCCCCCCCAAAAAAATGACATGCCAAATGTGGCATTTAAGGGCAGAGCAACGCACTGACGTCACTCTCGTCCTAGAAGTCAGCATACAGGGTGTGTGAGCTAAAGGAGACACTGGCTAGTGTCTTGAAGACTTGAGTCTAATGACAAAGTAAAGACAAGGTCCACTGAGTCTTTTCAGCTATTGAGTGACTTATTCTTCCATACAGACCCTGTATGGAATAATAATAATAATAATAATAATAATAAAAACCTTAATTTAGAACACCTGTTATTATTCATTATTTACAGACATTATATATTCGCTCCTGATGAGTCTACCAACCGATGAAACGCATCGAGCTATTGAGGATGCAATCCCTCACATTTCCATCATTTTTTACAACATTTTTATGAATTCTATTGTATATTATTACTGTACTATTTCTATGAAATGTGTATAAATCTTTTTCCCTGTTATGATAATTAAGTTCTATATCATGTTTTACTCGGATGTCATGTCTGTACATGTATTGAACACTCATTTGTCACATATAAGCACTCTCTGACATTCATGTATAACTAATAATAAAATTTCTACTCTTACATTGTTTTTGAGCCTGCCTCATTTAAAGTTCCATACTCGTTTTGTCTTTTGAATCTAGACTGATCATTGGAGACAATGAGCAGAAGAGTGCGTGCACCTGGCTTTGTAAAATGCTGTGTTAGTGGCTGTAGGACAATCAGTGGGAAGCCCAGGGACAAGTATTCCAGCAGTTCCAGTGGGAGCCCAAAACTGTGTGCATCCAAGACTGTGCGCCTGGAAGAGCTAGTGGTCTCAGGGACCAGTACCTATAGCAGCAGTGTTACTGAATTGTTGCCAGGTGGGCTAGCATTTTTAGGTATGTCCAAATGACGTTTAAACCCCTGCATGGGATTCCTGAGTGGACCTTTGCTTTGTTTTTTTCATTTAATAAACGTGGGCTACCAGGCCCTTAACTATAAATGCCTGTCTGATGTGGACTCACTACACAAAAATGTATCTTTCACTAAGCTGAACAATCCCCCATGTCATAAGTGGTAGAGAATGCAGGCATATAGACGGTGGAATTCGGGTCTCTACTGCAGTGGTAAATCCCATCAGGAACTGCTGCTAGCTGTGTGTGACAGCAAGGCGAACAGCGCAGAATTTCATTTGATGGACTGTGTTGCAGGCAGGTTGTGTACCTGTGAAAGGAGAGTCAAATATTTTGTTTTTCCTTTCTCTGCTGTGAACTATGTTACCAGTTGCTGTGTGCAAGACTGCAGGGATGGGGCGGTCAAAACAGAAAAAGGTGGAAATCCTTGCTGAAGAAAGGGAACGGTTCTATGGCTAGAGAGTATTTCACCCCATGCCAGAGAATTCATCCGAGTTTGAAATCACTGTAAACTGGGTTAAATTAACCAGTTGCCGACCGCCGCACGACGATGTACGTCGACAGCATGGCACGGGCAGGCATATTGGCGTACATGTACGTCCCTTGCCTCCCGCGGGTCGGGGGCCCGATCGGGCCCCCGCCCGGTGCCTGCGGCGGTCGGTTTTCGTCCGGGAGCGATCCGGGATGAGGGGGCAGCCATTCATTCATGGCCACCCCCTCGCGATCGCTCCCGACGAATAGGAATCCCCGTGACATCACTTCCTCTCCTGTAATGTAAACACAGGAGAGGAAGTGATGTATTCTCTCCTCCGTGTCGGTATTTTTCGTTCCGACACGGAGGAGAGCGGATCGGTGAGTTTCACCAACACTCTACACACACAGTAGAACATGCCAGGCACACTCACACCCCCCCGATCACCCCCCCAATTACCCCTGCCCCCCAGTCACAGTGACACCAATGTCATTTTTTTTTTTTGCATTGGTGTCATTTGTGACTGTAATAACTGTTAGGGCAGTTAGGGTTAGCCCCCTTTAGTTCTAATGTACCCCCCTAACCCCCCCAATAAAGGTTTAACCCCGTGATCACCCCCCGTCGCCAGTGTCACTAAGGCTGGGTTCACATTGCAGCGGTTTATGAGAACGAATGTGATTCGCACCGCACTGCAGTGCAAATCACATCCGATCTCTGTGCGATTCGAGTTCAGCCATTCGCCGCACCCGCCACACCCGCCGCACCCGCCGCAAATTCGCACAGGACCCTTTTTTTGGCCCGCAGCAGAATCGGATCGCATGGGTGTTCACACCATGCGATCCGAGTTTGCAGATCGCACTGCGATATGCGAACTGATCTGGGGGTGTCAGTAACATTTCACTGACACTCCCAGCAGTCCGCATAGGGCAGTGTGAACTGCCGCCGGGAGGCATGCGATGCGGGAACCCGCCGCGGATTCGCGGCGTTTCCGCATCGCTCCAGTGTGAACCCAGCCTAATAAGCGATCATTTTTCTGATCGCCGTATTAGTGTCACAGGTGACGCTAGTTAGGCAGGTAGGTATTTAGGTTCGCCGCAGCTTTTTATAGCGCCAGGGACCCCCATATACTACCGCATAAAGCCCCCTGATTGCCCCCTAGTTAACCCTTTCACCAGTGATCACCATATAACTGTTACAGGTGACGCTGGTTGGTTAGTTATTTTTTTTATAGTTTCAGGGCACCCGCCATTTATTACCTAATAAAGGTTTAACCCCCTGATCACCCGGCGGGTGTCATTTGTGACTAATAACTGTTAGGGCAGTTAGGGTTAGCCCCCTTTAGTTCTAAGGTACCCCCCTAACCCCCCCAATAAAGGTTTAACCCCGTGATCACCCCCCGTCGCCAGTGTCACTAAGGCTGGGTTCACATTGCAGCGGTTTATGAGAACGGATGTGATTCGCACCGCACTGCAGTGCAAATCACATCCGATCTCTGTGCGATTCGAGTTCAGCTATACAGATAGTATGGCTGAATTCGTGTCGCACCCGCCGCACCCGCCGCAAACTCGCACGGGACCCTTTTTTTGGTCCGCAGCAGAATCGGATCGCATGGGTGTTCACACCATGCGATCCAAGTTTGCAGATCACACTGCGATATGCGAACTGATCTGGGGGTGTCATTAACATTTCACTGACACTCCCAGCAGTTCGCATAGGGCAGTGTGAACTGCCGCCGGGAGGCATGCGATGTGGGAACCCGCCGCGCATTCGTGGCGTTCCCGCATCGCTCCAGTGTGAACCCAGCCTAATAAGCGATCGTTTTTCTGATCGCTGTATTAGTGTCACAGGTGACGCCAGTTAGGCAGGTAGGTATTTAGGTTCGCCGCAGCTTTTTATAGCGCCAGGGACCCCCATATACTACCGCATAAAGCCCCCTGATTGCCCCCTAGTTAACCCTTTCACCAGTGATCACCATATAACTGTTACAGGTGACGCTGGTTGGTTAGTTATTTTTTTATAGTTTCAGGGCACCCGCCATTTATTACCTAGTCTCACTAGTGTACCCCTAAATTTAGGGGTGTCTACTTTCCAAAATGGGGTCATTTGGGGGGGGTTTGTGCCATCTTGGCATTTTATGGCCTTCAAAACTGTAACGCCCTTAGAAAGCCTGAAGGCGGTGCTTGGTTTTCGGGGCCCCGTACGCGGCTAGGCTCCCAAAAAGTCCCACATATGTGGTATCCCCGTACTCAGGAGAAGCAGCAGAATTTATTTTGGGGTGTCATTTCACATATGCCCATGGCATGCGTGAGCAATATATCATTTAGTGACAACTTTGTGAAAGAAAAAAAAAAAAAAAAGTTTGTAATTTTCCCGCAACTTGTGGCAAAATATAAAATATTCCATGGACTCAACATGCCTCTCAGCAAATAGCTTGGGGTGTCTACTTTCTAAAATGGGGTCATTTGTGGGGGTTTTGTGCCATCTTGGCATTTTATGGCCTTCAAAACTGTAATAGGTAGTGAGAAGTGAACTCAAAAATTTACGCCCTTAGAAAGCCTGAAGGCGGTGCTTGGTTTTCGGGGCCCCGTACGCGGCTAGGCTCCCAAAAAGTCCCACATATGTGGTATCCCCGTACTCAGGAGAAGCAGCAGAATTTATTTTGGGGTGTCATTTCACATATGCCCATGGCATGCATGAGCAATATATCATTTAGTGACAACTTTGTGAAAAAAAAAAAAAAAAAAAAGTTTGTAATTTTCCCGCAACTTGTGGCAAAATATAAAATATTCCATGAACTCAACATGCCTCTCAGCAAATAGCTTGGGGTGTCTACTTTCTAAAATGGGGTCATTTGTGGGGGTTTTGTGCCATCTTGGCATTTTATGGCCTTCAAAACTGTAATAGGTAGTGAGAAGTGAACTCAAAAATTTACGCCCTTAGAAAGCCTGAAGGCGGTGCTTGGTTTTCGGGGCCCCGTACGCGGCTAGGCTCCCAAAAAGTCCCACATATGTGGTATCCCCGTACTCAGGAGAAGCAGCAGAATTTATTTTGGGGTGTCATTTCACATATGCCCATAGCATGTGTGAGCAATATATCATTTAGTGACAACTTTGTGTAAAAAAAAAAAAAAAATTTTTTTTTGTCATTATTCAATCGCTTGAGGCAAAAAAATAAAATATTCAATGGGCTCAACATGCCTCTTATCAATTTCCTTAGGGGGTCTACTTTCCAAAATGGGGTCATTTGGGGGGGTTTTGTACTGCCCTGCCATTTTAGCACCTCAAGAAATGAGATAGGCAGTCGTAAACTAAAAGCTGCGTAAATTCCAGAAAACGTACCTTAGTTTGTAGATGTGACAACTTTTGCGCAAACCAATAAATATACAATTATTGACTTTTTTTTACCAAAGACATGTGGCTGAATACATTTTGGCCTAAATGTATGACTAAAATTGAGTTTATTGGATTTTTCTAATAACAAAAAGTAGAAAATATCATTTTTTTTCAAAATGTGCGGTCTTTTTACGTTTATATCGCAAAAAATAAAAATCGCAGAGGCAATCAAATACCATCAAAAGAAAGCTCTATTTGTGGGAAGAAAAGGACGCAAATTTTGTTTGGGTACAACATTGCATGACCGCGCAATTACCAGTTAAAGCAGCGCAGTGCCAAAGTGTAAAAAGACCTCTGGTCATTTACCAGCAAAATGGTCCGGTCTGAAAGTGGTTAATCATGTCACCCCCAGTTAAAGGGGATATGAAAGAGGTTGTCCCTGGCAACAGGAAGCCAGGAGGACAACAGCGTGTGGAAAAGAGGAGAATGGTCTTCCGTGGAAGCAACGTCCACGCCAGCAGGGATTCAAGGAGTCTGTCTGCTGATGGTCGTGACCAGTGGAGTCCACGAGAGGTGTATCCTGTGGCAATATAGAGCCTGGCATTGAGGAGATGCCTTGAAATTAAAGTTCAGTGTCCAGTACCATGCTTGGAGTGTGGTCAAGTGGGGCATGGGATCTTTACTTGCCCAATGTTCTGGAACACCACTGAAGAATCTGGAAAGGCTGCACTGTTGCCATGTGGCCACACAGAGGCAGTAGCTGGTATGGATGCAACTGAGAGACAGTGTACTCAAGTGAAGGCCATGTCGCCAGCTACTGAAAATGGTAAGACTGTTTCAGTTTGTGAAACTGAACCTAGTGAAATGGAAGTGTGTCCAGTGGGGAGATCCACAGAACAAATTGACATAGACTTGCTGCAGTGTGCTACCTGGAGCAGTGGGAAGGCACATGGCGAAGCCCAGCTGACAGCAAGGCTAAAGACTCAAATGGACATGGGAACTATGTATGTGCCTACTATAAACTAGCAGAGTGCTGGAGAAATTAAACTAGGGATGACCAAAACTGTCTGTGTGCCATGTTTCCTAGTGACAGGTGCTGCAGATTTGCCCAGGGAAACTTACGATGAGATCACAATCACTGAGCAGAGAGTTTCCCAGGTCAGCTATGGAGCTGCCCAAGGAGCAAAGAGTTGAAAGATAAAGGGTGCTGTTAGGTGTGGCTCGCAGTCTGTGGTGGGTAACAGACAGAGATAACCCACAAAAGTTAGTTATGTCTGTGCATCAGGATGACCCTGATGATGTTGATAAATGTAATATTATTTGTGATAATGACATTGAAAAATGTGTGTCTGAGAATCTTGGTAATGTGGTCACTACCTATGATGGGTGTAGGATATCTCCCATGAGAGGCAGAAGCACCGGTTTTATCCATGGGGGTCTCAGAGAGTCTCCGTGCTTTGAAGCTGGAGATTGTCCAGGACAACACTGGTACAGGTCTTATGGAACAAAGGGAGACTGAGTCACACAGTGAGAGTGTGTGGGCGCAGCGCCTAAACCCTAATGCCACGTGCACACGATCGGAATTTCCAAAACAAATGTTCGATGTGAGCTTGTTGTCAGACGTTCCAGCCATGTGTAGGCTCTATCGGACATTTCCAGTCGGAATTTACGACAACAGATATTTGAGAGCTGGATCTCAAATTTTCCAACAACAAAATCCGATGTTGTAAAAATCGTGTGTAGACAATCCTGACACAACAAATTCCATGCATGCTCTGAATCAAGTACGAGACGGAAGGGTCCGATCTGGTAAAACTAGTGTTCGTAATGGAGATAGCACATTCATCAAGCTGCACATTTTTTAATTTTTTAATGCAGCGCATTCTCTTCTTCTTTAGAATGCTAGAATAATGAAGTTGTTTTGATGCTGATATTTACACAGAGTTCTGACAAACTGATTTCTTTATTATTTTTCGTGATCTCCCGAATAATCTTTATTTTTTTTTCACCAGATCTCCAGAATAATGTTTTTTTTTTTATATATATTAATTTTTTTCTTATCAAAATCACCAGATTTTTTTTTTATGTTTTTTTTCTAGTGATCTCCGTAATATTTTTTTCATTTTGTGTGTCAAGTTACCACAACACCATTATTATCTTATATTTTTTAACCTCAAGGAGATTGGTTGGTGTTGCTGTTCCTTGTTAATTTGACATTGTATTTTTGAAATGTACCTGCCTACTCACAAACAAACTGTTCTTTTTGAACTAAAACACATAGCCAAGCATTTGTGAAAAAAATAGACATTTATTAGGGGTCATATCAAAATAAATAGGAAGGCAATGCTGGATAAGCTGTTGAAATTGGCGAAGCCTTTATACTCCAGGGAAGACATCAATTATTTGACAGCCAAAACTGGTTGCCTGAGGAGTCTATTTAATAGGGAGCACAATATGGTCCAGGACTCCGAGAGATCGGGAGCAGCAGCAGATGATATGTATGTCCTGAGGCTGTGGTCTTACAACAGCCTGCATCTTTTTCCAAATACTAAAATAGAAAAAACTGTGCTAAACCCAAAAGAATATATCAGAAAAAAACAGCACACACTCAAAGTTCAAAAATTCAAGAGCAAAAAGAAAGTGTAGCGCTAATTACTGCAAACAATATATCAAAGTGCTCAAACAGTGATGATATGATAAAATGGTGAATACTGCAAAGAAAATAATAATGAAGTGTCAATGTGCTCAGACAGTGACAATGTGTAAATAGCAGCAGTATATGCAATGCTTATCCCAGATCAGAAATAAGTGTATATATACAAATATACATGCATAACCTGTATAGGGGATAACCCACAATGATATTAGAAATAAAAAGTCCCACACAGTGAATAGTCCAATCAAGTGATCTGTGATTCAATTGCCCAAAGTTGTGGTGATATAACAGAAAATCCCACACAATGAATAGTCCAATCAAGTAATCAGTAACTCAATTGCCCAAAATTGTAGTCAGAGTGAGCCTTGAATCAATCTCGGTAGCTTCACAGGTGGAAATCAGATAGAGAGATAAAACAATCTTACCAGATAAGTTGGATACAAGTACTATATGGCAATGTATCATACAGGCTTGAAGTGCTAGAACCTTTGCTGAGACATTTTCATCACAAGACGTTTGGTGTGGATAGGCGCTACTCTCATGATGGCCGCCTTGTAGCCTTTATCATCTGGCTCTATCCTCCCTGTGTGCTAGTGGTTCTAGCACTTCAAACCTGTATGATACATTGCCGTATGGTACTTGTATCCAACTTATCTGGTAAGAGTGTTTTATCTCTCTATCTAATTTCCACCTGTGAAGCTACTATTATTTTCCTTGCAGTATTCACCATTTGATCATATCATCACTGTTTGAGCACTTTAATATATTGTTTGCAGTAATTAGCGCTACACTTTCTTTTTGTTCTTGCTTCTTTTGCCAGACCAGACCAAACCCAGGTCATCACTCTCCTGTCTTCCTTCCACGCTTCCTTCCAGGATGTGGCTGTGGTGTTGGAGTTATGGCAGGAGGTGGAGGATGAGTATGGTCCAACTCACTTTGTTTTGTGAGTTCGCCCATCACCCCCCTCCGATACATGGCTTCCTCACAAATGAGACCTTGGCCCACCTCCATTTCCTGCAATTTGCTGGCTGCCATGCAGGCATAGGCCTCTTGAAGATTGGGGGAGCTTAAGAGGGCCGCAGTACCCTGCCGAATCAAAGAAAGCACTGAATCAAAGAAAGCACTGACCACGTTACTCCCCTTCCCGGGCCTTTTTGTTTGAAGGCGGAGGGGAGGAACCTGCGATCCGGTCAGGTTAATAGGCATGGCCACCTCCTGGCTGCCACTTCCCATGGCCACCTCCTGGCTGCCACTTTCCATGGCCTCCTCCTGGCTGAGACTTTCCACACCCTCCTCCTAGCTGAGACTTTCCTGTGTATGAAAATGGGACATCGTTTTAGGTTTTGGTCTTCAATCACACACAAATTGCAAATTGAGTGTTAACAAATAGAAAAGACTATCCTTCTGACCCCAGCATTTGTCATTCTTGCCCCAAAATTTTTTGGCTACTACTGTCTATTGATATGTAAACCACTTTGTTAATTCTGAAATTAGTAATCAATAATAACATCTAGTTAACATCATTCATTTTTGACAAGAAATATGTTGATGCTATACCTGACTCAAGCTGGGCTCCTCCACATCTTCCTGGGTGGAAGGCCCAGGTTGGACTACTGATGGCTCATCTGAGGCGGAAGGAAGAGTGGAAGGAAGGCTTGAGAGTGATGGCCTGATTTCAGTCTGGTCTGACAAAAACTGCAGTCTGTTGTAGTACCTCAGCCTGGGGACATAAACATCACCCGCTGCTGCTCCTGATCTCATGATTTCCTGGACCTTCATGTGCTCCCTATTATATGTGCTCCTCAGGCCACCAATTTTGCACTTAAAATAGGTGATGGTTGCCGTGGCAATCACCGGCTTCACCAATTCCAGCAACTGATCCAGCGCTGCCTTCCTCTTTATTTTATTATTATAAAATGGGTGTTTAGGGAGGAAGTCATGATTGTTGAATCCATTTTCTCTGCAAGACACAACACAAAACAAACCCTAATGTCAGGCTAAATTCTCCTAATCTTGTCCCCATATAGGCCTCAATCTATAAGCAGTATAGGCCACTGATGCCCCAAGTTAAAATTGTACCTTTGTTAGCACGATCGGCGATTACGCTACTCCATCCTCCGCTCACAGATCATACGTATAATGCACAAGTGTTATGCTTTATATACAGTGATCATGCGTGAAACTCTGCCCGCCCCTGACCTTCTTTCTAGTATATTCCCTGCCCCTTCTCTTTCGGCGCAGTGGGAGAGCACATGGCAGAGACAGAGCAGGTGCATGCAGGTGAGAGCAGCAATGATGAAAGCCCGGAGCCACAAACGTTACAACCCAGGAGATTTAAGCCCTCAAATATGTCCTTTGGTGAGATGCTGGAGATGATGAACATCTTGAATGATGGGAAATATTGACCGTACAGCAACCCAAATGTGAGAAAGGCCAAAATCATGAGTAAAGTTGTGAAAATTCTGCAGAAGAAATTTGGGGTATGTCAATCAACTGAGGAAATGATGGTCCTCATGGAAAATGGCCTCATCAGATGTTCTCCTAGCCCAAAAGCTTCATCAGCAGTGAACACGAACGGAAGACCAGCCACGTTGTCTTCCGCAGGTGACAAGCCCAAGCCACCATTCTGGAGCCATCTGTAAAGCTCTGTCTGGGTGATGACTCCACTATCCATCATCCGGCCATTCTTCCCCACGTCGACATACAAAAACTCGTATGTCGCCCACACCACCGCCAACATCACAATACTATTAAACCCTTTGTAATTGTAATAGTATTACCCTGAGTTGGGGGCTGGGATGATGTGGACGTGTTTCCCATCGATTGCCCCTCCAGAGTTGGGAGAGTGCCACTGCTGGGCCCAGTGGGATGCCACAGTCTGCCATTCCTGTGGGGTTGAAGGAAACTGTGGAGTCCAACAATAAAAAAAATGAGTACTTTTTCACATAAACATTGCAAGCAGATTAGACACAAACATTCTTGGCCAACATCAGTATGTATGTACTGTAGTACCAACATTTATTTTACTTTCAAAATATTTTATTTTATATTAAAGGCACTTACATACGTAAAACAGTACACAAACTAGCAGTAGCAGGGAGGGCCTGCTGTCACAATGTAAGTAAAAAAACATGAGACATTAGTGAAAAACAGACAATATCAAGAGTGTACAGTCGGCAAGCCCTTCCTTATCGAGGGGCTACATCAATAAGAGGTAAACGGAGGGTGTCCCCCCCGGGAGAGCCCACCAGGTAGGACTATTAGGGTAACTCCCAGGAGCCCCCATCCCGACACCCCTAATAGGGAACTTGCTGTGCCAGGATGAGGGAGTGTCCTCCCAGGCCCCTCCCTCGCAGAGGGGAAAAACAGTCGGGGGATCGTCTGCCGTGGGTACCGCAACATTAAATTGGACTGTATGGTGAACTTGTCAATTACAGCTCTGTTGAGCAAACCAAAATCTTAGAACGACTAGAAGGACAGAGAAGAGAAGAAAGGAGGAGAAGAGGAGAACAGAGGGGTCGGGGGAGGTAAGCTATGTCCTGAAAGGGTGGAAGGATATAGCGAGGGAATGTTTCACAATCAATGTAAGGATGGGTGCTTTAGGGGTGAGGTCTGGTTCCTAGGGGAGGGCCTGGGGGTACCCCCGGCAGCAGCGAGATTCCCATGTAACGGGCCCAAGGGTCCCACACCTTTCGGAATTTAGGTGTGGTGTCTGACAGAATACCTGATAGTTTTTCTTGGGACATTATCCACGATATCTTCCTCTTAACTGCGAGGAAGGAGGGTTTGGGTTGCTTCCATGCGGAGGCAATCGCAATTTTGGCTCCTAATAGAATAAAATAAGTTAGTTTCTGAATGTTACCAGACATCAAAGGAATCGGGGTATTGAGTAACGCAACCTCTGGAGTTCTCGAAACCCGGCAGCCTGTGACTAAGTAAATCAAGTTGAATATTTTAGTCCAGAACGAACGGAGTCTAGGGCATTCCCACCAGATGTGGATCATGGAGCCACGAAGTTGGCACCCCCTGAAACATAAGGGATTAGCCGTGGGATATATTCTGGCTAGCCTTACTGGAGTGAGGTACCACCTGGTTATCAATTTGATGCTAGCCTCCATTAGTGAGGTGTTCTGGATCCCCCGAAAGGATCTGGCTAAGGCCAGCTGCCAGGATTCGAGACTCCCAGAGGTCTGGAGATCAGATTCCCAAGCCGTCATATAGGGGGATTTACCCGTTGGGGAAGTGAGAGCCGTGTAGATCACTGAAATACCACCCCTCTGCTCCCCGACTCCACCACACCAGGCTTCATATTCAGTAAAGGGAGGAGGAAGGGGTTTGTTTTTCCAAAGTGAGTTCAGGTAGTGAGATATTTGGTGGAAGCGGAACCTCTCTGTGTTTGGTAGCTCTAAGTGTTCGATACAATAAGCTAGGGAAATCGGACCCCTGGAATTAAAAAAGTGACCTATCCGGTATAGTCCCTTGTCCAACCACCATCTGAAGGCCTCAATGTTCAGACCGGGGGGGAAGTCATGATTACGGAACATGTGAGCAAGGGGTCTTATAGTGGAGACTAGGGAAGGCTCTTTGCGAAGGCCGTCCCATAGGGCACAGGAGTGAGAAAGGGATGGGGACATGATGGGCGGCCTGGCTTTGGGCGGGCACCATAATAAAAAATCTAGTGTATAGGAGGGTACCGCACAGCGTTCTATGGACTGCCAGTCCGGTTTCTCATATTTGGAGTAGATCGAGGAGAGTTGGGCTAGGCGAGCTGCAAGGTAGTATTTGTGGAGGTTAGGCAGACCCAGCCCCCCTCTGCGTCTATGCAGGAAGAGCGTGTTTTGCGGTAGACGGTATCCCTTATTACCCCAAATATATTTCAGTATTTTGCTTTGCAGAGAGCAAAGGTGGTCCTTCCGAACTGGTATTGGCAGGGCTCGAAAGTAGTAAAGGATTTTGGGGAGAAAGGTCATTTTTATGGAGTTAATCCGGCCAAGCCAGGATAATTCATGTTTAGACCATGAGGAGAGGTCGGTTTCCAGCTGTCTGTATAATTTGGGGTAATTGTGGGCATATAGCATCTCTATTTTAGGTGTGAGGGAGATACCCAAGTATTGGATGGCAGTGTCACTCCATTGGAACGGAAAGGATTGTTTGAGAGAGAGGACTTGGTGAGTGGGGAGAGAAACATTCAACGCCACAGACTTGGAGTAATTAACCCTCAAGCCTGAGACCTTGGCAAAGTCGTCCAATACCCGGGATAAGTTGGGTAGGGTTGTGAGGGGGGAAGTGAGGAACAACAGTATGTCGTCCGCGAAGAGTCCACATTTGTGCGTTTGACTACCGCATTGGACACCTCTAATGTCCATATTGTGGCGGACTGCGATCGCCAGTGTTTCAATGGCTATTGCAAATATGAGGGGGGATAGGGGGCACCCCTGTCTGGTCCCCCTGGTGATGGGAATTGGCTCAGAAAGGTATCCCTGCATTCGAATTTGGGCCCTCGGCTGGGAGTATAAGGCCTGTAATAAGCCAAGGAAGCGAGCCCCAAATCCCCACCTGTCAAAGAGCTGGAAGATGTACTGCCATGAGACCGAGTCGAAAGCCTTTTGAATATCTAAGGAAAGGAGGAAGCCAGATTGTCCGGATCCCCCTTCCCAATTAGACTGCAAAATGGAGATAATGTCGATCGCCCTCCGAATTTGATCAGGTCCCTGTCTGCCGGGAATAAAACCAACTTGATCCTTGTGGACATAGCGTCCAATAAAGGAGGCTAACCTATTGGCCATAACTTTCGTAAGAATTTTGAGATCATTATTAATAAGGGAAATCGGTCTGTAGTTGCTGACATCTTCCAAGTTCTTGCCAGGTTTGGGGATGACCGTGATATACGCCGTGTTAAGGTGGGGATCCAGGGGGTCTCCATTAGCTTTATGGTTACCGAGATTGGCCAGGTGGGGAGCTAGTGTGTTGGCAAAGGCTTTATAGTAAGGGATCGAAAGGCCGTCGGGACCAGGGGCGGAGCTTTTTTTAAGAGTCTTAATGACTTCCAGTATCTCCTCTGTCTGGAAGGGGGCTTCCATAACTTGTTTGTGAACGTCCGATAAGGCCGGGATGGGCAGACCCTCCAAAAACTTTGGGAGGAGGTTATCTTTGGGGGGTGGGGAGCTACTGTAGAGAGAGGTGTAGAATTTCTGAAAGGCATTCAGAACTGTGACCGGATTAGACGTGGGCGGGAGTCCCGCGCTTCTGATCCGAGGGAGGGTGCTCAGCTTGGTTCTAGGGGAGAGTCTATTGGCCAGGAGAGTGCCTATTTTATCCGCCTGTGAGTAAAATTTGTGGCCAGCCCACCTAACTGATTTTTCAGCTTTCGTGGTGAGGGCGAGATTTAGTTCTAAGCGAGTCCTGTCTAGTATGGCCGTGGGGGTACGGAGGGGGTCCTTTTTGTGAAGAGCTCTGAGTTTAGAGTATTCCTCTTCTAGCTTCAGGATGGTTGATTGCCTTTCCCGTTTTATTTGAGAACCCAATTGCATGAATTTTCCCCTAATGTAAGCTTTGTGCGCCGCCCACAGGGTCTCGGGGGAGACATCAGGAGTCGCATTAATAGAAAAATATTCCTTCAATGCTTTGTCGAGATCTATAACTCGTGATGGCTCCGAAAGGAGGGATTCATTTAACCTCCAATGCCTAGGATGTCTCCCACTCGAGCCCCCCAGGGCCGTCACAATTACAAGAGAGTGATCTGAGATCACTGTGTCAGTGATGGAGGCTTTGAGCATCCTGGGAAGGAGCGAGGAGGGGACAAGTATGTGGTCTATGCGTGCATATGATTGGTGAGGCGCTGAGAAGTGAGTGTAGTCTCTCTTTGTGGGGTTTAATTCCCGCCAGACATCGGATAGCCCATGAGCGTGTAGCAATTTGGCAATCCGTAAGCTTGCCTTTGTGGGCCTGGTTAAGCGGGGACGTGAGGGGGAGGATTTATCAAGTCCTTGATCAAAGGCGACGTTAGAGTCTCCTCCGACAATAACCGTCCCCTCTAAAAGAGGTGCTAAGGTACGTAGCATGGATTCGAAAAATTTGGCCTGACCCGTGTTCGGGGCATAGTAGGAGACCAAGGAGTACAGTTGGTCCCCCACAGTGCCCTTTACAAGTAAAAATCTGCCCTCCGGATCCGCTTTTTCAAAACTCTTATTGAATTTGCATGTTTTGGCCATCAAAATGGCCACCCCCTTGGTCTTGGATTCCGCGTTGGCTAAGAAGAACTGAGGGAAGTGGGCATGTAGGTACTTGGGACTATACCGGATAGGAAAGTGGGTTTCCTGAAGCAGAATTATATCTAGTTTCAGGGATTTGTAGTAATCGAGGGCTTTTCTCCGTTTGATGGGGGAATTAAGACCCTGAATGTTGTGGGAGGCTATCTTAAGCCTAGCAGCCTGTGGATCAGCCATGGAGCAGAGGGGGAGCCCAGCATCTGAAAACGACCTCACTTACCCAATCTATAGCTGGGTTCTTGGTAAGGGCATTGAGATCGGTGGCCCGAGGATGTCTCCCAGGATACCATGTCGACTGGGTTGGCTCAGCCCAACCTGAGGAGAAAAAAAATAGTGTCATGCAAACATTCAACGGGGGAAGCTTACCATCAAGGGGGAAGAGAAGGGGAGAAAGGGCAAGGAAAGAAAGGGTTCCTGAGAGGAGAAAGAGGAGATCAGGGCAGGAGACACCCCCCGAAATCCCAAGCAAACACAATGAAGACAACCGACCCATAAGGTCAGGAGTCCCGACCCTCAGACGCCTGGGAAAGGCCGAGGGAGGGAGAGTTACACATGTGGTCCCTCGCGGAACTGGGGACCCCTAGTCGGGTAACTACCCGAACTGTGAAAAAAAACTTTAAATAGCAATAACATAAAAGCTGCAATATACATAAAAAGGAACTTTTCTTTTGAGGCACGGCTAAACATAATGCCTAGAAGACACTGGGGCTAAGAAATGAACGCTGTTCTTAAGGCATAAGGAAGGATGGTACATCCAGGGGGGGTGCTGAGGAATGCAGCCCCCTGGGAAATCCTCAAAGCAACCTTAGGGCCCATTTCGAGGGTATGTAAACAAAAAAAAAAAAAATATATGCGGGGTTACGGGCAGTCCAGTAGATGGACAAAGTACTGCATAGCGTCCCGGATTATTGGAGGCAATGGGGATAAGGGTAGAACAAGGGTAGCACAAGTCCTAGGCAAGGGGAGGGCAAAAAGGGTTGGAGGGCCAAACTTTCCAAGTTTGGGGAGCAGTCCTCCGGCCCTCTCCAGGACCTCGGACGGTCAGTCACAAAATGGAGAGATTGATAATGGGACTGGAAGTTGCTCAGGTGGGTGCATTATCCTTGACCTTCTTGGCTCTTCCGGAGGTCCATAACGGGGATTGTGGGCTGTTAGGAGTGGGACGTTTGTTAGATCCCTGGCTAGGGTTAGAAGTGTCCATGTCAGCTTCTTGAGAGATGATTTTCAGCTTGGTGAGGAGCTTTTCCCCCTCGGGAAAAGTGGAGAAGGCAAAAGACTTCCCTTTGTCCGTGAACCTGACCGCAAAAGGGAATGCCCATTTGTATTTTATGTCTTTGCGGGACATTGCAAGCAAGAGGGGTTTTAGAGCTCTTCGTCTCTGTATCGTGGAGGGGGAGAGGTCCGCAAAGATCTGAACCTGGTGTCCCTGGTAATTGACGTGTTGCAGGGATCTGGCTCTCTTCATGAATTCTTCTTTCACCGAGAAGTGATGTGGCTTGGCCAGAACATCTCGCGGGGTGCCATCCTTCCTAGGGGGGCCGAGGGTTCTATGGACCCGGTCAAGTTCAAGCTTGGTAGCTGGGATGTCTGGGATTAGCTGTTGAATGAGGTCTTGCACCGCCCTGGACACATCAGTTATTGATTCTGGAAGCCCGCGAATTCTGACGTTATATCTGCGTGACCTATTTTCGAGGTCATCTATACGGGCCATGGCTATGTCCAATTGCTCCTGTACTGAGTAGATGTGTCTGGAGTTTTGGATGGATCTGGCTATGGTATCCTCCATTTTATGTTCGATCGTTTCGATCCGGGAGCCTAGGTTAATAAAATCAGCTTTCAATTCCCCCGTGATTTGCAAGGCAGTTTGGGAGAGGCCCCTCTCTAATAAGTCAGAGAATTTGCCAAACAGGGCATCCATGTGGGAGACTGGGTCTGTATGAGCAGCCTCGTGGGGGGCCATGGCGGTCTGGGTAACTCTGTAGGTCCCCGCTGGGGAGGGAGAGAACTCCTGGATGGTGCGTTCCAGCAGAGAGACCGTGGAGGCCGGGGACGGTGTGGCTTCCTTGGGGAGACCCCTGGGGTTGCCTGGGGTGGCGTGGAGAGGAGGAAAGTCTGTATCTGACCTGAAATCCACTGTGCCTGCGGATCTGTGATCCTGAGACAGGAGCTGTGCTGCGGTGGCCATCTTGGATTTCTCCCTCACGTCCAATGAAGCGAACAGCGGGCCGAGATTGCGTTTAGCCAGTCCACCGGTCATTCAGAAATGTGCCCCAACACTTCGGGATTCCGCCCCTATAGCTCGGGAAGCGGAAGGGTAGCCGTGCCGTGCGGTAGGGGTTCCGTTGTTCCGCGAGGCAGCGGAGCTTTAGATGATCGCGGCCATCTTGGAAGCCTCGCGCATGCGCACTGCCACCAACATTTATTTTAAGAAGTATTTAAAGTCAAAAGTATAAGGTACACTTATCAAATTCCTCCTCCCCTCTGATGGCTCAGTGGAAATTTTTTATGGGGGGGGGGGGGGGGTTTGGACAGGTAACCGTATCCACTTCATTGAGAGCTGAATGTGTATTACTTTGGCCAGCCCCTCCTTACTTACACTATTGACAGCCCACTGGACAGGTAAAAAGTGTCATAATACAAAAATAAGAATACACACTGTACAAATTGAAGAACATTTTTACATTCTGCAATTACATATCTAGATAATAGGAGAACAAAACTTTAAACAGTACCATTTGAAAGTATTCAGGCAGGCCCTTGCACTACATCCTTTGGTGAATTCATCCATAAATCTGACCACAAAAGAGATAGGTATAGTGTGTATAGACTTGGCAAAGTCAGCAGATAAAGAAATGGTATCGGTTGACTTAGCAGTTGGGGGGAGGGAGGTTTGCAAATGAGTTTGGACCTCCCCAAAAAAAGCCTCTTGTACTATGCATGAATTTATGGATAAAAATGACATTTGTACACATTTTAGGGTGTGTTTAGGTTAAAGCACTACAATGGAGTTGACAAAATACATTGTTATGTGACTAGGCTAGGTGTGTATGTGCCCAGGATAGCATGCTGGGGAGGTTGGTGAAGGCAAATATGCATGAAGGACAAAAAAGGAGCATTAAAAGTTTCCAGCATGACAGGACATGAAAGGGGCCATTCACAGCATATTACAATCTTGATAATTATTGAAGGATGAAATAAATACAATACATTAGCAAACAATAAATACAGAGAATGTGATGTTAAAGGATAAAATGTACCTTAATATAGTAATATAGTCATTCTGCAGGTCCTGAATGATGGCAGAACAGGTCTCGGGAATAATGATCCCCAGAGCCTGGGGGAGATGTCTGTAGAGAACTTGATGTCCTGGAGACTTCTCCCCGTTGCCAAGTACCACAAGGTGCTGACTAGCCTTTGTTCCGGAGTGATGACTTGCCGCATGCAGGTGTCCTGCTTGGTAATATAGGGGGACAGCAAAGCCAACAGACGGTGAAAAACAGGGTCTTTCATCCTGAGATAATTCCTGAAATCATCAGAATTCTTCTCCTGAATCTCCCGCAAAAAAAAGGCATATGCGAGAATTGGTCACGCTGGAGCAACCTGGTCCATGAACTCCTTATCCTCCTGTTCATGGACTGGGCTTGGGTTAAAGTAAGAACCCCAACACCAAGCTCCTGCATAGCATGAACTCTATGGCAAGTATAAAACTGCAACATGGCTTTAAAACGGTCGACTGGTCAGAACGAACTAATAGAACGCACTGAAAACCAGAAAGGCCTGAGAAGAGCGAGCTGAAAATCAGAAACGAGCGGACAAGAACGCACTGAAAATACAGATACGAACTGACTACACGCACTGAAAAACATGATACGAAGCCACAAGCACAAACTGAAGAGCAGTAACGAACTGAAAAGCCAGAGGCTGAAAAGCGTGAATTGTCTCTCACCAGACTTCTACTAACACAAATTAGCAGAAGGAGCCCAAAGGGTGGCGTACGTGTTTTACGTCAGCGCGTTCTTGCCGATATGAATTTTCGACAACATTTGTGCAACTGTGTGTATGCAAGACAAGTTTCAGCCAACATCCATCGGAAATAAATCCACGGTTTGATTGTCGGAAATTCCGATCGTCTGTACGTGGCATAAGTGTAACCCAGTTGTCAATGGATTCATTCAGCCGAAAAAAGCTGAAAGTTCACAGCTGTGTGTCAGTAGTGCCCCCAGAGCAGGTAGGGCAAAAGCATGTATTACAGCCTGCCTTGCCAGATGATGTATCATCCCAACATATGCCACCTTTTAACTTGGGTAGAGTTAGCCTCTGGGAAGTTGGTTTGATATGGTAGGGAGATATTCAATGCTTGATTTCGAGAAGTTTATTTGTAGGTCAGTCAAGGTGTTAAATGTGTCGAAGTCTTTGAGTAAATTGGGTAGCGTAATATGTTGCTCTGTCAGAAATAAGAGGATGTCGTCTGCGAAAGCAGCTAGCTTATATGTAGTCTTGGAAATTGAGACGCCTTTGATATCCGGGTTAGATCTAAGCCCTTGTACACACGGTTGGACATTCCGACAACAAAATCCATCGGATTTTTTCAGACAGATTTTGTCCGAAACTGGTGTTGCATACACACGGTTGGACAAAGTTGTCTGAATATCCGATCGTTCGGAACGTGATGACATTCGTTCGTTACGATGGGACTATGTTCAGGGTAGTAGCCAATAACTTTGGTCTCGTAATTTGATCCGAGCATGCGTGGCACTTTGTCCGATCGGAATTCTCTACAAACGATTGGATCATGTTGTTGGAAAATGTTATATCCAGCTTTCGAACTTTGTTGGTCGGACTTTCCGACGGAATGTCTGACCATGTATACAAGGGCTAAGGCGTTGAAGTAGCGGTTCTAGGGTGATGATGAATATTAATGAAGAAAGAGGACAACTTTGGTGTGTACCATTTGTTATCAAGAAGGCATTCGATAAGTGGCCATTAACATGGACCTTGGCAGTTGGGGATGAGTAAAGAGCCAAAATAAATTGTAACATGCGTTCAAGTATGCCAATTGTTTTGGGGGCTTCCGACATACAGTATAGTCCCAGGCCACTCTATCAAATGCCTTCTTCGCATTTAGTGACAAAAAAAAATCCAAGATGGTGTGTTGATGTTAACCAATTATGCATATTAATGGCTTTTATGGTGTCATCTCTCGCCTCTCTGCCCAGTATAAAGGCCACTTGGTCCAGCAAAATAAGTTTAAGCAACAAGGGTAGAAGGCGGTTAGCGAAGATTTTGGCAAAGATTTTGAGGTCTACGTTCAGTAGGGAAATTGGTTGATAATTGAGGGTGAAGGGTCTTTGTTCGGTTTAGGGATCACAGTTAAGAGGGAGTTAAATGCTCTTAAAAAGTGTGGCTTAAGAGTATCTATAAAGGTTTTATAGTATCCCAACGTCAAGCCATCCAGGCCAGGACTCTTTCCGGATTTCAACTCTTTGAGTACCGTGTCTACCTTCTCAGAAGAGAGAGGGTGATCCAGTGCTTTTGCTTCCAAATTGGTCAGGAATTTGGAGCTATATTTGTGAGGAAGTCTTTGATCCTTTGTGTTCTAGTAGTATCTTCTGTCAGTGGATCAGCAGGGTTTAGGTTATCAAGGTGAGTATAATATTAAATAAATTGATCCCATATCTCATCGTTGGATACTATTTTATGTCAGTCGGTGAGAGAGTGAACTGTTATGGGTGCTTTTTTCAATCGGAGGGCTCTTGCCAGAAACTTTCTGGATTTATTTCCGTATACATAGAATATTTTTTGGGCCAATATATAATTGCGTTTCATTTTTCTATCTAGTTCCTCTAATGCCTCATACACACGATCAAACAATCCGGTGGAAGAGCCCGCCGGACAATCCACCCATGTGTAGGCTCCGGCGGACTTTTTTTACCCAAAAGTCAGGCGGACTAAGAAAGTAGTTTTGCACTCCAATCTGTCTGTCGGACTCGCATTTCGGCAGACAGTACGGCCGTGTGTGTGCCAGTCTGCTGTAGTTTTGAAATGAAAGGACTTTTCCTGCCCGGAGAAAAGCCCGCTCATTTTGAGCGCTGCTCCAGGTAGCCGGGAGCAGCGAAGGAGGCGTCGCTGGCCCCCTCACTTGGTATGGACTTAAAGGGGAATCCCAAGGCAAAAAAATTGGCGTGGGGGTCCCCCCCTAGGTCCATATCAGACCCGTATACGAGCACGCTACCCGGCCGACCAGGAAAGGGGGTGGGGATGAGCGAGTGGGGATGACAAGACCCCCGAAGAGGGGGACAAGACCCCCGAAGTGGGAAGAAGAGGGTGGCGGCGAAGAAGAAAGCCGGGCTCCTCCGCTAGTGAAAGAGCTAGCAAAAGAGCAGAAGATAGCGGAGGAGTCTGGCGAGAAGACCCCCGAAGACGGAAGAAGACCCCCGGAGCTGTGCAATAAACTATTTTAACCCTTGTGTGTTGTGTTTTTTTTTTACTTTTTTTCACAGGTGAATGGGTAAGGGTACATTGTACCCCATACTCATTCACATAGGGTGGGGGGCCGGGATCCAGGGGCCCCCTTATTAAAGGGGGCTCACGGATTCCGATAAGCCCCCCGCCTGCAGACCCCGACAACCAACGGCCAGGGTTGTCGGGAAGAGGCCCTTGTCCTCATCAACATGAGGACAAGGTGCTTTGGGGTGGGGGGGCCGCACAGCCCCTCCTTCCCCAAGGCACCCCCCATGTTGAGGGCACACAACCTGGCATGGCTCAGGAGTGGGGGCACTCGTTTGTCCCCACCCCCTTTCCTGGCCGGCTGGGTAGCGTGCTCGGATAAGGGTCTGATATGGACCTAGGGGGGACCCCCACACCGATTTTTTGGCATAGGGATTCACCTTTAAGTCCATACCAGGTGACGGGGCCAGCGACGCCTCCTTCGCTGGTCCCAGCTACCTGGAGCCACGCTCAAAATGAGCGGACTTTCCTCCGTGTGTGTGGGCGAGTCTGTTCATTTCAAAAGTAAGGCGGATAGTCCGGCAGATTTAGTACGCCATATTAGTCCGCCGCAAAAGTACCGTGTGTGGGCAGGTAGCTCGTTTGGAAAGTCCGGCGGACAGTCCACCAGACTGAGTCCGCCAGATAGTCTGCTACGTGTGTAAGCGGCATAAGAGTTCTGCCCTGGTTTTGGACAAGCCATGAAGGGAGGGTGCTGCTTGGATAGATTTATGTGCGCATTCTAACTTAAGAAAGGGATCATCAGTTCATTAATGTGTAACTATCTTTCTCTTCTGCGTTTAGCAGAGATTGCAATTAATTCTCCTCTAACGGTGCATTTGTGTGCCTCCCACCTCAGCATTGGCGATATGTCCAGAGAATTATTCTCTCAGAAAATATTGGAGGAGAAGTCTGTTTACTTCAGGTGCTATAGTGCTGTAGTGAGTAGGGAGGGGTCTAGGCGCCAAGAATCAAGGATCAAGATGGACTGTCTGAGAATTCTATGGACAAGGGGATAGGATGATGATCAGATAAGTACATGGGGTCTATGGTGGCTGTAGCAAGCATCGGTAGGTCTCTTTGTGAGATGAATAGGTAGTCAAGTCTGGAATAGCGGTTGTGTGGGCCTGAGTAAAACATGTAGTCTTTTACATTAGGGTATAGCATATGCCAGAAGTCATGTAGCACAAGCTCTTGAAGTTGTGTTTTAATGGCACGTGGTGCTTTGTATGGCATCATGGAAGTTCCAGATGATGTGTCATGTAAGGGGTTGAGGGGGACATTAAAGTCTCCACCAAGGACTAGGATGCCTTCCTTGAAAGTTGAGAGTATTTGTAGTGCTGATCTGAAGAAAGGGACTCGTTTTGTGTTTGGTGCATAGATATTCGCCAGGGTGGTAGGTGTTCCAAGCAGTGAGCCTTTCACAAAGATGTAGTGATCTTCCTTATCTAAACATGTGCCTTTGACTTGAAATGGGCAATGTCTAGAAAATAGGATGAAGACGCCCTTAGATCTTGATTTATAGTTAGTTGCATGTAGGGAGGTCGGGTAGCGTGCATTGGAAAGTTTTGGGATGGAATCCGAATTAAACTGTGTTTCCTGTAGGAAGATAATGTCTGCTTTGCTTTTATGCATGGAGAAGAGTAATTGGGAGCGTTTTTCTGAGATGTTGAGACCACAGGCATTTAGAGAGATCATTTTAATTGTGGATTTGGCGTTTTTAGGAGACAGATGTGTCATTGTAAGTTTAAGTTTTGTGTCTTTGGCTTTATTAAGTTAGGGAGGAGGACTAGGAGTAGGAAAGAAAGGACCAATAATATGAAATGTTTAGTTATAGACAGGTCAAAACACGCTCAGAACAGAAAACAACCTGCGGATCTTCTTGAGTGTAATCATCAACAGATAAGAGGTACCATAACCATATTGGGGGACACTTCAAAGGAACTCCACAATCATATATCCATCCAGGTATTGACATATCAAAGAAAGAATAGAGAGTTCCTCATAGTGTATACCAGTTAAAACCGTTCTGATATACAGTGTATATATAAATACAAATAAAAACAAATCAATCCTATCTAGTATATCAAATCATATGCTTTATACCAGTGTTTCTCAACCTTTTTTCAGTCAAGACACCCTCTAAAATTATAGGCATCTCAAGGCACCCTCTAAAATTATGGAGGGTCCCAAAGCGGCACCCTATTCTAAACTATAAAAAATTATTCTAATAGTTTTACTTTACATAATACATCAACATTCACACATGTAGGACACCCAACGTTAGAGGTGCTTTATTCTTCCAATTCCAATATGCTTTCGCACACTGGTACAGACTAGTATTCCAATGTTTCTCTTCTTCCTCAGTTTTTCTCCATCACTCCACTAATGTGACCCCAGCACTGACAGAGAGGGGCAGGGGCGAGTCCTTGGTTTTTACACCATAGGTGGCTAGAAGGTCATAATAGTGCACAATGAAAACCTGTGACTTTGTGTAACTAAAAGGCAGGCTTCATCCATCTGTTGGCTTGTATAAAATGTTGGTGCAATTTTAGGCATTTTGCCAAGGCACTCCTGAGGAAACCTTAAGGCACCCCAAAAAGGCTGCTCTATACCCACATACCTATATATCATCATTTGCAAAAAAATAACAACATATACCATGTGGAAAAAAATCAACACGTAGTGTATTACATTACTATAGAAATCAAAACATAATAACAGATCTACAAATGGGAACATAGCAAATCAAAATCTTGAAAGCAATGTATTACAAACAATTAACAGTGTCCATGAATTACATCTTCTAATATTCTTGCGCAAGATGTGAAATAATAAATATACACTGGTGCCAAAACAATTATGACCTCCACCTTCCCCAATGGACACATGCGCACCTTTTTAGGTAGACCTTTGTATCAACAGAATTCAGGAATACCAACAGAGGAACCTAACACTGGAAGCTCTAAAAAGGCAGGCAGAAAACAATGGAACAGTCATCAGTATTTCCTGGGGTCTTCCTGCAGCTTTCTCTCCTCCATTGCAAACTTATCTTGCCTTGATCTGCACTGTATCGCTATGAGGAGGTGGCCATTTTGTTATAGGCAGGACTTAACTTCATCATGTCAGAGCCTTCAGCAAGGAAAACAGTAACAAGCACAGATGTGACAAACCAAATATTACTCTCATGAGCTAAAGGAAGTTGTGCCATAATGCTTAGGTCAATTAACACTTCCAAATGTTTCCTATAACCTACTAAAATGGTACTTTTTAATGGCATTTCCACTTAACCACTTGAGATCCGCGCTATAGCCGAATGATGGCTTCAGCGCGGATCTCCATTTCCGGAACTACGTCTATTGACGTAGTCCCGTGCACGAGCGTCCTGTGCGCTCCCTGAGGGGCGTGAGCGGCGCGCTCTGTGATCGGCGAGTCTACGAGACTCGCCTGATCACCGATCCGTGCAAGGGGTCGATCCCGACCCCTTATCACGTGATCAGCTGTCAGCCAATGACAGCTGATCATGTGATATAACGGAGCCGGTAATCGGCTATTATTCCTCCTCGCGCTGACAGCGCGAGGAGAAAAAAAAAGCCGATCACCGGCGGCCATGATCGGGACATCAGTCCCGATCACGGCCAGCCCTGCCAGTGCCCACCTGCCCCCTGCCAGTGCCCACCTGCCCCCTGCTTTGCCTGCCTAAATAAAAAACGTGTCCCCCCTGTCAGTGCCACCCAGCAGTGCCCATAGTGCCACCCAGCAGTGCCCACAGTGCCACCCAGCAGTGCCACCCAGCAGTACCCACAGTGTCACCCAGCAGTGCCCACAGTCTGCCTCAACAAAGGTGCTGCACCCCAGTGCCACATATCCGTGCCCAGCAGTGCCGCCCAACAGTGCCCATCAGTGCCCAGCAGTGCCGCCCATCAGTGCCACCTATCAGTGCCACCTATCAGTGCCCATCAGTCCCATCTATCAGTGGTACCTATCAGTGCCCCTTAGTGCCACCCATCCGTGCCACCCATCTGTGCCACCCATCCGTGCCATCTTATCTGTGTCCGTCTTTGCCCATCATTGCCGCCTTATCTGTGCCCATCGGTGCTGCCTTATCTGTGCCTATTAGTGCCGCCTTAACTATGCCTATCAGTGCCCACCAGTGCAGCCTATCAGTGCCCACCAATGCAGCCTATCAGTGCCCACCAGTGCAGCCTATCAGTGCCCACCAGTGCGGCCTATCAGTGCCGCCTCATCAGCGCACTTCAATGAAGGAGAAAAATTACCTGTTTGCAAAATTTTATAACAAACTATTAAACATGATTTTTTTTTTTTTGCATCTTTTTTTGTTTGTTTAGCAAAAAATAAAACTCCCAGCTGTGATTAAATACCACCAAAAGAAAGCTCTATTTGTGGGAAAAAAATGATAAAAATTTCATTTGGGTACAGTGTTGTATGCCCGCGCAATTGTCTTTCATAGTGCATCAGTGCTGAAAGCTGAAAATTGGTCTGGGACTGAGGGGGGTTTAAGTGCCCAGTAAGCAAGTGGTTAAATTCAACATGGGTCAGCATTTCCTGCGAAAAAATTTTTTTTGCCATCCTTATGTACAAAATGTTAGGTTTTGCAAAAAAGATGAAATGCTGTGTTGTCAATAATAGACATTCCAATCATCTGTCAACCATGTAATGTCTTTTTAAGTAAAGACAAGAAGTAAAGAAAGGAACAAACAATTACATTGTCCTCCGATAGGAAAAACAAGTATCAAGGTGAAATTTGCTTTTTGTGTTGAATATCAGATTGTAATACATCAAATTGGCTAACGAGGTTAATTGTAAATGCCAAGACTCCAAACAGCCAATGAACATTAATCATACCTTTATTTGTCTAAATGAATACATTGCACATGTAAACCCATCAAAGACTGGGATACTACACATTGTGTATACACAATAAATAATTGCACTGTCATTAACTTATTCTACCATCTTAGAGAATTGTTTTTAAATAAACATAACATCGCTAAAAAGTATTGAGGTCTCATACATCAAGGTTAAATACGATATGGGAGTCTTTTGTTATGGCAAGCTACAGTAAATTAGTAATTAATTCAGTTCTTGACTACTTTATTACAGCACACGGAAAAATAAAGTTAGATGGAATGCTGTGCTTGGTAACAGTATAGAAAATATATCTTTTTAGAATGCAGCGAAATATTGTGCAACACTCCATGTGCAAAATATTCAAAAATTCACAGCTAAAATAACTGGAGAGCTGTAACCAAACTGCATAGATTATCCCCTAAGTGATACCTAACTTTAGTTTAAAAAAAAAATAATTCTAGTCAAGTGTGTAGTCTTAACTCAAAAAAAGTATCTTCAATTGCTCTCAGCCTCCCTAAATCTCTTTAATCCTTCAAACGTAGCATTTAACAAGCAGTTCGGTGACTATGTAAGAATGTCTCTTTTTGTTCCCAAATGGACTAAGGACTAGGGACTATAACTATGAGATTTGTAGTGTGCATAGTGCAGTGCACATGACCGCAACTAATGTGCACTGCTCATTCCAAAGGAATGGATGTTAGGGGGATATGGAGAGATTCAGGAGAACAAGGAAGCAGAAAAGCACAGTAAGAAATGATTTTATGAAACTAGATTATAGGGTTACTAAGCAGTAATGTACAATTTTTGGATAATAGGGATAATGTTTGGTGTCACTTCATCCAGCAGCAGTATCCCAAGGAGTCACCTTGGGGTGTTTGGTGGCCCCCGATACCGTGTCTATGGCTGCATGGCTGTATGTAAGTGATTATTAGGTGGGCTTTTCAATCTCCTTTTTGCTTCAATTATTATAAATGTTAATTGATTACTACCCTGTATTTTCAGACCAATCACGAGCTTTCTCCTGATGACGAAACGCGTAGAGATACCAGTTGCCGTGTATTTTGGTATCCCAACTCTAACAGTATTTATTTTTGTAAATTGTATCAATTATGTTTGTTTTATTTAATGTAACAATCATGAAGTCTTAGGTTCATGTAGCTGTAATACTTTATTAATTGTCTATTCCATCATTACCATTGGTGGTTTCTATGTATACAATTGAGGTGCGCATTTATAACCTATTTTTTATCAGTCACCATGAGTGTATAAAGATTGATATTAATGATATGTATGTTTGCGCACCTCATTAAACATATGTAATCATGTTTTGATAGACAAATAAGTAAAAATCCTTTTCTTAATTAGCTATTTTTGTTTCCTTTCTTAACCCCGTGCTTCATATAAAGTCCCATTAAGCTCTTGTTTTTATTTTTGCCCTATGGTAATGTAGTAGTGATGGGAGAGACTGCCCCAGCCCAGGTTCTTGCCAGGCCACACCCCAAATATTATCATCATTATTATTATACAGGATTTATATAACGCCAACAGTTTGCACAATGCTTTACAACATGAGGGCAGACAGTACACTTACATTACAAATCAATACAGGAGGGATCAGAGGGCTCTGCTTGTTAGAGCTTACAATCTAGAAGGGAGGATCAAGTGGAAACAAAAGGTAATAACTGTGGGGGGTGAGCTGATGGAGAAAATTAAAATACAGTTGTTAGGTGTGGGTAGGGTAGGCTTCTCTGTAGAGAAGGGTTTTCAGGAAGTTGTCTAAAAGATAATAGAGTAGGAGATAAGCAGAGAGATTGGGGTAAGGCATTCAATAGGATTGGAGAGGCTTTGGAAAAGTCCTGAAGGCGACTATTCCCCTTTCCCTACTATTTGACATTACCATAGGACTCCGTGGATGTGCGGCACCAGGGATTTTTTTTCTTCTTTTCTCTTCAATGACTACAGGAGCTGGGGTGAACTCCATCTCTTGCACATTCAGTATCATCTACATTACTCCCCACATCAACTGAGCCTGAGCGACACACTAAAAAACCATGGGTCACAGTGGTTACCTGGTGTTAGGGACAAATTTCTGACCCTGAATGCAGAGAGATTTGTTCCAATGGCAAAAATGTATCCCTACCTGCAGGTAATAACTGGATGTGCAGATACATGTGGATACATGTTTACAGCAGCAGACAGCATTGGCTCTTTTCAGCCCATCACTCAGGTGTACAGGATGAGCAAATATTAGAACATCTCAGATCCCCGGTGCAGGTATTTGCAGTATATTTGCTGCACCATGGTCATGCAGGATGTATGAATGACCCATGACTGGATTTTAGCTAACCATACTATGCAAGTTGAGCAAGGGGCAACATATTTTAGTAGGCAGTAAATTCAGTGATTTATTTAACCACTTAACAACCGGCTCATAGCCGAATGACGGCTACAGGGCGGTTGTTTAACTCTGGGAGGCCGTCATATGACGTCCTCCCAGAATTCCGCTCTCGCGTGCCCCCTGGGGAGCGCACTCGAGAGCATCCATGATGGCCACTCATTGCAGCTGTTTACCACGTGATCGCTCCGTCAAATGACGGAGTGATCACTTGTAAACAAACCGGCGTCATGTTATGACGCCGATTCCTCCCTCCCGCTCTCTGTACCGATCGGTACAGCGGAGGGGGAAGAGATCGGTGTCAGCAGCGCTGTGGGCTGCATCTGCAGTGCCCACATTGCTGCTCACCGAAATTTAACCCCTCAATTCCCTGCCATTACTCTGCAATACCCTGCAACACTCTGCAATACCCTGCAACACCCGCCAATACCCTGCAACACTCTGCAATGCTCTGCAACACCCACCAATACCCTGCAACACTCTGCAATGCTCTGCAACACCCGCCAATACCCTGCAACACTCTGCAATGCTCTGCAACACGCGCCAATACCCTGCAACACTCTGCAATGCTCTGCAACACCCGCCAATACCCTGCAACACTCTGCAATGCTCTGCAACAGCCGCCAATACCCTGCAACACTCTGCAATGCTCTGTAACACCCGTCAATACCCTGCAACACTCTGCAATGCTCTGCAACACCCGCCAATACCCTGAAACACTCTGCAATGCTCTGCAACACCCGCCAATAACCTGCAATGCTCTGCAACGCAATACTCTGCAGCGCCATACTCTGAGATACCCAGCCATACTCTAAGATACCCAGCCATACTCGGAAATACCCAGCCATACCCAGAGATACCCAGCCATACCCAGAGATACCCAGCCATACCCGGAGATACCCAGCCATACTCGGAGATACCCAGCCATACTCGGAGATACCGGTGTTTCTACCGACTAGCCAATACGATCAAAGCCAGAATCTTTTTTTTTTCAGGCTTCCCAGCTTAGAGGTGAGATGCGGGGTCTTATTGACCCCATATCTCACTGTAAAGAGGACCTGTCATGCCATATTCCTATTACAAGGGATGTTTACATTCTTTGTAATAGGAACAAAAGTGATCAAAAAATTTATTTTTGGCGAAAAAAATGTCAAACTAAAATAAATAAAGTAAAATGAACAATAAAAATATATATATTTTTTTAAAGTGCCCCTGTCCACATGTGCTCGCATGCAGAAGCGAACGCATACTTAAGTCCCACCCACATATGAAAACGGTGTTCAAACCACACATGTGAGGTATCGCTGCGAACGTTAGAGCGAGAGCAACAATTCTAGCCCTAGACCTCCTCTGTAACTCAAAGCATATAACCAGTAAAAAAAAATTAAATAGTCGCCTATGGGGATTTTTAAGTAGCGACGTTTGGCGCCATTCCACGAGCGTGTGCAATTTTGAAGAGTGACATGTTAGGTATCTATTTACTCAGCATAACTTCATCTTTCACATTATGCAAAAATTGGGCTAACTTTACTGTGCTTTTTTTTTTTTTTTTAAGCACAAAACTGTTTTTTTTTCCAAAAAAAAGCATTCGAAAAATTGCTGCGCAAATACCGTGCGAGATTAAAAGTTGCAATGACCACCATTGTATTCTCCAGGGTGTTTGCTAAAAAAAACATATATAATGTTTTGGGATTCTATGTAATTTTCTAGAAAATAAATGATGATTTTTACATGTAGGTGAGAAATTTCAGAATTGGCCTTGGTGCTCCAGAACGCCTGATGGCGCTTCCTGCATGTTGGGCCTCTGTATGTGGCCGCGCTGTGTAAAAGTCTCACACATGTGGTATCGCCATACTCGGGAGTAATAGCAGAATGTGTTTTGGGGTGTAATTTGTGGTATGCATATGCCGTGTGTGAGAAATAAACTGATAATATGACAATTTTGTGAAAAAAAAGTAAAAAAAATCAATTTAAAAAATCTATTTTGCAAAGAATTGTGTGAAAAAATGACAACTTCAAAAAACGAATCATGCCTCTTACTAAATACCTTGGAATGGCTTCTTTCCAAATAGGGCTCATTTGGGGGGTATTTGTACTTTTCTGGCATGTTATGCCCCATACACACTATCAGTTTGTCTGCTGAGTTTTTCCTTCAGATTTACCAAAACCATGTAGTGGAAGGGCCTGCCTGATTGCATACAAATTGAAACTTCTAAGGTTTGACCTCATATTATATGGTTTTGGTAAATCTAAAGGAAAAACTCAGCAGAAAAACTGATAGTGTGTATGGGGCTTTAGGGTCCCAAGAATTGAAATAGGCCGTCAGTACTTCAGGTGTGATAAATTTTCAGATATTGGCACCATAGCTTGTGGACTCTATAACTTTCACAAAGACCAAATAATATCCACCAATTTGTACTTATTTTTACCAAAGATATGCCAAATTTTATAACAGAAACAAAGAAAAATTCATTTTTTTACAGAATTTTCTGTATTTTTTCTTTTATAGCACAAAAAATAAAAAACCGAGCGGTGATTAAATACCACCAAAAGAAAGCTCCATTTGTGTGAAAAAAAGGACAACAATTTCATATAGGTCCAGTGTTGCATGACTGAGTAATTGTCATTCAAAATGTGAGAGCACCGAAAGCTGAAAATTGGTCTGGTTATTAAGGGTGTTTAAGTGCTCAGTGGTCAAGTGGTTAAACCTTGTGTCCAAAGAAATTTTATGAAATGTTTTAAGAGATGGAAAAGGGTAGGTACAATTAATATTTCCTAAACTTGTGGCGTTTAAGAGATATTCACATGGAAAGCAGCCGGTGATGTCACGGGTGCATGCGCTCTGAAGGGACGGCATACCGCTTGGTTGTACTTCTCCTGGGTAGGTGTGCAGTTCATTCTGCACTTTTGTGACCCATTTTTAGTCGACAGCCAGCTATAGCCCACTGTCAGCTGACATCGTTCAGTGGGTCCAAGCTATGGAAACTTTAAACTTTAAAAGCAGGATTCACCCAGATGCTTGGACCAGCAGCTCGCTCAGCCTTTCAGTGAGCCACAGAGACCCTGAGCCCGCCGCTCCTGCCCCTTCATAGCCTGGCATTCCAGTGAGCTTGGGGAAAGGGGGGTGGGTAGAGCCAGGGACTGACAGCCACCACTCTTTGCTCCCTGAAGGCTGAGAACTGAGTGAACAGCGGCCTTTGATTGCTCTGTTGTTGGTCTTAGAAACAGCTGGGGACAGCTGCAACATTGGATCGATGTTCCATCCACCTAGGTAAGTATAATTGACAAAAAAAAATATTTTTTAAAGGAAAAAAATCCCCCTCTCCCTCCTAAGAGCCCTCCCCCCCCCCCCCCAAGAAAAGATTTCCACTGTAAAATATCTCCCTCCCTCAAATATCCCCCCCAATATTAAACTCCCTGTCTCTAAACTGACCCACCCAAAGCAAAAATATCTCCCTCAGTCAGCACCCTCTCCCCCAGCAAAGATTCCTAATTATGAAGAAAATCTCCCTTCATCCAATCAAACTCCCTCCCAGAAGAAAATCCCTGTCATTAACCACCCCCTTTAAACTTCTCTACAAGAAACTCCCCCTTCTCCAAAAGCAAACCCACCCCCTTTTCTTAACCCTCCACCAAAAGAAACTCCCCCAGGATTGAATTCTCACTTCCTCCTTCCCAAAACAGAAAATGAATGCATCCCCACTTACCAGACCTCAGATTCAGCACAGCACAGAAGTAGGAAAACTTCTGCATCCCCAGTCTCCCTTCAGCTGTGTCATATGATACCTCAAGGAGGAGTCAAGGAGTTCCCTCAACCATGTACTGTCAATTGCCGGCATCTGAGACATTGCAGTAATGTCATGCTTTTCAGGGGGACCCTTATTAAACTAAGGGGATGGGGCACAATAGAAGGAGGGCATTCTGTTGCACTCTGAACCTCTTATTGCTTCTACTGTGCTGATGCTGAGGCTAAACAGCAGGGACACTGTCTGGGCATTTTACCAGGGTGCCCTGGGGAGGGCTTGAACACCCCTGACTCCCCCTTATCTACGCCCCTGGACATATTGCATACCTCTCTTTGTGCTGGGAGCACATCAGCACAGAAACAGGCTCTTACCAAGCTCTTACTAACATTTGGGACCCAGGACTCCCAATTCCTGGTCCTCTGATTGCTGTTATCGTCTCTGATTGCCTATCACAGTGATGTGCAGCCCACCCCTGTGTTCTCTTCTGAACAGAGAAAAAGATATGCTATATCTTTCTGTCCTTGCAGGAGAGAAACATGTAAACAGACGTGTGTAAAAAACACATTTAAAAATAAATAAAAAAATAACTACATCAAGATTAAGGCCCCTTTCACACGGGGTGGATCAGTGCTGATCCGCCCCGTGGATGTCCGCTTGCTCAGCGGGGATCGCTGAAGCGATCCCTGCTGAGCAGAAGATGACGGGTCCATCTCTGCACACTGCGCAGGGACAGACCTGTCACAGCACCGCTCTCCCCTATGGGAGATCGGATGACGACGGACCGCAGTGTCCGTCATCACCCGATCCGATGACGGATGGAAAAACAGCTTTTACCTCCGTCACACTTTTTCGGATCGGAGCGGGTCAGATGTCAGCGGACATGTCACCACTGACATCCGACGCTCCATAGACCTCTATGGAGCATCCGCTCAGGTCTGCCTAAAAAAACTGACAGGCGGGCCTGAATGGATCGTTCGTGTGAAAGGGGCCTTAGTCAATACATTTTGGATAGGATTTTTTTTTTTTATATATTTTTAAATTAGTATCAATGTCAGTTAGTGTCAGCATCAGTTTGTTTTAGGCAGAACAAAAAAATTAAAAATACAAAATGCATACCATTGTTTCCGGGCACTACTATGGGTACAAACAACAACTAACACACACATATGTGGTATCATAATATGAATATAAAAATGCCACGCTCACAATATATACATGAACAAAGTAAATATTGCCAAATCAAAAACACATATGAGAAAATATTCATTATAACATCAAACATATTCACTTCCAGACTCTTAATAGTTATTTTTTCTATATATGCAATAAAGTGTGATAAGTCCATTAAGTAGTCCAGAAATAAAATGACAAAAGAACAAAATAGTGACAAATCTTCTTACAAATTTCAGAATTCAATTCACCATGTACATAGAGTAAAGCCCACCACCAAGAATCACAAGATGGCTGCTCACCTTAAAATATGGACCCAGAGACATTTAAAGGTCCAAACATGCATGTTGTTTTGTTATTATTATTTTGATTAAACTTATGGGAAAACACCTTTATCAGTGATAATGATTCACCACCTGCAATCCTAAAAGGGCCGCTCACCTTATGCTATAGACCCTTTAATGTCTGGGATTAGGCAGGCTCAATGTTAAAATGTCTCTCCTTTCCTGGGACTAGTGGTGGAAGTGCAGCTCATAAAAACATAAAAGTACACAGCCAATGGTGCTCTCTTTCTTTCAAAGTTTTAACAAACATTTATTTAAAATTATAAACATTCACAGAAGTAAAAAAAAACAAATTGCCATCCACTGTCACAGATCATCCACCAGCAGCTCCCGGCATCGCTAGATTGTGCTGTAGCTACTGATAAGGATGAGAGAGACACCACTTTTGGACCCAGATTGGACAAAAGGCTCCGCTCTACGTGTTATGTCAGGGTTGACTTCATCAAAGGGCTGACCCAGGCGAGGCTTTAATCAAACATCAGTAGGACTGCTGTGGGAGGGGAGTAGCAACCCCCTCCAAGGTAGGTGGAATCCCTTCAAAATGAAGACATTGCTGTTCTAAAGCTCAGACTAATTTTATACCCCCCCCCCCCCAGCCATTTGCTAGGAACACCCCCCCCCCCCCCCCAGGGATTGACTGAGGCACAAAAAATATCCAGGCTGCTCATCTGACCTTCCCACCCACTATATTCCAGAAGCCTCCAGAATGCAGGGGGAACAATCAAACCTGCAGCCTGTGAGATCCAGAACAGCCCTAAGCAATAGCTGATCCAATGATTACAGAGGAGCCAAAAAGAACTAAATTCACCTAACATCCTAGCTATCTAGGAGGGGATACAGTTGCTTACAAATGTGTCGGCAAAGGACATGCTAAAAGGAGTAAAAAGCAGAGTGACTGCACAGATGACTTATTCATTCTCATGTTGCTCTTTCACTCTCCAGTTAGAAGGCTGGGGCTGGAGGGATGAAACCATTACATCCCTTCTACGCTCTATAACTGTGACAGAAAAAGTGATGTCATCTGTCTGCTAGTGCTGTGTTGCAGAGCTGTGTAAATCTCAGAACTTGATGTACAGAAATACAAATCATTTGGCAGGTAAAAATTTCATAGTCCACAGTCCCTGATCCATTTGAGAGCAAGGAAGGGGGAGGGTATATTTCAACTTACAGCGGGACCATGGAGAGAAAAAAACATTTTGGATAAGAGAGCAATAGAAGGTACTTTTCTGATTTCAGAATACATACCTAAAGAGGAAGTAAATCCTGATGGGTTTACTTCCTCTTTGATTCCCTGCAAAGGTAAAGCATAATGGGCTACTATGCATCACATAGTAGTCCATTATGTGTCACTTACCTGACACAGGTGCCAGTGAAGTCACCGCTGTCCCCTGTAGTCCGGAGCCTCCATCTTCTTGGTGGGTCTCGCTGCTCCAGCGCTGTCATTCGATGGAGCCGCGATGACGTCACTCCCGCACATGTGCACGGGAGCCGCCACTCGTGGCATATCACCGTTAACAGCGGCGCGCTCAGTGCGCCTGCTCGCCGCTGTCTACGGCTCATGCGCCGTAGACAGCGGTGCCTGTCTTTTGGCAAATATCTCGTAAACCATGTAAGTTTAGAAGATATTTCTTGGACCTACAGGTAACCCTTAATCTAGGCTTACCTGTAGGTCAAAGTTGTTTGTAAGGGTTTACAACCACTTTAAATAGAATATATATTTTTAAAAGCATATTTGAGTGTCACTTTAAATGGTTATCCAATCAGAAAGAAATCAGTTGTAAAGAGAGATGCTCATTTCTTGTCTATGGTTAGCTTTATAGTGACTTTAATCCAAATCAGCAAGTTTAATTCAACAAATTCACAGTTTAAATAATCAGAGGACCGTAAGAGTCTGCACACATTATCCCCTTAATCCTTGACCATGGTGCACATTTCCCTACAGTAAACTCTTTTTTATCAGAACTTTTACTGTAAACAAGAGTATATTAAACTTGGTTCTTCTTAAAATGGTTTGTTTGCTGTAGTTAATGCTTATTTGACTGCGTTGATTTATTTTCTCAATATACTGTGTTTGTCGATAACTAATCTCCTTCCACAGATAATTAAATGTAGTAACAAAAATACATTTGTATAAGAAACAATTATTTTACATTGAATAGTGCCCTATTTGGCAGTTTAACATAACTGTAATGTAGCCTACAGCACAACAAGATCTTCTTTCAGTAGCAGTGCATTATAAATGAGACTATAGGGAGTCTTTCTGAAGTTTTGTGACTTCTAACTAGATTATGCTTCATATTCAAAAAGAATAGTAGCTGAGTTTACAAGAAATTGATTACAAAGTACATGAAAACTACAAATGAAGATATGTAAGAATTAATTAAAAATAAACCCATGTAAAATAAGTAATGTTACAACTAAAATTCTGATGTAAGTGAAAAAAAGTTTGCAGTAAATTGGATTTGAAAATTAGATTTTTATGTAAATTTGCAATCTGCGGGGCGTGGCCTGAGGTGCAATGGAGTAGGACGTCTGCGGTGTGAGCTCCGCTCGTCCACACTCCTGATTCTATTATCCTGCACCATCCTTCCTCCACATAACATCTGGATGACCCTGCCTCACCCCTCGCTCTAGCCCTGAAGCCGTCTGTCCGTTTTGAATGCCGCACGGACCCGCGCCGGTAAGCTCTGCATGCCTGGGGACTGCCTGTAGGAAAGACCGCGGCTTCGGCCTAGTCGCCGGTCCGGCGGCCATCTTGCTTCACCCGGCGGCAGCTTTCTTGGGCCTTTTCTGTCCTCCGATCCACCCCGGAATCGCTGCAACATACCCCCGGCTACCGGACTGCCCTCGGCCGCGAGTGTAGTGCCGCTCTGCCGATAGCGGCCGGTGGGATTGTCGGCGCCGCCGGCCTGATTCCCGGCCGGCGGCCATCTTGCTCCACCCGCGGTGGCCCCTATAGACCTCATTCCCACTCTATACTGCTGTAACCCCCTGCCTGTAGCTGCCAATTCGCCCCTTGCCACCCAGGAAGTGCCCCTCTACCCTGCAGCAGCTGGTTGGGTGGCCTGTGGGACCGGCCTGGGCCCTGGAACAGTGGCCATTTTGCTACACCCTCTGCAGCCCCTTTGCTATGTACTTTGTGGCCTCCTGCTCGCCCTGTGCCCGTTTCTCCCCTGCTGCAGCCGCTGATTCCTGCGGG
Source organism: Lithobates pipiens (assembly GCF_037356315.1). Lineage (NCBI taxonomy): Eukaryota > Metazoa > Chordata > Amphibia > Anura > Ranidae > Lithobates > Lithobates pipiens. The sequence goes on along the minus strand of NW_027507764.1, from coordinate 97,848,534 downwards.
CCCTCAGCCCCCGTCTACTAGCCTTGCCTGCGGCTTTTTGTGACTGTCACGAGAGGGGGGGGTGAACGGCTGGCCTAATACATAGCGGCTATTTTGGAACACCCCGGGCTATACTGGACCATGTCCCCACCTAAGAAGTCCAACGAGGCCGCTGACAAACTTGCCAGGTACCGCCGCCATGAAGAGGAGCACCGGGCCAAGGATGGCGCTGGTGCTCCCCCTGACTCAGACCACTCTACATCGGCCACTAATCAAGTTTTGGACGCTATAGCCCTATGTCAGAGCACGCTCACCTCCAAAATTGAGGAGGTCAAAATTGATGTGTCCCTCATCCGGCAAGACCTCTCTACCCTTCGGGATCGCGTGGCGGAGACAGAGACCCGCATCAGTAGAGCTGAAGACATCATACACCCCCTACAACACACTACTGATGAGGTACGCCGTCAGCTGCAACAGCTTAGCGCGAAACAAGACGACATGGAAAATCGTCTCCGAAGATGTAATCTCCGCTTTATCGGCCTCCCTGAGACAGCTGAAGGTAACGATCCAGCGGGCTTCCTCGAAAATCTCCTGACCTCCACCTTCGGCAGAGAGGCATTTTCGGTGATGTTCGCAGTGGAGAGAGCTCATCGAATTCCGGCCCGTCCCCCTCCCCAGGGGGCCCCACCGCGTACTCTGATTGCGAAATTCCTTAACTTCAGGGACCGTGACAAGATCCTACGCCTGACTAGAGAGAGGGGTAATATTCCCCATACCAATACCCATGTGGCAGTATTCCCGGACTTTTCCAGTGAAGTGCAACGGCAGAGATCCAAGTTCCAGGATGTTAAGCGACGCCTCCGGGTTCTACACCTTAAATATGCCATGCTGTATCCTGCGAAGCTTCGCGTGGAACACGAGGGCCAAACCCACTTTTTTGATGACCCTGAATTGGCATCCACCTGGATTGACCAGAGAGAACGCCGAGCCTGAACATGTTGCCCTACCTGCAAGCTGTGAATGTTTTTTCTTCCCTTCTTCCGCTCCCATGGGTGCCCGCGATCTCTCCTGCTGCTATTTTGGCGATTAAGCCATCGCTCTGTGCACCTTGTCAATAGCTGCCCGTGCAGGGCCAGCGGATAAACTCGGAAAGATTTTCTTTTCACCTCGTATTAGCTCTTACAGCACGACTATTTTTCCCCGGCATTCTTGCTGTCCTGAGATCCCTGCCTTCCCTGTACCTCAGGGGCACCTGGGGTGGATTGAGGATTACCCGTCATCCAGGACTGTTCTGCTGTACATTCTTCATCATCCATATGGCGGGCGGAGCTCCCCTCTGCTCAGCCGCGATGGTATCACGCTTTTGTGGCCCCTACTCCCCGTGCACCCTCCAGAGGAGAAGTCGCCCCCCTAGGACTTTTAGGATTTCTGTGCACTTTTCCCTCCCCCATTTGTCTAATTTTTTTTTCTCCCCCTTCATTTTTCTCTTTGTTACGTTGGGTATCTATGCTCCTCTGCAATTAAGTTTCATGCCTCCAATGGGTTTTAACCTGTGGATGTCCCCTGTTGGTACCCAGTTGTGGGATATGATGTCCAAGCCGTGTTGGGGTGGCGCTGGACTGGGTGGGGGGCGGGATGTTGTGATTTTTGTTTTTATTTTTCTTACACCACTATGTTTGTTAATGTTTGTTTATGCTGAAGGTACTATGTTAAAGTCATACATGCATTATTGGAATTGGCTGCTATTGTGTTTTGTGCGCACTGCATTGGCCATGACTGCTCTGCTGATTCTAGCCCACCTATGGTTTATTGTTTACACCCTGCACCCACCATGAGCTCTCTAAAGTTCCTTACGTGGAATGTCAGAGGCTTGCGGAATAAGATAAAACGCACTGCCGCCCTAACATTCCTTAAGTCCCAGCGAGCTGACATTATTGCGCTTGTTGAGACCCATGTTACTGGCCATCTCCAGTCCTCTCTTAAAAAACCGTGGATAGGTTGGGCGTACCATGCTACCCACACCTCGTACTCCAGGGGGGTTTCGGTTCTAATTGCAAAAAGGGTGCCGTTTGACCTAGTGCTACTCCAGACGGACCAGCAGGGCAGGTATGTATTCCTACATGCCACCATTAGTGGAGCCCCTATTTTGATAATAGCCTGCTATGTCCCCCCCCCTTATAACTCAGCTGTACTCAAGGAGGGCCTTGCATTCATGGCACACTACCCCTCGGTGCCGGCAGTGTGGATGGGGGACTTTAATATGACCCTGATTCCCGCTCTGGACCGAATGGGTACACCGGACTCCCCTGGTGACCCACCTGCCCATACCAGACTACATCGCATATTGATGGACTTTGCTCTTCTAGATACGTGGCGCCACAAGTATCCGCATGCTAAAGCATACTCGTGCTTTTCAGCTAGCCATAACGCAATGTCCCGAATTGACTTTGTTCTCATCTCACAGACTCTGACACCCAGACTGGAAGATGTGGGCTTTGCTCCGAGAATTCTCTCGGATCACTCCCCCTACTGGATTACGATGCGGCTCCTGAAGGCCTCTCCCTCTCCTACTTGGCGGCTGAACCCATTTTGGCTGGCCGCTCTGCAGGAGCAGGAAGACATCCCTACGGAATTGCAACACTATTTTACAGTCAACGGGGATTCCGCTGCCTACGATATAGTGTGGGACACATTTAAGCTCTACGCCCGCTCCCTGCTCACCACGCGTATTAACAGACTTAAGCGGTCGTCAAAACTTGTTATCCAACAGGCTACGGATCATCTACAAAGACTGGAGGAGGAGTTTCGTGGAGACCCCTCGCCTGCCGCGGCTACTAACCTTAAGCTCCAGCTGCGACAGGTCTCCCAACTGCACACGGAGCAGGCCAAGCAGCGCATCTTTTTCTGTAGGCAGAGGATATTCGAATATGGAGAAAGATCGGGCAAACTACTTGCTTACCTCGCCCACTTAGATTCCCATCCCCCAGTCGTGGTCTCACTGATCGACGCCCAGGGGAATGGTATTACGGACCCACAACGGGTGGCGGAGGAATTTGCGAGATTTTATCGAGCGCTTTACGCCACTCGGGTCACTCATACTCCCCAAGACACCAGAGACTACCTAGCGAGAGTTACATTTCCCAAACTGACAGACGCCCAACGTGACCTTTTAGAGGCCCCTATTACTGAGGAGGATATTTCTGAGGCTATCTCCTCTCTGGCCACTTCTAAAGCACCAGGGCTGGACGGTCTACCGCTTGAATTTTATGCCACCTACTCTGAAATTTTGACCCCTAAACTTCACGACTTATATAAATCCATATTTGACACGGGAATTCTACCCCCCTCCATGAGAGAAGCACAAATAGTAGTGATTCCCAAGCCAGGGAAGGACCCAAACTACCCGGAATCGTATAGACCCATCTCTCTACTACAGGTCGACATTAAAATACTGGCCAAGATTCTTGCCTCCCGCCTTAATCAGGTCATCCTCTCACTGATCCACCCTGACCAGACTGGCTTTATGCCAGGGAAAAACACCGCCATGAATATCCGCCGCTTACTCATGAACATCCAGGGATCCCATGATGAAGTTGGCTCGCGGGTGGTGGTGGCCTTGGATGCTGCCAAGGCCTTCGACTCCGTGGAATGGAACTACTTGTGGGAATGCCTCTCGGGATTCGGACTTGGCCCCAACTTTATTCGATGGGTCCAACTCCTGTATCAATCCCCGAGGGCCAAGGTGCTTGTGAACGGCTGGCTCTCTGATCAGTTCCCGCTGGAGAGAGGGACTCGACAAGGTTGTCCCCTTTCTCCCATGCTGTATGCGTTGGCTGTGGAACCACTAGCTATTATGGTTCGCGCAGACACCAGAATTTGTGGCCTTAGGATAGGAGATCTGGAGGAAAAGATCGGGATGTATGCTGACGATACACTCCTATACTTAGCCGACTCGGGTCCCTCTCTCCTTGCAGCCCTTCACACCATAGACTGTATTGGTAGTCATTCGGGTCTGAGCATCAACTGGTCTAAATCCCAGATCCTTCCGCTTGATCATTTCCCCCCTGTGCCCACGTCCCCTCCTCTGAATCTCCCTAGGGTTTCCGTGATCAAGTATTTAGGAGTGCAGGTCACTAGATCGCTGACAGACTATATACCCCTGAACATTGAACCCCTTTTCACCCTGATCAAGAACAAGACTCAAACTTGGGCCAGACTACCTCTGGGTGTTATGGGACGCATCAATCTGGTCAAAATGATACTCCTGCCCAAGATATTGTATTTGGTGTGGCATGCACCCCTGTATATACCACAAAAATTTTTCAAGACGATTGAATCAATTCTTAATTCATTTATATGGGGCCACAGCAGACACAAATTGTCTTGGAGACTTCTGAAGAACCCAGTGACAATGGGAGGGGCTGCTCTTCCAGATTTCCAGGATTATTATCTTGCCTCCCAGTTGTCCCACTTCTATCACTTTGACAAGAGCGAGCTACCAAGATACCAGACATTACTTTGTAAACGCCCTGACGACCCAGCCCACACCCCACTTCAGTCAGTCCTTAGAGCCCCACTGTCCAGACGTCCCCCTCATCACAAGGTAGACATGCTGACGCACCACCGGAGGATATGGCGGGCGGCCCTTAACAAACTTGGGACCCCACAGGTTCATTCTTACACGCCTCTCTGGTTCAACACCCATTTGCCCGAATTGCTGTCCGTTCCGGACCCCGCGGCCTGGACACGCTATGGGATCCTGTATGTGCACCAAATTATGACTAACACTGGGATTAAATCCTTTCAGTCACTAAAGGAAGAATTCACACTCCCTAACCATCTTTTCTTCAGATATTTACAGCTCCGACATGCGCTACAGACTCAGTTTGCCAGCTCCAGCCCCACTCTGACAGTCCCTCCCATAGTGGATATAGTCACAGGTGCTGAGCCAACCAAGTTGATCTCTGCCCTCTACTCCGCCATCCGTCTCCCAGGCACCGTGGCATTGGCTTATGCTGCCAAGGCCAGATGGGAGCTGGATGTGGGTGTGATTGAGGATGAGGAGTGGGACGAAGTCTTGGGGGATGTGAAGAGAGTCTCCCCCAGGCTCTCGGACCGCCTCACACAGCTATACATTCTACATAGGACGTACCTGACCCCCCAGAAGATAGCACGGTTTAAACCCACGTATAATCCAGGATGCCGTTTATGCGACCACACTCCAGGCTCCTTCTATCACCTTATATGGTCCTGTCCGGTTATCCAAACATACTGGATACAAGTGATTCGCTTTCTCCATGACCAGATGGGCTCTCCAGCTAGCCTTGACCCGAAGATGTGTCTGCTTGGTCTCTTACCAGAATTAGAAGCTGACAAGTCCCTTCGCACCTTCCTACATGAAACACTGTTCCTGGCGCGAAAAGTGATTGCTCGTGGCTGGATGCAGGCCCTCCCCCCCACGGTCCAGTGCTGGAAAAAAGAGGTTAACGATACCCTCCCTTATAAGAAATTGGTTTATACACATAGAGGATGTCCACTTAAATATGAACGGATCTGGGGTAGGTGGTTGGGAGATGGGGAGACGTGTACTTGATATGCTGTTATATTGATCCCTTGCCCCTCTCCCCCCTCTGCTTATCCCCTTCGGTGTTTCCTCCACCTCAAGGACCTACTTTTATTCTGTCCCCCTCCCCCTTTTATTTCTCCTTTTGCCCGCTCCCCTCCCCCGGTTGACACAAATTAGCTCTAATGGTGCATCTACCCATGATGGGTGTCGGACCCATATACAGTGCAGTTAACCCAATGCTTTTATGTATGCAACGCTGCCTTGGCCAGACTGGCCCACGTTATTTGATGTATCGTATGTATGCCTGCTATGTATGTCATCTTCTGTTTCCTTCTTTTTTTTTTTTTTTTTTTTAATAAAGTTTGTTTTTCGATTTAAATAAAGCCTTCCTTATACATGAAATTTGCAATCTGCAGGTCTGTGTCCGCTCTACATGGCAACCCACTGTTCTCTATGGGTTGGTCTAAAGGAAATGCCCTGCCTGTCCATTTCCATCCAACTGTCATCCGTTCCGTGGGTTGGATGGGAAGCAGATCCACATTCGTCTGTTTTTAGCGGAGCAGATCTGAGCGGATGCCGGCGGGTGTCAGCGGACTCATGCCCACTGACATCTGCTGCCCCATAGAGAACAATGGGTGGTCCGATCGGGTCTGCCTGAAAAACAGACAGGCAGACCTGATCGGTCCTCTGGTGTTAAAGTGGCCAAAAGGTAAACAGGCTGTCCACTTTGTAAGGGAATTCAAAGTTTTTGGAGGGATTTTCCCCAGAGCTTAGTGAATGTCGTGAAATCTCACTTTTCAAAGAATACCCAATCCTGTGCAAGAAAAATGAAAAAAAAAAAAAACCAGCATTTTTGCTTGCACAGGATTGGATGGTGGAAGTCAGCAGAACTTCACCTCATTCACTAAACTCTGGGGGAAAAATTCCCCTGCACTTACCTTACAAAGTTTACAGTCTTCCTTTTAGTAAATCAACTCCTACGACTGCTCTTAGCCAAAAGTTTTATAGTGAAGTTATCCAGTCCACCTAATTATTGGTGTAGCGCCGTCTCCTAAAGAGCACATGCTAAATGTTTTTTTTAAATTGAATGTTACCCTTAAATCGCTGTTTGGTTTGGGTTTGATGTTGACCTCAGCATCAGTCTGACTGGACTGCCGGGTGTTCTGCCTAGTCATAGGTGGCGTTGTCACTTGCAGCAGGCATGGAAACATAGTCTAGTTGGGTGCATTAAGGTTACTTTCTCTCGGAACCAGCCCAGTGGGAGTGTCCCTCTTGCTGTGCCTTCTGGGAGAGGGTACTGGGAGAAGGTGTGGATGTCGCGTGTTTTGGGGTTCCGGTCCAGAAGTATGTTCTGACTGCATGGTCCTGGTCCTCCTGACCAGCCCCCATGACTTCCATGGCCTGAGTGCGGATCCACCCGACTTTATGTCTCGGGGTTGGCTAGCCCCAGGTGAGGAAACTGAAAGGAGGCCGTCTCGGTTAGAGGAGAGGCCCAGCAACTGTGAAGTTATCATGGGGAGGACTCTTTGGGAGAAGGCCACGCAAGGGTTGGCTTCTCAACAAGAGCCTGGAAAAGCTGCAGGACCTAAGCAAATCCTATCTGGTGCGGTATCGCCAGATCGGCTGCAAGATACTGGTACCACACAAGTGTTCTACAAGCTTTCAAGTTTCCCTCACGTGTTCTATAGCAAAGTCTGTGGCAGAAACGTATTCCTGACTCGAGTACCCTGTTGGCTGCTAGGCCTGGTGACAGAGGACTATCCAATTAGGGTGAGGATCCAGCTGTAAATGGCCATTCTCTGGATTTTTTCAAAGTAAGAGACTGTTTCATACTGAGTTTAACATTAAGAGTACCTGGACTTTTCAACGAAACCATCTGATCCTATGTTGAGAGACTGTGTTGTTAACTATATTTCTCAAATAAAAAATCACTTTAAGTGAATCTAGCGTCAGACTCTGCAGTTTTTGGGCCATCTACCTCGGGAAACCCCTAGATGCATACGAGGTGAAGAAGGTAACGGTAAGCCCAATAAATTCAGACGCTCCTTCGGGAGTTAGGGCTATATTGGCTGTTGTATGTCTGCTAGTCAGGGGTAAAGGGTGGACAGAACTTTACAGATGGCAGTCAGGCCATTCTTATTAGGGTAAGACAATCTTTTTCAACGTGGGTGCCTTGAGGTTTCTTCAGGGGTGCCTTGGCAAAATGTCTAAAAATTGCCTCAAAATCGTATACAAGCTGGTGTGTGGATAAAGCCTACCTTTTAGTTACACAAAGCCACAGGTTTTCATTTGGGCACCATTACGACCTTCTTGAGGTCACCTTAGCTGAACGATGGAGAAAAATTGAGGGAGAAGAGACACATTGAAATACTAGTCAGTACCAGTTTGCAAAAGTGTATTTGCATTGGAAGTGCAGTGCCTCAAGACTGTTCATAACTTTTAAAGAATGCCTTAAGAGTGTCCATAATTTTTAAAGGGTGCCTTGACTGAAAAAATGTTGAGAAACACTGGGCTAAGGTTTGAGAGTCACTATCTAAGGTTTGAGAGTCACTATCAGTTTCAAAATTTGACTGCTCCCTTCTGCCTCCCATTCATTCCAGTTGGCTAGTGAGGCAGCCCACTCTGTTTTCTTTCTACAGCTACTGAAAGGCTGCAGGAGGAAAATGGAGATGTCAGTCCCTTTATATGCCGTCCCTGACGCACCTCCTATCCAGGTGTACAGGGGGCCACAATGGTTTCCTGGGGCATGGGGCCGAGTCACAATTGCAACCCCTTTATGTATGCCCCTGGCTTTATCATAGTGTCTGCTGGACAAACTGTCTGGGAAGAAATATTCTCCAAGATGAATCATCTTAAAGGAACTACACACCTGTTACTTCAGTGTGTGCTATCTAGGGATGAGCTTCGTGTTCGAGTCGAACATACGTTCGACTCGAACATCGGCTGTTCGCCCGTTCGGCGAATTCCGAACGTTATGGGCCGTTCGCGCCAAATTCGTGTGGCGCTCACGGCCCACAATGCACTGCGTCATCGCAGTGCATTGCTGGCTCATGATTGGCCAAGCATGCACTGTGACCCCGCATGCTTGGCCAATCACAGCGTCAGCAGCGAGGAGAGCCATGATTGGCCACAGGCAGGATGCCTGTGGCCAATAATAGCTCAGGCTGTGTAGTACACGCCCCACACTATATAAGGCCGCCAGCCTAGTGTAGTGTGTTAGCGTCTGAAGCAGTTAGTGGGTGTTCTGTGTACCTTCAACACAGTACACACCGATCGTTTTCGGCCGATTTTCGATCTTGCTGTTGTGTAGTGGTTGTTGTCTGTGTGCCCTGACCACAGTATACACCGCTATATTCACCTCACCTATATCGCTAGTGATCTATCTTTTATAATAGAGCTTGCAGTCAGTAGTGTTAGGAGCTTGTGCGTGCTGTCTGCGTGCTCTGTACCCAGTACACACCGCTATATCCACCTACATAGCTCTTCTCTATTTGAGCCCACTTGCCATCTGTAGGAGGTATTGGAAGTTGTGTGTGCCTCCAGCACAGCACAGTATACATCTGTATATACCCCTTTATCTCTGGTGTTCTATAAAAAAGGCATCTGTAGGAGTTAGTGGGTTTTTTGTGCCTCCAGCATAATATACACCTGTATCTACCCTTTATTGCTGTTCTCCAATAGAGGCATCTGCAGGGCTTAGTGGGTGTTGTGTGACTCAATTCCAGTATACCCCTTTATCTCTGGTGTTCTATAATAAAGGCATCTGCAGGAGTTAGTGGGTGTTGTGTGACTCCAGCACAATATACACCTGTATCTACCGTTTATTGCTGTTCTCTAATAGAGCCATCTGCAGGGCTTAGTGGGTGTTGTGTGACTCCATTACACTGCTGTTTTACCCAACTCCCTTCAGGCCATTACCATGTCTGGAAGGCCAGCAAGGAGAGGCAGACAGGCGCGAGCCGATAAAAGAGGGCAAGCAGGCTCTGTGTCTAGAAACAACAGTGCTGGTCGTGGACGCGGTGCATTGTCATCAGCACGTGGCCATGGGACACGCTTGTCCTTCTTTTCGGCAGCTGGACATGTTGAACCGCAACATGCCAATGACTTGGTAGAGTGGATGACCAAGCCCCCTTCATCCTCCTCATCCTCTCTCACCCAGTCTCAGGGTACTAGCAAAGCAGCTGCCAACGCATCGTGCCAACTCAGGGTACTAGGGTACTAGCAAAGCAGCTGCCAACTCCTCTCAATGTCATCATCAGTGACTCCTTCCCTAGACCCACCACGTCCTCCTGAGGAGTCTCCTGAACTCTTTGAGCACAGTGTTGGGTACATGCTCCAGGAGGATGCCCAGTGTTTTGTAGGCTCTGATGATGACACTCAGCTAGAGGAAGGCAGTAGCGTGAGCGCAGAGAGAGGGGATGCTCAAGAAGGACAGCAATCTGGCAGTCATGTTCCACAAGCTGCAGCATACTGCCAGGTTTGTTACAGCGATGAAGAGGGAGGGGATGATGAGGGCACTGACTCCACGTGGGTGCCTGGTAGGAGAGAGGAGGAGGAGGAGGCACATGTCCAACGAGGCAGGATGCCCTCCGGGGGCCAGCTTATTGGCAGCACACCGACTGAATCACACCGCAGAGCTCCGCCTGTGCAGGGCGCTGCCTCTGCGTGTTATTCTAAAAGTTCTTTGGTGTGGGCCTTTTTTGAGACGAGTGCATCAGATCGCACCGCTGCTATTTGCAACATATGTCTCAAGCGTATCTCGCGTGGCCAAAACATCAGCCGCTTGGGCACCACATGCTTGACCAGACATATGTTGACCTGCCATGCAGCTCGTTGGCAAGCGTACCTCAAAGACCCACACCAAAGAACAAAGCGGACCTCTCCTTGCTCCTCATCAGCTGGCATCTCCAACCCCACTAGACCTTCAGTCCTCTCTGAAACCTGCTCTGAGAGGAATGAAGGTGTAGAATTAGGTGTGTCACAGCCAAGTGCTTCCGGGAACTCTGCTAGCGGTACACCCGCGTCCGATTATAGCAGGCAAATGTCCCTGCCCCTGCCCCAGCAGCGGCGAAAGAAGTTCACTCCCAGCCATCCACATGCCCAGTGGTTGAATGCTAGCTTGGCTAAATTGCTAGCACTTCAACTGCTGCCTTTTCAGTTGGTAGACTCGGCCCCCTTCCGTGAGTTTGTACAATGTGCGGTTCCTCAGTGGCAGGTCCCCAAACGCCACTTTTTCTCACGGAAGGCGATTCCGGCTCTCTACCGGCATGTGGAAGGCAATGTCCTTGCCTCGCTGGACAGGGCGGTCAGCGGTAAGGTGCATATTACTGCTGACTCATGGTCCAGCAGGCATGGACAGGGACGTTACCTGTCTTTCACGGCCCATTGGGTCATTCTTCTGGCAGCTGGGAAGGATGCAGGACAAGGTGCAGTAGTGTTGGAGGTTGTTCCGCCACCACGCCTCCAAAATGCTACTATTGGTTGTGACACACCTCTCTCCTCCACCCCCTCCTCTTCTTCTTCCTCCATGGCCTCTTCCAGTGCTCTGTCCTCAGAACCAGCGGTGCTCCGTAGGCGTTCCAGGGGCTACGCAAGTATGCAGGCAAAACGATGCCATGCCGTGCTTGCGCTGGTTTGTTTGGGGGACAGGAGCCACACTGGGGCGGATGTTTTGTCAGCTCTGCAGGGGCAGGCCGAGAGGTGGTTGACGCCACGCCAGCTTAAGCAAGGAATGGTGGTTTGTGACAATGGCACCAACCTCCTCTCCGCCCTCCGACAGGGACAACTGACCCATGTGCCCTGTGTAGCTCACGTCCTTAACCTGGTGGTGCAGCGGTTCATGGGCAGGTACCCCGGCTTACAGGATGTACTGAAGCAGGCCAGGAAAGTCTGTGTGCATTTCCGCCGATCATTTAATGCATGTGCTCGGCTGGCTGAGCTCCAAAAGGAGTTGAACCTGCCCAAGAACCGCCTTATATGTGACATGCCCACCAGGTGGAACTCAACGTTGGCCATGCTGCAGCGGCTGCACACGCAGCAGAGGGCCATCAATGAGTACCTGTGCGACTACAGCACCAGGACAGGGTCAGGGGAGCTCGGTTTTTTCTCACCACGCCAGTGGGGCATGATCAGGGAAGCATACACTGTCCTGTCACCGTTTGAGGAGGCCACAAGGATGGTGAGCAGTGACAGTGCATGCATCAGTGACACTGTACCTCTTGTCCACCTCTTGGAGCATACGCTGCATGGAATAATGGACAGGGCACTTGAGGCAGAACAGAGGCAGGAAGAGAAGGACTTCCTTGCCTCTCGAGGCCCCCTTTATCCAGACAGTGTTCCTGCTGTGCCACCCATCACACAGGAAGAGGATGAGGAGGAGGAAGAGGAGGAGGAGGATGATTGTGTCAGCATGGAGGTGGAGGCTGGCACTCAGCATCAGCAGCAGCAGTCTTGTAGGGATGATTTATAGTCCCAAGAAACACGTGGACTTGTACGTGGCTGGGAGGAGGTAGCTGCAGATCATGTTGCATTTAGTGACCCAGAGGACTCCGGACCGAATGCCTCAGCTAACCTACGCTGCATGGCCTCCCTGATCCTGCAAAAGCCTGCGGAAGGATCATCGTATTCTTCGGATCAAGGAGAGGAACCATTACTGGCTGGCCACTCTCCTTGATCCACGGTACAAGGGTAAGGTTGCCGACCTTATCTTGCCATCGCAGAGGGAGCAGAGGATGAGACATCTCCAGGAGGCCTTGCAGAAAGGTCTGTGCAACGCGTTCCCACAGACTGGGAGGTTACAAACTCCTGGTCCTGGACAACGTGTTGCTGAGGCATCGGTCAGAAGGAGTGGTGGAGAAGGTGGCCGTCTGACTGATGCTTTCAGACAATATTTTAGTCCGCAGCCCCAAGGTATGATCGGTTCCAGCAACCATCGCCAGCGTCTGATTTACATGGTGCAGGAATACCTAGGGGCAAGGTCAGACTTGGACACCTTTCCCACCGAAAATCCTCTGGCTTACTGGGTCTTGAGGATGGATCACTGGCCAGAGCTTGCACAGTATGCAATTGAGCTACTGGCCTGTCCTGCATCCAGCGTTCTTTCGGAACGCACCTTCAGTGCTGCTGGCGGCTTTGTTACCGATCACAGGGTGCGCCTGTCCACCGAATCAGTTGATCGACTGACCTTCATCAAGAGGAATCAGTCTTGGATCACCCACAGCTACCAAGCACCTGAAGCTGATGTAACCGAATAATTTTTTTTGCAATATCACATCCCTTCAAGACTGCCTATGCTGATGCTGAGTGACTGTCCTGTTATGTTGATTGTCTATCCTCTTCCTCCTCCGCTGATATGTTGGAAGAACATTTCTGGTTCTGGGTGATGCCATTAGCCCAATTTTTCTACCCCTGTTTAACAGGGGCGTTTAAGTAAAATTTTTGATGCAATGCTTTGCAGCAGGGCTAATTCCTGCAATAAAACTAGAGTATATGGGAGAGGTTGCAGTGTCGTGGCACCAGCACCAGTGCCTAAGGCCCAATTTTTCTGCCCCTGTTTAACAGGGGCGTTTAAGTACAATTTTTGATGCAATGCTTTGCAGCAGGGCTAATTCCTGCAATAAAACTAGAGTATATGAGAGAGGTTGCAGTGTTGTGGCACCAGCACCAGTGCCTAAGGCCCAATTTTTCTGCCCCTGTTTAACAGGGACATGTAATTACAATTCTTGATATAATATTTCACAGGAGGGCCCGTTCCTGTGCCCACCCAGAGTAACTGTGAGGACTTATAGTGTTGTGGCACCAGCACCACAACCACCAAAGGTAAATTTTTTCTACCACTGTTCAACAATGGCATGTAATTTCAATTCTTGATATAATCGTTCACAGCAGGGCGCTCCAGCGTCCACCAAGAGTCACTTTGAGGGCTTACAATGTTGTGGCAAAACCAACACCTTGTTCCGCCATTTCTGCAGAGCATATAGGGCAGGCCCCTACTTTCAAACATCCAACTTACAAACATCTCCTACTTGCAAACGGAAGGAGACAACAGCAAGTGAGATGAAAAAAGATGGACGACAAAACAAATTATACAGGGGTGATAATCCTTCCCTATGTTTTCCAAAAAGCTTAAAAATAGTTTTTTTGACTGGAGCTACACTTTAAAAATGTACCAGTTGAAAATTACAAACAGATTCAACTTAACACAACAAACCTACACAGTCCCTGTCTTGTTTGCACCACCTGTATACTGCTGTTCTGAGTATATGGGGCCTGGGGGCCACATGCATTTCCTTTTTTTAATATGGGTACAGGGTTCCCCTTGATATGCGTACAAGACCCAAAGGGGCTGGTAATGGGCAGGGAGGGCTACCCATGCCATTTTTCTCAATGGTTTTCAACCATATTGCAGGAACCAGATATAACATTAAAAACGCAAGCAGTTTTCAATGATGTTATTTCTGTTTAATGTCATTTTGTGCAGGGACTGTTCTAAACACAGGAAACACGTGGCACTTCACAAGCATACTACAGACACCCCCCAGGCACCATATTTAAAGGAATATTTCACTTTTTTTTTCACTTTAATCATCATTAAAATCAGTGCTCCCGCCAAAACGGCCATTTTTAAAAACATTTTAGGCATTGACCCATGTCCCGTGAGGCATGAGCCAGGCCCCCAAACCCTTTTTAGGACAGTATCTTGCATATTAGCCATTAAAATTAGCACTTTTAATTTCGAACGTTCGAGTCCCATAGACGTCAATGGGGTTCTAAAGTTCGTTCGAATTTGGGGTCCGTTCGAAAGTTCTGGTGCGAACCGAACCGGGGGGTGTTTGGCTCATCCCTAGTGCTATCAAGAAGAGACAGTTTATCAGTTGCTACCTTGTTGCCTTGAAAAGGAATTTGTTATTCCACAGATGATCAGGACCCAGTGGCGTAACTAAAACCTTCAGGGCCCGATGCAAGAAACCATGAAGGGCCCCCCTGAACCCCAGCGAGGGCCCTTCCCTCCGAGTCCGGCGGTGGAACTCCAGGGCGTGGTCACAGGTATGACCTTTGTGAGCCCTGTAGTTCCACCACTGGTATCAGTACTCTGGCTGGGGAGAACAGACATCGGACTGAGCGGCAATGCATGGAGCAGGAGAGAGGTACTCTGAGGAGCCGGCCAAGGACACAGGTCATGCAGGAATGCACAACTAAAGAGCAGCCAGTGCGATAGTCGAGCATGGAGCTCTGCTAGTCACCCTCCACCTCCAGCCACCCGTGTGCATGGTGCACTGGTACCCCTAGCTGCCTATGCTGCTGTTGGCCATATGTAGAGGGGGCTGCATGGGCCCCCTGCATCACAGGGCCCAGTTGCGGTTGCAACTGCTGCACCCCCTATAGTTACGCCCCTGTCAGGACCCCAATGCAGATCTGTGAGCTCACCAATGGACAAGTTTGGGATGTATAGTTAGTTTAGCTATATAGGGTAAAGTGAAATATTATACTACATGATCTTCTAATGTCAATACAGGCATACTCCACTTTTAAGTACACAATGGGGTTTATTTACTAAAACTGGAAAGTGCAAAATCAGGCTCACTTCTACATGGAAACCAATGAGCTTCAGGGGTTTATTATCAAAGCTTAATTGAACAAGCCAGGGTTAGAAGCTCATTGGTTTCTATGCAGAAGGTAGTCTGATTTTGCACTTTCCAGCTTTAGTAAATAAACCCCATTGCATACTTTAAAGTGGGGTATGCCTGTACTGTGAGGCCTCCTTCACATGGTGGTGGCGGTGGTGTTTTCCGCCCCTCTAAAAAAAGTCAGCTCGGAGGCAATACATCTGTTTTGAATATCTGTTTTAAGTAGTGACAGCTTCAAGCTCTGCACTGCAAAACAAGCTTTACACAGTGTTGTAGAACTGTTGCATGCTATTGAACAGGTTGTATTTAGCCGTGGTTCTGCCTGCCAAGCACAAAGGTTTGTATAACTTTAATGGAGCCTTAGTCGTGGTGATTTGCACTAACATGGCTCGGCATGTCGGCCCAAGGCAGTAAAACTGATGATCAGCTGCCTGTTTTTACTGCCACTTGTAAACAAGGCGCAATTGTAACTTTTAATGATTGAACTTTTTTCTCTGTTTGTATTAACCAATTCTCTTATGTTCAGTGTGCAGACACCATTGAATAAAGTTGTATCCAATTATCTGTTTTGACTAGATTTGAAGGATGTCACCAGATTCCAGTAAGAGCTGTACCCACATATGCATTTGGCTTCATGCTCACTGGATGTTAAAATAATGTTATAAAAACACCAGTAGCTTTGCAGTGAGTTTTTCAAAGTTTTTTTTATGTTTTTGCAATAGCGTTTTTTAGCATTTATTATCGTTTTTTAGCGGTCACTGATAATTCCAAGCAAATGGACTTGAGGGGGGGGGGGGGGAATAAAAGATTCAGGAGCTATAGGAGGGCATTACAAGAAGTTATAAAAACCAGTGAGAAACCATTTAATGAAAAATAGATTACAGAGACATTAAAGTATAACTAAAGCTACTTTCACACTGGGGTGGCAGGCGTCGGCGGTAAAGCATTGCAATATTCAGTGGTGCTTTACCATCATTTTAGCAGAGCTATGTGGCCGCTAGAGGGGCGCTTTTATCCCTCGCCGTTCTGCTGCACTGCCAATTGCTTTCAATGGGCAGAGGGTCTTTAGGAGCCGTGTATATGCCTCTCCTACAACGCTGCAAAGATGCTGCTTGCAGGACTTTTTTTTACCGTCCCGCAAGCGCACCGCTGCAGTGTGAAAGCACTCGGGTTTTCACACTGGAGTGAGAGGAGAGGCTCTTTACAGGTGCTATTTTTATTGCTACAGTGCCTGTAAAGTGCCTCCAGTGTGAAAGCAGCCTAAAGATAAACCTTTTTTTTTTTGATTTTGATAGAGTGCAGAAGTATGGAAGAGCCCTCAAACTCAGAATTCTGACTTTCAAACTCAGAATTCTGACTTTGAATCTCAGAATTCTGACTTTCAAACTCAGAATTCTGAGTTTTAAAGTCAGAATTCTGAGATTCAAACTCAGAATTCTGACTTTCAAACTCAGAATTCTGAATTTTTTTTTTTTTGATGGCCCCAGGGCTCTTCCATACAGAAGGATTAGAACACCTGTCAGTTCATATTGCTATCTGTGCTCCCATTCAGGAGATACAACCCTTCTTTTTTGTCCTGTTTACCATTATCATTGAAAGTAAAAGAAAAACCCACATTTTGGGTTGTCCCCTGAAAAGTAATAGAGGGGAAATCTTACAATGGGGACACTAGTTCTGGTGAGCTGGGCATCCCCAACGAATTCCCTTTATTTAAAGGGATTTCCTTTAACTTCCTGTTTGGCTATGGGACAAGAAGGGAAATCTCAGCAATGGGACACGTATGGTGATTTTTTTTTTTTTGAAAGGGGTTTTAACCCTCCCTGGAAAAAAAAGTTTTGCCTATAGTTCTTTTTACTAAACCCACAACAGTAAAATCAGTCTGTATAGGCAGTAAAGCATGCTTGTTATACTCACTGTGGAACCTAAGGGGTTAATTCTCTGCATTGTGTAAAAGGGCTATTTTATGTTGTCTTCTCTGTTCCGCCCCTTCTTCCACAGTTTCTAATCCATCTGCTGATAGAACAGAGGCTCTGGGACAAGCTGCACATGCTCAGTTTGGTGTGTATAGCTAGAGTTTTTTTCTTTTTTTCTTGGGAGAGTGCATGTGATTAGCACAGGGCCAATCAGCATTGTCCAGACAGAGGGTTAGGGGGCCTGCAGCCCTAAAGGACAGTCAAAGCAAAATGAAAGCTCCTCCTACAAGCTTTAAGCAGACACTGATAAAAGTCACAAGACTGCTATATACTGCTGGTGAGAAAAGGTATTTATTAGTTTATATTTACTAACATCATTGCATTTCCATGTTCTGTGTACTGTGAGTGAGACCAGATATAGTGAATGCAGGGTCTTGGGTTCAGTAGCACTTAAAGTGGTTGTAAACCCATAAAAAATAAAAAATAAAAACCTGCAAGACAAAGGCATAATGAGCTTGTATGCATTGCATACTCGCTCATTATAAAATACTTACCGTAGATCGAAGCAGGTGCAGTGGTCCCCGTACACTGCTGTGACCGGGGACATGTCTCTCCGGAGCTATTTCTGCGTTCACGGGCTCTGGCGTTGTGATTGGCTGGAACCGCAATGACGTCACTCCCATGCATGCACGCGGGAGTCATAGCACGCGGGAGTCATGGCACAGCAGTTGAAGAAATGGCACAAGTGAACGGTTTCCTCAGTGCGCATGTGCCGATGATGTCGGCACATGCGGATACGGTGAATAGCTCATAAATGTGTAGGTTACGGAGATATAATAATGCTTACCTGTAGGTACCGTGAATATCTCCTAAAGTGGGGTGTAAGGGTTTACAACCACTTTAAAGTAGGGGATGATTATGGCTTATTTTGGAAAATAAGGAAATTGCTCAGTGTTATTCTAAGATTACTTGTAGTATTCTTGGCTGGACTAAGCACAAAAATGTTTGTCAATGGAAAGAGAAAATGGAGAGAAGGAAGGTGCATGCAGATCTGCAGATATGGGAAACTACTACTTAAAGTGAAGGGCCACCCTAAAATAAAAAAATGGCATTAAAATTATTTAAAATTAAAAAAAAATGTATTGGATGAATATAAACTTAATAAATGTAACTTACCAGAAACCCCTGTTGCTAGGCAGTCCTCCTAATATGCCTCTTCCTATGCCATGGCGCTTCCTCCTCTTTGGCGTGTGGCTCCGTTGCCTTCTGGGACAGCAGAAGGCAACGGGGCCGCAGTAAAAGGCAGTAAAACTGGCGCTCAGCTGTCTGTTTTTACTGCCATTTAAAAAAGGCGCAATTGTAACTTTTAATGTTTGAAATTTTTGCTCTGTTTGTATTAAACAATTCTTTTATGTTCAGTGTGCAGACGCCATTGAATAAAGTTGTATACAATTGTCTGTTTTGACTAGTTTTGAAGGATGTCACCAGATTCCAGTAGGAGCTTTACCCACATATGTATTAGGCCTCATGAACACTCATAGCTCCCAACTGTCCCTGATATCGAGGGACTGTCCCTGATTTGGAACAAAGTCACTCCCCTCTTTGTCCCTCATTTTGGTCAAATCTATATAGCGATAAATAAAATGCACTTTTTAGCTTTCAAAAAACGGAAAATGCGAGCCGATTGGTGGACTCTGTACTGATGCCTCATGTCACTGCCTTACCTTCTTACACATGAGATACATTAGATATACTCAAACAAATGGAGGGGTATGGTCGTTCCTCCCGACTCCCTGCTCGTGACTTTAGATGTGGAAGCTTTGTATTCCAGCATCCCGCACGAGCAGGGAGTCGGGACGATACATACCTTCCTACAAGAGGAGGACCACCATCGATGGAATTATAACCAGTTTATATTAAAACTTTTGGACTTTATCCTTACACACAACTGGTTTTGCTTTATGTACTCCCACTACCTTCAGGTGCAGGGAGTGGCCATGGGCACATGTTGTGCCCCGGCCTACGCTAACTTGTACCTGGGAGGGTGGGAGAGAGGCCTTTTTTTTGGGAGAAACCCTATCGAGATTTACTGATCAGATTTTAGTTTGGAGACGTTATATCGATGACGTGTTCATCGTTTGGACAGGTACCCGTACACTATTGGACAAATTCATACAGGTACTCAATGTTAACCAACACAACTTAAGTTTCACCTTTACCTGTGACACCAAACAAACTAACTTTCTGGATCTGGTCATCTACAAAGATCACGACAACCTTCTAGCAACAAACCTTTTTCGAAAAACAACAGCTGGCAATACAATCTTGCTTGCGACTAGTGCACACCCTCCCGCACTAGTTTGCAGCATACACTATGCACAGTACATTAGACTCCGTCAAAATTGTATACGCATCGATGAATTCCAGGAACAAGCGAACTTACTCAAAACACGTATACTTGCAAGAGGCTACAGCAAGTCACTACTACGTAGGGCCTTTAATAAGGCCCTACGTCAGATTCGTAATGACCTTCTCTTTAAAAATACCAGACCCATTAGGACACCATCGGTGAGAATCATCACTAAATTCTCGTCACATCATGATGATATTAGAGCAATTCTAAACACCCACTGGCATCTTCTCAGGGAAGATCCTATTCTCAGCAAATACATTAATGGATGCCCGGAAATTACTTTTAGTCGAGCAAACTCTTTGAGACAAACTCGTCAACAGTCACTATACAACATACAAAAATCAACAATCAAGTTCAGTTATAGGGACAACCCCATGTGGGAAATTTAGTTTTTATCCCTGGGTTTTGTCTAGTTCTAAGATACAGCTTCCAAATGGAGAGCTATATTGTCCAAAATTTTCCACCACTTGCCAAACTAGAGGTGTGGTGTACCTTATGACATGCCAGTGTGGGGATTTCTAAGTGGGGAAGACAGCCAGACAGCTTAGACAACGTATCAATGACCATGTCTACTATTCAGGAAATAGTAAAATGATTACCCCCATCAGTAGGCATCTGGACTTCTATCATCGCTTTGATACTTCAGTTATAACCTTTTCTGTTCTGGCTGTCACCCCCCCTAACCCCAGGGGTAGCGTCTGGGACAAACTAATCCTGCAAAAGGAGACTCTATGGATAGAATGCCTTAATGCTACTCGTAGACCAGGACTACCGTATTTTCCGGCATATAAGACAACCTTTTACACTTAAAAAAACTGGGCAAAAAGGAGGGGTCGTCTTATCCATCAAGTCAGCGGCTGGGATGCCTTCTGGATGTCCGGTAATACTGTATGTAGCTTCGGCTACATACAGTATATACCACTGAGCCAATCCCAGTGAGCGATGTATTCAAATGAATACAGAGCCTGCTCAGATTGGAGTAACAATCTCTACCAATCCGAGCAGGCTACACACAGTAGCCTGCTCGGATTGGCTTTGAGAGTCAGAGAGGTGTGGGCTGATGATGTTACAGCCTCTGCCAATCCAAGCAGGCTTTATATTCATTAATAGAATACATTGCTCGCCGTGATTGGCTCCAGCACCAGCAAGAAGGAAATGGCTCCAGCAAGAACAAAGAAGAGGGATATGAAGCGTCGGAAGCCTCGGAATGGGGGGGTCTTCTTAAACGGTGAGTACGGGCAAAACATTTTAAAAACCTGTACAATTAGGGGGTCGTCTTATATGCAGGGTCGTCTTATACACCGGCAAATACGGTAAGCGAAACCCAATCATGTAAGCCCTTCCCATGAAATCCTCAAATTTTATGTGCTTTTTTCCCTTTAACTATTGAACCCTAACAAGGTACTGAATGTATGTTATACTATATGAAATTTATTTGGGTTTTAAGGTGTATAATATTCTCTTTTCTATCTTAATATGTTTATATTTATTTTCTTATTTTCATCATATTTGTTTTGATTTCCCTAATGTTTTTTTCATTTATCACACGCTTTATGTGTATTCCATTGTAATACTGCCTTGTGTCCTCAGGGGTGCGCACATTCACATTGGTTCTCTTTTTAGTTGTCTACATTGAGAATTGCAGGCATTTGGTTGCCATGGTGCCACCGTATAGCCCCACACATCCGTTCGTTTAGTGTGATCGGATGTGTGGGGATTGACGGTTAGAGTTTGGATGGGTAGACGTTGTTGCTCCCCTCCAGGTTCCCGTCCCTGCCATGCGCATTTGCCTCCTGTTTAGCCGCTACCACTGCGACGGGTTGCGGCTGCGCAATGGCCTTCGGTGGGACCGGAGCTGCGTGGCGTGTCTCAGTGATGCACTTCCAGTCGGAGCATATTTATTTAGCTTCAGCGTCGTACACATCGCAATTGTCGTCTCTATCCGAACGGTGATGATTTGATGCTGTGCGGTGACACGTTCGTTTTATTGACAAGGTACTCTGGTTTATCCTTCTCGGGTTTATGACTGCAATAATACGCAGTGTTTTAGCTTGGTGCAAACTGACTACTTAGCTTACCATTATCCATGTGTTATATTTTTCTTGTCTTTATAGGCATTAGAATATTGGATGGGTCCTCTATTACCCATACCTCTGCCTATAAGGAATTGATGGGATCATCTGCTTGCCTTTATGGTCATGCATCACTTTTTATTATGAAAAGTTTTTTGAAGTCTAATTCTTTTGTTTTTTAAGGCTACATCACTATATTACATTACTATATTACATGTTTCCACAACTGCAACTGGCCAGGCTGCGTGGCATTCATTATGTATTTTTAGCCTCCTACTATCATGGTAAGCATGATTTTCGGTCTTTTTAGTCATTTGTTTAACATTAATACTTACTAATTTATCAATGTTCTTTAAGATGGGTGCACCCCCCCCCCCCCGGGAGTTTCTATCAGATCTGCTAAACACCTGAATATAGTAATAAATATTTTCTAATATGTTCCCACTTGGTAGCTTTGCTGCTGCCTCTATGAATTCAGCCAACAGGGGTGTTAAGTGTGCGCTCCTGATTGAACCAGACGGTATATATATATACAAATAATTATGTTTTGATGTTTTCTCCTTTTTTGATTGTTAATATATTTATTATTGTTTATGTATATTATTTAGTGTTTCTTATATCTGTTTATTAAAAAATTGCTACTCCTGAGTGATTCACGCGCAACATGTCGAGCCTCTGAATTGAAATTTCTGACATACCCGGATGTAGACTTGGACACACAACTCACCAGATACCCCTATCAGACTTTGGGAATTGCTCCTGACTTATGATTATGAATATGGTTACTATGTGATGTCAATGTCTATATGTATATGTCTATTAAATTAACTGTATCCTATATGTTATTATAATAACTATACTTTAACTCTCTTTTTTATATGTATTTTTAATAAAATAAGAAAAACATTTTATTAGGTCTTTTTATTTGGGTGCCTATATAGTCCACCTCTTTTAGGTCTATTTTCAAGTTTTGAAAGATGTCACCAGATTCCAGTAGGAGCTTTACCCACATATGTATTAGGCCTCATGCACACTCATAACTCCCAACTGTCCCTGATATTGAGGGACTGTCCAGGATTTGGAACAAAGTCACTCTGTCCCTCTTTTCCCTCATTTGTCCCTCATTTTGGTCAAATCTATATAGTGATAAATAAAATGCACTCTTTAGCTTTCAAAAAGTTTTTCCCAGTGCTAAACCTTTCGTCCAATTTCTAAAATGGTGCATTTGTACATTTTAATAGCCAATATAAAGTAATAGTAGTGGTAAAAAAAAGTCCTTGTGGATTTAATTAACCTTTTTTTGGTTAATTCTCCTTTAAGGGGGAGTGGCAGGAGGAGTATCCTATGCCTACATACGTTTGCTAGTAGGCGTTCCTCATTCCCATCTCGAAATGTTCGGAGGTATGCTCACTGGACATTAAAATAACATTATAAAAATGTAGTAGGTTTTTCAAAGTTTTTGCAATAGCTTTTTTTAACATTTATTAGCAATTTTTTAGCATTTTTTTAATTGTATTTTTTTAATTTCAATGGATCAAAACCTTTAAATGCTGGTGAGACACGTTTTTGAGTGTTTATCTGCGTTTCTTGATGTCTTTACAGCTGAAAACAGTTGAAAAACTCCTCTCTGAACCCACTAGCCAAAAAACACCCCAGCCAAAAATTGCTGATAACAGCATGATCGTGTGCATGAGGCCTCAAAGTCCATATTCCATAGTCCATATAGTAGTGTATTTTTGATAATACTGCACACTTCCACATTCCCTATTATTGTGCAGATTTATAAAAAAATTAAAATAAAAAAAATCTTGCCCATAAACAGATATCTATCCACATAACTCTTTATGATTTAGTAAAGCAGAAAAAGGTGTTTGTGTATGTGTAGCTGAGATTGTTCATTGGAATGTGTTGCAGCACTTTAGACAAAGTGATTACATTTTTTATGTGTTCAGTTATAAAATCTCCATAACTTCATTTTGACAAATGCATTTCTATAAATTTTCAATTTCAGATGCAATTTTGAAGTTATAGCCTCCTGTTTATAGATTAATAGCAAATCGTATATCTTTCTCCACAGGTTTCATATCTTTATAATTATGAAAAAGCAATTATCAAAAACAAAAAAGGTTTGAATAAAAACATAAATATTGAAATCCTTGTATTACTTTGTTCAGAGATGCCTGTTTATTCCATTAGCACTGGCCAGAATGGTAGCCAATAAGTATTTTTGCTATGCAATTCTGAGTCCATTGTTTAAATCTCGGGAAGAGACTGCATGGAGCAAGTGTTTCCTCTCACAAACCAAAAATATTGTGTATAATTATGTTTTTAAGGCCTCATGCACACTGGACATTATACAAAGGCCAGTAGATTTAGCTATGGAATGCTATATTAAAAACGTGAGCTTTTTTAGCTTTTTGCAGCGTTTTTAAGCATTTTTTGGCGTTTGCACTTTTTTTGACAAAACTATACTCCCACAAAAGCTTATGGCTCAAAGACACCACCCTGTAGCTGTCATTCAGCTATGGGCCGGTTGTTAAGGGGTTAAGTGAGTTATTTCTAAGAATTACAGGCCTACATTATAAAACGGCAAATTTCCATGCAAAATAATGGTACCGCTTTCAGCACCTAAAATCTGAAATAATCATACCACCAGGGAGGTTAAAAAAGCTCCTGAAGACAATATATATTTTAATAAAGAACTTCAGCAAAACCCATTTGCTCAAAAATGTGTGTGGCTGACATAGGTACAGTTATGATCTGTGATGTCTTAGCCCAAAAATCTGATGTTATATTTGGAGACGACTTGGTAATATATTTGAGTATGCAATACCAGTGTCAGCCGTAACACTATTTAATGTGAGTGCTTTGTGTGATTTCTGCTGGTTTTATCAGCCAATGGTTCTGGTGAGTTATTTAATATATCTGGTGGTTGGCACTTCATGTGAAGGTGGAGCAGGAGAAGAATTGGGACTGTGTATACACCATTATTTTTGTACTGAGAACACCAGCATTTTTTTTTTTTTTTGCATTGGGGCACTTTATTAGATAAAGACTGATTGATTCATGCACCCCTTTGGAACTGTTTCCATTTTTAATCAATATTTTTTTATTAGCGCTAGCACTTTTTTTTTTTTTTACATTTCTATTAATGCACATTTTTGGAATTGTATATAGATGCACTTTATGATATATGAATGATTAATTCTGGTACTTTGCTGTTTATGAATTATTAAATATGAATGTACATTTTATATCATTTATTGGTAAACAGGTAGTGCTGTCTTATTTATTTTTCCTTTAATTTTTGATGATTACATCATAAAGATAGTGGCTTTTTCCTTTATTTGATTGTGGTGCAGTTCAAAAAATTATTTTAATTGACCTATACATTTGTATGGGTCCTACAGAGACAACTACTGTCTAGTTTTCATTTTAAAATGGAGGCCTACTAAATAATTTAAAAATTTTATTATTAATGGGAGGGATTGGATATGAAAGTGTAAATGTCTGCACCGTGATCATTTGCCCATTCTCAGTATTTGTGAAATACAGATTTTAAAGTGAACATGCTGCTCCCCCAACTGTGCAAAGTGGATCATGGTCTTTAGGTCAGGTACCTCAAGGTGTCTGCATATGTCAGCAGAGGGCCTGGGTAATCCACAAAACTGAAGGCACTCTGTTTTGCAAATAGCAACCCATCTGACATGGTCACACTCTGGCGTGACACATCCAACCCTTTGCTGCTCCCTGTTAGACATAAAATAAAATAAAATAAAATATGTGCAACCTCACTGGACAATAAAAAACCAGAGGACAGAAGGAGGTCAGCCAGAGCTCAACCAAACTATTTCTGACCACTATTTATCTGGAGAAATGTTAACAGGTAGGATGAGCCATTCCTCAAAAAAGGTATGCTGCTATGACCATGTTCTGGAAGACTGTTCATTAGCGGGAAGGGAAAAACTAGAGGGTGCATCTAATGCCTCGCACACATGATCGGATTTTCCAATGGGAAATGTGTGATGACGGACTGCTGGCGGAAAATCTGACAGTTTGTACGCACCATCGGACAATTGTTGTCGGATTTTCCACGAACAAATGTTGGATAGCAGGCTTTAAAATTTTCTGCGGACAAATGTCTGTTGTCGAATTTTCCAAGCATGTGTACACAAGTCCGTCGGAGAAAAGTCCAAAGTACAAACACGCATGCTCGGAAACAAGGACGAGCCAGAAGCTATCGGTCTTGTAAACTAGCGCTTGTAATGGAGAATTAACATTCGTGACGTGGCAAATTATGAAATCTTGAAATGCAGCGCACATTTTCTTCTTCATTAATGGGATACTAATGAAGCTGCTTTGCTGGTGATACTGATGGAGTTATTGCAAACGTATTTTCCAAGGCTTTTTTTTCTAGTGATATCAAGAATAATTTTATTATGTTTTTTTTTGTGTGCAAGTTACCACAACACCATTATCCTATAGTTTTTAAGATCAAAGATACAACTATGTTGGTGTCCCTTGTCAATTTTACATTGTATTTTTTTTTAAATGTAGCTGCCTACTCCCAAACTGTAATTTGAAATAAAACACATAGCCAAGTATTATTCTACACATTTTTTTATTGTGCATTAAAAAAAGAAAACAAATACAATTAGACATAGTATCTGCCAATAGAACTTAACCAAAAAGTACATTTTATACATCCAAAAATATAGGAAATATACCAAATCAAATAATTATTCAACCAAAAAAATTATGTGAAAGCAATAACTCCAAGGCCAATAATAAATAACACATTATCTCCTCTGATTCAGCAACATGTCTGGTTGACGAATGGCTGTTCAGAAACAAACTGAAAAGCGCAAACTGAAAAGTGCTAAATGAAAAGCGCAAAATGAAAAGTGCAAATCAACACTCACTAAACTTCTACGAACACAGAATTAGCAGAAGGACCCCAAAGGGTGGCGCTAAAGAGCTGTTTTCCTACAATTGTGTTCTGTTTGTATGCAAGACAAGTTTGGGCCAATGCCCTTCAGACAAAAGTCCACGGTATTGTTGGAGGAAAATCCGATCGAGTGTACAAGGCTTTAGTGTCACAAAAACCAGGCTCCAAGGAGTGCTCAGATCTAGTTTACCTTGCAAACAGTGGGGTATGATCAAAGATGAATCAAGTAAAAACTGTTCACTGCCTTTTTTTTTTTACTATGGGTTATCTACACTACATATTTTGTGACCTGCTATTTTTATAGCTAAAGAGAGAAAAACCCTTTAAAGATGAACTACAGCAAAAAAACTGTTTACTAAATCCAGTCCTATGAAATACTCATTCGAGCCAACATGGTGATCTGGCTTTTCTCTGCATAATGTACGGGGTGTGTACCAGCCGGAGGACTAGCTGTCAATGAAGGAAAGGTGTTTTAAATGCTCCCGGCATAACGAGCGGACCCTGCCCAGCTTAATGTGCAGGGTGGGCACCTGAGTCAGGGTGGTCAAACGCTCACTGAACCCCAGACGTTCCTCCAACTGTCAGCTGTGATGGCAACAACCAGTGTCGGGACAAGGTCATTCAGCGCCCAGGGCAAAGATGCCAAACTGCGCCCCCCTTTCCCTTAGGGTTAGGGTCAGGGTGCCCCCTACCCCAGCAATAAACAATTGCACCAGGGGCAGCCGTCCCTCCTGCCCACCCCTTGTCCCGGCCCTGGCAACAACACGCATCGGCAGGTGACAAATAGGCGTTGACTGCACAAGCGGCAGCATGGCGCCAATGCTAAGTTGGAACGCTCCCATCTACACCCCCACACCCAATCAAGAGGCGGATGGGAGGGACAGGGGAGAGGCGCCGAAAAAGCATTGCACCTCCTAGAGAAATGAGGCACAAACCTGTCCAGCACCACTGTCTGCATCCACGCAAACCGCAGAATGTCTAAAAAAGTTACTTAAATGATGGCTGGACAAAGGGTCTCTAGAAAGGTAATGAAACAGACAACCCATAAGGGAGGTCAATCGTGAGTATAAGGACAGTAATGGTCATGACCCAGCAGAAAGCCACTCAATACACCTCCATCCCTAATATGTTGCAACAAAGGTTTTTTTTTGGGGAACTTTGAGTGAGACGTATGATAACATGCATCTGTTTGCTATGTTTCTACTCTATCATGCCAAACAAATAAATACTTACATATGCTTTTATATTGACTCTGTCAATTAGCCACAATATAAATATCTCATTCAAAGTCCCGACCTCTTGCTTCTGTATTACAGGAGATAATCAGAGACTGTGGACACACTACAGGAGACGGTCAGAGACTGCAGACATACTACAGGAGATGGTCAGAGACTGCAGACATACAACAGTAGACTGCAGACATACTACAGGAGACAGCAGACATACTACAGGAGACTGCAGACATACTACAGGAGACGGTGGACATACTACAGGAGACGGTCAGAGACTGCGGACACACTACAGGAGATGGTTAGAGACTGCAGACATACTACAGGAGACAGTTAGAGACTGCAGACATACAACAGGAGACTGCAGACATACTACAGGAGACAGCAGACATACTACAGGAGACTGCAGACATACTACAGGAGACGGCGGACATACTACAGGAGACGGTTAGAGACTGCAGACATACTACAGGAGACTGCGGACATACTACAGCAGACGGTCAGAGACTGCAGACACACTACAGCAGACAGTCAGAGACTGCGGACACACTACAGGAGACAGTTAGAGACTGCAGACATACTGCAGGAGACTGCAGACATACTACAGGAGACGGTCAGAGACTGCAGACATACTACAGGAGACTGCGGACATACTACAGGAGAAGGCAGACATACTACAGGAGACGGTGGACATACTAGGAGACTTTGGTCATACTACAGGAGACCTTTCAGAAATGCACAGCTTTGCAGTTGTACAACAGCTCAGGGTTTAGGATAGCATTCAGGCATTCTATGGTGGAAGGACAAACCTGGCCAGCCGGTCTTATCATGCACTTTTAGAGGTCTACCACTCAAAACTCCTTCAACCCTTCTACAGCTGCTCCTTCCCAAGTACACAGACTGCATGGGGAGGGGTAAGAGCACCAGTGTAGCTCCTGGCCCCGCCCCTCTTTGCTGGCAGGGGAATATAGAGGTGGCAGGGCTCTCAGCTCCTACTACGGCCGCTCCCTCCCAAGTGCACAGGCTGCATGGAAAGCGGTCAGAGAGTCAGTGGAGCTCCCGCCCCCCACCCCTTTCTACTGGCTAATACAACTCTGCTACTTGTGTCCCCAGTGCGCTCTGTGGTGCCATAATTGGGCCCCAATTTGCGGACAGTGTGGGACAAACAGGGCAGCTGCTTTGGGCCCCCCAACAAAGACAAGGCCCTTTAGTACTACTCCTTCCTTTCCCAGTCTAAGTCCTGTTCTACAGGGGATTGCAAGAGACTGATACTAGGTACAATTCAAGTACTTAAACTGGTTTCATTTAAAAATATATTTAATTATTATTTTTATTTTTTTATGAAAAAATGCATGATTGTGTTAATTGTTGTCTATTTATATCTCCCTGAAGTCCAGCTTTAAATACACGTACTTCCTAAATATCATAAAAGCTTTAAACTGTAATATGGATGAAATGGCAAGAAGTCACAGATCATACAGCACATTGCTGAAATCCGAAGGTCTACTTCATCTAATTAGTCTAATTTAGCATGATAAACATGTGTTCAGCATAAAGTAGCCGGTGATGAGTGAGGAAATAAATTAACTGGAATACTGACACATTCTTGCTTCTCAGTTTCACAATGCAAATCATAGGTTGTTTGCATCACTCCATTTCACTTCCTTGCTGTAAGTGGAGCTTAATAAGTTAAAAGTAGAGATGTGCTGTGCAGCAGACCTGGGATATAGTGGTGCACCCAGTGGCAAGATAAAACCACTGTGGGCCCTTCACAGAACAATGGACCTTGCTTACATTTATATTAACTGTGGCCAATTCACCACCAAGATAATTCTAATAGTGTGTTCACTAAAACTGAAAATGTAGTTATACTGGATGCTGAAAAGTTAAAGTATACCCAAAGCCATTTAAAATTATTTTAGATCGGGAGTGGGAAATTCATTTTCCCAGGGAGCCACATAAGAAACGGGGACTGATGTGGAAGGCCCAAGTTAATTCTGCTCAATATTAATTTTGGACCTGGGAAAATCTGTAAGTACAGAAATATATAGAAAACAAACACCTTGTGCTAGTAATAATAGATACAACAGCTTATGAAATAAGTTTCTTTTATCTGGGCAGTTGGAGAGTGGTAAAAATGAGAGGCTGGGCTGACAGGGTTAGAAATGCATGCTGACGGTGGAGGCATTGAGGGCCAGATAGGGACAGCAAAGGATTGGATGTGGCCCTGGGCCCACAATTTGCCCAGGTCTGTTTTAGATTATTATTATTATACAGGATTTATATAGCGTGAACAGTTTACGCACCGCTTTACAATATAAAAGAAAGACAATACAGTTATAATACAGTAAAACACAAGAGGATTAAGAGGGCCCTGCTCAGAAGAGCTTACAATCTAATAGGGTGGAGCGGGTGGTACAAAAGGTTGTAACTGTGGGGAATGAGCTGATGGAGGTGGTAAAAGATTAGTTGGAGACATGATAGGCTTTCCTGAAGAGATGAGTTTTCAGGGATTGCCTTAAGGTAGTAAGAGTAGGGGATAGCTGGACAGGTGGAAGTAATGAGTTCCAGAGGATAGGAGAGGCTATGGAGAAATCTTGGAGGAGAGCATGGGAGGAGGAGACGAGAGAGCTTGAGAGTAGGAGGTCTTTAGATAGAGTTGGGTAGGGGCAAAACCATTTACAGTTTTTTCTTTGTCATCTTTGTCTGATTGGGGATATTTCCATTCACTTCCTTTCCTAAAAAATGAACTGGAAATGAGAGGGTACCTTTCAATGTGACCAAAATCTTCTTAAAGGTTCTGTGTGCATTAGGTGCATTAGGTGCGGTGCGTAAAAAAAAAAAAGTCCTGTTTGCAGTATGTTTGAAATTGCCTGTCAGATACTGTATAGTATGGTAAATGCACCTAAAATCTGTGTAAATTATACAATAAGGTCACCTGTGCAACAGTATACATATAAGTGAATCACCTAATGCTTTTGTGAAAAAACTTTGCAAAAATGAAAATTTCTCTGGGTTAGCGGCTGCTCTAATAATATATGTAAAAACACATATTATATGAAAATTGTAGAAAAAAGGAGCCACTTTATTAGATACACCTTGCTAGTACCGGGTTGGACCCACTTTTGTCTTCAGAACTGCCTTAATTCTTCATGGAATGGATTCAAAAAGGTGTTGGAAACATTCCTCAGAGATTTTGGTACATATTGACATTGACACAATAGCATCACGCAGTTGCTGCAGATTTGCTGGATGCAAATCCAAGATGCAAATCTCCCTTTCCACCACTCTAAAGGTGTTCTATTGGACTCAGATCTGGTGACTGTGGAGGCCATTTGAGTAGAGTGAACTCATTGTCATGTTCAAGAAACCATTGGTGAGATGATTTGAGCTTTGTGACATGGTGCATTATCTTGCTGGAAGTAGCTATCAGAAGAACACTGTAGTCATATAAGGGATGGACATGGTCAGCAACAATATTCAGATAGGCTGTGGCATTTAAACGATGCTCAATTGATACTAAGGGGCCTAAATTGTCCAAGAAAATATCCCCCACATCATTGAAATCAAGACTCATCAGACCAGGCAACGTTTTTTCAATCTTCTATTGTCCAATTTTGGTGAACCTGTGCGAATTGTAGCCTCAGTTTCCTGTTCTTAGCTGAAAGGAGTGGCACTCGGCGTGGTCTTCTGCTGCTGTTGCCAATCTGATTCGAGGTTCAATGTGTTGTGCAATCTGCCCAGTCTCCTCTGACCTGTGACATCAACAAGGCACACAACTGCTGCTCATTGAATATTTTCACTTTTTCGGACTATTCTCATAAACCCTAGAGATGGTTGTGCGTGAAAATCCCAGTAGATCAGCAGTTTTTGAAATACTCAGGGCAGCCCGTCTGGAACCAACAGCCATGCTCAAAGTCACTTAACTGCCCTTTCTTCCTCATTCTGATGGTCAGTTTGTACTTCAGCAAATCGAGTTGCTGCCATGTGATTGGCTGATTAACAATTTGTGTTACCAAGCAATTGAACAGGTGTACCTAATGAAGTGGCTGGTCAGTGCATGTATGACCGTGCCTGTAAAAGTCAAATTATTCATTAAGTCCACATACAATACAATTCAAAGTTCAGACCCGAATAATGAACCCCATTAAAGTCAATGGGACTCAAACGTCAAAAAGTGCCAATTTTGAAGGCTTAAATGTAATAAATTGTGCATACAATGGTTATAGGGGGCTGGGTCCTGCCCTGGGGGACATTTATCAATAAAAAAGTTTGCAAAAAAAAATGAGCAGTGATTTTTTTTTATTTTTAAAGTGAAAGTATAAAAATGAAAAATTCCTTCCAATATAGTGCCTGGGGGTCCCCTTAGTCTACCTGTAAAGTGGCAGATCTGTACCATGTCTAGGATCTGCTGCAGCAATAATTGTATTTATAAAGCCAAAAAAATTACATTTTCCCTGCAAGCTGCCTTTATTTTGCTCAGCAACAGCTGGGGAACCAGTGTGTATGATGAGGCCACAAAGTAGTCCACTGTTAACAATATTGGAGATTTTTTGGATACATTCTGGTGTCACTTTGACTTAGGATAGAAGTAACGGGTGCGTAAAAATTGGTCCTTGGGTGTCAGTGGCGCCTTCCCACCATAACCCTATAGAGGTAATCTTGATGAAAGCAAGTAAAAAGATATTTGGTACAAAAATAGAATAAAAAAACAAATACATACAATTTAATATATTCACAAACTGTGCCTAAGAGCATAATTGACACACCATCTACATAATCAAAAGTATTATTAAAAGATTTGAATAGCCGAGCAATTCGCTCTATCAGTAATAGGAAAATTGAGGAGGTAGTGTGTCATATACAAAACTAAGTAGAGCTGAGTTTTTATATGACACACTACCTCCTCAATTTTCATATTACTGATAGAGCGAATTGCTTGGCTATTCAAATCTTTTAATAATACTTTTGATTATGTAGATGGTGTGTCAATTATGCTCTAAGGCACAGTTTGTGAATATATGAAATTTTATGTATTTGTTTTTTGATTCTATTTTTGTAATAAATATCTTTTTAATATACCTGTGATATGCCTACAAAGTCCATCATCCAAAAATTCATTTTTTATAAATTCTAAATTATCGGGACGTGGCCTTAATTACATGTGTGTCATAGCCGCAGTACCACTCTGTGGTGATACAAATTTTTTAATATATCTATGGCAGGAATAGATGTGGACAAGGAGGCAAGTTTATCCACTCTGGCAACTGCAGGGGACTGCACACTTGTCTCTGCTTGCGTGACAAAGGATGAGGAGGATGAGGAAGGTTTAGTAAGCCAGGCCACTACCTCCTCTGCATGCTGTGGCTGGATAGCATGGGCAAACTCACTAAACAGAGGAAATGATGCCCTGCCTGAGGACTGACCACAACGTCCACCTTTGCCTGTGGACACATTTTTGGCTGGCCCTCTTACAGTGCCAAGGGAACGTCTGCCTCTCCTTGTTGTCCTCCCGGACATTATTGGGTGCTTATAAGAAAATGTAAAGAAGAAGTTGAAATCTGTACGTAGATGCACTTTAATCAATGTAAAGAGGTGTTTGGTGCACTTTAATTTGAGTACACTACACTGGCACACTCCACAGATGCACTGTGACGTACAGTGACGCACAGGACTATATGGCGTTAAACTGGCAGTAATGCACGCAGAACTATATGGCCTTAAACTGGCAGTAAAACACACAGAAGTAAATGGTGTCAAACTTGCAGCAACGCACAAAACTATATGGCGTTAAACTTGTAGTAACGCACACAGAAGTAAATGGTGTTAAACTGGCAGTAATGCACGCAGAACTATATGGCGTTAAACTGGCAGTAACACACGCAAAACTATATGGCGTTAAACTGGCAGTAACACACACAGAAGTAAATGGCATTAAACTGGCAGTAACGCAATCAAATAGACGGTGTTCAACTGTCACTACACTGATGCTATCGGAACCGTCCGTACTCTAGCTATACACTAGTGTAAAGATTACTGACACGGTCTCACTACACTACACTGAAACTATCTGCGCTGTCCCTACTCTACACTAATGTATGTATGAATGACATGGCCTGACTACACTACAGTGTAACTATCTGACTTGTCCCTACTTTGGCTGCACACTATGCAGAAATGAAAAGCGTAAAAAAAAAAAAGTGCAAATCAACACTCACCAAACTTCTGCTAACACAAAATTAGCAGAAGGAGCCTGAAGGGTGACGTTAAAGAGCTGAAAAACCATGTAGTACATTTGTGATTGTTGGCCAATAATTGCGTGCCGTGTGTATGCCAGACAAGTTTGGGCCAACGCCCTTCGGTTTTGATGGTGGAAAATCTGATCAAGTGTACGAGGCTTTAGACAATTGTCAAGAGAACACTAGTGACATTGGTATCAGGACATATAGAGAGAGCAAATCTCCCTAACAGGGACATGGACAGTAATGAACACCAGTTTGTGACCTTAACCCCTCACCACGGTATAAAAAAGCTAAAAAATGTTTATATATACTTTAAGGCTAGAATAGGCATAGGCTCATTATGTATTACTAACCTTAGATCGAAGTCCCCGCAATGGTCCTCATTCACCGCTCCGGCCAGGGACATCGCTCCCGGAGTTACTGGGCATCGCTGGCTTCGGTGCTGTGATTTGCCAGAGCTGCGATGACGTCCCTCCTGCTCATGCATGGGAGCCGCGGCACAGTCTGACTGAAGCAAAGGCACGTACGTGCCATTGCTTCAGTTTGTTTCATTGCGCATGTGCCGATGATGTCATCACATGCAAATACAGGGGATATCTCCTAAACCATTTAGGAGATATGCAGGGTAGCTACAGGTAAGCCTTATTATAGGCTTACCTGTAGCAAAACATGTGTTGTAAGGGATTACAACCACTTTAATGGCACCCCAAATCATCAGCTCCAACAGTATACTTGTGACCACTATGGAGACTAAAGCATACTGATGGAGGTACAGATCACCCCCTAAATATGGAGTGGGGTATTGACAAAATATTATAAGGTAAGGAAAGAGTCAATGCATGTGTAACATGAGAAGCACCAAAAAGACTATGCATTACCTTTAAAGTAATAGGCAAGTGAGACGTTCAAAGAATGCTACATGTCTTCCAATACACGCAGTTAGTGTGGTTTTTTTAAAGGAATTACGTGAAAATATCATGCTTTTAGTGACATTTAAAAATAATTAAATCCAATCTCTTTAATGAGAAGCTTGGTGATTATTTGAATGAGCTCAATTTACTTCTAAATTGCCTCGAACTACAGCATTAATTCCTTGTAAAAAATATTACAGTTTAATGCCAGAAAAGCCAACCAGCAGAAGTGATAATGAACAATACATCTGAATTAAGTGCCTGAATGTATTTCACAAACACGCAACAACTGGCAAAATAAACATCCTTATTTAACTTCAGCAAATATTTCTTCTCGCTCTCTCTCCATCGGATTAATCGTGTTGACATATTAAGCAAAATTAGTTTCTCCAAAGCCAGACATCGTTACGGCTTCAGACAGAGAGCTTTCAACAAATGGAACTTGGTTGGCTTGTTAGAAAGACAGTTCATGCTTTTAACTGGTAAGAAGGTCATCAGAGCGAACCTTTTATTATTTTTACATTCACAGCATGTACAACACATAAACACTTTAGACGTTAAAAGTGGCAGGAGAATATCTGCAACAAATGTTCAAATCATCAAGGTTTAGCACGACAGCGTCATAGGCCTTGAATAATTTAATTGTATCTATTTATCTTTCCATCCAGAACAAGGTTTGACCTGGGAGACTAACACAACCAACTGGTCTTTTCATGGCAGGGAGAGTTTGAGTTTCCTGTGGACTAAAGAAAGTTCCCCCTGCACACTGTTATGTTTAACCACTTCAGCCCCGGAAGATTTGGCTGCTCAATGACCAGGCCATTTTTTTACAATACGGCACTGCAACGGTTTAAAGGACAATTGCACGGCCGTGCAACGTTGTACCCAAACAAAATTGATGTCCTTTTTCTCCACAAATAGAGCTTTCTTTTGGTGGTATTTGATCACTTTTTATTTTTTTTTATTTATTATTTTTTGAGCTATAAACAAAAGAAGAGTGACAATTTTGAAAGCAACACAATGGGGGTTACTAAAGGTAAATCCACTTTGCACTACAAGTGCACTTGGAAGTGCAGTCTTTGTAGATCTTAGGGGCCATGCAAGGAAAAAAAAAAACAGCCTTTTTGCTTGCACATGATTGGATGATAAAATCTGCAGTGCTTCCCTTAATTTCAGAGCTTCCCCTCAGCTCTACAGCGATCTATAGTGATTGCACTTTCAAGTGCACTTGTAGTGCAAAGTGGAGTTGCCTTTAATAAATAACCCCCAATATCTTTTACTTTTTGCTATAATAAATACCCCATTTTTTTTTCTTTCATTTTTTTCCTCAGTTTAGGTTGATATGTATTCTTCTACATATTTTTGTTTAAAAAAATCGCAATCAGCGTATATTGATTGGTTTGCGCACAATATATATTTATAGCGTCCACAAAATGGGGGATAGATTTATGGCTTTTTTTATTATAATTTTTTTTTTTTTACTAGTAATAGCGGTTATCTGAGATTTTTATTGGGACTGTGATATTGCGGAAGACAAATTGGACACCTTTGACACATTTTTTATACAGCTATAAAAATGCACTGATTACTGTATAAATGCCACTGGCAGGGAAGGGGTTAACACTAGGGGGCGACCAAGGGGTTAACTGTGTTCCCTAATTGTGGAGGGGAGGGACTGACTAGGGGAGGAGAGAGATCAGTGTTTATAATTAGTATGAACTGAACACACGATCTGTCTCCTCTCCCCTGAGAGAACTGGGATTTGTGTGTTTACACACACAGATCCCGGTTCTTGCTTTGTCACGAGTGATCGCCTTCTATGGCATCTTAAAGGGCTGATGTACAGCTCAGGGGAGCCATTCTGCCTCAGTATAACCAATTATCCATTGAAAGTGCATGTACATTCATTCTGAACAGAACTAAACCGGACTAAAAAACAAATGTTCGTGGGCTATTTCCTGTGTTGGTCATGTTTTTCAATCATTTAAAACAGCATTTGGCCACTAGATGGCTCTAAGTATCATACGTAACGCCATCTTCGACTCGAACTCCGGCTGTTCGGCAAAGCCAGAACTCTGTGGACCGTTCCCGCCAAATTCGCGTGGCACTCTCGGCCCACAATGCACTGCGCCATCGTAGTGCATTGCTGGCTCATGATTGGCCAAGCATGCACTGTGACCCCGCATGCTTGGCCAATCACACGCCGGCAGCGAGGAGAGCCATGATTGGCCACAGGCAGGATGCCTGTGGCCAATTATAGCTCAGGCTGTGTAGTACACGCCCCACACTATATAAGGCCACCAGCGCAGCGGCCTTGTGTAGTGTTCCGGCGTCTGCAGGAGTTAGTGGATGTTGTCTGTGTGCCTTCACCACACAATACATCTGTATCTACCTTTCATTGCTGTTCTGAGTGTTCTCTAATTGAGCCATCTGCCATCTGTAGGAGTTAGTGGGCAACTGGGTGTTGTCTGTGTGCTGCACTGCAGAATATACCTGTATCTACCTATTGTTGCTTTTCTCTAATTGAGCAATCTGCCATCTGCAGGAGTTAGTGGGTGACTGGGTGTTGCCTGTGCGCCTGCACCGCAGAATATACCTGTATCTACCCATTGCTGCTGTTCTCTAATTGAGCCATCTGCCATCTGCAGGAGTTAGTCGGTGACTGGGTGTTGTCTGTGTGCCTGCACCACAGAATACACCTGTATCTACCCATTGTTCCTGTTCTCTTATTGAGCCATCTGACAACTGCAGGAGTTAGTGGGCGACTGGGTGTTGTCTGTGTGCCTGCACCGCAGAATACACCTGTATCTACCCATTGTTGCTGTTCTCTAATTAAGCCATCTGCCATCTGCAGGAGTTAGTGGACGACTGGGTGTTGTCTGTGTGCCTGCACCGCAGAATACACCTGTATCTACCCATTGTTGCTGTTCTCTAATTGAGCCATCTGCAGAAGTTAGTGCGCGACTGGGTGTTGTCTGTGTGCCTGCACCGCATTATCAGTGACTCCTTCCCTAGACCCACCATGTCCTTCTGAAGAGTCCCCCGATCTGTTTGAGCACAGTGTTGGGTACATGCTCCAGGAGGATGCCCAGTGTTTTGAAGTCTCTGATGATACCCAGCTAGAGGAAGGCAGTAGCGTGAGTGCAGAGAGAGGGGATGCTCAAGAAGGACAGCAATCTAGCAGTCATGTTCCACAAGCTGCCAGGTTTGCTACAGTGATGAAGAGGTAGGGGATGATGAGGGCACTG
Source organism: Lithobates pipiens (assembly GCF_037356315.1). NCBI lineage: Eukaryota > Metazoa > Chordata > Amphibia > Anura > Ranidae > Lithobates > Lithobates pipiens. The sequence goes on along the minus strand of NW_027507764.1, from coordinate 97,810,387 downwards.
ACTCCACTTGGGTGCCTGGCAGGAGAGAGGAGGAGAAGGAGGAGGAGGCACATCTCCAACAAGGCAGGATGCCCTCCGGGGGCCAGCTTAGGGGCAGCACACCGACTGAATCACACCGCAGAGCTCCGCCTGTGCAGGGCGCTGCCTCTGCACGTTATTCTAAAAGTTCTTTGGTGTGGGCCTTTTTTGAGACGAGTGCATCAGATCGCACCGCTGCTATTTGCAACATATGTCTCAAGCGTATCTCGTGTGGCCAAAACATCAGCCGCTTGGGCACTACATGCTTGACCAGACATATGTTGACCTGCCATGCAACTCGTTGGCAAGCTTACCTCAAAGACCCACACCAAAGAACAAAGCAGACCTCTCCTTGCTCCTCATCAGCTGGGATCTCCAACCCCACTAGACCTTCAGTTCTCTCTGAAACCTATGCTGAGAGGAATGAAGGTGTAGAATTAGGCGTGTCACAGCCAAGTGCTTGGGGGCACTCTGCTAGCAGTACACCCACGTCCGATTGTAGCAGGCAAATTCCCCTGCCCCAGCTGCTGGACCGTAGAAAGAATTTCACTCCCAGCCATCCACATGCCCAGCGGTTGAATGCTAGCTTGGCTAAATTGCTAGCACTTCAACTGCTGCCTTTTCAGTTGGTAGACTCGGCCCCCTTCCGTGAGTTGTGCAATGTGCGGTTCCTCAGTGGCAGGTCTCCAAATGCCACTTTTTCTCACAGAAGGCGATTTCGGCTCTCTCTCGGCATGTGGAAGGCAATGTCCTTGCCTCGCTGGACAGGGCGGTCAGTGGTAAGGTGCATATTACCGCTGACTCATGGTCCAGCAGGCATGGACAGGGACATTACCTGTCTTTCACGGCCCATTGGGTCACTCATCTGGCAGCTGGGAAGGATGCAGGACAAGGTGCAGTAGTGTTGGAGGTGTTAGAGGTTGTTCCGCCACCACGCCTCCAAAATTCTACTACTGGTTGTGACACACCTCTCTCCTCCACCCCCTCCTCTTCTTCTTCCACCATGTCCTCTTCCAGTGCTCTGTCCTCGTAAACCGCGGTGCCCCGTAGGCCTTCAAGGGGCTACGCAAGTACGCAGGCAAACCGCTGGTTTGTTTAGGGGACAGGAGCCACACTGGGGCAGATATTTTGTCAGCTCTGCAGGGGCAGGCCGAGAGGTGGTTGACACCACGCCAGCTTAAGCCAGGATTGGTGGTTTGTGACAATGGTACCAACCTCCTCTCCACCCTCCAACATGGACAACTGACCCATGTGCCCTGTGTGGCTCACGTCCTTAACCTGGTGGTGCAGCGGTTCATGGGCAGGTACCCGGGCTTACAGGATGTCCTGAAGTAGGCCAGGAAAGTCTGTGTGCATTTCCGCAGATCATTTAATACCTGTGCTCGGCTGGCTGAGCTCCAAAAGGAATTGAACCTGCAGAAGAACCGCCTTATATGTGACATGCCAACCAGGTGGAACTCAACGTTGGCCATGCTGCAGTGGCTGCACATGCAGCAGAGGGCCATCAATGAGTACGTGTGCGACTACGGCACCAGGACAGGGTCAGGGGAGCTCTGTTTTTTCTCACCACGCCAGTGGGGCATGATCATGGATGCATGCACTGTCCTGTCACTGTTTGAGGAGGCCACAAGGATGGTGAGCAGTGACAGTGCATGCATCAGTGACACTGTACCTCTTGTCCACCTGTTGGAGCATATGCTGCGTGGAATAATGGACAGGGCACTTGAGGCAGAACAGAGGCAGGAAGAGGAGGACTTCCTTGCCTCTTAAGGCCCCCTTTATCCAGACAGTGTTCCTGCTGTCCCACCCATCACACAGGAAGAGGATGAGGAGGAGGAGGATGATTGTGTTAGCATGGAGGTGGAGCCTGGCACTCAGCATCAGCAGTCTTGTAGGGATGATTTACAGTCCCAAGAAACCCGTGGACGTGTACGTGGCTGGGAGGAGGTAGCTGCGGATCATGTTGTCCTTAGTGACCCAGAGGACTCCGGACCGAATGCCTCAGCTAACCTACGCTGCATGGCCTCCCTGATCCAGCAAAGCCTGCGGAAGGATCCTCGTATTCTTCGGATCAAGGAGAGGGACCATTACTGGCTGGCCACTCTCCTTGATCCACGGTACAAGGGTAAGGTTGCGGACCTTACCTTGCTATCGCAGAGGGAGCAGAGGATGAGACATCTCCGGGAGGCCTTGCAGAAAGGTCTGTGCAACACGTTCCCAGAGACTGGGAGGTTACAAACTCCTGGTCCTGGACAACGTGTTGCTGAGGCATCGGTCAGGAGGAGCGGTGGAGAAGGTGGCCGTCTGACCGATGCGTTCGGATAATTTTTTAGTCCACAGCCCCAAGGTATGATCGGTTCCAGCAACAATCACCAGCGTCTTACATGGTGCAGGAATACCTAGGGGCAAGGTCAGACTTGGACACTTGGCAATCAAAGGAGAACACAGTGCTGTAAAGAGCTAGGAGGGTGCTGCTCACCCCAAGTAAATACAAATAGAACTAGTTCCCCCACAAACGGGGTTTTTAGGCAGCAAGAGACAGTAATAGAAGCCAATAGAAGTAGTATAAAAGGTATTTTAATATTAATTGGTAAAAACAAACATGAGCTTCACCTGAACAATTGAATAACAGACAAAATCATGTATATAAAGTACATATAATGTCACATGGAAGTAAAATAACAGACACAGCTATGTTACACTGTATGGGTAAATAACAGTGAAAGCATAAAACTAACGCGTTTCAACCCCAAAGGGGGTCTTCTTCAGAGATGGTGGTCTGTTAAAAGAAAAACAAGATTACACTGAATAAATGGATCCGGTGTTATACATGTTAGGGATACCCAATATTAATTTAAAATGGTTTACCCAATAATGTACTTCCAGGTAGGTAAGGTGGATTATAGTGCTTCGGATAAGATTCCCTCATAGGGCAATGTCTCAATTTCCTTTACGCATCTTGAGTAGTACCTGGTCCGTATATGTTGCCAAGGTGCCAGAGGGAAGAGGAGGCAGCGTCACAAACCCACTGGCGTGACTCGCGGGAGGTCACACTATTACCTTGCCCCCCAGAAGAGGAAACTCCGGGGGGGTAGGTGCGAGTAAGGGTACACCGAAGATATGGCGAGCGACACCTGCAGCGAGATCCCAACAACAGGCAAAAATTAATTAATTAAATAAAAGCGAGGATTATATGATATTGGAAACATGGAGTGCATGCATGATATGAGGCTAATGATATCATATCCTCATTATGCATGCCAAAGGTTGTACACATGTGCACACATATATATATGTACACACGTGCACCCCCAATTATCCAAGTATCCATATAGCATGCTTTCTAAGGCCAGGACGGAGAAAGAAAAAAGAGGGGGAGGGGGGGACCATGCCTGGGAGTCCAAGGAGCCTAGGAGAAAGGGGAACGAAAGAAAAGATAGCCAGGGATGAGTGAGTGTGTGAATGTGTGCTGCTGTATGAGCCATGACACACAAGAGAAGGGGGATGGGGGAAAGAGGAAAGGGAGAAATGAAAGGGTGATAAGAAGTGAACTGGTGAAAGATGGTGTGAGTGTGCACTCAAGCAGAGAAAGAAAGAATGCGCAAAGGAATAGTGAAGAAAAATATATAAGAATCATGCAACAAAAAAAAAAAACACCGCATGTGAAGGTGTGCAGAAACAAGATGCGCTAAAATAGGTGGCAGTGGTAGGGAACATGGTCTGTAAGAGTGTCAAGTGCATGATGATATATACATACAAAAAAAAGTGTATATATGTAGTGTGTGAGGAGATATCAAACAGGTATACTAGCCTCATTAGAACAGCCAGGCAAGTGGTGAGATTATTACCTGGATTGTAAGACCTAATGGGAGACTGTTCCAGAAGGTAAAGATGAGGGACGGCGACTTAGGCGTTAATCCACAAAGGGTAACTGGCGCAGTCCCTACAACATGTTTCCTGAAGTCCGATCTGTAAATTAATTAGATCAGTCCGCATATTAAACAGCCAGTAAAAAGGCTTATTTTGGTGCAGTACGTCACCAAATATAGGTCAAATACAAAGGGAAAATAAGTGCTCACCAAACAACAGGTACAAGTTTCTTTCCTCCTGGATGAATGTACACCCCCTATGAAGGCAGGTTTGTATATAAAGCCTGGAGATTGGCTACAGGTGCATACGCCCACCAATCAACCGGTGTATCCCGAACGCATTGGCTGCCTGAATAGGATCAGCCTCGTGTGGCCGCCCCGGCGTCCTGGAAGGCCGGAAACCGGCCCCGAACGCCGGGGCGGCTTCCATCGCAAACACGTGGCGTCACAACGTCACGCACGTCCGCTCGATCGAACGGACGCGCGCGAAGTATATGTCACGCACGTTCGCCCAAACGAGCGGACATGCCCGAGATGTGCGCCCGGAAGTGTCCGAGGATGCCGCCGGCAAGGGAATTGGCTTCTATTACTGTCTCTTGCTGCCTAAAAACCCAGTTTGTGGGGGAACTATTTGTATTTAGACTTGGACACTTTTCCCACCGAAAATCCTCTGGCTTACAGGGTCTTGAGGATGGATCACTGGCCAGAGCTTGCACAATATGTAATTGAGATACTGGCCTGTCCTGCATACAGCGTTCTTTCGGAATGCACCTTCAGTGCTGCTGGTGGCTTTGTAACCAATCACAGGGTGCGCCTGTCCACCGACTCGGTTGATCGACTGACCTTCATAATAATTAATCAGTCTTGGATCACCACCAGCTACCAAGCACCTGAAGCTGGTGTAACCGAATAATTGTTTTTGAAATATCACATCCCTTCAAGACTGCCTATGCTGATGCTGAGGGACTGTCCTGTTATGTTGACTGTCTATCTTCCTCCGCTGATATCTTGGAAGAACATTTCTGGTTCTGGGTGATGCCACCAACCGAATTTTTCAGCCCCTGTTTAACAGGGGCGTGTAATTACATTTTTTGATGCAATGCTTTGCAGCAGGGCTCATTCCTGCACTACAAATAGAGTATATGGGAGAGGTTGCAGTGTCATGGCACCCACACCAGTGTCTAAGGCCCAATTTTTCAGCCCCTGTTTAACAGGGGCGTGTAATTACAATTTTTTTTTTTTTTATATACAAAAGTTTTATTATTAATTAACAAGTTTACATTCCAATACAATAGGCTTGCATTCAGATTACAGTACAGGTGTTTCACAGTTTAGTGTAAATTAAAGCAGACTGTTGCCTAAGTAATGCCAACATTTCCTGTGTCCGGTCAAACCCGGGTGTGCACGTGACTGCAACAGAAGCGTGTCCTACAGTACATAGACAGCCTATAGTAATCATCTACAGTAAATTGGTAAGATGAAAAAAGAAGAGGGAGAGAAGAAGATGTTCTAAGAGTCAAGAGTTGATTAAAAGATTGTAGAATGAAAAGCAGGGGAGGAGTAGTGAGGGTCAAAAAAAAGAGAAGGAAGAGGAGTCGAGGAAGAGAGGGGGGGAAGAGGGAAGAGAATGGGTTCACAGGGTGTGCCCAACCGGTCCTTACATTGACAATATAGCAACATCGAATCTATGAGAATAATGGTATGTGATCCAGGGTTGCCAGACCCGTAGGAACTTGGCATGAGTGTCAGAAAGAACAGAAGTCAATTTTTCATTGACCATAACATCATTCAGTCGGTTCTTGACTGCCTCAAAACTCAGGGCTGGGGTTCTCCATGCTCAATTTGATGCAATGCTTTGCAGCAGGGCTCATTCCTGCACTCCAACTAGAGTATATGATAGAGGTTGCAGTGTATAGACCCAATTTTTCAGCCCCTGTTTAACAGGGGCATGTAATACAATTTTTGATGCAATGCTTTGCAGCCGGGCTCATTCCTGCACTCCAACTAGAGTATCTGGGAGAGGTTGCAGTGTTGTGGCACCAGCAAGCAGTGCCTAAGGCCCAATTTTTCAAACCCTGTTTAACAGGGGCATGTAATTACAATTCTTGATATAGTATTTCACAGCAAGGCCCGTTCCTGCGCCCACCGAGAGTAACTGTGAGGACTTACAGCGTTATGGCACCAGCACCACTACCACCACCACAACCACCAAAGGCCCTATTTTCCTACCACTTTTCAACAATGGCATGTAATTGTAATTCTTGATATAATTGTTCACAGCAGGGCTCTCCAGCGCCTACCAAGAGTCACTTTGAGGGCTTACAGTGTTGTGGCAACGCGAACACCTTAGGCGCAAATTTCTGCAGAGCATATAGGGCAGACCCCTTCTTTCAAACATCCAACTTACAAACGTCTCCTACTTGCAAACGGAAGGAGACAACAGGAAGTGAGATGAAAAAAGACGGATGGCAAAACAAATTATACAGGGGTGATAAACCTTTCCTATGTTTTCCAAAAAGCTTAAAAATAGATTTTTTGACTGGAGCTACACTTTAAAAATGCACCAGTTCAAAATTACAAACAGATTCTACTTAACACAACAAACCTATACAGTCCCTGTCTTATTTGCAGTGCGTGGGGCCCCACGCCTTTCCTTTTTTTAATATGGGTACGGGGTTCCCCTTAATATCCACACAAGACACAAAGGGGCTGGTAATGGGCAAGGGGGCTAGCTATGCCATTTTTCTCAATGATTTTCATCCATATTGCCGGAACCAGATATTACATTAAAACCGCAAGCAGTTTTAAATGACTTTTTTTCTGTTAAATGTCATTTTGTGCAGGGACTGTTCTAAACACGGGAAACACGTGGCACTTCACAGGCATGATATTTAAAGGAATATTTCAAATTTTTTTCATTTTAATCATCATTAAAATCAGTGCTCCCGAAAAAACGGCCGTTTTTAAAAACATTTTAGGCATTGACCCATGTCCCCTGGGGCAGGAGCCAGGTCCCCAAAACCTTTTTAGGACAATATCTTGCATATTAGCCATTAAAATTAGCACTTTTTATTTCGAACGTTTGAGTCCCATAGACTTCAATGGGGTTCTAAAGTTCGCAGGAATTTTCGGTCCGTTCGAAAGTTCTGGTGCGAACCAAAACGGGGGGTGTTTGGCTCATTCCTAGTGGCCAGTAGTGTGGTTACTAGTCTTGTGGCTTAGTGCCATCTAAGTATCATATTAGTGCCATCTAGTGGCTAGGTCCAAAAAAATTGACCGACACAGGAAACATCCTAATAACATTGCTTAGTGTTCATTTGCACAGACCGAATGTATATTATAATGCTATAATAAAAAAATTATAATATATTGTGTAATATAAAGCTCAACAGATATTACTGACTATGGATGTCATTCTGATTGTGGCCTGGGGGGGTTAGCCACTACAGGCCACCAGCTCAAGATATATTATTTGTGCAGAAGTAGAGGGCAAATGTCAAGTGCCCCCATAGCAAGCCTCTCAATCACCTAGAAGGGCAACTTAAACACCTAGACGTTAAAACTGCTTTCCCATATGGAGACATTAAGGAAGACCTCTACATGGAGCAACCACCAGGGTTTGAACAAGGAGACAACCTAGTGTGCAAACTTCATAAGAGCATTTTGTCAGGGCTGGCTTAGCCCTTCCTTCTCTGGGCTGGCTGCTCAGCTGTCGGCTAATTGCCAGCTCTCATCTCTCTCCACAGTCACCCAGCTGTTCCTGATCCTACTCATCTGACCTGCCTACTTAAAGCTGTCCAGCTCACTTCATCTCTGCCTTCTCCTTGGTCACATCACAAGAAATCATCTCCAGTTTAAAGACTGGTTTGCTGACATCCCTTCTGGCTCCTTACCCTGCTTGCTGTTGCTCCACTTGGATCCCTGACTTCTGGACTGGCTGATTATCCAAACTGTTTATTGAACTCTGGACTGGCTGACTACTTAATCCGGTTACTGGACTCTGGCTATGCTTTGACTACGCTTACTCTATTTACCTTTTTATTTTTTATTATTAAACAAGTGTGATTTAATTGTACTTCTGTCTCGATCTGGTTCATGGTTTCTGACACTTCTAGGGTCTTAAACAATCTGCAAGGATGTAGAATGTGAAAGTGAACAAAGTACTTACCAGAGAGAGATTCTGAAGAAGTAAAATAGACCCCCGTGTCTACTCCAGGAATGAAGGAGGCAGATGGATTTACAGGCATACCCCACTTTTAAGTACACAATGGGGTTTATTTACTAAAGCTGAAAAGTGCAATATCAGGTTCCCTTCTGCATAGAAACCAATGAGCTTCCAGGTTTTATTACCAAAGCTTAACCACTTTAATACAGGGCACTTTCGCCCCCTTCCTTCCCAGCCCAATTTTCAGCTTTTATCGCTCTAGCGCTTTCAGTGACAATTGCGCGGTCATGCTACACTGTACCCAAATGAAATTTTTATCATTTTGTTTGCACAAATAGAGCTTTATTTTGGTGGTGTTTATTCATGACTCCATTTTTTATTTTTTTCGATATAAGCGCAAAAAAAGCGGAAATTTGGAAAAAAAAACAATATTTTCTTTTTTCTATTTTAAAAGAAATCCAATAAAACCAAAATTTGTCATAAATTTAAGTCAAAATGTATTCTGCTACATGTTTTTGGTAAAAAAAATTCCATTAAGTGTATAATAATTGGTTTGTGTGATCACGGACATATGTACGCAAATGATCATGTACATATGTGTGCAGGTGATCACGTACATATGTGTGCAGATAATCATTGGGACATGTGATTTTAGTGGGACATATGTGGGGGACATGTTTTTATTATTAGGGACATGTGTATTTATTATTTGGGGACATACCGTATATGTTTTGGGGACATGTGTGGGGACATTGTGTTTATACTGTGTGGTGTGTTTACACTGTGTGGTGATTTGTGTGTACACTAGACTGGTGATCAGTGAGTAAAAATCTGTAAAAAACAGCTCATACTCACTGATCATCAGCCGGCTGCAGCGATCTGCTCTCCTCTCCTCAGCGATGACTTCTGTGTGAGGAGAGGAGGAGCCGATTGCCTAGCAACCGGCTGTTTGTTTACATCACATGACGGCCCTGATTGGACACGGCCGTCATGTGATCAGGAGGGCCAATCACAGAGCCCTCCTGCCGATCTGAGATCCCCCTCCTTCTGATGGACGTTCCTGAACGTCCTATCAGAAGTAGACGGCTCCCACCCGGCCGTATATGTGCATTGGCCGGGTGGGAAGTGGTTAATTGAACAAGCTGGGGTTAGAAGCTCATTGGTTTCTATGAAGATGGGAGCCAGATTTTTCACTTTTTAGCTTTAGTAAATAAACCCCATTGTGCACTTAAAAGTGGGATATGCCTGTACATCCTTATTTATGTCAATGACATTATAACTTGTTCTGAACAAGAAGGGGATTACAATCAGACAGTTCAAAAGCTGAAATAAAACTTTGAAATCAAAGAGCTAGGGAACATTAGCTACTATCTGGGAATCCAAATAGAGAGAGAAGAAGTTTGAAGTTATCTTCTCAACCAATCTCATAAAATCTCTGAACTTTTGGAACAATTCCATATGCAAGATGTAAAGGAAGTGAAAACTCCTATGGAACCAGGCTATCAATAGAGCAAGGGAACAGAAAACTTGATACCCAACTATGATATGTATCGCAGCGCAATTGGTAATCTGCTATATGTTGCCACTGTGACAAGACCAGACATAGCCGCAGCAGTGGACATACTATGCAGGGAAGACTATGCAGGGAAGTTTAAGCACCCTGTCAGTGTGACTGGAATACAATAAAAAGAGTGATGTAATACCCCAAAGGAACAATTCAGATGAAGTTACGGTTACCAGCAACATCTCATCTAAAATTGGTTGGATATGTGGATGCTGATTGGGCCAGGGACTGCACAGAGCACAAATCCACAAGTGGATTCATCTTCCAGTATGGGGAAGAAGCCATAAGTTGGTCTAGTCGAAAGCAAGCAACTGTTGCTCTATCTTCAACTGAAGCAGAGTACATTGCAGCAGCACATGCATGTCAAGAAGCAATATGGATTTGTAAAATTTTTGTGGACATTGGGATATACATGCCAAAACCAATTCCCATTTTTGAAGACAACCAGGGATGTATAAAGCTTACGCAATCAGAAAGGGTCAATCCTAGAACCAAACACATCAACGTCAAGTATGACCTACTAAGGGACAATCAAGAGCAAGGAGTTATTGACATTCAACACTGCCCATTAGTGGAATATTGCACTCACCAACCCTTTTTGAAGCCTATATCCAGAAGAAGCTGAATATAATTTGACAAAGCACATGCTGTTAAGAAGGGGTGTTGGAAAGAACAGCAAGGTTGCTAATAAACTGACAATACCGTTCGCATTGTACTTATCTATGCAGCAGGTGGTGCTGTAGTATTATAATGCATATTCTATGATATGACAGGATGTACCGCCTATCTATGTTCAGTGCACTTGTTTGTAGTTAGTCCCTGTTTCATGTTTCTTATGCTGTAAGACATGAATTGCTAATCCTCAATAAAAGCAAAGCCTTTTGCTGTAGCCAAGAAGCTTCCAGTGCATGATTTCAATACTCAGCTAACAGAAACTACCTGAGCAAGGTACTTTTGGTGGTCTAAGCAGGGGTGGTGCTCTGCCCAGGGCTCAGTGTTGAACAGAGAACCCAAATATTCTAGCAGCTCCTGCAGGGATAGCGCTACATAAATATGCAAAAAATGTAATTTCTTGAGTTTGGAATTAACATGCATGCTACATTCTGACACATAAAAAAAAAATGTGTCTCAGCATATAAGCATCTTGTCTAATATATGGCTTATTGTCTACAACCCTTGTTAGTAAGGGTTTAGTAGTTAATGTTTTATGTTGAAGTGTGCCTCCTCCTGTATTAATCACCTGCTCTTTGCTTGGCAGAGAGTGATAAATACAGGATTGAGACAGGTCTGGGCAAGTCACAAGGGCTGGGCTGGTTATCACATACAGAAGAATGTAGTTGTTGGACTGTTATCAGATCTACCCCCCCCCCCCCCCCCCAATGAAGCGCAAGTAAAGTATTAAGTGGTTGAACTGCTATGTCTGGCCTGATTTCTGATTATTGTGAAGAAGAGTATGAATTTTGTGTGTCAATGCTAGCTTGGGGAAGGAGCAGTGGTGGCTGGGAGATGAAAGTTTCATAGCTGGGATGGCCCCGCAGTTGGGTTGCACCCCACCCCCAACCAAGTGGCCACTATTCTGTAGATCCCTGTTGCATAACAGGACTGATATTAGGGACCCTGGCTCAAACCATGAGAAGCGAGGGTTTGCAATGTACTGAGAAGGCCTCCTTCCTTGCCCATATGCTGAATTGGTGAAGTACTGTGTGGTAGTATAAGCTGGTGGGAGCGGCAGTGCTCTACTATTTCACCTCTGAAATGTCTCTGTAGTCAGTGCCAGGACAGGGGTCACTGGGCAGAGAAGTAAGAAGATGCTGTCCTTCTGTTTGTGGAGCCCCAGGATGGTAATATGGCCTCAGGCCACGAGGGCCACATGCAACCATCCATCAAACACACTTGCTTGGCTTTCTTCCATTCTGTGCACTCAGCTTGCTCTTACATTATGCGTAGAGTAGGCAGGGAGGGGGCAGTTGCAGTAAGAATGCCTGAAAACCTTCAGTGGAGACCTGTGGCTTGATGTGAAGGCAAGTTTGTAATTTAGTGTTGCAGTATGGGTCATGTACATGTAGTTCTACCCCGAAGGATCCTCTTGTAACCTTGGGCCCACTGCTCTTGTCTAGCCCTATGCAAGGCCTCACCCTTGCTGACATCACCAGAATACCTTGTCTGGAAACACCTGGCAAGTGCACAAGAAGTAAACACACCACCCTTGAAAAGATTAACAGAGTGTGGGATTGATTTACTAAAGGCTAATAGACTGTGCGCTTTGCAAGTTGCTCCAAAGCTTAGTAATTGTGATAAAGCTCTGCTGACTTCCATCATCCAATCCTGTGCAAGCAAAGATGCTGCTTTTTACTTACTAAACTTTGGAGCAACTGTACTTGAAAATTGCCCCGTCTTTTTGCCCTTAGTAAATCAACCCCTGTATTGGCAGGCTAAGATCACCAAATATAACAAAGCAAATTGACACATGAATGTCAATGCACATAAACACAACAGTAAAGGTACAGCATTCCCCACATGGGTATCTTTGAAAGTCAAATCCCAGTCTATGCTGTAACACAAGGAGCATAAATGATAGCTCTCTGTATGAGATATTAAAGGAGTTGTAAATTGAGATGAGCCGAACACCCCCCGGTTCGGTTCGCAGAAGAACATGAAAACAGGCAAAACAATTTTGCTAACACGCAATCACCATTAAAGTCTATAGGACACGAACATGAAAAATCAAAAGTGCTAATTTTAAAGGCTTATATGAAAGTTATTACCATAAAAAGTGCTTGGGGGGCCCGGGTCCTGCATCCATGTATTAACAGTTTTAAAAACAGCTGTTTTTTCAGGAGCAGTGATTTTAATAATGCTTAAAGTGAAACAATAAAAATTAAATGTTCCTTTAAATATTGTGCCTGGGGGGTCTCCTTAGTTTGCCTGTAAAGTATTACATCTTTCCCATGTTTGTAACAGTACCACAGCAAAATGAAATTTCTAAAGGAAAAAATGTAATTTAAAACTGCTTGCGGCTGTAATGTATTGTCGGATCCCGGCAATATAGATACAAATTATTGAAAAAAAATGGTGTGAGTTGGTGGAACTCAGTTCCTTACCAGGCCAGGTCTGGAATGAATATTAAGGGGAACCCCATGCCAAAATAAAAAAAAACGCATGGGTGTCCCCCCCAAAATCCACACTAGGCCCTTCAGGTTTGGTATGGTTTTTAAGGGGAACCCTGTGCCAAAATGTAAAAAAAATGGCGTGGGAGCCCCCCAAAATTCATACCAGACCCTTATCTGAGCACCCAACCTGACAGGTCACATGAAAAGGGGGACCCCAAAGCACCCTCCCCATGTTGAGGGGATTGGGCCGGGTATGGTTTGGGGGGGCGCGGGCACAAGGGCCTCTTCCCCACAACCCTTGCACTGTGGTTGTGGAGGTCTGTGGGAACTTGTCAGAATCTGGAAGGCCCCTTCAAAAACCTGACGGTGGGACCACCCAATGATGTAAATGGGTAACCCCACCCCTTCTGACATCATGTGATGCCATGGAGTTTTTTTAAATAAAGGAATTGTCCAAAACTGTCTCCTGTCATTTTTTACTTTTTTAACACTTTTTTGGTGAATGTGTAGGGGTACAATGTACTCAATACCCATTTACACAGGGGATGTAAAATATGGGGCCCCCCTTGTTAAAGGGGGCTTCTAGATTCCAATAAGCCCCCCGCCCGCAGACCCCACAACCACTGAGCATGGGTTGTGGGTAAGAGGCCACTTGTCCCCATCAACATGTTCCCACCTGAAGGGCCTGGTATGGATTTTAGGGGGGACCTCCATAGCATTTTTTTTTTATTTTGGCACAGGGTTCCATTTAATATCCATACCAGACCTGAAGGGCCTGGTAATGGACTGGGAGGAGGTCGGACTCACGCCGTTTTTTTTCCATGATTTGTATGTATATTGCTGGGATCAGGCAATACATTACAGCCACGAGCAGTTTTAAATGGAATTTTTTTCCCTTAGAAATATAATTGTGCTACTCTCATTCATTACACCATGTATGGCTACTATGTAAGCAGCTGTACATAGTGTGGAGCGTTTCAAGGTTTTTCATCTTAATGCAACTGCACAGGTGCCCCCATGGAAAACGTCTCTCTGCGGGGGCACCAATTGAAGAGGAGGGGTCAGGCACGCTTCCGGGGGACACCACAAAAGGAGGATAGGGGCCTCTCTGTCACCCCTTGCACAAAGCTGGTAAGTATGACATGTTTGTTATTTATAAAAAAAAAAGAACCTTTACGATCACTTTAACCAAGAGGTGGATGTAGTCTTTGTCACATGAGAGCTCTCAAACAAAGGGTCTAAGTTTAGACCTTTAAACTTAAACTCTGTAATAGAATATAGTTCTCTACTCAGGATAGAGTGACCGGGGCAAGTCTTTATGCCAGCTACACTGGGGCCCTTTAAAACCACTGGAATGCAGGGTGATGAAGATGAATCAATAGGTGGCATTCAACAGCAGTATATTATAAAGATTGGGTTCAGTAGATTCAGAAACTCCTTTATGGCAACTGGTTCAAAGAGTGGAGCAAGACCAGATGTAGCAGCTGGTGCAGAGGGGACTAAGACTTTATGTAGCAATAGCAGTCAGATGTGGAAGCAAGAATAAAGTCAAGCACTCTGGAGTAGCAATAGCATTATGTACCATGTATGGCTCTTGCCTGTTGTAGCTTGGCAATGCATGCAACATCAGGTGTATTAGAAAAAATCCTAAAGAAACGAAACTAGCTGGTGTGCTGATAAAATGAGGCATTCCTCTTGCTGGCTGATGGTTTTAGTTCTACAAAATTGATGTATCTTAAGCCAACAGGATGTTGCATGCAGTTCTCAATCTCTAACATTCCACTGGGTGGCAAGAACATTTCTAGATAAAAACAAAAGGGAAGAGAGCGCACATCTGCCCTAGTGTAATACAGTTTTAACCACTTGCTTACTGGGCACTTAAACCCCCCTCAGTCCCAGACCAATTTTCAGCTTTCAGCGCTGATGCACTTTGAATGACAATTGCGCGGTCATACAACACTGTACCCAAATGAAATTTTTATCATTTTTTTCCCACAAATAGAGCTTTATTTTGGTGGTATTTAGTTACAGCTCGGAGTTTTATTTTTTGCTAAACAAACAAAAAAAGATGCAAAAAAAAAAAAAAAAAAATCATGTTTTAATAGTTTGTTATAAAATGTTGCAAACGGGTCATTTTTCTCCTTCATTGAAGTGCGCTGATGAGGCGGCACTGATAGGCTGCATTGGTGGGCACTGATGGGCTGCATTGGTGGGCACTGATGGGCTGCATTGGTGGGCACTGATAGGCTGCACTGGTGGGCACTGATAGGCATAGTTAAGGCGGCACTAATAGGCACAGATAAGGCGGCACCGATGGGCACAGATAAGGCGGCACTGATGGGCAAAGATGGGCACAGATAAGATGGCACGGATGGGTGGCACGGATAAGTGGCATGGATGGGTGGCACGGATGGGCACTGATAGGTACCACAGATAGATGGGACTGATGGGCACTGATAGGTGGCACTGATAGGTGGCTCTGATAGGTGGCACTGCTGGGCACTGATGGGCGGCACTGCTGGGCACTGATGGGCGACACTGCTGGGCACTGATGGGCGGCACTGGGGTGCAGCACCTTTGAGGCAGATTTTGGGTGGCACTGTGGGTGGCACTGCTGGGTGGCACTGTGGGCACTGCTGGGTGGCACTGTGGGCACTATGGGCACTGCTGGGTGGCACTGACAGGGGGGCACTTACTTTATTTCAGGATGGCACTGCGGGTGGCAGGTGGGCACTGGCAGGGGGCAGGTGTCCGTTTAAATTGCTGGCCGTGATCGGGACTGATGTCCCGAACACGGCCGCCGGCGATCGGCTTTTTTTTTTTCTCCTCGCGCTGTCAGCGCGAGGAGGAATACTAGCCGATTACCGGCTCCGTTTTATCACATGATCAGCTGTCATTGGCTGACAGCTGATCACGTGATAAGGGGTCGGGATCGACCCCTTACACGGATCGGTGATCAGGCGAGTCTCACGGACTCGCCGATCACAGAGCGCGCCGCGCGCGCCCCTCAGGGGGCGCGCAGGCCGCTCGTAACCGGGACTACGTCAATAGACGTAGTCCCGAAAATGTGGGTCCGCGCTATTGCCGTCATTTTGCAATAGCGCGGTACCCAAGTGGTTAAAGGGTAACTCCACTTTCATGGGGAAAAAAAATAGCACATAAAGAAAAAACAATATAGTGTATACAATTGTGACACAAACCATATTGTAATTGAATGTTATTAAAAATTACCTTTCCTTTTCAATCTGCAGCCGCTGTAATATTCTAAAAATGCAATGCAATATAGAAGTATACTGTAACTGCCTGGATCCTAACAGCATGTCCAGAGCCAAGGTACAAACACACCATGTGGTGCCTGCTGCGTATGTGCATGGTCCAGTTGGCGCATGAGCGGGAGGCAGGGGAGGTGGGATGACATCAGAACATCGCTATGACAATGTGTCATGCCTTCGGCCTATAAGGAAAGAGAATATCTTCTGTACGATACCAACATTGTCCACTAGATGCCACACTACTGATGGGCAGTGTCCTAGGGTTATTACACCTTTCCTGTTATATCACTGAGAAATAGCTCCACTTCCTATTACAAGTCTATTTCACCTTCTCAAATGGGACAGACCGCATGGGAGACAGCCAAGCCTGCACAACGTGTTTCTAAGGAAAATCCTGATCCTTCTAATGCCGCGTACACACGACCGGACTTTTTGACAGCAAAGGTCCGACGGAACGAATCCGTTGGACAATTCGATCTTGTGTGGGCTCCATCGGACCTTTGCTTGCCAAAAATCCAGCTGACTTTAGAAATAGAACATGTCTTACATTTTTCCACCGGAACTCCGCTGGACCGAGAAATCTGTTTGTGTGTATGCTAGTCCGACGGACAAAAACCGACGCTAGGGCAGCTATTGGCTACTGACTATGAACTTCCTTATTCTAGTCCAGTACGTCATCACGTTCGAATCTGTCGGACTTTGGTGTGATTGTGTGTGGCCAAGTCCGTTCATTCGGGAAAGTCCGTCGGAAATCCGCCAAAAGTCTGTCGGAAAGACCGTCGGACCTAGTCCCTCGAAAAGCCGGTCATGTGTAAGCGGCATTAGGCAGAATTGCTGGTATGCTAAAAGATTGTTTAACTGTATACCCAGTGGACATTTGTTTATATTCATGTAATTATTATATGTTCATTTTATCTGCACCAGAAACTGACCAGAAACTGACTGCATGGTGTGAACTAGAGCCATTGGAATACATGGAAACACTGTGCATGCATTTTTAGTGCAGAAACAAACGCACGGAACTGCATCTGGTGTGAGCTAGTGTAGAAAAAAAGCACATGGAACTGATCGGAACTGCATCTGGTGTGAACTGGTCATTAAGGTTGACAAAAAAAGAGGGTGGGGGGGGGGAAGCACTGGACTGCATCAAAAATGCATTAAAAATGCACTGGAGCGCTTCAAAAACATTTCAAACGCGCGCATACAGAAAAGCACCTGGGGCACATCCACACTGCGTTTGTATGGTGTGAACTGGCCAAACCATCTGGGGACATAGTGTTCAAGGTGAATATCCATAAGGTTTCACTCAGGCATAGTCTGGAAAACAGGTGTAATAAGTCTCTAAGTATAGAGTGTCAGTAGGTTGGAATAGCTTTTGGGCCAGTTCGCACCATAGAAACGCAGTCCGGATGCGCTCCAAATGCTTTTTCGCATGCACATTTTTGATGCGTTTTTGTTTTTTGCATTTTTGATGCAATCAAGTGCATTTCCCCCCTTTTTTCCCCCCTTAACCTTAAGACCCCTTTCACACTGGGGCGTTTTTCAGGCGTTTTTAAGGTGCTTTAGCGTTAAAAAAACTGCCTGTAAAGCATTTGAAAGAAGCTTTATCTGCAATCCCAATGTGAAAGTCCAAGTGCTTTAAGAGCCCTTTCACACTGCCAGTGCCCGAAAAACTCTTGTAAAGCACCGCTTAAACTAGTGGCGCTTTACCAGCGTTTTTTGAGCGATAGTGGGGCACTTTTAACCTCTGCTAGTGGCCAAATAAAGTGTTAAAAGCGCTCCTTAAAGCGCCACTGCCAAAAGCGCTTTTCATGCGCTTTTCAGGCATTTTGCAGGCGCTTCCCATTGATTTCAATGGGAAGGGGAGCTTTAGGAGCGGTGTATTCACCGCTCCAAAAGCGCTGCAAAGAAGCTGCTTGCAGGACTTTTTTTGACGCCCTGCCAGCGCAGCGTCTCAGTGTGAAAGCACTCGGGCTTTCACATTGGGATTGCAGTTGAGGCTTCTTTCAGGCGCTTTACAGTCACTTTTTTTAACGCTAAAGCACCTGAAAAACGCCCTGGTGTGAAAGGGGTCTAAATAAGAACATGGATGTTCCAGTGCGTTTTTGGTGTGTTTAGATGCATTCCCGTGAGTTTTTGATGCTTTTTACAGCGTTCCAGTACAGTCCAGTGCAAGAAAAATGCAGCATGTTCTAATTGTTTTTCTGGAACTGCAATGCACTGGAACTGGAAGCACTGGTGTGAACTATGCCATTGAAAACCATATAACCTACTTTATATGCGTTTTTGATGCAGAAAAAAATGCGCTGGGCTGCACGTGGTGTGAACTGGCCATTTAAAGGATCTGGGCTGAAGATGGTTAACGGTGGTTACAACTTAACAATGGGTCAGAGATGCTCTCACCAGATCCCTTCTTGGCAATCCTCCAGTAGTGACAGGTAAACAGTATGGTGGAGGGCCCTTATCCAGCATTACAGTGAAGGCAGCAGCTGAAGTGATGGAGATGACCCTTACATTAATTGTGGCTGCAGGTGTCCTGAGACTGGAGGCAAACCATCAGACAGTTCCAAATCTGTGGTCATGCTATCAGACAAGTCTTTTTGGTTGGATATTCAACAGAAAAAAATAGATATAAAAAAATCTAATATATAAAATAATGATTACACAGAGTTGCCACATATACATCACCCACTATAACATTTACAATATGGTATGATTTTACTGTGCAAATTTAAAGATACAGAGCCCCAAATATTAACCCATCAATTACAAAGTGACATTTTTGCAATACTTCAAAATGGGTCAGAAACAAAATGGGTCAGAAATCTTCCATTGGACCAAAAAAATTACAATGCAGATGTGTGATACACACCCCCCTCTATGATATCTTACAACATGGTATGATTTTACTGCGGAAATTTAAAGATGTAGACACCCAAATATGAATCCATTGGTTACAAACTGACTTTTTTGTAATCCTTCAAAATGGGTTAAAAACGAAATCTCCCATTGGACCAATAGGTTTGCAATACAGATGTGTCATATGCATGCCCCTCTATTATATTCTACAAATATGGTATGATTGTACTGTGAAAGTTTAAAGATATAGACACCCAAATATGAACCTATTGGTTAAAAACTGACATTTTCACAATAGTTCTAAATGGGTCAAATACAAAATCTCTTATTGGACCAATACGTTTACAATGCAGATGTGTCATACACACTCCCATCTATGATATCTTACAATATGGTATGATTTACTGTGTGTAAGACAGGTGTCTATGGACCTCGTAGTTGCAGGCAAGGGATGGTTATAGTTCAAATCCTCCTCTGAGACTATGGGGGTTATTTACGAAAGGCAAATCCACTTTGCACTGCTAGTGCACTTGGAAGTGCAGTTGCTTTAAATCTAAAGGGTGGATGTGAAATGAGTGGAAACTCTGCTGATTTTAGCATCCAATCATGTGCAAGCCAAAATGCTGTTTTTTATTTTCCTTGCATGTCCCCCTCAGATCTACAGCGACTTTACTTGCAAGTGCACTTGCAGTGCAAAGTGGATTTTCCTTTAGTAAATAACCCCCTATGTCTCCCAGACTGTTCCTGTGTATAGCCAGTTATCACTAGATAAGGCATAGCTGGCATCGCCATCTTGTGGAAAAGAAAGATCAACAATCAGTAACATTGCCCAGTATTACATGCATATGGGGGGTTATTTACTAAAGGAAAATCTACTTTGCTCTGCAAGTGCACTTGAAAGTGCACTTAAAGTTCACTTGGAAGTGCAGTCTCTGTAGATCCGAGGGTGACATGCAAGGAAAATAAAAAACAGCATTTTAGCTTGCACATGATTGGATGATAAAATCAGCAGAGCTTCCACTCATTTCCGATCTACCCCTTAGATTTACAGCGACTGCACTTCCAAGTGCACTTGCAGTGCAAAGTGGATTTGCCTTTTGTAAATAACCCCCATGGTGTTCATTACATAGGAAAGCAGTTTATGATCTGAGGCTTCGATTTGTCTTTCATATTTGCTTGTAATATGACAATGGTCTGTATTAGCTATCTGTAAAATGACATTTGTACATGGTAGGTATAGCGATAGGTAGTGGCTGCAGAATGTAAGACAGGTAGTAGTAGGTTGAAAAACAAGTTGTGTCTCCAATAAAAAGTCCTGAAAATGCCCTCGAAGCAGTACTATCCAAGAAAGTGGCACTCCATGCAAAGCATACGATATAAAGTATGTAGCTGTATAACACAAATACCGTATATTAAATACTTGTATAAAATACATTTTGTAAAATATCCCAAAAATACTACACCCTGTACTAAAGTTCTTTTATTGTAAGAACTTACTGACAATTAGATAGACTGTGTGCTGTTATGTGGTCACTGTAGAATGCTCAGGGAGTATGATGCTAAGGGGTTGATTTACTAAAGACAAAAAGACTGTGCAATATGCAAGTGCAGTTGCTCCAGAGTTATGTAAATGTATTTACTTTTAGTAAATCAACCTCTATAACTACAAATACGCATTTAACATTCTGTATACATATTTTATAAAATTGTACCTACATAGTATGCAGCAGATTTATCAGACAGTACTGTACAATAGAATGCTGCTGCCATCTAGTGGGGAGTTTATATATTCAGCGTTCCAAGCAATACTAGCATGGTTTTTATTAAGAACATTAAAGTGGTTGTAAACCCTTACAAACTACTTTGACCTACAGGTAAGCCTAGATTAAGGCTTACCTGTAGGTCCAAGAAATATCTCCTAAACCTACACGGCTTAGGAGATATTTGCCAAAACACAGGCACCGTTGTCTACGGCGCATGCGCTGTAGACAGCGGCACGCAGGCGCACTGAGTGCACCGCTGTCAACGGCGATATGCCGCGAGTGGCGGCTCCCGTGTGCTTGCGCGGGAGTGACATCATCGCGGCTTCGTCCACTGACAGAGCTGGAGCAGCGAGACCCACCGAGGAGATGGAGGCTCCGTACACAAGGGGACAGCGGTGACTTCGCTGGCTCCTATGTCAGGTAAGTGACACATATTGGACTACAATGCGATGCATAGTAGTCCATTATGCTTTACCTTTGCAGGGAATCAAAGAGGACGTAAACCCATCAGGGTTTACTTCCTCTTTAAAAAACGATTGCTAGTACTAGTCCTATATAAAGCATGCAGACACAGGTGTTGTTACCTAAAGGAGTAGAACATGTTTACTTTGCCAAGGGAATTTGCACTTTGCTTTGTGAATGTGGCAAAAGTTCACTTTACAAAGAATCTCCTACCATAATGAAGGACAATTAAGAAGGAAAAAAAAACTGTATTTTTGCTTGCATATGCTTGGATGATGGAAGTCAGCAGAGTGTCACCTCATTCACTAAGCTAAGGGAAATTCCCTTAAAATTGAGAATTCAGTTGCCTTTAGTAAATCAACTCCAATATGCTAAAATGATTCTCACCACCAGGGACATTGCTAGGTTTATAAAAGATCTGGGGCTAAAGCCCATAGCAGTGAAGTAAAGAAAGTCATACGCTTGGGCGGGCATACACATGTATGTAATATACATGTGTGCAGTGTCGGGACAAGGTCATTCGGTGCCCAGGGCGAAGATGGCAAACTGCCCATCCCCTGTCCCCCTTCACCTGCTGCCAGATGCAGCGTGTCACTGGCCATCATCACCTGTTGCCAGATGCAACATATCACTTACCACTGCCACCTGCTACCAGATGCTATATGTCATTCGCCGCCATCACCTGCTGCCAGATGCAACATGTCACTTACCACCTTCACCTGCTGCCAGGTGCCATGTGTCATTCGCCACTGTCACCTGCTGCCAGATGAAACATGTCACTTACCACCGTCACCTGCTGCCAGATGCCACATGTCACTTGCCACCATCACCTGCTGCCAGATGGAACATATCACTTGTCACCTGCTGCCAGATGCCATGTGTCACTTGCTACCATCACCTGCTGCCATATGCAACATGTCACTTGCCACTGTCACCTGCTGCCAGATGCCACGTGTCACTTACCACCATCACCTGCTTCCAGATGCCATGTGTCACTTACCACCATCACCTGCTGCCAGATGCTACTTGTCACTTACCACCATCACCTGCTGCCAGATGCCACATGTCACTTACCACCATCACCTGCTGCCAGATGCCATGTGTCACTTACCACCATCACCTGCTGCTAGATGCCACCTGTCACTTACCACCGTCACCTGCTGCCAGATGCCATGTGTCACTTGCCATCCATAGCCTGGCTCTCTCTTCCTCCCCTTCAGTTGGGCAGATGCAGTTTCCCTCTTAGGATTACAATGGGCCAGTCCTCGGGACTACATGTCCCATGATCCTTCTTTGTGCTACATTTTTGATTGTTTTTTTTTCCTGACCAATAAGAAGGAGACGGCACCACTCCCTGCTCCTGGGTACAACAGCATGAGCATGGGTGAAAGAAGATCCCGCAGCTGTTCTCTCCACACAGGGACACAACCGCTCTCCCTGCTGCTGATCGAAGGAGGTAGGGGGAATGGGCAGGAAACAGAGCCCTCTCGTGGTTGAGCGGGTGGGGAGCACAGTTTCTCCTCCTCAGACCCAATCACCGATCCTATCATTTGCCGGCAGGGAGAGCATGCGGAAGAGGGATCCACAGCAACTGGGCTTCGGCACTTCACATGCAACCCCTTCCTCCAGCAAATTGTACTGCCTATATATATATATATATTTATGGTTCAGAGCCCTATGACCGATACGTATAACGATGACAAACAGGGTTAACATAACTCACCACTTGACATAGACCTGAAGGTGTGCCCTGGTCTACCGTATGGTATACCAAAATAAGGGGGCATACCCTAGATAAGAAATGAGGATCAAATGAAATGAACATGAAATGAAGTGAAATGAGTACTCTGTGAGGAGTATGATGCCTTGAGAAATGCCCTAAAAAGGGGATGGGAGGGTGGGTATTGCACACAGGAACCGACAAGGAACACAGCAGAATGAGCTGATTAAATACCCCTCCGGGCTCCTCCCAAATTCCGGCCACCGTGCTGGCTGATAAGGAACACAGCTGAACGGGCTGATCAATTACTCCTCCGGGCTCCTCCCATAAATACAGGCCACCATACTGGCCTTTCAACTTATGGTTCAGAGCCCTATGACCGATACGTATAACGATGACAAACAGGGTTAACATAACTCACCACTTGACATAGACCTGAAGGTGTGCCCTGGTCTACCGTACGGTATACCAAAATAAGGGGGCAAAAACATACTGGTAGGGAATTGTTCTTTATCGATTGAGTTAGATCACTGAGTGAGTTAACAGATGCCTGAGCTATTACCACCTGAGGATTGTGGCTGTACTGGGTGAAGCAGGCAGACTCCTACCTGCCTAGCTATTCAATGACATGTCTGGGGACCCGCTGTTACTGATTATGTAAAAGTGGATGTCTACGCTGGAGCTTACTTGCTGCTCTTTGAAACCGCTAGGGGAAGTACGAAGTGATCTTTGTATCAGGCTAAGTAGCGTCTACATAGCTCTCGGCCTGCTGGATTACCGCAGGTGAACTTTCCAGGTCACAGGTATCTGTAGTAGGCCAACACCTGGCTGCTTGTAGGACCATGCTAGGGGAGAGAACAAACGAGGGGATAGTCAGGATGGTCGGAATACCCTTAAGGATGTCACCCGTTCGGGTAAGCATTTGTCACCGACCATCGGTTGGATTTCCTGGACTTCACGAAGCATGGTTCAACCAGCGTGGGACATGAATAAAGAAGGTTTGCGGGGTCCGGTAAGGACAAGAAATGTTGCCTGCCGGCTAGGTATCGCCGAACAGTGTTATGGGATAGGCAGCTAGGTATGACCATATGACGAAAGGCCAGTAACCGCCTGATGTTGGAGGTTTCATAGGAGTGGTGTGTCCGGAATTTCTGAAGGCCCTCCAGGCTGTCTGGTAGTTTGAGCATGTTGCGAGAAAGTGAGACGTTTACGAGTCTGGTCGCTGTTTGTAGATATTGTACTAAACCGGGGTTTAGGTGAGACCGACCAAGGACAATGGCTGACACTGGATTGGTTCCAGTCAAATATGACAGCGCATCTGCTACGAGATTGCTCTAGGCCAGGAACAACGTATAGTCAACTTTAAACTGAATTATAATGACAGCTGTACCAGCCTGCCCAGGCAGGACATGACTGCTAGGGATTTAGACCTATGTTACAATAATCACTGCTGGTTGCCTGATGGTGGCCAAAAATTGCAGCGAAGCCTGTGATGGTCGCTACATCTGTCACTAGCTGGGGTGATAGGGGCGAGATAGACGATATAGACATGATATACCGATCTACGTAGTACGGAACCTCTGATGTTGAAAGATCCGTGGCATCCAGATTAAGGGTCCGACAGGGGCCCTGAATCTGGGAGGGGAAGACGAGGATGCATGACATAAAGACCAACCCTGGGGAATGACCATATTACAGAACTGAGCATACCCGAAACAGACTGAAGCTGCTTCTAGGTATACCCCTGTGTGTGGGTGAAGTGTTTGAAAAACTGACCTGATAGGGACAGCTTGTCAAGGGGGAAACTGGCGTGCGAGGATGTTCTACATGTCCCTAAAGATGGCAGTTGTGATGAGCAAGCGTCTAGCGTTGGCTACGGGCAGATGTTTCTGGATACCCGTTAGAGGGGATCTTACTGTATGGGCCATCACAGACGGCTCACCGGGGTCCTGTAAGGATAGAAATGTCGGGTGCTGGCTAGATACAGCCTGACCGTGTTACGAGAAGAAGCCAGCTGCGTGTGGCAACTCGACCTCTGGTGTAGGACGGAAGCTGAACTCAACTGCCCAAAGGGAGAAATGAGCATCAGGGATGGCGAGTGGCGTAGTCATCGGGGCTAAGTGGCCAAATGAGTACCGCTGAAAATGATGTGTGGCTGAGTGCCAACAAAATGCTTGCAACGATCACAAGTTACGCTAAGTTGCACGCCTAGCCGTGATAGCAAGTGTTGCGCTTAAATGTGTGATCACAATGATAGCAAGGGAGTTTACGTCACTGGAGATGTGTTTGTGGTGGCTGGACTCGGTGGTGTCGCAGACGTCCGGACACAGGGCTATGAGCAGTATGGCCTGAAAAGGCTGAATAAGTTATGCCAAGATGCGTGCTTGCTACGAATGCAAGAAGTTATGCTAGGATGCGTAGTTAGCTAGGTTGAAAAGACAAAGTCCACCCAGCCCACGACAAAATCAACAATTCAGACGAACAACATTGCACAACCCGACACACCCAATGCTATCCCCACAGCTGATCCAGAGGAAGGCAAAAAACCCCGCAGAGCATGCTCTAATTAGCTACAGCAGGGGAAAAAATTCCTTCCTGACCCCTCAAGCGGCGATCTGATTTCTCACTGGATCAACCTACCTACAATATAGCACCCCGTTAAACTACGTACGTTAGGAAGATATCCAGGCCTTACCCAGCAACGCACTGAGCCAGCCAGAACTGCCTGCCAGCAAGGATAGTACTACGTTTGTGCCTGGGGCTTGCTAGCGACAACTGCAAAGTTTATGCTAGGATGTGTGCTAGCAACTATTGCAAGAAGTCTATGCTTGGATGCGTGTTTGCAACGATTGCAAGAAGTTTATGCTTGGATGTGAGTCTGCCATGATTGCAGGGAGTTATGCCTGGGTGTGCTTGTGGTGACTGCAGGATGTTTGTGATTGGATGCGTGCTAGCAACAAGCTTGTACAGAGTTGTACTTGGATGCGTGCGAAATGAATCCGATATGAACCGGATGTAGGTGTGAAATTAATCCTATGAATTTGGTTATGTGATAAATCCGACCCAACGATCGTGGAGTAGATGACAATGAATCCGATATGAATTGTTGAGTTATACCCATAAGGCTGAAAAGACGGGTGCGGATTAATGCGTTGCTGGTTTGAGTGATTTGAGTTGGTAAGCGATGAATATGTGGAATGAAATAAATGAAATGTTTGCCATGATATAGACAAGAATTAGTATGTTCCAACTTGATGAGTTGGAACTGCGGAGCACAGAACGAAATGAGGTCAAGACACCTGGGGTATGCCTAGATGAATCAGTGCATGGAGGGTGCTGCTGGACTTGACTGACCTGTAAACACAAGGCAAAAACCAGTTGAGGATTCCATACCTGTCGTAGACAACTGGCCAAATGGTGACTCCTAATGGGAGTGGTGAGCTTTGAAATGAAATGAAATGACATAAAAACGAAATGAGACAAACAAACACAATGAAATGTTTTTTTTTTTTTAGATATATATTTTTTTTTTTTTCCTCTTTTTTTTCCATTATTATTATTTCTTCCCTTTTCCCCCCTTTTTTTTTTTTTTCCTTTTTTGAAATGAAATGAAATGAAATGAGATGAACAAACATAAATGAAATGTTGCCTTTGATGAGAACCTGCCATGGCAGAAGCGCAGCTCGGTCGTGTCACAGGCGCCACTGACAGCGAGCCGGACTCTGGAGCATGTACTGAAATGAGGCAATTAGTGAAATGAGGCCAAATGAGCATGGCCCCCCGTCCAGAACCCGAATTTGTAAAACAACTGGGTTTGAACCGAGGTGCAGGAGGTGACAGTGAAATGAGTGAAATGAGTGAATCCGCCATGACAGAGGCCCGAATCGCCATGCCGTAACTTTGCGACTGAGCACGAAACGGACTCTGGAGCATGTACTGAAATGAGGCCAGTCCTGGGGCACGCCGAGACGAATTAGAACATAGGTGTGACTATTCGTGTCGGAGCGTGATAGGTGAAACGAAATGATACCCATGACAAAGACAGGGATCAACGACTGCGCTCAAGAATCAACGGTGAACCCTGTCTCTGGAGCATGTACTGAAATGAGGCCAGTCCTGGGGTACGCCGAGACGAATTAGTGCACAGGTGTGACTATTCGTGTCGGAGCGTGATAGGTGAAACGAAATGATACCCATGACAAAGACAGGGATCAACGACTGCGCTCAAGAATCAACGGTGAACCCTGTCTCTGGAGCATGTACTGAAATGAGGCCAGTCCTGGGGCACGCCGAGACGAATTAGTGCACAGGTGTGACTATTCGTGTCGGAGCGTGATAGGTGAAACGAAATGATATGCCATGACAAAGACAAGAATCGAAAACCGTGGCTGAACCTGCGAATGATTCTGTCCCTGGAGCATGTATTGAAATGAGGCCGACAACTGGGGCACACCGGAGCGAATCGGTGCATCGGAGATGCGACTAAATTCGAATTGGAGCGCGACTCGTGACTGAAATGAAATGAAATGATTGAAATGATCAAAAATGATTGAAAATGATAGAAATGATCGAAATGATAGAAATGATCGAAACGACTGAAATGATTGAAACGATTGAAATGATTGAAACGATTGAAACAATTGAAATGATTGAAACGATTGAAATGATTGAAACGATTGAAATGATTGAAACTCTCCGGTTAGTTAGAATTTAGGACGTCTGATTGGGAATTTCCGAAATGATCCGAACGATTCGGACGTAGGGACCCGTGATTTGGTCGGTATGCGGAAGGTTTGAAAAATGAAACGCTCGATGTGGTGTCATGAACGAGTGACCACGACTTCTTTCGAGAAGAATGAAATGAAATGCCATGATTAAAATGATTAAAATGAGCCGGTTAATTAGAATTTAGAACATCTGATTGAGAATTTCGAAATGAACCGAACGATTCGGACGTTTCAGTAGAGACCAGTGATTTGGTCGGTATAGCGGGTTTGTGAAATGAAATGCTCGATGTGGTGTCACGAACGGATGACCACGACTTCTTTCGAGAAGCAAGGAGCACAAATGTTTAGAGGTAACGGACGCGTGAACGATATCGGAAAAATACGAAGGTGATATTTCAGTGAGTGGTTCGTGAGTTCAACAGATCACAGTTTAGTGACATGAAATAACATGAAATGAGAAATGGGAGCCGAAGCCCTACCCGTGACCGCCGAACCAGATGCGTTGCACGATACCGGCAAGTTTTCGAGTGTTGCGCCTCAGACAATACACAAACGCTCACGACGGCAAAACCGACTGTAACACGAGGATGAAGACAGGACTTCAATGAAGACGGAACTCACGAACACTGCACTCCTTCTATCGAACGGTCTCGAATAGTCGGCCCTAGATCTGTGGCGTAGCTAGTATTGCACACAGGAACCGACAAGGAACACAGCAGAATGAGCTGATTAAATACCCCTCCGGGCTCCTCCCAAATTCCGGCCACCGTGCTGGCTGATAAGGAACACAGCTGAACGGGCTGATCAATTACTCCTCCGGGCTCCTCCCATAAATACAGGCCACCATACTGGCCTTTCAACATATATATATATGTGTGTGCATATATACACTATATATATATATATATATATATATATATATATATATATATATATATATATATATATATATATATATATTTTTTTTATATACTGTATATATGCAGAAATAAAGAGTAGAAAAAGTTTAATTTGAAGGCATATTTTTCAATATATAAAAAAAATCAACATTTTATTGGTTGACAAAACATCAATGAAAGACAAAGCTAAAAAAAAAACATACACAATGTGAAAGTGATTTAAAACATGTCTCAGTGACCAACCATATAAGCCAGGGTTCCATCTGAACCTACCGGATCAGATTGATAAGTTGTGAGTGTCTAGTTCCTATGGTTTCACTAATAAACCCTTAAAGGGGAAATATCCATGTATGTGCATACACGATCATTTCATCATATATCAAATAGTAACATATAGAGGGTTAGTCATACCGGCGTGGGTCATTTCAACTTCAGAGCTCAGAAAATGTATTTTAAAAAGCTCAAATTGCTCAACTAGTTTCACGCTCTGGAGCCGTTTCTTCTGGAGCTATGTCTATTAAAGTGCAAAAAAGACAAAATGAGTCTGTGTTCAAGTGAACATTGATCATTCTTTTACATATAGATTGTCAAAAACAAGAGACATGAACATAAGGACATAGGACATACAACTAATTATAACAGGTCTATATTCATACAATGATTTGTCTACTTACATATACATACCTCCCAACCATCCCTGACTCTCCGGGACCATCCCAGAAATTGGTCCTTGTCCCGGAGTCCCAGAATGCCCACAGCATGTGCGGGGTGTCTCAGTTCCAGCACGCCACGATCGACACATCATGTAGCAGCCAGCATCTCTCCCAGGCACACAGCGCAGAGTGGATTGCACTGAACCCACCCCTCCTCATGTGTTTTCCTGTACACAGAGTTGGAGCCAGGACGCTGCTGATCTGAGGTAGGATTACCACAGCGCATAGACTCGACAGTCCTGCCAGTGTGGGAAGTGGGTCATTGTTCATACCCCCAGCCCCCTGCCACCACCATCAGCAGACCCCCGCTCTTGCTCTACATCTCCTCTATATGCTGAGTCCACTTTCCCAAGTCCCGCCAGCAGACCCTCTTTCCTGCTCTGAATGACCGCTCTCCCGAGTCTCACCAGCAGACCCCCACTCCTGCTCTGAATGTCCGCTCTTCCGAGTCCCACCAGCAGCACTTCTCCCGCTCCTGCTCTGAATGTTCTCTCTCTTCTGCCAGGTCTGCGACAATTTCTGTGAGACTTGCAGAGGAGGGAGGCATGGAGAAGGATGGAACTGGGATGGGAGGTGGATGGATGGAGCTGGGATGGGATGGGAATGGGATGGATGGAGCTGGGATGGGATGGAGGGGGGAGAAGAATAGAGATGGGATGGGATGGATGGATGGAGCTGAGATGGGGAGATAGGTGGGGATGAGATGAATGCAGCTGGGATGGGGTGGGGGGATTGATGGAGCTGGGGTGGGGGGTGGATGGAGCTGGGATGGAATCAGGGGGAAGGATGGACCCAGGATGGGATCGGGAGGATGGATGTAGCCAGGATAGGATCAGGAGGATGGATGGAACCGGGATGGAATCAGGGTGAAGCATGGAGCTGGGATGGGATCAGGGTGGTCGCTGGAGCCGGGATGGGATCAAGAGGATGGATAGAGCAGGGATGGGATCAGGGGGGTGGATGGAGCAGTGTTGGGATCGGAGATGGAAGGATGGAGATGGGATGGGATTGGGGAATGAATAGAGTTGGGATCAGGATGATGGATGGATCTGGGATGGATGGAGCCAGAATGGGATAGGGGATGGATGGAGCCGAGATGGGATCGGAGTGGATGGAGCTGGGATGGGATTGGGGGATGGATGGAGCTGGTATGAAATCAGGGGAATGAATAGAGTTGGGATGGGATCAGGGGATGGATGGGGCTGGGATTGCATCGGAGTGATGGATGGAGCCGAAACTGGATCGGGGTGGTGGATGGAGCCAGAATTGGATCAGGGTGGTGGATGGAGCCAGAATGGGATCGGGGTGGTCGATGGAGCCAGGATGGGATTGAGGGAATATCTGGAGCTGCCCCCTGCATTCTCTACATCAGTGGTCATCAACCCTGTCCTCAAGGCCCACTACCAGGCCAGGTTTTATGTATTGCCTTGGGGAGATGCAGACTAGAATACTGCAATCACTGAGCAGCAAATGATATCACCTGTGATGTATTTCAGTTATCTTGCAAATCTGGCCTGTTAGTGGGCCCTGAGGACAGGGTTGATGACCACTGCTCTACATTACACACTCCTGTCCCCTGCATTATATACATTACATACTCCTTTCCCCTTCGTTCTGAGCATCAGTGGTCATCAACCCTATCCTCAGGGCCCACTAACAGGCCAGGTTTGCAAGATATCTGAAATACATCACAGGTGATATCATTTGCTGCTCAGTGATTTCAGTATTCTATTCTGCATCTCTCCAAGGTAATACATAAAACCTGGCCTGTTAGTGGGCCCTGAGGACAGGGTTGATGACTAGACATGGGCGTATTCGTTTTCGTCCGAATGCATTTTTGTCCAAATTTCAGCTATTTTCCTTTTGACAAACGATAACGAAAGCACAGAATCCGAAAAACGAAAGATCCGACATAAATAAATGCTTTATTTTCATTTTAGTTGTTACAACAGTTCGATATAGAATAGGAGATTCGACGTGACTCTGACAATAACAATCTGTGTCTACAGAACCTGTGGTCGAATGTGCTTAACCTTACCTCTATTAGTCCAAGATTATATAGAGAAAATATTCCACAGAGAAAAAAAGATTTGACAGAGAGAAAAGATTCTGCAAGTTACTGTCCTAAAAAGTGTTTGGGGATCCGGGTCCTGCCCCAGGGGACATGTATCAATGCAAAAAAAAAGTTTTAAAAACGGAAGTTTTTTCGGGAGCAGTGATTTTAATAATGATTAAAGTGAAACAATAAAAGTGTAATATTCCTTTAAATTTCGTAGGGGGGGGGGGGGTGTCTATAGTATGCCTGTGAAGGGGCGCATGTTTCTGGTGCTTATAACTGTCCCTGCACAAAGTGTAATTTATGCAGGAAAAAAAGTCCTTTAAAATCACTCGCAGCTATTATGAATTGTCGGCTCCGTAATACAGAGAACACTCATTGAAAGTCATTGATAAAAAATAAATAAATAAATAAATAAATAAAGCGTGGGAGTCCCCCAAATTCAATTACCAGGCCCTTCAGGTCTGGTATGGATATTAAGGGGAACCCTGCGTCAAATTTTTTAAAAAAATTGACGTGGGGGGTCCCCCTAAAAATCCATACCAGACCATTTATCCGAGCACGCAACCTGGCAGGCCGCAGGAAAAGAGGGGGGACGAGAGAGCGGCCCCCCTCCCTCCTGAACCATACCAGGCCACATGCCCTCAACATTGGGAGGATGCTTTGGGGGTCTGTGACCCCTCAAAGCATCTTGTCCCCATGTTGATGAGGACAAGGGGCTCATCCCCACAACCGCGGCCGGTGGTTGTGGGGGTCTGCGGGCGGTGGGCTTATCAGAATCTGGAAGCCCCCTTTAACAAGGGGACCCCTACCATTTCACAAAGAAAGTGTAAAAAATAGTTAAAGAAGACAAACACACTTTTGAAAAATTCCTTTATTAGAAATAAAAAAAAAAAAAAAAGATTCCAGCGGTGCTAATCCACTCTTGCTATCCAGCGACGGATCTCCGGGGTCCAGCGATGGATGATCTGATCCAGTGCAGCGAATCCATCCATCTTCTGTCTCCACTGAGGAGACACTGCGGGATCCCAGTGACCTGACGTTTGTTATATGCGGAGGGTGGGGCCACCTGTCACCTGATCCCGCCCCCTCTGACGCAAGGGGAAACCCGGGTTTCCCAGTGACGCATGGGTGACCCCGCCCCCTCTGATGTAACGGAAACCTGCCTGTGTTACATCAGAGGGGTGCGGGGTCACCCATACGTCACGGGGAAACCCTGGTTTCCCCTTGCGTCAGAGGGGGGCAGGGTCAGGTGACAGGTGGCCCCGCCCTCCGCATATAACAAACGTCAGGCCGCCGGGTTCCCGCAGTGTCTCCTCAGTGGAGACAGAAGATGGATGGATTCGCTGCGCTGGATCAGATCATCCATCGCTGGACCCCGGAGAGATGATCGTCCGTCGCTGGATAGCAAGAGTGGATTACCACCTCTGGAATCTTTTTTTAATTTTTTTTTATTTTTAATAAAGGAATTTTTCAAAAGTGTGTTTGTCTTATTTAACTATTTTTTACACTTTCTTTGTGAAATGGTAGGGGTACTTTTGAACCCCCTTACCATTTCAAACAGGGGGGGCAGGATCTGGGGGTCCCCTTGTTAAAGGGGGCTTCCAGATTCTGATAAGCCCCCTGCCCGCAGACCCCCACAACCACCGGCCACGGTTATGGGGATGAGGCCCTTCTCTACATCAACATGGGGACAAGGTGCTTTGAGGAGTCACAGACCCCCAAAGCATCCTCCCAATGTTGAGGGCATGTGGCCTGGTACGGTTCAGGAGGGAGGGGGGTCGCTCTCTCGTCCCCCCTCTTTTCCTGCGGCCTGCCAGGTTGCGTGCTCAGATAAAGGGTCTGGTATGGATTTTTAGGGGGACCCCCACGTCAATTTTTTTTTAAATTTGACGCGGGGTTCCCCTTAATACCCATACCAGACCTGAAGGGCCTGGTAATTGAATTTGGGGGACCCCCACGCTTTTTTTTTTAAAATGTATTTATTTATTTTTTTATCAATGACTTTCAATGAGTGTTCTCTGTATTACGGAGCCGACAATTCATAATCGCTGCGAGTGATTTTAAAGGACTTTCCTGTATAAATGACACTTTGAGCAGGGACAGTTCTAAGCACCAGAAACATGCGCCCCTTCACAGGCATACTATAGAGACACCCCCCCCCCCCCCTACGAAATTTAAAGGAATATTACACTGAAGGATAATTTTACTGTTTTTGTGCTGTCCAAAAGAACTTCTGTCATTTTTATATAAGAACGCAATATCTGTTATGGTCCATGTGAACATTTACCATATGAATTATTTGGGGTTTTACTCATTGTAAGATTACACTTATATGATGGTTTAATATTGATTGCACTTTTTATTTATTTATTTCTATTCAATTTTTCAAATGTAACCAGGAAGCAGTTGCACTTTAATACAAATAGCACTTTTCATATCACTAATTTTGACGCTAGGTCATTTTGAGCACAATTGTTTGGGTTTAGCGCCATAACCTTTCTATTTGACTTCTTAAATTTTTCCTCCCCTCCTAAATTAGGAAGTGGGTGCTTCAGGTATAGGCAGCTCTAACCCTGTAAACAAATATTTTGTACCACGTTGTGGTTTGTTTTTTATACACTTAGGGTGAATATTCCATAGCGCGACTTTTCCCATTCACTTATATTACACTTTTATTGTTTCACTTTAATCATTATTAAAATCACTGCTCCCGAAAAAACGTGAGTTTTTAAAACTTTTTTTTTGCTTTGATACATGTCCCCTGGGGCAGGACCCGGGTCCCCAAACACTTTTTAGGACAGTAACTTGCATATTAGCCTTTAAAATTAGTACTTTAGATTTTGAACGTTGGAGTCCCATAGACTTTAATAGTGTTCTAAAGTTCACACGAAGTATGCTATATACTAGCTCAGTCGAATCTTCTTTATACATTCGACAGACACCATAAGCCTTCAAAGACAGTTTCAACCTTAATTCATGTGGATTTTTGGACGAATGCAATTTTTGAACGAAAAACTAAATAAATAAAAACGAATTTCGGGAGTAACTAAATAAATGAATTTTTCGAATGAAAACGAAATTTCCGAAACAAAATATTTTACTCTGCACATGTCTATTGATGACCACTGCTGTACATTACTCACTCCTGTCCCCAGAATTCTGTATATTACACACTCCTGATCCCTGCATTCTGTACATTACACACTCCTGATCCCTGCATTCTGTACATTACACACTCCTGACCCCTGCATTATGTACATTGCACACTCCTGTCCCCTACATGTTGTGCATAACATACTCCTGACCTCTGCATTCTGTACATTACACACTCCTAACCCCTTCATTCTGCACATTACACACTCCTGACCTCTGTATTCTGTACATTACACACCCCTGCACTATATACACAATAATGTGCATTAAATACTCCTCACCAAAGTCTTCATTGTCTAAACAGTTGCTGGTTGCAGATCCCCCCTTACATCAGGGTCCCCAGAGCCCCCCTCATTACATGAGGGTCCCCAGAGAGCACCCCTTTACATAAGGGTCCTCACGGAGCCTCCCTACTTACATGAGGGTCCCCAGAGCCCCCCTTATTACATCAGGGTCCCCAGAGAGTCCCAGGGCTCTCTGCAGTCTTTATGCGCTACATAAAGAATGCAGGGCTCAGGAGTGTGCTACATAAAGAATGCAAGGCTCAGCTGTGCCCATCCATGCAGCCTCACCGATGCCCAGCAATTCAGCCTCACCAGTGCATAGGCAATGGAGCCTCACCTGTGCAAAGGAATCCAGTCCTCACCTGTGCCCAATAATGCAGCCTCACCTGTGCCCAATAATGCAGCCTCACCTGTGCCCAATAATGCAACCTTACCTGTGCCCAGGAATGCAACCTTACCTGTGCCCAGGAATTCAGACTCACCTGTGCCCAGGAATGCAGCTTCAATTGTGCCTAGGAATGCAGCCTTACCTGTGACCAGCAAAGCAGCCTCATCTCTGCCCAGGAATGCAGCCTCAGCAGTGCCCAGGAATTAAACCTCATCTGTGCCAGGAATGCAGCCTCACCTGTGCCCACATCTCAGCCTCACCAGTGCCCAGGAATTCAGCCTCACCTGTGACCAGGAATTCAGCCTCATCAGTGCCCAGGAATGCAGCCTCACCTGTGCCCAGGAATGCAGCATCACATGTGCCCATATCTCAGCCTCACCTGTGCCCAGGAATGTAGCCTCACCTGTTCCCAGGAATGCAGCCTCGTCTGTGCCCACATCTCAACCTCACCAGTGCCCAGCAATACAGCCTCATCATTGTCCAGGAATGCAGCCTCGCCTGTGCCCAGGAATGCAGTCTCACCAGTGCCCAGGAATGCAACCTTACCTGTGACCAGCAAAGCAGCCTCATCTCTGCCCAGGAATGCAGCCTCAGCAGTGCCCAGGAATGAAGCCTCATCTGTGCCAGGAATGCAGCCTCACCTGTGCCCACATCTCAGCCTCACCAGTGCCCAGGAATTCAGCCTCACCTGTGACCAGGAATTCAGCCTCATCAGTGCCCAGGAATGCAGCCTCACCTGTGCCCAGGAATGCAGCATCACATGTGCCCATATCTCAGATTCACCTGTGCCCAGGAATGCAGCCTCACCTGTTCCCAGGAATGCAGCCTCGTCTGTGCCCACATCTCAACCTCACCAGTGCCCAGCAATACAGCCTCATCATTGTCCAGGAATGCAGCCTCGCCTGTGCCCAGGAATGCAGTCTCACCAGTGCCCAGGAATGCAACCTTACCTGTGCCCAGGAATTCAGACTCACCTGTGCCCAGGAATGCAGCTTCAATTGTGCCTAGGAATGCAGCCTTACCTGTGACCAGCAAAGCAGCCTCATCTCTGCCCAGGAATGCAGCCTCAGCAGTGCCCAGGAATGAAGCCTCATCTGTGCCAGGAATGCAGCCTCACCTGTGCCCACATCTCAGCCTCACCAGTGCCCAGGAATTCAGCCTCACCTGTGACCAGGAATTCAGCCTCATCAGTGCCCAGGAATGCAGCCTCACCTGTGCCCAGGAATGCAGCATCACATGTGCCCATATCTCAGCCTCACCTGTGCCCAGGAATGTAGCCTCACCTGTTCCCAGGAATGCAGCCTTGTCTGTGCCCACATCTCAACCTCACCAGTGCCCAGCAATACAGCCTCATCATTGTCCAGGAATGCAGCCTCGCCTGTGCCCAGGAATGCAGTCTCACCAGTGCCCAGGAATGCAACCTTACCTGTGACCAGCAAAGCAGCCTCATCTCTGCCCAGGAATGCAGCCTCAGCAGTGCCCAGGAATGAAGCCTCATCTGTGCCAGGAATGCAGCCTCACCTGTGCCCACATCTCAGCCTCACCAGTGCCCAGGAATTCAGCCTCACCTGTGACCAGGAATTCAGCCTCATCAGTGCCCAGGAATGCAGCCTCACCTGTGCCCAGGAATGCAGCATCACATGTGCCCATATCTCAGCCTCACCTGTGCCCAGGAATGCAGCCTCACCTGTTCCCAGGAATGCAGCCTCGTCTGTGCCCACATCTCAACCTCACCAGTGCCCAGCAATACAGCCTCATCATTGTCCAGGAATGCAGCCTCGCCTGTGCCCAGGAATGCAGTCTCACCAGTGCCCAGGAATGCAACCTTACCTGTGCCCAGGACTACAGCCTCACCAGTGCCCAGGAATGCAGCCTTACCAGTACCCAGGAATTCAGCCTATGCTGTGCCCAGGAATGCAGCCTCACCTGTGCCCATATCTCAGCCTCACTTGTGCCCAGAAAATGCAGCCTCACCTGTGCCCAGGAATGCAGCCTCACCTGTGTCCAGGAATGCAGTCTCACCTGTGCCCACATCTCGACCTCACCAGTGCCCAGCAATGCTGCCTTATCTATGCCCAGGAATGCAGCCTCCCCAGTGCCTACATTGCCCTCACCTGTGCCAGGGATCAGAGAGAGGGGAGGAAGAGGAGAGTGTCTCCGGCTGTGTCAGCTTTAATTTGAATCACTGAGTGCCCACCCTCACATAAGTCTCTCCTCCTGGATCAGCTCCCACCTATGATAGGCAGCATATGTCTCGGCATAAGGCAAGTGTGTTGTCTGTCAAATGAGCCATACCAGGAGGCGGAACTTGTGTGATGACAGGCACCTGGTGATTCAAATTAAAGCTGATACAGCGGGAGACACTGACCTGACACCCGCCAGTGTGTGGCACCTGGGGCGGACCGCCTCCCCCCCGCCTCAGCAACTATCCTGATTACCCTAGAGACTTTAGCTATGTGCCCCAGATTTGGGACTATAGCCCCAGTCCAGAAGCCACCCCCTAGCGACAACACTGTTCACCACTCTGTACTTCTGTATCTCTGTATTCTGTACCATGTCAACAGCATATCTTTCATATCCTCTCAGGTTTTAGGTTTTGTAAACTTTTCTATTCTCTGCAAAGAAAGATATCTCCTGTACATACCTGAAATAATAGGACTTTTATAACAGCTTACTTGTAAAATCCTTACATCACGGGACACAGAGCACCATAGTAATCTCTATGTGGGTATATAGGCACCTTCAGGTTATGGACACTGGTATACCCAATACAGAAAATTCACTTCCTATATAAACCCTCCTCCTACCAGGAGTAGGGTTTTTTGAGGCAAAGCAATATACCTAAACCCCAGAAAGAGTGGACGGACCTCTGTGTCCCCTGATGTACTCCAAGAAAAGGATTTTACAGGTAAGCTGTTATAAAAAACCTATTTTCTTTATCGTACATCACGGGACACAAAGCACCATAGTAATCACTATGTGGGATGTCCCATAGCAATGCTATTTGAGAGGAGGGAGACACAACCCGTAGGGCACCCCCAGACTTGAGAACCTATACTGCTGCCTGCAGCACACCTCATGCCTTCTTACATCCACCTGATAAAACATGGTGAATGTATGTACTGAAGACCCAGTTGCGGCCTTACAGATCTGAGCCATGGAGGCCTGGTGACGCACTGCCCAAAAAGCACTAACCGCCCTGGTAGAGTGCACTTTCACTTGAAACAGTGGAATCTTACTCCTTAAATCATAAGCCTGAATTAAGACTTGCCGCATCCACTTAGTGACAGTGGATTTCGACACTGCCTGTCCTTTCTTAGGACCTTCTGATAGTATAAATAAGACATCAGTCTTCCGGATCTGAGCAGTCATCTTTAAATAGACTTTGATCGCTCTCACCACAGCAAGACAATGTAGTGACTTCTCTTCCATGGAACATGGTTTTGGAAAAAAGATGGCAGGACAATGACTTGGTTCAGGTGAAAACTTGAGACCACTTTTGACAGAAACCCTGGATGAGGGCACAACACCACTCCTCGTGAATAATCAAGTATGGCTCTTTACAAGAAAGAGCAGCCAATTCCGAAACCTTGCTGGGGATATAGCAACCAGGAACACTAACTTCCTTGTCAGAAGGACTAAGGGAATATGCTGTATCAGTTCAAATGGCTGTTTTTGTAACACTGACAAAACTAAACTCAAGTCCCAAGGGTTCAAAGGTGATCTAACTGGCAGATTAAGCTGCATCACTCCTTGCATAAAACCCCGGACCAAAGAATGTGAAGCAAGCGGTCTTTGAAATAAGACCGATAAAGCTGAGACTTGGCCCTTAATAGTACTCAAGGCCAACTTCATCTCTACCCCTAATTGTAGAAAGGCAAGAATTGACTGCCTATAATATACCCCCGAGGGTACCAATCCTTGGAATCACACCAGGAAACATAAGCCCTATATATATATATATATATATATATATATATATATAAATATATAGTTCTGGAAGCTGGCTCCCTTGCATTAATCAAGGTACACATAACTGACCCGGAAAGCCCACGTTTCTTCAGAATGTAGGGTTTCAATAGCCAAGTTGTTAAATTTAACCCGTGAGAGTAGGTCTGGCAATAGTGGAAGGGACCATGGATCCTCCACCGCCATGTTTACGATTTCTGCATACCAGGATTTTCTGGGCCACGCTGGGGCTACCAGAATAACCGGCTTTATTTCCAGCTTGATCCTGCAGTCCCAAAGTTGTGACAGGAACTGAATAGGGGAAAATGCATAAATCAGTGAGAACTGATCCCACAGGGTCACCAATGCATCTGTTCCACATGTGAGTGGATCCCTCATCCTGGCAAACAGCCCGAAAAATGGGTGAAGAGACCATTCCCCCTTGTGCTCCCTTGGTGATTGATGTAAGCCTCAGATGTGGCATTGTCGGATTGGATCCTGACAGGACAACCCTGTAACCTGAATGTCCAGGCCCTTAGAGCCAGACCTGCTGCCTGGATCTCTAGGATGTTGATGGGCAAGGTTGTTTCGATTCTTGACCACTGTCCTTGGAGAGTTGTCTTTTCTAGTGCTGCTCCCCAGCCTGAAAGGCTGGCATCTGTCGTTACCACCTTCCAGATAACTGGTCTGAAGGATTTTCCTTTCAGCAGATTCTGGGTTAGCAACCACCAACTGAGGCTTTGGGACACCTTTAGGGACAGCCGCATTGGCAAGTCTAAAGCTTGAATTGTTTTGTTTTCTCTTGAATAGAACTGGGCATAGGGAACTGCTTCGATTGAAGCCACCATCTTTCCTAACAACCTCATGCAAAGGCAAATGGAGGGGTCTCCTTTTGACCTGACCATCTGCACCAGCTCTCTTATGTAGTTGATCTTTGCCTGAGGCAAGAACGCCTTTTCTGAGCTGTGTCTATGATCAGACCCAAGTACTCCAGTCATTTTAGCGGTTTTAAGGAAGACTTCTCTAGACTTATCAGGTAACTGGTTGTAATGCACACGAAACTCCAAACGAGCCCCCAACTGGTCTATTGCCAATAGATTGTCTAGGTACGCTAAGACTGTTATGCCCTGTGCCCTTAACCTGGCTAGAGGTGGGGCCAGAGCTTTTGTAAACACCCGGGGTGCTGTAGCTAGCCCGAAGGGCAAGGCTACAAACTGAAAATGCTTCTGTTCTACCTCAAACCGCAGAAACTTTTGGTGAAATATAGGGACATGCAGCTATGCATCCTTGATGTCGATAGACGCCAGAAGTTCTCCTCCTTGTAGGATAGAAACCACTGACCTGATCGACTCCATGCAAAAAGAGCGGATCTTCAGGAACTGATTTCAATTCTTTTGATCTAGAATGGGTCTGACGTCTACATCGGTTTTGGTACCATAAAGAGGTTTGAATAAATCCCCAAACCTTGCTCTTCTGTGAGGATTTGTATGATCACCCCCTGAGCCAGTAATCAGTCTAGTGCCCGAAACAGAGATTGCCTTTTCCCTGGATCTTTGGGAACGTTTCACCTAATGCCACGTACACACCTATCAGACTATCCGGCGGACTTAGTCTGGCGGACTGTCCGTTGGACTGTCCGCCGGACTTTCTGAACAAGCTACCTGCCCACACACGGTACTTTTGCAGCAGACTAGGTATGGCGGACTAAGTCCGCCGGACTATCCGCTGTACTTTTGAAATGAATGGACTCGCCCACACACGCGGAGGAAAGTCCTCTCATTTTGAGCACAGCTCCAGGAAGCCGGGACCAGCGAAGGAAGCGTTGCTGGCCCCGTCACCTGGTATGGACTTAAAGGGGAATCCCTATGCTGAAAAAACAGTGTGGGGGTCCCCCCTAGGTCCATATCAGACCCTTATCTGAGCACGCTACCCGGCCAGGAAAGGGGGTGGGGACCAGCGAGCGCCCCCATCTAAGCTGTACCAGGCCCCCCCACCCCAAAGCACATTGTCCCCATGTTGATGAGGACAAGGGCCTCTTCCTGACAACCCTGGCCGTTGGTTGTCGGGGTCTGCGGGCGGGGGGCTTATCAGAATCTGTGAGCCCCCTTTAATAAGGGGCCCCCCGGATCCCGGCCCCCACCCTATGTGAATGAGTATGTTTACACACACAAATCCACGGTCCTGCTGTATTCACGGGCACGCGCACATCAGGTGCCTAGTGACACAGCGGGCGCACACCCCCTAGAGGCTCAGGAAGAAAAGAAGTCATATGACGGAGGCCCAGAGGGACAAAGGGTTCCTGCTGCCGTCATATGACTATGCGCGGTAGGGAAGTGGTTAAGGGCTTGTCAAAACTGGTCCTTTAGGGATTGACAGGTGCCTATTGCATCAACTGCAGGCTGAGTAACGGCACCTGCTAAAGAAAAAGAGTATTTTAACAGGAATTCCAAAAGAGAAGGGGGGGGGGGGTGGGACTTTAAATGAAGCACCTCAAGGTGCTTCCATCCCGGTAATATATACGAACTGGAAGGAGATTTGGGACTTTAGATGAAGCGATTGGATAGTGGAGGTGAGTTATAAATGCATAATATTCAATTAATGACATAAATCATAAAAAATATTTATTGATTTGGTATGTAGTACAAAGCACATGTAGAAAGCATAAACATGATGAACAGATTAGTACAAACATGGTACCATACGATCAGGGTAATAGACAATATTTATATGGGTAGATACCCTGGCAGATGAATACCATGGCAACCCACCCAAAACTGGCACATGTACCCACATGGTGTATATATATATATATATATATATATATATATATATATATTAAAAAGTGTTTTAAACAAGTCTTTCCCAAATGTTGTACAATATGGAAACAGGTTGCTAAATAGAGATCAATATCAA
This sequence comes from Lithobates pipiens, assembly GCF_037356315.1. Taxonomy (NCBI): domain Eukaryota; kingdom Metazoa; phylum Chordata; class Amphibia; order Anura; family Ranidae; genus Lithobates; species Lithobates pipiens. The sequence goes on along the minus strand of NW_027507764.1, from coordinate 97,768,501 downwards.
TCCATATGGAGTATATAACTGTAGCATCAAATGTAGCTCGACGCGTTTCGTGGATTTTTCCACTCGTCAGGAGCAGATGCATCGATAATTCCTATGGAATATATATAATAAAGATATAATATGTCATTATTTAAAAAAACATATAAAGTATCTATAGACGGCTCACCACACGCACTCACCAACCCAAACAGCAACCGCAATGCCTGGTGACTGGCCAAGGGCAAGCCGCGAATATATATCCCACCGCGGGAGCTGAGGCAGCATAATATAAAATTGCAACATCCGGTAGTCACAAAGTAGGTGGAATGTGACCGGGAAAACTTCCTATAATGAAAAGTGATGGTGTGTAATGAATAAAACCGAGATGTTTGAAAACAACACGTATTGAATTAAGTGTGTGTGTGAACATGTGATTAAAATGTATGTGTAAGTGAGTGAATCAAGTAGTGAGCCAAAAAAAAAAAAGATATATAATTTGTAATACAGTATAATATGCAAAGTAAAGAATGTCCAAAAAAATCTGAGAGTAAGGGCATGTGCTGTGTGGTGGTTGTGCAAAAACGTGGATGTGTGTAAATGTAAAAATGCAAAAAATGTAAATGAAAACGTGAAACTAAACAACAAAACTGCAAAAACGAAAAAAAGGGAAATCATACCATGGTGTCACAACAAAGCGCTACCAATGAATGGATGTGCATTCACCCCCAGAGGGAGACTGGCCATATGAACAACCAGCTCCAAACGGGGGATGTTTAAATATGCCGCCAACGCCACACAGTGAGCCAATTGGGAAGGTGGAGAGGCACCTGAGCTGAGTGAACACTCAGCCGCAGGAGCGGAAACACCGCCATGGGGACACAGAACCTTTTATCTGCAGGATCCTTAAGCATTTGAGCATTGTCTACTGGACAACTTATCAAACTGGAAATTGCAGCGTCAACTGCTAGTACATTCCATTTTTTGGTGAATTTCTCCTCCATGGATAGAGAACTGAGGGAGAAAATGCTTAATCCGGTGATCCCATTCAGCATAATATAGCTGTTCTAGTAATGATGCACAGGAAACTCATGCAAAAACTGTGAAAGTTTTAAGGAACCCAAGGAAGAAACCGAACTTTCAGCTGATTCCATTAGAAGTAGCTTGCAAGTGGAATGAACCATTTCCGTAAGGGACTGTACCAGAAATTTCCCAGATTGCGAGGCTGAAAAGGGTTCATCCACTATTGTTTCTTCTGCAGAGGCGTAATCGGTTTGTCTTTCCTCCTGATCGCCTGAGGGTAACACCTCATGTTCTACCCACTGTCCCCTTCGCTTCCGTGTTTACATCCAGGAGACTATAACAAAGCCATTTCCGGCTTTGTTCCACTCTGTCACTAGCCCCTAGAAGAGCCGGATCTTCGATCGGCTCTCCGGTGCCACCGGGAGGCCCGGGAAGAGCGGTGGGAGGTGGAGGGAGGGAGGGACGTCCACTCCCGCTCCTCCAGGATAACAACCGAGCGGCTTTGAGCCACATCGGTTGTTATCCTCTGAAAGTTGATAGTCCGCTCTAAGCAGCGGTACCAGGATGATACCTGCAGCTGCGGGCATCATCACGGTATAACCCCCAAAATGCGAGTACGCACATCTGTGCACGCTCGGCAGAAATGGGTTAAGGTGATCTCCTAACTCAGTTATGAGCTACATGTGTGCAGTACCCGTGACATGGAGTTCCTCCTTCAGTTTCTTCGACCCATGTCCAACACATTTGCTCTGATGTATGTATGGCATTTGGAGGGACAGGCTGAGCCACTGCCCACTTCTCCAGTCAGCGTAACACTGTTATCTTGCTCTCAGTCAATTTTTCTGGCAAATTAGCATTCCAGAGTGGACCATAGGTCACAGCAAGTCCTAGCGTAGGTTCCCCATGCATTTCCCCAAGTGTTCCCCAGAGCCCCTTAGGATCCTGGACCTTTTTCCTTTAATAGAACATGCGAGGGAGGCTGGAACCCAGCAAAAGCCCATGCACACACCAGGGAAAAGATGGCAAAAACATTAACCCCTTCCCCCTGAACTGGGCAGCTGGGTGCAAACCACACATACAGTAGGCAACCTGCCTACAAGCCTTCAAGAGTAAATTGGAATGAAATTTAGATTTGCCGCTACTGTGGGGTGAATCCTGTGGGTTTGAGATTTTTGGTCCTGGAAAATGTATGTGCATATTCACCTGGAAGAAATCTTTTTTAAACCATATTGCATTGCATGGCCTTTGAACTATGGTCAGCTGATTTAAAAGGATCAGTAAAAGGCTTTTTGGATAAGGCAGATCCCTAACTATAAAAGGGAGCACAGAGCAGTTGTTACCGGCCTCAAAATGTGAATTAAGAGAGCCGATGATTGTAGACGCGATGAGATAAGGTGATCTGCTTGGCATGGACTGCAAAGAATCACACAAATAGCATGAGATATGACCACTGACTTTATGGCTGAAAGTAGTTGAATTTTTACATAACAATACATCTTTTAAATTTTTATAGTCACATGTTTATAACCATTAACCATATATAATACAGATTTTAACTACAGTATTTTAAAACGTAGTTACAACAATGAACATTACTATATTTTAATAATATATATATATCCCTGTTATTCAGTGTTATAGATAATTAATCTTTATCTCTCTGGTACACTTTAAGTGTGCAATAATCATACTGGCAATGTATTGCTAATAGACATTATTGCGGTAGTACTCTTTTTTAACCACTAGATGATGCACATTGCATGTCTGTATGACGCAATGCATAAACTTTACATACAATAGGTTTTTTTCTATTTTAATAACAGAAAACATGTGCTTTTATAATCTATGCAATTTTCAATAAATCAGGTTTAAATATACCTATTTAGAACGGTTTAGTGCTTAAAATAGACATTTGTTCTGATTAATGCAGTATTTTCATGTTCTTATGCCCTTTTCACTTGTTTCTCACACATGCTGTTCTAAACTTCTAATTACAGCAAACCTATAGCATAAAATCTGCTGAGACTTTTTCTGAATCACAGGTTAATACAGATTAGGAACAATTTAGAGTATATACATGCAAAGAATCACACAAACAGCATGAGCTATGACCACTGACTTTATGGCTGGAAGTAGTTTAATTTCCAGTCATATGGTGTGTGGCCTTCTGCCATCTACTGGTGACTAAGCACCGTGTTCGGTGTGAAACATGTCAGCGGCTGTGCAGTTAGTCTGTTTACCAGCCTAGATGCTATGATTTTAATTACATTTTTGAAATAAAGTTGAATAATTTGGAGTGTGGCTATCCAGCTACATCTTTTCTACTTCAGTTCCTGTTGCAAACAGAGCCAGCACCCTGTGGGATTGTGGAGACAGCTGTTTTGGGAGAAGTCATTACCTTAGAGTGGTAATTCTTTGTATTTATATTAATAGAATAGAAGGGACATATTTAGAAATAAAATAAAATAAATGAATATGTACTTTGCTTTGGGGTGTCTGTTTTGTGACCATATAAACCCCAGTCCGTCACACTCTCCCCTCCTTCAGTTAATGGCTCCCGACATTAAACTCAGTTGGTATCTGAACACTATTTAGTGATTTAAGTAACCCAAATAGGTACTTGTTGCCACCAAGGAGCTACACTAACTACCTGGCATGTCATGGGAGTAGCTAGCATGGTAGGAGTTTGTATGGTGTGAATCTGACTTGGTATGTATCTTGGCTGACCTAGTGTGTCATATGTAAAGATCTCTTTAGGCTTAGCTTGTCTGGTAGATCTTCTGACAGGAGTTGAATCTTCTCCATCAACATCATTCTCCATTTGCATATCTTGGTTCACAGGTAAGTCTTGACTTAATGAGGGTAATTCTGCAGTGTCTAGTCCCACCATGTCTGTAGAACAGATTTGGTCGCCAACTACTGTTCCATCATTTTGTTCTTGTTCAACATTGGGTGTGGTAGTTGTAGGATAGAACTCTTCAGCAGAAACTCTTAATGGGATTTTCTGTACGTTTTGAGAGTTTTGTTGAGACACAACACGATCATGACTTTCTGTAGTCTCTGGTATATAAGGATAATACCATCTTTCTTCATTTGAACATTCCTCCTCCTGGTCCAGATCCATTCTGGTATCCTTTCTGTTACTTGATTGTCTTTGTTTCATCAGTACTCTTGGAATGTGTCCTTCAATTGGTAGGTCATTTACTGGTAGTAAAAGATTTCTGCGCAGTACTCGAATAGTCTTTTTAACACTTTCAGGCTGAATTTTGTACACAGGCCCATCTTTGATTCTTTCTACCACTTTGTGTACTGATTCTTCCCAGTATGAACGAAGTTTACCAGGTCCTCCTCTTTCAGAGAGATTTTGTACTAAGACCCGATCACCCGGTTGAAGAGGTGCTCCTTTTATCTTTTTGTCATAGTACTTCTTCCCTTTAGCAGATGATTTTTTGCTATTCTCGGATGCGATTTTGTAAGCTTCTTGCATTCTAGATGCCCATTTCTGAGTAAATGTTGGTTGACTTTCTGATTCCTTTTCCAAATTTGGGTTGAGCATTAGGTCAATTGGCAAACGAGGAGATCTTCCATACAATAGAAAGAATATCGAGTATCCTGTGGCTTCATGCCTGGTGCAATTGTATGCATGAACCATATGTGGAAGATGTTCTTTCCAATCTGACTTTTTCTCTTCCTCTAAGGTGCGAAGTATCTGTAATAAAGTACGGTCTCTCCACTGGGTTACCCTGTGGATGGTATGGAGTAGTTCTTGAATGAGAAATCCCTGCCAATCGTTGCAATATCTGAAATAAGTTGTTTTCAAATTCTCTTCCTTGGTCATGGTGGAGTTTCTCTGGATAGCCAAAACGTGGTATGAAATCTTGAAAGATCTTTTCTGCCGCCGTTTTTCCAGATTTGTTCTTAGTTGGATACGCTTGTGCAAAGCGTGTGAAATGGTCAACTATTACAAGTATATACTCATATCCTCCTTTGCTTTTCTCCAAGTGAAGATAATCAATGGATACTAACTCCAAGGGTGAACTGGTAGTAATCGAACCCATAGGTGCTCTTTCGGTGATATTTGGACACTTTTGTTTGATGCAGCTGCACTTCTTCAGCACACATTCATCAATGTCTTTTTGCATAAATGGCCAGTAAAATCGTTCTCGTGCTAGGTGGGTTACCTTGTCAGTACCAATGTGACCCATGTCATCATGAAGATTTCTTAAGACCAATGGTTTTAACTTTTCTGGTAGAACTAGCTGTTTTCGGGTTCCAGAGTGTCGGTAGAGGATTCCTCCATCAACTCTGAGTTTATTCCATTCATGTATCAAACGTCTTGTTTTGCTGGTCATACTCTCCTTTTCTTTGTGGTTTGGAATCCAGTCGTTCTCCTTAAGCCAGACCACTTCTCTAATGTTGGTATCATCTTGTTGTAATGCTCTGATATTCTCCTGAGTCTTTGGGCAGATTGTCTGTCCTTTCAGCAATTCTTCGGCCACATCACTTTCTGAGTGAAGAGTCAATGAAGCCACCCATAGTGCCTCTTCTTCGCCAACAGCTTTGCTCCCTTGCCACATAGCTGACACAACCTCAGATGGTACAAGCTCTGTGCACTCACTCAGATTCTTCGTGAATTCCACTGGAAATCGTGACAGTGTATTTGCATCTGCATTCTGTTTACCTGACCTGTACTTGATATCGAAGTGGAAATCGGCCAACTCGCCAACCCAGCGATGACCCACAACATTCAGTCTGGCAGTACTCAATACATATGTCAATGGGTTGTTGTCTATGTAAACGGTGAATTTTGGAGCGTAGTACAAGTAATCTCTGAATTTGTCACAGACTGCCCACTTGAGAGCTAAAAACTCAAGTTTACCAGAGTGAAGATGGTAATTGCGCTCTGCTGGAGTCAATGTTCTGGAGCCAAACCCAATAACACAAAGTTTTTATCCTTGTCGTTGGTACAGTACAGCGCCTAGGCCTTCATTGGAAGCATCAGTGTGTAAGATGAAGGGTAAGTCAAAATCAGGGTATGCTAGTATTGGTGGATTGGTTAGCATGTCCACCAGTCTGGATACTACAGCTTGATGTTTGGGTGTCCATTGAATCAGTGTTTTAGATGGCACTTGTGCTTTGTTCCAGTTTTTCTTTGTAGATTCCCTTCGATTGTTTTTGGGGATGGATGTAGCAGATTCTTTCTCAGTGTTCTGCAAAAGTTCATACAGTGGTTTAGCAAGTCGAGAGAAATCTTGAATGAAGGATCTGTAGTAGCTCAGGAATCCTAACAAAGATCTGACTCCTCCCACTGTTTTTGGTTCTTTCCTTTTCAAATGTAATACCGCTTCAAGATCTTTTGGGTGAATTTTTATGCCTTCTTCTGACACCATTCGTCCAAGGTATCGAATCTGTCGTTTAAAGAGTTCACACTTCTTCGGTCTAAGGCCGCGTACACACGGGCGGACTGTCTGGCCAACTAAGTCCGTCAGACAATCCGACAGACAGTCCGTCCTACTTTTGAATGAACGGACTTGACCACACACGATGAACAGACAGTCCGCTGAAAGCTTGCGCGATGACGTGTACAGCACGTACGACGGGACTAGAAATACGACGTCCAATACACTGCAATGCAACCTTCGGCCGTGTAAATCCTTTCTCAGCATGCGCCATACTTAGTCCGTCCAACTAGCCTACTCACGAGCGGACTGTCCGCTGAAACCAAAGTTGGACGGACAATATTACGGAAATTCCGAAAGACTTAGTCCGCCAGACTGTCCGCTGAAAAAGTCCGCTGAAGCCCACACACGAGCGGACTGTCCGCTGAAACACGTTTCAGTGGAACAAGTCCGTCAGACAGTCCGCCCGTGTGTACGCGGCCTAAGTTTGATACCATGCTCACGCATTCGACTAAGCACTTGCCTAATATCATTGACATGCTCCTGAAAATTTTTGGAGTAGCAAAGTACGTCATCCAAGTATGGAGAACAACATTTGTCTCTGATGCCCTCTAATACATTCTCCATTCATCTCTGAAAAGCTGCTGGGGCATTCGTTAATCCAAATGGAATACGGTTCCACTCCAGGAGTCCCCAGAGGGTGCTGAAAGCTGTCAGATGTCTGGAGTCTTCATGCACAAAGCCTTGATGATACGCACTACCCTGGTCCAGGATTGAGAACCACGTAAATCCTCCTAAGCTATCCAGCAGATCTTGTATTCTGGGTAGTGGATGTCTATCTGGGATAGTCTTTCGGTTTAACTCCCTAAAGTCAACACATAGTCGTAGGCTACTGTCCTTCTTTCGAACAAAAACAACTGGTGATGAGTATGCGGAAGACGATTTTGTTAGCCAACCTCGGTCAAGAAGGTTCTGGATATATTCTTTCACTTCTTTGTATAGGGGTTTCAGTATCGAATTGTAGCGTTTCTGGACAGGAGTTTCATCTTTCAGATTTATCCTCAGTTTCAGGTTAGGCATGCATCCTATGTCTCCCTCATCTCGAGCAAAGACATCTGATTCATCATATAACATTTGTCTCGCTATCTCCTGTTCTTCTTCTGAGAGATCTTCCAAATTGACAGGTGGGTGCCACTTAACAGATTTGTTAGTGGGTAGCTGATTTCCAGTGTCCACTTGATTCAACTGGTTTACATGAAACACCCTTTTCTTCTGGTCAATTCCCTTTCCATCATCTTTGTTTGGAGACAATGGTAGAATCTCAGCTGCTGGAGAAATGGTACCCAATACTGTTCTGGGTGGAAGGTAGATGTCATGTTGAGTACAGTTCAGTATAGGTATCTTCACCAGTTTAGAGAACCCATTTGGCACATCTACCACTGAAGGAAATAGTTCAAGTCCTTCCTCAACTGGATATTCGGGAAGTGGTTCAAATGGCACGATTCCTCCTTTCGGCCACGCTCTAATTCTGCATTTGACTTCACAGAGCTCGCCTCCTTTAATCTGGAGTCCCTTCTTCCCCACTTCGACCATACGATTATCGAATATTTCTCCTGGGTCAGTTGCTTGACTGACAGCATTGACAATGTTATTCGCTACACTCTGTCTTACTTTCATAGCTTCACTCAGCAAGATAGTCAGGTTTTGGGTGCTGTTTGGTCGGTCACAGTTTTCTCTGATCAATTCTTCGATAACATTAAACCCAAGAATTGGATTGTCATTACAGCAGTCACTCACCAGCATTGGCACATAAATGGCTGAGTTTCCATGTCCACTACTTTCGAATTCCAGGCAGACTTCAATCCATCCGATGAATGGAATGATAGAACCATTTGCAGCTGTAATGGATAAGTTGTCATCACAAAGTAAATTTTGTATGTGCCTAATGGAGACGCTGGGTAGAAACTTTTCTAACCATGCCTTCCCGACAATGCTGACCTGAGCTCCTGTATCCATCAACATGTCAACCGGAACACCATTCATCTGACATGACAGTAGGCATTTTCCTCCAATTAATTTTCCTCCAATTAATGATTCTCCGTGTTGTTTGGAGAATCCATTCTCTTTTGGGAGTGTTCTAGTTGACCGGTGGGTGAATACCCTGTTTACCTTAGCATGGGACAGATCATTTGAGGTGGTCACTGGTTGTCCCTTTCCCAGTGACCGTCTGTTGTTTCCCGACTGCCTTCTTTTCTTCAAGCAATCAACTGCTCTGTGTCCTGTCCAACCACAGTAGAAACAATGGTAGCAGTTCTGAATCTCTCGTTTAATGCAATCATCACACCTGGGCTTGCAGTGTGTTGTATCTGGAACCTGAACATTGGTTAGTGTCTTAGTCATTTGGTTTCCAACAATAGGAGTTTGCTTCATCATCTTTTCCAGGTTCTTTGTGAGAGCAGAGACCTGTGTTGTTTGTTCCATTAATGCAGTGTGATTTGCTCTAACATCTCCCTCAACTCTCTTTTGTGAGGTGTCTTTTTCACTATTCCCTGGTGTCTGTGATGAATGAACAGTAATAGGTTTATGTTTAGGTGCACTGTTTAAGCATCTCTGCCTTTCTGTTTCCTCATCAACTGATCTGGTGACTTGCTCTATGATAAAGTCATCCGTTACTGTCAAATCAGACACGTAAGGCTTGATATCTCGTCTAACATTAGAATTGTTCTCATTTAGTCCCTGATACAGTGTATGAAGGAATATGCCTTGCACCATTTTTTTGTCATAGTTAAGCTCTCGCCTATCATGTTGTGATGTAGACAGAACTTTTTGTTTTAACCCCACTAGCCTGTAAACAAAGTGTTGTGCTGTTTCTCTTTCTTGCTGGGCAGCATTGCTAAGGTCCTGAAATACTCATTACTTCGTTCTCTCATATGTGACTTCAAAAACCTTTTCAATTCAGCAACAGTAAGATCATCTTTGTCAGTCAACATATCTTTAAAATTACCAGGTTTGATTATTCTCAACACTGTGCGTATAATTTCAGATTCAGGGAATTTTTCTGTTAGACCCTGGTCAATTTGTCTGCACGCGCTACTGTAACTCATGTCCGAACCATGATCTGAAATTACACCACCATGCATTTTGAATTCTCTACGTGGCAATAAAGCAACAACATCAGTTAATCTCACCACCTCCGATACCTGTTCAGTCCTTGCAGTCCCACTACTTATTTTTTTTGCAGTGGTTGTAATGTCCACAGTTGGTGTACTTTCCTTGTTAAGTTTTAGTTCATTGATCTTGTCTTGGATGATGAGTAGGTAAGACATACCTTGATCTTCCAACTTTTCCAGCTGATCACTTCTCAAGTAGTCTTCAATAAATTCAACAAGTTCCATTTCGTTGGTACCAGTCACTCATGGAACGTCCACATCTCTTTCAACTTCCAGCGTAATAGCGAGGCTATGCAGCTGTTCTTCATTAAGCAGATGAATTTGTTTCTGGATATCCCACATCAGCGCATGACGAGGAGACGCCATCTCTGTTGCAATCTGAAGACTTGCACTCACAGGCAGACGACATTGACGACTCTCCTTGTAGCTCTGTAGCAGGCTCACGCTTGTCTCGCGCTTCCCTCTCACTGGTAACACAACGAATCCCGGCACACGAGCCCCCAAAATGTTACCGGCCTCAAAATGTGAATTAAGAGAGCCGATGATTGTAGACGCGATGAGATAAGGTGATCCTCTTGGCGTGGACAGCAAACAATCACACAAACAGCATGAGATATGACCACTGACTTTATGGCTGGAAGTAGTTTAATTTTTACATAACAATACATCTTTTACATTTTTATAGTCACATGTTTATAACCATTAACCATGTATAATACAGATTTTAACTACAGTATTTTAAAACGTAGTTACAACAATGAACATTACTATATTTTAATAATATACATATATCCCTGTTATTCAGTGTTATAGATAATTATCTTTATCTCTCTGGTACACTTTAAGTGTGCAATAATCATACTGGCAATGTATTGCTAATAGACATTATTGCGGTAGTACTCTTTTTTAACCACTAGATGGTGCACATTGCATGTCTGTATGACGCAATGCATCATTTTAATAACAGAAAACATGTGCTTTTATAATCTATGCAATTTTCAATAAATCAGGTTTAAATATACCTATTTAGAACGGTTTAGTGCATATAATAGACATTTGTTCTGACTAATGCAGTATTTTCATGTTCTTATGCCCTTTTCACTTGTTTCTCACACATGCTGTTCTAAACTTCTAATTACAGCAAACCTATAGCATAAAATCTGCTGAGACTTTTTCTGCATCTGCTCAAGATGTTTAGGAATCTTTCTATCACAGGTTAATACAGATTAGGAACAATTTAGAGTACATACCTGCAAAGAATCACACAAACAGCATGACCACTGACTTTATGGCTGGAAGTAGTTTAACCCTTTCCCGCCGAGCGTACGCAGATCTGCGTACTCGGCTTCCGGGGGTATACCGGGATGATGCCCGCACCTGCAGGCATCATCCCGGTACCGTTTTCTTCAGCAGGCGATTGGCTTTCCAGCCATAACAACCGATGCGGCTAAAAGCCGCTCGGCTGTTATGCCGGAGGAGCGGGAGGGGACGTCCCCCCCCTCCCGCCGCCTCCCACCGCTGTTACCGGTGCTCCCGTTCGATCGGGAGCACCGATTCAAGTTGCGCTGCCTCCGGCCACTGGGGAGGAACTGGAACGAAGCCGTAATCGGCTTCGTTCCAGTCTCCTCATAGTAAACACGGAAGCGACGTCACTTCCCGTTTACTCGGCTGCCAATGGCGCCGGTTTTAAATAAATATACGGTATTCAGAATCCCCGTTTTCGACGATCTGAATACATTGAAGTGTAAAGGAGGGGTGGGGGGTCTTTTAGACCCCCGATCCCTCCATAAAGAGTACCTGTTACCACCTATTACTGTCACAAGGGATGTTTACATTCCTTGTGACAGCAATAAAAGTGATCAAATTATTATTTTTTAAAAAAAAAACAATTTAGTCATTTTAAAATAAATAAAATAAATAAAAAAAATAAAATAATTTAAAGCGCCCGCCGTACCCGCAAGCTCGCGAAGCAAAGAAAACGCATACGGAAGTCGCGACCGCGTATGTAAACGGTGTTCAAATCACACATGTGAGGTATCGCTGCGATCGTCAGAGCGAGAGCAATAATTCTAGCACTAGACCTCCTCTGTAACGCTAACCTGGTAACCGTAAACATTTTTTAAAGCGTCGCCTATTGAGATTTTTAGGTACTGTACTTTGTCGTCAATCCACAAGTGCGCGCAATTATAAAGTGTGACATGTTTGGTATCTATTTACTCGGCGTAACATTATCTTTCACATTATGCAAAAAAATTGGGCTAATTTTACTTTTTTTTTTTTTAATTCATGAAAGTGTCCCTTTTCCCAAAAAGTTCCGTTTAAAACACCGCTGCGCAAATACAGTGTATTGCAACAATCGCCGTTTTATTCTCTAGAGTCTCTGCTAAAAAAATATATATAATGTTTGGGGGTTCCAAGTAATTTTCTAGCAAAAAATATGGATTTTAACTTGTAAACACCAAATGCCGAAAATAGGCTTAGTCATGAAAGGGTTCATTTCCAGTCACATGGTGTGTGGCCTTATATAGACTCTATTTGTGTACCTTCTCTGCCATCTACTAGTTATTAATAGAATATAAGGGACATATTTAGAAATAAAAAAAAAAAAAAATGAATATGTACTTTGCTTTGGGGTGTCTGTTTTGTGACCATATAAACCCCAGTCCGTCACACAGTCATATGGGTTGATTTACTAAAACTGGAGAGTAAAAAAACCTGGTGCAGCTCTGCATAGAAACCAATCAGCTTCCAGGTTTATTGTCAAAGCTTAATTGAACAAGCTGAAGTTAGAAGCTGATTGGCTACCATGCACAACTGCACCAGCTGTTTCACTCTCCAGTTTTAGTAAATAAACCCCATGGTGTCAATGGGAAATAAGATGATAAGCTTAGAAAATTGTCTAATAGGGAAAGCTGACGAACTCCATTAGGCTCAGTTAGGAAACTACTTTAATTCCGATTCCTAGGTTAGGGGCCACTTCCAGTTTCTATCCTGTCCATATCAAACATTGTTTTGCTGCAAGGCTTTTGTTTCACAGGTGTATTTTGAAGGTTTCATTTATTTTGGACTTTCTTGATTTTTATTTATTGTTGATAGTTTTTATTTATTTTTTAAGTTTGAGGTGCTTAAAGTGTCACTAAAACCACATCATAAAAAAGCTATCAATAAATGGTGTATTACATGCTGTTCATACTCGCTCAGTCACTATGAGATTCGTTTTCTGGATTTAGTAAAAAAAAAAAAAACATAGTTGATCTTGCTGCTCTTTATCTCCACCGTCTGTTCATGTCCTCAATTCAGTTAGGGATTTTGCAACTGTGGTGGCAACTCTGCACATGCTCAGTTTTCAGTAAGTTTCTATGCTGAGCATTTCCCTATCACGCCTGAGCTGTACATGTAACTATAGAGTCACACATGTGGGCATATACAGAGTGGTAAATGGCAGCCACCCCATCCCTCCTCCTCCATCCCCACTAACCAGCTAAATACAGTGAGGATGATAAAGAAAGAAAAACCACTGCTCCAAGATAGCCCTCCAGGGCAAAAGCTCTTCCTCCTATCAATGAGCCCCAGGTGCTGGCTGATACATACACAATAGGCAGGTAGGCAGAACAAAACTCTGGATAGCCGCACACTGGAAAAAGACTTGAAAGCCCCGTATTTTATTAAAAAATCGTAGGTCACATCACATCAGGTAATCCACAGCAAAAGGGAAAAGGGGGTGCAATAAAGCTGACGCTTTTCACACTGGAATCAGTGCTTACTCATAGACAATTCCAGTGCAAAACGCGTCAGATTATTGCACCCCCCTTTTCCTTTTTGCTATGGATTACCTGATGTCATGTGACCTACGATTTTTCAATAAAATACGGGATTTCAAGTCTTTTTCCAGTGTGCGGCTATCCAGAGAAACAGAGAAATAAGACGAAAATATCTGGGGTCAGTGGCCTCCTCAAGTGACTTGGGAATCATACAAATGGGAACCTTAAGTGAGTCTGCTGAGGGCTGTGCACCACATCGTCAAGAGTTTAAATAAGAGGTCAGGTAGGGCGTAAGTAAGGTTGTGAATGTTTTGTGATACAGACCGGTGAAGCCATCCAGGCCTTGGGCCTTGGACGGCTAAAGAGATTTGATAGCTTGGGCGTCCTCCTTCTCAGAAATAGGTGCGCTCAGGGTGTCTTGGGCCATTAAGGACAACAAAGGAAGGCTAAATATTATAAAAAAGCTCTCAGCCTTGCCCAGATCAGAAGAGATGGGTCTGCTGTATAGGGATGACAGAAAGGATGGCAAAACTAGAGACTATCTTAGACAGGTCCGAGGTGAATCCACCTTCCCTTATGTGTAGCCGAACTGGCTTACATGGGCGCCCCACCGAATTAAGTTTGCTGGCCAAAATAGGGCCAGGTTTGTTTGCGCTACTATAAAATTTATGTTTGGTCCAGCACAAAGCCTTTTCAGCCTGGGCAGAGTAGAGCAGGTCCAGCTCACTGGTCAGATTGTCATGGGCCTTTCTATTTGTCACTGTCGGGTGCGCTTTCTAGGTTGCATCTGCTACCTCCAACGGGGAGTACAATTCCCTTGCCCGTTGCTCCCTGGCACATTTCTTACAGAATGCAATCTGAATTAAATGCCCCCCGACTGTAGCCTTGTGGGCTTCCCACAAGGAGACAGGAGACTCAACCGAGCCTACATTTTCAGTAAAGTAAGTTTGGATGTGTGTTTATACGTGTACACATGTATCCTGGGTAGTTAAGATTCATATTATTCATTCATTCATTATTATTCATTAATCCACCAGAGATGAACTGGACGGGTTAATCCAGTGAGGGTGATTCCAAGAACCAAAAAATTATGGTCAGACCATGGGGAGTTGTAAATAATAATCTGATGCACCAATGGCTGAGAGCTAAATTGCAGGAACACATGATCTATTCTGCAAAAACTCTGATAAGGATTAAAGAAGAAGGTGAATTTCCGAGAAGACGGATGTTGCTCATACCACATGTCCACCAGGCCATATGATTGAAAGAGAGTGCACAGTGCTTGTTCTTGAGAGGCATCATGGGATGTAGGTACTTCCCCGGAGCTACCTCTGTCTACAGTAGACTTGAAGACAGAATTTGAGTCTCCCATCATAATAAGCAGGCCCTTCTGGTGCCTGGTAACTACTCGTGGAAGTGTGAAAAAAACCTCTGCTGAAATGTATTAGGGGCATAATAACCCACCAAGGTCTTGATCCCACAGGGTGCCTTGCAAGAGCAGATTTCTACCCGTGGGGTCTGTTATCTCCGTAGAGCAGTTGAATGGGAGATTACACCAGAACGCCATCAGCTCCCCTCTGTGTTTCACTGAGGCAGAGGCCGTGTAAAACACTGGATAATGGGAGGACAAATACCTGGGAGATGAGGATTGGGAGAACCTGGTTTCCTGCAGACAGACTACATCTATGGATTGAGATTTTAAGTGGCGGAAGACCTTTGATTGTTTGATGGGAGAATTAAACCCACGGATGTTTTGTGAGAATAGTTTAAACGCATTGTGAGCTATCATGGGGGAGAGACAGAAATCATATAAACATAGAAAATTGCACAGGCCAGATACCTACCCTGATCTCCCGATGAGGTTCTCTGAGTCCGAGAGGAGAAGGAAAGAGAGGGGGGAAAAGAGAAAGAGAGGAAAGAGAGATGAGAAAAAATCATGATATTTAGTACACATAATCATCACACAAGGTGGACAGCGCATCCTAACTGTAGGATACTTGAGGGGTGGCTCTACCACCAACCACATGGCTTTAAATTGTATGAAATATAACCGCCCCTGGAGAGGGGGCTAAGAAAAACAAAACAAAAACGAAAAACGAAAAGCACACCTCAAAATTCAGGAACTATGCTAAAATAACCATAAAAATGAATGCAGCACGATTTAACGTCTCCGGTCAGGCGTCCCCAGTCAAGGAACGCTTGAGGGAGGTCGATAATAGTGGTCCCCAGCCTTGGTTCCCGTTTATGGATGCCACGGAACCTCCAGTGACCCAAACTACCCACAACGGAAGGGGGAGGGCCAACTGAGGCACAAGGCAACTCTCCAACTGGAAGACCACTGATATGGGCACAGCACTGGTATCAAAAAAGGAATAAAAAAGGGGGGGCAGGGGAGGAAGGGGGGCAGGGGGAAGGGGAGGGAAAGGGGAGGGGGAATGGAATAAATAGAGGAAGTGGGAAGAATAGCAGGTCTTTCAGCTAACAATTTTATACAAAGATATAAATAGTGCATGTAATAGTTCTTGGCTCAGGCCTTCGAAGAGACTCAGGTGCCATCTGAGGTACAGCTCCCATCTGACCTCCCTGGCGCCCGGAGCCAGGGTGAAAGGTAGCAATAAGGTCCCCAGACCCCAGATTTATCAGGGAGGACCTAAGTAAAAACATTAGTCCTCGGAGCGCCAGTCACTAGTGAGGCAACAGGCCAACAGAG
Organism: Lithobates pipiens; assembly: GCF_037356315.1. Lineage (NCBI taxonomy): Eukaryota > Metazoa > Chordata > Amphibia > Anura > Ranidae > Lithobates > Lithobates pipiens. Next base: position 97,752,462 of record NW_027507764.1, on the reverse strand, counting down.
GAATTCATAGGTGGACATTCTAAATTGGTCATCAGTGCTATATGTACAAAAAAAGGGGGAAAAAGGGGTACAGTCATTGCAAATCAAGCAGGAACAGTCTACCCATCAGGGGTAAACTACACCTGGAGAGTGAGTAAGTCAGCTTCACAGAAGAGGAGTAGCAGGCGGACTCACCCATTCCATCATGCATCCTGGGTCAGAGAGAGGGGATCTTGAAGGCAATGGGGTGCTAGGGAGGGCCCATTTATGGCCTCTGACTGACTCCCACGTACGACTCAACTGCTTGGAGGAAGGCTGGGGGCCCGAGGCCCTCACCTGGGTGTTGGAGGCATCCGGAGGGGAATCAGGTGAAGTGCCTTGAAGGTCGTCTGGGCCTCCTCCACGGTGCGAACAGTGTGGCTCTGCCCTTGGTAGGTGAATGGGAGGCGGAAAGGGGAAGCCCCAAACATACTTAATATGACGCTCCATCAGAACTGAGGTGTATGGCTTTAACTGTTGCCGCTTTTGTACTGTAGAGGGTGCCAGGTTCATGAAGAGCTGATACTTGTGCCCTTCAAGCATAAATCAGGCTTGTCGTGTACTGCCTTAAGGAGGGTCTCCTTGGTGCGAAAGTATGTGAACTTGATAATAATGTCCCGGGGGGGGGGGGGGTGCCCATCTCTCCTTGGCCCCAGAGCTATGTGAATGTGATCAAACTCCATATACTCTATGGCAGGCATGTCTAAAGTCTGGCCCACGGGCATATTGTGGCCCATGGTCCGATTTTGAACGGCCCGCCTAGTCTTTCTCAATTTAGTGTCCCATTGGATCAGGGCTGTCAGATGAGCCCAATCCCCAGCACTGTGAAAAGCTCCATGAGCTTCAAAAGTGAAAGTAAAGTGCAGAGGAGTGTGCTGTGCTCTCTGCTTCCCCCTACAGTGCAGTACCCGGCTGAATGAGGAAGCTGCAAAGGTACTGTACTATGCTACCAGCTAAATTAGTTTTAAAAGGGCTTTATTCGTGTGTGTGTGTGTGTGTGTGTGTGTGTGTGTGTGTGTGTATGCATGTATGTCTGTATGTGTGTGCATGTATGTCTGTATGTGTGTGTGCACATGTGTCTGTATGTGTGTGTGTGCACATGTGTCTGTATGTGTGTGTGTGTGTGCACATGTGTGTGTGTGCACATGTGTCTGTATATGTGTGCGTGTGTGCACATGTGTCTGTGTGTGTGTGCACATGTGTCTGTATGTGTGTGTGTGTGCGTGTGTGCACATGTGTCTGTATTTATGTCTGTATGTGTGTGCACATGTGTCTGTATGTGTGTGTGTGTGTGTGCATGTGTGTGCACATGTGTCTGTATGTGTGTGTACACGTATGTCTGTGTATATGCACATGTGTCTGTATGTATGTCTGTGTGTGTGTGCATGTATGTGTGTCTGTATGTATGTCTGTATGTATGTGTGTGTGCACATGTGTCTGTATATGTGTGTGCACATGTGTCTGTATGTATGTCTGTATGCATGTGTCTGTATGTATGTGTGTGTGTGTGCACGCATGTGTCTGTATGTATGTCTGCATGTGTCTGTATGTATGTGTTTGCATGTGTCTGTATGTGTGTGTATGGATGTGTGTCTGTATGTGTGTGCATGTATGTCTGTATGTATGTGTATGCATGTGTCTGTATGTGTGTGCAGCGGGCATTTGTCTGTATGTGTGTCTGCATATGTGTGCATGTGTCTGTATGTTACTTTTAATCCAGATCCCCCCCCCCCATTCTTGTACCATCAAAACTGCTTTTGTAGGGCTTGTGTGTGATATTAACTGCTCCTCTGAAACGCAATCCATGCATAGATCTCTTTTCAGAGGCATTTGAATGGCGGTAAAGAGGCATTATGTTGCCTCCTCACCACCTGTTTTAAGCCCGTAAATGCAGCGTCACTATACCGCAACTGTGTGTACTTGAAGTGCAGGCTCATTCACCCTGGGTATACCTCCAGCTGCAGCCACAGCATGTGTACACCCCCAGCTGCTCCCTCTGCAGCTAAAGGGGGAGAAGTTGGGGGTGGTAAAAACAGCTTAACCACGTGGTTTTACTGCCCCTCCAACCTGACATGTGAACAAGCCCTTGGTTCACATCTGTGTGGCTGCGTACTGTGTGTAGGGCAGCCCATTAATTTCAATGGACTTCCCTACTTACAAAAATGCAGGGAAAGAAGCCCCCGGGCTTTCTTTTTTTTTTTTTATTGCACTGCACCAAAAGCACCCTACATTTTCCAATGTGTGGGGTACCATTAAGAATTAACGGTACCCCCTAAAGTGCAGAGCATTCGTCTGTGTGTTGGGAACGAGCGCGACAAAGGCAAGAGAATTATTGTTGGGCCGTGTATTAGTGCTCGGGTGGACACACTTAGACCGAATTTTCAATGGTTCAAAGAATGTCAGGCAAATTCCTGAAGTGGAATATGGAGGAACATGGACGGATAATACAAATCATGGAGGAGGGGAAAATGCCAAAACTTCAGGAACTGGGGCAAGAATATAAAAATAAATGGTTTCAGTATTTTCAATTAAAAAGGTATGTAGACCCAATGGTGACAATGATTAATAGACAATTAACGGTATTTGAACAAATGGCAATAAATAAGGATAAAGCAAATAAAAAAACTATCTAAAATATATAACCTATTACTTCCTGTTGGTGATATTAAAAAAATAGTAGGAGTAAGAAAATGGGAGGAAGAAATAGGGAATGAGATGACAGAGAAAGAATGGGAAGGGATATTTGCAAGATTATATAAAATACCTTTAGCCACTAAATACCAGGAAAAAAACTATAAAATTATCTTAAGATGGTATAGAAGCCCAGTGGTTATGAATAGAATAAATAAAGGAAACTCTGAATCTGCTGGAGGTGTAAGATAGAAAAGGGTACTTTAGAACATATTTGGTATAGCTGCTGGAAGATAAGAGTATTTTGGGTCAAGATAATAGAACTATATCAGAAGGTGACAGGTATAAGAATAGAAATGGATATAAAATCAGTATTATTCTCTCATACATCAAATAAACTAAAACAGAAAGAGATAGAATTTTTGCATCGAAAGACTTCAGTATCTAAAGCTGTAATAGCATGTAATTGGAAAGTAGAAGAGGACCCAAAATTAACAGAGTGGAAAAATTAGATGAGCGAAGTTCTTTTTTTGGAAAAGCAAATAAGGCAAGAAGGTTATGTAGAGAAAAAAATTTCAAAGTATTGGAAAAGATGGGAGGAATTGGGTACCTCGGGGAACTTGTAAGAATTTTTGTAATAAGAAGGGAAGGGGAGATGGATGGGATGGATTTGATGTATGTTGTGGTTTTTTTGTTTTTTTGTTTTTTTTGGGGATAAATGTTGAATGTAAGTTTTAAAATATAAAATAAAGAGAAATTTGAAACAAAGAATGTCAGGCAAAATGGTCGGCCCTGGTGCATGTTCAGTTCATCAAATCTGGCCCTCTTTGAAAAAAAGTTTGGACACCCCTGCTCTGGCTGGAACCAGTTCCTGGAACAGTGCAGTGGTAGTGAAGGTCAGGTCATCAATGGTTTCTGGGAGGCCCAGCAGGTGGAGATTTCCCCATCGGGACCTATTCTCTTTCTTACGAAGGTCCTGCAGATTCTGTTCATGGTGGTCTATCACAGTCAATGCAGCATCCATTCTGTCCTCTAGAGCATTTGTGTGGCTGCCCAACTCCGGCTCTCTTTTGTGAGGTGTGAAGCCAGCTTTGAGGTGGCAGCAGATAACTCACCCAGGAGCATGGTTTTGAAATGAGCCAGAAAGTCTGCATCTCTCAGTGCTGGTGTTGGATATGGCTGCTGGGCCCTATGCAGGCTCTCTGTGTCTGAGCAAGCATCCAGCTCACCTGATAGTGGCAGGGGTAAGGGCTCATGTCAGAGGCCTGTGTCTCCAGCGGGACGTCTGGCAGAAAGTCCACGGAGTTTGTGTGATCAGCGTGCTTCATGGTGGAGCTCCATGTTGTGCCCGTTCTGCGCCCCATCTGATCCTCAGGTATACAGGGGATGCTATGCCTGCTGAAGCCATGATGAAAAGCTCTCCAGGCGGCTTTATCACGGCCGATGTGTTCGGTAGCGGAGGAGAATGATTACCTTGCGGCCATCTTCATGCTTGCAAGCGCCCCATAAAGATTTTATTTCAAATATATATTTGTATGACAATTGAAAACAGTTTATTGATATTAATTATTGATTTATACTCTGTATACCAAAGGCTGTTTTTTTTTTTTATTTGTTTATTTTGAACACAAAACCAACAGCAGAGGACTAGAAGCTGCTCTGGCTGGCTTATGTTTCCATGCAGACAGGCTGGAAAAGAGCTGGGCCATGTGACAGCTGTATATGACTTAGGAAAAAGGTACTTAGATGTTATTTTTTTAAATTAAAATAATTACAGTGCCATCCACCACATGCAGAAATAGAACGGACAATGTAAATTAAACAGTGTGTGTGTTTAGTATCACTTTAAAGCACAGCATTCAATTGCTGCCGACCATCCGTTTTTCGAGCTTCCTTTTGTTTGCACCTAAATAGAGATGGCCTTGTGGTTTGCCCGGCGGTCGGTTCATGGCAAACTTTGCTTGTTCGCAATTCGCCAAACTGGCGCTGTTTGCAGCGGACATATTCGTTTACATTGTGAAGAACTTTGACCCATGACACATCCATCATGGGGTACAGGACAGCCAATTGAGACATTTCAGCACATGGGCATACCCCCTACCTTATAAATAGACCTGATCTGGCAGCCATTTTACATTTTGTCTTATATCAGTGTAGGGAAAGGACGCTGTGTGGAGCAGGGACAGTCAGTCTAATCACTAGCTAATACTATTAGGTCCACACAAGTCCTTTTAAGGACTGGTATAGGTGTACAGTATATAGGGTTGTAATACACTTATAATATACTTTCTTTCAAATATAGAAAGCATATTATAGTGCACTGCAGTGCTGACCGATTCTGCAGCTGTCTTTTCTCAGTGTATGGAGGGACAGTTGGGTGTTTGGAGCAGGGACAGTCCAGGTGTAACAGGGACAGTCTGCAATTCACTAGCTACTAGCTAGCTACTATTAGGTCCACAAAGGTCCTTTTAAGGACTGGTATAGGTGTACAGTATATAGGGTTGTAATACACGTATAATATACTTTCTTTCAAATATAGAAAGCATATTATTGTACACTACATGCAGTGCAGCTGACCGATTCTGCAGCTGTCTTTTCTCAGTGTAGGGAGGGGCAGTTTGGTGTTTGGAGCAGGGACAGTCTGCAATTCACTAGCTACTAGCTAGCTACTATTAGGTCCACAAAGGTCCTTTTAAGGACTGGTATAGGTGTACTATTTGGTGTGCAGTATATAGGGGTGTAATACACGTATAAAATACTTTCAAATATAGAAAGTATATTATAGTGCATTTCCACTGTGCAGCATTGTGACTGCTGAGCGGTTCTGCAGCAATACTACAAAGAGTGACAAACACAATTAGAAAAAAGTATTATAACTGGTGTGATAGACCAGTGGCCCCCCCAAAACGACAGATTGCAGCGGGGTGTTATACACCTTCTTCCACATATACTGCACTTCTCTAGAGACTTTTGTCACAGGGTCATTTAAAAAATGACGGGCAGAGGAAGAGGCAGGCCCTTCCACAGGGGTGGTAGGGATAAGGGCAGGACAACAGGCTTGAGCCAAAGTGGGAAATTGCAGAAGTGCTCTCTATCTCGGTGCTGGTGTCAGTGCTCTCTATCACGGTGCTGGTGTCAGTGCTCTCTATCACGGTGCTGGTGTGGTGCCAGTGCTCTCTATCACGGTGCTGGTGTCAGTGCTCTCTATCACGGTGCTGGTGTGGTGTCAGTGCTCTCTATCTTGGTGCTGGTGTCAGTGCTCTCTATCACGGTGCTGGTGTCAGTGCTCAGTCTCTATCACAGTGCTGGTTTTAGACAGTGAGGGAGATAACAGCGGAGAAGCCAATCAGCAGGCAGTGCCAGCACCATGGCTGAGGATCAGCACTGGACTGGCACCTCCGGACCACTGTAGTGGAGCCCTGCATAGGTGGTGGTAAGGGACGGGCAGAGGGAGGGGCTCAAGCACAGGTTGGCACACTGGGACACTGGTACAGGACTGTGCTGCCCTGACTGTGGCACTGATCATCTCCTGCACCCCCTTCATAGCCTGGCCTGACCTTGCCTCTCCTCCATGGCCTTCATGCACTTTTAGCCACGTTCGCGGTTTGCATTCGGGAAATGTCCCGTCGGAAGTTCGTCCATCACTACACCTAAACTATTGAAAACAGATATGATGTATCACCACAGGATGGCACTGTGGATACATAGGTAGATGAGTGCCAATGTCCCAGCTGAATTTGGAAAATATTGTAATGAAGAATGAACTTTATAGGTACACCCATACAAAAAAAGTTTTAAAAATATTCCCTTTTATTTAAACATATTTAAAACCACATGCACATACATATAATCGACTAAAATCACATACTAACCTAGATAGCACTCACACCCCCAATTAAAGCAATATTCACATATATATGAAAGTGAACAGTATCGTGAATAAAATATTAGATACTACAATTAATTAATGTGGTTTGTGGTTGAAGCGTATGGTAGGCTGCTCTGCTTGTTGCACACGTCAGCACTTCTTCAGGAACTTGAGAATCTAACATACAGGTATCAGTTGGGCCTATTATTCATAGTTAAAATTGATCTGCTGTAGGTCTATTTAATACTGCTGTATCCTCTGAATTAACTTAATCCTTGTAGTAAAACACCTCCTGTACTGTCTATATTTAGTACCTTTCAGCCAATTCTCCCTCCTTAAAAATGTCCTGCTGCTGGCCAATTTTACACTGAAGCATCATCAGTATTCTCTATTCTTCTAGTAAAACACATGCCTGCACCCTTTGTTTCTAGTTTCAATTTGACCTATTATCCCTGGATAAAAACTATCCTGCTACTTTACAGTTTTACACTGCTGCATCATCCTTCTTTTAATACTTAATGACAGTTTGATTTAGCCAACAGCAGGACAGTTTTGCATCAGCAGCAACAGAGACAGCCTCAGCAAAAAAAAAAAAAAAAACATTTGTCACTGCTAAAAACTACCTAGGAAAAAAGTGTTCAAAACAAATCAGATCAGAGTGCTGCCACTGTCTGTAAGCCAAGCTAATTGTACAAAAAAATAATAATTACATGGCCAAATATGAGCTGCTAGTGTACGCTGTCACTGAGACTGTGTGTGAAAATCATACTGTTCTGAAACAACATGATCAGCTTGAATCACTTCCCGCCCCTGGGGAAGTGATGGGCGGTTGGCAGCTCTCTCATTTTGGGACGATGTCATATGTCATCTTCCAACTCTCAGATCGCTTGTGCCCCGCAGGGGTGAGCAGAGAACGGTGGTGTACTCTGTCCTTGGGACTTGGTGCATTACTGAAGAATATAATAATATCTAGTATTCTATTATATCTCATATTCTTCTATCCCAAGTGCTTTTCTGGATGAACAGCATTCCAACTTGGGGTGTGTGAAGGAGAAGTGTGTCTGTCTTTATCCAAGGCAGCATCTCCACCAAAATGTTAGGAATTAGTTTCATAGTAGAAATTGTAGAATCCTTAGTTCAAGTTGTTTATTCTTCAGAAAGATAAGCAAAGACAAGACTTACATAAGGACATCTGATAACATATGGTATGGTGATGGCTTCAGAAGGAGGAAGAGATATCAGATGTTACTTTTTCTAAAGTGTAGGGATCCTTCCCTCTCTTCCTCCCCTCTCTTCCTACCTAGCCATTCAATCCTCTTGGATTTTTATACTGTTTCATAATGTTATGTCAGCATTTCACTAGAGTGACACCCATTATATATATATATATGCTTATGTGGTTTCATTCTCTAGTTAAGTTGCATAACTCCACCCATTGTCCTGTCTCAGTAACTCAGAATAGAAGCACCTACACAGCAAAACCACTTCTCTCTGTCCTCTGTTAGCGTGTGTTCTGTAACCTTCAGAACTTAACATTACAATTACATTTTAACATTCATGTGTTTCATATATTTTTCAGAAACTTTTATCACTTAAAATAGTAATAAACTCAAAATCTTTTAGCCCTTGTACACACGGTTGGAGAATCTGTCGGAATGAGTCTTATCGGACAGCGTCGTCAGATAATCCGACTGTGTGTGGTATGCATCGGACTGATTCCGTCCGAATCTCCGTCCGATCCAAATTTCCAACATGTTGGAAATATTTCCCGACCAACTGGGCTAGACGGACCTAATCCGATCATGTGTAGAGCATTTTGATCGGACCAAGTGCCACGCATGCTCAGATTAAATTCCTACATCAAAGCTATTGGCTACTAGCCTGAATGTAGTCCCATCGTAACGAAATTACGTCATCACGTTCTGAAAGATCGGATTTTTCGCCAACTTGGCCCGACCGTGTGTATGCAACATTTTTGGACACAATCCGTAGGACTAAATCCGAAGGGCAAAATCCGACGGATTTGGTTGGCAAAATCTCAGACCGTGTGTACGTGGGCTAACAATTACCAATCCCAGTAAAGAGCCGATGATGAAGCCCTTTACCCATGTAATCAGCCGTGTCTGATCACAGCTGATCAAATGTAAGCAAGGAAATGGCAGTTATCTGTATTCCTTTCCTCAAACTGACATGTGAGAAAAGAAGAGCAAATCAGTGGCATTTCCTCACAAGGAAGATCTGCACAGATAATCAGGGCACTGATCATCAGTGCAGCCCCAACAGTGCCCAGCAGTGATGTCAATCAGTGCCCAGCAGTGATACAGATCAGTTCCCAGCAGCGATGCCAAACAATGTCCATCAGTGATGCCAATTAGTGCCCATCAGTGAAGCCAATCAGTGTTCATCTGTGATGCCAGTCATTGCTGCCTTTCAGTACCTATTAGTGCCTGCTCACTATTGCCATGTATCAGTGCCCATAAGTGCGGCCTATCAGTGCCCATCAGTGCCACCTATCAGTGCCACTTATCAGTGCCCATTAGTGCCTCCTCATCAGTGTCACCTTATTGCCGCCCTTCAGTGCCATCTCATCAGTGCCCATCAGTGCAGCCTCATCAGCGAATATCAGTGAAGAAGAAAAATTACTTATTTACAAAATGTTATAACAAAAACTAAGAAAAACTTATTTTTTTCAGCAAAAAATAAAAAACCCAGTGGTGATTAAATACCACCAAAAGAAAGCTCTATCTGTCTCAAAAAATGATAACTATTTTGTTTGGGTACAACATTGCTAGACCATGCAATTGTCATTTAAAATGCAACAGTGCTGAAAGCCAAAAATTGGCCTGGGCAGGAAGAGGGTAAAAGTGCCCAAGGAAGTAGTTAGGGCATCTCTAGAACTGGAAAAGCCTGCCTCCTGCCATCAGGCTGCAGTGGGACCTTTGCTCTCTGGGGTAATTTACAGAAGTCTAACAAGCCCCCTGTTGAGTCAGACCTATAGCTCTGCAGTCAGCAAAACCTTTGCTCTCTGCTGATTGGTGTACTTTAACCGGTTCAGTCCCGGAGTCCTGACCAAGCCTTTTTTTGCGATACGCCACTGCGCCGCTTTAACTGACAATTGCGCAGTTGTGCGACGTTGTAACCAAACAAAATGGATGTTCTTTTTTTTCCCACAAATAAAGCTTTCTTTTGGTGGAAAACAAGCAGGACAAAACTCTGGATAGCCGCACACTGGAAAAAGACTTGAAATCCCATCTTTAACCACTTCCCACCCGGCCAATGCATATATACGGCCGGGTGGGAGCCGTCTACTCCTGATAGGACGTTCAGGAACGTCACACGCAGCGGCGCGATCCCGATGTGCTCGTGTCACCCGGACACGGCACATCTCAGATCGGCAGGAGGGCTCTGTGATTGGCCCTCCTGATCACATGACGGCCGTGTCCAATCACGGCCGTCATGTGATGTAAACAAACAGCCGGTTGCTAGGCAATCGGCTCTCCTCTCCTCACACGGAAGTCACCGCTGAGGAGAGGAGAGCAGAACGCTGCAGCCGGCTGATGATCAGTGAGTATGGGCTGCTTTTTACAGCTTTTTACTCACTGATCATCAGTGTAGTGTAAACACACAACACACCACACAGTACAAACACAGTCCCCACATATGTCCCCAAAACACACATGTCCCCAAAACATACATGTCCCCAAATAATAAAAACACATGTCCCTAATAATAAAAACATGTCCCCCACATATGTCCCACTAAAATCACATGTCCCAATGATTATCTGCACACATATGTACGTGATCACCTGCACACATATGTACATGATCATTTGCGTACATATGTCCGTGATCACACAAACCAATTATTATACACTTAACGGAATTTTTTTTACCAAAAACATGTAGCAGAATACATTTTGGCTTAAATTTATGACAAAATTTGATTTTATTGGATTTCTTTTCAAATAGAAAAAAGAAAATATTGTTTTTTTTCCAAATTTCCGCTATTTTTGCGCTTATATCGCAAAAAAAAAAAAAACGGAGTCGTGAATAAATAACACCAAAATAAAGCTCTATTTGTGCCAACAAAATGATAACAATTTCATTTGGGTACAGTGTAGCATGACCGCGCAATTGTCACTGAAAGCGCTAGAGCGCTGAAAGCTGAAAATTGGGCTGGGAAGGAAGGGGGTGAAAGTGCCCTGTATTGTAGTGGTTAATTGAAACAACGTGGGTCACATCAAAACAAAATCAAAAAATCCACAGCAAAAGGAATAACAGGGTAATATTGATGCGTATCGCACCGCAATCAGTGCTTACTCATAGATTTTTTATTTTTTTTGTTTCAATTAAAGATGGGATTTCAAGTCTTTTTCCAGTGTGCGGCTATTCAGAGTTTTGTCCTGCTTGTTTGCTCAGTGTGTGTGTAATGGTCAGCTCCTGGGGCTCATCAATAGGAGACAGAGCTACCTTGGAGCGGTGGTTCATCCTTTCTTTTGGTGGTATTTGATCACCTCTGCGGTTTTTATTTTTTGTGCTATAAACAAAAAAAGAGCTACAATTTTGAAAAAAAGCTATATTTTTTTTACTTTTTGCTATTATAAATATCCCCCCAAAAAATATAAAAAAAACACATTTCTTCCTCAGTTTAAGCCAATATGTATTCTTCTACATATTTTTGGTTAAAAAAAAATCGCAATAAGGGCATATTGATTGGTTTGTGCAAAAGTTATCGTGTCTATAAAATAGGGAATAGATTTATGGCATTTTTATTGTTACATTTTTTATTAGTAATGGTGGCGATCTGCAATGTCTATCATTACTGCAACATTGCGGCAGACAGAATGGACACTTTTGACACTATTTTGGGACCATTGGCATTTATACAGCGATCAGTGCTATAAAAATGCACTGATTACTGAGTAAATGTCCCTGGCAGGTAAGGGGTTAAACACTGGGGGCGATCAAGGGGTTAAGTGTGTTCCCTCAGTGTGTTCTAACTGTAGGGGAGATGGTCTCACTAAAACATGACAGAGATCACTGCTTCCAATCACTGGGAGCAGTAGATCCCTGTCATGTCACTAGGCAGAACAGGGAAATGCCTTGTTTGCATAGGCATCTCTCCATTCTGCCTCTCCGTGCCACAATCGCAGGCCACTGGCAGACATAGAGTCCACGGGACTTGCGGGCACACGGCCGACGTGCATGCCCGCTAGCCGCCGATGGCGCAGTGATGTACGGGTACGTCGTTTTGTGTAGGGATGGCCGAACGTTTCGCCCAGGGGTCGGTTCGTGGCAAATTTTGGCTGTTTCGCGGTCTGCCCGATCGGCAGACTATTGCCGCCGTTCGCCCGGCGGACTTCCGTGTTTACTGTGTAAAAGAACTTTGACCTATGATGACACATCCATCATGGGGTACAGGACAGCCAATTGAGACATTACAGCACATGGACACTTGGACATTCCCCCTAACTTATAAATAGACCCGATCCGGCGGCCATTTTACATTCTTTCTACTGTCACTATAGGGAGAGGTTGCTGTGTGGAGCAGGGAGAGACTGCAGTGACCCAAATCGTTAGCTATTTGGTCCACAAAAGTTCTTTTCAGGACTGGTATAGGTGTTAGGTGTAGTTCAGGATATAAGTTTGAGGCACTGCTGTGCTACTGATTTTTGCAGCAGCCTGTCTTTTGTCAGTGTAGAGAGAGGGACAGGACGCTGTGTGCTGCAGGGACAATCAGTTTAATCATAAGATGTTACTATTAGGTCCACAAAAGTGCTATTCAAGTTATTGTTCCAGCAGCCTGTGTTTTGTCAGTTTAAATAGAGACAGGCAGGAAGCTGTGTGTGAGGCAGTGAGGGACAGTCAGTTTAATCAGTAGCTGTTACTATTAGGTCCACAAAGGTTCTTTCCAGGACTGGTATGGTAATAGGCTTGTACACTTATAATATTCTTTCTTCCAAATATAGAAAGAATATTATACTTGACTGCAGTAGTCCTTTATCAGTATAGGGACAGTCTGCTAATCATTCACAACCTACTTGTTCCACAAAGGTCCTTATAAGGACTGGTAAGGTCTAGGGTACTACAGTACATAGGGTTGAGTGAGGTACAGTCTGCTATTCCTTAAGGACTGGTATAGGTCCACAATTTATATAGGGTTGAGGTGCACTACTGCTGACTGCTGCCCTTCTGCTGCAGTAGTCCTTTATCAGTATAGGGACTGAGGTACAGTCTGCTAATCATTCACAACCTACTAGTTCCACAAAGGTCCTTATAAGGACTGGTAAGGTCTAGGGTACTACAGTACATAGGGTTGGGTGAGGTACAGTCTGCTATTCCTTAAGGACTGGTATAGGTCCACAATTTATATAGGGTTGAGGTGCACTACTGCTGACTGCTGCCCTTCTGCTGCAGTAGTCCTTTATCAGTATAGGGACTGAGGTACAATCTGCTAATCATTCACAACCTACTTGTTCCACAAAGGTCTTTATAAGGACTGGTAAGGTCTAGGGTACTACAGTACATAGGGTTGAGTGAGGTACAGTCTACTATTCCTTAAGGACTGGTATAGGTCCACAATACATAGGGTTTAGGTGCACTACTGCTGACTGCTGCCCATCTGCTGCAGTAGTCCTTTATCAGTATAAGGACTGAGGTATAGTCTGCTAATCATTCACAACCTACTAGTTCCACAAAGGTCCTTATAAGGACTGGTAAGGTCTAGGGTACTACAGTATATAAGGTTGAATGAGGTACAGTCTGCTATTCCTTAAGGACTGGTATATCACGGTGCTGGTGTCAGTGCTTTATGTCACGCTGCTGATGTCAGTGCTCTCTATCACGGTGCTGGTGTCAGATCACTCTATCACGGTGCAGGTGTCAGTGCTCTATATCATGGTGCTGGTGCTGGTGATCATCTCCTGCACCCTCTTCTTTGCCTACCCTGACCTCCCCTCGCCTCCATTGTCTCAAGAGTCCTGAATTGTCAGAATTTCACATATAATAAAAGAATGCTTGTAGTTGTCGATCCCAGATTCACCTCATACATGTGTTATGTCATTGGCCATGTGGTGGGACTATGTGTGCACAGCTAGTAATTATTTTGTGGCTGCAAATATGACCTGTAGGTTTGTAAAGTTCACCATCCCTGTGCTGTGCTGACTTCCTCCTGGGGCTGCTTATTATGAGGGGCTCCCACCATCCCTGTGCTATGCTGACTTCCTCCTGGGGCTGCTTATTATGAGGGGCTCCCATCATCCCTGTGCTGTGCTGACTTCCTCCTGGGGCTGCTTATTATGAGGGGCTCCCACCATCCCTGTGCTGTGCTGACTTCCTCCTGGGGCTGTACCTCTGCTGTGCATATTATGAGGGGCTCCCACCATCCCTGTGCTATGCTCATTATGAGGTGCTCCCACCATCCATGTGCTGTGCTGACTTCCTCCTGGGGCTGTACCTCTGCTGTGCAAATTATGAGGGGCTCCCACCATCCCTGTGCTATGCTCATTATGAGGGGCTCCCACCATCCCTGTGCTATGCTGACTTCCTCCTGGGGCTGCTTACGGTGCAGGTGTCAGTGCTGTATATCACAGTGCCGGTGTCAGTGCTGTATATCACGGTGCTGGTGTCAGTGCTTTGTCACGCTGCTGATGGCAGTGCTCTCTATCACGGTGCTGGTGTCAGATCACTCTATCATGGTGCAGGTGTCATTGCTGTATGTCATGCTGCTTATGTCAGTGCTGTATATCACGGTGCTGGTGTCAGTGCTGTATATCACGGTGCTGGTGTCAGTGCTTTATGTCAAGCTGCTGATGTCAGTGCTCTCTATCACGGTGCTGGTGTCAGATCACTCTATCACGGTGCAGGTGTCATTGCTGTATGTCACGCTGCTGATGTCAGTGCTCTCTATCATGGTGCTGCTGCCAGTGCTGTATATCACGATGCTGGTGTCAGTGCTTTATGTCACGCTGCTGATGTCAGTGCTCTCTATCACGGTGCAGGTGTCAGATCACTCTATCACGGTGCAGGTGTCATTGCTGTATGTCACGCTGCTGATGTCAGTGCTGTATATCACTGTGCTGGGGTCAGTGCTGTATATCAAGGTGCTGGTGTCATTGCTGTATGTCACGCTGCTGGTGATCATCTCCTGCACCCTCTTCTTTGCCTACCCTGACCTTCCCTCTCCTCCATTGCCTTCATGCGCTCCACAGTCCTGAATTGTCACAATTTTTACATATAAAAAAAGAATGCTTGTAGTTGTCGATCCCAGATTCACCTCATACATGTGTTATGTCATTGGCCATGTGGTGGGACTATTTTTGCACAGCTAGTAATTATTTTGTGGCTGCAAATTTGACCTGTAGGTTTGCAAAGTTCGCCTCCCATTGAAGTCAATGGGGCCCACCGCGAACGTTACTGTTCGCGAACTATCAGCCGCGTTCGCGGTTCGCGTTCGCGAAACGTCCCGTCGGAAGTTTGTCCATCACTAGTTTTGTGTACTCATGCCATTTTGCCGAAGTATATCGGCAAGTGATTAACTCTAGAGAGAATACTGCTTCCACAGAGAAAGCTAAAGTTATTTTCTACAGCATTCTGGCAAGGGACAGGCTTTTCTACTTAGGCTGTGACTACCAAATGATACGATTTTGCACAGGTACTGTTTTTACACACATTGGATGTATTTCGCTGATTTAAAATAAAAGTTCAGTTGGACTTTTAAGATATGCATTTTCGCTAGGTGAAAAAGTTTTGATCATAAGACCCCATTCACACTGGGTCGTCTTGCAGGACCTATTGCGCTAAAAATAGCGCCTGCAAGCCGACCTGAAACAGCCGCTGCTGTCACTCCAGTGTGAAAGCCCCAAAGGGCTTTCACACTGGAGCGGTGCGGTAGCAGGACCTTAAAAAAAATCCTGCTAGCAGCATCTTTGGAGCGTGAAGGAGTGGTGTATACAGCGGCCAAATAGCGATGCCAGTCTGACGGTAAATCGCCGCTAAAAAGCGCCGCTTTACCGCCAAGGCTCCTCCGCCCCCAATGTGAAAGGGACCTTAGGTATAGACCAGGGGTGTCCAACCAGTGGCCCGGGGGCCACATGTGGACCACGGAGCCCTCTGATGTGGCCCGCGGAGCCCTCTGATGTGGCCCGCGACCTCCTTCTGTGGGATGGCAGATTGGCAAGCCCAGATCATGGGTTGCAGACCTGCCATTAGGGATGGCCTTGCTGCTCCCCAGGCAGTCGGTTTGTGGCGAATTTTGCGTGTTCGCGATTCGCCAAACCGGCGGAATTCTGGCGCTGTTCATGCGATGGACATATGCATTTACATTGTGAAAGATCTTTGACCCATGATGATACATCCATCATGTGGTACATTGAGACATTTCAGCACATGGACAATTGGACATTCCCCCTACCTTATAAATAGACCTGATCTGGCGGCCATTTTACATTCTGTCTTTTGTCAGTGTAGGGAGAGGTTGCTGTGTGGAGCAGGGACAGACTGTAGTGACACAAATCACTAGCTATTAGGTCCACAATAGTCCTTTTAAGGACTGGTATAGGTGTACAGTATATAGGGTTCTGGTGCACTGCTGCTGACTGCTGTACTGCTGATTGCTGAGTGCACTGCTGACAGATTCTGCAGCTGTCTTTTGTCAGTGTAGGGACAGGACACTGTGTGAAGCAGGGACAGTCAGTTTAATCACTAGCTATTACTATTAGGTCCACAAAGGCCCTTTAAGGACTGGTATAGGTGTACAGTATATAGGATTGTACACGTATAATATACTTTCTTTCAAATATAGAAAGCCTATTATACTTGACTGCTGACCGATTTTGCAGCTGTCTTTTATCAGTGTAGGGACTGAGGGACAGTCTGCAAATCACTAGCTACTAGGTCCACAAAGCTCCTTTTAAGGACTGGTATAGGTGTACTATTTATATAGTGCATTTCCACTGTGCAGCATTGTGACTGTTGAGCGGTTCTGCAGCGATACTACAAAGAGTGAAAAATGCAATAAAAAAAAAGTATTATAACTGGTGTGATCGACCAGTAGCCAGCAAAAACGACAGATTGAATCGGGGTGTTATATACCTTCTTCCACATACATACTGCACTTCTCTAGAGGCTTTTGTCACAGGGTCATTTAAAAAATGCTGGTGTGGTGTCAATGCTCTCTATCACGGTGCTGGTGTCAGTGCTCTCTATCACGATGCTGGTGTCAGTGCTCTCTATCTCGGTGCTGGTGTCAGTGCTCTCTATCTCGGTGCTGGTGTCAGTGCTCTCTATCTTGGTGCTGGTCTCAGTGCTCTCTATCACGGTGCTGGTATGGTGTCAGTGCTCTCTATCTCGGTGCTGGCCTCAGTGCTCTCTATCACTTTGCTGGTGTCAGTGCTCTCTATCACAGTGCTGGTGTGGTGTCAGTGCTCTCTATCTCGGTGCTGGTGTGGTCTCAGTGCTCTCTATCATGGTGCTGGTGTCAGTGCTCTCTATCACAGTGCTGGTGTTGTGTCAGTGCTCTCTATCTCGGTGCTCGTGTCGTCTCAGTGCTCTCTATCATGGTGCTGGTGTGGTGTCAGTGCTCTCTATCTCGGTGCTGGTCTCAGTGCTCTCTATCACGGTGCTGGTGTGGTGTCAGTGCTCTCTATCTCGCTGCTGGTCTCAGTGCTCTCTATCATGGTGCTGGTGTCAGTGATCTCTGTCACAGTGCTGGTGTGGTGTCAGTGCTCTTTATCTCGGTGCTGGTGGGGTCTCAGTGCTCTCTATCACGGTGCTGGTGTCAGAGTTCTCTATCACAGGGCTGGTGTTGTGTCAGTGCTCTCTATCTAGGTGCTGGTGTCGTCTCAGTGCTCTCTATCAGGGTGCTGGTGTGGTGTCAGTGCTCTCTATCTCGGTGCTGGTCTCAGTGCTCTCTATCACGGTGCTGGTGTGGTGTCAGTGCTCTCTATCTCAGTGCTGGTCTCAGTGCTCTCTATCACGGCGCTGGTGTCAGTGCTCTCTATCACGGTGCTGCTGTTAGTGCTCTCTATCTCGGTGCTGGTGTCAGTGCTCTCTATCACAGTGCTGGTGTCAGTGCTTTCTATCTCGGTGCTGGTGTCGTCTCAGTGCTCTCTATCATGGTGCTGGTGTCAGTGCTCTGTATCATGGTGCTGGTGTCAGTGTTCTATCTCAGTGCTGGTGTCAGTGAGGGAGAAGTCAATCAGTAGGCAGTGCCAGCACCATGGCTGAGGATCAGCACTGGACTGGCACCTCCGGACCACCGCAGTGGAGCCCTGCATAGGTGGAGGTAAGGGCGGGGCAGAGGGAAGGGCTCAAGCACAGGTTGGCACACTGGGACACTGGCACAGGACTGCGCTGCCCTGACTGTGGCACTGATCATCTCCTGCACCCCCTTCATAGCCTGCCCTGACCTTGCCTCTCCTCCATGGCCTTCATGCGCTCCTGAATTGTCAAAATGTCACAGATAAAAAAAGAATGCTTGTCATTATCGATCACAGATTCACTTAATACTTTTGTTATGTCAGTGTTCATGTTGTGGGACTATGTGTGCACAGCTAGTAAGTATTTTGTGGCTGAAAATATGACCTGGAGGTTTTTAAGGTTCGCCTGCCATTAAAGTCAATGGGGTCCGCCGCAAACTTTGCGGTTCACAAACTTTTGGCCGCATTCGCGGTTCAAATCCGCGAAAACGTCCTGTCGGAAGTTAGTCCATCACTACCCTCCATCCCAGAACATCTGTGTTGTTAATGAAGCTGGCAAAGCAAGCAGGTGTGGAGCAGAGCTGTAAAAGCTTATGCTTCCTGTATAGCACTGTCTCTTGCCACAGGCAGAGTGATGCCAAATGCACTCTGTCGGGGACAGCAACAGCAGGTGATACCTGATTGGAAGGCTGTTATTAAAGGTCAGTTTATTACTAAAATTGCAGTGTATATATGGGCATATCTGCGCAGTGGTTACTGGGCTGCTTTCAAACTGATCCGCAGGCGCAGTGCACCTTCAGGTTATCTGCACTGAGACATAGACTTATGTTATTACCTGTGGGTTTGGTGAGCTTTCAGAAAGTGCACCACAATTGCAGGATATAATAAAATTCTATGGCAAAGTGTAGCTAACCCACAGGAAAGCCACAGGTGCACTGAGCTGCATTAGTGTGACGGGCCCCTTTCACACAATCAGTGCAACTCAATCGGACCCTCCATTCACCTCTATGAAACGGCAGATGTAAACAGATTTGTATCCTTTTACACCCGCCTACCTCCAATCTGATTTGCAAAAAAAAAAACAGAAGGGGATTAATCCCCTTCTGTCAGGGCAGATCGGAGGACCCATAGAGTAGAGTGGGCTGTGTCCGTGTCCGCTCTTCATGGACCTGTCATCCGCCTGCTCTGCTCATTGTGGTCCACGACCGGTTACCAAGTCGCTTAAGTGGCCCTCGCTCTTCAAAAGGTTGGGCACCCCTGGTATAGACACTAAAATAAAACACTTAATGCAGGTTTAAAATGGACACGGATCTGTAGGAAGTGAGAACACATGTTATAATACCCAGTTTCAGCGATGAATGCTCTGCGCTCTCTCTCACAGATCCACAGTCAAAGCTGTCCTCTTCGCATGAAGAACCTCTGCTGCCATTTTTCTCAATAAGGCAGTCAATGATAATGCAACACACTCACACATGCAGGATGGAGTTACAATATTCTGGCATTGGACTCAACTCTTTGCCATTTGATAGGAGTGCATTTGAAGCAGTTAGTAGTAAGGAAGACAAAATTTGTAAGTAAAAAATTAAAGGTATTTTTGGAAGAAGCTTCTTTCACTAACAAAAACTAATCTTACTAGCAGCAAATAATTTTTTTTCAGGCTACAATTTCACTTTACACACACACATTACAACATAGCTCCCACCTGTCCCTGATCTCAAGGCACTGTCCCTGATTCGGAGCGATGTCCTTCTTTCCTCCTCATGTGTCCCTCATTTTGGTCTGATCTATATAGTTGTATATAAAATGCATTTTTTATCTTTCAAAAAGTGTTTTCCAGTGCTAAACCTTTCATCCAATTTGTAAATTGCTGCATTTGTAAAATTCAAAAGCCAATATAAAGGAATAGTAGTGGTGGTAAAAATCATTTGTGGAATTAATTAACCTTTTTAAAAAAAATTATTATTTCCCCTTTAAGAGGCGTGGCAGGGGGCATGTCCAATGCCTACATATGTTTGCTAGTAGGTGTCCCTCATTCTCATCTGAAAATGTTGGGAGTTATGATTACACTGGGATTATGATATGTTTTACCAGATGTAAGTGGTGATTATTACAGTTCATCTTTAATCATTTATAACACACATTTTATCCTTTTTATAATTTTTATTCATTTAATAATTTTCTCAAGAAATTTCAGAGGACATTCTGTTAAGTTATCAATTCTAACAGCTTTATTCTAGTTAAAGCAAAACTAATGTCTGTGGATACTCACGTCTACTATCCAGCAATTCAGCCATTGGATCCCTCGCCGACATATGACATCTTATCCCCGGCCTTGTTTGGCCTTATAATTGGCCAGTGGCTGATGATGTGAAGAAGATTTCTTCATTCTGGCATCACCGCAGTGTATCAGGATTGCCCGCTGCAGTTCAGTGTGCATTCAATAGAATATTTTGAACAGGCAGGTCATTTTGTGTTATTGCAGACAAGACATATCATTTCTGTTCTACAATAAAGGTTGCCTGCTTTCATTTATTTTATTGTAGGTTAAGTTCCACTTTAAAGAAACTTGTAGTTTACGTTTTGGGGTCTTGGTGCCGCAAATTACAAAATGTCCACAAGGTGTCACTACAGCATCAGAAGCCTAGGGATGTGAGGCTCTCCCTGCAATTTTAAAACGAGTTATTTTTGTGATAAATTAGAATTTCAGTGTCTATTAGTTTAAAATAAGTGTGAGCATGTCAATGATCAGGTGATAATGTCCTTCTCTCATATCACCTGCATAAACTGAGCATCATCAACCTGCAGCCAATTTTTTTCTAACAACAGAACATAGCTAGAAGGAAGGGGGGAAAAAATAAAATAAAAAGCAATGGGTCACCCCAAGAGCTGAGGGACACAAACTGACCACACCTGCAGGAGAGCTGGGGAAATCACCAGGTATTTGATGCCAATTAGCAAGAGTTAATGTGTGCTAATAAATACAATTATAGAATTTCATTATTACAAACACTTTAGAGAATGTATATAAATAATTACAAAAAAAACTTTATAGTTTCCCATTAAAGTGTAAGTAAACCCAATGTAACACTTTTGTATGTATCATATGCAACACAACAGTCTATAGGTTGAGTTATAATTATATATTAAAATACCTTATTTTGTTTTTTTATATTGCTGTCACAGAACAAATAGTCACATGGAGCCGTTTCCAGGAGTGAAAATTGGAAGTAAAGGGCCTCCTCACAGGGTAATTACAGTGCTTGGGCACTGAGAGTGGCTGCAACAGTTTTGCCACTCAAAATAATGAAGTGCATTGAAATGACAGAATTATCCAGGTATTTACTATCAAAAATATTATACATAGTGGAAAGGTCAAGCACAGATTTAGACATTAAAAAAAAAAAAAATTGGCTTTGCTGATACTTAAAAAAAAAAACATACAGACAATGGGGGTTATTTACGAAAGGCAAATCCACTTTGCACTGCAAGTGCACTTGGAAGTGCAGTCACTCTAAATCTAAGGGGTACATCTGAAATGAGGGGAAGCTCTGCTGATTTTATCATCCAATTATGTACAAGCTAAAATGCTGTTTTTTATTGTCCTTGCATGTCCCCCTCGGATCTACAGTGACTTTACTTCCAAATGCACGTTCAATGTACTTTCAAGTGGACTTACAGTGCAAAGTGGATTTTCCTTTAGTAAATAACCCCCAATGTTTTACTATATCACCTTTTTAGTGTAACACTATAAATATGATGTAGTAAAGTATTTTGGTGTCCCTTTTTTTAGCTTTGATTTTTCCTGTGAAGGCACATACAATTTACACATATTTATTACTCATTAGCCGCACTGAAAGGTGGTGACACTTGTCAATCAGGTAGCTGGAAGAATCCCAACAGTATTGTCAGGATCCTTCCTAAACATGGCGTGGCTCTGCATTGTTAGCTGATAATGGGCAATAGTCCACTATTAGCTGACTATGGGTCACAGGAGAACAAAAGTAAAAGTACTCGTCACCCACTTTATGTAAAAAAAAAAAAAAAATACACACACACACACATCAGAGAAGTGTGGCTAAAATAACCTTTAAACTGGTTGTAAAAGCTAAAGTTTTTTTTTTTTTTTTACCTTAATGCATTTCTCTACATTAAGGCAAACAAAACCTTTTACAATAGATGCAGAGCTTCCCGCTGCCTCCCTAAATATTTACCTGAGCCCGATCTCAGTCCAGCGCTGTGCCAGAGAGCAGTCATGGTGCTCTCTCATCTCGCTTTCCCTTCTCATTGGACTCGGTGACAGCAGCGGGAGCTGGATTTGAATTAAATCCATTGATAAGGGGGTTAGGGCTGAGCCTGAGATTCTGAGTTCTGGCTTGCTAGGGGAGAATGAGGAAGTGGTGTGGTTGACCAATGGACCTACATCCCAATATAATGGAAAATGGAGAGACTCCCCCTGAGGGGACTTTAATGGCTAGAATAGCTCAAGTAGTGGTCCCAGGACTACCATGATGGGATCACCACGGTAAAGCATGCAGACCAACACCCGACTCATTTCAGAGACTTCTTTCTTCAAGGGTGTATATGTAGATAGAGCAAATCAATTACAGTATGTTGACAGAACAAATGCAGACACATGTTTACAGCCATAGATTGCAATAAAAGCCATATATTCATATCCCACCAGATTCAATCCGATGCAGCCAAATGCTTCCCAGAATGGTAACAACACAGTGGACGACCAGCGAGAGCAGCACAAATGTGGAGCACACCCCAAAAAATGGTGATGGTATATATAGGGGTCAGTGACTCAAGGGACATTCCTCGCAGTCTATTCACTTGAAGAGGAAAAAATGCAGATAGCTCATCAAAGGAGCAAATAGCCCCATGTTGCCTGAAGATGGAAGATGAAAGGTGCCTTTTATGCATGTTGACTCTTGATGTTACCAGACACTTTTAACATTTCAAATAAATTGTGTATATTTTTATATATTTATTTTTCTACCTTTAATACTATATTGCTATTCGGGCCATTAAAGTCCCGTGAGGGGGAGTCTCTCTATTTGGCTTGTTGGGGGTTATTCAAAGATAGGAGGAGCCAGCGGCACCGTTTCAGGACCCCAGAATAGGAGGATCAATGGTTTTTCACAGAGCAGGTAAGTATAACCTGTTTGTTATTAAACAAAATCCTTCACAATCACTTTTATTAATTTTACTTTGTAATTCAAGGTTTTACAGAGATATATGCAACTTAAATATTTTGTTACTACATTAAAATAATTTGGGAAAAAAATAAAACTTTTGTCAAACATTCAAGTTTGGAATTTTAAATTTTTTTTTGGAAGTACTTTATGTAAAGAAAAGAAAATTTTGCTTGGCCGATGACTGGCTGTAATAGTTTTCGCATTCAAAATAAGGAAGTGCAGTCAAATGACAGGATCAAAGTATTTCATTGTGGCAACAGTTTGCAAGGCACATTTGTGTTCCAGCTTGAATGTGTCCCTGTGCACAAAGCCAACTTTATATGGATATGGTTTTAGGAGTTTTGTGTTGAAGACCTTTAGGATGGATGGAAACAATGATTGTGACTAGTGATGAACAAATCTGCCTGGATTCCCAATTAAAATCTGCCTGGATTCCACTAAATTCAGCATTCAGGGGGAAAGATTAATCTGAAACAGAGGCACTATTAACATACAATCAAATAAAAATATACACACCCAAAAATAAACAAAAAACCCACAATATCTCATGAAAAAAAAAAAGAAAATTATAATTTGCTGTGGACAGGACAAATGCTAAAATGACTAACAATCTCAAATCAACCAAAAAAGGCAGCAAATGTTTTTTATTGGCTCTTCTAAGTCTGCTGGTCCTAGTTCAAAGGCCATGCAGTACATTATGTTTAAAAAAAATCTTCAGTTTGAATCTCTTGCAGGATTTATTTTGAACTCATGGTAGTGGAGAACCAGAAGTGTTCAAAAAGTTTTTTTGAATGAATGAGCACAAATTCCCACAGACATGCTCTAAAAATCTTGTGCAGAGCCTTCCCAAGAGAGTGGAGAGTGGTATTTCAGTAACTAGGATTTTAAAGTAGGATTTCTAACAAGCTTATGAGATCAAGGAGGTGTGATGATGTCTGAAAACAGTACAGTATATATTTATTTATTAAGACATCATACTAAGTATTAAAAAATAAAATGTTTCAAGGAGTAATCTATAAAGTTCTTTAACAAAAAAGTAAAAAAAAAAAACATTTTTAAAGTATTTTAGGAAAACAATAGTCACACCTGCCCCAAATAAGTGACCTTTCAATTATTTTTTTTATTTTTTTGATTGAACTTACCTGGTTATAGCCATTGGATTTCCTAGGCTAGCTAATGCCCCTAGGTTTACCTGCTTTTAATGGATTTACCTCTATGATTTTCATATATTGAGAAGAAAATTTTACTTCAAGGGTATATAAGACATATGTAGTTCTTTTATGTAGGGTGAGCTGTTCTAAGAAATGTTCATATTGGATTCTAAGCATTAAGGTGGGTTCTTTCATGATAGTGTTGAATTATGGTTTGCATATCAAAGAATTGAGAGACTCACAATTTTTAAGATTATGTGAATATCTGTGTTTGTGTTAATTGTGATGCAAAAAAATTATAATTAATAAAATATAACACATATTATACCCTAAACGATTGTCTTGATATTTTCCTCTGCAGCCTTAGGGCTCATTTGCGCTTCAAAATGTGGCATAGGACATGCTTTTTTTTAAAGCACTGAATGCCAATCAAAGCACCTGTCACTAAATACAATGGTTAGCTTACAGTGCTCTACACACTGCTGCGTTTGCTTTGCTTTGCTTCAAAAATTATACCCCATGTCACTTTCTTGGTGCTTCAAAGGGTCTCCAAAGCCTCCATAGAAGTCAATGACAACACTCACTAACAGCACTTGCAACATTGAAGGGCTTTTATTCAGAGTTAGTTTGGCTTTGTTTTGGAGTTATTGGATGTATGAGATCTCCCAAGATGCACTGGGAAACCAACAAGCAAACTGGAAAGACATTATCAGCAGTCACTTCCAGTTCATGTGTATATTCATCGGTATATTCTGGGAGTGTCTGGCACAGACTTCACATCTTGTGAGAAGCATGGAGCAGCAGGAAGGTAAGCAGGGTCTGCACCGGAGCAGAGCAACTAGAAGACAGCACATATGGTGCACAACCTGGGAACACTATAGCAAAAGGTGAGCAGGGATCGGAGAGATAGGACTGAGTGGCAGAGGATCAGCAGAGCTGAGAGACCAGTGCAGGAGGCACTAGCAGATGTCACACGTGGTGAGCAGCATGGGAACAATATAGCAGGTGGTGAGCAGGGACTGGAGAGAGAGGAGAATTAGCAGAGCTGGGAGTTATTATGAGGAAAGATTAGATGAACTGAATTTTTTTTTCTCTTGAGAAGAGCAGATTAAGGGGGAATAAGATTAACATGTACAAATACATAAGGGGTCCATTTAGTGAACTTGGTGTTGAGTTATTCACTTTGAGGTCATCACAGAGGACAAGGGGGCACTCTTTACTTCTAGAGGAAAAGAGATTTCATCTCCAAATACTGAAAGGTTTCTTCACAGTAAGAGCTGTGGAAATGTGGAATAGACTCCCTCAAGAGCTGGTTCTGGCCAGCTCAGTAGATTGCTTTAAAAAAAGGCCTGGCTTCTTTCCTAAATGTATATAATATAACTGGGTACTAACTTTTATAGGTAAAGTTGATCCAGGGAATATCTGATTGCCTCTTAGGGGATAAGGAAGGAATTTTATCCCCTGCTGTAGCAAATTGGATCATGCTTTGCTGTTGTTTTTCTCTTCCTCTGGATCAACTATGGGTACAGGATTGTGTATATGGGATTGTATGATTTTTTTGTTGTTGTTACTGGTTGAACTAGATAGACTTGTGTCTTTTTTAAACCTGACTATCAGGGGCGGACTGACCAGTCGGTCACTCGGGCGCCGCCCGAGGGCCCGCGGACATTAGGGGCCCGGACTCGGCTGAATTACATGCCGATGCTAACAGCGGCTGAATTACATGCCGATGCTAACTGTGCGCTGATCCCCGCCGGCCCCTCCTTCCCCCGTCCATCCCAGGCCAGGTGCTTGTACTGTATGCATCGTGACATCACCTGACCTGGGACCGACGAAAAGAGTGGAGGGGCCGGCGGGGAGCAGCGCGCTGTTAGAAGTGTCTCAGGACTCAGGCTCAGCAAGCATCCAGTGACTCGGTGAGTGAAGCCGAGACACCAGGGGGCCGCCACACGTGATGGGGGGGGGGGGGGTACAGACAGATGCATGGGCCCCGGGTCCCTCCATCCCACAGTGTCATGCATGGGCCCCGGGTCCCTCCATTCCACAGTGTCCTCCTGGCTGTGTGCATGTCCTGTGTGCATGTCCCCCTGTGCTGTGTGCATGTCCCCCTGTGCTGTGTGCATGTCCCCCTGTGCTGTGTGCATGTTCCCCTGTGCTGTGTGCATGTCCTGTGTGCATGTCCCCCTGTGCTGTGTGCATGTCCTGTGTGCATGTCCCCCTGTGCTGTGTGCATGTCCTGTGTGCATGTCCCCCTGTGCTGTGTGCATGTCCTGTGTGCATGTCCCCCTATGTGCATGTCCACCTGTGCTGTGTGCATGTCCCCCTGTGTGCTGTGTAAGTGTGTGTCCGGTGTGCGTGTCCTCTCCCGTGTGCATGTCCTCCTGTGTGCATGTCCTGTGCTGTGTGCGATTCCCCCTGTGTGCTGTGTAAGTGTCCTGTGTGCATGTCCTGTGCTGTGTAAGTGTGTGTCCTGTCTGCATGTCCTCCTGTGTGCGTGTCCTCCTGTGCTGTGTGCATGTCCCCCTGTGTGCTGTGTAAGTGTCCTGTGTGCATGTCCTGTGTAAGTGTGTGTCCTGTGTGCATGTCCCCCTGTGTGCTGTGTAAGTGTCCTGTGTGTGTCCGGTGTGCGTGTCCTCTCCCGTGTGCATGTCCCCCTGTGTGCATGTCCTCCTGTGTGCATGTCCTGTGCTGTGTGCGATTCCCCCTGTGTGCTGTGTAAGTGTCCTGTGTGCATGTTCTGTGCTGTGTAAGTGTGTGTCCTGTGTGCATGTCCCCCTGTGCTGTGTGCATGTCCTCCTGTGTGCGTGTCCTCCTGTGCTGTGTGCATGTCCCCCTGTGCTGTGTGCACGTCCTCCTGTGTGCATGTCCCCCTGTGCTGTGTAAGTGTCCTGTGTGCATGTCCCCCTGTGCTGTGTAAGTGTCCTGTGTGCATGTCCTCCTGTGCTGTGTGCATGTCCCCCTGTGCTGTGTGCATGTCCTGTGTGCATGTCCCCCTATGTGCATGTCCACCTGTGCTGTGTGCATGTCCCCCTGTGTGCTGTGTAAGTGTGTGTCCGGTGTGCGTGTCCTCTCCCGTGTGCGCGTGTCCTCTCCCGTGTGCATGTCCTCCTGTGTGCATGTCCTGTGCTGTGTGCGATTCCCCCTGTGTGCTGTGTAAGTGTCCTGTGTGCATGTCCTGTGCTGTGTAAGTGTGTGTCCTGTCTGCATGTCCTCCTGTGTGCGTGTCCTCCTGTGCTGTGTGCATGTCCCCCTGTGTGCTGTGTAAGTGTCCTGTGTGCATGTCCTGTGCTGTGTAAGTGTGTGTCCTGTGTGCATGTCCCCCTGTGTGCTGTGTAAGTGTCCTGTGTGTATCCGGTGTGCGTGTCCTCTCCCGTGTGCATGTCCCCCTGTGTGCATGTCCTCCTGTGTGCATGTCCTGTGC
This sequence comes from Lithobates pipiens, assembly GCF_037356315.1. Classification (NCBI taxonomy): domain Eukaryota; kingdom Metazoa; phylum Chordata; class Amphibia; order Anura; family Ranidae; genus Lithobates; species Lithobates pipiens. The sequence goes on along the minus strand of NW_027507764.1, from coordinate 97,724,972 downwards.
TGTGTGCGATTCCCCCTGTGTGCTGTGTAAGTGTCCTGTGTGCATGTCCTGTGCTGTGTAAGTGTGTGTCCTGTGTGCATGTCCCCCTGTGCTGTGTGCATGTCCTCCTGTGTGCGTGTCCTCCTGTGCTGTGTGCATGTCCCTCCTGTGTGCATGTCCCCCTGTGCTGTGTGCACGTCCTCCTGTGTGCATGTCCCCCTGTGCTGTGTAAGTGTCCTGTGTGCATGTCCCCCTGTGCTGTGTAAGTGTCCTGTGTGCATGTCCTCCTGTGCTGTGTGCATGTCCTCCTGTGCTGTGTGCATGTCCCCCTGTGCTGTGTGCATGTCCTGTGTGCATGTCCCCCTATGTGCATGTCCCCCTGTGTGCATGTCCCCCTGTGTGCATGTCCCCCTGTGTGCATGTCCCTCTGTGTGCATGTCCCCCTGTGTGCTGTGTAAGTGTGTGTCCTGTGTGCATGTCCCCCTGTGTGCGTGTCCTCCCGTGTGCGTGTCCTCCCGTGTGCGTGTCCTCCCGTGTGCGTGTCCCCCTGTGTGCATGTCCTCCTGTGTGCATGTCCTGTGCTGTGTGCGATTCCCCCTGTGTGCTGTGTAAGTGTCCTGTGTGCATGTCCTGTGCTGTGTAAGTGTGTGTCCTGTGTGCGTGTCTGTCTGTGCTGTGTGAGTGTCCCCCTGTGTGCATGTCCCCCTGTGCTGTGTGCATGTGTCCCCCTGTGTGCATGTCCCCCTGTGCTGTGTGCACGTCCTCCTGTGTGCATGTCCCCCTGTGCTGTGTAAGTGTCCTGTGTGCATGTCCCCCTGTGCTGTGTAAGTGTCCTGTGTGCATGTCCTCCTGTGCTGTGTGCGTGTCCTCCCGTGTGCGTGTCCTCCCGTGTGCATGTCCTCCCGTGTGCATGTCCTGTGCTGTGTGCGATTCCCCCTCTGTGCTGTGTAAGTGTCCTGTGTGCATGTCCTGTGCTGTGTAAGTGTGTATCCTGTGTGCGTGTCCTCCTGTGCTGTGTGCGTGTCCTCCTGTGCTGTGTGCGTGTCCTCCTGTGCTGTGTGCGTGTCCTCCTGTGCTGTGTGCATGTCCCCCTGTGTGCTGTGTAAGTGTCCTGTGTGCATGTTCTGTGCTGTGTAAGTGTGTGTCCTGTGTGCATGTCCCCCTGTGTGCGTGTCCCCCTGTGTGCGTGTCCCCCTGTGTGCGTGTCCTCCCGTGTGCATGTCCTCCCGTGTGCATGTCCTGTGCTGTGTGCGATTCCCCCTCTGTGCTGTGTAAGTGTCCTGTGTGCATGTCCTGTGCTGTGTAAGTGTGTATCCTGTGTGCGTGTCCTCCTGTGCTGTGTGCGTGTCCTCCTGTGCTGTGTGCGTGTCCTCCTGTGCTGTGTGCATGTCCCCCTGTGTGCTGTGTAAGTGTCCTGTGTGCATGTTCTGTGCTGTGTAAGTGTGTGTCCTGTGTGCATGTCCCCCTGTGTGCGTGTCCCCCTGTGTGCGTGTCCCCCTGTGTGCGTGTCCTCCTGTGTGCATGTCCTCCTGTGCTGTGTGAATGTCCTCCTGTGCTGTGTGCATGTCCTCCTGTGATGTGTGCATGTCCCCCTGTGCTGTGTGCATGTCCCCCTGTGCTGTGTGCATGTCCCCCTATGTGCATGTCCCCCTGTGTGCTGTGTGCATGTCCTGTGTGCATGTCCCTCTGTGTGCATGTCCCCCTGTGTGCTGTGTAAATGTCCTGTGCTGTGTAAGTGTGTGTCCTGTGTGCGTGTCCCCCTGTGTGCGTGTCCCCCTGTGTGCGTGTCCCCCTGTGTGCATGTCCTCCTGTGTGCATGTCCTCCTGTGCTGTGTGCGTGTCCCTCCTGTGTGCGTGTCCCTCCTGTGTGCGTGTCCGCCTGTGCGAGTGTCCCCCTGTGCTGTGTGCGGGTGTCCTCCTGTGTGCATGTCCTCTCCTGTGTGCATGTCCCCCTGTGTGCGTGTCCTCCCGTGTGCATGTCCCCCTGCGTGCATGTCCTCCTGTGTGCGATTCCCCCTGTGTGCTGTGTAAGTGTCCTGTGTGCATGTCCTGTGCTGTGTAAGTGTGTGTCCTGTGTGCGTGTCCTCCTGTGCTGTGTGCATGTTCCCCTGTGTGCTGTGTAAGTGTCCTGTGTGCATGTCCTGTGCTGTGTAAGTGTGTGTCCTATGTGCATGTCCCCCTGTGTGCGTGTCCTCCTGTGTGCGTGTGCTGTGTGCATGTCCTCCTGTATGCGTGTCCCTCCTGTGTGCGTGTCCGTCTGTGCTGTGTGAGTGTCCCCCTGTGTGCATGTCCCCCTGTGCTGTGTGCATGTCCCCGTGTGCATGTCCCCCTGTGATGTGTGCATGTCCCTCCTGTGTGCATATCCCCCTGTGCTGTGTAAGTGTCCTGTGTGCGTGTCCCCCTGTGTGCATGTTCCCCTGTGTGCTGTGTAAGTGTCCTGTGTGCATGTCCTGTGCTGTGTAAGTGTGTGTCCTATGTGCATGTCCCCCTGTGTGCGTGTCCTCCTGTGTGCGTGTGCTGTGTGCATGTCCTCCTGTATGCGTGTCCCTCCTGTGTGCGTGTCCGTCTGTGCTGTGTGAGTGTCCCCCTGTGTGCATGTCCCCCTGTGCTGTGTGCATGTCCCCGTGTGCATGTCCCCCTGTGATGTGTGCATGTCCCTCCTGTGTGCATATCCCCCTGTGCTGTGTAAGTGTCCTGTGTGCGTGTCCCCCTGTGTGCATGTCCCCCTGTGCTGTGTAAGTGTCCTGTGTGCATGTCCTCCTGTGCTGTGTGTGTCCCCCTGTGTGCATGTCCCCCTGTGCTGTGTGCATGTCCTGTGTACATGTCCCCCCTATGTGCATGTCCCCCTGTGCTGTGTGCGTGTCCCCGTGTGCATGTCCCCCTGTGCTGTGTGCATGTGTCCCCCTGTGTGCATGTCCCTCCTGTGTGCACGTCCTCCTGTGTACATGTCCCCCTGTGCTGTGTAAGTGTCCTGTGTGCATGTCCTGTGCTGTGTGTGTCCCCCTGTGTGCATGTCCCCCTGTGCTGTGTGCATGTCCCCCTGTGTGCTGTGTGCATGTCCTGTGTGCATGTCCCCCTGTGTGCTGTGTAAGTGTCCTGTGTGCATTCTCCCTCCAGTGTCCCCCCCTGTGTGTGTGTGCGTTCTCCCTCTGGTGTCCCCCTGTGTGTATGTTCTCTCTCCAGTGTCTCCCTGTGCAGGTTTGACTTGAGTGTGGAGACCAAGGGGGCCCCATGATCTTCTATTGCCCGGGGGCCCCATGAGTTGTCAGTCCGCCCCTGCTGACTATGTAACTATGTCACTAATGAGTGGGGAATCAGCAGAGCTGGAGGTTACTACTGAGCAGGAGATCAGCAGAGCTGAGAGACTACTGAGTGGGGCATCAGAAGAGCTGGGGGTACTACTGAGCCAGGGATCTGATGAACAAAGGTACTAATGAGCTGGGGATCTGCTGAACAGGGGTACTAATGAGCTTGGGATATTACTGAGTAGGGGGTACTACTGAACAGCGGTTCTACTGAGCCCTTTTAAAACAAATAGAAAATCAACACACACACAGGGCATTTGCTAAGCATCACAGAAGTATCAAAAACACTTCAAAAAAGCATGTTGAAGTGGTAGACACTTTAATGTGTGTTAAAGTGGAAGCAAGTGTAAATGATCCCTTAAAGCGGAACTTCACTCTCTCAGTCAACTTTTACTATTTTTAATCCTCATGCTGCTAGCATTTGCAAATGGATAGAAAAATATTTCATACTTACTTGTTTTAACCACTTAATAACCGCCCTATAGCCGAATGACGGCTTCAGGGCGGTTTCTTAACTCTGGGAGGCCGTCATATGACGTCCTCCCAGAATTCCGCTCTCGCACGCCCCCTGGGGCGCGCACTCGAGAGCATCCATGACCGCCGGGTCCACAGGACCCGGCGCATCACGGATCACGGTAAACGGCCGCTCGCCGCGGCCGTTTACCACGTGATCGCTCCGTCAAATGACGGAGTGATCACTTGTAAACAAACCGGCGTCATGTTATGACGCCGGTTCCTCCCTCCCCCTCTCTGTACCGATCGGAACAGCGGAGGGGGAAGAGATCGGTGTCAGCAGCGATGTGGGCTGCATCTGCAGTGCCCACATCGCTGCTCACCGAAAATTAACCCCTCAATTCCCTGCAAATACTCTGCAATACCCTGCCATTACTCTGCATTACTCTGCAATACCCTGCAATACCCTGCAATACTCTGCATTACTCTGCATTACTCTGCATTACTCTGCATTACTCTGCATTACCCTGCAATACTCTGCAATACTCTGCAATACACTGCAATACTCTGCATTACACTGCAATACTCTGCATTACCCTGCAATACTCTGCATTACCCTGCCATTACTCTGCATTACTCTGCATTACCCTGCAATACCCTGCAATACTCGGCAATACCCTGCAATACTCTGCAATACCCTGCAATACCCTGCAATACCCTGCAATACTCTGCAATACTCTGCAATACCCTGCAATACTCTGCAATACTCTGCAATACTCTGCATTACACTGCAATACCCTGCAATACCCTGCAATACTGTGAAATACTCTGCAATACTCTGCATTACCCTGCAATACTCTGCAACACTCTGCAATACCCTGCAACGCTCTGCAACACCCGCCAATACCCTGCAACACTCTGCAATGCTCTGCAACACTCTGCAATGCTCTGCAACACCCACCAATACCCTGCAACACTCTGCAATGCTCTGCAACACCCGCCAATACCGTGCAACACTCTGCAATGCTCTGCAACACCCTCCAATATCCTGCAATGCTCTGCAACGCAATACTCTGCAACGCCATACTCTGAGATACCCAGCCATACTCTGATATACCCAGCCATACCCAGCCATAGTCGGTGATACCCTGCAATACCCAGCCATAGACACCCCCCCCCCCTCCCGCCGCCCTCCGGTGCTTCTACCGACTCGCCAATACGATCAAATCCAGAATCTTTTTTTTTTTTCAGGCTTCCCAGCTTAGAGGTGAGATGCGGGGTCTTATTGACCCCATATCTCACTGTAAAGAGGACCTGTCATGCCATATTCCTATTACAAGGGATGTTTACATTCCTTGTAATAGGAATAAAAGTGATCAAAAAATTTATTTTTGGGGAAAAAAATGTCAAACTAAAATAAATAAAGTAAAATGAACAATAAAATTTTTTTTTTTTTTTTAAAGTGCCCCTGTCCCCATGTGCTCGCATGCAGAAGCGAACGCATACGTAAGTCCCGCCCACATATGAAAACGGTGTTCAAACCACACATGTGAGGTATCGCTGCGAACGTTAGAGTGAGAGCAATAATTCTAGCCCTAGACCTCCTCTGTAACTCAAAACATATAACCAGTAAAAAAAAAAATTAAATCGTCGCCTATGGGGATTTTTAAGTAGCGACGTTTGGCGCCATTCCACGAGCCTGTGCAATTTTGAAGAGTGACATGTTAGGTATCGATTTACTCGGTGTAACTTCATCTTTCACATTGTGCAAAAATTGGGCTAACTTTACTGTGTTTTTTTTTTTAAGCACAAAACTGTTTTTTTTCCAAAAAAAAGCATTCGAAAAATTGCTGCGCAAATACCGTGCGAGATAAAAAGTTGCAACGACCACCATTGGATTCTCCAGGGTGTTTGCTAAAAATACATATATAATGTTTTGGGATTCGATGTAATTTTCTAGCAAATAAATGATGATTTTTACATGTAGGAGAGAAATGTCAGAATTGTCCTGGGTGCTCCAGAACGCCTGATGGTGCTCCCTGCATGTTGGGCCTCTGTATGTGGCCACAGTGTGTAGAAGTCTCACACATGTGGTATCGCCATACTCGGGAGTAATAGCAGAATGTGTTTTGGGGTGTAATTTGTGGTATGCATATGCTGTGTGAGAAATAAACTGATAATATGACAATTTTGTGAAAAAAAAAAAAAAAAAGTAAAAAAAATCTTGATTTTGCAAAGAATTGTGGGAAAAAATTACAACTTCAAAAAACTCATCATGCCTCTTACTACATACCTTGGAATGTCTTCTTTCCAAAAAGGGGTCATTTGGGGGGTATTAGTACTTTTCTGGCATGTTAGGGTCTCAAGAATTGAAATAGGCCGTCAGTACTTCAGGTGTGATCAATTTTCAGATATTGGCACCACAGCTTGTGGACTCTATAACTTTCACAAAGACCAAATAATATCCACCAATTTGTACTTATTTTTACCAAAGATATATAGTGGTATAAATTTTGGCCAAAATTTATGAAGAAAAAATTACTAATCTGCTAAATTTTATAACAGAAATGAAGAAAAATTCATTTTTTTACAGAATTTTCTGTATTTTTTCTTTTATAGCACAAAAAATAAAAAACCCAGCGGTGATTAAATACCACCAAAAGAAAGCTCCATTTGTGTGAAAAAAAGGACAAAAATTTCATATAGGTCCAGTGTTGCATGACTGAGTAATTGTCATTCAAAATGTGAGAGCACCGAAAGCTGAAAATTGGTCTGGTTATTAAGGGTGTTTAAGTGCCCAGTGGTCAAGTGGTTAAACTTTTTTTTTTTTTTTTTACATTCCTTTAGTTACTTCAAGGTTTCTGGCCTAGAACAGTCTTTTTCAACCAGGGTGCCTTCTGGTTTGTCCAGGGGTACCTTGGCAAAATTTCCCAAATGCTGAACTTAGGCCCTCCTGCACTAACTGAGTTCAGGGGACTCTGGTACAGGTAAAATTCCACTCTTGTGAAATCTGTTTTAGACAAGGTTTGGAGCTGTACACTGAATGTGTTCTAGACATGCAATAAACATAGCCTTGTAATTTTTCTCTTACCCAGATGACCCCACATATTGTCATCCTGTCTAAGCCCTTGTACACACGGTTGGACATTCCGACAACAAAATCCGTGGGATTTTGTCCAACGGATTTTGTCCAAAACTAGTGTTGCATACACACGGTCGGACAAAGTTGTCAGAAAATCCAATCGTTCGTAACGTGATGACGTAATTTAGTTACGACTGGACTATGTTCAGGCTAGTAGCCAATAGCTTTGGTCTAGGAATTTGATCTGAGCATACGTGGCACTTTGTCCGATCGGTATTCTCTACAAACGATCGGACAAAGTCCGATTGGATCATGTTGTCGGAAAATTTTTATATCCAGCTCTCAAACTTTGTTGGTTGGACATTCCGACGGAAAAAGTCCTATGAAGCCCACTCACGGTCGGATCGGACATTTTCCTTTGGAATGTCTGACCGCGTGTACAAGGGCTAACAGAAAACCTAACCAGAAGTAAGATTTCCTTTTTTGTAATTTTTTTCTAATATTTTGCATTGTGTATGCTTAAAAAACACATCTAACATTGGGTGTCCTATGTGTGCAGATGCAAAGCTATTCATTTCGTTTTTTTACCATTTAGAATGGGGTGCCTGAGATTGTGCACAATTTTAAAGGGTGCCTTGACTGAAAAAAAAAAGGTTGCGAAACACTGGCCTAGACAAATGATGTCATGCATTCCAGGAGTCTTCAGGAGGGGAGGAAGGATTTTCTCTGCTAAGCACACCCTCCTGCCTTCATGCCTGAGCTAAGGGCTTCAATGATTCCTCCATCCTAAGGATGTGTAGGGAATAATATGCTGATCAGCTAAATGTATCATCTGCCATTGGCATTGCACATCTCTACAATCTCCAGGGTGAAGTGTGACCTATTCGAGATATCTACCAACATGCCAAAAATAAAAGAATGCAAGTACTGAATGAGGACTAAGGTGCAGTGAGTGATGGTATGAAAAGCTCTATTCTGCATGGCCAGGACCTGTATATTTCATGTATCAACATGGGATTGGATAAATCCTCCAGTAAAAAAGGAATAATAAGTGATTATAGTGAATTTAAAACACACCACAGAGGGAACACACAAAGCAGCCCTCCCATTCCAGAAATATCAAGGCAGCTTGGTCTCAGAAGACCTTATGCCAGCACAAATGATACATCCACAGTGAACTCACTCAGCACTCAAGAGTCTAACAAAATCTAAATGCATTATTTATGTAGTTTGTATGTCAACAATGCATTCCCTGATGCAGTCTGAGGAAAGTCTCGGGGGGCCACAAATGATGACATAAAACCATGGAAAATAAATTGCTTTGCATTTGCTAGACTTGGGATTGCTGACTGACGACTCCCGAGCTTGTAATGTTTTTTTTCTTCTAGAGCTTGCTGTGTTTATACTCTTTTCATTTATCCAAGACTCTGACCAAGAATTGACAAGAATGCAAAAAGCTTTTCTCTGCATATGTAAAAACAATAAAAACACTACAGGCTACCAACATTTTTCAGTGCTAATATTATCATCTTAAATAATTAAAGTAGCTGTTTTTATTTAATATTTTAATCAAACTCTCTTCTTATTTTACTGTCGTGTCTCCGAGGGGGAGATTTCCCACCTCTTCCTTTTCTAAAGACGCTTAACAAACTCTTTAACAAGATAAAAGCAACAAAAAAACACGATATAGGTTCAAACCCACTCCCACTTTTCTAATAAGTTATTTTTTGTCATCTTTTTCCACACTGGAATTTTTCAGCTCGCTTTCCGTCCTGTTAGCACAATAGGAAGTAAAGGGAAATGATTGCAATGGGGACATAGACAATAATAATAATAAAAAAAAAAACATGAGAGGGGTTCTAACCCTTTTTTACAAAAGAAAGAGTTCTAGTGTGAACTAAAAGAGTTATCATTACATATATTAAAGCAAATGTAAAGGTACATTAAAAAAAAAACAAAAAAAAAACAAACGTCTATACTTGACTGCTCTATGCAATAGAATTGCAGACATCGGCCCCTCCCCTCCTCTTCTCAGGTTCCCCACCAGCATCCTGGTTCCTCCTCTCTGTCCAGTGCCTCCATGGGAAGCCGCTTCTTATGGGGGCGCTCGTGCAAGCTTGTTCCCGAGCCCTGCTGCTGCGTCCATTGACACAGACAGCGGGACTCAGCCCCACCCCCCTACTCCCTCGTCACTGGTTTGATTGACAGCACTGGGAGCCAATGGCTCCTGGTGCCCCAGCAAAGCCAGCGAGACCCAGAAGTGATGGGAGAAAAGAGCTGCAGATGTGCACAGTGCTGGATCGAATGAAGGCTCAGGTAAATAGAAGGGGGGGGGGGGACGCTGATGCCTAAACAGTTTTTACCTTAATGCAAGGAATGCATTAAGGCAAAAAATGTTTTGGCTTTAGAAGCACGTTAATTCTTCAAAAACATGGTATTCATAAGAAAGGTGGTTGCTATATGTATATATACAATTTATTATTCCAATTTACTGGAGTAACATAACAGCTCCTGTTGGTTATGTGATAAGTTGAGACACCACGATCATTAGAAATGTATAATTTAGCTTTTCTTGCATAGAAAACAGAATGCATGTGTGAGAACAGCATTGCAGGTAGAGATGAGCCGAACACCCCCCGGTTCGGTTCGCACCAGAACTTTCGAATGACCCCAAATTCGTACGAACGTTAGAACCCCATTGAAGTCTATGGGACTCGAACTTTCGAAATTAAAAGTGCTAATTTTAATGGCTAATATTCAAGATACTGTCCTAAAAAGGGTTTGGGGACCTGGCTCCTGCCCCAGGGGACATGGGTCAATGCCTAAATTGTTTTTAAAAATGGCAGTTTTGGCGGGAGCACTGATTTTAATGACGATCAAAGTGAAAAAAAGTGAAATATTCCTTTAAATATCCTGCCTGGGGGGTGTCTGTAGTATCCCTGTGAAGTGCCACGTGTTTCCCGTGTTTAGAACAGTCCCTGCACAAAATGACATTAAACGGAAATAACATCATTTGAAACTGCTTGCGGTTTTAATGTTATATCTGGTTCCTGCAATATGGTTGAAAATCATTGAGAAAAATGGCATGGGTAGCCCTCCCTGCCCATTACCAGCCCCTTTGGGTCTTGTACGCATATTAAGGGGAACCCCGTACCCATATTAAAAAAAAGAAATGCGTGTGGCCCTCAGAACAGCAGTATACAGGTGGTGCAAACAAGACAGGGACTGTGTAGGTTTGTTGTGTTAAGTTGAATCTGTTTGTAATTTTCAACTGGTACATTTTTAAAGTGTAGCTCCAGTCAAAAAAACTATTTTTAAGCTTTTTGGAAAACATAGGGAAGGGTTATCACCCCTGTATAATTTGTTTTGTCGTCCATCTTTTTTCATCTCACTTGCTGTTGTCTCCTTCCGTTTGCAAGTAGGAGATGTTTGTAAGTTGGATGTTTGAAAGTAGGGGCCTGCCCTATATGCTCTGCAGAAATGGCGGAACAAGGTGTTGGTTTTGCCACAACATTGTAAGCCCTCAAAGTGACTCTTGGTGGGCGCTGGAGCGCCCTGTTGTGAACGATTATATCAAGAATTGTAATTACATGCCATTGTTGAACAGTGGTAGAAAAATTGACCTTTGGTGGTTGTGGTGCTGGTGCCACAACACTATCCTCACAGTTACTCTGGGTGGGCACAGGAACGGGCCCTCCTGTGAAATATTATATCAAAAATTTGAATTACATGTCCCTGTTAAACAGGGGCAGAAAAATTGGGCCTTAGGCACTGGTGCTGGTGCCACGACACTGCAACCTCTCCCATATACTCTAGTTTTATTGCAGGAATTAGCCCTGCTGCAAAGCATTGCATCAAAAATTGTAATTAAACGCCCCTGTTAAACAGGGGCAGAAAAATTGGGCCTTAGGCACTGGTGCTGGTGCCACGGCACTGCAACCTCTCCCATATACTCTAGTTTTATTGCAGGAATGAGCCCTGCTGCAAAGCATTGCATCAAAAATTGTAATTAAACGCCCCTGTTAAACAGGGGCAGAAAAATTGGGCTGATGGCATCAACCAGAACCAGAAATTTTCTTCCAACATATCAGCGGAGGAGGAAGAGGATAGACAATCAACATAACAGGACAGTCACTCAGCATCAGCATAGGCAGTCTTGAAGGGATGTGATATTTCAAAAAAAATTATTCGGTTACATCAGCTTCAGGTGCTTGGTAGCTGTGGGTGATCCAAGACTGATTCATCTTGATGAAGGTCAGTCCATCAACTGATTCGGTGGACAGGCACACCCTGTGATCGGTAACAAAGCCACCAGCAGCACTGAAGGTGCATTCCAAAAGAACGCTGGATGCAGGACAGTCCAGTAGCTCAATTGCATACTGTGCAAGCTCTGGCCAGTGATCCATCCTCAAGACCCAGTAAGCCAGAGGATTTTCAGTGGGAAAGGTGTCCAAGTCTGACCTTGCCCCTAGGTATTCCTGCACCATGTAAATCCGACGCTGGCAATGGTTGCTGGAACCGATCATACCTTGGGGCTGCGGACTAAAAAATTGTCTGAAAGCATCAGTCAGACGGCCACCTTCTCCACCGCTCCTTCTGACCGATGCCTCAGCAACACGTTGTCCAGGACCAGGAGTTTGTAACCTCCCACTCTCTGGGAACGCGTTGCACAGACCTTTCTGCAAGGCCTCCCAGAGATATCTCATCCTCTGCTCCCTCTGCGATGGCAAGATAAGGTCGGCAACCTTACCCTTATACCGTGGATCAAGGAGAGTGGCCAGCCAGTAATGGTCCCTCTCCTTGATCCGAAGAATACGAGGATCCTTCCACAGGCTTTGCAGGATCAGGGAGGCCATGCAGCGTAGGTTAGCTGAGGCATTTGGTCCGGAGTCCTCTGGGTCACTAAGGACAAAATGATCCGCAGCTACCTCCTCCCAGCCACGTACAAGTCCACGGGTTTCTTGGGACTGTAAATCATCCCTACAAGACTGCTGCTGCTGCTGATGCTGAGTACCAGCCTCCACCTCCATGCTGACACAATCATCCTCCTCCTCCTCTTCCTCTTCCTCATCCTCTTCCTGTGTGATGGGTGGCACAGCAGGAACACTGTCTGGATAAAGGGGGCCTTGAGAGGCAAGGAAGTCCTCCTCTTCCTGCCTCTGTTCTGCCTCAAGTGCCCTGTCCATTATTCCACGCAGCGTATGCTCCAAGAGGTGGACAAGAGGTACAGTGTCACTGATGCATGCACTGTCACTGCTCACCATCCTTGTGGCCTCCTCAAACGGTGACAGGACAGTGCATGCATCCCTGATCATGCCCCACTGGCGTGGTGAGAAAAAACCGAGCTCCCCTGACCCTGTCCTGGTGCTGTAGTCGGTACAGGTAGTCATTGATGGCCCTCTGCTGCATGTGCAGCCGCTGCAGCATGGCCAACGTTGAGTTCCACCTGGTGGGCATGTCACATATAAGGCGGTTCTTGGGCAGGTTCAACTCCTTTTGGAGCTCAGCCAGCCGAGCACAGGCATTAAATGATCGGCGGAAATGCACACAGACTTTCCTGGCCTGCTTCAGGACATCCTGTAAGCCGGGGTACCTGCCCAAGAACCGCTGCACCACCAGGTTAAGGACGTGAGCTACACAGGGCACATGGGTCAGTTGTCCCTGTCGGAGGGCAGAGAGGAGGTTGGTGCCATTGTCGCAAACCACCATTCCTAGCTTAAGCTGGTGTGGCGTCAACCACCTCTCGGCCTGACCCTGCAGAGCTGACAAAACATCCGCCCCAGTGTGGCTCCTGTCCCCCAAACAAACCAGCGCAAGCACGACATGGCATCGTTTTGCCTGCGTACTTGCGTAGCCCCTGGAACGCCTACGGAGCACCGCTGGGTCTGAGGACAGAGCACTGGAAGAGGCCATGGAGGAAGAAGAAGAGGAGGGGGTGGAGGAGAGAGGTGTGTCACAACCAATAGTAGCATTTTGGAGGCGTGGTGGCGGAACAACCTCCAACACTACTGCACCTTGTCCTGCATCCTTCCCAGCTGCCAGAAGAGTGACCCAATGGCCCGTGAAAGACAGGTAACGTCCCTGTCCATGCCTGCTGGATCATGAATCAGCGGTAATATGCACCTTACCGCTGACCGCCCTGTCCAGCGAGGCAAGGACATTGCCTTCCACATGCCGGTAGAGATCCGGAATCACCTTCCGTGAGAAAAAGTGGCGTTTGGGGACCTGCCACTGAGGAACCGCACATTGTACAAACTCACGGAAGGGGGCCGAGTCTACCAACTGAAAAGGCAGCAGTTGAAGTGCTAGCAATTTAACCAAGCTAGCATTCAACCACTGGGCATGTGGATGGCTGGGAGTAAACTTCTTTTGCCGGTCCAGCAGCTGGGGCAGGGACATTTGCCTGCTATAAACGGACGTGGGTGTACTGCTAGCAGAGTGCCCGGAAGCACTTGGCTGTGACACACCTAATTCTACACCTTTATTCCTCTCAGAGCAGGTTTCAGAGAGGACTGAAGGTCTAGTGGGGTTGGAGATGCCAGCTGATGAGGAGCAAGGAGAGGTCCGCTTTGTTCTTTGGTGTGGGTCTTTGAGGTACGCTTGCCAACGAGCTGCATGGCAGATCAACATATGTCTGGTCAAGCATGTGGTGCCCAAGCGGCTGATGTTTTGGCCACGCGAGATACGCTTGAGACATATGTTGCAAATAGCAGCGGTGCGATCTGATGCACTCGTCTCAAAAAAGGCCCACACCAAAGAACTTTTAGAATAACGCGCAGAGGCAGCGCCCTGCACAGGCGGAGCTCTGCGGTGTGATTCAGTTGGTGTGCTGCCCCTAAGCTGGCCCCCGGAGGGCATCCTGCCTCATTGGACATGTGCCTTCTCCTCCTCCTCTCTCCTACCAGGCACCCACGTGGAGTCAGTGCCCTCATCATCCCCTCCCTCTTCATCGCTGTAGCAAACCTGGCAGTATGCTGCAGCTTGTGGAACATGACTGCCAGATTGCTGTCCTTCTTGAGCATCCCCTCTCTCTGCATTCACGCTACTGCCTTCCTCTAGCTGAGTGTCATCATCAGAGCCTACAAAACACTGGGCATCCTCCTGGAGCATGTACCCAACACTGTGCTCAAAGAGTTCAGGAGACTCCTCAGGAGGACGTGGTGGGTCTAGGGAAGGAGTCACTGATGATGACATTGAGAGGAGGGAAGACGATGCGTTGGCAGGTGCTTTGCTAGTACCCTGAGACTGGGTGAGAGAGGATGAGGAGGATGAAGAGGGCATGGTCATCCACTCTACCAAGTCGTTGGCATGTTGCGGCTCAACATGTCCAGCTGCCGAAAAGAAGGACAAGCGTGTCCCATGGCCACGTGCTGATGACAATGCACCGAGTCCAGGACCAGCACTGTTGTCTCTAGACACAGAGCCTGCTTGCCCTCTTTTATCGGCTCGCGCCTTTCTGCCTCTCCTTACTGGCCTTCCGGACATGGTAATGACCTGAAGGGAGTTGGGTAAAACAGCAGTTGGGTAGTGTATATTGTGCTGGAGGCACACAACACCCACTAACTTCTGCAGATGCCTTTATTATAGAAGACGAGCAATAAAGGGTAGATAAAGGGGTATACTGTACTGGAGGCACACAACACCCACTAAGCCCTGCAGATGGCTCTATTAGAGAACAGCAATAAAGGGTAGATACAGGTGTATATTGTGCTGGAGGCACACAACACCCACTAACTCCTGCAGATGCCTTTATTATAGAACACCAGACATAAAGGGGTATACTGTACTGGAGGCACACAACACCCACTAAGCCCTGCAGATGGCTCTATTAGAGAACAGCAATAAAGGGTAGATACAGGTGTATATTGTGCTGGAGGCACACAACACCCACTAACTCCTGCAGATGCCTTTATTATAGAACACCAGCAATAAAGGGTAAATACAGATGTATGGGGGCGTGGCTTGGCGCGCAACGGAGATGGCAGCCTAGAGGGAGAGCTCCGTCGGAAAGCGGCCCCAGCCCGTCTGATTACAGCAGCAAACGGCGCAATAATGAGCAAGCAAAATAAGCACCAGCACCAAACTCGTCCCCGCCGCTCGGTGGCAGTTAATCCCGGCCGGGACATCTCTGACATTTTCAAGAACCAGGCCTCAGCACTACAGGCCCCGGAGGAGGACAAGATGGCGCCGGTCCATGCGGACGAGGACTACAGCGAGGATTCGCAATCAGCCGCCGAGGACAACGGTAGGCACAGCTCCCGTTCCACGCACCCGCTTACCTACGAGGATATGTCTGGTTTTGCAGCCGACATTAAGGCCTCATTCTCCGCAGCAATCACGGACTTAAAAACCAGCTTCCTGGTAATGCAGGAAAAAATGGCGGCTGTGGAGACGGCGGGGAAGATGAGAGACAGGTCCATACACAGACTTGACGAGGCTGTCACAGCTCACTCCCTACATTTCATAGAGATAAACAGACATTTAGAGGACCTGGATAACAAGGGGAGACGTAACAATATCAGGGTACGCGGCATACCAGAGTCCGTTGCGCCTGACCAAATCACCTCAGTCTTACAGAGGGTATTCAATACTCTACTCGAACGTCCGGAGGACTCTGCCATTGACTTTGTCAGAGCGCACAGGGCACTCAGAGCGAGAGGCCCCGATACCCTGCCCCCGCGCGATATCATTTGCTGCTTGCAGAGCTTCACACTTAAAGAGGATGTAATGGCTAAAGCTCGCAGGAACGACCAAATAGTGTTCAATGGGGAGAATATAAAACTTTTCCAAGACCTGTCCCAAATAACTTTGAGAAACCGAAGGGCTCTACGTCCCCTGCTTGATGGGTTAAGGGAGAAAGAAATGCGATATTCTTGGCGCTTTCCCTTCGCTTTGCTGGTCGCGCATGGAGGTAAGCAACATATCATACGAACGCCTGCAGAACTCCCCGAATTTTGCACTGCTCTCCAGCTTGACCCGATCGTTCTACCCGACTGGTATCAGGAGTTCTCCATGCCAACTAAGGACAGAAGCCCACCTTTCTCACCGTTCGCCTCGCCGGAAAAGCACCACACCAAACGACAGAGGCAGGGACGAGGAGACTTCTCGCCAAGGGGAACTCCCCGAAGTCGTCCACACTCCTCCAGGAATCTGATGGAAGCTTAAGATTTGTAATGCGCTCGTACCTACCTACTGCCCGGAAACATTGATGCTGCTCTTTTCCCAGCTGACCACCATCTAGCCTTTGGGGGGCTCCATGTTCCACGTTCCGCCATCGCCAACCACAGAGCATTTCTACATAACTGCTTACATACCGCAGAAGCGACTCTCTCTGAGACCATGCTCCGTTCGATTTAACCCCGATTCTTAGGTGTTTCTGAGGAAATTACCTCACCAGTACTAAACAATTACAACTTTGGGGTATTTAGGCTGTGGGACAATGGCTGATTTTCTGAGTGATGCAGCCCTAGAGGGGTGATGGTATTTAAGGAAATGTGTCTATGGGCGGGGATACCTGCATGGGGCAGCACCAGCCCCCTCAGCTCGTTCTCAAGCGGGTGGCGGGTGGGTATGATGCATTTGGCGGTTGAATGTGCCTTAATTTATCATTTATTGTCGTTTGCTAGGCTTGCTTGTTATATTTCGGGGTTTTTTAACCCTGTTTTGGATTTAGTTTACTGTTTTTTTATTTTATTAATCAGATACCAGTTTGCATTAAATGTTTGCTGCTGTGACAGACCATTTAGCACCTGCCATAGGCTTCATGGAGCCGCCCACGACGGTTCTTTACACTTACAGTTGAGTTACCGCTGTCGTAGACGACGGTGCGGTGCCTTTGGATACATACCCTCTCAGTGCAGACATCGGGTTCATTGACCTGAGGTGACCTGCACGGTGAGGGTTGCTGTCTCCGGGGAGGGCCTTCCTGAACCCCACAATAGTGCTCCAGGCGGGTTACTTAGGGGCCAGTCTCACGCACTAATTTTGACCCCCTTGAGACGGTTATTTGATCTTAAGGGGGTGTAACCTACAACTCCGTCTTCATCTCACTTCATCTTTTTTATTTTCTTCACTGCTTTCTTTCTCTTTACTTCGCCTTGCCACGATACAAACGTTAGTGCAATATATTGTATGCTATTGATTATTGTGTATATCATAACTTTCTGCTATCTTGTCAGGAGTGTTCCAGCAGGTGTCGGATCCCGCGCCTCCCTGAGTCTGAACCATGGCATATTCTGATTTGGGACGTAACCCAACGGTAATCTCTCACAATGTCAAAGGGCTTAACATTCCCGAAAAAAGAACCACTTTACTAAGAGAACTTAAAGGGGTTGTAAAGGTAATTTTTTTATTTTCTACATAGTTTCCTTTAAGCTAGTGCATTGTTGGTTCACTTACCTTTTCCTTTGATTTCCCTTCTAAATGTTTTTTTTCTTTGTCTGAATATCTCACTTCCTGTTTCTCCTCAGTAAACTTCTCACCATCATCCGAGCTGGTGGTTAGTCAGCCAGAACAGCTTACGGAACAGCTTACTGAGGAGGAACAGGAAGTGAGAAATTCAGACAAAGAAAACAAAGAAAAAAAAACATTTAGAAGGGAAATCGAAGGAAAAGATAAGTGAACCAACAATGCACTAGCTTAAAGGAACCTAGGTAGAAAATAAAAAATTTACCTTTACAACCCCTTTAAAAAAGGTAGGCCCAGTTTTGTATTTTTACAGGAGACTCACTTTAAGACAGGACACACACCAAGATTGACCGACTCTTACTTTGGGGACGCATACCATGCCACCAGCCCTGGGTCCAAATCAAAAGGGGTCTCAATACTGGTGAGCAGGGATGCTGACTTTGAGGTCACAGATACACTGGTCGACCCAGAAGGGAGGTTCCTTTTCCTCAAGGGGAAATGCAGAGGGATTCCCTTGACTCTGGCAAACGTATACTTCCCCAACTCGGCTCAACTCACTTTTTGCCGAAAACTGACAGATGAACTGAAATGCTTCGGTTCGGGTAGACTGATTTTGGGTGGAGACTTCAACGTACCCCTCATACCGACTGAGGATACCTCTAATGGCAAAACCGCCATTCCTTACAGGGCTCTTAAAAGCATTAAGAAGCTCCTGCATACCCTGAGTCTGGTGGACTCATGGCGTCACCTGAATCCTGAAGGCAGGGACTATTCCTTTTTTTCCATTCCTCATAACCGCCACTCGCGAATAGACTATATCTTCGTTTCTCAGAGAGACTTGTCACGGCTGAGTGCTGCACACATTGGGATACAATCAATCTCTGACCACGCTCCAATATCCATGACATTAGACTGGACAAATGCCCCGACCGGACATAACACGTGGAGACTAAACTCGTCACTACTAACAGACCCCGCGCTACTACCGGACTTGGTCTCCTCATTGACTGAATTCTTCAAGCTAAATGACACACCCGGGATGAACCCCTTAGTGATATGGGAAACTCATAAATGTCACATTAGGGGTGAGCTGATACGCATGGGATCTCGGAAAAAACGGGAGAGAGATAAAATGATTAATGACTTGACCGCAAAAATAAGATCCCTTGAATCGTTACATAAATGTTCCCTTACGGTACACTCAGCAGAATCATTACTTGAGACACGGAAAGCCCTTAAACAGATTCTAGACAATACTACCAGACGGTTTTTATTTTTTAGAAGGAAAGTCTACTATGAACATGGGGACAAAACGGGTAAAGTTCTGGCGAGGGCTTTGAACACTCGAATAACACACAATCACGTCAGGGGTATCACTGGTGGGGATGGGAAGACAGATATCGAAACTGAGAAGATTGCCCAACACTTTCAAAACTACTATACAAACCTATACAACCTTCCGAACCAGCAGAGACCGCCGGATCTGGGGGGAGACAGGGCCCAAGCGATTCGGAATTACTTAGACGCAGCTAACCTCCCCAGACTTAACGAAGAAGACAGCAAACAGTTGGACAGACCCTTTGACGACTCCGAAATTAAGACAGCTATAAGAGAGTTGAAGACGGGCAAGAGTCCGGGACCTGATGGGTTCAGCGCCATTTATTATAAGACATTTTCCGAAATTTTACTCAATCCCTTTAGAAACGCAATGAATTCTCTGACATCCCAGAGACCAAACTCAAACGACTTCTTGTCCGCCTTTATTACTGTTCTTCCCAAGGAGGGGAAGGATCCACTTAACTGTTCCAGTTATAGGCCCATATCCCTCCTAAATATGGACGTGAAACTGGTAGCAAAGATCTTAGCTAACAGACTGAAACCCCTACTCCACGAATTGATTGGACCCGAACAGGCTGGATTCATGCCGGGTAGGGAGGCAAAAGACAATGTGACGAAGTCCCTAAACCTGATACATATGGCACACCAGCGAAAGATCGAGGGCTTTCTCCTGTCAACCGATGCGGAGAAGGCCGAGTAGCTTGGGATTATATGTTTGAGGCGTGTAGGCGTGCTGGCTTAGGCCCCGGCATGATGGCTTGGATCTCGGCACTGTACTGGAACCCTTCGGCTAGGCTTAAAGTGAATGGTTCACTCTCAGACGCAGTGCTTATCAAGAATGGCACAAGGCAGGGGTGTCCATTGTCGCCCCTGCTTTTCATTATCGCACTAGAGCCATTCATAAGACACACCATCATGAACCCATCGATCAGGGGATTCCAACTCAAAGAGAGAGCTTTCAAAATCGCGGCTTACGCCGACGACTTGTTGTTCTTTTTAACAGAACCCCACACTTCTATTCCCTCTCTTTTACACGAATTTGCACGATTTGGATATGTCTCCAACTTCAAAATAAACTACTCTAAATCGATGGCCATGAATGTGTCTCTTCCCGAGGCCCGACTGTCGGTGGCCAGAGCCGGTACCCCCTTTAAATGGACAGCCTCAGCTATTAAATACCTGGGAATTTGGTTGACCCCCAGACTCTCACTGACGTATGCACAGAACTTTCCCCCCCTACTTAAAAGCATCACACAGGACCTCCAGAGGTGGGGATCGGGTTACTTCTCATGGTTTGGCAGGGCGGCCATATGTAAGATGGCTATACTGCCAAAGGTACTTTACTTGATTCGCACTTTGCCCATCAGGATACCCATGAGCTTTTTCAAATCCCTACACTCTCTTCAAACAAGTTTTATCTGGTCGGGAAAACCCCCCAGATTGAAAAAGTCTCTTCTGACCAAGCCCAAAGACAGGGGTGGCCTAGGCTTGCCTGATTACAAACTTTATTATTATGCAGCGCATATTGCGCGTATTATAGATTGGCATTGCCACTCCCAGGTTAAAGACTGTGTTTTCTTGGAAGAGGAAGCCAGCACGATCAATCTCCAGTTCTCCCCCTGGATCCCGCGGCCTAGATATCCCAGATCTATGCTATACCACCCCACTATAGGCACTACTCTCAATATTTTTCATATATTAGCTAAACAACCTGAATTCTCCACCCCTCTGAGCCCCTTAACCCCTATCCGAGATAATCCGGATTTTACGCCGGGTTTACAGAACCCATTACTCAGACTACAGAGACCGAAAAGACCGCTCTTAGCGTTGGACTGTTTCACCGGCAACCTGATAAAAGATTTCTCAGATCTCAAAGTTGACAGTGAATTGCCACGACTACCACTCTGGACATACTTCCAACTTAGGAGCTACTGCAATGATGCCACACGTAGACCACACTTCACGAGAGCAGTGACAGACCTAGAATCAGTTTGCTTGAAGGGTGAACCCACCCAAAAAACCACTACGCTTGCATATGCCTGGTTAAGATCGCTGGGTCCACGAGAGGACCACGGGCTCAGGGAGAAGTGGGCTCGGGCTCTAGGTACGCCGATTTCGGACGACCAATGGGACAAGGCCTGTATTTTAGCACACAAATGCTCACTGAGCACGAAAATGCAGGAGACGTCCTACAAATTGTTGACCCAGTGGTATGCCACTCCGGAGAGAATTCACAAATGGTTCCCGCATTCATCTGATAGGTGTTGGAGATGTGATCAAGAGGAGGGCACTTTGCTACACATTTGGTGGCAATGTGACCGACTACAGACATATTGGTCAGGGGTGAGGGAGCTGATCGGGCGGATCACGGAGACCAGTCTAGGGCTGGAAGCGGCATGCTGTTTGCTCCACATCACCAATACCTCCTTTAAGAAATACAAGCAGTTGCTTTCCAGACATATGATAAATGCAGCCAATTCTCTAATTCCACTATATTGGAAATCCAAAACTACCCCTACTATAAGAGAATGGCTGCTTAAAATTGCTCTTATCTGTGAGATGGAGGATACGGCGGCCCAATCTGATGAGCGAGTAGATGGTTACCATAGGACCTGGTCTCCGTGGTTTGCTTTCAAATACTCTCAGTCTTTCGGGGAAAACACGGGCCGAAGCCTGACAGCCTGATGTGAGGCGGTATCCTGACAATACGTTCTCTATTACTTTAATACCACACTAACATTGCTCCTGTTAACTTACTAGAGTTTCTGGAACAAGGCGCTCTTCTTCCTCTTCTTTCCTTTTTCTCCACTCTCCATCCCACTCCTTGTCTATCCCTATACTTGGTTTCTTCGATAAGCAACTAGTTTTCCTTGATATGTCTTTTGGCTGTTCATTGGGAATGAATGATTCCTTATGGAACCCGGGGTTGGATAATGATCTGCCCTCCTAGGTCCGGTAGGGCCCGCAATGGAGGGACTTGGTTGTATTAGATGATACCCCAATAGCCGACTAAGAAATGTTATTGACACAGTTTTGATCTTGTTATACATTGTTTCGTTTGTACAGTGTCTATTGCATACCCATGTAATTTGTGTCTTCATTTGCCAATAAATCTTTTTTGAATGGAAAAAAAAAAATACAGATGTATACTGTGCTGTGCTGGAGGCACACACAACCTCCAATAACTCCTGCAGATGGCAGATGGCTCAAATAGAGAAGAGCTATGTAGGTGGATATAGCGGTGTGTACTGGGTACAGAGCACGCAGACAGCACGCACAAGCTCCTAACACTGACTGCAAGCTCTATTATAAAAGATAGATATATCGCTAGCTATATAGGTGAGGTGAATACAGCGGTGTATACTGCGGTCAGGGCACGCAGACAACAACCACTACAGAAGAGCAAGATCGAAAAATCGGCCGATAACGATCGGTGTATACTGTGTTGAAGGTACACAGAACACCCACTAACTGCTTCAGACGCCAACACACTACACAAGGCCGCCGCGCCTTATATAGTGTGGGGCGTGTACTACAAAGCTTGAGCTATGATTGGCCACAGGCATCCTGCCTGTGGCCAATCATGGCTCTCCTCGCTGCCGGCGCTGTGATTGGCCAAGCATGCGGGGTCACAGTGCATGCTTGGCCAATCATGAGCCAGCAATGCACTGCGCCATCGCAGTGCATTGTGGGCCGTGAGCACCACACGAATTTGGCGCGAACGGCCCATAATGTTCGGAATTCGCCAAACGGGCGAACAGCCGATGTTCGAGTCGAACGTATGTTCGGTTCGAACACAAAGCTCATCCCTAATTGCCGGAGAGAGCAGGGAATATTAGTGAATATTATTTGGTCTTTGTGAAAGTTAGAGAGTCTACAAGCTGTGGTGCAAATCAGAAAAAATTGATCACACCTGATGTACTGGTGGCCTATCTCATTTCCTACGACCCGAACAAGTCAGGAAAGTACAAATACCCCCCAAATGACCCTTTTTGGAAAGTAGACATTCCAAGGTATTTAGTAAGAGGCATGGTGAGCTTTTTGGTGTTGTCATTTTTTTCCACAATTCTTTGAAAAATTAAGATTTTTTTATTTTTATTTTTTTTCCACAAAATTGTCATTGTAATAGGTTATTTCTCTCACATGAAATGTGTATACTAGTGATGGACGAACTTCCGACGGGACGTTTCGCGAACGCGAAACGCGAACGGACACAAACGTTCGCGAAAACGACCGTTCGCCGCGGGCTCCATTGACTTCAATGGGAGGCGAATTTCGCAAACCTTTAGGTCGAATTTGCGGCCACGGGGTAATTATTAGGGGGTAGCACGTAGTCCCACCACCTGGACAATAGCATAATACATGTATGAGGTGAATTTGGGATCGATAACTACAAGCATTTTTTTTTTATTTGGGAAATTGTTCTGACAATTCAGGACTATGGAGCTAATGAAGGCAATGGAGGAGAGGGAAGGTCAGGGACCAGGGTAGGCAAACAAGAGGGTGCAGGAGATACAGAGCACTGACAGCAGCACCGTAATACAGAGCACTGACATCAGCACCGTGACATACAGCGCTGACAGCAGCTCCGTGACATACAGCGCTGACAGCAGCTCCGTGACATACAGCGCTGACAGCAGCTCCGTGACATACAGCGCTGACAGCAGCTCCGTGACATACAGCGCTGACAGCAGCTCCGTGACATACAGCGCTGACAGCAGCACCGTGACATACAGCGCTGACAGCAGCTCCGTGACATACAGCGCTGACAGCAGCTCCGTGACATACAGCGCTGACAGCAGCTCCGTGACATACAGCACTGACAGCAGCTCCGTGACATACAGCGCTGACAGCAGCTCCGTGACATACAGCGCTGACAGCAGCACCGTGACATACAGCGCTGACAGCAGCTCCGTGACATACAGCGCTGACAGCAGCTCCGTGACATACAGCGCTGACAGCAGCTCCGTGACATACAGCGCTGACAGCAGCTCCGTGACATACAGCGCTGACAGCAGCTCCGTGACATACAGCGCTGACAGCAGCTCCGTGACATACAGCGCTGACAGCAGCTCCGTGACATACAGCGCTGACAGCAGCTCCGTGACATACAGCGCTGACAGCAGCTCCGTGACATACAGCGCTGACAGCAGCTCCGTGACATACAGCGCTGACAGCAGCACCGTAAGCAGCCCCAGGAGGAAGTCAGCACAGCACAGGGATGGTGTGATCCCCTCATAATAAGAACCCCCAGGAGGAAGTCAGCACAGCACAGGGATGGTGGGAGCCCCTCATAATAAGAACACCCAGGAGGAAGTCAGCACAGCACAGGGATGGTGGGAACCCCTCATAATAAGCAGCCCCAGTAGAAATATGACACCGCTCAACCTCTTCAAAGAGGAGGGTAGGGGCATATAGTACGGTGTGCTTTTTTGGGTCAGGGAAGTGAGCCAAATGAATTAAGAAGGTCTGTGTGCTTGATTCCAAAAATTGTTTATAGACATATACATGGTCTACTGATCACATGTGTTGAATTCCTCCGAGATCCATGCCTCATTCATTTTTAGAAATGTGAGGTAGTTAACACTGTGGTGAGCTAGGCGAGTACGCTTATCGGTCACAATCCCCCCTGCTGCGCTGAACGTCCTTTCGGACAGGACACTGGATGAGGGGCAAGCCAACAGTTCGATTGCAAATTGGGCAAGCTCTGGCCAGAGGTCAAGCCTGCCCACCCAGTAGTCTAGGGGTTCATCACTCCTCAGAGCGTCCACATCGGCCGTTAACCCAATGTAGTCGGACACCTGACGGTCTAGGCGTTCCCTGATGCTGGATCCGGATGACACCTGTCGATGGGTCGGCTGAAAGAATGACCTCATATCCGAAGTCACCAACACATCTTCAAACCGGCCTCTTCTTGCAGGCGCTGTTGGATTGGTACCCGCAAATCCTTCTCTGGGAGTGGGAATTGCTCCTCTGCCAGCGCACGCAAAAGCAGAATGCAGCATTTCTCGAAGCAAGGCCTGGAAGTGCTGCATTCTGACAGCCCTCTGCGACGGCGGTAACATTTCCGCCATTTTGTGTTTGTACCGGGGGTCTAAGTACGTTGCCACCCAGTACTGGTCCTTGACCCTCATGCTTTTTATACGGGGGTCCCTATTAAAACACTGGAGCATGAAGGCCCCCATTTGCACTAAAGTGGAAGCGGTGTGGTGGCCTGGCTCCTGCTCATCATCCAGGATAATGTCGTCCTCTTCATTCTCCTCTCCCCATCCTCGCACAACAGGGATCCCAGAAAGGTTTAAAGCATGCTCTTCTTGCTCCTGCTCATCCGCCCCGGCACCATCCTCCTCTGACTCCTCATCAGACTCCTGTTGTTGACTTGTCTCAGATAGAGTAGCCCCCCCTGGGAATTCATCCAGCATTGCGACTTCCTCATCTTCCCGCTCCTGCTCCTCCACAGCCTGATCAATGACACGACGCAATGCACGCTCCAGAAAGAAGGCATAAGGTACCATGTCACTGATGGCGCCATGGCTGCGACTGACCAGTTTGGTGATCTCCTCAAATGGCCGCAGAAGTCTGCATGTGTCGCGCATGAGCAGCCACTGGCGCGGTGAAAAAAAACCCAGCTCCCCAGAACCGTTTCTTTCGCAGAGTTCATACAGGTAGACGTTAACTGCACGTTTCTGCTGGAGCAGCCTATCAAGCATATAGAAGGTTGAGTTCCATCGCGTCGGGCAATCGCAAATAAGACGTCTGACCGGCAGATGGTGTCGCCGCTGAATGTCAGCAAGGCGAGCCATGGCCGTGTAAGATCTTCTGAAATGGGCCGAGATTTTCCTTGCCTGCCGCAAGATGTCCTGGACCCCAGGGTATTTGACAAGGAATCGCTGCACGACCAAGTTTAAGACGTGTGCCATGCACGGCACGTGCGTGATTTTGCCCTGTTTCAATGCGCTAAGCAGATTGGCACCGTTGTCACACACCACTTTACCAACTGTCAAATTGAGCGGTGTTAGCCACTCATCTGCCTGTGAACGCAAAGCTGAAAGGAGTGCCGGGCCAGTGTGGCTCTTTGCTTCCAGGCACAACAGACGCAGCACGGCATGGCAACGTCTCACCTGGCATGTGGAATAGGTTCTGGGGAGCTTGGGCGGTGCAGTGGAAGAGACGCTAGCAGCGGAAAAGGAGGAGGCAGCTGAGGAGGAGAGGGAGGAGGATGGAGTAGGAGGAGGAGAAGAAGAGTCAGGCCTGCATGCAATCCGTGGCGGTAAAACCAAATCTACACGGGTGCCACGGGTTACATGCTTGACGGCCGTCAGAAGGTTCACCCAGTGGGCAGTAAAACTGATATACCTTCCCTGCCCGTGTTTGCTAGACCACGTGTCTGTGGTCAGATGTATCTTGGCACCGACACTGTGTGCCAGAGATACATTCACTTGCCGCTGAACATGGCCATATAGCTCTGGGATGCCCTTCTCTGAGAAATACTTCCTTCCTGGGACCTTCCATTGTGGTGTTCCAATGGCCACAAATTTGCGAAAGGCCTCCGAGTCCACCAGTTTATATGGCAGTAGTTGGCGGGCTATGAGTTCTGACAAGCCAGCCGCCAACCGTTGGGCAAGAGGGTTATCCGGCATCATCATTTTTTTACGCTCAAACATTAGGCCCACGGAAGCCTGCCTTTTTGCAGAAAAATGTGAGCTTGGCGTGATGGAAGGTGGAGTGGAGGACAATTGTGAGGAGAGAGGAGAAGGAGAAGTAGAAGACGAGGCTGGACGGTGAGAGCCTGCAGTGTGGCTTTGTGTGTTCCGTTGCTCCCACTGGGCTCGGTGATGGCTGCTCATGTGCCTTCTTAAGGCGGTCGTCCCTAGGTGAGTATTGGGCTTACCGCGACTAACGCGTTGACTGCAAAGATTGCAGATGGCAACGCTATTGTCAGCAGCGGACACGTTAAAAAAAGCCCACACTGCGGAGCCATGTGCCGGTGTCCTGGGAGCGCCAGATGTGACCGTACATGGTCGATGACTCGCTCCTGATACATTTGCAGTCTGCTTTGTCCCTGCTGTGCAATGTAAGTCATTGCTGCTTCTCCTCCCTATCTGCTGGTCCATATCTCCCTCTGAACTCCCCTCCTCTTCCTCTCTTGTGGGCACCCACGTGACATCACTAGACACGTCATCATCAACGTCACCTTCCCCACCGCTATAAGTAGAGTAGGCAGCAACACCGGGGACCAACCTCCTCCTTGGGCTGATCTGGGTACTGGCGTCAGACTGCTGAGTAGCGCTTGTTGCTACCTCCTCTTCCTGATCCAATACCAAGAGTGGCTGCGCATCAGAAATGTCCTCTTGATATGGATCGGAAAATAATTCCAGTGACTCAAGCGGAAGGTATGTGGTGGTGGTGGTGGTGGTCGTGTTGTTGGTGGTAGTGTCTTTGGGGGTGCACATAGCAGAGAGTGAAGAAGAGGGTGCAGATCGAGAGGATGAGGAGGGTGCAGAAGAGTAAGGCTGAGCGAGCCACTCAACCAAGTCTGGTGCATCCTTTAAAGTAATTGAACGCACCTTCTGCAACTTCCCACTTTGGCTCAAGCCTGTTGCTCCTGCCCTACCCCTACCACCCCTGCGGAAGGGCCTGCCTCTTCCTCTGCATGTCATTTTTTAAATGACCCTGTGACAAAACTCTTAGTCCCTATACCGCTGAAGGACTGCTGCAGTATAGGTGAGCGGTCAGCAGTGGTGCACGTCAACCCTATCTATTGTGGACCGATAGCGGTCCTTACAGAACAGCAGACTGTACCGCACTCAAGCCTATGTACCGTAGCACCCTATACCAAGTTACCAGTCCTTATAAGAACTTTTGTGGACCAAGCAGGTTGTGTATTAGTGTTTAGCAGACTGTACGTCAGTCCCTATACCGCTGAAGGACTGCTGCAGTATAGGGCAGCGGTCAGCAGTGGTGCACGTCAACCCTATCTATTGTGGACCGATAGCGGTCCTTACAGAACAGCAGACTGTACCGCACTCAAGCCTATGTACCGTAGCACCCTATACCAAGTTACCAGTCCTTATAAGAACTTTTGTGGAACAAGCAGGTTGTGTGTTAGTGATTAGCAGACTGTACGTCAGTCCCTATACCGCTGAAGGACTGCTGCAGTATAGGTGAGCGGTCAGCAGTGGTGCACGTCAACCCTATCTATTGTGGACCGATAGCGGTCCTTACAGAACAGCAGACTGTACCGCACTCAAGCCTATGTACCGTAGCACCCTATACCAAGTTACCAGTCCTTATAAGAACTTTTGTGGACCAAGCAGGTTGTGTATTAGTGTTTAGCAGACTGTACGTCAGTCCCTATACCGCTGAAGGACTGCTGCAGTATAGGGCAGCGGTCAGCAGTGGTGCACGTCAACCCTATCTATTGTGGACCGATAGCGGTCCTTACAGAACAGCAGACTGTACCGCACTCAAGCCTATGTACCGTAGCACCCTATACCAAGTTACCAGTCCTTATAAGAACTTTTGTGGACCAAGCAGGTTGTGTATTAGTGTTTAGCAGACTGTACGTCAGTCCCTATACCGCTGAAGGACTGCTGCAGTATAGGGCAGCGGTCAGCAGTGGTGCACGTCAACCCTATCTATTGTGGACCGATAGCGGTCCTTACAGAACAGCAGACTGTACCGCACTCAAGCCTATGTACCGTAGCACCCTATACCAAGTTACCAGTCCTTATAAGAACTTTTGTGGACCAAGCAGGTTGTGTATTAGTGTTTAGCAGACTGTACGTCAGTCCCTATACCGCTGAAGGACTGCTGCAGTATAGGGCAGCGGTCAGCAGTGGTGCACGTCAACCCTATCTATTGTGGACCGATAGCGGTCCTTACAGAACAGCAGACTGTACCGCACTCAAGCCTATGTACCGTAGCACCCTATACCAAGTTACCAGTCCTTATAAGAACTTTTGTGGAACAAGCAGGTTGTGTGTTAGTGATTAGCAGACTGTACGTCAGTCCCTATACCAATGAAGGACTGCTGCAGTATAGGGCAGCGGTCAGCAGTAGTGCACGGCAACCCTATGTATTGTGGACCGATAGCGGTCCTTACAGAACAGCAGACTGTACTGCACTCAGGCCTATGTACCGTAGCACCCTATACCAAGTTACCAGTCCTTATAAAAACTTTTGTGGACCAAGCAGGTTGTGTGTTAGTGTTTAGCAGACTGTGCGTCAGTCCCTATACCGCTGAAGGACTGCTGCAGTATAGGGCAGCGGTCAGCAGTAGTGCACGGCAACCCTATGTATTGTGGACCGATAGCGGTCCTTACAGAACAGCAGACTGTAACGCACTCAGGCCTATGTACCGTAGCACCCTATACCAAGTTACCAGTCCTTATAAGAACTTTTGTGGACCAAGCAGGTTGTGTGTTAGTGATTAGCAGACTGTACGTCAGTCCCTATACCAATGAAGGACTGCTGCAGTATAGGGCAGCGGTCAGCAGTAGTGCACGGCAACCCTATGTATTGTGGACCGATAGCGGTCCTTACAGAACAGCAGACTGTAACGCACTCAGGCCTATGTACCGTAGCACCCTATACCAAGTTACCAGTCCTTATAAAAACTTTTGTGGACCAAGCAGGTTGTGTGTTAGTGTTTAGCAGACTGTGCGTCAGTCCCTATACCGCTGAAGGACTGCTGCAGTATAGGGCAGCGGTCAGCAGTAGTGCACGGCAACCCTATGTATTGTGGACCGATAGCGGTCCTTACAGAACAGCAGACTGTAACGCACTCAGGCCTATGTACCGTAGCACCCTATACCAAGTTACCAGTCCTTATAAGAACTTTTGTGGACCAAGCAGGTTGTGTGTTAGTGATTAGCAGACTGTACGTCAGTCCCTATACCAATGAAGGACTGCTGCAGTATAGGGCAGCGGTCAGCAGTAGTGCACGGCAACCCTATGTATTGTGGACCGATAGCGGTCCTTACAGAACAGCAGACTGTAACGCACTCAGGCCTATGTACCGTAGCACCCTATACCAAGTTACCAGTCCTTATAAGAACTTTTGTGGAACAAGCAGGTTGTGTGTTAGTGATTAGCAGACTGTACGTCAGTCCCTATACCAATGAAGGACTGCTGCAGTATAGGGCAGCGGTCAGCAGTAGTGCACGGCAACCCTATGTATTGTGGACCGATAGCGGTCCTTACAGAACAGCAGACTGTAACGCACTCAGGCCTATGTACCGTAGCACCCTATACCAAGTTACCAGTCCTTATAAGAACTTTTGTGGACCAAGCAGGTTGTGTGTTAGTGATTAGCAGACTGTACGTCAGTCCCTATACCAATGAAGGACTGCTGCAGTATAGGGCAGCGGTCAGCAGTAGTGCACGGCAACCCTATGTATTGTGGACCGATAGCGGTCCTTACAGAACAGCAGACTGTACTGCACTCAGGCCTATGTACCGTAGCACCCTATACCAAGTTACCAGTCCTTATAAAAACTTTTGTGGACCAAGCAGGTTGTGTGTTAGTGTTTAGCAGACTGTGCGTCAGTCCCTATACCGCTGAAGGACTGCTGCAGTATAGGGCAGCGGTCAGCAGTAGTGCACGGCAACCCTATGTATTGTGGACCGATAGCGGTCCTTACAGAACAGCAGACTGTAACGCACTCAGGCCTATGTACCGTAGCACCCTATACCAAGTTACCAGTCCTTATAAGAACTTTTGTGGACCAAGCAGGTTGTGTGTTAGTGATTAGCAGACTGTACGTCAGTCCCTATACCAATGAAGGACTGCTGCAGTATAGGGCAGCGGTCAGCAGTAGTGCACGGCAACCCTATGTATTGTGGACCGATAGCGGTCCTTACAGAACAGCAGACTGTACCGCACCCAAGCCTATGTACCGTAGCACCCTAGACAGACCAAGTTACCAGTCCTGATAAAGAGCTTTGTGGAACAAGTGAGTTGTGAATGATTAGCAGACTGCAGCAGAAGGGCAGCAGTCAAGTATAATATTCTTTCTATATTTGGAAGAAAGAATATTATACGTGTACAAGCCTATTACCGTACCACTGATACCAGTCCTGAAAAGAACCTTTGTGGAACTAATAGTAACAGCAAGTCTTTAAAATTATCCTCACTGCCTGACACACTGCTTCCTGCCTGTCCCTATACAAATTGGCAAAAAAGAGTAGGCTGGAACGATTAGCTGGAACAGCTCTTTTGTGGACCTGATAGTAACAGCTAATGATGATGATGATGATGATGATGAAGAAAGACTAATCTGGCTGAGCTGTCCCTAAAATAGCAGCATACAGCGCTCTGTCCCTTTATCTAAACTGACAAAAGAAACTCAGGCTGCTGACCTAACACCTATACCAGTCCTGAAAAGAACTTTTGTGTACCAAATAGCTAGCGTTTTCTCTGTCCCTACTCCACACAGGATCCTTTCCCTACAGTGACAGAAGAAAGAATGTAAAATGGCCACCGGATCGGGTGTATTTATAGGTTAGGGGGAATGTCCAAGTGTCCATGAGCTGTCATGTCTCAATTGGTTGTCCTGTAACACATGATAAACGTGTCACGAAAGGTTAAAGTTCTTGTATACATTAAACACGTAAGTCCGCCGGGGCGAACGACGGAAAAAGGCGTTCGAACCCGCGGACGGCGAAAGTCGGAAATTCGCCGCGAAACGACCGCCGGGCGAACCGTTCGGCCATCACTAGTGTATACCACAAATAATGTCCCAAAATACATTCTGCTACTCCTCCTGAGTATTAAGATACCACTTTTTCACAGCCTAGCCACTTAGAGAGGTCCAACATGCAGGGAGCACCATCACGTGTTCTAGGAGCATAAATTACACATCTACACACTTGTTGACTACCTATTAAACTTTTGAAGGCCCTGGAGCACCAGGACAATGACATGTGACACCGACGTGGCACTGATGGCGCGTGACACTGATGTGACACTGATGACAGATGGCATTAATACGTGGCACTGATGAAAGATGGCACTAATACATGGCACTGATGACAGATGGCACTGATACGTGCCACTGATGACACATGGCACTGATGACAAGTGGCACTGGGGACAGGTGGTACTGGGGACAGATGACACTGATAGGTGGCATTGGGGACAGATGGCACTGACAGGTGGCGCTGGGGACAGATGGCACTGACAGGTGGCGCTGGGGACAGATGGCACTGACAGGTGGCACTGGGGACAGATGGCACTGACAGGTGGCACAGGGGACAGATGGCACTGATAGGTGGCACTGGGGACAGGTGGGCATGTATGTGTGTGTGTTTCACTGTGTGAGTGTTAACTTACTTTCCATTGACACTGCAGCTGCAGCACGGAAGCTCTCCCTCCTCACACGCTGTCTCTGTGTGAGGAGGGAGAGCCGGCAAAGAGAGATCGCATGTATCCTTACATATGAGATCACCTCCCACTGGATACGCTGATCGAGTGCTAAATGGCTGCTGTGATTGGCCATTTAGCATGATCTGTGATTGGCTGTGTCCAAGGGAAGTAAACAGGAGGACATCCAGGGACGTCTGCCCAGCAGTTAACGTCCGCCCTGTAGCCTTCTTTTGGCTATAGCGCAGGTGTGAATTGGTTAAAGCCTAACTGCTGGGCAAACTCAGCTGGAAGTTCATCCCCCCTCCTCCTTTGCTCTCGGCCGGCCCATTCACAGAGCGCCAAAAGGCTTCACTGCTGGTTTCCCTTAGTGGAGATGGCAGTGGCAGCACCCGACAGCTCAGGTGAGGACTCTGCTTTATTCCTGGATTGGGTAATTGTCCCAATATTAAAAGTCAGCAACTACAGTATACAGAGGTGAAATGAGGACCTTTAGAATAACCACTCAGGAATACACTCATGGAATAAAATTGAGTTGGGCTGAGCACCGCTCAGCCATTCAAAGGAAAAATTGTGTTTGATGAATAAATACAGGGCTTCCTCTGATTGGCTGAGATGGAGAGGAAGCGGATGATGTTGCAATTTCCACCTCTGCCAATCAGAGGAATCCTTTTATTCAATGATGAAATACAAGCCTACTTTGAATGGCTAAGCAGCACTCAGCCTGACTCAATTTTGTTCTAAAGTGGAACGGGAAGACCCCTTCCCACTACTGGAACAGAGCTCCGTATACTGTATGTAGCTGATGCTACAATAAAGTCATAAGAAACCTCGAGTAAGGCTTTAAATGGCTCCTGGGGGTTAAATAAGCTTTCTTCACACTATTCTAGTGTCAATAATGGCTTTATTATTTCACATCTTTTTTTTCAAAGAAACAGAAAGAAAACACACAGCAAAAAAAAAAAAAAAAAAAATTGAGAGCTGCAACAATTAAATAATCAATTACACAAAAGATAGAAAAAAAATATTAAAAAACACTTGATACATAAATAAATAAAATAAATAAATAATCCTCCACCTATAAACAAAAAAAAAGATGGAATTTGTTATTCAAGCAAATATCCCCCAAGCTCTTCTGTGCCCCAAACTGAGAGTCACAATTTACCAGTTTTCTTACAGCAAAATCAATTTTACGGAAAAATCTATTTCACCTAAATCACTCTGCTCATCCCTAACAGGCACCTTTTCTCCCCACTTATCGGTAACAGCAGTATTTGTCAGGAGGCTTTCAATCACAACAATATATTCTCAGCGTGGCTTACTTAAAATCCAATTTTCACACAGAAATGTTTCATCTAGAATGTCTATAATATAGATAGCCATTATGGGAGAAATTATACATCTGTTTAAAAAATTGTAGGCTTTAGAAGAACAACTCTAAGTGAGTAAATAACCACTGCAAGCAGAGTAAGTATCTGGATTTGACTTGCTATCAGCCTTTTAAAACCCACTGTACATGACACCAATAGTCTTCCCCATATAATGTCTTTTTACCCTTTCATGTCTAAAAGGCTATTTCTAACATTTGTTGCTTACAAGTTAAAATCTGTATTTTTTTGCTAGAAAATTACTTAGAAACATTATATATATATTTTTAGCAAAGACCCTAGAAAATAAAATGGTGATTGTTGCAATATTTTATGCCACACTGTATTTGCGCAGCGGTCTTTCAAACTCACTTTTTTTGGAAAAAATACACCTTCATGAATAAAAAAGAAAAAAAACATTACAGTTAGCCCAATTTTTTTGTATAAAGTGAAAGATGATGTTTTACGATGTTAAATAGATACCTTACATGTTATGCTTTGAAATTGCGCACACTCGTGGAATGGCGACAAACTACGATACCTAAAAAATCTCCATAGGCGATGCTCTAACAAAATGTAATGGTTACCAGGTTAGAGTTACAGAGGAAGTATTTTTCTAGAATTGATACCTCACATGTGTGATTTTAACACTTTTTACATATTCGGGCGCAACTTTTGTATTTGTTTTCTTTGCTGCGCGAGCTCACGGGGACGGGGGTGCGTTTAAAAAAAAAATGTTTTTTTTTTTTTTTTACATTATCACTTTAAATTTTTTTAAATTCTGATCACTTTTATTGCTGTCACAAGAAATTTAAAGATTCCTTGTGACCGTAATAGGTGGTGACAGGTACTCTTTATGGAGGGATTTGGGGTCTAAAAGACCCCAAATCCCTCCTTTGCACTTCAAAGTATTCAGATCGCTAAAAACTGTGATTTTGAATACTGTAATTTTTTTTGTACTCTGCGCCATTGGCAGCCGAATAAACAGGACATGATGTTGTGACGCCGCCTCCGTGTATTTGCATAGGAGACTGGAACAAAGCCATTTCTGGATTTGTTTCAGTCTCACTCTAGCCGGCGGTGTGATGGGAGGAGCTGCAGAAGGCAGCGGGAAGGGGGGACGTCAGCTCCCGCTCCTTTAGGATAACAGCTGCATTGGTTGTTTTACCTAAAGAGCCGACCGCCCGCTCTAAAAACAGTACTGTGCTGATGTCTGCAACAGGCCTTCAAAACAGCATTAATTCTTCTGTGGATGTAGGCTGCCTCAAATCCTTCTGTCTCTTCATGTAATCCCAGACAGACTTGATGATGTTTAGATCAGGGCTATGTGGGGGCCAAACCATCACTTCCAGGTCTCCTTGTTCTTCTTTACACTGCAGATAGTTCTTAATGACATTGGCTATATGTTTGGGGTTGTTGTCTTGCTGCAGAAGAAATTTGGAGCCCATCACACACTTCCCTGATAGTATGGCATGTTGGATAAATATCTGCCTGTATTTCTTGGCATTGGGGACACCATTGATCTTGACCAAATCTCCAAATCCATTTTCAAAAATGCAGGCCCAAACTTGCAAGGAATCTCCACCATGATTTACTGCTGCCTGGCAGATACTCTCCAGTCCAAAAAGTGTGCGCCAAATGTACCTAACCACAAGAGGCAACCCAGTACAAATGTCCCGCAGCAGCACAAGGCTGCTCAGCCCTGAGGAACGAATAGCTTAACTCCTGAGAAAAATTCTTCTGATATAGCAAGGTTACACCAATTCAGGTTATAAACGCTTCTAGTAGTAAAGGACTTCAACTGTCTGTTTAAAAATAAAAAACCTTTTACTGACAAACTTTGAATTACAGGTACATCTCACATCAATCTTCACGTGGAATTGAATGACAACGTTTTACTGAGATAGAACTGGCTGTGTTGTTGTTACATAACACTGTCCTTAGGAAAAGGGTGAATAGAAAACATAGTGCAGCCCATACCTGAGATGGATAATGTCCACACAGTAACAATAGTCCATAGAAACTTGGATCCCTGAAGATGGGCCCTTTTGAGGGGTAGCGAATGGGAGAACAGAAATCATATAGTAGGCACCTGCCTACAAATGATTGTCAATAGGAACTGGAAAATTGACAAACTGACTACCGTATTTATCGGCGTATAACACGCACTTTTTCCCCCTTAAAATCAGGGGGAAATCGTGGGTGCGTGTTATACGCCGATCACCCGCCGACTGCGAGCTCTTCTGCCTTTTCTGCCGGTCTCGGCAGCTTTCGGCTATTTCCGGGCGCTCTCGGCTATTTGTGGCCGCTCTCGGTCGGCTTTCGGCTGTTCTCGGCGGCTTCCAAAAGCCGCCGAGAACAGCTGAAAGCCGCTGAGAACAGCAGAAAATAGCCGAGAATGGCCGAGTGCGGCCGAAAATATCTGAGAACGGCCGAGAGCTACCGAGCGCTGCCGAGATACACAGGACATCCGCTCTGTATCTCGGCGGCGCCATTTTTAAACGGAAAGCCTGCAAAAGAAACTGACAAGGCTGTAAATGACTGACAAGGCTGCAAATGACACTGACAAGGCTGCATTGATGGGCATTTAAATGTAAGTTTTTTTCCTTAAACTTCCCTCCTAAAAGTTTTTTTCCTTAAAAATTCCCTCCTAAACTTAGGGTGTGTGTTATAGGCCGGCGCGTGTTATTCGCCGATAAATACAGTAAGTGTTTTGATGAACAAATCCACTGAATGTGATCTTATAAAAAGGATAAAGGCATAAAAATAATAAAAGTTCACCCAAACTGTGGAGTACACAATGATTTGACCTGTTAAAAACTACCCCCAAATTATCTCTTGAAAGAGAAAAGAAGCCCCCCCAACTCTTATGTTTTCAATGTAGTAAAAAATGTAAGCGTTACAAAATGGAAATGTTAGTAGAGTGAATTAATTTTAGAACCAGCCGTTTTGGAACATTTCTCCTCAAGATATGCATAAGGTTTCATCTACCCTGTGGAGAATACTACAATTATGAGTCATGATCCTCCTAAACTGTGTGATTCTCTGCAAATCACACATATCTGCATGAAAATGTTTGGGCAAATTAAAAAAAATGGTGAAACAGGGATTCTCTGAATTATATTATGACTACCATAAAATTCCACATGCTGGAAAGTAAGGAATATAAGTGATATCATGATTTATTACATGCCAAATAATTTATTTTATTTTATTCAGCTGTTCCAGAATACATCAAGTCCAGGTAGAACCCATGTAAACTTGCTGTCCATCAGTACTAGATGTTTTAAAGGGGTTGTAAAGCTACATAGTTACATAGTTAGTCAGGGGGAAAAAAGACACAAGTCCATCTAGTTCAACCACAAAAAAAATAAATAAATAATAATATCATACAATCCCATATGCCCAATTCTATACCCACAGTTGATCCAGAGGAAGGCAAAAAACCCCAGCAGAGCATGATCCAATTTGCTAAAGCAGGGGAAAAAATTCCCTCCTGATAAACAGGTTCTCTGAATCAATATTATATTTTACATATGTAGCGTTCTTCCTCAGTGAATTGCCCCACAGCCAGGCTACAATATCTCAGCCACGATTTTCCTCAATAACCAGTCTAGGGGTGTTGTTTTTGTTGGTTTTATTTTTGAGGAACTTGGATAGGGATGAGAGAATTGCGTGGGATACTTCAAAACAGAAACTATGTACAGATTGAGGACCAATTAACTTCTTTCTGAAAAGCTGAAGCAGAAATCCTTCCTTGTAGCAAACTATGGACTTGGCTTTGTAGTGGAAATGGTTAAATGCAAACCTTTCTTTAGAGCCACAAGAGCAGAGTCCATTCATAAGGAATCAGATAGACTAGCTCTTTAGGACACCAGCTGATTTCCCCTTTTACCAAACATATAGATGACTCTCTAGCACAAGAGGGGTGGCAATAGCCTAATCTCTCCCAGCAGTCTGTACTCACAAAATGTCCAGGGACAGGTTACCCCCTGACACACACTGACCATTGCACTGACCTACCTGACACACACTGACATGCACTGACCTACCTGACCATTACACGTCAGACTTCAGGTGACCATGACCTCCTCCTGCAGCTCAGCCGTAGTGTGTGGTGCGCCCATCCCAGTAGACAGCAGGCAGACAGAGACAGGAGAGGAGAGGAGAGGAGAGCCGCCTGCCCGAGCACCGAGCGGGGATCTCATAATGCTCGGCCCAGCCACATAGTAATTCCCGCCTTCTGGAGCCTGCAGCGCCTATGATGGACATTGGACCGGTGAGACGTCCATCATAGGCGCTGCAGGCTTCAGAAGGTGGGACCTGCTATGTCACTCAGCCACTCTCCGAGTCAGATCGGTCCCTACTCGGGCTCGGGGCTAATAATAGATTTGTGAATGCCTGGGGGCCCACTCGAGGCTCCAGCCCTCTTTACCCCCCCCCCCCCCCTTTGTGCACATGACAGTGCACAAAGAAAGGTTCATAAAGACATGCATGAGCGAGTTTGGGGTGGAGGAACTTGACTGGCCTACAGTCAAGAACACCTTTGGGATTCAAGTGGAGACTGCGAGTCAGGCCTTCTTGTCCACATCAGTGCCTGACCTCATAAATGTGCTTCTGGAAGCATGGTCAAACATTCCCATAGACACTATTTTAGAAAAAAGAATTATGCTTTAAAATCTCTTTAATCTCTTCCGTCCGTGCTATAGCCAAATGACGGCTACAGCGAGGACCTATTTTGCTGGGAGGGTGTCATTAGATGTCCTCCCATGCTTGAGTGGCCTGAGCCCCCTTGCAAGGCACACTCTGTGATCAGTGAGTCTAAGCCTTTATACACACGGTCGGAAATTCGGACTCGGAAATGTCCGATCGGACCGTGGTGTCGGATAATCAGACCGTGTGTGGGCTCCATCCGACTTTTTCCATCGGAATGTCTGACCAACAAAGTTTGAGAGCTGGATACAACATTTTCCGACAACATGATCCGATAGGACTTTGTCCGATCATTTGTAGAGAATTCCAATCGGACAAAGTGCCACGCATGCTCAGATCAAATTACGAGACCAAAGCTATTGGCTACTAGCCTGAACATAGTCCCGTCGTAATGTACTAACGTCCTCACGTTCCGAATGATTGGATTTTCCGACAACTTTGTCCAACCGGGTCTATGCAACACAAGTTTCGGACAAGATCCGTCTGAAAAAATCCGTCGGATTTTGTTGTCGAAATGTCCGACCGTGTGTACAAGGGCTAAGACTTGATCCCGACCCCTTACCATGTGGTCAGTTGTCAGCCAATGACAGCTGAACATGTAATGTAAACAGAGCCGGTAATCAACTATTTTTTCTCCTCACATTGGAAAAAAAGCAGATCACCAGCGGCTGTGAGAGAGAAATCAGTCCCGATCACGGAGAGCTTCTGCAGAGGCTTCTGTGCCACCTGCCAGTGCACAACCAGTGCACAACAGTGCCGCCTACAAGTGCCCACCAGAGCCACTTACCAGGAGCCCACAGTACCACCCATCTGTGCCCAGTTTCACCTATCAGTGCCCACAGTGCCACCTATAAATGTCACCAATCAGTGCCTCATCACCAGTGCTGTCTGTCAAGGCCAACAACCAGTGCTCATCAGTGCCACCTACCAGCCAGTGCCCATCAGTGCCACCTACCTGTGCCCATTAGTGACATCTATCAGTGCCCATCAGAGCCACCCATCAGTGCCACCCATCAGTGCCACCCATCAGTGTCGCCTTATCTGTGCCCATCAGTGCAGCCCATCAAAACATGTTTTTTTTATTTTATTTCTGTGTTTGTTTGTTTAGCAAAAAATAAAAACCCAAGTGGTGATTAAATACCACCACAAGATACAAATTTAATTTGAGTACGGTGTAGTATGACCACGCAATTGTCATTCAAAGTGTGACAGCACTGAAAGTTGAAAATTTGTCTGGGCAGGAGGGGGGTTTTAGTGCCCAGTAAGCAAGTGGTTAATAATAGGATGAGCTCTTTGTTTTCAGGGCTGCCGATGTTCTGGTATCATCACAATGTATCAAATTCTCTCAGTGATCTAAACCTATATTTCCTTATGCAAGGGATGTACAACCTTAAATAAGCCATTCTGTTCTGGATGAATATTTTCTTTTGTTGGAGCAATGCCAAGAGGTGTTAATTAAAAGACCAATTAACGGCTGAGGTTAAACTTACTGCTCCGTCCATTTACATCAATTCACCTTCCTAATTAAGAATACAGCTATAAATCTCAATTAATTTAGCCAAGAATGACTTCATATTTAATAAAAATGTACAGTGCACCGGTAAATTCTATGCAAAAAAATAGCAATAAATGTAGATTCAGAATTGCCATCATTTTTCCATCTAATGGATTGTGGGATTTCCATTGAATTCATCCTGCCTGTCTCTTTCTCTGGAAGGCAGCACCAGCTGATAGACTTTGTTGCAGAGTGACAGTCTAACAATCCAGCCAGTGTACCCCCAGAAGCTTGCTGAATGGCTGTGAAAAGTTTGGAGCGGTCACCATTCAGATAACAAGTGATATCTACTCAATGTGCCGCTTTTCATTCCTTCTTTTTTCCCAAATTGCAGCTAATTTAATTCTAAACAAATGGCTAAGGAGTATAAATGAGGATTAGAGGGAAAAGAACATCTTGACCACTTTTTAAGAATGTTTTGTAGGGAGAATAATATATCACTTTCTTCTTTTGCCAAGTATCTGTAGTTTAAAGGTCCACCTTCCCTAGGACTGGAAAAAACACAGCTTATAGCTTGTGTATTTATGGATACACATAGAGATCTCTGGATGCACATACAGGAATCCTTGGTCAATTTTCCAAAACAATTTTATTGGACAATATTGGATTTGTAGATATACTCCTACATTTTTCTATCAATTTTTACAGCCCCATAATACCCATGCTCAGTGATGGTGAAGCTGACCACAAACACTACAGTTTGATTGTACAATCTTCTTCAGATCTATAGCTTCAAGATGCTTTTGCAGTTCCATAAACTTGTATGAGAGAAGAATGAAAGAAGCAGTTCTGAAGTCAATAGACAGTGGCCTTAAAGTGGATTTCCACCTAAAAGGGGAAGTTCAGCTTTAAGCACTTCTTCCCCCTACATATGCCACATATGACATGTCATTTTTTTGGGGGGGCGGGGGCAGGTATCTAGTTTTGACCCTCTCCCACTTCTGATCAAACTGCCTGGGTGGCTCGAGCAGAAGTTCTCCTCTCCCTCTCCTTCCTTCAGGTCCCAGAAGATTACTCAACCAATGGGGAGGTGCTACATGACTCACGCATGTGCAGTGCGCACCCGGCTGTGCATCCGCAAGCTGTCACAGCCGAATGCCCAAACTTACAATGCCAGTGCAGCGGAGAGGCGAGAGAGAGAAGCAAGGGTTTGGGCTGCTGCATCACTGATGAGTGTATGTTTATTAAAAGTCAGCAAATACACTTTTTGTAGCTGCTTTTTTTAATAAACATAAAAAATGAATGGAACTCCACTTTAAGACATCCAATTCATTTTAAAGTAGATCTAACCCTTAAAACTGTCCATACACTGTATGAATTTTGGTCCAAGCTCAGTGGGTGGCCCTGCCTCTGTAGCTGCAAGCATTGGGGAGCAATTCATCCTCAAAGTTCAATGCAGAAGCACTGACGTTTCAAACCAGCTCAGCTCATTTTACCCTGCTTTCTCTTTCCTAAGTTATTAGTGTTCCAGTTCTCTAACTACTTGACCCCCAGGCCTATTCTGACACTTCTCACATAAGTGTAAAAATCTGCTTTTTTTTGCTAGAAAATTACTTAGAATACCCAAACATAATACATTTTTAAGCAGAGGCCCTATAGATTAAAATGGTGGGTCACAGAGTATTTGTGCAGCTTTTTTTAAACACAATTTAATATTAATATATATATATATATATATATATATATATATATATATATATATATATATATATATATATATATATATATATATATACTTTAGTGAGTTTTAATGCTCAAAAACGTAATCTATATGTACAGCACCGAACTACAGTATTTCAAAAAATCTCTATAGGTGACACTTTATAAACCTTCATGGTTACACAGGAGGCCTGGTGCTAGAATTATTGCTATACACTATACTACACTATAATGTTTGTGGTGAAAGCTCACACATGTGGCGCAAACACTGGTTACATATGCAACCTATGCATGCATTCGCCTTTTGTTTAACAACTTTATTGTTATCACAAGGGATGAACTTGTCATGGCATGGGCAGTGATAGGTACTCTTTACTGAGGCATCTGGGGTCTATTAGACTCCAGCTCTCCTCTGCCCTCCAAAACATCAGAACAAACAGAGATCAGTTTGATCAGATGCCTGTTAAGGCCGGTAACAGCTTGTTTACAGGAGAACAAAACCAGAAGTGACCAAATCCTTGTCACTTCCAGTCTCTGATGTAACACAGTGGGTGGAACAACATCAATCCCTCTCACTATATCCCAGAAATCTGATGCCGCTGATTGCATCCTTACAGGGCTTCCCGATTTCCTGGTAGAGACTTGCAAAGGCAGCGGCAGTAAGAGGGGGGGGTGGGGGTGTGACCCCATTCTGCCGCCTGTAAAAGTAATCCAGTGGCTTTTTAGCCACTAGGATTACTTTTACATTTAAGGATATTGCCAGCCCTAAAAAAAATTATTTTGGTCATTGTTGCAGCTGCAGTGATTACCATGATATCACACTTCCAATCTAGCAACATACAAGTATGCCGCTGGTCGACATTTGGCTAATCTGTAAACTGGCAGTAGAAGTTCTGGGAGGGAGGATCAGGGTGTGCTCAGCTGCTGAGAGAATGACTTAAATGATTAGGGTAAAATTTGAGGAATACATTTTCCAGAGTGCGTGCAGCTAAAGAGGTTAGTGTGAAATTGTCTTTAAACCCATTTACTGCTTGTTAAGAACATGCAAATACATAAGTGTCTTTAGTCTGACCACATGTTTTCTTTAACCATTTAAATACCAGCTAGAATATACTGCTTCCTTATCAGGCCATTATTCTGTTTTTAGTACTGTGATAGTTTGACTGATGCCACGTACACACGACCGGACTTTCCGGCAGACTAGGTCCAAAGGGTATAGTCCGTCGGACAATCTGATTTTGTGTGGGCTAGACCGATAGTTTTTCGAAAAATAATAACGATGGACCTAGAAATAGAACATGTTTCAAATCTATCTGGCGGACTCAATTCCGACGGACTAAAATCGGAAAAGCATTCGTCTGTGGGCTGGTACGATGGACCAAATACAACGCAAGGGAAGCTATTGGCTATTGAACTTCCTTGTTTAGTCCCGTTTACGTCATCACATTCAAAACGAATGAACTTTCAAACGGACTTAGCCCGTTCGTGTGTGGCCAAGTCCGTTCATTCGGAAAGTCAGTCGGAACTCCAACGAAAGTCCGTCGGGAAGACCGTCGGACCTAATCTGCCGGAAAGTCCGGACGTGTGTACACGACATGACAGTTATTCATTCATGCAACACTTTATCCAAATTACTTTTATGTCTTAAAATAAAAGCATTCTTTTGGTCATATTTAATAACCACTTTTTTTTTTTTTTACTATATAACGAAAAAAAGACAGCATACCTTTTTTCTGTTATAAAGCATATTAAATAAAAATGCCAGGGCGGTAAGGACATCACCCAATATGACCCCAAGATCAATTACAACCTCTCACCATGAATCATTTTCTGTTGCTGATACCTTCTTTCCCAAATATGATGGAGGGAGAAGGAGTCAGAGGAAGGGGTGTGCTCTTTGATATAAAAATGTAGTGTTTACCTTTCTGATTACTGTGATTAGTCACTACAGAAATCACAAGGTACAAAGCCGCTCAGATCAGCTCTGTACATTGTTTCTATGATCTGAGCTGTCCAATGACAGCTCAGATCACTACCATTAACAGGGAAAATGTCTGCCTGTGCCCTATTTCTGAAGTGCACATCCATCAGCCACTGTTCTTAAATGTGCATCGGTAGTTAAGGGATTAAAGGAATATTTAATAGATATACAGGGAACATGTATTTTAAGTTATTATTGTGGGGTGTGCTTTAAAGTATTTTTAATGCAACTTGCACATACTTTTTTCAGTTAGCTGTTACCTTACCACAGTTGCACCTAACTGCTTAACCCCTTCTGTACCCTGAATGTAACTAATATCCTTTGAGTATGTTCCCCAGTATAACGTCTGCACCCAATAACCAAATCTTTAACAAGTGTATGAAATCGCTCGTATTTGTTCTGTTTTGTTCAGTTTAATATGTCATTGGTATATCTGTTTAGTAAGTCCAAAATATACCAGTTGATACTGCCATACATCTTGTAGGCTAATAACATCCTGTGCACTGTGCCTATGCTGCACTCCCAATAAAGTTTCCAGTAATCTCTGAGGACTAGGGTTGAGTGAATGTGCCTGGGTCCAGTTTACCAAGGTTTTGGCCCAGATTCAAGTG
The DNA here is from genome assembly GCF_037356315.1 of Lithobates pipiens. NCBI lineage: Eukaryota > Metazoa > Chordata > Amphibia > Anura > Ranidae > Lithobates > Lithobates pipiens. The sequence goes on along the minus strand of NW_027507764.1, from coordinate 97,681,156 downwards.
CACTTGTTGGCACGTGCAGTTCCCCATTAAGTTTAATCCCTTCTATTGTCATAGATAAGGCTAGTGCCCCTATGAATGCCAGTTGAGGGAGGAGCCTAGTCAGTTGGGGTATGGGAGCAGGACACCCCCGAGCTGTCAAGATGCAGACCAACATTGAGCTGACCTAAAGAGCCCTTACTGGGCAAGGTCATACAGATCAGTTTCTCTACCCATTACTTTCTTCTTTAGGCCCTATATTGGGGTGTATATGGCCTTGGGGGCCTGTGACAGAGTCCACTTATGTGAGTAGTCGCTGAAGCTTGCTAGTAGGTGTCATCAGGAAGCATGTCTGGTTGGCAAAACCATAGAAGGGACATTTAGAAAAGACTGGGTCACTAATAAGAGGACCTTTTCACTCCTGACCCTTATCCGCGGGTCCTGTGACTTGGTGGTGGATAGCTTAAGGCTAAGAAGTATACATGGGGAGGTGATCCCAACTCTAAAGTGTGACCAAGGAGAGAAATACATTACATTGCCAAAAGTATTGGGACTCCTGCCTTTCCATGCACATGAACTTTAATGGCATCCCAGTCCTATTCCATAGGGTTCAATATTGATCTGGCCCACCCTTTGCAGCTATAACAGCTTCAACTCTTCTGGGAAGGCTGTCCACAAGATTTAGGAGTGTGTCTATGGGAATGTTTAACCATTCTTCCAGAAGCGTATTTGTAAGGTCAGACACTGATGTTGGACAAGAAGGCCTAGCTCGTAGTCTCTGTTCTAATTCATCCCAAAGGTGTTCTGTCGAATTGAGGTCAGGACTCTGTGCAAACCAGTCAGGTTCCTCCACCTCAGCTATAAAAACAGTTATGTGGGTACTCTATTCAAGAAGAATATCTGCCCAAGCCAGATGCCCTACACACTTTCCAATTAGAGCTTTCAGTACCCATATAGGTACTGTGGAACATCAGCAAACTTTTTTCTTGGCTCTACAATGGGAGTACAAAGTCAAATGACCACATGCAAAGTAAAAATAACACATATCAAATCAATTTGATTTTGTTTTATTGTAGTCAGCTCAGTGAAAGGTGAATTCTGATGTATGTGGTTACTATGGGTTCTGTCCTGGCAGTTATTTGGTACAAACTAACAGGTGCACTTTAAAGTCCCCCTCAGATTTTTTTTCACAACTATATTTATAAGGTAAATCATGTATGCAGTATATATCATTTGATATCCCCTCAAGGGTATTTTGTAATTGTTCAGGATTACTATAAAGGTCCAGTCACCTTAATTAAATATAACTCAGGCAAACAATTGCCATAATCCCACCAAATCCCTTCCTGCATTTTCCTATGTGAAGCAGAAACACAAGCTCCCCTGCGCTCTGACAATTAAATGGGACTCTCTCTGATAGATCTCTAATGGCTTTCCATGCAATTGAAGTAGCTCAATTAATATTAACACACACTAGTCTCCCCTTACCGACTTGGCATTTAATCAAACATTTAGCCACTGTCTGAAAAGAACCACTAATTTACTTAGTGTATGATGTGTTTTGTAAATGAGACAAGGGTGCTCATTTCCTGAAGTATTAAATATCTTTTCTATGCCCTCGTCAGCCTATTGCTAATCATCACTCGCTCTTTCAGACTTTTTGGCTGTCACCTGTCACTTTACTCTCTATTTTAACAGGTGTTTAGTTCTGTTTTATTTCACAGACGTTGAAAGAATGGTGACATCTCCCTTCCCTTAATCACATAATGATTTGCAAAACATGTCACTTTAATTGTTTCTTACATCATTAAAGTGTATGTAGGTAAGAAAAAAAAAATACATCTACTCTAGAAAAAGTAGGCCGCCAGACTAATTAGCCTCCAATATACTTATGTTACCATAATTCCAAGAGGTCATTACTTGAGTGAATGTTAATTGACAAAAGTTAAATTGGAAGTCACTGTTGGGTGACTTTGCACAACTCACAACTCCACGTAAAATGTCTTTTTCTGCTTTGGGTTCAGTAAGGCAGGGTTTGGCCCATCCTACAGGTTTTTACAGAACTTTTTTATCTGCTGCTTTGAGTTCTTTAAATATTCCTATGGTAAATTCATTAGCTTGACTCAGATATGATTAAATGACTGTTTTGCTTTGCTATAATAAAAAGAAAGGAGGAAGCAAACGCCTAGTGCATTACCTTCAATTTATTAAAATACCAAACATATACAAACACAAGTAGAAATATAAGCCCATCAAATCACAAATCCAGTATGGTGGATGGATGCCCAGTATCTATAGTTGGAAAGGTGACACATCTTGAGAGACAAGCCCCCTTCCTCAGAGTTCAAGTGGGCTCTGAGGAAGGGGGCTTGTCTCCCGAAACGCATCAGATACCAACTACAGATACTGAGTATCCACCATAGTGGAGTTGTGATTTGATATTTGACTTATATTTCTTCTTTTGTTTGTATGTTTTTGGTATTTTAATAAATTGATAAATTGAAGGTAATGCACTAGGCGTTTGTGCCTTCCTTTCTTTTTATTATAGTATTTTGGAGTTTCCTGCCGCTCAAGGAGAGCAGCACCATCTACAATATTGCCACCTTGTCGGTTTTGTGACTTAGTGAGTGCTGAGGTTATGTCTGTGATCTAGAAGAACTGTTTTGCTTTGCGTCTATTTTAAGGTTCTTTGCATTATAAGCAAGAAAGCTTAGACCTCTTTAGTGTTTTAATGTGCGTTTACTAAGCAAAATGCTGTACATACAAACTGTTACAATTATAGGAAAACAATATAAGACCGGAAGATATGCATGCAAAATGCTACCTACTTCCTTGTGAAATAGGTAAAACAAGAATACACTAAAAAGTTACTTAGCTCAGGCTATAGTAGCTTCACAATCTCCATAGGCAATGGAGACCCAGGCTTACTCTACCAGTGGTTGCAGGAAATCTGGCTAAAATATCATCAGGTGAAGCTTCTTCTGGCTCAGACTATCCTTGGTGTTATGACAGTCCTCCTTTGGCTTAAAAAATCTGGCATTATTATTTGGAAAAATTTCGGCAGACAATCCCCCAAGGGCCTATCCTTTTCTCACTAACCCCATCCCCACTCAACCTCTAGATGGCACTGTTGTACCATACATGCCACAGGTCATATCTCCGAAGGTCAAGCTATTCGATCAAAATAAATCTAGAATTTGCTGCAGCATTTCACCTTTATTGAGCCTTCATGCAAAAGACATCACAGACAGTGCGGGGTACATTAAAAGTTGATGCGTTTCTGCACTGTGACATAGTAATTATGTATATGGATAAGATCATGGTTTGTCCACATTATGGAGATGTTTTTCATTTTTTGTTTTACTTGATTTATTAACACTCAAGATTATATATGCTCCACACCTGTTTCTTAATGTGTTGTAAGTAGTTCCCACATATCCCACCCTTTATAGGAATGGGAGGGGTTTTCTAATTAGTGTAATTGGGCTTATGGTGGTATGGAGCAGTGATGGCAAACCTTGGCACCCCAGATATTTTCGAACTAAATTTCCCATGATGCTCATACATTCTGCATTGTAGTTAAGCATCATGGGAAATGTAGTTCCAAAACATCTGGGGTGCCAAATTTCGCCATTACTGCTATAGAGCTTATAAGTGTAATTAATTGTATTTTTGTGTATGAGGTTATTAGAAAACACTGCCACAGCACCAAATGCATTGACTATTACTGTACTGCACTGTGTGTCATATCTTTTGCATGAATGATCAATAAAGGTGAAGTGTTGCAGCGAATTTCGGATTTCTTTTGATAGTGCATCTGCAGACAAGCTGTGCTAGCACCTCTATCGCTGCTGTGAATGGATGGCTAATGTGCTAACCTGAAGCTGCTTTCTCTTCAATGGTCAATCCATTGTTGACCATTACTTACTTGAATGCATTGTATATTCAGAATTCCTGCAAAAACAACAGAAGCATCTAACTGCCAACTGACATTAGCCCAGTGTTTCTCAAATCCAGTCCTCAGGCCGACCCAACAGGTCATGTTTTCAGGTTTTCCATTATTTTTCACAGGTGATTTGATCAGTTTCACTGCCTTAGCAATTACCACAGCCGTTTCATCTGAGGGAAATCCTGAAAACATGACCTGTTGGGGGGGCCTGAGGACTGGATTTGAGAAACACTGCATTAGCCCAACATGTAAACATAGGGGCTTATTTACAAAAAGCAAATCCACTTTGCACTAAAAGTGCACTTGAAAGTTCACTTGGAAATAAAATCTGTGTAGATCCGAGGGGAAAATTCAAGGAAAATAAAAAACAGCATTTTAGTTTGCACATGATTGGATGATAAAATCAACAGAGCTCCCCCTCATTTCAGATCTTCCCCTTAGATCTACCATGATCTACAGCGACTGCACTTACAAGTGCACTTGTAGTGCAAAGTGGATTTGCACTTAGTAAACAAACCCCATAGTGTCTTAGTTCTCATGGATTTAGAGCAGCCTTTTTCAACCAGGGTGCCTGGTGGGTTCTTCAGGGTTCTTGGCAAAATGCCTAAACATTTCCTTTGTCCAAAAATTGTGCATAAGCCAGCAGGTGGACCAAGTCTACGTTTTTGTTACTCAAAGCCATAGGTTTCATTGTGCAGCATTAGGGATGAGCTTCGACATGAGTTTGACTTGAACATTGCCTGTTCACCCGTTCGCCGAACAGCGAACAATTTGGGCATGCTCGGATAAAGGGTCTGGTATGGATTTTTGGGGGTATCTACACTCCATTTTTAAAATAAAAATTGGCATGGAGTTCCCCTTAAAATCCATAGCAGACCTGATGGGCCTGATCATTAAATTTGGGGGGACCCCCATGGATTTTTTTTATCAATGACTGTTCTCTGTATTATGGGGAGCCGACAATTCATTATAGCCGCGAGTGCTTTTAAATTACTTTTTTTCCTTCAGAAATGACACTTTGTGCAGGGACAGTTCTAAGCACGGGAAACATGCGCCCCATTACAGGCATACTATACACACCCCCTAGGTACAAAATTTAAAGAAATATTACACTTTTATTTTTTCACTTTAAGCATTATTAAAATCACTGCTCCCAAAAAAATCATGCTACCAAAATCATGTTCGAGTCCCACAGACTTTAACGGTGTTCAGATGTTCGAACATATATATTGCCTGTTCGCATTTTCTGATGCGAACCGAACTGGGGGGTGTTCGGCTCATCCCTATGTAGCATTACAACCTTGGGCGCTGTGCAGGCCAGCCACCAGCATCCTAACAATCACTGATGTCATTGGTTGATAAGAAGGACATCAGCCCAACTGCCCCTCTCTGTCAGCATTGGAGTCACACTAGCTGCGAGGGGGAGAGAAAATAAGGAAGAAATGCTGGAATACCAGTTAGACACCCAACATAAATCACCTCTAATGTTGGGTGTCCTACATGTATGGAACATGCACTACATAAAATTATTAGTTTCGTTTTTGAGATTGTGAATTACATTAGAGTACCTTGACTAGAAAAAGGTTGAAAAACACTGATTTAGAGGACAACTTGTGTAAAAGGTTTTTAATAGCATTTGTTTAAGAAGTAGCTTCTTAAACACCTAAAGTAATCTTATTTCTCCTTCTAACAGAACACAGACATTGATATATATATATATATATATATATATATATATATATATATATATATATATAACAATCAATCAAACGCAAACAAGTTGCGTGCCCTCTAAAGCAGCTTCTGTTAACCATTGATCCATGGAACCCTTGGGTTCCTTCAGCGGTTGTTTAGAGGTTCTGGAAATGGAGTTATTCTTTCTATCTCGGGGTGCCTACATAGTTCTACTATCAATGAACAAATACATAAGGGATTGTCAAACAAATGGCACGAGGAACCCTTTGAGTCTGATATAAATCTTAAGGAAAACACTATGCAAAAATCAAGAAAAATCCACACCAGACCCTTAAAGTGTTTGTTAAGCCACTATAATCTATTCATCCCATCCCCCCTGTTATATACCAATATGTGTCTCAGTGTCTATATGATCTATATAGAAAAAAATCAATTTGTACCTTTATATCAGAGTGTCTCCTGGCGCTCACATGACTCTTTGGCTCTCTCCTCTCCCCAGGTGACATCTATAGCGGGGGAGGCTGAGAACACCTGCTGACGTCAGCCAGGGAGGAGGGAAGAAGAAAGGAGAGAGAGCCGAGGGGTCACCTGAGTGCCGGGAGATGCTCTGATATAAGGTACAAATTTACATCTTTTTTATATGGATCAGACACTGGGACACATTTTGTTATATAGCAGAGGGGATGGGATGAATAGATTATAGTTTTCATACAGCAGTTGGGGAGGGGTGGGCAGTGTCTTTAAGCTGACAGACAGGAAGGGGGGGAGAGGACAGAGCAGGGCTGCAGATTACAGTGGGTAAACTGACCACGTGTCAGGAACCATGAAACAGACAAAGACAGAAGTACAATCGAATCACACTTGTTTATTAATAAAAAGGTAAATAGGAAAAAGCGTAGTCAAGCAAGCCAGAGTCCAATAGCCAGATCGGGTAGTCAGCCAGTCCAAAGTTCATAAACCAGATCGGGTAATCAGCCAGTCCAGAAATCAGGGATCCAGGGAGAGCAACTGCCAGCAGGATGGAAGCCAGGAGGGATGTAGAAAGCCAGTCTTGAAACAACAGCAGGAGATGGTTCCTTGTCATGTGACCAAACGTGAAGGCAAAGGAGAAATGAGCTGGAAGACTTTATATAGGCAGGCCAGACGAGCATCATCGGGAACAGCTGGTAACTGTGGAGAGAGAAGAGAGCTGGCAATTAGCCGACAGCTGAGTGGCCAGCCCAGAGGAGGAAGAGCTAAGCCAGCCCTGACACCACAGTGTCAGAGCTCAGCAGCCATGATACATCGTGGACAGTTTACAGGGGGAGGGCAGAACCAGGCAAGATCAGCTCGATATTTTAGGATATGCAGGGGGCCATATGACACAGCACAAGCACTGTACTGTTATTCATGCTTTAGGGGAACATTATCTTTTTTTTGAGGGGTAACAAATACTTCACAGTTCTGGAAGACAGTCTTTCAGAACAGTATCTAGTGGCTGTGAAGGAGACCACACTACACCTGTTACACAATATAAATGGCTGCTAAAACTTCATCTTCACATGTATATAAATCAACTCAAAATATTGACATAGGCTCCCTCTGCTGTAAATCAAATTAATTAAACCAATAAGGAGAGAGAGGGGGCGGGGCCGGGTCATGGCTCCATGTCTGAATGGACACACAGATCTGTGGCTAGGCTTGTGTGCACCCATAGCAAGTTGCTTGCTGTGGGAGCACGCAACAAGATGGAGGAGCTAGAAGCACAGAAGAGGGACCCAAGAAGAGGAAGATCTGGGCTGCTCTGTGCACAACCACTACACAGAGCAGGTAAGTATAGCGTTTGTCATTTTTAACCAAAAAAAGCCTTCAAAATATAATGAGAAAAATCATAGTGCTTTCAATACGGTAATAATTTATTTATGTAAAAAAAGGAATCTCACTCATTTAAAAAGTGCACTGTTGCAGTGCACTAACATGGTACAGGCAATCAACAGGGATACACTGCTACTGGGGGAGCAGGGATGATGAGATCCGCAGCTGACAGACAGCACTGTAAAGTAATCTATCTTGCCTCACCCTTGTACAGAGGATGTCCACCCGGCTTCACTGCTCTCACCTCCCGCTGTGTTAAGTCCTGTTATACCGAATCACATGCATTCCATATGTGGCAATCTTCAAAGAGGAAAGTTTGATATATGTGTCACCAGCTCGCAATGCCTTACACAGCAGTGGCTTCATCAGAGGTAATCGGTTCAGATTAGGTGTAACCCATTACCTCTGATGAAGCCACTCCCATGGCGTAATGCATAAGGATTGCGAGCTTTGCTATTATTAAGGACTTATGTGCTACATTCTAAGGAACTGCATTCTATAATTATTTGGTTTTGAGATCAATAACGACACAGAGCCTTTGTTTAAATTGAGTCAATATTTGGAATTTATATATATACACATGTGAAGATAATGTTTTAGCAGCCCTTTATGTTGTCTAACAGGTGTAGCGTGTTCTGTTTTATCAGTAGCAAGTCTGTATTATGTGATATGGACATATAGGACAGGCGGCAACACCATTGATAGTAGTATTAATCTTTTAACCCATAAATCTTATACATAACTTTGCTAGAGCTTATAACCAATCACCATGTGAAGGAGAAGACACTATAGGAAATAGGGATGATTTTTAGCAAAATCAGTGGCCTGCAGGTAATGGGATATACACTATTTTATATAATTGAATATATCAACTCTGTGTGTTAAATACCCCAATTCAGCTGCTGCAAGTTAAACCCAATTGTACATAAAATGGTTAACTAAAACATTTATTTATTTATTTATACAACACAATTATTATTATTCAGGATTTATATAGCGCCAACAGTTTGCGCAGCGCTTACAATATACTATTACATTTGAATATATAAATAATAATAAATTAATCCCCATGTCACAAATTGTGTGATAGCAGTCTTTTCAAATTGTAAATATTCTCTTTAAATTGTATGTTATCCAATCCTTTCATGCCCCACAAAGAGCCCTCCTCTGAAACATTGTTCAAAATCTTAATTTATCCCACCACAAAACAGGAGTTCCTCCACCCAAAGTTGAAAGCACACTCACCCGTTCCTTTGTCTTTCTAATTATAAAAATGCAATTGTTTTATATAATGATCCTCTGGGTTGCAAACACTCTCCCATTCTCACTGTTTCCGATATCACTTCACATTGCACTTGGATGGTGCCTACTCCTAACACATTTTTCTCTATATGTATCCTGATGACATGCTTTTAAGGATCCCACCACATTGCATCATCTATTGTTGAGATATTTCTAAATATAACATGTACACAAAGAAAGACAATCCCTAGAAGCTAACCTAGATAATACACCATTAACTAATGTGCTTAGTGCTGTACACCCAGCTAGCTGCCATCAGGGTTCAAGACAATTGATTTTTCAGTCAACGTATATTAAGCTGAGAGGTGCTGGCAGGGCCATGACAGTTAGAATTTTGGCTGATTCACAGCCATCGACTGAAATTCTAATAGTGTATAGCCAGCTTTAATTTGAATAGCGATGATATGTTACACAAGTAGAAATGGGAAAAAATGGGAGATGCCACTCCCTCCCACAGGACAGGTAGGACTTTATAGGCTGTGAGATTGTCACTGAGGTGAGCACAAGTAACGGATTAAGTTTAAAAGTTATTTTATTGTACAAAACATTAAAAAATATACATCATACAAACATATATTTGTGTGTGTATCACAAGGCTACTATAAGTCGATACTACTTGTTTGCAGCAAAAGGATTGATGAGTTCATGTGCATAGAGTAGACCAATGAGTTTCGCAGAGCTGTATCTCCGCTTTTTCAGGGAAACTCAATATGCATCTATATTATCATTAAATAAAAAAAATAAAAAACATCATTATAAGCATATCAATATATGGATCAATTCATCATTTTACAATTACAAGAACAAAACCAGTATTACAATAGAAAAATTGTACTCGCCCAATTCATCGAATTTTTGGCTCTGTATAGTTTCCTGTGTGAAAGGAGATCAAGCTGACATGTGACCATATAGTCTATAGTGCCAGAACTTAGTACCACATTTGACAGACACTGGATCACACCCTAGGCAAACTCAGGCAGATACAACTCCCATGTCTGAAATGCTAAAACATAAGAGACCAGTCTCAAAAAGTCAGATCAACCCATAATATTCTTAGTGAACAGCGCACAGCTAGCGTGGACAATCCCAACCCATCAAGCCACAACACACACATATCCAACACTCACAAAAACCAGACAACCACATACAGTACATAGGTGACCAACTTAACATCCATAACACCAAGAACATACAACACCCAACGGACCACACTCCCACCATCTGCAACACCAACACAGACACACCGCCACACAACCCAAACAATGCACCCCCAATCTACACACTAATAAACCCAACCATCCACCCAAAATACACACCGATCCATCCCACCTCACTACGACATACCATGCACACTATGCCACAACCACTGCCCTAACAAATAAACCACACCCAACACAGACAACAACCACATCGGTGAGTGATCCATCCCATGCCTGGAGCAACTCACCCACAATCATAGAAAATGACAAAACACACCAAATTCACCCCACCCCCCCTCACTTCTCATATGCACTGCCACTACCTGCGTTCACCATGGTTAAGACCACCCAAAAGTAGCATTCCACCATTCACATCACCAAATAATAAATGTTATAAGGACTTACCATGTCCTTAATATTGTAGTCAGAAACTCTCCCAACCGCTGCTAGAACAAAGCCCTGTGAGCTGTTCCGCCATCGTACTATAAGTGCAATCTCACTGGAAATGACTGGGCCGCTTCTGACCCATTGACATCCCACCTTGCTCTGGCACCCCTTCTCAGGCATATAAAGCATATATACATTGTGGGTCTTATCAGGGGATGTAATTTCAGAGTACGGGTAAAACCTTGTAGCCCCAGGGTGCCCCCTTTAGCAGAATTGTACTTCGTGCCTGTTAAATTTGTGTCCAAAGTTTGACATCGTAATGGTGATACCAATCGATAATTCTACCTAGGTGGGTTGCCTGGTAGTATTTCTGGATGCCCAGGACTGTTAGACCTCCATTCGATTTAGGGAGCAAGAGATGGCACCTAGGAAGAAATACTCATCTTAAGAAGGTTGTAGTGCAGAAATCAAGAATATATCAAGAATATAATTTGCAATGCCATGACTTCAATAAGAAGCAGGTCTTGTGTAGGAATGGGGAAAAATTTAGGTCAAAAACATGAGACAGCTGGTGGGATATGTGTACCTAGGTATTTCAAGGCTGAGTCTGTCCATCCAAACTTAAAATTGTGTTTCATAGTCTGGAGAAGAGGAAATGGAATCTCGACCCCCATTGCTTCTGATTTATTAAAATTGATTTTCCGTTTGGACAACATGCAATATGTATCAAACTCCCAAAGCAGGCTTGGGAGAGAAAGAAAACAGCATGTCATCAGCATTTTTCCGAAAGGCAAATCCACTTTGCACTTGTAAACAAGTGTAAACTACAAATGCAAATGCAAAGTGCACTTGGAATTGCACTGAAAGTGCACTTGGAAGTGCAGTCGCTGTAAATCCAAAGGGGACATGCAAGGAAAATAAAAAAAACAGCATTTTAGCTTGCACATGATTGGATGATAACGTCAGCAGAGCTTCCCCTCATTTCAGATCTACCCCTCAGATTTACAACAACTGCACTTCCAAGTGCACTTTCAGTGCAATTTCAAGTGCACTTTGCACTTGTAGTGCAATGTGGATTTGCCTTTCATAAATAACCCCCTTTGTGTTGAATTCCACCAATTCCACCAATGGTTAGTCCCGCGATGTCTAGATTTAAATAATGTCAAAATATTTTGCAGAAAAACTTCCCCGTATCCCCAATTACTCCTAGAAACAAAACAAAATACAGACATACGATATGTGGTTACTAGAAATTGGCTATTGTCAGGATGGTATGCTAGAACATGAAGAGGCAGCAAATAGAGAAAAGGCAGGTTTTATCTTAAAATAAACATCAGAGTGCATTATCTGTGAGATAATAGCTACAACTATTGAACACTCACTGGATATTATGTAAGCAACTTCGTTAGGCTGCAATATAAGATGACAAGACAGGTATTATGCTGAAATAAGCATTGGAGAGTATTATGAGAGACAACAGACAAAAATACAGTACAGTGGCTGTGTGGAGGGTGACTACATCAAGGCAAAGTTGTTGAAGAAAAAATGCAGTACAACAGGATTTTTTTAAGCATTTAACCAGACAATTGAAAAAACACAGTAACAAACCAAAATTGTTTCATTTCACTTTCAAAACAGTAAGTTAATTTAACCTCCTTAGCGGTGTTCCCGAGTGTGGCTCGGGGTGAATTTTCAGGTCCAAAAGCGGTAACCTTGAGCCACACTTGGGATCGCATTGCAGTATCCAGGCAAAGTTACTTACATTGTTCCCATAGTTCCCTGCAAGCATTGTGACGCACGGGGACGAAGCACGGCGCCAAATTTGAAAAGTAAAAACACATTTGACATACAGTACACTGTAATCTTACAGATTATAAAAAAGAAGACGCTGCGCTAAAAACTTGCGAGACACAAACCATTGGAAATAAACCAATGCGCTTAACACTGGCAAATGGTAATGGGAAAATAAATATATAATGAGTGCAAAAAGCTGATGAAAACCGGTGTGATACTACGTGAATGTAAAAAGAGAAGTACCTATTAAACAAATTAAATAGATTAAAAAAATTGTATATAAATGCAAGAATCACTGAGTGTCTATATAAATAGGTTAATGAAACCCAATTGCGTGATAATAAAAAGTAATAGCAGATAATAATCATAAACATATGTGACAATAACAAGATAATCAGACAAATTAATAATGATTAAATATAAAAGCAAACAGTGAAACCATATAACATGTAATAACTGATGAAAAAACAGATCAAGTAAAGTCCATGCAGAATATTTGAGGAACTTGTTCATGGTGACATAAATCCAAACACCCCAGAAACTTGTGAAGAGAATAAATAAGTGCCTCCACCTACAGACACACTGCCGCTTACCAGAACAATAAGGTCCCTTATTACAGGGGACCCAAGAGCGCGAGTGGCTTATAACCCTGCCTGGGGTCTCAATGGCATGCACCAGACTCTCAGCAACGATAATCCTCATCCCAAAAGAGCCAGATGGTTAAATCTCCATAAAATAAGAAAAGGCTGGCATAGCCACTTGACAAAAAATCCAAATCACACCCAATGTGTTCTAATGGAAAACCTGCTCACCAGATTTCCATGACCTCTTTAACTAAAAAAGAAGGTCTGGGATCGCTAAATTGGAGTACTGGAACAAGTAGACTGAGGATAGGTCCGGTAACTTCTGTAGTTTACTTTCCTTTGCTCATGGGGGATAGAAGACAAGAGGAGGACCAATAGCGTATTATTGTTTTTATTTAAAAAATTGCCAAAATATAACAAATGCCAGTTTACATTAGATGGTGCCTAGTCCGGCACTAGGGATAGCCCACAATGAATGCTGGTAAAATGGTAAAAGCCGCACGCCACTCAGCTCACTCTAGAAGGTTGGCGTGCATTCCACTGATGCTGAGAGACAAACCGGACTCTCGGACCTGGAAGTGACGTGACCGTAAGGCGCCTCAATGTACATTTCACAATGCTTTGTCATCAGGAAACGTGAGATAGGAGTTGAGGCAGGTGGAAGGCAAGCAAGTTATAAGCTTAATCTGGGTCTGGGCAAATGCTGGCCCTGAGACAACATCAAGTATTTTTATTTCTCTTGCTGTGCCCCCAGTGCTTGGTCTATCAGGCAATACAGTGTGTACTCCAAGAGGAACACAAGAATTATGGTATCTCTAATCTCCATATTGCTGTGGCTCACAATTTTGGTCACCTCTTAAAAAGATGCCAGCTCCCCAAAGTCTATTCCCATGCACGAATCACAAAGGTGCTTATTGATGGCTTCTGCAGCATGGCCAACACTGAGTTCTAGCTCATGACAAAGTCACAGATGAGTAAGCTAACAGTTAGCTCATGTTGCTGCTGCATTTCTGCTATGCAACTCATGGCTAGGTAAATTATAACTGCCTAAAGTGACTACAAACTCTCCTGGCCTAATGAAAGACCTGATGGAAGCCAAGGTACTTAATGATAACCTGCTGCACCACCAGGTTGATTACATGTGCCGGACAAGGTGCATGTGTGATTTTTTTCACAGGCAAGGACGTCCAGCAGGTTAGTGATGCTGTCACACATGACTTGCTTGGCTGAAGTTGGCATGGGGTAACCACCTTTCAGTTTATGCCGGGAGAGCTGCCAGCAGTTGTGGCCCAGTGTGGCTCCTGTCCCCCTGACATATAAGCAATAGCACAGCTTTGCAGCATTTAGTCTGGTATACTGCCTATGCTTTGGGGTGCTTGGGGGGTTGCTGGTTTCAAGGAGTTGGAGGATAAGACCTAAGAGAAGGATGGGGTACAGGTGACTGCACTGTCACCTTCTAACATGACACATCACCAGCTTCATTGGTGTGTCTTGTTCTGCATTCTAAACAGCCACCAGAAGATTCACCCAGTGTGCCATGAAGGACATGTAGCATCCCTGTGCATGCTTATTGAATCAAGTGTCTGTGGTTATGAGTACCCTGCCACTGGCAGTGTGGTCTAGTGAAACAGACACACTGCGTTCCTCATGCTGGTGGAGGGCAGGGTTGGATTCTATGAGCTGGAACAGGGACAGCTGCAAAGCCAGCAGTTTTTTTAAGCTGACATAAAGACACTCGACATGGGGGAGATTTGAGGACTTTTTTTTAAACCACTCGAGCAGCTGTGGAAAAGACATTTGCCTTGTAGGAAAATTCTGCAGAGTTTGAATCCTTCATTTGACCCTCCTGAGCATGCCCCTTTACCCTCTTCTCTGCTTGTTGTATGCTACCCTAAAACTCTGAAATCCCTTGTAAGGCTTCCCTCTCTGTCACCAAAGGTAAAAAGTTGTGTGCCGGATGCAGCAAAGTCATATGTTTCCTCGTGATTGCAGTACCAAAATGGCTGAAACTTTTACAAAGGTTAATGATCTGCAGGTAGAGACTGCAGATCACAACTATATTGTCCGCAGCAGATACATTGAGAAAGTCTCACACTTCAGTGGTCCGCATGTCCTAACAAGAGCTGACTAATGCAGGAGTCCCCAATCCCTGGGCCATGGACTGGTTGATGACTGTGGGAGGTAACAATGGTCCGGACAATGCTAACACAGACCATGGTCGCCATTCAACTCCCGCTATGAGGTAATGCCTGTGTCTCCTATCCTGGCTCTCCCAGAGTGGGTGTCAGGAGGAGCTGCAGATCTGCACAGAGAACTGGAGTCTATTCATAATGTAGTAATCACCCGCTTGTTAATATGATCCAGATCTGCAGCTCCTCCTGCCCCTTGCCCTGCTGATGGGATGAAATTGTAAGTGGGGCAAGAGACCATGGAGAGGGCACACAGACTGAATCCTGCCTCTGCCCTGCTGAAGGTAGGACTGTGCAGGGGAGAGGCAGAGAGTAAAAAGGGGCATTGTGATCAGAGAGAAAAGGGGGGGGGGCATGACTGTAAGAGGTACTGTGATGGGGCACTGTAATCATTACAGAAAATGGCAGCAGGGGCTCTGGACTGATGAGTCAAAATGTGAACTATTTGTCTGTAGCAAAAAGAAGTTTGTTTGCCAAAGGGCTGGACAATAATGAGTGTCTGCAGTGAACAGTGAAGCATAGTGGAGGTTCCTTTCAAGTTTGGGGCTGCATTTCTGCAAATAGAGTTGGATATTTGGTTAGGATCAATGGTGTCCTCAATGCTGAGAAATACAGAAAGACACTTATCCATTATACCATACCATCAGGGAGGTATGTGATTGGCCCCAAATGTATTCTGCAGTAGGACAGCGACCCTAAACATACAGCCAATGTCATTAAAAATTAGACTTGTGCACAACGGAAAATTTTGTTTAGTTTCGGTTCGGTGTCATTCATAAAATACATAATTTCGTTCTGTTATATTCGTTATGTTACGTTAATAAGTTTTCGGATAATTCGTTATTATCCATAGAGTGTCGAATTCATTTGTTCGTATTCGTTGAAATTCGCTATTTATGTATGTATAGACATTCATGATAATGATTCGTAGTTTGGAAAGTCGTTTGTTTATTGAATCTTTTAACACACACAATGACAACGTCTCTTCTCCTCGGCTCAAATACAATACAACACTCTTCTAACTCAGTTCTCAGGAATGCACTTTGCCAGTAATCCATCCTCCGGCACAAAATTAATTAGCTGATTGGACTATAAGATTTACTTTGAGCTGACCTTTTGTTTCATTAGATCTTTAAAGAATTACCAAATTCATTTGAATTCATTCAAATGCATTCGTTATATTTCTTTCGTATTCGTTGTTATTCATTATTTTTTTATTCGGACATTCGGATGCCAAATTTCGGCCGAATTTAGATTCGTTATGAAACGAATTGCACAAGCCTATTAAAAATGATCTTTAGTATAAATAAGAACAAGGAGTCCTGGAAACTAATAGTTTGGTCCCTTACAGCCCTGATCTCAACATCACCTAGTCTGTCTGGGATTACAGGAAGAGACAGAAAGATTTGAGGCAGCCTACATCCACAGAAGATCTGTGATTAGTTCCCCAAGATGTTTGGAATGACCTACCTGCCAAGATCCTTCAAAAACTGTCTGCAAGTGTACCTAGAAGAATTGAAAAATGTATGTTGTTTAGAAGGCAAAGGGTACACACCAGATATTGATATGGATTTCTCTTCTGTTCATTTACTTTCCGTTTGGTTAATTGATAAAAAATAAACCATTAACACTTCTATTTCTATAAGTATTATTAATTTACAGCATTTTTTCATACCTGCCACATTTGCACGGTACTATTTTTTTACCCGGAGTTCAGGTTTGACAATGCTCATTAGGAAGGCACCTAAATGTCGATGAATGTGTAAGAATTTACAGTATTTACAGAAAGAATAAAGATTAGTTCTGGATCTTGTCATCAATGGATCTCCTTTGGGAAGTATTCTTTCCTGCAGGCATACTTTACCATTCCTAATCAGCTTCCCCTGCAGGATCAATAGGTTAGAGATCAGAGGCCTGGGGAAACTGTTGTGCAAGATTTTAGCAGCTTGTTCTTATCTTTGTAAGGGGTGACCAGCAGCGCAATCAGGATCATGGCCCTGCTGAAAGGCAAATGCTGCCTGACCTCTTGTTCCAGAGGAAAGGGAGTTCCTGACATGAACGTAACATACAGGGTTCCAAATGTTTCCATCCATTTAGTTGAGGAGTGATGACCTGTAGGCAGAACCTTGTTACAAATTGATTAGATGTTGAAGGCCACAGTGGTACCATTTGATGGAAACATATAATTGACTTTATCAACTCTAATATGTGTTGATATGTATCATAAAAAATAATCAGTAAAGATATCAGTAAAATGAATGGGCTGTTGTGAAAAAAACAGCTATCGTGCCATGAAAATATGCAATACTGTTTATTTTTCATGTTTAAGTAATAGTGAAGTTTTAATTAAAGGCAAAAATATTTAGAGTTTTGTATGCGGTTTCTCTCTCTATATCAACTAAAATTATTTTGTTTTTTCAGATAATGTGAAACTTTGCATATAAATATATTTCACATATAAACCCAGCAGGTGTGATGCTGTTCATTAAATATTTACCAGGATAATCTTAACTACTTTGTTTATATTTTTATTAATTAATGTATTTTTTTTTTTTTGCAGGTACTTATATAGCGCTGTCAATTTACACAGCACTTTACATATTATACATTTACATCAGTCCCTGTCCTCATGGAGCTTACAATGAGGTCCCTAACTAACCCTAACTAACATTCATGAGGTCCCTAACTAACATTCATACATAAACATACTAGGGCCAATTTATACAGGAGCCAATTAACCTACCAGCATGTCTTTGGAGTGTGGAAGGAAACAGGAGTACCCAGAGAAACCTGCACAGGTAGAACATGCAAGGTAATGTGGTGGTTGGAATTTGAACCAACAACCCTAGTGCTGCTGGGTGGAAGTGCTAACTACTTAGCCACTGTGCTTAAAAGAAAAAAAAAGATTGTTATTTACAGAGAAAAGCAGTTGAAGGTTATGCAGGCCATACATGGGTCGAATTCCGAACAAATTTTCTTTCGAAAATCAGAAATTTTGTGAGTTTTGTGATCTGATAGTACCACCATTGATTTAGAAATACGACTAACCGAACCTTCAATTTCACCTCATCTTACTACAGAAAAGAAATTTTGGGCCAGGCAATCTTCTTTTCTCTCCAGGTCACAGCTCAAGCACCATCTTTCTTCAATTATATTTCTTGCACGATTCTGCCATCATTGATTAGAAATTTGTTAGTTTTTCAAAAACTTTCCAACATACCGGATCACTCAAATTCAATGGACGCACAAAAATCCTCTGTTGCTACGGCCCAAAGATGATGAGAAATAAGCATGAAAATTCTTAATGACGATATTCTAAAGAAAATTTGCATTAGACTACCTGCACACAGCTTAATAGGTCAGGATTGATGACTCTTCCTCCACCCTCCCCTCCTTGCTGATCCATACAGGGTTTCAGATAGAGATTCCGAGTCAGAAAGACAATGCTGTGCTCTCTTCTTAGAAACCCCAACCCGTATTAAATGTTTATTCGTGAAATAAAGATTTGGTGTCAACAGTAAAACAAAAGAGATAAAACATCAGTTTAATATTTTTTAAACCAAAAAAAATATTTAAAATATATGATAAAATATAAGCATGACTTCAAATCTCTGATGCTTTCCCTTTAAGTACCTACAGCTATACATGCTATTCAAACATTCTAAGTAAATCATTTTATCTGTGTTTTGCAGTTCCATATGAGTGCACAAAAAGACAAAGAGTGGCAACTTAGGGGTGTCTGGGCAAAAAGATCAGGTGGCCAAGTTAGAAGAATTTCACTGATCAGTTATCATCACTGATAATGCTCTGGACCTCTCAGTAGAGAGATGAGATGAACACACTACAATAATAAAAATATAAACACATGCATTAAGGTTTTTGCAAGGGTTTTTTGAGGTTGGCAATGCTGTAGGAAAATATGACAGTGGTTCTGGTGATATCGATGAGGATGCAGCTTCAATGGTGAAGGTGGAGGAAGGGAGAACAACAGAAAACAAAAGGATATCTGTGTTGACTGGCACTGGGAATTGTAGGTACTATGTATATGTACTATGTATATTCCTAATAGTCAGGGGGCATCATGACAAAGATGACATGAACATACAGGAAATAATAATAAGAAGAAAATGTCAATGGAGGAGCACAGATGGCTCGATGTAGTCTTTTTGCATCTACATAATTAATGGCTTTAGGACAGCAAGATTGAAAAATGAAAGACCTTTTTACGTGAAAACATATCCACATGTATACTTATGGTATGAGGCCTGGGTATCTTTTACCACCTATGGATCAGTAAATGCTGAGATGCCTGGTATGTACCAGTGCTCACCACTGATCACAGTTACAGGGCTCTGAAAGGATAGATTGAAGTCGTTAACACTGTACCTCAATGCCCGTGCCTTCTTGCATTTGTTTGCGTAAATTAATTACCATGTGCACTATATCATCTTATGTCTTCACTGTGGATCCTTGCTTTGCCCGGTCTCTTACTGTGCCCAGTTTCTTACTTAACAATCCTCTTAAATGCCTATTGCTATTGGTCTCCCATTATGATTCTTTCACCTGTTTTTTCAGCTCAAACAACATGACTGTCCACAACTCCGAAAACTTAGGCAAGTTTTGGCATAACATTAATAAGTATTGTCCCAGAATTTTTTTTTCCCAATTACATTCTTTTTCTAAATAGTCTTCAAATCACTTCTATAACTTTTTCTTTATTTTTCACTTTAAGCACATTCTGATTTCATAGTAACACCCTTTAAATAGCATGTAATCCTATTTACATTTCGTGTACATATATTATAGTGCAAATTTTTACCAGATTATTTTCTATACTGCTACTAATTGTGACATTGAACAGAAGAGAAAGGGTTTTCAATGCCTACAAAGAAGATTAAGAACATGAATCTTCAGCAAGCAAATTAAATTGCCCATAATTACATTTTCTGAAACAGATTGAAGGAAAAGACTTCTATTTAACCACATTTGAACCAAAAGAAAGCCATGTTCCTACACGATAGATATATTGAAGGTAGCAAAATTAAATTTTTTTGTCTAGTGCATGGGATAAATAGAAAGATGCTTGCCACAGACAATGGGGCATTATCTGTTCTTTACTTGTTCTCTAAATGAGTTCCATGTGTGAATATTTAGTAAAATATCACCCACAGCTGTTAGCAAATTAAGAGATGATTATTGTGTTAATGCTACATCTACATTGGTAACTGGTCGAACATGGTGTGCAGGTGCAGCTGCTTGGCTGGTCCTCGTTCTTGTATAATGAAATTAAGGAGTCTGCTGCTCTGCTCTTCATCAAGTCAAGGGTTCTTGTCTGGCAGACAGATGGCACTGGATACATATACCATTTGTGTTCCGCACAAGAGTGCTGTTTAAGTAAACAAGATAATGCAGAAATTGGACAGCCGATGAGCAATGCATCAAAACCTTTAAAAAAGGTTTTCATTAATGACCCCTTGTGAATTTAGGGATATGAGAATCATTTTCACTATTCAACATGAATATAGTTTCTCAAGAGTAAGGGCTTTTTGATTAAAAATATTCAAATAGTGAAATCTGTGGCAGAAGCTGTATGTTCATTACCAATATTCATGAAAATGTATATGAATATATTCTTTGTTTTCTCCATATACCATGTATGTGATTGCCTCTGCAGCTTCCCATGCTCTGTAAATGTTGTTTGTATTCCTCTATTTGGGTTTGTATTACTTGGTAGACATTGTAAAAATAAAATATTTAGGGTGCATGGGCGGTATCTGAGAAAGATGGCCACTTAGAAGCTGTGCTTGGCTTTATACAGGCTCGCTGGGGCTTGGTACAGTGGCGCAGGACATTGCACAGTGGTGGGCTTCCTCCATATAGCTTTAAGCAAAAACAAAAAAGAGCGCCAGGGAAGATGACAGACTTCTCCCCCCCACTGCTCTGACATACCAGCCAAGATGGCAGTGATGGCTCTCCAGGATCTCCACATGGCCGCTCTTCCACCGAAGGAAAAGCATGGCTGGGCTGCCTGGATGACCTTGACTGATCACTTCATTTGAAAGGTGCTTTTTCACAAGCTTCATCCCTTACTAATAGTCTTTCAGTATCAGAGGCAAGTGTTAGGCCGCGTACACACGGGCGGACTGTTCCCTCAACTTTGTCCGCTGAACAGTGTTTCAGCGGACAGTCCGCTCGTGTGTGGGGCTTCAGCGGACAGTTTCAGCGGACAGTTTGACGAACAAAGTTTTTCGGAAATTCCAAAAAACTGTCCGCTGAAACTTGGTTTGAGCGGACAGTCCGCCCGTGTGTAGGCCACTTTCGAAATGAGCAAACTGTTCCCGCTCGGAGGAAAGTCTGCTCATTTCGAGCACGTCTCCAGGTAGGCGGGGCCCGCGAAGGAGACGTCGCGGGCCCCGCCGCCTGGTATGGACTTAAAGGGGAACCCCAACGCCGAAAAAAATCGGCGTGGGGGTCCCCCCAAAGTCCACAACAGACCCTTGTCCGAGCACGCTACCCGGCCGGCCAGGAAAGGGGGGCGGGCGAGCGCGCCCCCCCTCCCGAGCCGTACCAGGCCGAGTGCCCTCAACATGGGCGGTGCCTTGGGGAAGGGGGGGCCGCGCGGCCCCCCCACCCCAAAGCACCTTGTCCCCATGTTGATGAGGACAAGGGCCTCTTCCCGACAACCCTGGCCGTTGGTTGTCGGGGTCTGCGGGTGGGGGCTTATCGGAATCCGGGAGCCCCCTTTAATAAGGGGGCCCCCGGATACCGGCCCCCCACCCTATGTGAATGAGTATGGGGTACAATGTACCCCTACCCATTCACCTGTAAAATAAAAGTACCCAAAAAAAAACACAACACACGAGATAAAATATTTTATTGCACAGCTCCGGGGGTCTTCCGTCTTCGGGGGTCTTCTCGCCGGACTCCTCTGCTATCTTCTTGTAGCTCTTTTGCTAGCGGAGGAGTCCGGCTTTCTTCCTCCCCGCCGCCAGCCTCTTCTCCCGACTTCGGTGGTCTTGTCCCCCTCTTCGGTTCTTCTGCCGGGCCACCGCGCCTTCTTATAGCTCTTTTACAGGCGGTGGCCCGGTCTTCTGTCGCCGCTGTCGCCGCTGTCGCCTTCCGGTCGCCTTCCGTTCTTCTTCTTGTTCTTCTTCTTCTTCGCCAGGAGATGTTGACACGTCGCTCTCTCCGGCCGGAATGCCAGAGCCGCGCTGTGCGGCCACTTATATAGTGACAATGGGGCGGTGTCACATGGTATATGTCACATGGGTTGGTCACATGGTGACCCCGCCCCCTTACGATGTCATAGTCCCCATGTGACATCAACCCATGTGACCAACCCATGTGACATATACCATGTGACACCGCCCCATTGTCACTATATAAGTGGCCGCACAGCGCGGCTCTGGCATTCCGGCCGGAGAGAGCGACGTGTCAACATCTCCTGGAGAAGAAGAAGAACAAGAAGAAGAACGGAAGGCGACCGGAAGGCGACAGAAGATCGGGCCACCGCCTCTAAAAGAGCTATAAGAAGGCGCGGTGGCCCGGCAGAAGAACGGAAGGCGGCGGCGACAGAAGACCGGGCCACCGCCTGTAAAAGAGCTATAAGAAGGCGCGGTGGCCCGGCAGAAGAACCGAAGAGGGGGACAAGACCCCCGAAGTCGGGAGAAGAGGCCGGCGGCGGGGAGGAAGAAAGCCGGACTCCTCCGCTAGCAAAAGAGCTACAAGAAGATAGCGGAGGAGTCCGGCGAGAAGACCCCCGAAGACGGAAGACCCCCGGAGCTGTGCAATAAAATATTTTATCTCGTGTGTTGTGTTTTTTTTTTTGGGTACTTTTATTTTACAGGTGAATGGGTAGGGGTACATTGTACCCCATACTCATTCACATAGGGTGGGGGGCCGGTATCCGGGGGCCCCCTTATTAAAGGGGGCTCCCGGATTCCGATAAGCCCCCCGCCCGCAGACCCCGACAACCAACGGCCAGGGTTGTCGGTAAGAGGCCCTTGTCCTCATCAACATGGGGACAAGGTGCTTTGGGGTGGGGGGGGCCGCGCGGCCCCCCCTTCCCCAAGGCACCCCCCATGTTGAGGGCACGTGGCCTGGTACGGCTCGGGAGGGGGGGCGCGCTCGCTCGCCCCCCTTTCCTGGCCGGCCGGGTAGCGTGCTCGGACAAGGGTCTGTTGTGGACTTTGGGGGGACCCCCACGCCGATTTTTTTCGGCGTTGGGGTTCCCCTTTAAGTACATTCCAGGCGGCGGAGCCCGCGACGTCTCCGCCGCGGGCCCCGCCTACCTGCACACGCGCTCGAAATGAGCGGACTGTTGCCTCGTGTGTGGGCGAGTCCGTTCATTTCAAAAGTTGCGCGGACTTAGTACGACGAACAAAGTTTGCCGTATTTGTCCGCTCAAAAAGTGCCGTGTGTGGGCGTGTTCGTTCATTCAAAAGTTTGAGTGGACTGTTTGACGAACTTAGTTTCGGCAGACAGTCCCCGCGTGTGTACGCGGCCTTATAGACCAGTGTTTCTCAACTCCAGTCCTCCAGGTGCCCCAACAGGTCATGTTTTCAGGATTTCCCTCAGATGAAACGGCTGTGGTAATTACTAATGCAGTAAAACTCATCAAATCACCTGTGCAAAATAATGGAAAGCCTGAAAACATGACCTGATGGGGCGCCTTGAGGACTGGAGTTGAGAAACACTGTTATAGACAACTCCCTGGAATACACTGGAGAACTAAAGGATTCCATCTTAGAACCCTACTTCTAATCAACTGGTGCTAGACACCACATTTATGGCTATGCTGGTACCTCTAAAAGCACTATTAATTTGGACATTATGGGGGTGATTTACTAAGACAATTGTGTTGCACCGGTTAACACCTTAATTGGTGTGCCAGAAAAATCATTCATTGAACGTACGAACAGGCACATGCAGATGCGCAAATAGCGATAATAAATATGTAAACTGCAACTGGTGTTGGGTAACTGCGGTTTTCTCATTGATAATAGCGCACACCCAATACATTTGGGTAATTTAATCTCATTGGATGTGTCTTGTTAGTGCTAATCTCATTCCTATTACTTCTAATATATCTATGAAATATATATTTTTTCTATTTTTACCCAAATCTTTCAATACATTACAAAGAACAGAGAAGTGTTTCTAAACCCAATAGATTTATATTTTCTGATCTTGATCTTTAAAGGTAACAAAACTCTGCAATCAGTTAGGCCGCGTACACACGCGGGGACTGTTCGCCCAACTTTGTCCGCTGAACAGTGTTTCGGCGGACAGTCCGCTCGTGTGTGGGCTTTCAGCGGACAGTTTCAGCGAAGAGTCCGCTGAACAAGGTTTTTCGGAAAGTCAAAATCCATGCAAACAGTAAGGAACAGCACAACTGCTAACATTAAAATTAAGAAACATTATAATTCCACATAACTGCGTTATAGCAAAATAGATATGTACAAGCAACAAGATTAATTTACAGTTGAGCGCTCATAAAGGATATATATGGTCGGGGGGAATTGGGGGAAAGAAAAAAAGAGATTTATGTTCACGTCCTGTCCCATGGCCAAAACAGAAAGTGAGAAAAAATTCCTGAAAATTAAGGTAATCCTTTGTGGGATTTGGAATTTTCTTTTACTTTCACTTTCAGTGATAATAATGGTAAACAGGACAAATAGAGAGGGTGAATCTCCCTAACAGGCCCACAAACAGAAGTAAAAACCTAATAGGTGTTCCAATCCCCCTCCACTCTATCTGAAACAAAATGAAAAGTTTTGCATTTAGTTTTAGTTTAAGGATACTTCCAGAGCCATCTGTAGTAGGGATGGGCAAACGGTTCGGCCCAAGCATAAGTTCGGGCCGAATTTTGGTTGTTCGGATGTTCTGCGAACACCGAACAATATGCGGTGTTCGGGGCAAGTTCGAAAGCTGCCGGAACACCGTTAAAGTCTATGGGACACTAACGTGAAAAATAAAAAGTGCTCATTGTAAAGACTTATATGCAAGTTGTTGCCATAAAAAGTGTAAATAATGGGATTTTTATATACACCTTACCTGTAAAATCCTTTTCTTGATCATACATCACGGGACACAGGAGCTTCATTACATAGTGGGTTATATAGGCACCTCTGGTGATTGGACACTGGTTGACCCCAATTAAGGAGAATTCCTCCCCTATATAACCCCTCCCATATGGGAGGCACCTCAGTTTTTGTAGCAAAGCAATAAGAAACCACGTAAAACCCAAGAGGGGCGGGTGCCCTGTGTCCCGTGATGTACTCTCAAGAAAAGGATTTTACAGGTAAGCTGTATATAAAAATCCAATTTTCTTGATCATACATCACGGGACACAGGAGCTTCATTACATAGTGGGATGTCCCATAGCAATGCTCAGATTGAGGGGAGGGAGACACAGATCATAATTATAGACCGCCAGGGACCGGAGGACCTAAACTGCAGCCTGCAGTATGCTGCGCCTGAAGGCGATATCCTCTTGCCCTCTGACATCCACCTGATAGAATCTGGTGAATGTGTGGACTGATGACCAAGTTGCAGCCTTACAGATCTGAGCCAGGGAGGCCTGGTGATGCACTGCCCAAGAAGCACTAACAGCCCTAGTAGAGTGCGCTTTCACTTGAAAAGGAGGAATCTTCTCCTTTACACTATAGGCCTGAGAAATAACCTGTCTAATCCACCTTGAGAGAGTGGATTTTGACGCCGCCTGGCCCTTCCTAGGGCCTTCTGGCAAAATAAATAAACAAACAATCAGTCTTTCTTATCTGAGCAGTTGCCTGAAGATAAATACCGATTGCTCTAACCACATCCAAAGTGTGCAAAGATTCTTCTTCTGCGGACTGTGGGTCCGGAAAAAAGGATGGTAGGATTACATCTTGATTCAAATGGAATCCCGAAACCACCCTAGGTAGAAAGGACCTGTTGGGACGCATGACCTTATGAATAATTAAATATGGCTCCTTGCTGGAAAGAGCTGCTAGTTCTGATACTCTTCTAGCCGTAGAAATGGCTACCAAGAAGACCAATTTTTTTGCTTTGAGAGAACCAAATTCAGATCCCAAGGGCATACCGGAGGTTTGACTGGCGGTCTTATCCGCATGGCCCCCTGGATAAAAGCCCATACCAGGGAATGCGATGCAAGTGGCTTTTGAAAAAACACTGACAGGGCCGAAATCTGCACCTTGATAGTGCTTATGGCCAAATTAATTTCTAGGCCTGACTGGAGAAAGGCCAAGATCCTGCTAATGACATACTTTCTAGGATGCCATTCCCTGAGTTCACACCAGGAAACAAATGCCCTCCAGATTTTGTAATACATAAGCCTGGAGGCCGGCTTTCTGGCATTGACCAGAGTAGAAAGGACTGGCCCCGAAAGGCCACGGTCTCTCAGAATGTGGGTCTCAGCAGCCAAACCGTCAAATTCAGACTGCGTAAAGCAGGATGGTAGATTGGACCCTGTGTGAGCAGGTCTGGCCGGAGAGGGAGGATCCATGGCCTGCCTACTGCCAACTTCATGATCTCCGCGTACCATGATCGCCTGGGCCAAGCCGGGGCCACCAAAAGGACTGACTTTGTCTCCCTCTTGACTCTTCCCAGGAACCGCGACAGAAGCGGGCTCGGGGGGAAGGCATAGATCAGATTGTACTGATCCCAGGGAACTGTCAGAGCATCTGACCCCTGAGCAAGTGTATCTCTTGTCCTTGACACAAAATTGTCCAGTTTCCTGTTGAACCTGGATGCAAACAGATCTACGTCTGGAGTACCCCACCTGTGACATATGTTCCGAAACACATCGGGGTGCAGAGCCCATTCTCCTGGGCACAACTGCTGGCGGCTCAGAAAATCTGCCTGCCAATTTTTCACTCCTGGAATGAAGACTGCAGAAAGACACGGAACATGCTTTTCTGCCCAGACAAGTATGCGATTCACCTCTTTTTGGGCCACCAGACTTCTGGTACCGCCCTGGTGATTGATATAAGCCACTGCTGTGGCATTGTCGGACTGAACCCGAACCCGGAGACCTCGTAGTCTGTAAGACCACTTTATGAGAGCCATATAAACTGCCCGGATCTCCAAGATATTTATGGGCAATAGCTTCTCGATCGCAGACCATTTCCCCTGCGAGCATGTCTCCTCCAATACTGCTCCCCAGCCTGTCAGGCTGGCATCTGTTGTGATAATCTTCCATGGAAGAGGAAGAAAAGTTTTGCCCTTCAGCAAGTTCTTGGTTTGTAACCACCAGACGAGACTCTTGTGTGTCCCTGGGGATAGACGCATAGGAAGATCCAAGGCTTGGGGCTTCCTGTTCCAAGCCGCAAGGATGCATCTTTGCAGAGGCCTTGAGTGGAACTGGGCGAATGGGACGGCCTCGAAGGAGGCGACCATTTTCCCTAACAGTCTCATGCACAACCGAATGGGGGAAGATCTTCTGCCCAGAATTAGGCATACCAGATCCCCAATGGCCAAGGCCTTTGGCCTTGGAAGAAACACTTTGCCCTGAGCGGTGTCGATGACCATGCACAGGTATTCCAACCTGGTGGCAGGCTGTAGGGATGACTTTTCTAGGTTTATGCTGTTTGCTCCATGAGAAGCAAATCGTCTAGATAAGCCATGACAGCTATACCCTGAGCTCTTAGGTTTGCCAAGAGAGGGTCCAGAATCTTTGTGAAGACTCGAGGGGCCATAGCAAGCCCGAACGGCAAGGCCACAAATTGAAAATGGCGCCGCTCTACCGTGAACCTTAGAAATGTTTGGTGTGCGGGAAAAATTGGCACATGGAGATATGCATCTTTGATATCTATTGATGCCATAAATTCTCCCCCTTGCAGGGAGGAGACCACAGTGCGAATTGACTGCATTCGGAAGGACCGGATGCGTAAAAACCGGTTTAGATCCTTCAGATCTAGGAAAGGTCTGACATTTCCATTTGGCTTCGGAATGGTGAAGAGATTTGAGTAAAATCCTGAACCCTGTTCTTTTGGGTCCACTTCTACTATCACCCCCTGGGATAGTAAGTGATCTAAGGCCAGAAATAGCGGTTTTTGCTTTACTGGATCCCTGGGGATCCTTGACCTTAGGAAACGAGAAGGTGGAATCTCCTGAAACTCTAGCCTGTAGCCCAGAGATACCAAAGAGATCACCCACTTGTCCCGGATCTCTTCCCGCCAAACACCATAGACACTGGCGAAAAAACTGAGGTGCCTCCCATATGGGAGGGGTTATATAGGGGAGGAATTCTCCTTAATTGGGGTCAACCAGTGTCCAATCACCAGAGGTGCCTATATAACCCACTATGTAATGAAGCTCCTGTGTCCCGTGATGTATGATCAAGAAAGGATATTACCTTGTGGTTAAAGAAATATGGCCAGGGCTCTTTTGACCATACGTCTCCTGTGTGTCACAGGAGTGCACTTAGTTCTGCACTCTTGTGATCCAGATTCAGCCAGCAGTGAGCTAAAGCCCACTGTCGGCTGACGACACAGAGCCGGTACAGGCTCTGCATGGATCCCAACAATAATATTTTTGCCCAGATGCTTGACATGGTGAGTATTTTTAAGTTGTCATTTTTTCCCACAATTCTTTGCAAAATGAAGATTTTTTTTTTTTTTTTGCATAATTGTCATATTATCAGGTTATTTCTCACACACAGCATATGCATACAACAAATTACACCCCAAAATACATTCTGTTACTCTTCCCGAGTATGGCGATACCACATGCGTGAGACTTTTACACAGCATGGCCACATACAGAGCACCAACTTTGAAGTTGCACCTTTAGACGTTCTGCGAGCAAAAATTACACATCTCATTTCACATCCACCTATTACACTTTTGAAGGCCCTGGAGTACCAGCGGTTCATTTTTTTCCAGAAGTTTTTGGAAATGTTGTACATTTATAAGATATTTCTAACACATAGTATGTATATGCTATACCTGGTGACAGGTACTCGGGTACTCTGATGGCCTGGTGACAGGTACTCGGGTACTCTGATGGCCTGGTGACAGGTACTCGGGTACTCTGATGGCCTGGTGACAGGTTCTCTGATGGCCTGGTGACTAGTATTTGGGTACTCTGAAGGGCGGTGATAGGCACTCAGGTACTCATATGGACTGTGACAGGTACTCGGGTGCTCAGATGAACTGTGACAGGTACTCAGGTACTCAGGTGAACTGTGACATGTATTCAGGTACTCAGGTGAACTGGGACAGGTACTCGGGGACTCAGGTGGGCTGGGACAGGTACTCGGGGACTCAGGTGGGCTGGGACAGGTAGTCGGGTACTCGGATGGATTGTGACAGGTACTCGGATGGACTGTGACAGGTACTCGTGTACTCTTATGGACTGTGACAGGTACTCGGGTACTTTGATGAGCTGTGACGTGTACTTGGATGGACTGTGACAGGTACTCGGGTACTTTGATGAGCTGTGACGGGTACTTGGATGGACTGAGACAGGTACTTGGGTACTTTGATGGGCTGTGACAGGTACTCGGGTACTCAGATGGACTGTGACAGGTACTCAGGTACTCGGATGGACTGTGACAGGTACTCGGGTACTCGGATGGGCTGTGACAGGTACTCAGGTACTCTGATGGGCTGTGACAGGTACTCAGGTACTCTGATGGGCTGTGACAGGTACTCTGATGGACTGTGAGTGACAGGTACTATGATGGGTGGTGACAGGTCCTCTTTATTGGGGGGGCAATCAGTGTGATTTGTGTACACTGTAGGCGGGAACGAGATGTTACCGCAATCTCCTCTTCACACACGATCGGTGTGTGAGGAGGAGAACCTGGTAAAATCTCATTACCGTGGTTTGTTTACATTTAGTGATCGGCTCGCAACATGGGCATGTGGCGTCAGAGGGCGGGGTCACCCGTTTAGGTAACCGGGTGGCCCCACCTCCCTCTGACTCCACGGGAAAGCCATGGGGAAGTCGCTGTGCATCAGAGGGGGCGGGGTCACCCGGGTACATCACCGGGTTGCCCCGCCATCAGTTATATAAGAACTGTCAAGGACAATGAAGCGCCACAAGGTGGGAGCGTCCCATGGAGGTGGATTGGTGGCGGATTTTTTTTCTCTTTTTCGGTCCATCGGTGGAGCGATATAAGAAGATGAATGGACATCATGGGACATTTATTTATTTAAATAAAGGACTTGTCCCAAGCTGTGTCTTGTTTTTTTTTAAACATTTTGACACTTTTTTGTGACATTTGTACCCCATTACCATTCCACATGGGGGAGGCTGGAATCTGCGGGTCCCCTTGTTAAAGGGGACTTCCAGATTCCAATAAGCCCCCCCACCCGCAGACCACCACAACCACACAAGGGTTGTGGGGATGAGGCCCTTGTTCCCATCAACATGGGGACAAGGTGCTTTGGGGGCTACCCCAAAGCACCTTCCTTATGTTGAGGGCATGTGGCTTGGTACGGTTCAGG
Source organism: Lithobates pipiens (assembly GCF_037356315.1). Taxonomy (NCBI): domain Eukaryota; kingdom Metazoa; phylum Chordata; class Amphibia; order Anura; family Ranidae; genus Lithobates; species Lithobates pipiens. The sequence continues at coordinate 97,650,769 of NW_027507764.1, read as the reverse complement.
AGGAGGGGCACTCTTTTATCCCCCCTCTTTTCCTTTGGCCTGCCAGGTTGCGTGCTCTGATAATGGTCTGGCATGGATATTGGGGGACCCCCTATGCCTTTTTTTATTCATTTTGGTGCAGAGTTCCTCTTAAAATCCATACCAGACCGTTTGGGTCTGGTATGGATTTTGGAGGACCCCTACGCCTTTTTTTAAAAACATTTGGCACAGGGTTCCCCTTAATTTCCATATCAGATCTGAAGGGCCTGGTATGGATTTTAGGGGGACCCACACAATTTTTGTTTTACATTTTGGCTCAGGGTTCCCCTTAATATTTATACCAGCCACAAAGGGCCTGGTAATGGACGGGTGGGGAGGGTCCCCATGCTCTTTTTTCAATGAGTTTTATCTATATTACCGAGACTCGACAATTCATTACAGCCGCAATCAGTTTTAAATTACAATTTTTCTGTGTAATTCAGTCATTTTGCTGTGGTAGTGTTCTAAACACGGTAGAAATGTGCCACTTTATAGGCATACTATAGACACCCCCCAGGCACGATATTTAAAGGAATATTTCATTTTTGTTGTTTCACATTAAGCATTAAAAACATCACTGCTCCCGAAAAAACGACCATCTTTAAAAAATGTTTTTGCATTGATATATGTCCCCTGGGGCAGGACCCAGGTCCCCAAACACTTTTTATGACAATAACTTGCATATAAGCCTTTAAAATGAGCACTTTTGACTATTCATGTTCGTGTCCCTTAGACTTTAATGGTGTTTGCGTGTTCTGCCAAATTTTTTGTCTGTTCGGTATGTTCTTTTGAAGTGCCCAAAATCAGCCTCTAATGGTTCTTTTTCAGTTAAAAAGTTTCCAGGGTGTGGACACAGTTCCACAATCCAGCCACTTCTTCACTCCCTCCCTCTCTGGAGGAAATGTGGGTATGTTTGGTGAAGAGGTCCACACCCAAACTGCTATCTAGAGGGAGCACGTTCTTCATGTGCCTCTGTTTCCATGGCAGCATGTCCCCAGCTAAAACCCAGGAAGCAGAGAGACTGTTATACAATCAGGGAAGTCCTCACCTTTCTCTGGCTGTTATCTGCAAGCTCACCTCTGTGAGACCCCAACACCTCTCCCCTGGGCTTTGATATTCCTGTGTCCTTAGAATTCCGCCCTCCCCCCCCTCACTCATTCAAAGTACATGTCAGCGTCTCCTCCAGCCGATGAGGGAGGGGGTAGAGCCACTGAAAACTTCTCATGTGCAGAAATGAACAGTGGTAATCTCTCTGCACATAGCACTGGGTTATATCAGAAGAGGAGACATGGTAAGGAGCATAGTGACCTATGCCCTGTGTCTGTTCTCTGAAATGTACACAATGCTATGTGTAGAGAGCATACCTGTGTACAGTACAAAGGAGACTGACAACTCCCCTACATATGTCCCCAGATTCCCCTTTATTGTACATACAAATCATCCCTCTGTCACTGATCCCATCCCCCACCATCCTTCTGTCACTGATGTCATCTCTATCCCCCATCCCTTGTACTCCTATACAGTCCCATCACCTCCATCCCCTGTACTCCTATACAATCCCATCATCCTCATCCCCTGTACTCCTATACAGTCCCATCATCCTCATCCCCTGTACTCCTATACAGTCCCATCATCCCCATCCCCTGTACTCCTATACAGTCCCATCTACCCCATCCCCTGTACTCCTATACAGTCCCATCATCCCCATCCCCTGTAATGCAATACAATCTCATCATCCCCATCCCCTGTATTCCTATACAATCCCATCATCCCCTGTACTCATATACAGTCCCATCATCCCCATCCCCTGTACTCCTATACAGTCCCACCATCCCCATCTCCTGTACTCCTATACAATCCCATCATCCCCATCCCCTGTACTCCTATACAATCCCATCGTCCCCATCCCCTGTACTCCTATACAATACCCTTATCCCATCCCCTGTACTCCTATACAATACCCTCATCCCATCCCCTGTACTCCTACACAATCCCATCATCCCCATTCCTTGCACTTCTATACAGTCCTATCACCCTCATCCCCATTTTACTATACCAGTAATGCATGGAATGCCTGTGCACTGTCACATCCCTATGTGTATTCTGCTTTACAAATATATTGTTTCCACTTTGGTAGATAGTATTATGTAGAGGACATTTACATACACAGCTTTATCAGTGACTTCTCCTACCTTAGTCACTGAAATGCTGATATCTCTGCCGATTCTTCTGATCAGAACAGGCTGCAGGGGAGAAGGGAGCAGCTATGCTCTGTGAAGTCTTGGGAACTAGAAGAGAGCAGAGAGCTGACATCAATCAAGCAAGATGACAGGAAAGTTGGTGGTTCCAGACTCCAGAGCCAGACCATTGTTGGTATTACGCTGTATGAAAGTCTGTAGCCCCTCCCACAGGTATTTAGCTTGATTTTAACAGAATTGGGGCACTTCTGAGAGGGCTGGAAACATACAATAGATGTAAGCAAAAAAGAAAGGAAACCCATACGTCTCTTGTAATTACTTCTTCACAACAAGTCCTCCTGTGAGTGATTGGTCATTTCATAATTCAACTAATCTCCCATGCCAATGTAGTTTAAAATGACCTTGTAAAATGGGAGAGGGCTCAAAAGCTCAGCTAAGAGACATATAGTGTGAAAGGAAGGACGTTATCTTACATTTGATGGTCTCTGCTTGCAAGAGACATATTTAGCACCCAGAATCCTCCTACATTCTCCTAAAGACAGCTTCCTCACATATATCTATATAATGCATCCACTAGAAACCCAAGAAAAATTTCAGTTACCTTTAAATACGTGTCAGCGGTGTTTAATGACTTGGAGATATACCACATCTTGGTATGTGAGATCATTAATATTACTGTATATGCACCTTTGTCAATGTGTACCGTATATACTTAATGTGAAACACAGTGTGGAAAACAGGGAATGCTCTACGCCAAGACCATGCTTTCTTTTGCAGGGACATTAATTCTACAGTATATCTGACAAATCTGTTGATGCCTTGGACCCTTAAATTAACCAATACTGAAGATCTACACTTCTTGCATTTCATTACCTCATCTAACCGCTACAATCTGTGGAGATGGCAGTACTCCACTGAAAGAGACTTCACCTTTCTTTCACACTCCCACGTCACGTATTCAAGAATTGACCTGGTTTTGGTTGGCACATTTTTACTAGAGAATGTGAACAGTTCTGAAATTATTAATGTTACCTGGTCAGACCATGCCCCTGTGTCAATCACAGTTGGAGGGGGTCACACAGAGCGAACAGGCGGAGAGAAATTATACATTCTTGATGTCTCTACCAGAAAACATAGCCACTCTGTCAAAATCTATAGAATACATTGAAATTAATGGTCCATCTGTCGTTGACCCATTCGTACTGTGGAATTCACACAAAGTATTTATATGTGGTATCCTGATTAAAATGAACATTGCTTCAAAAAAGTGGGACATGACAGCTCAATAAACCTCTCTCAACTATACAAAATCTGAAAATATCCCAAAATAAAATAATTAAATATTTATTCCAGGTATGGTATATTTTTACATTAGTTCATTGTTCCAGCTTGGACGAATGTAACTATGTACTGTAGATACCATACCTGGCCAACACCCCTGGAAGCTGGAAATGAGTAAACTCCACTTGCTTCTGGGTCCATTTGGAAAACAACATGGGCATCATTTAAAGATTGCCTTGCATTTTCTGAATGCAAAGCGTTCTTTGATTGCACAAGATGGAGTGGTGGGGTGGTGATATCACATTCTCCAATGTGTCCAATCAGAGAATGCTCTGCATTCATTCAGAAAATTCAATGCATTCTCTGAATAGTGCCATTACTGAGTGGCCCCCTTCCTGAATTCACAATATAGCAGGTCGGCCTTGGCCGCCCAGCACGGGACCCAGATGTAAGTGGAGATGATTGGAGTACCTGTGTCTGCTTCATTGATTTACACCTTCCAGGGGCATTGGCCAGGTAGTTACTTAATGTAAATATGGAAAAACAATATATAACATGTCTGGAATTTATCCTAAAATAGCAAAAGGTTTGAAGTGTATCCAAACCCAAGAACACAATTGTAGCTCACTAGTTCATGGATGTGGTGATTTCATTTGTTCTCTTTCTCAGGCTTTTCTTTGTTTATTTTCACTTGCACAATCCTGCCAGTGACACAATAATGGACTGTATGGATCTGCATGGGCCCCCCCCCCAGAGCAAGGTGTCTGCACACGTAGCTTTCAAAATTTCCACTTGCCTGCTCACATTTGGCGAGTGGAAATTAGCTGAGGGCGAGTGTGGAGCAGGGGCGGACTGGGCTTACAGTTTCCTGGCTGATCGCTTCTGGCAGAAGCGGTGTGGCCATCAAAGTGGCACAGAGGTGGTTCTCCCCCCGTCCCCAGGGTACTGTAAAAAATGCTGCACCGCTTCTGCCAGAAGCAATCAGCCAGGAAACTGTCAGAAAGATCAGGCAGCCGGATGACACAGAGCGGGCATCTTCCGCTGATACGTGGCTTGTATATGAATAGCTGGCCGCTGTCAAACAAAGACCCACTTTCTGGAATGGCATTGAACCATTGTGCTCTATACTATAGTAGCCGGACTAGGAGGGAGGAACTTCATTTGACAGCGGTGGCTATTCATATACAAGCTGCGTTTCAGCGGGAGATCCCTGCTCTGTGTCCTCCGGCCAGCAGATCCTCCTGATTTCTCCCTGATGTATTGCTGGGCACTGATGAGGCTGCACGTATGGGCAATGATAGGCTGCATTGATGGACACTGATATGCTGCACTGATGGTAATGATATGCTGCACATATGGGCAATGATATGCTGCACATATGGGCAATGATATGCTGCACTGATGGGTAGGGATGAGCCGAACACCCCCCGGTTCGGTTCGCACCAGAACTTTCGAACAGACCCCAAATTCGAACGAACGTTAGAACCCCATTGAAGTCTATGGGACTCGAACGTTCGAAATTAAAAGTGCTAATTTTAACGGCTAATATGCAAGATACTGTCCTAAAAAGGGTTTGGGGACCTGGCTCCTGCCCCAGGGGACATGGGTCAATGCCTAAAATGTTTTTAAAAATGGCCGTTTTGGCGGGAGCACTGATTTTAATGACGATTAAAGTGAAAAAAAAGTGAAATATTCCTTTAAATATGGTGCCTGGGGGGTGTCTGTAGTATGCCTGTGAAGTGCCACGTGTTTCCCGTGTTTAGAACAGTCCCTGCACAAAATGACATTAAACGGAAATAACACCATTTAAAACTGCTTGCGGTTTTAATGTTATATCTGGTTCCTGCAATATGGTTGAAAATCATTGAGAAAAATGGCATGGGTATCCCTCCCTGCCCATTACCAGCCCCTTTAGGTCTTGTACGCATATTAAGGGAAACCCCGTACCCATATTAAAAAAAGGAAATGCGTGTGGCCCCCAGGCCCTATATACTCAGAACAGAAGTATACAGGCGGTGCAAACAAGACAGGGACTGTGTAGGTTTGTTGTGTTAAGTTGAATCTGTTTGTAATTTTCAACTGGTACATTTTTAAAGTGTAGCTCCAGTCAAAAAAACTATTTTTAAGCTTTTTGGAAAACATAGGGAAGGGTTATCACCCCTGTATAATTTTTTTTCTCGTCCATCTTTTTTCATCTCACTTGCTGTTGTCTCCTTCCGTTTGCAAGTAGGAGATGTTTGTAAGTTGGATGTTTGAAAGTAGGGGCCTGCCCTATATGCTCTGCAGAAATGGTGGAACAAGGTGTTGGTTTTGCCACAACATTGTAAGCCCTCAAAGTGACTCTTGGTGGGCGCTGGAGCGCCCTGCTGTGAACGATTATATCAAGAATTGTAATTACATGCCATTGTTGAACAGTGGTAGAAAAATTGACCTTTGGTGGTTGTGGTCTGGTGCCACAACACTATAAGTCCTCACCGTTACTCTGGGTGGGCACAGGAAGGGGCCCTCCTGTGAAATATTATATCAAGAATTGTAATTACATGTCCCTGTTAAACAGGGACAGAAAAATTGGGCCTTAGGCACTGGTGCTGGTGCCACCACACTGCAACCTCTGCCATATACTCTTGTTTGATTGCAGGAATTAGCCCTGCTGCAAAGCATTGCATCAAAAATTGTACTTAAACGCCCCTGTTAAACAGGGGCAGAAAAATTGGGCTGATGGCATCAACCAGAACCAGAAATGTTCTTCCAACATATCAGCGGAGGAGGAAGAGGATAGACAATCAACATAACAGGACAGTCACTCAGCATCAGCATAGGCAGTCTTGAAGGGATGTGGTATTTCAAAAAAAATTATTCGGTTACATCAGCTTCAGGTGCTTGGTAGCTGTGGGTGATCCAAGACTGATTCATCTTGATGAAGGTCAGTCGATCAACTGATTCGGTGGACAGGCGCACCCTGTGATCGGTAACAAAGCCACCAGCAGCACTGAAGGTGCGTTCCGAAAGAACGCTGGATGCAGGACAGGCCAGTAGCTCAATTGCATACTGTGCAAGCTCTGGCCAGTGATCCATCCTCAAGACCCAGTAAGCCAGAGGATTTTCGGTGGGAAAGGTGTCCAAGTCTGACCTTGCCCCTAGGTATTCCTGCACCATGTAAATCAGACGCTGGCGATGGGTGGTGGAACCGATCATACCTTGGGGCTGCGGACTACACAATTGTCTGAAAGCATCAGTCAGACGGCCACCTTCTCCACCGCTCCTTCTGACCGATGCCTCAGCAACACGTTGTCCAGGACCAGGAGTTTGTAACCTCCCAGTCTCTGGGAACGCGTTGCACAGACCTTTCTGCAAGGCCTCCCGGAGATGTCTCATCCTCTGCTCCCTCTGCGATGGCAAGATAAGGTCGGCAACCTTACCCTTGTACCGTGGATCAAGGAGAGTGGCCAGCCAGTAATGGTCCCTCTCCTTGATCCGAAGAATACGAGGATCCTTCCGCAGGCTTTGCAGGATCAGGGAGGCCATGCAGCGTAGGTTAGCTGAGGCATTCGGTCCGGAGTCCTCTAGGTCACTAAGGACAACATGATCCACAGCTACCTCCTCCCAGCCACGTACAAGTCCACGTGTTTCTTGGGACTGTAAATCATCCCTACAAGACTGCTGCTGCTGCTGCTGATGCTGATGCTGAGTGCCAGCCTCCACCTCCATGCTGGCACAATCATCCTCCTCCTCCTCTTCCTCCTCCTCATCCTCTTCCTGTGTGATGGGTGGCACAGCAGGAACACTGTCTGGATAAAGGGGGCCTTGAGAGGCAAGGAAGTCCTCCTCTTCCTGCCTCTGTTCTGCCTCAAGTGCCCTGTCCATTATTCCACGCAGCGTATGCTCCAAGAGGTGGACAAGAGGTACAGTGTCACTGATGCATGCACTGTCACTGCTCACCATCCTTGTGGCCTCCTCAAACTGTGACAGGACAGTGCATGCATCCCTGATCATGCCCCACTGGCGTGGTGAGAAAAAAATCGAGCTCCCCTGACCCTGTCCTGGTGCCGTAGTCGCACAGGTACTCATTGATGGCCCTCTGCTGCGTGTGCAGCCGCTGCAGCATGGCCAATGTTGAGTTCCATCTGGTGGGCATGTCACATATAAGGCGGTTCTTGGGCAGGTTCAACTCCTTTTGGAGCTCAGCCAGCCGAGCACAGGCATTAAATGATCGGCGGAAATGCACACAGACTTTCCTGGCCTGCTTCAGGACATCCTGTAAGCCGGGGTACCTGCCCAAGAACCGCTGCACCACCAGGTTAAGGACGTGAGCTACACAGGGCACATGGGTCAGTTGTCCCTATCGGAGGGCGGAGAGGAGGTTGGTGCCATTGTCGCAAACCACCATTCCTGGCTTAAGCTGGCGTGGCGTCAACCACCTCTCGGCCTGCCCCTGCAGAGCTGACAAAACATCCGCCCCAGTGTGGCTCCTGTCCCCCAAACAAACCAGCGCAAGCACGGCATGGCATCGTTTTGCCTGCGTACTTGCGTAGCCCCTGGAACGCCTACGGAGCACCGCTGGTTCTGAGGACAGAGCACTGGAAGAGGCCATGGAGGAAGAAGAAGAGGAGGGGGTGGAGGAGAGAGGTGTGTCATAACCAATAGTAGCATTTTGGAGGCGTGGTGGCGGAACAACCTCCAACACTACTGCACCTTGTCCTGCATCCTTCCCAGCTGCCAGAAGAGTGACCCAATGGGCCGTGAAAGACAGGTAACGTCCCTGTCCATGCCTGCTGGACCATGAGTCAGCGGTAATATGCACCTTACCGCTGACCGCCCTGTCCAGCGAGGCAAGGACATTGCCTTCCACATGCCGGTAGAGAGCCGTAATCGCCTTCCGTGAGAAAAAGTGGCGTTTGGGGACCTGCCACTGAGGAACCACACATTGTACAAACTCACGGAAGGGGGCCGAGTCTACCAACTGAAAAGGCAGCAGTTGAAGTGCTAGCAATTTAGCCAAGCTAGCATTCAACCGCTGGGCATGTGGATGGCTGGGAGTGAACTTCTTCCGCCGGTCCAGCAGCTGGGGCAGGGACATTTGCCTGCTATAATCGGACGTGGGTGTACCGCTAGCAGAGTTCCCGGAAGCACTTGGCTGTGACACACCTAATTCTACACCTTCATTCCTCTCAGAGCAGGTTTCAGAGAGGACTGAAGGTCTAGTGGGGTTGGAGATGCCAGCTGATGAGGAGCAAGGAGAGGTCTGCTTTGTTCTTTGGTGTGGGTCTTTGAGGTACGCTTGCCAACGAGCTGCATGGCAGGTCAACATATGTCTGGTCAAGCATGTGGTGCCCAAGCGGCTGATGTTTTGGCCACGTGAGATACGCTTGAGACATATGTTGCAAATAGCAGCGGTGCGATCTGATGCACTCGTCTCAAAAAAGGCCCACACCAAAGAACTTTTAGAATAACGCGCAGAGGCAGCGCTCTGCACAGGCGGAGCTCTGCGGTGTGATTCAGTCGGTGTGCTGCCCCCAAGCTGGCCCCCGGAGGGCATCCTGCCTCGTTGGACATGTGCCTCCTCCTCCTCCTCCTCCTCCTCCCTCCTTCCAGACACCCACGTGGAGTCAGTGCTTTCATCATCCCCTCCCTCTTCATCGCTGTAGCAAACCTGGCAGTATGCTGCAGCTTGTGGAACATGACTGCCAGATTGCTGTCCTTCTTGAGCATCCCCTCTCTCTGCGCTCACGCTACTGCCTTCCTCTAGCTGAGTGTCATCATCAGAGCCCACAAAACACTGGGCATCCTCCTGGAGCATGTACCCAACACTGTGCTCAAAGAGTTCAGGAGACTCCTCAGGAGGACGTGGTGGGTCTAGGGAAGGAGTCACTGATGATGACATTGAGAGGAGGGAAGACGATGCATTGGCAGCTGCTTTGCTAGTACCCTGAGACTGGGTGAGAGAGGATGAGGAGGATGAAGAGGGCTTGGTCATCCACTCTACCAAGTCGTTGGCATGTTGCGGTTCAACATGTCCAGCTGCCGAAAAGAAGGACAAGCATGTCCCATGGCCATGTGCTGATGACAATGCACCGCGTCCACGACCAGCACTGTTGCCTCTAGACACAGAGCCTGCTTGCCCTCTTTTATCGGCTCGTGCCTGTCTGCCTCTCCTTGCTGGCCTTCCAGACATGGTAATGGCCTGAAGGGAGTTGGGTAAAACAGCAGTTGGGTAGTGTATATTATGCTGGAGGCACACAACACCCACTAACTCCTGCAGATGCCTTTATTATAGAACACCAGAGATAAAGGGGTATATACAGATGTATACTGTGCTGTGCTGGAGGCACACACAACTTCCAATAACTCCTGCAGATGGCAAGTGGGCTCAAATAGAGAACAGCTATGTAGGTGGATATAGCGGTATGTACTGGGTACAGAGCACGCAGACAGCACGCATCTCCTAACACTACTGACTGCAAGCTCTATTATTAAAGATAGATCACTAGCTATATAGGTGAGGTGAATATAGCGGTGTATACTGCGGTCAGGGCACGCAGACAATAACCACTACACAACAGCAAGATAGAAAAGCGGCCGAAAACGATCGGTGTGTACTGTGTTGAAGGTACACAGAACACCCACTGCTTCAGACGCCAACACACTACACGAGGCCGCCGCGATGGCGGCCTTATATAGTGTGGGGCGTGCACTACACAGCCTGAGCTATGATTGGCCACAGGCATCCTGCATGTGGCCAATAATGGCTCTCCTCGCTGCTGGCACTGCGATTGGCCAAGCATGCGGGGTCTCAGTGCATGCTTGGCCAATCATGAGCCAGAAATGCACTGCGCCATCGCAGTGCATTGTGGGCCGTGAGCGCCACACGAATTTGACGCGAACGGACCAAAATGTTCGGACTTCGCCGAACGGACGAACAGCCAATGTTCGAGTCGAACGTACGTTCGACTCGAACGCGAAGCTCATCCCTACTGATGGGCAAGGGTATGCTGCACTGATAGACAATGATATGCAGCACTGATGGGCACTGATACGCGGCACTGATGGGCAATGGTATGCTGCACTGATGGGCACTGATACGCTGCACTGATGGGTAATGGTGGGCTGCATTGGTGGGCAATGATATGCTGCACTGATGGGCAATGATATGCTGCACTGATGGGCAATGATATGCTGCACTGATGGGCAATGATACACTGCACTGGTGGGCACTGATAGGCTGCACGTATGGGCAATGATAGGCTGCATTGATGGATACTGATATGCTGCACTGTTGGCCAACAATATGCTGCACATATGGGAAATTATATGCTGCACTGATGGGCACTAATATTTGGCACTGATGGTCGATGATACGCTGCACTGATGGTATGGTATGCTGCACTGATGGGCAATGGTATTCTGCACTAATGGGCAATGGTACGCTGCACTGATGGGCACTGATATGCTGCACTGATGGGCAATGATGGGCTGCATTGATGGGCAATGATATGCTGCACTGATGGGCATTGATACACTGCACTAGTGGGCATTGATAGGCTGCAGTGGTGGGCACTGATAGACTGCACTGATGGGCAATTATTTACTGCACTGATGGGTAATGATACGCTGTACTGATGGGCAATAATACACTGTACTGATGGACACTGATATGCTGCACCAATGGACAATGATAGACTGCACTTATGGGCACAGATAGGCTGCACTGATGGGCAATGATAGGCTAAACTGACGGGCACTGATAGGCTAAACTGACGGGCACTGATAGGCTAAACTGGTGGGCAATGATAGGCTGCATTGATGGCCACTATAATGCTGCACTGATGGCCACTGATGAGGTGTAATTGATAAGCTGCACAGATGGGGCTGCACTGATGGGCACTAATAGGCTGCACTGATGGGCACTGATCTGCTTTATGTTAATATTGTTATTGGTTGCTGTTAATATTTATTTTTGGAACTTAAAGTGTTACTAAACCCAGTAATATGAAAATAGTTCATCTGCCCCCACACAGTGCCCAATCCTATTTAATGAATATCCCCATTTTTTTAAAAGCTAATTTTTTCCTCAGTTTAGGCCGTTATGTATTCTTCTACATATTTTTGGTAATAAGAATGACAATAAGTGTATATTAATTGGTTTGCGCAAAAGTTATAGAGTCTACAAAATAGGAGATAGATTTATGGCATTTTTATTATTATTATTTTTTTTTTACTAGTAAGGGAGGCGATCTGCAATTTTTATTGGGACTGCGACATTATGGCAGACACATCGGACACATTTGACACATTTTTGAAATAATTGACAAATATACAGCGATAAAAATGCACTGCTTACTGTGTAAATGTCACTGGCAGGGAATGGGGTTAACACTAGGGGGGCGATAAAGGGGTTAATTGTGTTCCCTGACTGTGTGTTCTAACTGTGGGGGGAGGGGACTGACTATAGGAGATGGCAGATCGTGGTTCCTAGCTATTAGGAATTAACAATCTGCCTATCCTCACAGAACAGGGATCTGTGTGTTTACACACATCCCTGTTCTGCCTCTTGTGCCCGTGATCGCACATCGGCACCCCCACAGTGCAGCGGGCATGCGCGCCTGCTATCCCGCTTAAGGAAGCCGACATACAGCTACCATACTTTGCGCGATCATGCCGACCTGCCGCAGTATAATGACACCGGCTGGTCGGCAAGTGGTTAAAATATTGCCACTATATACCTTTTTGGCTAGTCAGTGCATTGGTTCTTCAGTGCTGAGAGTTCAGGTAGAAGGAGATCTACGCTACAGCCTGTATACATGCCCTCATGTGTGATGCCAATATCATGTGACCTGGCTAGCTCTGAGAACAAGTTCTTTCCAGCATAAGGACACAACTAAGCATGTGCAGGTTGGCTACTCTGCCTGTGTTATCTGGCTTTCCCCAGATAGACAGTGCAGGAGGGAAGGATCTGTGCATACAGGACAAAACAGCCTTTTAACATACTGCCGGGGATTAACCCCTTAAGTTCCACAATGAGTATAACAAGCATGTTATTCTGCATCTACAGACAGATTTTACTGTTGTGGGTTTAGTAACATTTTAATTCTGCATAAAACATTTAACAGTGTAATTTCATGAGATAATTTACGTTGGCATGTTTAGGGGCGGGCTTAGGGGTGGAGCAGGGTAGGGGTTAAAAAACAGATTAGAAATTGCTAATCAGACAATGGCATATTGATCCTTCTATTAAGCTTTTGAGTTAGGTTTCTCAAACCTTTGCATTCACTTTATGTGATGGCTAAGCCCCTCCTCTTTATGACCTTATCGAAAAGGGGCGGAGCATGGGTGACCTTAAAATTAATCTGCAAACACCCATGGACAAACTTCTTGTTCTAGAGTGACAATGCTCTCCCACTGTACTGTATCTATGGAGGAGCAGCATTCTCACATTAGGACAGGAAGGACTACAGAACACATCTCCCTCTCCTCATCTCTACAACATAGAGACAACCAGGCAGGGCTGATAACACACAATCTGTCTGAAGCCTTGTCAGAAACCTGGTACTACCAAGTATGACGCATATATGACATACACTTCTACCTTTTATAGTTCAGAACTGCATACTGAATCACTGGTATGGGGGTGCTTAACTATATGCAAATCCCAGTTTTCAGAAATATGGTGTTATATAGCATTTTCTAGAGTTTTCAGTGACAAATTAGAGGGGCATGGTGATGTTAGGCACAGGCCACTTTCGGTGGCTACTATGCAATTTGTGTGCAACAGTATATATTTGTAACAGTAACAAATCCTTAGGAAAACACACAGCATACGTATTTCAATTGTTTATTTATCTGTTTGCCTTCTGCCCAGCCTTAGGAATTTGCACTTTGCTCCTTACACTCTATTGATTAATGCTCAAAGATATTTGCAGATACACCGACTCTTCTGGGACTACCAAGCTTATCCAATGGCCCTTCTAGTTGAGTTGAAAAGAATAATTGAAAATGGCAAAACATGTTGGGGTTCCCTGGTCACTTCTAAGGGGGGCTATTTGTTTTATGCTAAGTATTGTGCATTAGTATTTATAATATTCCCTTTGCTTTAAAATAAAATAATCAGTTGATACAATTTATAGGTGAGGGTTAATTCATTAAAGCATAACACATGCAGTTACTGCTATTTCAGAAATAAGGAGGCTGGAAGTAAAAAAAAAAAAAACAAGTTTTTTATTTTGGAGAAATGTGCCTTGCAGTTTTTGCGATTCTGCCACATCTTTAAACCACACAGGCAATTCTTATTCTAGGATTGCTTTTTCTAGAAAGCAATCAGTAGAGAGCACAAGTGATTCTCTTCTCCTCCTGGAAGTCAGGGTTTGAGGTCACATGGGTGGAATGATAAGAGATATGCAACCAGTGCATGAGAAGTCGCCCCTTGGGATTTTTTTTTTTTTTTTTAGGCAGAAAAGTATAAAAAGAGTAACAATATGTAAAAAACGCACATAAGTGCCAACTGTATTAATTATAGTAAAAAAAAATAGCAATAGATATATATGAATACAAAATCCACTTTAAAATACATCAAAGAATCAATCATATACAAGGTAGATATATCAACCCAAAGCTCACAATTCCCTGCCTGAATCAGGTTTGTACTCTGTTCTCATTGGCAGCGGCAGCACCAGGTGAGTGCTTGGGTGTGCCCCCAAACAGCAGTTACTAGCGCCCCAAAACAGCAGTTGCAGTGACAGGGTCGCTATAACTTAGCTTCTTCAGGAAATACAAACATCTGAAAACGTATAGATATTAACCATAAAAAAAACAATCAAAAATATACATACATATACAAAACAGTGTGAGAGGGGAGACAATGCATGTGAAGTATAAGATTTTGGCTCACCTGGGTCCTCTGGGCACACTGATGGTACATTGAGTGGGGTAAGAACCAAAGTCTTATACTTCACGTGCATTGTCTCCCCTCTCACACTGTTTTGTATATGTATGTATATTTTTGATTGATTTTTTTTATGGTTAATATCTATACCTTTTCAGATATTTGTATTTTCTGAAGAAGCTAAGTTATAGCGAAACTAGTAGAAACACGTCACCACCTGTACCGATTTGTGAATTGTCAATTGATTTTATTGTATGAATAAAACATTATGCTCCGTACACACGAGCGGACTTTTCGACATCAAAGGTCCGACGGAACGATTCCGGCGGACTATTCGATCGTGTGTGGGCTGCAGCGGACTTTTGATTTGCAAAAATCCGACAGACTTTAGAAATGAAACATGTTTCAAATTTTTCCGCCGGAACTCCGCCGGATCCAGTTCCTATCGAAAAATCCACTCGTTAAAACATTATGCCCCGTACACACGAGCGGACTTTTCGACATCAAAGGTCCGACGGAACGATTCCGGCGGACTATTCGATCGTGTGTGGGCTGCAGCGGACTTTTGATTTGCAAAAATCCGACAGACTTTAGAAATGGAACATGTTTCAAATTTTTCCGCCGGAACTCCGCCGGATCCAGTTCCTATCGAAAAATCCACTCATCTGTATGCTAGTCTGACGGACAAACAGCGACGCTAGGGCAGCTATTGGCTACTGGCTTCAAACTTCCTTATTCTAGTCCGGTCGCACGTCATCACATTCAAATCCGTCGGACTTTAGTGTGATTGTGTGTGGCCAAGTTCATTCATTCTCAAAGTCCGTCAGAACTCCGTTGAAAGTCCGTCGGAAAGACCGTCGGACCTAGTCCGTTGAAAAGTCTGCTCGTGTGTACGCGGCATTATGTATATTTTTACTTACCAGTATTGTATTTTCCTTTAACAAGTACCGTAATAGTCCGTTAGCTCCTTTTTGTTTCTGGTATTAGTTTATAATATTTTCTAATGACGTTGGATTCTATAGTATCTGTGAGATAAGGATCTGGAGTTTGTACTACATCAGATACAATAGAACGTTCATGTGGACATTACCTAGATCCTTCCTGTAAGAAGGATACACTAAACACGTATAGTTATTTATTTATTGGGATCTTCTATTTTCATTATTTTTTATTTTTCACATTTCACCACTTATATATGAAGAAATACTTATTTAGTTTACGTTCATTACCCACCTCGGGTACAATACATTTTGGGCGCACCACAGAGGGGTGTACATAAAGGGGTAGGTGGGAAGTGAGCACGCATTAGCATTAAAGGGGCCTTTTGTTAGGGATTCTGTCTTCATATAAGATATTGATTTGAGCCTCCTTCCCCTTCCTTTTCTTCTTTTTTGGGTTGCTATCTCCTTTACAATAGTACAGTGCATATATGACTGGTAATGTGGTGTGTGGATAAGCTAATTCCATTGTTTATACACTGGCACGAGCACTGGGAAATATAACCTGGGTATTATATTATAGATAAATTAGTCATTCTGGTATAGGTAGCGCCATAAGCCCTATAATAACATTATAAATAGCTAAACAGCCATAGCTCCCTAACAGGGGCTGAGGGCTTAGAGGGTGGCAGCAACCTAAAAATATTCTGCTTCCTAAGCGCGGCTATTATATATATTTTTTCTTAACAAGACTCATGGCCACTCATTAAAATGAGAAGAAAAGAGGTTTACCTTAAACTTACCTAGAGGGCTATTTACTGTAAGAGCAGCAAGGATGTGGAATTCCCTTTCACAGACGGTGGACTCAGCAGGGGGCATTGATAGTTTCAAGAAACTATTAGATAAGCACCTGAACGACTGCAACATACAGGGATATACAATGTGATACTGACATATAATCACACACATAGGTTGAACTTGATGGATTTGTGTCTTTTTTCAACCTCAAACTGTGTGTCTTAAGGCAAACATATCCGAGAAAAATATTTCTTCAGCCTACACCTGGTTGCAAGCCTCTGGTCCTTAGGAACCTAATAAACATAAAGTGTTTGGCATTAAACATGTCATTCACTAAGGACCAATGGTTATAAGCTTGTGGGTTCGCTCACAAATGTGCAGTTAGCACACGACTACAGGAAACCTTGTTTAAGCTTCTAACAAATTGGTACAACACACTGATGAAAATACATAGATGGCTCCCTACAATTCTTGACCTTTGCTGGTGTTGCAATCAGGAGAAAGACACTTTAAGCATATATGGTGGGAATGCACCCTAATTCAGTCATTCTGGACGACAGGTCTGTGAAATCATAAAGCTTATAAAAGAGACAGTGATTCAATTAAACCCAGGATGTTGCTTATTACACATCACTAATTGTTCAATGAAAAGTACAAGAGATCACTGACCAGATTTATACTCACAGCTGCGATGGCAGTGGTCCCCAGACACTGGAGAAATACCACTACCCCTACAATCAAGGAATGGCTAGACGAGGTTGACCTCCTTTATAAAATGGAAGAGATTAGGGCAACAGCTCATGAAACTACCAAAAATTTTAATAAAACATGGTAACTCTGGGTCTTTTTCAAATATTCTAAAACATCTGAGTCCTTGTTATAGAAACAACCCCAGATTGCCTTGGGACCTTGGCTTACTACCTCCTTAATATCCATTTTCTTACCACCTCTTTTCTTCCCCTAGAGCCACCCTCTCTTGGGTCTGATATCTTTTTCTATCCAACTCAATTCCTCATGCAACATACACGTAAATAGAGCATACGCCAAATACATATACTGGAGTAATGTTCGGCCGATCATATCATATTATTTTTCTACTTTAAAAATGGATATTGCATACTGAATTGGTTTTGATGCTGGAGAAGACAATAATCCAGCTATGGTTTGATTGATTACTACTAAAGAGAGCTCTAATGTTACAACATAATACACTTATTGTTAAAATTACTGTGTGTACAACTATATGTTCAAATGTTATTATGATTGTACAAATGATCTATTTTTTTTTTTTTTGATCTTATAATAAAATTTTTATTGATAGAAATTTTTTTTTTACTTTAATGCATTCAGTGTGAATGCACTGAAACCTCCTGTGATCAGAAATCAGAATCCCCCTGACCCCATAAATACTTACCTGAGTCTGGTCTCCATCTAGTGCTGTGCCTGACAGCAGTGGTGCACTACACTCTACGCTCTCACTCCACTCACAGGACCCATTGGCTGCTGTCAAATAAATCCTGTGACAGAGGCAGGCCTGAGCTACGCTGTCCGTGTCTATGGACGCAGGCATGCAAGGCTTAGAATTCAGCCCACATGAGTGCCCCTATAGGAAATGGCTTTCTATGGGGGCCCTCGCTGAAAAGGAGGAGCCAGGAGCTCAGACAGAAAGCCCAGAAGAGGAGGCTCAGGGCTGCAATGTGCAAAACCATTGCACAGAGGAGGTAAGTATAACATGTTTATTATTAAAGAAAAAAAAAAGGTTTAGAATCACTTTAAAGATGACGCTCCATAATAGAGGTCTGTCTCTTCTATTGTTATTATAACTATTAAACACCTATGCCAGAAGCAGTGGCGGCTGGTGAATTTTTTTGATGGGGGGGGGGAGCGCCAGACTCCGTCCATCATTTTTGGCCCCTTCTACTTATATTACCAAACAACTAGGGTAACATCTAAGCAATCCTGATTATGTGTTGATTGGACTAAATGGACTTTATTCTCATGCATTTGCAACCTCGGAGAAAAAAAAAAACGTACTTAAATCTCTCTCAGTGCAGCTTCTATGGTTCCAGACCTGAAAATATAGCAATTATGCAAATGCAGCAACTATAATGAATTAATACCAAATAGTTAAAAAGGTCAAGTTAGAAGTTTTAGTACACTGAACTCAAGTTATTAAAAGAAATGTAGATAACTGATTTCCAAAAATGATCGCAATGTTAACTTATCAATGATATCATGTCTCAGAACCCAAATAGCAACCATCAAAATCTTTTTTTTTCCTTTGAGAGAACGTTTCAGGTGGTCTTACTGCAGCGCCGCTCAGGCTGAGGAACGAAGCCGCCGAAGTCACTTCCGGCTCTCGGCTGCTTCACGAAACCTGGAAGTGACCTGCCTGGGTTTGAACAACAATGCTCCTGCCCGTAGAATCACAGTGATTTTACGGGCTGATTTTACGGGCTGAAACTAGTCGACGTTTTGCATCGACGTTCTGCATTGCACTGCAAGGCAAGTTAAATACCTGCAAATGAAGTGACATGGATGCAATCTTGAGATTGCATCTATGTGGCGCTTCCCATACTGCACTGCGACCGGCACCACTGTTCACTATGTTAAATTACTCTTTTTTTTTTTAAATGTCTTAAGGGCCCCGTTTTTTTTTTATTTAACTTTTTTTTTTTAACTTTTTTTTTTCTGTGACTACAGGGGGGGGGGGGGGGGCAGCACCCGGGCGCCCCCTATGGACGGGCCACCACTGGCCAGAAGGCATTATGAGAGGCGTCATGCTGTCTCTTTTACACAGAATTACTTTTCAATGATACAGACCAATCAGGTTCTAATCAGAGTGCGGTGCAGGAAAGTCACATTCTGTGCATGTTTCCTGCACTGCGCTCAAATTGCACTGCCTTTATGATCTGCTGTAGGTGCCAATACATTGTTAGTGGCACGCCAAATGCAGAACGCAACAAATCGCATTGTACCTTAGTACCATTTGAATTGGTCCTGCGGCGCACTTTTTAAAAGTAGGGCATGCACTACTTTTTCCACATTCCAGTACAATTTGCAGCCCATTTATTTGTATGGGCTGCAAATCGCACCACACGGGAATGAGCAGAAATTGCACAGGAACGTGTGTCACTTTCCCGTGTGCTTCAGGTATGAACCGACCCTAACTAAATTTACCCACAAATGTCCAGAGGTGAACAGGAGAGAGAAACAAAACAGGAAAACATTTTGATACTTTGCACATTTTTAGGTTTGGCGTTGATACCCTGCTACCCTGGGTAGTACCCATGGGTGGCTGGTGATTAATACAGCCCTGCCTACATCTAGCATTCCCTATTATGCCTCCCATTGAAAGGATAACCCCCCCCCCCCAATGACCCCCAGTTGGTGCCAAAATACGTTCTAAAACGCGGGAGATCTTGGTGATTAGTGTAGTGATGTTATCACCCAAAACATGCATACACCACTAGATGAATCAGAGTAAATGCAAGCAAATGATATGGTTGAAATGTAACCAATACCCCAAAAATAATATGTTTTAATCGAGAAGAGAGATGCTTAAACCTCTAGGATAAAATGTATCTGTTTAGGATTCTTCTGTAACAAATTTCTATATACAATCCAGGTTAAAGTGAACACTGTTTGGAAAGCGTTCCCATCTAACCCCTCTCTCAAATATTTTTATAGAAATTACACTTGAAACTGACTTGTCATGAACCAGCAAGGCTCGCTTTTGTTATCTCTGCGAATATGCGATCATCTATCATCCAGATAGCAACTGGTGGGCCTGTCCATGTGGTCTTTCAGCAGCAGCTGTGCACAATCCTCAATATTCAATGCTGGCGTGAAGCCAAGTGCAGTTTAGGCACTGATTACATAGATTTAAAGCCAGAAATGCAGTTTTTTTTTATCATGCTTTCCAGCGTGCAAAGTTAAAAAGAATATAAATGAAAGCTTACACTTTTAATTTTACAAAATCAACACTAGATGGCACCATAATGTAGCCAGAGCAGGTATATTCCAAAGTCATTGTGCTAAGAGTATTTAGGGGCTCATTTTTTGGAAAAATGATGATAGATTCCATATCTGGATTCAGCCTTATGCCCTGGCATTCAGCATTTAGTGGTGAAGTGAGTAACAAATAATTTGGAACTAATCATTCACTACATTATGCCTTTGTCTCTTAGAGTATATTCAGGTTGCTGCTGCTAAGACTTTGATAAGTTAGCTCCAGCTTACCTATCCAAATCTTAGTGAGCAAAACTTAAAGCAGATCTTCAGTAATTTTCTCATCTTTCCACCTATTAAATCTGCCTCTTTGTTTTAACTTTGGATAGTAAAACATTTTTTTTTTCTGCCAGTAAATACCTTATACAGCCCACTTCCTGTTTGTTGTCTGGTAAAAAGCCTAGGCTTATGACATCATGCACATCTCTCTCTCTCACTCTCATGAGAGTTTGCCAGGAAAGGAGGGGGAATAAGAGGGCCAATGAGAGCTGTAGGGCTGCAGAGCTGGAGGTGTGCCTCTGTGTGTCTATGTAAATCCAGGAAGTGAACAGGCAGCAGCTTCAGCTGCCCACAGTTAAAATGGCTGCAGCCAGACAGATGGGAGATTTCTGCAACATATTTGACAAGTACAGAATCACATTATATATAAAATAATATGCAAGGTGATTGGTGGGAAGCTTCAGAATGGCAAATATGTTTTTATTATAAATTATATGAGCAGACTGCAGTTCCTCTTTAAAGTGGAAGACTGTTCTTAAAAATGTTCCCTCCCCCCCCCCCTCCCTCTTACTCCCTATCCTGCATACCCTGTGTAGAAAGCAATCTGTGTATTTACCATATTTAGTCCTGTCCTGCGGTCACATGATCCAGCAGGTCCGGCTCTGCTGTGTCAGAGAGTGGCTGCTGCAGGGAAGAGGTGTAGAACGTGTACCGGGGTGGGCTCCCCAGGATACAGCAAAGTCACGAATAAGGAAAACAACTCCACCACCAGCTCTTGCCAAAACTGAATTTTACTTAAACGTGGTAATGAACCCAACCACCAATTCTGAGAACACACAATAAATTTACAGACACCCATCCCGAAGGCTGAGACCCTTGTGCTGCACAGTGTGGTGCCCTATGTAGGATGCAGGAGAAAGACAAAGTAATTTGCCTACTGGCGGGCACAACCAAACCACCACACCTTACCTGTTAATACCCTAAACAGAACACAAGAATAACTGTATGGGTGTGTGGAGCGGGCTAGCCTGCGGTGTAGCACAACAGTTTACAAACTTACAAAGCTCTACCATATTCCCCCCTCCCTTAACTGGTGTCGTATCATCTGTCTGTGTAATCCTCCTGAGCACAATGCCAGTCTGCCTTGAGTTTGTGCAAAGTTCATCAGCTCTCCAATTGTGACATGTCACTTTAGGTTATGGAGTCCCTGTAATGAACAGTAGCAACACTTGTGGCCTGACACAAACAGGGACCTACAGGCCTGGTCTCAGTCTCTAGGAGCCAACAAAGTAATGGGGTGCGTGCACGATCTTACAGACCCGGGTCTGTTCTGCATCCGCTGGTGACTCTGCCCAGAACAAAATGTCTCTCCAACAAGTATGCAGTCCTGCAGTGTATGTTGTTTTGTTCCTGAGCTGTCATCCATGTTCCTTCAAGCAATTCCTCCAGACAGAATCAGGATCTTGGACACAAGTAGCTTCACTCAGCTGCTGTTCTGGTCACTGAAGTCTGCTCCCACACCTAGATGCTGTAGGATTCTATGCACACAGTCCTCACAACAAGCTCCTTCTCAAATGGCTGCCTGCTGGTCTCTCTCTCTCTCTTTTACCATCTCTATTTGTCCTGAAAGTAAAACTAAATTCCAAATTTTGGCTTATCATCTGAACAGGAATAGAGTGGAAATTTTATGATGGGGACACTAGTTTTGGTGACCATAAGGCAGGGGTGTCCAGATGTGGCTTGTGGCACCCTCTGATGTGGCCCACCACCTCCTGCTCTGGGACGGAGGGTCAGCAAGCCCAGATCGCGGGTTCCCGACCCGCCATCCCTGTGCATCAGTGTGAAGAACGGAGTCGGGGCTAGAGGAAGCAGAGCCCATACTTCCTGTATAGCGCTGGCTTCTGTCACAAGTGGAGTGATAGCAAATGTACTCTGCCTGTGACAGGAGCAATACAGCAAGCATCAGCTCTGCTCTCTAGTGCAGCTGCATGGTTCCTCTAGCGCTGGCTCCTTTTACACTGATGTTCGGGATGGTGGGTTGGGAACCAGCCAGCAATACCCACCAACAGCACCCGCCAGCAGTACCAGCCAGCAGTACCCGCCTGTAGTACATACCAGCAGTACCCGTCTGCAGTACATACCAGCAGTACCCACCAGCAGTACCAACCAGCAGTAACCACCAGCAGTAACCACCAGCAGTACCAGCCAACACTACCCGCTAGCAGTACCAGCCAGCAGTTCCAGCCCTGGGGGACAGCCAGCAGTAGCCACCAACCATACTCACACTGGGGGACAGCAGCAGCCAGTGATACCTGCAGGAAACCTGACGAAGAAGTAAAGATTGAGGTCAGCTAAGGTGAAGGTAAACTGCAGTGCATCAGTGTCAAAGGCCCCTTTCACATGATTGGTCCGATCAGGTCCACCTGTCCATTTTTCAGGTGGACTCAGTCGGACTCTCCATTCACCTCTATAGAGCGGCAGATGTAAACGGACTATGTTCATGTGCCTACAGGCGTCCTTCCTGTTTCTTTTTTTTTTTAACCCCTTCGCTGCCAGGTCCGTACGTCATACAGACCTGACAGCAGAGGTCTCACATACAATCCAGTGGCTACAGCCACCCCCCCCCCCATACTGCCCCCCTCTTAACAAGGGGGCCCCCAGATGCAGTCCCAATGTGAATGAGTATGGGGTACCGAATGGGGTACTAAGAGAGATTGTTCCCTCTGTTCAGAGATCTGTGGTGATTGTCTGGGTTGTGACTGGACACAGTAAATCAGCAGGTCCCAGCCATGAATCATTGACAGACTCCCGTGTACTCCCTGTGTACAATCACAGCAAGTGTTGGCGGGGGCGCACATGCTTGCCTCCTAAACCCAGAACCAGTATGTTGCTTTGCCTGCACGGGTGTCCTTAAGTGGTTATATTCACAATGAATTACCTCAGTTTACCACAAAAAAAATTATGCTAGATGCTAGATTAAATCAAATAATTACCTCTCACAGATACTGTGACAAGTTGGGTGTTGATTAACTCAATGGAAGTGCATAACGGTGAGTCCAGTCCACTTCAGATGTGCTTTTTAGGGCTTTTTCTGCCCAGTTTTATTTTTTTTATAATTGGTATTTTATTGTTATTTTCAAAATTGAACAAAAAGAAGGAGAAACAACATAAAAAAATCAACATACATAGGGAAAATAAGGGGAAAAGAAAAAAAAAGGGGGGGGGGGGGTTCCATGGGGGTGGGGGGATACATACAACCTAGTCAAGTTACATGTAAGCATACATGGTGGCAGAGAGTTACTTCCATTCAACAGACCCAGGGCATCACCCTTCCCGCTCCAGACATTCGATCCACATGAGCGGGTCCCTCTCCCCTACTAGAAGAGGGTGGGGTGCCCCCTTAACACTGTTAAAGCTTTACAAGTGACTCCTACCGCATAGTAAAAAGGGAAGAACATATTAAGTCAACCAAAACCAAACATCTTCCATTAGCGTATGTATAGAGGCAAAAGGGAGACAGAAAGAGAAGAGAGTTGGGATGGGGGTGGGAAAGGAAGTGTGAACATCATGCCTCACCGGATTATGTGTTCAGCTCACCAGCAGAAGGTGCGGTCGGGGGAGGAAGGTTCGCCTGGACAAGTCTCCCAAATTCAGGGTCTGCCAGGGCAAGAAGCGTGACATCTAAACTGGATGTAACCACAGTTGCGGTCTGGACATGGGCCTTCCATGGTGCCCACGTATTATCAAATTTCTCCCTGGTGTCCCTACAAGTGGCCATCCAGCTCGTTGCTTCCATTATCTCCCCCACCTTCCCCAACCAGTCCTGCTCGCTTGGAATTTGCGAGCTCTTCCAATATAGTGGTAGTAAATGTTTGGCTGCATTGAGGAGATGGGGGAGTACACTCTTTTTATAATGTTATGGAGGCATAGTGGGTATGTGGAGCAAGAAGTGATTAGCCAGGACTGGGATATCAATACCCAGACTGTCTGACACGTGTTTTGCGAACCATATTCTAGAATGGTGCTAGCACAGGGCACTCCCACTAAATATGGAGGAAGGTGCCTTTCATTCCACATCCCCTCCAGCATACATCCGGAGTGTTTGGGAAGATTCTAGCCAGGGTGGCGGGTACCCTGTACCACCTGGATAACATTTTATAGTTATTTTCTTGAGTCTTAGAGTCTATCGAGCTGGTATGTGTTAGGCGGTATAGACAATGTAACTGGTTGCCTGTAAATTCATGTTGGAGGTCCCTTTCCCAGTCCGTAATATAGCGTGGTTTGGGAGAAGGTGTGGTGGACTCTAACAGCCCATACATCTCCGAGATCACGTGTGTCAGAGGCTCCGCAGATGCCCACATGTTCTCGAAGGCTGTCAGCGTGGCCCAAAGTGGTGTCTGTCTACAGTGCTTGGTTATAAAGGCCTCCAGTTGGCGATGCCTCCAGAAATCAAAGGGGAAGCTGCCATATCGCTCCCTTAAAGTAGAAAGTGGTACCACCGCCCCTCCCTCCACAAATCTGTCCAGGCTGACCTTCCCATCCCGTATCCATGAACCGAACGCGGCCATCTGTTCCCCTGGGGGGAACCACGGGTACCCACTCACCGGTGTCAGAGGGGATAACTGTGGTGCTAGTGCAAAGCGTGTGTTAACCCTATCCCACGTTTCCAGGGAGTGGACTGTAAATGGGGAAACCCACCCTGAGAGCCCCCTGTCCCCGGCCAGGACCCAGGGTGCGTAGGCCAGGTCTCTGCCCGCCATAGTCTTTTCCAGAGGGACCCATAGCTTATGTAGCGTATGAAACTTCCAATTTAAAATGTGTTGTAATGCGATCGCTTGGTAGTATTGGAGTATGTTAGGTATGCCCAGGCCGCCGTTCAGCTTAGAGAGTTGGAGCATCGCTATGGCCAGACGCGGCTTCTTCCCACCCCACATGAATTTAACAAAAAGGCTACGTAGGTTCGAGAAAAACCCTTGCTGCAGATGTATCGGTATCATTTGTAGGAGAAACAAAATGCGAGGTATTTTCTATTCTATTTCAATACATTTTTTTCTATTCTATTCGAATTTTAATCAATTCTATTTGAATTCTATTCTATTTTATTGTTTTTTTAATTGTATTTTTTCCCATTCTATCATAGTCTATACTATTCTTTTTTTTCTATTCTATTCTATTCTATTCTTTTTTTATGTATTCAAATTCAAATTGATTCTATTTGAAATTCGAATTTCAGAAGATGGTTATATTCTTTCTATGTTATTCTATTATATTCTATTCTATTTGCTTCTATTATATTCCAGTCTATTCTGTTCTTTTATTTTATTTTCTATTTTTTTTTTTTCAATTCTGTTCCTTTCATTTCTATTCAATTTTCTTCTCTTTGGAAATTGGAAAAACTATTCGAATTAGAAAACTTTTCTAATTTGAATTTGAAAAAGATTTGGATTTGAAAACTTTTCTAATTCGATTTTGGAAACTATTCGAATTCAAAAAGTATTTGAAAACAATTCAAAGACTATTTAAATTAGATTTTTTGAAAATTTGGAACAAAATGAACCACACATGTCTAACAAAAACTATTGCACTCAGAATATTACTTAAGCAAGCAAGAATCATCTAAATAATAGATGGACTGCTAAGGATTAATGGATGGCCGATCAAACCCTCAAAATGGCACCCAACGGATAGAGATGGATCGAGCTTAAGATTGAATCTGTCATTCAAAATTACATCTTTCTTAAGGCCCGTACACACGGTCGGACTTTTTGACAACAAACATGCAAATTAGCTGTTTTGGAGCAACATCCGACTGTGTGTACGCTCCATCGGACAAACTTTTTCTGTTTTCATCGGACTTTTGTTGGCTCTGCGAACGGACAAACTTTTTGACAACAGAAGTCCGATGGAGCAAAGTCCGACCGTGTGTATGCAAAAGCATCGGACTTTTGTACAAGGTACAAACACGCATGCTCAGAACCATTGCAAACGATCAGACTACAATACAGAAGTTGACCAAAGGTGGCGCTGGAGTCATTGAACGTCCTCTTTTGAAGCGGCGTCAGTACGTTGTGACGTCATTACGTTCGTGTTTGTTGTCAAAAAGTCCGACCGTGTGTATGCAATACAAACTTGTGGACAACACACTTTGTACAAAAGTCCACGGAAAAGTTTGTACAAGTCCGACCGTGTGTATGGGGCTTAAGATGGAACTGAATTTCAAGATGGGGACTCTCAATGGAGATGGATGATGAAGAATGGTGATCTTATGTCTACAGAGGTCCCCTTTCTTTCTCTGATCTTCCTTATTTATCTTCCTAGAAAACTATTGAGCCTTAGGGATCCTCCCAGAGGGTGTGCCTTGCAATATTTACCCATTTTTAATTGGAGGGTGAATTTATTGATTATTATTATTATTATTATTGTTATTATTGATTAATTTATTAACTAGTTGTTTGTACAAGCTTAACTTAACAACCAAGTGGCACACTAAGGCCGCGTACACACGGGCAGGTTGTCTGGCCAACTAAGTTCGTCAGACAATCCGACAGACAGTCCGTCCTACTTTTGAATGAACGGACTTGACCACACACGACGAACAGACAGTCCGCTGAAAACTTGCGCGATGACGTGTACGGCACGTACGACGGGACTAGAAATTCGACGTCCAATACACTGCAATGCAACCTTCGGCCGTGTAAATCCTTTCTGAGCATGCGCCATACTTAGTCCGTCGAACTAGCCTACTCACAAGCGGACTGTCCACTGAAACCAAGTTTGGACGGACAATATTACGGAAATTCCGAAAGACTTAGTCCGCCAGACTGTCCGCCGAAAAAGTCCGCTGAAGCCAACACACGAGCGGATTGTCCGCTGAAACACGTTTCAGCGGACTAAGTTGGACGGACAATCCTCTCGTGTGTACGTGGCCTAAGACTAGTTTTCTGGGAAACAATGTATTTAAATTTTATTTGGGTGCAACATCGCACGACCGCGCAATTGTCAGTTAAAGCGACGCAGTGCCCTATAGCAAAAATAGCCTAGTCATTAAGTGGTGAAATCCTTCCGGCCCTTAAGTGGTTAAACACCTAAAACTAATTTGTACATGCTTTATACTATTTCCATCTTCCTTATAATGATACTATTCCCACATTTCTTAGAATGATTACAATCAAACCTAAACATGGTATTACTATTTTATCATGATTGTGCTTTTTGTATATTATTATGCCATATCACTAAATATTGTAAAGTTTAGTGGTATAGCCACATTGTGAGCGCCTTGGGATCACGTGCAAAAGCTGTTTGTCTTAAACATAAATTTTTTTTAAATGTAGTACCCTCTAGCTAAGTGTACTAGTGTACATTGTAGTTAGTTGTAGTGTAGGGAAATTTGGCCTGGTTGAATCTGAATTGGGGCTGAGTGGCTCAGGGAGGTTGGTTGACTCAGCAAGCAGCATCTCTGGTAACCCTCCTGCTCTCTGGAACCTTAGACAAGCTTCCAGAAGTAAAGGGTGGTGTCAAGGAGGAGCTGCTTGGAGTATTGATAAGAGCCTCACCCAATCCCCAGCAAAATTGGCTGGCAGGGGGCAGGCTCCTCGTAAATGCTCATGAGTCATGTCAGCAGAGGCATGGTCAGTCATGTCAGCAGAGGCATGGTCAGTCATGTCAGCAGAGTCAAATGGAAGATGGAGAAGTAGTGCTGAGGAGGCTGTCAGTGGCCCTTGAGGGTGCCCCCTAGTCTCGGGGAGGGGAATGTTGGAGGGACGCCCTACAACACACTAAGGAATCCTTCCTGGAGGCACGGGAGCAAGGAGAGGACAACAGGAGCAGGTCAGCACATCCAGGCGTTCTCCAGAAAAGTCAGCCGGGTAGGCTGATGAGCGAACAGTCTGGGAAGACTGTGGTGCCAATCTGGGAGGGCTGAGGAGAAGCAGCCAGGAGGGCTAGTGAAAGGGGCAGCTGCAGCTAGGTGAGCTGGTAGTGCCTGGAGAGGGGTGGTACTGGGAGCAGTAGCCACAGGGATGTAAGCTGGACACTGACTTGTGCTACACACCTAAAGGGGCCTTAGGTTCCTGCCTATAACAGGCTTTTACTCAAAGATCTGACTGAGAGCGTCAGATCATTTTTTTTCAGTGTGCCAGTGGAGATCTGCAAGCAAATGTGCTGGAGGAAGCAGAGGAGTGTATATCGGAAAAGTTGTCCCTGAAGTTGTCAAAATCAAGTGGGCATCCCATAACACCCCTTCTCCCCATCCAAGTTTAAAGCCTTCAATAAAATACTAAAACAAAGTGCTGGACTGTCTTCTGATTAAACAGAGCTTTCAGCGGAAAAACAAAACTGACTTAGCTTCGGAAAACACAACACAAAAAGTCTGCTTGTCTTCAGCACAAATGAAATATAAGGCATGCACCGTTCATATAAGGGATTTACCCCAAAGTTAGGCAAGTCCAGTCCAGCTTCAGTTGTTTGGCAACTTCCAGCATACGTGTAGCATTCAGACAGGTGTGCTCTCTTCAAACTCCTACCACTCCATATACAGCACTAGAAGATTCATATCGTATGTGCTGCTTCTTGGAGGCTGCTTAAAGAGGTTGTAAAGTCTCATGGTTTTTCACCTTAATGCATTCTATGCGTTAATTTGAAAAACCTTCTGTGCTTCAGCTGCCCCACCCTTTGTCTTACCTGAAACCTATTGTTTCAGTGAAGAGCAGGAACCATTGGCTCCCGCTGCTGTCAATCAAATCCAGTGACACAGGAGCCAGGGGCAGGGCTGAATCCTGAATCCTACTTCCTGTACAATATACTGTATATAGTGTATATTGAAACATTGACAATCTTTTCCAAAAGTGAGCTCAACAATATCAACAATTTTGTCTGATAAAATATAAAAAGTTGAATTGATTTCCATTTAACTTTTCTCTGGATTAACATATATTTTAGCCCAGTCTCAGAATGTTTATTCATTAAACACCTCTTGTGTATCTTCGGACTTAGGGATTTCAAAGCGGTTGGCCTGGACCTCCATGGGGTTGGACTGAGTTTAGGGAGATGTCCTTAGGAACTGGCTAAGCTGGCCGGGGAGGTCTGGGGCGAGGGGTGCCAAAGCAGCAGGCTCCTCTCCTGTACTGAAATGGCTTACTTTCATTTCACTACACATTATGAGCTACTCACAATGTGCATTAGAATTTGCAGCAAGTCTAGCCTGCTTCATTTCCTGGCTGGATGATGTTCATCATAATCTAGTCCTTTATTCCCCATCCCAATTTCCATTGGCCTGCCCCTTTCATTCATTGGATTTCAGTTCATTCAATCATGGAGGCTCAGCATCACATATAGGCATTAACTAGGGTAGTCTGCATGTAATTGCAGCTTGCCTAAGAATGCCCACTCCTGACTGATATCCACTCATCAAGGCATTTTAATATTTGCATAGCTCCTCCAAAAAGCCAAGCCAAAGGGCTTTTGAGAGGAGTACTGAGGCAGGAGGCTGCCGGCCCCTCTCACCACTCATGATCTGCCTGCATTGCATAGACAGGCACAGAGATCCAGTGATGGCATCACTGGGTTTAAAATATATGTAGCCAGGTGCTGGAATAAAGGCCCCTCTAAGAAACTTATAAATGAACTGTACCAAACTGTTTTGTGGGACAACATGTCCCAGTATGTCCGCTTGTTGTGATCCCATTGACTTTTAATGCTGAGTACTAAGGGAAGACTCTGTTGAAAAGAAAACGATGTAATTCCATCATGCATAGGTGGAACTACTACCCTCTGAAAGAACACTACAATTCCCAGGGGTCTGAGCAGCTTGGGAGGAGAAGAGAGAGCTCTTGCGAACTGCCTGGGGAGGTGCCAGACCAGGGAATAGACATGTGCAGAACGAAAAAATGTGTTTAGTTTCAAATTCATTTCAAATTAGGTTTCTAGTTTTGTTTTGTTGCATTAGTAACTAAATTTGTTTTGTTTCGTTTATTCTTTTTTTTTTTAATTGCATTAAAATTTTTCCAATAAAGTTGAAGTATTCGAATTGAAAATATTGAATACATCCGAATTAATTTTAACCACTTCAATACTGGGCACTTAGACACCTTCATGCCCAGACCAATTTTCATCTTTCAGCGCTGTCGCACTTTGAATGACAATTGCGCGGTCATGCTACACTGTACCCAAACTAAATTTTTATAATTTTGTTCCCACAAATAGAGCTTTCTTTTGGTGGTATTTGATCACCTCTGAGATTTTTATTTTCTGCTAAACAAATAAAAAAATTACCGAACATTTTGATAAAAAAGTTTTAATTTTTGTTCCTGATAAAAAAACATTGTAAATAAGTATGTTTTCTCCTTCACTGATGGGGCTGCACTGACGGGCACTCATAAGGTGGCACTGATAGGCACCGAAGAGTTGGCTCCTATGAGGTGGCACTGATGAAGTGGTACTGATGGGCACTGATGATGGGCACTAATATGCGGCACTGATGTGGCACTGATATGCAGCACTGATGGGTACACATAGGTGGCACTGATGGGCACTGAAAGGTGGCACTGATGAGCACTGATAGATGGCACAGATGGGCACTGATAGGTGGCATGGCTGGGCACTGATAGGTAGCATGGATAGGCACTGATAGGTGGCACAGATGGGCATGGATGGGCACTGACAGGTGGTACTGATGTACATTAATGGATGTTACTGATAGATGCCAATCAGTGCCAAACAATAATGCCTGCCAATCAGTGATGCCCACTGTGGGCACTGATTGGCATCCATTGTGGGCACTCATTGGCATCCCTGGTGGCCATGGGTGGCATACCTGGTGGTGACTTGTGGTGAGTATCCCTGGTGGTCCCGGTGGCGTCCCTGATGGTCCAGTGTGGGCATCCTCGGGGAGGGGGGGGGGCCTCGCTGATAATCAATCAGCACAGACCCCCCCTGTCAAAAGAGCAGCCGATCGGCTCTCCTCTACTCACATCTGACAGGCGCGAGTGAGGAAAAGCCGATCAAGGGCTCTTCCTGTTTACATCGTGATCAGCCTTGATTGAACATGGCTGATCACGTGGTAAGGAGTCTCTGACAGAGACTCTTTACCTAGATCGGAGTTGCAGTGTGTTTGACTGACACACCGCAGCAATGATCGCCGTGATGCACTCCCCCGGTCAGGATATCGCAACCACTTTGCTGACATCATATTGTTATATGGCGGGTGGCAAGTGGTTAAAGAATAGTTGTTAACAACCATGATTCATCTGCTGTCAGTGGGATTCCCTGCTGACAGCATAATGTAGACAAACAATGCCGGCTTTAAATATTAAAACAATAAAAAACAGCGCGGGGGTCCCCTCCCAATCCATACCCGGCCCTTTGTGTCTGTATAGATACCAGACCCTTATCTGATCATGCAGCCCCACAGGTCAAGAAAGAAGGGGGTGAGCGAGTGCTACCCCATCCTGAACTACATCTGGTCACATGCCTTCAATATAAAGGGAGTGCTTTGGGGCATGGGCCCCCTCCCCTCCCCCCAAATTACATTGTTCTCATGTTGAACAGGACATAGGAACCCACTCCATCCCTATCCCCACCCTCAAGACTTCAAATTACATATCCTCAGATTCCGGACCCTCTCAAGCCTTTTTTGCTTGACATTGACATACGTTTTGATGTGTTTCCTTGATGTAAATAGAAAAGGCATGGGGGGAAAACTGTGTAGTTGTGAAATCAGCCTAAAACACACATGATAAAAAATGGGGCAGAACCTACACTCCTTGTTCTTTCTAGCTCATTGCTTTTACCAAAGATTGAGAACTGTCCCTAGAAAGCACAACACATTGGTGTACCAAGGGGAGCAAAAACCTTAGGAGAAATAACTCTAAAAATAATATGCTTTAATTATCTTTGATCAGAAACTAAACTGTTATTTTTGGTAAAAGTTCTTATTTAACAGTACCAAATAGAAATTGTTAATGGTTAGTAATTACATATGGTAATGGTCAGGCAAGACAGCAGTTGTCCGGGAGTAATCACTGATACGCTGCTTAGAATGTGTGTGTTCTAGAGCACTGTAATGCTTCATTGGAAGGACTCCAGTTTGTCTGCTATACATATAGAGATCCATTATTTACTAAGCTCCTTGAAAATAGGGTTTGGCTCCTCCAAACTAATGACTTATGCAGCTGTGGCTGTTTTATCAATACCCCACGATGTCAACAGATGTGATGACTCTATGTAAATAAAAGGTAAAAAATAATACTAATATAGACAGACAACGTCCGGTGTTTTATAAGAGCCGTCTTTATATTGCACTTGTAGAAAACAGCCTTTTACAATGGGGTAGAAATACTGAAAATATATCTATAGAAGATTAAAAGCTGTTATTTGAAGGAGAAATAGATTTACTCACAGTAGACAGCCTATACATATATTTCTTTCTTATAAGGTTCTATTAAAAAAAAAAAAAAATCTTACAAACTTCAAGCAGCTTGGGCCTGTGATGAGCCCTATGGGAAATAGTACAGTGACTTTTCGGAGGAGGCTTCACATGCAATTATTCCACCTTCAGACTCCTGAGAACCAATGTGAACTGGTAGAGGGCTAATAATACATCAATAAGAACCACAAGTGTGGCAGCTTCATTTAGTACCAACCTTAATCAATCAGATCACCTTACAGAAGTGATCCTCAATGTCAATTAAGAGGACAGATTTTCACATTAACACATAGGGAAGAATTATTTTCCACTAGTAATCCAAGCTCCTCCAATTTAATTATTTAACCAGTAAAAAATATACTTAGAAAGACCTTGCATGTCATTAGACCTAAACTTGAATAACACATTTTAATGCTGTCTGTTCTCATATGTGGGCAGCCCTTTAGACAGTTAATGATGCAGGTTCCTGTAATTGCTACTTCTTCTAAAGGTCTGCAGATGCCTATATTGGTTGAATCTTTTTTCTTTTGACCCATTTTCTGCCATTTTGCTGACTTTTGATTAGATTTAATCACATATAACAAAAATGCTCCATTGTCATAAAGCCATAGATAGATAGATGGCCTTGCGGTTCGCCCGTCAGCCGGTTCACGGCGAACTTTGCTCGTTCGCGATTCGCCAAACTGGAGGACTTCTGGCTCTGTTCGTGGCAGACATATTCGTTTACATTGTGAAGAACTTTGACCCATGATGACACATCCATCATCGGGTACAGGACAGCCAATTGAGACATTTTAGCACATGGACAATTGGACATACACCCTACCTTATAAATAGACCTGATCTGGCGGCCATTTTACATTCTGTCTTTTGTCAGTGTAGGGAAAGGACACTGTGTGGAGCAGGGACAGTCAGTCTAATCACTAGCTATTACTATTAGGTCCACAAAAGTCCTTTTAAGGACTGGTATAGGTGTACAGTATATAGGGTTGTAATACACTTATAATATACTTCCTTTCAAATATAGAACGCATATTATAGTGCACTGCAGTGCTGCTGAGTGCTGGCCGATTCTGCAGCTGTCTTTTCTCAGTGTAGGGAGGGACAGTTTGGTGTTTGGAGCAGGGACAGTCTGCAATTCACTAGCTACTAGCTAGCTACTATTAGGTCCACAAAGGTCCTTTTAAGGACTGGTATAGGTGTACAGTATATAGGGTTGTAATACACTTATAATATACTTTCTTTCAAATATAGAAAGCATATTATAGTGCACTGCATGCAGTGCTGACTGATTCTGCAGCTGTCGTTTCTCAGTGTAGGGACAGTTTGGTTTTTGGAGCAGGGACAGTCTGCAATTCACTAGCTACTAGCTAGCTACTATTAGGTCCACAAAGGTCCTTGTAAGGACTGGCATAGGTGTACAGTATATAGGGTTGTAATACACATATAATATACTTTCTTTCAAATATAGAAAGCATATTATAGTGCACTGCATGCAGTGCTGAATGATTCTGCAGCTGTTGTTTCTCAGTGCAGGGACAGTTTGGTTTTTGGAGCAGGGACAGTCTGCAATTCACTAGCTACTAGGTCCACAAAGGTCCTTTTAAAGACTGGTATAGGTGTACAGTATATAGGGTTGTAATACACGTATAATATACTTTCTTTCAAATATAGAAAGCATATTATAGTGCACTGCATGCAGTGCTGACTGATTCTGCAGCTGTCGTTTCTCAGTGTAGGGACAGTTTGGTTTTTGGAGCAGGGACAGTCTGCAATTCACTAGCTACTGGGTCCACAAAGGTCCTTTTAAAGACTGGTATAGGTGTACAGTATATAGGGTTGTAATACACATATAATATACTTTCTTTCAAATATAGAAAGCATATTATAGTGCACTGCATGCAGTGCTGACTGATTCTGCAGCTGTCGTTTCTCAGTGTAGGGACAGTTTGGTTTTTGGAGCAGGGACAGTCTGCAATTCACTAGCTACTAGCTAGCTACTATTAGGTCCACAAAGGTCCTTGTAAGGACTGGTATAGGTGTACAGTATATAGGGTTGTAATACACATATAATATACTTTCTTTCAAATATAGAAAGCATATTATAATGCACTGCATGCAGTGCTGAATGATTCTGCAGCTGTTGTTTCTCAGTGCAGGGACAGTTTGGTTTTTGGAGCAGGGACAGTCTGCAATTCACTAGCTACTAGGTCCACAAAGGTCCTTTTAAAGACTGGTATAGGTGTACAGTATATAGGGTTGTAATACACGTATAATATACTTTCTTTCAAATATAGAAAGCATATTATAGTGCACTGCATGCAGTGCTGACCGATTCTGCAGCTGTCGTTTCTCAGTGTAGGGACAGTTTGGTTTTTGGAGCAGGGACAGTCTGCAATTCACTAGCTACTAGCTAGCTACTATTAGGTCCACAAAGGTCCTTTTAAGGACTGGTATAGGTGTACTATTTGGTGTGAAGTATATAGGGTTGTAATACACGTATAAAATACGCAATCAAATATAGAAAGCAGAGTATAGTGCATTTCCACTCTGCAGCATTGTGACTGCTGAGCGGTTCTGCAGTGATACTACAAAGAGTGACAAACGCAATTAGAAAAAAGTATTATAACTGGTGTGATAGACCAGTGGCCCCCCAAAACGACAGATTGAAGCGGGGTGTTATATACCTTCTTCCACATATACTGCACTTCTCTAGAGACTTTTGTCACAGGGTCATTTAAAAAATAACAGGCAGAGGAAGAGGCAGGCCCTTCTGCAGGGGTTGTAGGGGTAGGGCAGGAGCAACAGGCTTGAGCCAAAGTGGCAAATTGCAGAAGTGCTCTCTATCTCGGTGCTGGTGTCAGTGCTCTCTATCTCAGTGCTGGTGTCAGTGCTCTCTATCACGGTGCTGGTGTCAGTGCTCTCTATCACGGTGCTGGTGTCCGTGCTCTTTATCACGGTGCTGGTGTGGTGTCAGTGCTCTTTATCTCGGTGCTGGTGTCAGTGCTCTCTATCACGCTGCTGGTGTCAGTGCTCTCTATCACGGTGCCGGTGTGGTGTCAGTGCTCTCTATCACGGTGCTGGTGTCAGTGCTCAGTCTCTATTGCGGTGCTGGTTTCAGACAGTGAGGGAGATAGCAGCAGAGAAGCCAATCAGCAGGCAGTGCCAGCACCATGGCTGAGGATCAGCACTGGACTGGCACCTCCAGACCACCGCAGTGGAGCCCTGCATAGGTGGGGGTAAGGGCCGGGTAGAGGGAGGGGCTCAAGCACAGGTTGGGACACTGGGACACTGGCACAGGACTGCGCTGGCCTGACTGTGGCACTGTGGCACTGAGGCACTGATCATCTCCTGCACCCCCTTCATAGCCTGGCCTGACCTTGCCTCTCCTCCATGGCCTTCATGCGCTCCTGAATTGTCAAAATTTCACAGATAAAAAAAGAATGCTTGTCGTTGTCGATCCCAGATTCACTTAATACTTTTGTTATGTCAGTGTCCATGTTGTGGGACTATGTGTGCACAGCTAGTAAGTATTTTGTGGCTGAAAATATGGCCTGGAGGTTTTTAAGGTTCGCCTGCCATTAAAGTGAATTGGGCACGTTCACGGTTCTCGTTCGCGAAACATCCCGTCGGAAGTTCGTCCATCACTACAAATTTAGTTTTTTGCTTCAGAACAGTAAAGGGGTTCTGAGGGTTAATTGTGTATGTTAACTTTGACATCAGTTTGGCTGGGCTGTGTTAGAGTTCAGCCTGGTTATGTGTACAGTGGGGTGCACATGACAGGCCAGAACCTGGGCGTTTTGGGTATCAGCTTCCTCTGAGCTAATCAGTGGGTGTGCCGGGCCCCGCTGAGGAGTCTGGGGAAGGGTACTTAAGATGTTGAGGTCACGTGTTCCGGGTTGTTCGTTCGTGAGGCCCTAGCAGTCTGTTCCTGATTCTGGTCCGGGGTAGCCCCAGAGCGTGTTTGTTGCTCCTCAACATGCTTCGGTTGGTTAACCCCAATAGACCCGCCTGGTCTGGGGTAGGGATCCGTCTGTTCCCGAGTCTTGGAACCGGCTGGTCCGAGGCGCATAACTGAGGGAGGATTCAAGGCGTCCTGATGTGTTCTCGGCTTGGAGGGGCACCGCAGTTCGTGCAAGTGACCGGGGGAGGACTCTTCGGAGGAGGGCCAACAAGCTGGCCTCCTGAAAAGTGCCTGGTTACTGAGTTGTGAAGGACATTGACGAATCCACGCTTTTCCAGTACTGTCAAGGAGACTGAGAACGTTCCAGATACTGAGGAAAAAGATTCCTGTTCACTTTCAGTTACAACTTGTTCAAGGTCAGAGATTTCACAAGTTCTGATTCAAAGCGCTGATTGTCATAATCTCTGGCTAGAAGAAGGTCACCGCTGCAGCACCGGTCGCCCAAGCAGAGGAGCAAAGTAGCAAACCCCACCACTGCAGAGGCACGCCTGCCTCCTGTACCCCTAGGCCAGATATCTGGGGGAAAGTATTCAAATACAAGCCACTGGGAACTGCAAGTGCTGCTACGGGAAACTATTTGCCTGCGGGAGATTCCTCACCTGATTCGCCAGTCGAGACCAGCTCCGATGAGGGAGACGACTGGTATTTTGAGCCGAAAGTTGCCGTGAGTAAAAGGTTTTAAACTTTTAAAGCTTTTAAGTTAAACTGAACTGTTGCCGATGCATGGACACTGCCCGAGAATGACGGGGTTGTTAGGCCCCTGAGACTTTTATAGGTGGGTGGCAAAAGAGTATGGACTTGACCGCTCCTGTGTTCTTGGGGGATGTCATGGACATTGTGAAAGAAGTGGCATACAGAGGATGTTTGAGACCACCCAAAGGTCTCAAAGTCACTGCGGAAGATATCTTTCACCTGGAAAATGTTGAACAGATTTCAGGGTTGTTTGTTGCATTTGAGCTATGATCGGCATATCTATTGTGACAAAGTTATAATATGCACACCGGATAAAGAGAGTGCCATATACTTCATCACCACCATTGATGCACAAGGAAAATACCTAACCTTGCCAGATCCGAGGTTTTATTGGTGAACTGTTCCTGGAGTCAAGTCTTTGAAAAAATTTTGCAGAAAAGAAAAATAACTTCCCTGTGTCTTCAGCTTTTCCAGTGTTTTCTGTAAGTTACAAGGACTCTGGGGTAGTTAGGTAGATGGTTACTACAGGAAGATGCACATCAAGTTCTACAGGCTTTTAGCCTAAAGCTCTCTGGTTATTTAGAGACTTGTAGTTACAGTGGCTCTGACCACTAGGTGGCGTAAGTCGGTAGGAAAGGAGCAGTAATAAGCAAGAACTTTTTTTTTTTAAACAGCCAGTAGAAAATGTTAGAGAAAAATGTCATGTGTCTTTGAAAGAGGAAGTTCTGTTGAATTAACAATGGAATTTTGCTCTTCAAGACGATATGTATAGTGTACAGTGTTGTCTTTTGTATTGGGTTTCTCTTTCAGGATGCGCCGAGATCGACTGCCAAGCTCATCGGTGGTTGGGTGGGTTAGTCAGTTTTTTTTTTATTAGGATAGGATTTTTTCCCTGGTTGTTGCCTAGACAATGAGGACATCGTCTAAATAACTGGGGGGGATGTGTAGCGGTAGGGTACTTAAGATGTTGAGGTCACGTGTTCCGGGTTGTTCGTTCGTGAGGCCCTAGCGGTCTGTTCCTGATTCTGGACCGGGGTAGCCCCGTGAGGGGTCCTGGACATGGGAGCGTTCGTTGCTCCACAACATACTTTGGTTGGTTAAACCCAATAGACCCGCCTGGTTTGGGGTAGGAATCCGTCTGTTCCCGAGTCTCAGAACCGGCGGGTCCAAGGCGCAGTAACTGAGGGAGGATTCAAGGCGTCCAGGTTTGCTCTCGGCTTGGAGGGGCACCGCAGCTCGTGCAAGTGACCGGG
Source organism: Lithobates pipiens (assembly GCF_037356315.1). Lineage (NCBI taxonomy): Eukaryota > Metazoa > Chordata > Amphibia > Anura > Ranidae > Lithobates > Lithobates pipiens. The sequence continues at coordinate 97,612,096 of NW_027507764.1, read as the reverse complement.
GGAGGACTCTTCAGAGGAGGACCAACAAGCTGGCATCCTGGGAAGTGCTTGGTTACTGAGTTGTGAAGGACATTGACGAATCTACACTTTTTCCAGTACTGTCGAGGAGACAGAGATCGTTCCAGGTACTGAGGAAAAAGGTTCCTCTTCACTTTCAGTTACAACTTGTTCAAGGTCAGAGATTTCCCCCTAGTGGTTAACCCCTTCACTGCCAGTGTCATTTACAAAGGAATCAGTGCATTTCTTTAGCACCGATTTCTGTATAAATGACAATGGTCTCAAAAATGTGTCAAAAATGTCCAATGCGTCTGCCATAATGTCACAGTCACGATAAAAATCGCTGATCGCCGGCAATGACTATTAAAAAAAATATATATATTAATAAAAATGCATAAAACTATCCCCTATTTTGTAAATGCTATAACTTTTGCACAAACCAATCAATAAACGTTTATTGCAATTTTGTTTACCATAAATATGTAGAAGAATACGTATCGGCCTGAACTGAGGAAAAATACTTTTTTTCTATATAATTTTGGGGGATATTTATTATAGCAAAATATAAAAAATAATGCGTTTTTTTCAAAATTGTCTCTCTTTTTTTGTTTATAGCGCAAAAAAGAAAAACCGCAGAGGTGATCAAATACCACCAAAAGAACGCTCTATTTGTGGGGAAAAAAAGGACGTCAATTGTGTTTGGGAGCCACGTTGCACAACCGCAAAATTGTCAGTTAAACAACACAGTGCCGAATCGCAAAAAGTGTTCTGGTCTTTGGCCAGCAAAATGGTCCGTGGTTAAGTGGTTCTATGAGCAACAGATCTCCTTGCTGGAGAGGGAGCTTTGGTGTTGAAAACTTTAATGTGAGACATAATTTGGGTTTGCTTGATAAGGTCTGGGTGCAGGACATGTTAAAAAAAAAAAAAAACACTTCAATTCAATATTCAAATTTGCATCAAATTCATATACAGTATACCTGGTCATATTTTAATTGTTAGTACTGCTGTATGTAATAAATTTAAATTGTCTGATTTGTGACACTTTACTATATGGCACTATTAGTGCAACAATTTTGTTCAAATGTATTTATAGTGGTAATATACCCAAAAAAACAAAATGTATTATATTTCAGCTTGCCATATCTTAGAATCTTAGCCCTTGTACACACAGTCGGAGATTCCGACGGAATGTGTCCGATCGGACCGTTTTGTCGGATATTCCGACTGTGTGTGGTCTACATCGGACTGTTTCTGTCGGAGTATCCGAGGGACCAAGCTTTCCAACTTGTTGGTAAAATTTTCCGACAAAATGCTCCGATCGGACATACTCCGATCATGTGTAGAGAATTCCGATTGGACAAAGTGCCACGCATGCTCAGATCAAATTCCTACACCAAAGCTATTGGCTACTAGCCTGAACGTAGCCCCATCGTAACGAATTAACATCATCACGTCGGATTTTCCGACAACTTTGTCCGACGGATTTGGTTGTCGGAATCTCCAACCGTGTGTACAAGGGCTTAGATAGGCTGCATTCTTTTTTTTTTTTTTTAGGCTTTTTTATTTTAATTTGGCAAGAAAATTTGTTATTTTTCAACTACTTTTAAGATACCAAGCTTTCCAGCAGAAGTGGCAGATAGAGGGTTGAGAAAAAACATTTAACACTAACAGGGGTGCTTTTATTTAATTATGTAAAATCTTTATCTCAAATGAATAAAAACTGTGCTGCAACTGCTTAAAAAGTGTTAGCTGGAGTTCAGCTTCAATTTGTCGATCACATTCATTTAAATCAGCTAGTACATCTAACACAATCTGTTTCCCAGTTTGACATTGCTCCAAAGGTGATTCCAATGTTCCTCCAGTAGAGTGGAGACACCTTAAGACAGGAAGTGTGTTAGTGGACAGATCACCCGGTGGAAAAAAAAAACGAAAAATAAAAAATAATAATAATGTAGAATTCCTGAATGCCTGACAGCCACTGCTTAGCGGGAGCAAGGATTGTTTTTCAAAGAATCAGCTAATGAGAACTTAGCCTTAATCCTTCCTGGAGAACCATTGGATAGATATTTTATTTAATGGTGTTACAACACTCTACCATCATCAGTGAAATTACTGCAGGATTGTTATTTTATCAAAGAAAGTGCCTATCCAAAGGTTCTGCTATAAGGATAGCCAGTTATTTACAAAAAGTCTTATTGGTATGAGTAGTCTACATCGCCAATGTGATTTTATAGCTGGGTCACAATTCGATTTTAAGTAAATAAAAAATAATTGTAATAATGCAGTCTGTGCTTGACCAAAGTTATTGTATTTTATATTACACTGTCATTTAATGAGATCTGTGTTACTATTTGGAATTCTGCGAAGGTCCAGCTGGCTATTGTAGGTCATTACTTACTAAAAAACCTCTAGTTTGTTTCCTAAGTCTCCACTTATTCTGGCTATGATTAATGTAAGACACATGTTGTAATAAAAATACTAGTAAAACAATGTTTTCTTCAGCTTTCTATTAGCAAAAAAAGTCTATAAAACTCTGGAAACAGTATCAATTGTTGTATCACCAGGGAAATCATTATTTGCCTTTTCCTTGTGTCATTTAATGGTGTACTTGTCAAAATTACCATGACAGTAGTGTTTAATGTGACTGGAAACTCCAGCTGCCAGATGCAAAGGCTCATGGGTCTTTATGACGTTAAGCCCTCAAGACCTGACTCATAAACTGAGATAACTTCACTTACAGTATAAGTCTGTATTAGATAGCATCCTAATTTGTTCTTGATATACTGTATGTTAAAAGGTCAGGAAACCTTGTTTCCAATTTGTTCTGTGTAACAGGACAAAAATATTGGTTTGCAAAAATATAGACTTAAAATTATATACAGGTGCATCTCATAAAATTAGAATATCATCAAAAAGTTCATTTATTTCAATAATTAAATTCAAAAAGGGAAACTCATATATTTTATATAGATGCGTTACACACAGAGTGATACATTTCAAGCATTTCTTTCTTTTAATTTTGATGATTATGGCTTACAGCTAGTGAAAACACAAAATTCTGTATCTCAGAAAATTAGAATATTACATAAAACCAATAAAAAAAAAAGGATTTTTAATACAGAAATGTTGGCTAACTGAAAAGTATGTCCATGGGGGTTACTTACGAAAGGCAAATCCACTTTACACTGCAAGTGCACTTGGAAGTGCAGTCGCTCTAAATCTAAGGGGTAGATCTGAAATAAGTGGAAGCTCTGCTGATTTTATCATCCAATCATGAGCAAGCTAAAAGGCTGTTTTTTATTTTCCTTGCATATCCCCCTCGAATTTACAGCGACTTTACTTCCAAGTGCACTTTCAGTGCTCTTTCAAGTGCACTTGCAGTGCAAAGTGGATTTTCCTTTAGTAAAACCCCCCCATGTACAGTAAAGCATGCACTCAATATTTGGTCGGGGCTCCTTTTGCATGAATTACTGCATCAATGTGGCATGGCATTGAGACAAAAAGCCTGTGGCACTGCTGAGATGTTCTGGAAACCCAAGTTGCTTTGATAGCGTCCTCATCTCATCTGCATTGTTGGGTCTGGTGTCTCTTATCTTCCTCTTGATAATACCCCACAGATTCTCCATGATGGGGTTTAGGTCAGGCGAGTTTGCTGGCCAATCAAGCACAGTGATACCTTGATCATTAAACCAGGTATTGGTACTTTTGGCAGTGTGGGCAGGTGGGAAGTCCTGCTGCAAAATTAAATCAGCATCTTCGTTAATCTGGTCAGCAGAGGGAAGCATGAAATGCTCTAAAATTTCCTGGTAGAGGGCTGCGCTGACTTTGGACATGACAGATGACATGGTTCATCAAATCAGCACGGACTGTGAAAATTTTGCAATTTATTTGGAAATCAAGGTCCAAGAGTCTGGAGGAAGAGCGGAGAGGCACAGAATCCAAGTTGTATGAGGTCCAGTGTGATGTTTCCACAGTCAGTGATGATTTGGGGAGCCATGTCATCTGCTGGTGTTGGTCCACTGTGTTTTATCAAATCCAGAGTCAGCTCAGCCCTCTACCAGGGAATTCTAAAGCACTTCATGCTTCCCTCTGCTGACCAGTTTTATGTAGATGCTGATTTAATTTTCCAGCAAGACTTGGCACCTGCCCATACCGCCAAAAGTACCGATACCTGGTTTAATGACCAAGGTATCACTGTGCTTGATTGGCCAGCAAATTTGCCTGACCTAAACCCCATAGAGAGTCTGTAGGGGAATTGTCAAGAGCAAGGAACAGTGCTTGGAGGTGGGTAGGGGGTGGAGACAGGAAGTGACTCAGAAGGTGGGAGTTCCAACACCTATATTCTGAGAGAAAAGCCCTGGTCAAGAGGAAGATGACAAAAGCAGCCACCTATTTCAGACCTTGGAAACATACGCTTGAGTGGCTATTACAATCCTAGTACACATTTCTGGCACGGAGAGTCAGAAAAGTAAGTATCCAAGGTTAGAAGTGCACCAAAGATGGGAAATAAAGAAAGAAAGAGAGAGAGAAAGAGAAAGAAAGAATGAACAAGAAAGAAAGAAAGAAATTCAGAAAGAGAGAGAGAGAAAGATAGAAGGAACAAGAAAGAAATAAAGAAATTCAGAAAGAGAGAGACAGAGAGAAAGAAAGAAAAAAGAAAGAAAGAAAGAAAGAACATATAACAAGTATGGAGGGAAGCTGCAGAACCCATAGGAAACATATGTTTAAATAGGAACTTCACCCAAACACCTTAACTGGCAATTGGTCCCTAGATAGCCCTGGAAAGCACCACTGTGCTTTCTTGGTTAATAAATAAAATGTAATTTTGTCTAAACATAACTCCTCACCATGTAATGAAAAAGCATTCAAATTAGCAAACTATATATATATATATTTAATAATGTATATTAATACAGTTTAAACTAAATAAATTACATTTATAAAAAAAAAAAATATTAACAAAAAAACATGCTTGTAAAAAGTTAGGTGAAAGTCAATTGAAAAAGTTAACTATTAATGACAGTTCCTGCAACAAAAAATAGCAGAGGGCGAGATTTAGAAGTCTCGTTTTAACTCTTACCTTTAAATAATTCTCATATTACTACATTGTCTCAAATAGTCCCGAATGCTGGGAAATGTCAGCCAAAATGTGTATTATTTTATGTTATAGTGATTCTAAAACAAACAATAAATGGTAATATTTTAGATTCTTAAAAAAATGAAGCCGCCACTTGCATATTGTTTATTTTATGCTCTAATGTGAATTTTATGAGACTCTTGACACATAATTTTAAACATTAGGCTTCTGTTAACCATGTAATAATGCCCCAAAATAAATAATATGGTTCTGTTTTGCAGGGAAATATATTTTCTCCTTTTCATCACGTCCAGTCCCAGATGAGAATCGGGCTGGTGGTAGGTTCCAGGGAAAGACGTATTTCTTTAACACCACATAAGAAAGCAATTTAATTGCAAGCGCCTAGGTAAACACCAAGTGAGTGACAGTAATGTCACTACTTTAAGTAAACATCAGCTGCCCTGCAATTACAAACATATTTCCTTTAATTTTGCTGATGTCAAGTAGAAGAGGAACACCCTGGATGAAAGAAAAACAACCTATTTCCTCCATTGTGCCATATGATTACCACTTGTGTTTATCTGATATTTGTCCGTTTCCATCTGTGCTCCCATTTACCTTCATTTAACATGTTAAAACTTGTGAAATGTATCTTAAGTGGCCACTCAATCTAACATACAGCCCTGGCCAAAAGTTTTGAGAATAACACAAATATTAATTTTCACAAAGTCTGCTGCCTCAGTTTTTATGCTGATAATTTGCATATACTCCAGAATGTTATGAAGAGTGATCAAATGAATTGCAATTAATTGCAAAGTCCCTTTTTTGCCATGAAAATAAACTTGATCCCATAAGAAAACTTGTCCTCTTCACTTATGAAGAAGGCTTCAGAGCACCCAAGAAAGTCCAGCAAACACCAGGACCATCTCCTACAGCTGATTCAGCTGCAGGAATGGGGCACCACCGGTCCAGAGCTTGTTCAGGAATGGCAGCAGGCAGGTATGAGTGCATCTACAATGCACAATGAGGCTTAGCCCTTGTACACACGGTCGGAGAATCCGTCGGAATGTGTCCTATCGGACCATTTTGTCAGATAATCCGACTGTGTGTGGTATGCATCGGACTGTTTCCGTCAGAATATCCATCGGACCAAATTTTCCAACTTGCTGGAAATATTTTCCAACAAACTGGTCCGATCGGACATACTCCGATCATGTGTAGAGAATTCCGATCGGACAAAGTGCCACGCATGCTCAGATCAAATTCCTACACCAAAGCTATTGGCTACTAGCCTGAACGTAGTCCCGTCGTAACGAAATAACGTCATCACGTTCTGAACGATTGGATTTTCCGACAACTTCGTCCGACCTTGTGTTTGCAACAGTTTCAGACAAGATCCGTCTGACAAAATCCGACGGACAGAATCCGTCGGATTTGGATGTCAGAATCTCCGACCGTGTGTACAAGGGCTAAGACTTTTGGAGGATGGCGTGGTGTCAAGAAGGGCAGCAAAGAAGCTACTTCTCTCTTGGAAAAAAAACAGGGACATACTGATTTTCTTCAAAAGCTACAGGGATTGAATTGTTGAGGACTGGGGCAAAGTCATTTTCTCTGAAGAATCCCCTTTCCAATTGTTTGGTTCATCCAGAAAAAACCTTGTCCAGAGAAGAAAAGGTGAGGGCTACCATCAGTCCTGTGTCATGCCAACAGTAAAGCATCCTGAGATCATTCATGTGTGGAGTTGCTTCTCAGCCAAGGGAGTGGGCTCACTCACAACTTTATCTAAGAACACAGCCAAGAAATAAAAATTGTACAAAAACATCCTCCAAGAGCAACTTCTCCCAACCATCCAAGAACAGTTTGGAGATGAACAATGCCTTTCCAGCATGATGGAGCACCTTCCCATATGTCAAAAGTTATAACTAAGTGGATTGGGGAACAAAACATCAAAAGTTTGGGTCCATGGCCAGGAAACTCCCCAGACCTTAATCCCGTTGAGATCTTGTGGTCAATCCTCAAGAGGTGGGTGAACAAAAAAACTCCACAAATTCTGACAAACTGCAAGAATGGGCTGCGATCAGTCATGATGTGACACAGAAGTTGATTGACAGCATGCCAGGGTGAATTGCGGAAGTCTTGAAAAAGAAGGGTCAATAATGCAAATATTGATGCTGACAAAACTTAATGTAATTGTCAATAAAAGCTTCTGACACTTATGAAAGGCTTGTAATTATAATTCAGTATACCATAGTAATATGTGAAAAAAAAGATCTAAAAACACTGAAGTAGCTGACTTTGCGAAAATTTATATTTGTGTAATTCTCAAAACTTTTGGCTATGGCTGTACACTTTATTACCAAAAGTATTGGGATGCCTGTCTTTACACATACATGAACTTTAATTGCATCCCAGTCTTAGTCTGTAGGGTTCCATATTGAGTCGGCCCACCCTTTGCAGCAACAGTGTAACAGCTTCAACTCCTCTGGGAAGGCTGTCCACAAGGTTTAGGAGTGTGTCTATGGGAATGTTTGACCATTCTTCCAGAAGCGCATTTGTGACGTCAGGCACTGATGTTGGATGAGAAGGCCTTGCTCGCAGTCTCTGCTCTAATGCATTCCAAAGGTGTTCTTACCGATTGAGGTCAGTACTCTAAGCAGGCCAGTCAAGTTCCTCCACCCCAAACTCACTCATCCACGTCTTTATGCACTTTGCTTTGTGCACTGGTCCAAATCATTTGGTGGAGGGGGAACAGTTTGGGAGTGGCTCCTTCCTGTTCCAACATGACTGAGCATCAGAGCACAAAGCAACCTGATAGAACACCTTTGGGAAGAATTTTAACTTCACAATTGCGCTTCTAGAAGAATGGTAAAACATTCCCATAGACACACTCCTAAACCTTGTGGACAGCCTTCCCAGAAGGGTTGAAGCTGTTATAGCTGCAATGGGCCAGCTCAATATTGAACCCTATGCACTAAGATTGAGATGCCATTAAAGTTCGGGTGAGTGTAAAGGCAGGTTTCCCAATACTTTTGGTAATATAGTGTATACATAGACCTACATAAACAGGCTTTAGGCTGGGTTCACACTGCAGCGATGCGGGAACGCCGCAAATCCGCGGCGGGTTCCCGCATCGCATGCCTCCCGGCGGCAGTTCACATTGCCCTATGCGAACTGCTGGGAGTGTCAGTGAAACGTTAATGACACCCCCAGATTAGTTCGCATATCGCAGTGCGATCTGCAAACTCGCACAGGAATCGGATCGCATGGTGTGAACACCCATGCGATCCAATTCTGCTGCGGACCAAAAAAAGGGTCCTGTGCGAGTTTGGGGTGGGTGCGATGCGAATTCAGCCATACTATCTGTATGGCTGAACTCGCATCGCACAGAGATCAGATGTGATTTGCACTGCAGTGTGAACCCAGCCTAAGTGAACATTTTCTTTTCAAAGTATTAATATTTTACAAAGTTTTTATTGAAACCTGTACTGGGTGATTATAGGAATTGCTAGTGCTGACCTCTATGTGAAATGCTAGTTCTGTGAATCTTATTCTAATCCAGTAACTTCACATAGACCTGTAATATCCACAAAGCAATCTAGGCAGGAGTCTAGATCCCACTAACCCAAGATAATTAGTTAGATTATTTCCCAAATAGGCAGAGGCTAATGTAAGCCAGGAAAATAGCAATTTCAGAGTAAAGTCAGCAATGGCAAACCAAATTTCTCTCATTACATGATTAATTTACTGTATTTGTGCCCAGAGTACATCAAAGTTAGCTATCCCGCTTTTTTAGCAGCATCAGCCTGCATCAGCTAGGGTGACAATAATTTTTCAATTTGACTATGTGTAACATAGGGTTTACTTGCACCCTGGACATTAACCCCTCAAAACCCAGCACATCAGGGCTGTTCAATACCATACTGTATGTCTGAATTCCTGACTCTTTAGAGAGAATATTTCCCCAAAATAAAACAATGTCCAGACCGGAAGGACCTCGGTTAAACAAGAGTCCATTTTCTAATTAGATCATTTCCAACAGACAGATTTTAAAGTATTCAATGCTGTTGTATCGCAAGCAAAGTTTCTTTACACAATGCCCCACTAGGAGAAACTCAGTGCCCAACAAAGTTGACACAAATGCCTTCTTTTGTCCCATTTTTGCTGTATACTCCCGGGTATAGTTGACAATGTACTGTAATTCCTGCTTCACAAGGCATGAAGTCCATTGCTCCCCAGGGTGGGTAAAACCCTATTCCCGCAAAGGAGAATGTTTGCACTGTGCATACTCACGTTGTTGGCAAGGCCCTAATCGTCTCACTTATTTGTCACTCTGCTAGTAGTCTAAAGAAGTAAAAGGCTATCCAGGGGCCTTCTGTTTCAGTCTGTGACTGCCCTAAAGCCATTTAAGACACAAACCATCAGCTAACATGTGTATATAGATGGTGGATTTCAAACCATGCCCCTGGGTAACAGCAAGACTGACGCTTAACTGGTTAGAAGCACTCATCATGTCACAAGGCTTTGAATTTTGGTTCCAAGTTAGGGCTTCAATGGTCCAGCCAAACACCTCGGACTCATGAAACTTAGGGGCCCAAGTATTCTGACTTCAGTTGCTGTAGTAGTGATTATTTCTCTCAGAACCCTCTATGTCTTGCCTGTATTTAGCCGAGACACTCACCACAGACAATCTTCATCAGAAAGCTGATGCGACTTCTAATGTTATGTTGGAGTTGGAATGCATTGAATTGCATGACAAGTGAAATAACAGCAGTTTCTATGGATCTTATTCACATACATGCAGTGCATCTGCAATCCCCTTTTGAAAAGGCTCCTGTGAGAGTTTGGTGTGATTTTATGGTCCATATAGACATGCATAAAAATCTAATTTGTATTCTTTTTTGATCCGTTTTACAGTGCAATATTTGCTGGTTTGTTAGGAGGTGGCACCCAGCGGCATCCTAATAACCAGTGACACTTCCCTGGCAGCAGCAGGGATGAGTTATCGATTGTTAAGGAGTTGGCATCCACTGGCTTTCTAACAAATTCATCCCTGCTGTCAGGTGCCATAATGTGCAAATATGCTGTGCATACATGCATATTATATTAAAAACTCCTGGGGGGCTGAAAAGTTTAACTTAATTTCAAGTAATGTTTTAACAGCAAGAATTATTTTTTCATATAAACTTAAAAAGACGTATTGTGGTTGCATTTCTCACATTGCAAAGTTCTGCTTATAATGTTATTTTATCAGCAATTGCAGGCAGGTTACAGGCCTGAAGTAGAACCATGGTCAACCAAAACAAAGTTCTGCAACAGTATTGGCACTTACAGTTTTACAGTTTAGTCTCCCTGCAAAATGCTAACAAAGATCTACTAAGGTCCACCTCATTCAGCTGCCTGTGATATGGTGACAACACTGCTGTACTGCTCCTGAATTCAGAGAAGCAAAAAGGCTCATGTAGGCTGTCTTAAAGTGGTTGTAAATCCTTATTTACAACTTAATGTTACAGGTACGCCTATATTAAGGCTTATCTGTAGCTAACAAGGATATCTCCTAAACCTGCACGGTTTAGGAGATATCCCTGTATTTGCATGTGCCGACGTCATGCGGCACATGCGCACTTAAGACAACTGAAACAATGGCGCTATGTGCCGTTGCTTTAGTTGTACTGTGCCGTTCCCGCGTGCATGCGCGGAGTGACGTCATCGCAGCTCCGGCTAATCACAGCGCCGGAGCCACGATAGTGATGTCATCGCGGCTCCGGCTAATCACAGCACTGGAAGTCACTCCAGGACAACATGTCAGCGGTTGGAGGGGGAGACGTGGACCGATGCGGGGGCGATCTGAGGTAAGTAATACATAATTAGCTAGTATGCTATGCATACTAGCTAATTATGCCTTTCTCTTGCAGGGCTTTTTGTTTTTTCCTTTTTTCGCTGCGGGGTTACTTCCTCTTTTAAGTGGAGGTAAACTCCACTTAGAACTTGTACCTAAAGGTAAGCCTATAATAAGGCTTACCTGTAGGTGCAGTGAATATCTAGTAAACTTGCACTTTTAGGAGATATTCACAAGGGATGTTGCCAATAACACGCACTCTGAAGAGAAACCACTCCCGTGCCAGAGCCAAGGGCTCCTGCATGCAATATGTGGGAGTGACGTCACCATGGCCTCCCGGCCATTCATACAGCCGGAGTCCGCGAACTGGGAAGGAAGACTGGGTGAAGATGGCAGCGCCAGGGATATGTGACAGCACTGCGCAGAAGGAATGCGTTTTACAGGTAAGTCTGCCATAATGTGCTAGCATGCAGTGCATACTAAGACATTATGACTTACCCTGCAGGGAGGCCCGCTTTATTTTTATTCTAGTGGCAGTTTACTACCGCTTTAAAAAGCAGTATCTAATTTCGTAAGCTTATCTGTTTTATAGTTTATTATGCTGCTTTTAAATATAGGGAACACAGTCATGCTGCTAAACACGCTTCCCTTTCCTTTATTTACATAGCAAAGTAAAGAAAAGAAGGGATTGATTAGCATTCTACTTTATTAGGCAGGGCACCAAACCATTGTATTTCAGCCCTAACAAATATGTTAAGATTAAATTATAATTTTTTTTCATTCAATTAAAGTTACAAATGACTTGAAATAATAAACTCTTTATGATTTGTTTTAGTAGAGAAGCACTGGTGGGCAAGACGGATACGTTAGACCGTCTCCACAGTGCTAATTCCGATCATATTTGCTCACATCTGGGATTTTTTTTAATAGCATTGTACAAGCAGCAGTATTGTAAACTACCCTCAGGGCATCACTGATCAGGACTTAACTGATAAAAGGTTGCCTGGGGTTACTGCACATCAGTGTTTTATAAAAGCCCTGGTCTTCTACACATGCAATCGCAGCTCACACATGAAATGGTTTTCAGACATGAGGGAGTCATGGGCAATGATATAATTTATTTCAATCAGTTGTGTATAACCATTTTGAAACAATCAACAGCTAGTGGTGTATGCTGTAAATGTCTCAGATGTCCTAATATATTCCTAGGCTACCCATAAATGTTTGCCAGAAAACATGTTATACACTATCTAATGAGTATTCTTCATGAATATTGATGTCAACCTTCATCGCAGCAGTAGTTTTACAGCTGTATCATATCATTGCTTGTTCATACTTGGTTTATTGCAGTATGGGCCTGTTTTTTTTTTTTAAGGTATGAAGTGAGATGGAGTGCAGTGAAATGAAGGGAGCTTGTGTTCACCCAACTTGTCCAAAAGAGTATAACAATATATAATAATATAAAGCTTCTTCTTCACTTGATGGGTCATTGAAAGTGGAAACAAGTATATTTCAGTTCACCTTGAACCTTGTTTTAAATGAAAGTTCTGTTCATTCCCTTCCTCCACCCCTCCTCTAACAAATGTGTTACATAGTTACATAGTAGGTGAGGTCAAAAAAGTCCATCAAGTCCAACTTATGTGTGTGATTATATATCAGTATTACATTGTATATCCCCGTATGTAGTGGTCATTTAGGTGCTTATCTAATAGTTTCTTGAAACTATTGATGCTCCCCGCTGAGACCACTGTGTTCATTTTTTTCCGCTTCTTCTCTTGTTTTCTCAGGAGCCGGTACCTTTTTGCAGCAGGACCGGTTACCTGCTCCCACTTCTGCAATTCTCACCTAGGCAAGAATTGCACCAGCTTTGCTGCCCTCCCTGTCCCAGCACAGCCAACTCCCATATCCAAGATGCCAGCACCGGAGAGCCAAAACTCAGTGAAGAAGTGGCTCAGAGGAAGACCAAACTGAACTTAACAGGCTGGTGAAGTTCTCAGTTAAAGTAAAACTAAAGACTCCTGTATGACAGTCTAAACAAGTACCAAATCTAGTTATGTGATGTGCAAGCCTCAAGTAAACAAACAATCCTCCATTGCTTTCCATCACTGAGCCATATCTTTGGGTCTTCAATGCTTCCCCTCACAGGTACTGCAGAGGCAGTCATGAATGCGGTGCAATAAACTTTCAGCTGAACTCATACAGTGACCTTATATATGTAAAACCAGTCCAAAACAAGAATATGTGCTCAAATTGAATTTCAACTTTGATGTAATTCAAAAAATATGATGTCCCCCGTGCCCCTGAGGAAGTAAGGTGACCGTGATGTAACGTGTAGGGTGTCATCACACAGACACAGGAAAAGGTTGGTGTTGTACATAGAGGAGAGAGTTATATGCCACTGTATTGCTTGTGTAGCAGACATGTTGTCATGAAGCAATGAAAGACTATTTGTCGTGAAATTTCTCCTTTTGGCCACATGATGGAGATATTGAGATGCTAAATTGTCTTTCCAGAAAACTCAGAGACACAGAGAATACGGGGAAAAAAAGGGCAGTTTCAGGAAGAGCTGAGGAGGCTGAGGTAATTTCAGAGGAAGAGAGAGAGTCTAGGAGCCCAGAAAAAAAAGGTTCTGACAGGAAGTGCAGAGACAGTGAGGAGAGAACAACTGTGACCAAGATTGTCAGCCAGAGAAAGAGAGAGCCTGAGTTGATAGAAACCCACAGCCATTTGGGGGATCTCCTAAGTCTGCGGCCAGTGTGGAGAGAGGACGAGGAGCCATTGAAAGCTACTACAGTGTGGGAAAGCAGTTCTGGGACAAGATCATGGGGAGACAGAGCCACTCCCGGGATGCTGTGTTTGCTGTGCTGCCTGCAATTGTCACCCTAAGCAACCTAAGCGATAGGGATGGGCTTTATGTTTGGGTCAAACATGAGTTAGACTCAAACATTGGCTGTTTTCCCATTCACCGAACAGCGAACAATTTGAGGTATTCCCTGCAAATTCGAAAAGCCGCGGAACACCCTTTAAAAGTCTATGGGAGAAATCAAAAGTGCTAATTTTAAAGGATTATATGCAAGTTATTGTCATAAAAAGTGTTTGTGGACCTCGGTCCTGCCCCAGGGGACATGTATCAATGCAAAAAAAAAGCTTTAAAAACAGCCGTTTTTTTCAGGAGCAGTGATTTTAATAATGCTTAAAGTGAAACAATAAAAGTGTAATAGTCCTTTAAATTTCATATCTGGGGGGTTTCTATAGTATGCCTGTTAAGTGGCGCATGTTTCCCATGTTGAGAACAGTCTGACAGCAAGATTACATTTCTAAAGGAAAAAAAAGTAATTTAAAACTACTCGTGGCTATAATGAATTGTCGGTCGGGCAACACATATAAAAGTTAGTTGATAAAAATGCCATGGAATTTCCCCACAGGGGAAGCCCGAACCCAATTTTTTTTTTAAAAATGCATGGGGGTACCCCTAAATTCCATACCAGGCCCTTCAGGTCTGGTATGGATTTTAAGGGGAAACCCATGGCAACATTTAAAAAAAAATGGCGTGGGGTCCTCTCAAAAATCCATACCAGACCCTTATGTAAGCATGCAACCTGGCACGCCGCAGAAAATGAGAGAGCGCCCCCCAACCATTTTTTTTTTTATTTGGGTGCGGGGTTCCCCTTAATATACATGTCAGACCCAAAGGGCCATGTCATTTTTTTTATGATTTTCATCTATATTGCCGGGACCTGATGATGCATTACAGCCATGAGCAGTTTTAAATGACCTTTTTCCTTTAGAAATGTCATTTTGCTGTGGCACTGTTATAAACATGGGAAAAATGCGCTACTTTACAGGCATACTAAGGACACCCCCTAGACACGATATTTAAAGGAATATATCATTTTTATTTTTTCACTTTAAGCATTATTAAAATTACTGCTCTCGGAAAAAAACTTTTTTTTTGCAGTGATATATGTCTCCTGGGGCAGGACCTGGGTCCCCAAACACTTTTTACGGCATATAAGCCTTTAAAATTAGCACTGTTGATTTTTCATGTTCGTATCCCATAGATTTTACTAGTGTTCAAAAGTTTTTCAGACACATTCAGCTCACATGCAGATACAGTTCTGCTTTAGGATAAATAACAAAATTAAGAAATGGCATTATGATTATTAGAAATGCTAATTGTATTAAAGAAGGTATTCTAACAGGAATTGTTGTGCTGGAATATGATTCCATTTTATAGGTTATTTTAACAGCATAGCAGAACCATAACTACCAGTAACCTGCAAGCCATGGGTGACTGTGGTGGAAGCCATAATAAAAAGTGCATAGCAAGTTGAATTTTCTGGTGGTTGTAAAACTTTACATCTACCCAGGGAAGTGACTGTCCTCAGGTGATACACAAAGAACTAACAAATCCTCTTAGAGGGGAAGGGACACCCCCCCCCCCCCCCTCTACACAGCAGCACACAGGTACAGAGCTGAGACTGTCAATCAGTTGGAGGTCCCTCCTCTGTCACCATTGTTCTCTTGGTGTCAGGAAAACTTGTCAGAAGTGACTCATGCTGATAGCAGAGTAACAAATCAGCAGACAGAAATTAAACTTATTGCTCTTAATTGAGATAAGGACACACTATAGAGGGATATGCTTTGTTCATATTCCATGTATGAGGTTTATAACCACTTTAATAGAAAAAAGCTATTCCTGTGCAAATGAGAAGAGGAGGAAGGCTTATTGGTTTGCCCTCTGCTGGCTTGCTGGTATTGACCAATGATGCACACATCAGCATTTATATTGAAACATTAACGTTGGGGCCCATTAGGACTCCTGCTCCAATACAGTAATTCTTGCATCTAGCTAAGGTGACACTCCACTCCTAGGTCTTTTCCAGGGTCTGGTTGCAGGAGTGTTAAGCTGACCATACAGAGTCATTTTACGGCAGTATCTGATGATGTGGCTGACATTTGAGCCATCAGTGGCACTCTTGGCACCCTTCTACCCAGCATGCTTTGGTCTGAAAATCAAAGTCAGACTTAAAGTGGTTCCAAAGGCATGAAGGTAAAAACCCTCCTGCCCCCTAATACTTACCTGAGCCTCCTCCAATACAGCAATGTGCACAGGAGTCTCAGCTCTCCGGAGACTCTCCCTCCTCATTGGCTGAGACAGCAGTGAGAGCCATTGGCTCCTGCTGCTGTTAATCACAGCCAGTGAGCCCATGAGAAGAGAGAGGGGGTGGGGCCAAGCCTGTGTCTGAATGGAGTGAGCCTGCTTGGGTGCCCCCATACCAAGCTGTTTGCTCTGGGGGCACTTGGCGGGGGGAGGGGATAGGAGTGCTGGCAGAGGACCCGAGAAGAGGAGGATCGGAGCTGCTCTGTGCAAAACCACTGCACAGAGCAGGCAAGTATAATATGTTTGTTATTTATTTTTAATTTGTATTAACTTGCCTTTAATATCACTTTAAAATTGTCATCCAAACAGTGTGGCAGCATTAACAGAGGCACCCAAAGGCAATTTTTCCCCACGGCGGACACGGGAAGCACCGATGAGCACTGAATTTAAAATTTATATAGTTTACAGATAGTATGGTATATCTTCTGACAATCATCTATAAGATGTGTAGTGCAAGGAAATACAAGAGGAAAAAGAAAAGGTGGGAAAAGAGGGCAAGAGAGGGGAGGGGGGATGGGGGGTAGGTTCCTTATCCCGGGGGTTCATACTGGATATTTTGACTTAATAGGTCGGTAGTCTAATATACCAGTTTTTAAATCATTCTCGCCTAAATTCATTGTTCAATTCTAAATGTCTAATCTGTACTCTTCCTTTCTGTCTGATCCCACTATGTCCCCCCACCTTTTTTTTACTTTCTCCCCTCCCCCTCCCTCCTCCCCTCCTTTTCTTTTCCCCTCCCTTCGTCCCCTCTTCTCTCCTTCCTCCTCCCTCCCTCACCCTATCCCCCCCCCCCAAATCCCCCCCTCTCTTGCCCTCTTTTCCAACCTTTTCTTTTTTTTCTTGTATTTCCTTGCACTACACATCTTATAGATGATTGTCAGAAGATATACCATACTATCTGTAAACTATATAAATGATAGCATCTGGTCCTAGATGCTTCCCGTGTCTGCCATGGGGGAAAATTGTCTTCGGGTGCCTCTGTTAATGCTGCCATGCTACCGCAGTCTCCCCCCTCTCTAGGTAAGCAGTGCTTATGTATCCCTCTCAGAACTCACATTCATTTTATATGATATTAAAGAAAATAACCTTCATTTTTTGAAATATATATAGATCAATGTCATAGATAATGGTTTAAACATGAAACTATGATTATGATTCTTATGACTGGCACCTTCTGAAGAAGCAGCAACTGCTCCGAAACTAGTTAAAGCGGGATTCCGCTCTTTTTTTTTTTTTTCTTACCTGTGTCACAGGTGGGCGAGTGCTACCTTCGATTGGCATCCACGTCCGGCGTTTATTTGACCCCCGGCGCGACGAATCTTTTCCTCAGGATGACTTATAAAAACCTGCTCTGGCGTTTTCTATTTTAACTGTGGGCGTCTGAAGCCCACAGGCATTTACTTCCTGGTATATGATGACGTCTGGCTCCCAGCATGCTCCGCTCCATCTTGCACATGCTCAGTGTGCAATAGTGGTAATGGCAGATACAGCTGCCTGCCCACTTTAAAAATGGCAAATTCGTACACGCCCTCGTCACGTGACCGGCGTCCTAACGAAATCTCGCGAGATTTCGCAATTTCATTGTCCCCCATGGATTCTTGGGAAATAGCTTACAAATTTCCCAGGGACCATTGCGAGGACGATAGCCACGCCTACTCCCACGGGAGGACAACCCGGAAGTCAGCTGAAACATCAGAAATAAAAGGTAAGTAAATAATATTTTTTTTTTCAGGGTTCGTTTAGGTAAGTATGCTATCTGTTGATTTTAATAACATGAAGTTTCATTTTCAGGTACCAAACCACTTTAAGGACTATCGCCAAGACACATCATATGCAACACCCCACTTCAACACTGGGGGTCACCTTCATTCCATTTTTTGTATAATTGTTTGAAACAGCATAAAAGGCTGTAATTATCAACTGTATCTAACTATTTTGTCAATGTGGTTTTATCCCACAATGTTTTATATCCTATATATTATTACATTTCTTTTATATAAAATTATACATATCCTTGTTTACGTCCTTGAGGTACCAAGATAGTCCAAACTTTTCTCCCTTTTTCCAGGGGCACTTCTGGGGTGACCCCAGGCACCTATTTCTATGATTCTGCTGTTAGAAACCTTGAAATAAACACGAAGCGTCATTATTCTCCTATAATTGCGAGCGCGCTAAGGTAATTCAGTTTCAATGAGCGAAAAAACATAAAAACCTGAATTCTGCAGCACTTAGCACATTTTTTATTTTTAATTAGCATCTGATGAAGACAAGGATGGCATAAGTCTATAATTAAAATTGAAATATAAAGAATCTTAACAATTGAAATAAAATTAATCGCTGACTTTGATTTTTTCATTTTGATCCGGGATTTTTAGAAGTGTGTGATCATTACCACCAGTAAGTTCTGTTTATTTGTCTATGAGCTGTTTGTTAAGATTATGTTGTTTTTTTTTCCATAGAGTGGAAATGAGAGAGAGATTGTCAGTCATCAGCTATTCTGTAATGTGTTGGGCCTCTTACACCACCAGGAGTTTAAGTTTCACATGGCTGTCCAACATAACCTTCCATGTGTAAATACGGAGCACAATGGATACTTCCAAGAATAATTCCTTGGAAATTATGTAAAGTAAAATGACACCGAGTTTTGTTATAGGCAGAAGGAATTCAGAAACTTCAGACTTTCACTAAGGATAAACATAATCTTTCAATATTTTCTCAGGATTTTGAAATCCAAGGAACATAAACTTCGCACATCATATAGCCTCTATCATAGCAATTAATGCAGAAGCTCACATGTAGGAATATGCCTATTTTAAGCAAAATTGCACTATATATTTATTAATGGACCACCTTAAATTTGTGAAAATTGTCGAATTTAATGCAGTGACAGCAGAAGAATATAGATAAGGAATAGATCACAATGAGGTCCCATTCACACCTCAGTGTTTTCTAAAACGCTGGAGGAGAAAAAAAATCAATTATTCTCTATGGAGATGGTTCAGAAGTTGCCTCAAGCTAAACGCCTGAAGCTCGAAAAAGTTCTGGAGCTTTTTTTGGAGCTCATA
Source organism: Lithobates pipiens (assembly GCF_037356315.1). Classification (NCBI taxonomy): domain Eukaryota; kingdom Metazoa; phylum Chordata; class Amphibia; order Anura; family Ranidae; genus Lithobates; species Lithobates pipiens. The sequence goes on along the minus strand of NW_027507764.1, from coordinate 97,592,957 downwards.
TTGGGCAGATTTGGGTGTTTTTGGCACAGTTGTATTCCCATGAAGATGAATAGAAATACGCAATTTGCGCTTTTGTGCATTTTGTCACCGCGCTTTGTGCGATTTTCTGCTCAATGAAAAAAAAACTTTGTAATTATTTATAAATAAATAAATGTAAAGTAAATATACAAATAACTAAAAATCATCATAAATAAATAAATTAAATAATGTATGTAATAATACATAAGTAATAATTAACCCCTAACCTTAAAAAATATATTAAATAAATTGTTATTATAAATAATAATAATACTAATAATAATAATAAATAAACACCCAAACCCAAACAAAATAAATAAATAATAGTATTCATAATAATAATAAATGTATTATTATTAGTAAAAATAATAATAATAATAATAATAATAATAATAATACATGTATTATTAGTAGTAATAATAATAATGCATGCATTATTATTATTATTATTATTATTATTACTAATAATAATAATACATGTATTATTATTAGTAGTAATACTAATAATAATAATAATATTATTATTATGAATAATAATAATATTTTTTTTAAGTATTTATTTATTTACTTTGTGTTAGGGTGTTTATTTGTTATTATTTTATTATTGTTGTTGTTCTTCTTGTTCTTCTTTTTTTTTTAAGGGTTAGGGGTTAAGGTTAGAGAGTTATTTATTTATTTATTATTACATAGTATTCATTCTAAACATGTTTTGCCTTAATGCATTCTTTGCATTAAGGTAAAAAATGTTTAGGTGTCAGCATCGCCCACTCAGCCCCCCTTTACTAACCTGAGACCTAATTATATTCAGCGCCATGCACGTCTGCAGATCTTTACTCCCCACACTTACGGGTCTCGCTGGCTTTCCTGGGGCACTGGGAGCCATTGGCTCCCAATGTTGCAAATCAAAGCTAGTGACAACGTAACGGGGAGGGGGTGGGGCCGAGTTACGCTGTTTGGTTTGTATCAATGGACACAACAGAGGAACTCCATGGGAAGCGGCTTCCCGTGGGTTCGCTAGCCAGAGAGGAGGGACCGAGAGCACCGGCGGGGGACCTGAAAAGAAGAGATTTCCAGCAGCTCTTTGCGATTCCATTGCATAGAGTATGTAAGTATAGAAATATTTGTTATTTTTATTTATTTTTTAATTACCTTTACAACCCTTTTAACACCATAACAAACATAAATAAATAACAAATAAATGAATAATAAGACAATAAATAAAATATTAACCTCTAATCCTCACCCTAACCCCAACCCCTAATCCTAACCCTAACCTTAACTCTAACCCTTAACCCTAAACCTTTACCCTAACAAATAATAATAATCATCATCATAAATGAATAATAATAATAATAATAGAATTAAAAAAAAGCTGGTGGAAAAGCTAAACAAGTTGATGAACCAAGCAACATATGATGCAATACATAATACTTTTCTCTATTGGCTAATAAAAAAGAAACACCACAGCTCAAAAACGCTGTATAAAAAATCGCAGCACATAAAAACGCTTAAAAAAACACTTAAAAAAAGAACACTAGGAAAATGCTCAAAGATGAAACATGCTTCACTTTCTCCATGAATATATTTCTGACACATCACAGCAGACAGCAATGGTATACTTTTTAAGTGTATGTAAAGCCAAAACTTCAGTGGGCAAAGTTTAGAACATCTGCTGGGTTTTATAGCTTAGTCCTTGTTTAGGAGATTCACCTTTCTATCGATCCTGGTGAACATTGTCTCCGATATATAGAGTAATCAAAAAAATTTCAAATTTTGCATCGTCATGGGAATAGAGGGGAACTATTTGAATGGATAAACTCATTGTGGTGACATCTGAACATTTCCTCTTACTTCAGAGAGACCTCCTTATGCCCCGTACACACGAGCGGACTTTTCAACATCCAAAGTCCGAAGGACCGAGTCCGTCAGACTATCCGATCGTGTGTGGGCTGCAACGGACTTTTGATTCGCCAAAGTCTGACGGACTTTAGAAATGAAGCATGCTTCAAATTTTCCCGAAGGAACTCCGCCGGACCCGGTCCCCTTCGAAAACTCCGCTCGTGTGTATGCTACTCCGACGGACTAAAACCGACGCTAGGGCAGCTATTGGCTACTGGCTATGAACTTCCTTATTCGAGTCGGGTCGTACGTCATCACGTTCGAATCCGTCGGAGTTTAGTGTGATCGTGTGTGGCCAAGTCCGTTCGGCCGAAAAGTCTGTCAGAACTCCGTCGGAACTCCGGCGGAACTCCTTTGGAAGTCTGTCGGACATAAGTCCTCTCGTGTGTACGGGGCATTAGGGTTACCTCTACCTCCTGCTGTGTCTCTCAAACAGAAACCTGTTTCATACGTCTAGATCTACTTCAAAAACTGGCTGACTCAACAATAGCAAATCAAAAGTCTTAATATATGATTTTTTAGAATTTCTGTACGAGTGTTGGAACAAAATTCTACTGGTATTTGGCCAGTTTTACCCAACCAAGTACTCCCACTGCTTCCTTTTTGCAGCTGCCCTACATTTCCAAGCTCCAGTGCCAACAGGAGTCAGAGCTTAGACAGGAGGATGATATCATGGCAACCCCAACATGACAGCGATTGGTTCTGTTGATTGGCTAAGCAGGGCTGGGGGGATTATGCCGTATCTATTAAAGTGGAACCTCATTCTCTCAATCAACATTGACTATTTTTAATCTTTATGGTGGCCATAAACTATACGAAAAATCAGCCAAAATTCAGTCATTTTGCCAGTTCGTTCATTTTTTGGCCAGTTAATGGGCACACAATTGGTAATCGTTGGGACGTTTTTGAGCTGCGATAACATGATGACACTATCTTTTGCTCTCACAGCCGAAAGTTCCTTTTTTGGGTTTGGACAATTTTTTATATAGTGTATGGCCAGCATTAGGCTGCCAGCATAGGTAAATAGATAGGGAAGTATATCATATTTACTTGGTTTAAACTTTTCTTTTTTTTTTTTTACTTTAAATCTCTTCAGTTACTTTCTGATTTCTAGGCCTAGGCAAATGATGTCATACATTTCAGGAGAAAAGGAGGGATTTCAAAGCTAAGCACACCCTTCTGTTTTCATGCCTGAGCTAAGGCAAGATGGATTTTGGAAAGTAAATGCTACATAAATCATCAGCCCTTTTACAAGATGGCCACAGCCAGAAATGCCGGGGGGGGGGGGGTATTTTTAAAAGTGACTTCTCTGCAAACTAAATCATGGATGAATGGGATGGAGGATGGATGAGTTTGCTTTAAATATTAAAAATGTATTAAATAGCGTTTTAGGTGCTCAGAGGCAGTGTAGTTCCATTATAACTACTTGCCACCCATAGTAGGTTTTAGTAGGCGGCACAGGCAGGCCAGACAACGTTGTCAGCCTACTTATGGGTTTGGGACACACATGCATGTGCCCCCTGCCAAACCATGCTGTGATTGGACACAACACGAGTTTGGCAGCTGATTTTAGCTATGATTTTGGCTAAACTCAGCTGATTGGCTGTGGCCAATCACACACAGAGTTCTATGTTTACAAAAACACAGAACTCTGTGTACTGTGAATGGCTGTTGCAGGGAGAAAAAACAGCCAGATCATAAAGTAAAATCAGAACACATTACACATGGTTAGGCCAGCTAACCCCTTGATTGCCCCTAGATTTTAAACCCTTACCGACAGTATCATTTGTAGTGTCAGTGTACAGTATTATCACTGTATTAGTGTCACTAGCGATGTCAGTGACAGTTAATGACCACCCTCAGATAGTGTCTGTTAGCGCCAGATTTCCCGCCACCCAATCACAGTCCCACTATAAGTCTCTGATCACCACCCATTACAGTATAGCCTCTATAGCTGCGTAAATTCCAGTATATATATATATATATATATATATATTGTGGCAGCAAGCAGGTAAAGTCACCTGGTTGTATCCAGGATGGGAAATATGTGTGCCCTAGATTCAGGCTTTATGCAGACCTTTACAATTAGAGGGGAAGAGTTAATGAGCCCAGCTGAAGTAAGTGGGCTCATTAAGACCTCTACAAAAAACCCCAGCATGCTTAGGGAGAGGCTCCATCCTGGAACCAGTTTTTGTGTTGTATAGACTGGGGAGTGTGACACCTGTTCTGTGCGGTGAGTTAACGCCTGTGTGGCAAACCTCTACGACAGGGACAGGGACTGGGGCAGCACAAGGCTGCTCTCAGTTGTTAGACAGGGAAATCTAAGTGTGTAGTTAGAGGTCAAGCTGACCAGGATTTATTTTCATGTTTTATTTTGTTTGGCTGTTATATGTATCACTGCATGTAGCATAAATAAACCGCATCTTTTGTTTTTTTGCACCTACAACGCTGTCTGCTGTGCCTGATTTTGTGTTGTGAACCCATCCAGGGGGTCACACACACCCGCTGCCGAGCTAACCCCTCACAGTTGGTGGAGAATTTTGGCAGTTTTTTTTTTTTAAGGCCAGCATGGAGGAGATACTGAGACAGCTGGTTCTAGCAAATGCCAATCAGCAGCAGACAAATGCGAGTTTACAAAGGAGCCTTGCAGCTCAACAACAGAGCCTTGCAGCCCAGCAGCAGACAAATGCGACTTTGCAGCAGAGTCTGGAAGCTCAGCAGAAGGCTCACCAGCAGAGTTTGGAAGCTCAACAACAAGCCCAGCAGCAATCTGAAGCCCGCTTCATAGACCTGTTGCAGAAGCAAGAGCAGAGTTTTCAACAGAAAATAGAGACATTGATACAGCAACGTCCGCAGACCAATGAAGCAAGTGGTTACAATAATACCGCATCCTTTGGTGTGAGCTGTTTATTGACAAAAATGACTGGAGAGGATGATCCGGAGGTGTTTTTGACCACATTTGAAAGGACTGCTGAAAGGGAAAAGTGGCCTAAGGAGCAATAGGCTGGACTGGTGGCCCCTCTGTTAACTGGGGAATCGCAGAAAGCTTATTATGACCTAGAGCCTGACCAAGCAAAAGACTATGTGGTGCTAAAAGCAGAAATATTGGCACGGCTGGGTGTCACCCTGGCTGTCCGGGCTCAGCGTGTGCATAATTGGACTTTTCAGGTTGGAAAACCCCCCAGGTCTCAAATGTATGATCTCATTCACCTGAGCAGGAAGTGGCTGCAGCCAGAGACTTTGACCGCACCAAAAATTGTGGAACGTGTTGTTATGGATCGTTTCCTGAGAGCTCTTCCTACTGCCATCCAAAAATGGGTAAGCCATGGAGACCCAGAAAATGCGGATAAACTTGTGGATCTGGTTGAGAGGTACTTGGCTACAGAGAACTTGACCACCTCTTCCAGGGACTCACGGACTTTCCATCCTAAGACCAGTTCATCCCCAGTGGCGGGTAAGATGACTCCAAGGGGTGAGGGTGGAGAGAGTGAGAGGGTGGGGGTTCTACCTAAGGTCTGGCGGGAGCAGCCCAGGAAGCCCATGCTGCAAGAGACAGTGAAAAAGATTATTTGCTACTGCTGCCGGCAAGAGAGACATATTGCAGCCAATTGCCCCGTTGTGGATGAGCCTATGCAATGTGACTTTATAAGGGAGAGACGTCAGTCGCTGTTTGCGACAGTTGCATGCACTGCCATTCGGGGACCTGAGAAACATTTATGTAAAATGTGTATTAATGGTAGAAATGTTGATGTGTTGCTGGATTCAGGTAGCCTGGTAACATTGATAAAAGCTGAATTAGTTACTACAGAGGTCTCTGGGAAGAACAGGGTGGCTGTTATTTGTGTGCATGGGGACACCCGAGAGTATCCTGTAACTTCAGTGTTTTTTGAGACCCCCAAAGGTAACCTCTCTCATCAGGTGGGGTTAGTGTCTCACTTACCACATGATGCTATTGTGGGAAGGGATTTTCCAAAATTCTGGGAACTCTGGGATTGTCCTGAGCCCCCCACTGGTGCCCCTATAAATCAGGAAGATGACCAGAATTCCTCTGGGAGTGGTGAGGACTCTCCTGAATTTCCCTTGTCGGTATTGGCGGGGGAAACTCGAGAAACTGGGGATGAGCCAACATCCTCAGATGAAAACATGCCGTCTGTGGAGTTTTCAGATCTTGAGGTTCACAGGGAAAATTTTGCCACAGAACAGTTAAAAGACCCCACCCTAATAAAGGCACGGGAAAATGTGGTGAAAATAGATGGCGAGTTAGTGAACCCAGATAAGACTTGCCCTTATCCTTACGTCACTATGGAAAGGGACCTGCTGTATCGAGTGGCTCAAAGGGCAGAAGAAACCATTGAGCAACTTGTAGTGCCCAAACCTTACAGGAAGTTGGTGTTAGAATTGGCTCATGGGCACATTCTGGGAGGTCATCTGGGGACAGAGAAAACCAGAGAGAGGGTATTGCAGAGATTCTATTGGCCTGGGGTCATGAAGGAAATAGAAAATTATTGTTCCTCCTGCCCTGTGTGTCAGAAGTCGGCACCTATGCCACATTTCCGTAACCCGCTGGTACCTCTTCCTATCATTGAGGTCCCCTTTGAAAGGATCGCAATGGATTTGGTAGGTCCGATAATGAAGTCCGCCAGGGGCCATCAGTACATTTTGGTTATATTGGACTATGCCACCCGTTATCCGGAAGCAATTCCTCTCCGAAATACCTCGGCCAAAACCATAGCCAAAGAGCTATCTCTTGTTTTTAGCCGCGTGGGTATTTGTAAGGAACTGCTTACGGACCAAGGTACACCCTTTATGTCCCGGGTTATGAAAGAATTATGCAAGTTGTACAAAGTGAAGCAATTGCGTACATCTGTGTATCACCCCCAAACAGATGGGTTGGTTGAAAGATTCAACAAAACCCTAAAACAAATGTTAAAGAAAGTGGTGGATAGAGATGGAAAGAATTGGGACTGTCTAATACCCTATCTGATGTTTGCCATTAGGGAGGTACCCCAATCCTCTACGGGTTTCTCACCCTTCGAGTTGCTCTATGGGAGACACCCAAGAGGGCTGCTGGATATCGCCAAGGAAACTTGGGAAAATGAGAGTTCTCCTCACAGGAGTGTGATTGAGCATGTCGCCCTGATGCAAGACAGAATTGCACAGGTAATGCCAATTGTAAAGGAACATTTAACCCAAGCGCAGTTAGCACAGCAGAGAGTGTACAACCGTGGGGCCAAGACCCATACTTTTTCCCCGGGGGATAGGGTCTTGGTGCTAGTCCCTACGGTTGAAAGCAAATTTCTGGCCAAATGGCAAGGTCCATATGAAGTAATTGAAAAAATTAGCGAGGTGAACTACAGGGTTAGACAGCCAGGAAGGCGAAAGCCGGAGCAGATCTATCACGTCAATCTGCTGAAAGCCTGGAGGGATAGGGAATCCCTAGTCGCAGAGACTTTGTCACAAGTACAGCCTGATTGCTTAGTTCCTGAGGTTGGAATAGCAGACACCTTATCGAAAGCCCAACAACAGGAGGTTAAAGAGTTTGTACTTCGTAACAAAGAGATTTTCTCTGAGCTTCCGGGACAAACATCTGGCGTAGAGCATGACATTATCACCCCGCCAGGAGAAAGGGTAAAACTAAAACCTTATAGAATACCAGAGGCCCGACGGGAGGCAATACGTGGGGAGGTTCAAAGGATGTTGGAATTGGGTGTGATAGAGGAGTCCCAGAGTGACTGGTCCAGTCCTATCGTACTAGTGCCCAAACCTGATGGGAGCTGGCGGTTTTGTAACGATTTTCGACAATTAAATAAAGTTACAAAATTTGACACCTACCCCATGCCGCGTATAGATGAGTTGATTGACCGGCTGGGAACAGCCCGATATATGACAACTCTTGATCTCACCAAAGGGTATTGGCAAATTCCCCTGGCCGAGTCGGCCAAGGAGAAAACTGCGTTTGTAACCCCAGATGGGGCATTCCAATATAAGAGAATGCCGTTTGGGTTACAGAATGCACCGGCAACATTCCAGCGGAAAATGGATAAGATTCTGAGGCCCCATCAGAAATATGCTGCAGCTTACCTGGATGATGTGATTATCCATAGCACAGACTGGGTCTCACATTTGCCAAAAGTACAAGCAGTCCTAGACTCTATCCGGGAAGCTGGGTTTACGGCCAATCCAAAGAAGTGTACCATTGGACAGGAGGAGGCCAAATATCTTGGGTACACTATTGGGAGGGGGGTGATAAAACCCCAAGTCAATAAAGTCGAGGCCATACAGAGTTGGCCACGTCCCAACAGCAAGAAACAGGTACGAGCCTTTCTGGGAATCGCTGGCTATTATCGACGATTCATTCCCCATTTTGCTTCTCAGGCTGTGCCCCTCACCAACCTGACAAAAGGGAAAGAGTCTGTCATGGTTAAATGGTCCCCAGAGGCTGAAGAAGCATTTCAGTCCTTAAAAACAGCCTTATGTAGCCAGCCAGTGTTGTACTCACCAGACTTCTCTAAGGACTTCGTGGTACAAACTGATGCATCAGACGTTGGGTTAGGAGCAGTGTTATCCCAGGTCTGGAACGGGGAAGAGCACCCAGTCATTTACCTCAGCAGGAAGTTGAAGTCCCATGAGGTAAATTACGCCACGATTGAGAAGGAATGTTTAGCAGTGAAGTGGGCTCTAGATTCCCTTCGGTACTATCTGCTAGGTAGGCACTTTGACCTAGTGACTGATCACGCTCCTTTAAAGTGGATGGCTCAGAACAAGGAGACCAATAGAAGGGTAAATAGGTGGTTCCTGGCCCTACAAGAATTTAACTTTACAGTTAAGCATCGCCCTGGTGTTAAAATGGGGAATGTGGATGCTTTGTCTCGGATACATGCGTGTCTGACTGCTTGTGTTACAACCCCGAGGTTGAAACAAGAGGGGGGGGTATGTGGCAGCAAGCAGGTAAAGTCACCTGGTTGTATCCAGGATGGGAAATATGTGTGCCCTAGATTCAGGCTTTATGCAGACCTTTACAATTAGAGGGGAAGAGTTAATGAGCCCAGCTGAAGTAAGTGGGCTCATTAAGACCTCTACAAAAAACCCCAGCATGCTTAGGGAGAGGCTCCATCCTGGAACCAGTTTTTGTGTTGTATAGACTGGGGAGTGTGACACCTGTTCTGTGCGGTGAGTTAACGCCTGTGTGGCAAACCTCTACGACAGGGACAGGGACTGGGGCAGCACAAGGCTGCTCTCAGTTGTTAGACAGGGAAATCTAAGTGTGTAGTTAGAGGTCAAGCTGACCAGGATTTATTTTCATGTTTTATCTTGTTTGGCTGTTATATGTATCACTGCATGTAGCATAAATAAACCGCATCTTTTGTTTTTTTGCACCTACAACGCTGTCTGCTGTGCCTGATTTTGTGTTGTGAACCCATCCAGGGGGTCACACACACCCGCTGCCGAGCTAACCCCTCACAATATATATATATATATATATATATATATATATGTATATATATATATATATATATATATATATATATATATATATATATATATATATATATATATATATATATATGTATATATATATATGTATATATATATATATATATATATATATATATATATATATATATATTGTAAGGGATCTTCCCGGGGTAGGGTGTGTTTGGAGACAGTTCACAGCAGACTTGGAATTTATAAAGCAGATCTTGGCGTTTATTCGTGGTACAAACAGTCCAGCAAACAAAATATACAGCAACACCGTGCTTTCTAAGTACAACAAAAATAAAAGTCCTAGCCCGGCTGGGCGCTTACTAACAGGTTCTGCTCACCTATCTGACACTTACAAACACAGCGTCTTTCACCTGGATATCGCAGGGTGAGTTTTAGCTCCAGCAGTGGCAGTGCTTGCAGCTTCCTTCAACACACAGATTGTTCATTCCCTGGCTGAGAGCGATCACCTGCAGACTCTGCAGAGCCTTTAGCTTCCCAGGCTAATTAGGATCAAAGCTCACCTGATCCCAAACCCAGAACTGGATCGGGGGATGTGGAATGACAGGTCCCTCTACCAAACCTGCCTGCCATTCCATATAAACCCAGGCCCGGCAAAATTTAAATAACAACTCAGCAGCATATCGCTGCTGAGAAACTGATCCATCCTGGATTTACCATCTCACACTGTGTAGCAACCTAGGTGAGATGTACACCCCCTCGATCACTTCTCCAGTGACATGTCTACATATCCCCCCCCTCTTTTTCAGACCGGAGGGCTGAGCCTTTTGTCCCCACAGACAACTTACCCTTGACAATGCGTCAGCATTTGCCTGTAATTTCCCTGGCCTGTGTTCCACAGTGAAATTAAAGTTTTGTAGGGAGAGAAACCATCTAGTCACTCTTGCATTTCTCTCCTTGTTTAACTTCATCCATGTTAGGGGGGCATGGTCTGTCACCAACTTGAATTTCCTGCCTAGCAAGTAATACTTTAACGATTCTAGGGCCCACTTTACTGCCAAACATTCTCGCTCCACAATGGCATAATTTTTCTCGGCCGGGGTTAGTTTTCTACTCAAGTACGTCACTGGATGCTCCTCACCATTCACTATTTGTGAGAGTACTGCACCTAAGCCTGTGTTAGAGGCATCTGTCTGGACCAGAAATTCTCGTTTGAAATCGGGGGTAACTAAGACAGGTGGTTGGCACAAGGCAGACTTAAGGCTTTGGAAAGCCTTCTCGGCCTCTGGGGTCCACGTGACCATTGCTGTCTTTCCGCCCTTTGTCAAGTCAGTTAGTGGAGCAGCAACTGAGGCAAAGTTCGGCACAAATCTACGGTAATACCCCGTAATACCCAGGAAAGCTCTAACCTGTTTCCTTGTCAGGGGTCTAGGCCAATTCTGTATTGCCTCAATTTTATTTAGCTGTGGCTTAATCAACCCTCTCCCAATAATGTAGCCTAGATATTTGGCCTCTTCTAGGGCTAGAGCACACTTCTCGGCATTTATGGTCAACCCCGCATCACTTATGGCATCCAACACGGCCTGTACCTTACAGAGGTGACTTTCCCAATCAGGGCTAAAAATGACCACATCATCGAGGTAGGCAGCTGAGTAATCACGATGTGGTCGCAGAATCAAGTCCATCAACCTCTGGAAAGTTGCAGGCGCTCCATGTAACCCGAATGGCATCACTACATACTGGAATAGCCCATCAGGGGTGGAGAATGCAGTTTTCTCTTTAGCCTCACCAGAAAGTGGAATCTGCCAGTAGCCCTTTGTGAGATCGAGGGTGGTTATGTACCTGGCGTTACCCAACTTCTCAATCAACTCATCTACCCTGGGCATAGGATACGCATCGAACTTGGAGATCTCATTCAACTTTCTGAAATCGTTACAGAACCTCCAAGTTCCATTGTGCTTTGGGATTAGCACAATTGGCCTGGACCATTCACTCTGGGACACCTCAATTACCCCCAGATCACGCATACGTTTTACCTCGGCAGATACGGCTTCCCTACGTGCCTCGGGTATCCTATAGGGCTTAAGTTTTACTCTGCTTCTAGGCTCAGTTTCAATGTGATGATGGATGAGGTGTGTACGCCCTGGGAGGTCAGAGAACTTGTTTTTGTTTTTCTGTAAAAATTCCTGAACCTCCTGTTTCTGTGACACTGATAGAGTATCACCTACCTTGACTGGAGGGATTGGTGGTGACAAATTATTAACAGTATTTGTCGCCACCAAGGATTCCCTGTCTTTCCAGGGCTTGATCAAGTTTATGTGATAAACTTGGAAAGGCTTCCTTCTACCTGGTTGGTGCACCTTGTAGTTCACCTCACTGACCTTTTCAACAATTTCATAGGGACCTTGCCACTTCGCCAAGAATTTACTCTCAACAGTGGGGACTAGTATAAGGACCCTATCGCCTGGGTTGAATGTCCTGATTCTTGCGGACCGGTTGTAAATTCTACTTTGGGCCTCTTGAGCCCTCTGGAGGTGTTCCCTTACCAGGGGCATTACAGTGGCTATACGGTCCTGCATTTGTGCTACATGCTCAATAACACTCTTGTATGGGGTGGACTCATTCTCCCATGTCTCTTTTGCAATGTCTAGTAGACCCCTAGGGTGATGACCATAGACCAACTCGAATGGTGAGAACCCTGTGGACGCTTGGGGCACCTCCCTAATAGCAAACATGAGGTAGGGTAATAAATGATCCCAGTCACGACCATCTTTTGCCACCACTTTCTTCAACATATGTTTCAAAGTTTTATTAAATCTCTCCACCAATCCGTCCGTCTGGGGGTGGTACACAGAGGTACGGATGTGTGAGATTTTAAATAGTCTGCATAATTCCTTCATTACTTTCGACATAAATGGCGTACCTTGGTCAGTTAGGATTTCTTTGGGGATCCCAGTCCTAGAGAACATATAAAACAACTCACGTGCAATTGTTTTAGATGCAGTGTTTCTTAAGGGTACAGCCTCAGGATAGCGGGTCGCATAATCCAGGACTACCAAAATATACTGGTGTCCTCTAGCTGACTTTACAATGGGACCCACTAAATCCATGGCAATACGCTCAAAAGGCACCTCTATAATAGGGAGCGAAACCAAAGGACTGCGAAAATGTGACACTGGGGCACTAACCTGACATGTGGGGCACGACTCACAGTATTTTTTAATGTCATCATATATGGCCGGCCAAAAAAACCTCTGGAGAACCCTCTCTCGCGTTTTGTCAGTCCCCAAGTGTCCCCCAAGAACATGGTTATGTGCCATGTCAAGCACCTGACGCCGGTACAGCTTAGGTACCAGAAGCTGTTCCACAATCTCATCCTTAACCTTATTAACTCTATAGAAAAGATCATTAGTCACCGAAAAATGTGGAAATCTTTTTTCAGCATCTGGTTCCTGAGGTACCCCGTTCATAACAGCAACCTGCTCTCTCGCATTTTTGAGAGTGGGGTCCTGTAATTGTGCAGTCCCAAAATTATCGCTAGACACCTCTAAGTCTAGTATATTTTGCTCAGTGGGAGGAGCCTCCTCCTCCCCAGCCAGGACCTGCAAAGGAAAACAATCATTTTCATCCTGCACACTTTTATCATTCACAGTGGACAAGGCAACCACCTTAGAGGTATCCTCACTCCTTTTGGGGATTTTTCTTTTTTCCCAGAGAGCCCAGAATAAAGGAAAATCGCGCCCCAATATTACATTATGCATGAGGTTTTTAACCACACCCACTTCATATTGTACTGTGCCTTGTTCAGTCCCGACTTTAGCCAGCACTATAGGGTACACTTTTGTATCACCATGTATACACACAACGCTCATATGCTTTTTAGACTCTAAGTCCCCAGTCACCAGGCTAGCATGCACCAAGGTTACAAGGCTTCCTGAGTCCATTAACGCTTTAACAGGAAAGTCATTGATTGTAATATCGCAGATTTGCGGTTCAGTCTCTAGTCCAGGAACTGCAGCACAAGATGGTTCCGCAAATAGCGACTGACGCCGGCTAGCGTCACATTCCATGGGTTCAGAGGTAAGAGGGCAATGGGCCGACACGTGTCCCGCCTCATGGCATCTCCAACACTGGATAGGGCCTGGTCTCTTTGGCAAGGAGTCTTTTCGAGAGCCCCTTAGCCACCCGGGACCATCACCAGTCTTTTGTCCCTGAGACACCACTTGAGCCCTTTTTCCCCCATCAGCACCCCTCCACACTCCCCCAATAGATGGAAGTCTCTTACCAGCCGACGGTACAGATCTGGCGCTCCGGGGAGGTGAAGATGCTGCAGGAACATCACGGAGGTAGTCCTCAGTCGCCTGGAACCTCTCCACAAGGTTGACAAGTTCGTTTGCATTCTTAGGATCACCTTGTCCCACCCAGCGTTGCAAGTCAGTAGGAAGGGCTCGGAGGTAGCGATCCATCACGACCTTCTCTAGGATTTGTGCAGGAGTAGAAGTGTCTGGCTCCAACCACTTTCTTGCCAAATGGATTAGGTCATACATCTGGGACCTCGCTGATTTGTCCAGACTGTAGCTCCAGTTGCGTACCCTCTGGGCACGGACTGCAGTAGTAACTCCTAGTCGGGCAAGTATCTCCTCTTTTAGCCGAGTATAGTCCTTAACCTCTTGCTCACTGAGGTCATAGTAGGCCTTTTGGGGTTCACCTGTTAAATAGGGCGCAATTACCTCTGCCCACTCAGCGGCTGGTAACTTCTCTCGCTCAGCCACGCGCTCAAATACTGTTAGATAGGCCTCAACATCGTCCTCAGCAGTCATCTTTTGCAGCGCTTTCTGCACAGTCCTTCTCCCAGAAAAAATCTCTGGAGCGGCTCCCATCACCACAGGCGCCTCTCGATTTGCTATCAGGTGCTCGATAAGTTGTTGTTGTGCAGCCATGGACTGTTCATGTCGTCTATTGGCCTCTATCTGAGCCTGCTGTTGTTGCAAACTCACTTGCATAAACTGCTTCAGCATCTCCTCCATGTTGCTGGACTGTTCCTGGAGTGTCATTGCAGCTTTCACCCAAGACATAAGCAGCTGTAGCCAAGTCTGTCCACACCGTTGCCCCTAGCAACCGACTTTGCCCGCATTCTCCACCAATTGTAAGGGATCTTCCCGGGGTAGGGTGTGTTTGGAGACAGTTCACAGCAGACTTGGAATTTATAAAGCAGATCTTGGCGTTTATTCGTGGTACAAACAGTCCAGCAAACAAAATATACAGCAACACCGTGCTTTCTAAGTACAACAAAAATAAAAGTCCTAGCCCGGCTGGGCGCTTACTAACAGGTTCTGCTCACCTATCTGACACTTACAAACACAGCGTCTTTCACCTGGATATCGCAGGGTGAGTTTTAGCTCCAGCAGTGGCAGTGCTTGCAGCTTCCTTCAACACACAGATTGTTCATTCCCTGGCTGAGAGCGATCACCTGCAGACTCTGCAGAGCCTTTAGCTTCCCAGGCTAATTAGGATCAAAGCTCACCTGATCCCAAACCCAGAACTGGATCGGGGGATGTGGAATGACAGGTCCCTCTACCAAACCTGCCTGCCATTCCATATAAACCCAGGCCCGGCAAAATTTAAATAACAACTCAGCAGCATATCGCTGCTGAGAAACTGATCCATCCTGGATTTACCATCTCACACTGTGTAGCAACCTAGGTGAGATGTACACCCCCTCGATCACTTCTCCAGTGACATGTCTACAATATGTATATATATATATATATATATATATATATATATAGCGCTGGCTCCTGACCTGGGTCGTGGAACCATGCACTCCGAGTCTCGGGCCGGATGGCCGGAGGCAATGCAACTGCATGGACAGGCCGAGTGGATTTCGGGGCCTATTGATCCAAGGGTGGTCCGGTGCCATCTCATCTGAAGGGAGAGGCCCAGCAACTGAAGAACCCCAGGGGAGGACTCTTCAGGAGAAGGCCGTGCTCAAGGCTGGCTTCCCTGAAGGAGCCTGGAGGCTTAGTTGAAGGATGCAACCTGGATCTACATTCATATGGTATCGCCGGATTGGCTGAGAGAACCTGGTACTGTATGATAGCTCTTTAAATTTATCTACGTCCCTCAGTAACGCTCAAGTGTACATCACAAGTCTGTGGCAGAGACTTTGTCAAACACCCTACCGGCTGCTAGGCCTAGTGAGAGGAGGTCTATTCGGGTGTTATAAAATCCAGCTGTGAAACGGTCTTTATTCTCTGGATTTGCTATAAGGACTTCCTTTATTTTTTGCAACCTAAGTACCTGAACTTACTCCTAACCCTCTACCCTTTATTGAAAGACTCGGTTTCTGTTACAAATAAATAACCCAAAAGAAGATTCAGTGTCAGTTTCCACATTCTTTCATTCTTTGGGCCATCTACCACGGGAATCCCTAGACGGAGAAGCAAACAAGGAGGTAACGGTAAGCCCAATAAAACGAGCAGCTCCTTCGGGGGTTAGTGCTACATATATATATATATATATATATATATATATATATATATATATATATATATATATATATATATATACCCAAGTTTGACGCTATTACTTTACCACCAACCAATTAATATGCACTTATTGGGTTTCGTTTTTCATTTCAGAATTTTTGGTATTTTTTCGTTTATATCACACAAAAACAATAAATAAAAAAAAAACAATTGGTGCTCAAAGTTTAAACCAAATAAATATGATATGCTTCCCTATGTATGCTTCCCTATCCCTCCCAGGCCTCCTTCAGTCTAATGAGAACCTCCAGAGCCATGAGCTGCTGACATCCTTCCATATAGAGTGGGTTGTAAGGCATAGTGGGTGTAGTGTAAAGTCAGCCACTTATTGAATGCAAAGAGATTTTATATCTCTTAAACAGAGCTTTGGGAAAGAGGGTTAGGGCCAGGACAGTCTTATGCAGTTGCAATGTTAATTTGGCAGACCCCAAGACTTCTACAGAAGGACAGCCATGCAGGAAAAAGCATCCAGCAAGACGCCACATCTGCATGTGTAGGAATGCTGTCTCCTATGGTAACGGTCTTTAACAGTTTCTAACACAAGGTGTAATAGATCCTTCCCTTCCACTACAATCACTTCTTGTAGTTCTTCAACCCACTGAGCCCCCAGTCTCTCTCACTAGACTAGATTATTCGCTGCCACTGAAGCCCTTGAGCTCCTCCACTCTCCACCGTAGTATTTTTCTCAAGCGTCACCCCCGCTTCTCTGCTGGGTCCCTAGCTTGGCACTCCAGATGCTTCTCAAGCTTCACCCCACTGTCCCGCTCAGTCCCTGGCTTGACACACAAGGCTGCTCTGCAAGCATCACCTCCGCTGCTTGGGTCCCTGGTTTGACATCTGCTGAAGCTTCCTGATTCTTCATCATCCCCGGTTGATGAGAATTCTTCTCCGGTACTTGCTTCAGCTACTCACTGTGGTCCCTGGTAATAAGGTGGTTGGTCCCTTAAAATAAAATTGTAAAACATAATACAAAAATAAAATAATAAAAATAAAAAACGACTGACACTATCTACGGAGCTACTGACACCAACATCTGCCCTACTGACTCATTCACTGCTCTACTAACACCGTCCAGGTATTAACCACTTAAAGACTAGCCTCGTTTTGAGATTTTGGTGTTTACAAGTTTAAAACAGTTTTTTTATTTTTTATATATAGAAAATTATTTAGAACCCCCAAACATTATATATTGCTTTTTTTCTAACACCCTAGAGAATAAAATGGCGGTCATTGCAATACTTGTTTTCACACCGTATTTTCGTAGCGGTCTTACACTTTTTTTTTGAAAAAATTCACTTTTTTGATTAAAAAAATAAGACAACAGTAAAGTTAGCCCATTTTTTTTTTATATTGTGAAAGATAATTTCCTGGTGCCTCCATGGCAGCATACCTGTGACAAGCTCCGCCTTGGCTCCTCCCTCAGGACTAGTGAATATTATAAAAGAAAAGGTTAGTACAGCCCCCGCATTCTCCTTTTTTTCCTCATACCTCATGGCAGTGAATCCTGGTCGGCGTCCTTACCTTCTGCATTCGGCAGCGTCCGTCCGGGTTCAAGCCTCTCCCGGACGCAGTTCCTTCTCTTGGGCAGCTAAACGCGCTTATAAGGTTGGAAGTCCCTTCTGTAGGATCTTTTGGGACAAGCAGTTTGTCTCTTAAGTAAGAGCTTTACCTGCAGTATGGGCATTCAGGCTCCAGTCTATGGCAGCAGAGGTGGCAGCTTTGCTCTGTCCCTGAGACTTGTTGTTCCCCTCCTGTCTCATCTGTCCTTTCTCTCTCTCTCTTTTGCGCTCTGTTCCCCTGGTCCCCATAGTTTTAGGAGACCCCCTTCCCTTCCCACGTGCGTTTGTTATCCCCAGACTCACTAGGGGCCGCGCGCGGCGAGTCTGTGTCATTTTATAATAGATCAGCGTTCCCGCCGTCGTCTGCGCATGCGCCGGCGGGTCGTATGTTTCGACGGCCAGTCTCGACGTTCGGCGCATGCGCGGTAGCGTCGGAGGATTCGACGGCCATTTTTACTGAGGGCGAATGGTTCTTTTTGCCCTCAGAGTGTCAGGGGAGGAGCTCAAGCGTGACATCACTTCCCCTCCTCCTATTTATTTCCCCAGCAGCACAAGTGAAATGCCTGTGGTCAACAAGAGAATTACACTCTAGAGTTCCAGGCTATACCCACCCCTGTTAAGGTAAGGCATGTCTTAATGCATTTGTCTTCTTATACATGTGAGCATGCGAATATATATATATGTATAGCTCTGATGGAACAACTCGTTCATTAAAAGTGTATTAATTTACTAATTGATTTATTAATTTATTAAATTATTTAAAAATTTCTCTTTTCATCGGAGCCTCCTAAAAAAAAAAAAAAATAAATAAAAAAAAAAAAAAAAAAAATTTGGATGTTTTAAAAAAAAACAAAAAACACAGCACACAGTAACAGTGGGGGGAAGTCGTTACTTATGTAGGCAAATTCCCTTTTTTCCGTGAATCAGCGCACGACCGGTTGACGCCTTTTCCTCTGACTCTTTCCTAGCCGTTACCTCTGCTTAGCCGCCTAACATGAGCCTTTCGCCGCCCGCTCAAGATCCTACTCTACTCCCAAGGTAAGGACCTACGCCCAGGTAAGTTTAAAAAAAAAAAAAAAGAGTGCACTAAGGACGATACTTTTTGTATTTCAGTCCTGTACGCCAGAAGACGTCTAAGAAGACCTCAAGGCGATATGAAGATGACGATGATGATTCCTGTCACAGCAGGGACAGGTCGCCCAGACATGGGCATTACAGAAGTGGCAGGAAAGCTTCAGCCAAGAGGCGCCGTCATTCGCGCTCCCCGAGACCTAGACCTAATAAATGTCAGGCCTGCGGAGGCACCCCACTTCCGGACAAACTAATTTGTCGAGATTGCCTTAGAGACTATGCAGCAGACAGAGAGTCTGAGGGCCTACAGGTGGCAGATCTCCTTAAAAAGGCAGTAAAAGACTCCCTTGCGGAATTGGTCGCTACAAGGCCAACGCAACAACCGGCATCCCCTCCTCAGGAACAGATGGCCGAGGCCTCCATTCCCGTTCCATCCACGAGTGGAAGTGGTCGTCCGTTCCCTCCCTCCTCCTCTAAGCATCAGGACGAAATGGCCATTTCAGAGGATTCTTCAGATGACACAGATGCCTCTGGCTTTGCCTTCGCCATGGTCCAGCCCTATGTGCAGGCTGTTAAACAAGCAATCGGTTGGGAGGATTCCAACACGGAGGTCAGGAAGTCCAAATCATACTTCCCCTTCCTTAAGCGCCAGATCTCCTTCTTCCCTCTTATGGAGGAAATCAGGGAAGTGATCGAGGAAGAATGGGGGAGGACAGACAAAAGACTTTCCATCAATCGATTGGGAAAATTATACCCTTTCTCCGAGGCAGATTCCAAAATGCTGGACGGCCCTCCGGTGGTAGATGCCGCAGTGGTAAGGCTGGCCAAGAATGTCACTTTGCCCCTAGATGATTCAACCTCCTTCAAGGACCCTCTGGACAGGAGGATGGACCTCGACCTTAAGAAGGCCTATCAGATGGCAGGATATGCCTGTAAACCTGCAATAGCTCTGACATCAGTGTCCAGCGCATTACGCGTCTGGACAGATAATATAGAGTCGGCAATCCAACAAGATGTCCCTAAAGAAGATATAATCAGGGCATTGGATGAGCTGAAGCTCTCAGCCGACTTCATTGGGGCGGCTGCGATCGATTCGATTCGTTGCTCCGCAAGGGCAATGCTTCACACAGTAATGGCCAAAAGGGCACTGTGGCTAAAACCATGGGCAGCGAACGTTGCCTCGAAGCAAAATTGGTGCAAGATACCTTTTGACGGTAAAGCCTTGTTCGGGGAAAAACTTGACAAAGCCATCTCTCGGGTCACTGGCGGAAAGTCAGGCCTACTTCCTCAAGACAGGCGCTCCAGACGTTTCAGATCATCTGCACCAAGGTTCCAATTTTCCAAAAATAGGGACTACCGACAATCCAGACAAGGGAAAGGCTTCAGGCAAAACTGGAAAAGCACACAGTCTACATTTCTCAAGTCCAGGAGGCAGAGACCAGTACCTACCCCACAGGATCCATCGAAATCCTTTTGACGCCAGGCCAGCCCAAGTGATCCCTGTGGGGGCCAGGTTGAAACAGTTCTCAAAGATTTGGGAACAAAAATGCAGGGATCCTTGGGTTGTTGCAACAGTCAAACACGGTCATTTCTGGTCCTTCCTAAACAAACCCCCCAAAGACTTTTTTTCTCCGACAAGGGTATCAAGATCTCCTCAAAAAGCGGAAGCTCTGAAGCAATTTCTTCTTTCCCTACAGGAACAACGAGCAGTAGTTCCAGTACCTCCATCCGAGAGATTTTTAGGTTTCTATTCCACCCTGTTTCTAGTCCCCAAAAGAAACGGAGGGTGGAGACCCGTGATAGACCTAAAGAGGCTAAATCGCTATATCTTTCTGGAAAAGTTAAAGATGAAGTCTCTTCAGACGATTATTCGCGTAGTACAACCAGGGGATTGGATGTTGTCAATAGACCTGCAAGACGCTTACTTACACATACTCATACTCCCTACGTTCCAGAAATACCTGAGATTTGCGGTGGGGCAAATACATCTCCAATTTCGGAGCCTTCCATTTGGCCTCTGCACGTCACCCAGAGTCTTTACAAAAACCCTGATCGCCATCATAGCACCTCTGAGAGAATTGGGGCTCCGGGTGTATCACTATCTGGACGACCTTCTACTCCTGGCGAAGGACCCAACCCAGTTATTAGAACACAGGAATATCCTGTTAACAACACTAGTGGATTTTGGATGGAAGATAAACTACGAGAAAAGTCTTCTCTCTCCGACTCAAGAGATGGTCTATCTGGGAGCCCTGTTCAATACAATGAACGGATCGGTGTCTCTCCCACCTCAGAAGGTATCTTCCATTGTCCAACAGATGAAGAAGGTGAGCTCGAGATCCTACCTGACAGCCTCAAATTGTTTGAGCCTGATAGGTCGGATGTCATCATGCATCCCTATGGTCCCCTGGGCCCACTGGCATTTGAGAAATTTTCAGCTGGAGTTCTTAAGAATGTGGAACAAACGATATCTATCCCAACCCATACACCTGACGACCCGGATGCTCAGGAGTCTACATTGGTGGATGAAGAGACAGTCGCTTCTGAAGTCTCGCCCGCTAGGGCATGTCGACTGGATCATAATTACTACCGATGCCAGCGCAGCTGGTTGGGGAGCACATTCCAACAAGACCTCCGTACAAGGAAGATGGTCCTTCAATGCAGCCGGCATGGTGTCCAATGTCCTGGAGCTCAGAGCGGCCTATCTTGCACTGCTAGCCCTGGAGTTCGAGATTTCGGGCAAACCAGTTCTCCTCAGGATGGACAACAGGGCCGCGGTATCTTATGTGCACCGCCAAGGGGGAACGCGCAGCAGATCTCTCCTGAACGAGGTGGAGCCCATATTCCTCTGGGCCGAAAGGAATCTGAAGGACCTGAGGGCAGTCTATCTGCCCGGCCATCTCAACTCAAGGGCAGACGGCCTTTCCCGCAGGTTCGCAGACACCAACGAGTGGTCCTTACACCCGGAAATCTTCAACTGGATAATGATCCAGTGGGGGCCCCTCGAGCTAGACCTCTTTGCGACAGCATCCAACACCAAACTTCCAAGGTTTATCTCGAGATTTCCGCACCCCCAGGCGGAGGCAACAGATGCCCTATCAGCCCCTTGGGCATGCGATCGGGCCTACGCTTTTCCTCCACGGCCCCTCATACCGAGGTTCCTGTCAAGACTTGTGAGGGAGACATCGACGGTGATAGCCGTTCTACCATACTGGCCAAGAAGGCCTTGGTTCCCTACGGCAATGGATCTGAGCACCAGTCCTCCAGTCAAGGTTCCAATAGTACCCCTCCTCCTGTCGCAAGGATGTCACACCCACCCAGATCCCCGCAGGCTGGACCTTCACATCTGGCAACTGAAAGGAAAAGGTTCCAATCCCTGGGGTGCTCCGACAAAGTGATCGCAACCCTGCTCAAAGCGAGAAAACCATCCACGAACAACATATATGATAAAGTATGGAACAAGTTCAGGACCTTCATGCTTGATAGAAACTGTGATCCAGGTTCCCCTTCGTCATCTCAAATTCTTGAGTTCTTGCAGGCAGGCCTGGACCTAAGGCTTGCATTAGGTACATTGAAGGTACAGGTGTCAGCGATCTCGGCAGCAACCAGTAGAAGATGGGCGGAGGATCCATTGTTAATCCAATTCTTTAAGGCCGTCAGGAAGATCAGACCACCAACCAAACAATCTTTTCCCACTTGGGACCTTACGGTCATCCTGGAGTCCTTAGCCAATCCACCCTTTGCCCCTTCGAACTCAATATCACTCTGGAATCTAACTTTAAAATTAGCCTTTCTGATAGCCATAACCTCCGGCAGACGGGTGTCAGAGCTCCAAGCTTTGGGAGCAGATCATGATCACATTATATTTTACCGAGATAGAGTGGAACTCAGAACAGTACGAGGGTTCATTCCCAAGGTCGCTTCATCCTTGAGCATGTCAGAACCCTGGGCACTCCCAACATTTTCTGAACAGGACTCTGTTGCTCTTCATGAATTAGACATTGCCTCCACTCTGAAATGCTATCTGCAAGCCACAGCTTCATTCCGGGCTTCCATCAGACTGTTCATAATTCCCTGGGTAAAATACAAAGGAAAGGAGGCATCAGCTAGAACGATCACCTCATGGATCGTCAAACTCATCCACAAGGTGTACAGGACAAAGGGACTAGAGACCCCTTCGGCGGTCAGGGCGCACTCCACAAGAGCGGTTTCTGCCTCTTGGGCGGCAAGAGCGAATGTGTCGATCGAAACTATTTGTCGGGCAGCGACCTGGTCGTCCCAACACACATTCCTGAAACATTACAGGGTGGACCCAGGAGCTCTCTCCTCAGTGGAATTTGGCAGACAGGCAGTCACTTCGGCCTTCGCCTCTTCTAAATAATAAATTCTTTAAATAAAACTCTAAGCATTATCCCACCCGTCTCAGCTAGTTATTTGTCACAGGTATGCTGCCATGGAGGCAACAGGAAAACAGAAAATTGTACCATACTTACCGTAATTTTCTTTTCCTGGTGCCTATCCATGGCAGCATACATTCCCACCCTCGGTATTCTATATTAACGAGAATGCGGGGGCTGTACTAACCTTTTCTTTTATAATATTCACTAGTCCTGAGGGAGGAGCCAAGGCGGAGCTTGTCACAGGTATGCTGCCATGGATAGGCACCAGGAAAAGAAAATTACGGTAAGTATGGTACAATTTTCTGTTGTTATGCCGAGTAAATTGATACCCAACAAAATTGCACTTGCTTGTGAAATGGCGTCAAATTTTTACCCTTAAAAATCTCCATAGGCGATGTTTAAAAAATTCTACAGGTTGCATGTTTTGAGTTACAGAGGAAGTCTAGGGCTAGAATTATTACTCGCTCTAACAATTGCAGGGATACCTCACATGTGTGGTTTGACCACCGTTTTCATATGCGGGCACTAATCGCGTATGCGTTCACTTCTGTGCGCGAGCTCGTCAGGACGGATCGCTTTAAAAAAAAAAATTTTTTCTTATTTATTTTACTTAATTTTATGAATTTTTTCACTGTTTTTAAAAAGAAAAAAAATTGGGTCACTTTTATTCCTATTACAAGGAATGTAAACATCCCTTGTAATAGAAAAAAGCATGGCAGGTCCTCCTAAATATGAGATCTGGGTCAAAAAGTCCTCAGATCTCATATTTGGACTAAAATGCAATAAAGTAAAAAAAAATTGTCATTTGAAAAAATTGTCATTTGAAAAAATTGTCATTTGAAAAAATTGTCATTTGAAAAAATTACTTTGAAAAAATGTGCCTTTAACCACTTTCAGACCGGACCATTTTGCTGGTCAATGACCAGAGGTCTTTTTACAATTTGGCACTGCGCTGCTTTAACTGGTAATTGCGCGGTCATGCAATGTTGTACCCAAACAAAATTTGCGTCCTTTTCTTCCCACAAATAGAGCTTTCTTTTGATGGTATTTGATTGCCTCTGCGATTTTTATTTTTTGCGATATAAACGTAAAAAGACCGCAAATTTTGAAAAAAAATTATATTTTCTACTTTTTGTTATTAGAAAAATCCAATAAACTCAATTTTAGTCATACATTTAGGCCAAAATGTATTCAGCCACATGTCTTTGGTAAAAAAAAAAGTCAATAACTGTATATTTATTGGTTTGTGCAAAAGTTGTCACATCTACAAACTAAGGTACGTTTTCTGGAATTTACGCAGCTTTTAGTTTACGACTGCCTATCTCATTTCTTGAGGTGCTAAAATGGCAGGGCAGTACAAAACCCCCCCAAATGACCCCATTTTGGAAAGTAGACCCCCTAAGGAAATTGATAAGTGGCATGTTGAGCCCATTGAATATTTTATTTTTTTGCCTCAAGCGATTGAATAATGACAAAGTTGTCACTAAATGATATATTGCTCACACATGCTATGGGCATATGTGAAATGACACCCCAAAATAAATTCTGCTGCTTCTCCTGAGTACGGGGATACCACATATGTGGGACTTTTTGGGAGCCTAGCCGCGTACGGGCCCCGAAAACCAAGCACCGCCTTCAGGCTTTCTAAGGGCGTAAATTTTTGATTCCACTTCTCACTACCTATTAGGCCGCGTACACACGCGGGGACTGTTCGCTCAACTTTGTCCGCTGAACAGTGTTTCAGCGGACAGTCCGCTCGTGTGTGGGCTTCAGCGGACAGTTTCAGCGGACAGTCTGACGAACAAAGTTTTTCGGAAATTCCGTAAAACTGTCCGCTGAAACTTAGTTTGAGCAGACAGTCCGCCCGTGTGTAGGCTTGTTCGTCAAACTAAGTTCCGCGCATGCTCAGAAAGGATTTACATGGCGAAGGTTGCATTGCAGTGTATAGGACGTCGTATTTCTAGTCCCGTCGTACGTGCCGTTCACGTCATCACGCAAGTTTCAGCGGACTGTTCGTTCGTCGTGTGTGGCCAAGTCCGTCCATGCTAATTTTGAGCGGACTGTCCGCTCAAACTGTTTGACGAACAAAGTTGGGCGAACAGTCCCCACGTGTGTACGCAGCCTCACAGTTTTGAAGGCCATAAAATGCCAAGATGGCACAAAACCCCCACAAATGACCCCATTTTAGAAAGTAGACACCCCAAGCTATTTGCTGAGAGGCATGTTGAGTCCATGGAATATTTTATATTTTGCCACAAGTTGCGGGAAAATTACAAACTTTTTTTTTTTTTTTCACAAAGTTGTCACTAAATGATATATTGCTCACGCATGCCATGGACATATGTGAAATGACACCCCAAAATAAATTCTGCTGCTTCTCCTGAGTACGGGGATACCACATATGTGGGACTTTTTGGGAGCCTAGCCGCGTACGGGGCCCCGAAAACCAAGCACCGCCTTCAGGCTTTCTAAGGGCGTTACAGTTTTGAAGGCCATAAAATGCCAAGATGGCACAAACCCCCCCCCAAATGACCCCATTTTGGAAAGTAGACACCCCTAAATTTAGGGGTACACTAGTGAGACTAGGTAATAAATGGCGGGTGCCCTGAAACTATAAAAAAATAACTAACCAACCAGCGTCACCTGTAACAGTTATATGGTGATCACTGGTGAAAGGGTTAACTAGGGGGCAATCAGGGGGCTTTATGCGGTAGTATATGGGGGTCCCTGGCGCTATAAAAAGCTGCGGCGAACCTAAATACCTACCTGCCTAACTAGCGTCACCTGTGACACTAATACAGCGATCAGAAAAACGATCGCTTATTAGGCTGGGTTCACACTGGAGCGATGCGGGAACGCCACGAATCCGCGGCGGGTTCCCGCATCGCATGCCTCCCGGCGGCAGTTCACACTGCCCTATGCGAACTGCTGGGAGTGTCAGTGAAATGTTAATGACACCCCCAGATCAGTTCGCATATCGCAGTGCGATCTGCAAACTCGGATCGCATGGTGTGAACACCCATGCGATCCGATTCTGCTGCGGACCAAAAAAAGGGTCCCGTGCGAATTTGCGGCGGGTGCGGCGGGTGCGGTCGAATTCAGCCATACTATCTGTATGGCTGAACTCGAATCGCACAGAGATCGGATGTGATTTGCACTGCAGTGCGGTGCGAATCACATCCGTTCTCATAAACCGCTGCAATGTGAACCCAGCCTTAGTGACACTGGCGAAGGGGGGTGATCACGGGGGTTAAACCTTTATTGGGGGGGGTTAGGGGGGTACCTTAGAACTAAAGGGGGCTAACCCTAACTGCCCTAACAGTTATTACAGTCACAAATGACACCCGCCGGGTGATCAGGGGGTTAAACCTTTATTAGGTAATAAATGGCGGGTGCCCTGAAACTATAAAAAAATAACTAACCAACCAGCGTCACCTGTAACAGTTATATGGTGATCACTGATGAAAGGGTTAACTAGGGGGCAATCAGGGGGCTTTATGCGGTAGTATATGGGGGTCCCTGGTGCTATAAAAAGCTGTGGCGAACCTAAATACCTACCTGCCTAACTAGCGTCACCTGTGACACTAATACAGCGATCAGAAAAATTATCGCTTATTAGGCTGGGTTCACACTGGAGCGATGCGGGAACGCCACGAATCCGCGGCGGGTTCCCGCATCGCATGCCTCCCGGCGGCAGTTCACACTGCCCTATGCGAAATGCTGGGAGTGTCAGTGAAATGTTAATGACACCCCCAGATCAGTTCGCATATCGCAGTGCGATCTGCAAACTCGGATCGCATGGTGTGAACACCCATGCGATCCGATTCTGCTGCGGACCAAAAAAAGGGTCCCGTGCGAATTTGCGGCGGGTGCGGCGTGAATTCAGCCATACTATCTGTATGGCTGAACTCGAATCGCACAGAGATCGGATGTGATTTGCACTGCAGTGCGGTGCGAATCACATTCGTTCTCATAAACCGCTGCAATGTGAACCCAGCCTTAGTGACACTGGCGACGGGGGGTGATCACGGGGTTAAACCTTTATTGGGGGGGGTTAGGGGGGTACATAAGAACTAAAGGGGGCTAACCCTAACTGCCCTAACAGTTATTACAGTCACAAATGACACCAATGCAAAAAAAATAAAATAAATGACATTGGTGTCACTGTGACTGGGGGGCAGGGGTAATTGGGGGGGTGATCGGGGGGGGGTGTGAGTGTGCCTGGCACGGAGCATTTTCATTCGTCAGGAGCGATCGCGAGGGGGTGGCCATGAATGAATGGCCGCCCCCTCATCCCGGATCGCTCCCGAACGAATACCGACCGCTGCAGGCACCGGGGGGGGCCCGATCGGGCCCCCCACCCGCGGGAAGGCAGGGACGTACAGGTACGCCCATATGCCTGCCCGTGCCATTCTGTCGACGTACATCGTCGTGCGGCGGTCGGCAAGTGGTTAAGAGCTATGGGCGGAAGTGACTTTTTGACGTCTCTTCCGGCCTGCTATGGTATGGAGACGGGTGGGGGACATCTTAGCTTCACTCGTCTCCATTCCCAGGCACAGAGAGGACCCGATCGCCTCCGGTAAGCAGCAGAGGGAGCAGGAGAGCGGTGGGGGGGCCCTCTCCCGCTACCGATAATGGTGATCTCGTGGCAAATCCACTACAGAGACCACCATTATCGTAAATACGATGGCTCCTTCATTGATGGGCACTGACCCTTATTTTGCTTAAGAATTATTTATTTAAAATTTACGTTTTTTCCCGAAACTTCCCTTTTAAAATTAAGGTGCGTGTTATACGCGATAAATACGGGAGATCTATATCTATATCTATATATATATATCTATATCTCCATATATATATATATATATATATCTATATCTATATATATATATATATATATATATATATATATATATATATATATATATATGTATCTATATATATATATATATATATATATATACACCCACGGACGTGTGTTTGAGTTTGTTGTGCATGCCCTAATGCAATAGGTTGCACACACCTATGCTGGTGACCAATGACTTCTGATTGATTGCTTAATGCCCCCCTGCTCTTTTCTTACGTTATTGATTAAATCCGTCAATTTTCTTAAGATTATCTGCATTATGCTGTAAGCTCAATGATATTTGTTGTGCGTAAACTCTAATGGTGAAAAATGTTTACTGTTGCTCAGTATGGGAAGAATATATGGAATTTTTAATATCTTGTGACAAGAGGGTGAACTTTAACTTCTAAATTATTCCTCCAGCGTAGAATTCAGTTAAATTAAATGAGATGAATGGACTGCGGCTTGTGGGGTGGCAGATTTATAGTCACGGTGCTCTCTCTGGCAGTTGTGTAGTTGCCTGTTTTTAGTGACAGGCTACATAAGTACAGTGCAATGAATAAATCACTGTTGTCAGTTCTAAAGCTGCTTCATATCTTCCTGAAAGCAACTGGGAAATCTAACTATAATGTGCCTGATAACAGTCTGGATCAAAAGATTTCCTTACTTTGTGCATGAATTTATACTGACAGCTAATTTATTAAAAAAGAAAAAAAAAGAAGAAATTGAAATGAAGCAAAATATACAAACAATGGGTTGCAAATAACCTTGAAAATAAGTCTGGAGAATGGCAGCCTCATAAAGTTCCTTCATGGAATAAAGTTCTTGCATTAACTAGTTGAGTTTTCATGCAATGAGGTGGATTTACTAAAGGAGTAGAGACTGTTCACTGTAGTTCAGTTCAGTGTAAAATCCCTGTGTTTTTGTTTTTTTTTTAGTTTTGAGTTTTACCTAATTTGGTTAGGGTGATGAAAATTCACTTTGCTAAGTAAAACAGTTAGGCCGCGTACACACGGGCGGACTGTTCGCCCAACTTTGTCCGCTGAACAGTGTTTGGGCGGACAGTCCGCTCGTGTGTGGGCTTTCAGCGGACAGTTTCAGCGGACAGTTGGACGAACAAGGTTTTTCGGAAATTCCGTAAAACTGTCCGCTGAAACCTTGTTTCAGCGAACAGTCCGCTCGTGTGTAGGCTTGTTCGTCAAACAAAGTTGCACGCATGCTCAGAAAGGATTTTCACGCCGAAAGCTATAATGCAGTGTATAGGACGTCGTATTTTTCGTCCCATCGTACGTGCCGTTCACGTCATCGCGCACGGTTTCAGCAAACTGTTCGTTCGTCGTGTGTGGCCATGTCCGTCCATGCTAAGTTTGAGCGGACTGTTTGCCGAAACTGTTGGACGGACAAAGTTGGGCGAACAGTCTGCGCGTGTGTACGCGGCCTTATGGATTCATTCGCTGTAGCTTTGTACTGTGAGCACTGGATGGTGGAGTGATGATGCACCCCCAGGGGGTGAGGCCATGATGTCCTGGTTCACAGGAAAAGGGGTGAATGTACCTGAAACTTTAACAATAAAAATTATTTTTGATTCAACTTTTTACTTGCATGCTATTTCACACTTTAAATTGATTGTAAATGATCACCTTGTAAAACAACCCATTCAGTTTAAATAAGAAATGGAAAAAAAAATTGTATAGATATAAAAAAACATAAATACCTTTTTAAAATTGATCACATTCCCTCTGTCAGGGCTGTCTTTTTGCATGGGCACGCTGCCTGGGGGTCCCACCTGGCCAGCGACCTCAGCCAGGGCCGTACTGGCCTACTGGGATACCGGGAAATTTCACGGTAGGCCGCCTGCCCTGGGGCCACTGTGAGTTGCGGCTGCAGCGCTCTGCTCTTTCCCTCTCTCCTCCACCTCCTGTGTATCAGGGAGCTGGCTGGGTCTGTGTTTGGCGGCCACGCTGTAACAAGGTCCCTGATATACAGGAGGAGATGCCCGCTGTGTGTGTGTGGGTGTGTGTGTGTTACCAGGCAATGGTGAGTCTGTATTAATTGGCACAGTGATGTTGCATTCATGGGCACAGTGAGAGTGCAATTGTGGGCACAGTCAGGCTGTAATGGTGGGCACAGTGAGGGTGCAATGGTGGGAACAGTGAAGCTGCAATGGTGGGCACAGTGAGGTTGCATTCACGTGCACAGTGAGGCTGCAATGGTGGGCCAAGTGAAGCTGCATTAACGGGCACAGTGAGGCTGCAATGGTGAAATAATATAAAAGTTGCAGCGCTTAGATTATATATATATGACAATATCTATATAATCTTTTACCAGTGTAAATAACATAATCAACTTTAATAGTGAAAAAAAACCAAATAAAAATTGATATACATATATCCACCAAGGTGAACGTGTTAAGAGTCCATAAGTGAAACAATATGGTGACAAAGTGCAATATCTTGAGAGGTTATAGTGACTTCAGTGAATGCTTTGCAGAAATCCACCACCACTTGAGAGGAGGCTTACCAGATGTTATGGACCCAGTTAGGTATATACCTAGTGAGTCACACGAGTTTATTGATGTAAATCCACACGAAAAAACAGCTGGCAAAACTTGTAACTTCTCATGGGTACCAGAGTAGACAGAGAGATGACCCAAAAATAGATGAAATGGCTATCCACCTTTTGGGTTGACTGAGGATAGAGATTCTTCCACGTATATTATAGGCCAAAAAGAAAATAGAGCCTCATAGTGAAATACCGTTTAAAACTTTTATTAACATTAAAAGCATAAATGGGTACTCACATATTACAGGCAAATACAAGCATGGAAATAAAATATGGCAACACAGTGGCATCAACGAGCCCCCCCCGACGCATTTCTCCTAAACAGGCATCATCCCCAGATTTATTTATTTTTTTCCAAAAAGTTTTTATTGCAATATCAAAATACAGAACATAGATGCCATATGACATTCATATGTTACAGAAAGATATCAGATAACACATTGTTCATAGCATAAAGATGGATTGAAATATAGAACCATTGGAGGGTACAATAGCAAATCACAATTGTCCGGAGGATCACTCTGTAGCTCACCATAAGATCGGGGCATAAGCTATGTTGATAAATCTAACGATGTTCTGTGTAACTTAGGACAAGATGAACATTTGTATTACTATAAAAAGAAAGGAGGGAAACGGAAGGGAGTAGGACGTGTCTGCATGCTCTACAGAGGATATGTGCCTATTGGGGAGGGGGGGGGGGGGGTAAGGGAGCGACAAGGGTGATGAAGATATTTACAAGGAGAAAGAAAGTGTCAGAAGGAAAATATTAATAGGAGGAAGGGTATATATATGAGAACTCCGCTGCTCGCCTGCCCTAATGTTTGGTTTATGTAATGGTATTGACCATGCTTCTCTCTACCTAACTCATCAGGAAATAAAAGATATAGGAGGGTACCGCCTGGTATCCCCATGTGACGGAATAATTTGTAGCTCTCGAGTACAGTACCGTGTTTGACTGTGTAGCACCGGTGATTCAATCATGGTGTGGCTGGATTATATTGTGAAATTCAGGGGTAGTCACATATTGTTTCCAGGGGGCCCATTTCGATCCAAATTTTGTCGGTGTGTCTTTGTTTATATGAATTAATTCTTCCAGATTAGCTATTTTATTTACCCTTCGTAACCATTCTTTGGCAGAGGGGATGGAGGCAGATTTCCAGTGGACCGGAATGCATTGTTTGGCCGCGCTGATAAGATGAAGCGTTAAGGATTTACGATAGGAGGATTTAGAGGAAACATTGCCAGAAGGGTTGTATGGTCGGGCAAAGCCACCATAGGTGAAAAAGAGTACCACTATGTTGATGACATCTCCAACAGTCATCTGGGGTTTGGGGATCCCAAATATGTGTTTGAGCGGGTGTACGATACCAGCGACTTTGGAGTTTATATCCATTTTCTTGGGTTGAGACATTTAATGTGCCCTTATGGATGTTGAGAAATATATTTTCCCAGTCTTCCCTGGACAGTGAAATTTCCAAGTCTCTTTCCCAGATTTTGTTTGTTGCAGTAAGTCTGTGGTGCTGGCAGCTATTATTTATTTGTTGTTTGTGGATAGCGCATTTTTTTCTCACTTTATATACAGGCTGCAATGGTGGGCACAGTGAGGCAGCATTCACGGGCACAGTGAGGCCGCATTCACGGGCAAAGTGAGGCTGAAATGGTGGGAACAGTGAGGCTGCAAAGGTGGGCACAGTGAGGCTGCATTTATGGGCACAGTGAAGCTGCAATGGTGGGTACAGTGAGGCTGCATTCATGGGCACAGTGAGGCTGCAATGGTGGGCACAGTGAGGCTGCATTCATGGGCACAGTGAGGCTGCAATGGTGGGCCCAATGAGGCTGCATTCATGGGCACAGTGAGGCTGCAGTGGTGGGAACAGTGAGGCTGCATTCACGGGCACAGTGAGGCTGAAATGATGGGAACAGTGAGGCTGCAAAGGTGGGCACCATGAGGCTCCATTCATGGGCACAGTGAGGTTGCAATGGTGGAAACAGTGAGGCTGCATTCACAGGCACAGTGGGGCTGCAATGTCTGGGCACAGTGAGGCTGCATTCACGGGCATAGCGAGGCTGCAATGGTGGGCACAGTGAGGCTACATTCACGGGCACAGGGAGGCTGCAATGGTGGGCACAGTGAGGCTGCATTCACAGGCACAGGGAGGCTGCAATGGTGGGCACAGTGAGGCTGCATTCATGGACACAGTGAGGCTGCATTTGATGGGCACAGTGAGGTTGCATTCACGGGCACAGTGAGGCTGCATTCACGGGCAAAGTAAAGCTGAAAATGATGGGAAATTGTGCATGATTGTGTAGACAGGGCCCCAGTGCACTGTATTGCCCAGGGGCCTATAATGCTCTTAAGATGGCACTGCCTTCTGTTCTCAGCTGCATAAAAGCTGGAAGAGGAAAAGCAGCAGCACACTGAGCTTCCCAGTGAAAGGTTGTGGGGGGCATGT
Source organism: Lithobates pipiens (assembly GCF_037356315.1). NCBI lineage: Eukaryota > Metazoa > Chordata > Amphibia > Anura > Ranidae > Lithobates > Lithobates pipiens. The sequence goes on along the minus strand of NW_027507764.1, from coordinate 97,560,161 downwards.
CAGGACAAGTCTGATCATTGGAGGAAAGTAACTGAGTTCCCAGCATAGCAAGATAACTGACCATGGTGTGCTTTCCTGCTTAGTGTGGTCAGTTTTTTGTTGGGAATGCAAGGCGACTAGCAGGATCACCAGGGATTTCACACAAAGGAAGCAATACAAAAAGAACAGGATACTTTCTCATACAAGAGCATGATACAGCAGGCACGTATCAGGAATATGAAGTGTTGGGGTAAAAAACGCTTTAATTACCGTAACTACTTTCATTTCAGATTTGTAAATGTTCCCTTTAATGGTTATTTGTATATAATCAAATGTAATTAATTTGCCCTGGTGAACCAAGCCAGCAGGATGAATCCAGTCTCCATTGCCTCTAATATTTCTGTACCAATACCTCCCGGGATATCCGCAAACATCTTTCTTAACCGATGTGGCAATTGGGACAATACTGCTTTTATATTTGTTACCTCTCCCCATAAACATGGAAAATCTTTACAAAATATAAAAAAAAAATGCAGCTTACTTTTCTTGCTCTTTTTTGGACCTTAAAGCAAGGTAACAATTCTACTTAGCTCTCTTTGTTATGAAGGGGCTGGGAAGCAGTGTTTATCGTAATTGAACCCGTCTGGAGGAAGATATCTCATCGGTTGTACTATATTTTAAGGCCAGCCATAGATGGTTCGAATCTCAGCCAGTTCAGTAGGAGCTGGCCAAGATTAAAACTATGTATGGGCAGACTGAATGAATTTTACATGTGATTATCAGTAGCAACAATTATAGCCACTAGCAACAATCACTGTGTTCTCCCGGCGGGGACGACATTCCCAGGGACGACAATGGCTGGGCGGTTGCAGGAAAGAAATTTGCTCCATCTATGGCCAGTCTAAGGCCGCGTACACACGGGCGGATTGTCTGCCCAACTTAGTCCGCTGAACCGTGTTTCAGAGGACAATCCGCTCGTGTGTGGGCTTCAGCGGACTTTTTCAGCGGACAGTCTGACGGACTAAGTCTTTCGGAATTTCCGTAATTTTGTCCGTCCAAACTTGGTTTCAGCGGACAGTCCGCTCGTGTGTAGGCAAGTTGGACGGACTAAGTATGGCGCATGCTCAGAAAGGATTTACACGCCGAAGGTTGCATTGCAGTGTATTGGACGTCGTATTTCTAGTCCCGTCGTACGTGCTGTACACGTCATCGCGCAGCGGACTGTCTGTTCATCGTGTGTGGTCAAGTCCGTTCATTCAAAAGTTGAACGGACTGTCTGTCGAATTGTCTGACAAACTTAATTGGGCAGACAATCCGCCCGTGTGTACGCGGCCTATCTCTGTCTGTCTTAACAAAAAGTTAAAACTTTAGAAGCTGGGCGTTTCTATTGTATGATAATGAGAACTGGACTCAGCAAGTCCCCAGCTCATATATTGCAACAGATCATGCTGAGCTAGCTGGTAAATGCCTGCAGTCAGCCATGACACCTTCTCCCCAGAAACATCTAAAAGGGAAGAAACGTATACTTGTTTTTATTGTTTTAGGTATGCTATGTGAATAGGAACACATAACAAACATATAGAGGGGCTTTCTCAAATTTGAGTACAAAATTGTATATACACTTTATGGGTATAGGAAGATTTATTCAGGGAATATATTTGTTTCATCTAGAGAATAGGGAATAGGATTTTCAAGACCTTGCGAGGGTCGGGGGTCTCCAACGCTATTAGAAAAAAAGAATAGTAAAATGCTTGCAAGCACCAACTTTGGGCATTATCGGCATCTCAGAAAGTTGGGAGGCTTGCACCATGGACATGCCACTTGGGTGGTAAGTCGTCAGTCAGTGAGAAAATGAATTGATATCACTGAGCTCCATCTACGTTGTAATGGCTAATCTACAATCTCTCTATTATATATATATATATATATATATATATATATATATATATATATATATATATATTTCTAAAGGTGCTATTGACGTGAAATTTTCACCACTTGTCGGTTACAACCCATGCAATCCATACATACAAAGATACCAAAACAAATAAGTTCAGAAATTAAGTTATGTGTAATAAAATGGAATGGCATAGAAAAAGTATCGAACACATGAAGAAAGGGAGGTGCAAAAAGGCACGGAAAGCCAAGAAACCAGCTGAAATCTATGAGTAATTACTAAGCAATTCTGCCCGTTGTCAGTGCATTATTACCAGCTGGTTCAGTCTCAATTGATGGCCTATAAAAGGTGTCTCGTTATCAAGGTGTCACACAAGAAACATTTTATGATGGGTAAAGGCAAAGAGCTCTCTCAAGACCTATGCAACCTTATTGTTGCAAAATATACTGATGTCTTTGGTTTCAGAAGGATTTCTAGACTTTCAAATGTTCCAGTGAGCACTGTTGGGGCCATAATCCAGGAGTGGAAAGAACATAGTTTCACCATAAACCGGGCAGGAGCTCCTCGCAAGATTTCTGACAGAGGAGTAAATAGAATTATCAAAACACTTGTCCAAGAGCCAAGGACTACTTGAAGAGAGCTTCAGAAAGACCTGGAATTAGCAGGTACAATTGTTTCACAGAAAACAATAAGTAATGCACTCAACCACCATGGCCTGTATGCACGCTCACCATGCAAGACTCCATTGCTGAAGAAAAAGTATGTTGAAGCTAATTTAAAGTTTGATACACATTTAGACAAGCATCTAAAATACTGGGAGAATATAGTCTGGTCCGATGAGACCAATATTGAACTCTTTGGATGCCATAATACACACCATGTTTGGAGGTCAAATGACACATCACCCCAAAAACACACCATACCAACAGTGAGGTTTGGAGGTGGGAACATCATGGTGTGGTGATATGTTTCAACACACAGTACTGGAAAACTTCATATCATTGAAGGAAGGATGAATGGAAATTATATTCTTAATAAAAATCTGCTGCCATCTACCAGGACGATGAAGATGAATCAAGGGTGGACATTTCAGCAAGTCAAGGAAACTATCAATTGGTTTCAAAGCAAGAAAATAAAGCTGCTAGAATAGCCCAGCCAATCACCTGACTTGAATCTAATTGAAAGGCTATGGAAAGAACTAAAGATCATAAAAGTGGCCCCAAAACCTTCAAGATTTGAAGACTGTGTGGAAGAATGGGCCAAAATCACCCCTGAGCAATGCATGCCACTAGTTTCTCCATACAGGAGACATCTTAAAGCTGTCATTACCAACAAATTATTTTGTACCAAGTATTATTAATAAATTTAAGTTAGCTTGTTCAATCGTTTTTCCCTGTGTCATTCCATTTTATTACACATAAATTCATTTCTGAACGTATTTGTTTAGGTGTCTTTGTATGTATGGATTGCATGGGTTGTTACCGACGTGTAATGCAAAATGTCATATTAATAGCACCTTTAGAAATATATTTACCTAGAAAAATGGTGACGTGTTCAATAATTATTTTACCCGCTGTATATATATTCAACGAAAGTAAGAAAGAGCAAGGGTTTACAAAAAATTATACTCATATTAAAACTTTCTTTAATGTAAGAGAATAACCCAAAATATGATCTGAACATTTGCTTTCGCTTTCCTATAGGAATGTAGATGAGTTATGTAGAATAGGCTTGAAACCGTTATGTACATAACATTACATGTGCAGGCTACATCCAATAAGTCTGTTTGAAGAAAGTGTGTACACATTACTATTCTAGAAAATATATCTCTATATAACCAACTCCTTGGCAAGCTGCTGATAGCTTTGGGTCACCTCCACTGATGTGTAACGTTTGTGCGAACAACGCTCAGTGCTTGCATATTACAAACCTCCAGTTGCGGGTAGTAAAACTGCCTCAGGTTTTAAATCCTCACCTGCTGGGCCTTTATGGGGAGAGATGTATTGTGTTGTATAAAGTTTACTGAGCATGTAATCATGGACACAAAGATAAATGGCTGTATCTGGTTGTAAGTCACACTTCCCCATGATATGTGTCCATAATATCAGAACACATTAAAATAAGACTTAAAGCTTCCTGGAATATACATATACCCATCATTCTTATACGCACAGAATTGCTCTCTAAGCAAAGAAGTTACCTCTGCATGCAGTGGCGGCTGGTGCTCAAAATTTTGGAGGGGGCGCAAACAAACTGAATAAAAAAAAACATCAATTGCAGCCACTGTGCCCATCAATTGCCGCCAATGGGCCATCAAACGCAGCCACTGTGCCCATCAAGCGCAGCCACTGTGCCCATCAAATGCAGCCACTGTGCCCATCAAACACAGCCACTGTGCCATCAAATGCTGCCACTGTGCCATCAAACGCAGCCATTGTGCCATCAAATGCAGCCACTTTGCCCATCAAGCGCAGCCACTGTGCCCACCAAGCGCCGCCACTGTGCCCCTCAAGCGCAGCCACTGTGCTGTCAAACGCAGCTACTGTACCCATCAATTGCTGCCAGTGTGCCCATCAATTGTTGCCAGTGTGCCATCAATTGCTGCTACTGTGCCCCATCAATTGCTGCCAGTGTGCCCATCAATTGCTGCTACTGTGCCCTATCAAATGCTGCCAGTGTGCCCATCAATAGCCACTACTCTGCCCCATCAAATGCTGGCAGTGTGCCCACCAATAGCCGCTAATGTGCCCTATCAAATGCTGCCAGTGTGCCCATCAATAGCCGCTACTCTGCCCCATCAAATGCTGGTAGTGTGCCCACCAATACTGTGCTGGATGTACGACTAGGGTGTACTAGGCCGCTGGTGCTTTCCAGTTCACCAGTAGTATGAACGACACTAGTACTGGTTCTCTGCTCTATACGAGAGCCCTGCGTTTCTTACACCTTAACAACAGAAGAACAGGGTCGGGCACATCTGACCTTAGCAGGGACCACTACTCTGTCGTCAGAGCTATCTGTCAGGGTGCCACTGCTCTCTACTGGTTTGTATACTGAGCCTGAATCTGCCAGTGAGGTGGCTTCCCCTTCACTCTCATCTGTCATGCTCAGCAGTGTGTAGACCTCTTCACTAATGTACTTCTATTTGGATATTTTAAGCCTCTAAACTTATAGGTACGACTAGTGCAACTCACAGGCAAAAAGAGCACCTGAGTGTCAGAGCCTGCTTCAATTGCTACCAAAAAAACTGTACGCTTTTGCAGGGATCAGGCCTGACACAGTTATGTGTGTTGTGTTTTGTAGGTGATAGTGATCGATTTATACTGCACTTGGGTGGGCTGGGCTGAGGGGCTTAACGCAGGTACTATCAGGTATCTGGGCTAATCCCAAGAAGTTAATAGGTTAGCCTGAGAGCCAAGGAACTAGCATTTTCAGATGGAATTAGGCAATAGCAGTACTTGTATTTCTATCAGGTCAAGTCTACTTTAAATGAAGCCTTTTAGTTTATTGAAGCAATATTAAAGTAGAACTATGGGCAAAACTTTTTTTTTCCATATTTGATAGAGCGAGGGTTATAACCCCTGTCAGATATTTTTTTCGCAATATTTGTCCCATTGCAGAGATTTCCCTTCACCTCCTGTCCCATAGCCAAACAGGAAGTAAGAGAAAATCTCAGCCCCAGAAGATTTGGCTGCTCAATGACCAGAGCACTTTTTGCCATATGGCACTGCATCGCTTTAACTGACAATTGCACGGTTGTGCGATGCTGTACCGAAACAAAATTGATGTCCTTTTTTTTCCCACAGATATAGCTTTCTTTTGGTGGTATTTTTATTTTTTGCACTATATACAAAATATAGCGACAATTTTGAAGAAAAAAAACACAATATTTTTTACTTTTTGCTATAATAAATAGCCACATTGTTTTTTTTTTTAAAAAAGCAATTTTTTTTCTCAGTTTAGGCTGATATGTATTCTTTTACATATTTTTAGTACTAAAAATCACAATAAGCATATATTGATTGATTTGCGCAAATGTTATACGTCTACAAAATAGGGGATAGATTTATGGTATTTTTCTATTATTATTATTATTTTTTTACTAGTAATGGTGGTGATCTGCAATTTTTATCATGGCTGCTGCATTTTGCCGGACACATGGACACTTTTGACACATTTTTAGGACGATTGACAATTATACAGCGATCAATGGTATAAAAATGCACTGATTACTGTATAAATGTCACTGGCAGGGAAATGGTTAATAGTAGGGGGTGATCAAGGGGTTAACTGTGTTCCCTGACTGTGTGTTCTAACTGTTGGGGGAGGGGTCTGACTATAGGAGATGACAGATCGTGGTTCCTAGTTATTAGGAACTCAGGATCTGCATCTCCTCTCAGAACAGAACAGGGATTTGTGTGTTCACACACACACACACACCCCTGTTCTGCCTCTCGTGGCCAGCGGTCATGAGCATCGGCAAACCCCCAGTGCAGCGGGCGCATGCGCACACCTGCTATCCCACTTAAAGGAGCCGATGTATAGCTACGACTGCTCGTGGGATCGTGCCAACCGGCCGCAGTATAATGACGGTGGCTGGTCGGCAAGTGGTTAAAGGAATTTCTTGGGGACCCCAAACTCACCAGAACTAGTGTTCTCATTGGAAGATTTCTCATCTATTACTTTTCTGGGGACAACCCAAAATGTTGGGTTTTCTGTTTACTTTCCCTTTCAATGATGATGGAAAACAAGGACAAATAGAGAGGGTGAATCGTACTAACGGGGGCACAGACTGCAATAAAAAAATGATAGGGGCTCTAATCCCTCTCCGTAAAAAAAATGTTGCTTTTAGTTATACTTTAAGTAATAAAGAGCAAGTGAAATTGTCTAGGAATAAAGAAAATAACAAAAATAACATTTAACCCTCCTGCCATTCAGCCAACTAATCTTAAAAAAAAAGCACTCAATAATTTCGAAGTAAAAGTACACAAAATGTTTTTCGTTGCACTGTTTAGCACTTTAATGATTTTTTTTCACTGGATATAAAGGTGGAAATATATATTTGCTGGATACTTGGCTGCACGGCGGGCAGACTCTTTGAAGAATGTTCTCACCAGTATTGTATTGCAGGGCAGAAGCCAATTTTTATCACAGTAGAAAGCATGAGCACATTAGAAAATGATCGAGTTTTTACACAGTCATACTGTTTATTTTTTAGTGTTAAAGTTACCGAATTGTACAGTAAGAAGGCTTTTGGATGCCAGATGTCTGAGAATAGCTGCAGCCTGGACAAAAATAATAATGTATTACAATGCCGTATTTCTTCAGTCCTTGTCTGTCAATTTGCTGTTTGTCCAGGACCCCCAGAAGATATGATTCTACCTAAGGTACAACAAAAGATTATCTCTAACAATCTTGTATCTTTCACAAAAATTTATTATATTCAGGGTTCTGAAAATACTTATAATAATTTAAAATTGCACTTTTTCTGTGGCTGGCAAATCATTTCCAGTGGCAGTAGAAAGGTCTGTGGCCAATCAGGAGGAAGCAGAGAAGGCTACCGTTGTCTGTGTGAAAGCAGAAAGCAGTCGTATTTCAGAGGTCCACCTAGAGTAGGAGTAGGGATGGGTTTCTATTAGTTCAGAACTGGGTTAAAGACCGAATCCGGAAGCTAGCTGTCATTCAATAAGCTGGGAATGGGGGATTGCTTGCCCCACAGCTGATGATACATAGGGGTGGGGATGCTTGTGACATCATTGACCATGTGGCCATATTAGGACAATGATGTCACAATGCCAGAGGGGGTTGTACATACAAAACATTTGCCCCCATCACATTTGGCCATCAGTACCATTGCTGAATGCAATCTGTTCAAGTGAATGGGGGCACATCACAGCCGCTCTGCAACCTTGTACAATACACGTGGTTATGGCCCGGTGGTGAGGGCTTTTAAAGGTTTAGGCTCCATTCACCTATGTGTGACTTGTCATGCAGCTTTGGACATCAAAGTTGCATAACAAGTTGTTCCCAATGTTTTCCAATGATAATCATTCATATATGCAACTTAAAGTTACAGCGACTTCAAAGTAGTTCATGCACTACTTTGGCCTGAATTTTATGCAACTTGAAGGCCATAGACTTCAATTGTAACCCTCAAAGGCTTCATGAAAGTCATACCTGAATGTTATACAATGCAACAATTGTGCAACAGTTGTCCATTAAACTGGTCAAAGCCGAAGTCGTATCCAAGTTGCACCCATCCTAAGTTGCATCAAAGTTGCATCAAAGTTGCACCAAAGTTGCACTCCAAAGTCGGCACGACTATGGAGTCGTACAAGTGTGAATGGAGCTTAAAACAAATGCTGAGGAAGCAAACCTTTTACATCCCATGCGGGACTGCTAACGTAAATGAGCCTTTAAGATCAGGAGTGCTTATTTATTTTGCTGCACACTTGTTTCAACTCAATAGGGTTGATTTAACCACTTCCCGACCAGCGCACGACGATGTACGTCGACAGAATGGCACGGGCAGGCATATTGGCGTACAGGTACGTCCAATATTCGATGCCGCCCTGCTGGTCGGGACCCCCGTGAGTCCGGTCGCGGGACCCGCGGACTCGATCGCCGCGGGCATCCCCGCGATCGTCTCACGGAGCAGCCGAATGGAGGAAATGCTGTATAAACAACATTTCTCCATTCTGCCTAGCAACTAGTGACGCTGATCTCTGCTCCATGTGATTGGAGCAGAGATCAGTGTACACTAAATGAAAGCCCAACCCCCCCACAGTTAGTAACACACCCCTAGGAACACTTAACCCCTACACTGCCACCCACTGGTTAACCCTTTCACTGCCAGTGTCATTTACACAGGAATCACTGCATTTATATAGCAGTGATTACTGTATAAATGACAATGGTCCCAAAAATGTGTCAAAAATGTCTGATGGGTCCCCCACAATGTCGCAGTCACAATAAAAATCACAGATCACCGCCATTACTAGTAAAAAAAGAATAATAAAAAATTATTAATAAAAATGCTATAAAACTATCCCTATTTTGTAAACGCTATAACTTTTGCGCTAACCAATCAATAATCGCTTATTGCGATTTTTTTTACCAAAAATATGTAGAAGAATACGTATCGGCCTAAACTGAGGGAAAAAAATGTTTTTTTATATATTTTTGGGGGATATTTATTATAACAAAAAGTAAAAAATAATGCGTTTTTTTCAAAATTGTCGCTCTATTTTTGTTTATAGCGCAAAAAATAAAAATCGCAGAGGTGATCAAATACCACCAAAAGAAAGCTCTATTTGTGGGAAAAAAAGGACGTCAATTTTGTTTGGGAGCCACGTCGCACGACCGCGCAATTGTCAGTTAAAGCGACGCAGTGCCGAATCGCAAAAAGTGGTCTGGTCTTTGACCAGCAAAATGGTCCGGTCTGCAAGTGGTTAATAAAGGCAAATAGACTGTGCACTTTGCAATTGCCCTCTGTAAGAGCAGTTGCTCCAGAGCTTTGTAAATGAGCAAAGCTCTGCTGACTTCCATCATCCAATCATGTACAAGCAAAATGCTTTTTATTTTATTTTCTTTGCATGTGATTGGGTATTCTTTGTAAAGTAAAGCTTTACCTCATTTAACAAGCTCTGGAGCAACTGCACTTTGCAAAGTGCACAGTCTATTTGCCTTTAGTAAATCAAGCCCAACGACTCACAATTTTGAAGCAAGAGGATGAGGAAGGTCCATCTCATCTTTACTACTTAGAGATCTTTAAAGGTGTAAAGGTGTACTCTGAACAGACAAGTAACTGAAATACATACTATATATGAAAACTGTTTTAATTGCAAAAAGATGTGTACAATAACTCTCTGTAACCAGTCTTGGGATCCAGTCACTGCTGCCAGACATCATAGCAAAGTCTTATGCCGCGTACACTCAACCAAACTTTCCGGCAGAAAAGGTCAGACACAATCATTCCGTCGGATATTACGATCGCGTGCAGGCTTTATCTGACTTTTTTCAGCAAAAATTCTAACGGACCTAGAAATAGAGCATGTTTCAAATCTGTCCGACGGAATCAATTTCTATCGGGAAAACCGTTCGCCTGTATGCTGGTCCAACAGACCAAATATGACGCTAGGGCAGCTATTGGCTACTGGCTATTGAACTTCCTTTTCTAGTCCCGTCACACGCCATCACGTTCAAAACGAACGAACTTTGGTGCGTTTATGTGTGGGCAAGTCCATTCGGTCGGAAGTCTGTCGTAACTCCATCGAAAGTCCATTGGAGCTCCGTCGGGAATACTGTCAGACCATTTCTGCCAGTCTGGTCATGTGTACGCGGCATGAGACTTCTTCAGCAGCTTCCCCACTTGCGTCAGGACCAGAGCACACCCCCAGCTTACTCATTTAAAGAAAACAGGCTGGTAAACTCATCCCTTGATTCCCCCTGTTGTCTCTGTGTTTACCCCGGCACATGTGCACTACAGCAGAGCTCGGTTGGCCCAAAGTGCTACTCCTCCCTTTACTGTTGCTGCACTGGGGATTAGTGTGATATCAAGACAGTTACAAGTTCTAGCGCATTGTTTTAAAATGTTTTTTATAGAATAAATAACTGCACTAGGAGATTGAATGTAAACACAGGTTTTTCCAATGTAATAATTGAATAAATTGTTTATGTTTAACTATTTGCAGAATTTTAGTAAAATTGTTTGTAAAAAGTCTGCAAATAGTCATATATAAGCATTTGGCACATTGAGGATATTAAAGAAACAGCTGTCCTACACTTGCTATTGAAGACTATCTTTGTCTGAGATCACGTGCGCCACAAAATGGCTTTAGATCAAAGCAGAAGGGGCTCTCGGGGGGAGATCCTGGTTCCTCATTAGAATGAAAGGTAACGCGACATATAATACAGCTGCCACTCCACAAAACCAATGTAGCCGGCATGCCGTTTCCTAGATTCATATGTGGCATAATGAAAATAATAGACAGGGCCTTGCTAAAGGCTTATTAACGAGGTTGTGCTGTGTATTAATTCAGTAGTGGCTAATCAAACAGTAACAGCTTCCAGCTGTGAGAATTCTAGTCTGTTATAAACCAAAGCTGGAGAAACCTTGGAAAGGCTCGAAAACCCTGAGGATGAGGTCATTCGCTTGCTGTTGACTCACAGTCATCCATGATGCCAGCTGCTAACACACCAGTTCCAGCTTAATTAACTAGTTCAAATTCATTTTCTGTGCTTTTTTTCTGTGCGCTTAAAGGAAGTAAGCAGTTTAAAGCATGAAAAATGATTAGCTTTGCCTTGTAAAATCCTACAGCGTTTGGCTTCGATTTTCCAAGGTTTTTGCTTCATTCTTGAAACTCATATTGCAAATTTACCTAATATAAAATTGGGAGGTTCAGCACTAATATAAAAGTACGTCTTGTAAATTTTGCTATGCTATTATTCTTCTCTAATGTCATTTGCAAGCTTAAGCAAATGGAAAATTGCATTCAAACTGAGTTAGGGATACAGTCTACCTGTTCTCTGCTATTTGCCCTATTTACCTATTGCTACTAGGGATGGGCTCAGAAGTGTTTTGATCCTAGTCCCAACCCACCAATCCCACCAGGAAGCGGTCACTGCACACCACCAATCAGAGGCAGTGAGGTATTTCCTGGCCCGCAGCTGCACATACACACGCTGCTCATGATTACCGGTGTGCAGTGATGGGATTGCTTAGGTGTGTTGGGACTATAATCTGAACATGCCTATGTTAGGGAGCCCATCCCTATCTAGTTGCCCTGCCAGATGGATCACTGTAATGCCGCGTACAAACGATCGGATTTTCCAAAGGGAAATGTTGGATGTCAGGCTGTTGGCGGAGAATCCGAACGTGTGTATGCTCCATCGGACATTTGTTGTTGGACTTGGTTAGCATGTCTTCAAATTTTCTGCCAACAAATGTGTGTTGTCGGATTTTCCGATCATGTGTACACAAGTCCGTCAGACAAAAGTACAAACACGCATGCTCATAAGCAGAAGCGGTGAGTCTTGTCAATTCACGACGTGGCAAATGATGAAATCTCCAAATGCAGCGTGCATTTCTATTCTTTAATGGGATAATAATGAAGCTGAGTGATACTGATGGTTATTGCAAACAAATTTTCAAAGGCTTTTATTTTCTAGTGATATCAAGAATAATATTATTATGTTTTTTTTTTTTTTTTATTTGTGCAAGTTACCACAACACCATTATCCCGTAGTTTATAAGATCAAAGATATGTTGGTGTCCCTTGTCAATTTTACATTGTATTTTTTAAAATGTACCTGCCTGCTCCCTGTCATTTGAAGTAAAACACATAGCCAAGTATTATACTCCACAATTTTTTTTTGTGCATTAACACCTTGCCGACCGGCTCAAGCCGATGTACGTGGGCAGAAGGGCACATACAGGCATATTAGCGCACCTGTACGTTGCCATTTAAGACACGGCATTGTGGGCACGTGCGCCCACCTCGAGCTCCGTGAGTGTGATCGCGGGTCCCATGGACTCCGCTGGGATACCCGCGATCATTTCATGGAGCGGAAGAATGAAGAAATGCTGATGTAAACAAGCATTTCCCCATTCTTCCTAGTGATAGGACACTAATCACAGCTCCCTAAATAAAAGCGTATTGGCCTAAACTGAGGAAAATTATTAATATTAAAGCAAAAAGTAAAAAATATTGTGTTTTTTTTTCAAAATTGTCGGTCTTTTTTTGTTTATAGCGCAAAAAAAAAAAAACCGCAGAGGTGATCAAATACCACCAAAAGAAAGCTCTATTTGTGGGGAAAAAGGGACATCAATTTTGTTTGGGAACCATGTCGCACAACCGCGCAATTGTCAGTTAAAACGACACAGTGAATCGCAAAAAACACTCTGGTCTTTGGGCAGCCAAATAGTCCGGGGCTAAAGTGGTTAAAAAATAAAAAATAAAAAAATAGACATGCTATCTGCCAATGGAACTTAACCAAAAAGTGCATTCTATGCATCCAAAAATATAGAAAATATACCAAATCAAATCATTATTTAACCAAAAAAAAATGTCAGAGCAATAACTCCAAGGCCAATAATAAATAACACGTTATCTCCTCCAATTCTGCAACATGTCTGGTTGACGAACGGCCGTTCAGAAACGAACTGAAAAGAACTAAATGAAAAACGCAAAAAGAAAAGCACGAATCAGCGCTCACCAAACTTTTACTTACACTAAATTAGCAGAAGGAGCCCAAATGGTGGCACTAAAGAGCTGAAAAACCACATAGTATGTCTAGTACATCATTACATTCGTAATTGTTGGCCAACATTTGTGTGACCATGTGTATGCAACACAAGTTTGAGCCAACACCCTTCGTACAAAATTCCACAGTTTTGTTGTCGTAAAGTCCGATCGTGTGTCTGGGGCTTAATTTTTGGGTTTATGAGCACTACTCTTTTCCTGAGCTCACACTTTTCCTCAGCTTATCCTGGACTGCACAGTGAGAGTGGCACAATACAGAATCATGTGACAAGAGCTCCAGCTCTGCCCAGAAACCTTATCCTGTTAAAGTGGAAGGTCAGTCAAAATCTAGCTAAGGCTAAACTTACTCCCATTCTAACACTATTCTATCTACCCTGTAAAACAAAAGATTCCTATACTTACCTATTTTGAAGCTGCTGCGGTATGGCCCCATTATCTCTACAACAGCAGTTACAGTGTAGAGTAGAGGTCGCCAACATTGTCAGTAAAAGCCTGTACAGTGACGTCACCCTTAGGCCTACTATGGGGCATCCATTGTCGGCTGCCCTTCTCTACACTGAAGCCACTGCTGGGACCTGATCATGTGACCAGAGCAGCTTCATAGGCTAGTAAAGGCATCTTTTCTTTCACTGGGTAGATAAAATAATCTTGAAATGGGGGTGGGAATAGATGTAGCCTTAGTTAGATTTTGACTGAACTTTCACTTTAGCTCTACGAGGAAGTTTATACAACTCTGATTCCAGTAAATTCTATGGACTTTGTAAGTTGTAGGATAGCGATAGTAGGCAACACAATAGTTTGAATGGTACGTTAAGTTCCCATGTGCACTGCCTCATAACATAGCCACAATAGATGCAGTGAAAATGCTTATGTGTGTAGCTCTATTGGTAAATCTTCAGCTGGTCAAAAGATACATTGTGAATGTCCCAAGTTCTCTTACCTGACAATAAGGTCCCAGCACATAGATCTCAGGGAATGAACATTTTCTCAGGATGGAAGAAAGATGGATGCCAGTCACTTTAAGGGTACATTTTATTGCACTAATGCATGAAGAATAGGTATGAGGATGATGAAAGCATAGATAATATAATGTTTTCCTGGTCCTGTGCACATCTTTTAAAACTTTCTGGGTCCATCTCTCACAAGGGTATGTTATCTGGACACAAATTTAAAAGGTGGGTACTTGGCAACTGAGGTTCTCAAATGTATCTTCCAAGGCAAGACAGAATGGAAAGGTTCCTGTGTAAATTTTGCACTCAGTCAGTGACTTAACGGTCTTGTGGGTGGAGTTGATATTTGCTTTCTCTAGGCCAGAACGGGATGACATTTTCAGCCAAGATCTTCAAGGTTTTCTCTCAGGAGGTAAGATTCCTGCAGTACTCCAATCCCTAGGCCAATGACTAGGGAGAAAGACAATCGTCACCATGGCATCCTCACCAGGTAGAAGCCTAGCGGGGACAATGTGCCAGGAAGTGTTTACCATATATCTTACCAGTCAGCTGACGAGGCTTTTCAAATCTTGTGATTGGCTAAGTCACCCAACATCCATAACACTGAATTCCATCCCTCTAGCACAGCCTGTTGGAGCAAGCTCAGATAGCAAGTGACTTAGAGCACTAACATACACATACAGATAGGCTAACTACAGCCCTCAGCTTTCTCCAGAATTACAAAAAAATAAGGTAAGGTGGAGTTTAGAAAAAACTGTATTCCTACATTCTTGGGCCCTGCAGTTCTCACTGAAGAAATGACTATTCTCTCAGCCAAGAGCCAGGTATCCTGTATAAAAGCAGTAGATAGGAAAGGAGTTTCATTGGAAAAGCAGTACAGTACAATTCCAACTGTAAAAATTGCATAAAATGTAAATTATTTTAATATCTCAATGTACAGACAGACATTAACCACATGCTGACCGCCCGTCACAGTTTGACAATTTGACGAGGAGCCAATGCGTGTACCCATATTCGATCACTCCTGACAGAGCAGTAATAGGGATCTGTGTGTGTAAACACACAAATCCACAATCTGTCAGGGGAGAGGAGAGAGATTGTGTGTCCTAGTATATAGGAACACTGATCATTCTCCTTCCCCAGTCAGTCCCATCCCCCAACAATTAGAACACACAGTGAGTGAACACATTTAACCCCTTGATTGCCCCCTAGTGTTAACCCCTTCCCTGCCAGTTATACAGCAATCAGTGGCTATTTTTAGCACTGATCGCTGTATAAATGTCAATAGTTTCAAAAAAGTGTCAAAAGTGTCCGATCTGTCCACCGTAATGTCGCAGTCCCGATAAAAATTGCAGATCACCACCATTACGAATAAAAAAATAAAAAAAATAAAAAAAATGCCATAAATCAATAATTTGAGATTTTTTTCTTTACCAAAAATATGTAGAATACATATCAGCTTAAACTGAGGAAAAAAGTAAACAATATTGTGTTTTTTTAAAAATTGTCGCTCTTTTTTTGTTTATAGAGCAAAAATAAAAACCACAGAGGTGATCAAATACCACCAAAAGAAAGCTCTATTTCTGGGGAAAAGGGAACACCAATTTTGTTTGGTTACAACGTTGAATGGCCGCGCAATTGTCAGTTAAAGCGAAGCATGCTGTATCGCAAAAAATGGCCCGGTCAGCAAGGGGGTAAATTCTTCTGCGGCTCAAGTGGTTAATGTCAGTACTCTTTACTATTAGCACCCTATTAATATCTAGATATAGTAGGCATAACGTATCATATCACATAGTGCAAACAATTTTCAAAAGGTCATAGCACACATCATTAGAGCAGCAACCTCCAGAAGATTTTACTCTCATAAGAATTCTAATGAAATGTCTATGCTCAATTTAGAAATCCATCCCTGGCTAATACTATAGGCATCACCTAGTGCCGAAACTCCAAATGGTAAAAGTCCATTGAAGTGCAGAGATAGTTAGTTCTTGCTTGTAGGTTGTCTATCTCCTGTAATGAAACAGAAAAGTGGATCCCAAATTTTTACAACACATTACACTGGGGCCTATTACTCCCAGTTCATGTATTTGCATTCTTCACACAGCCAAACTGTCTGAAGGCTATTTAATTGGAAAACATATTGTCAGCACAACTTGCTTTGCCATGTCCTTGCAGTGCAGTGTCTTTTCAAACAGACCAAAATATTCTAGCAGCAAAGTCTTCAGGTTTTAGAAGGGATCTCCTTTGGCACCCTCAGTTATGCATAACCAAAGCATACTGACACTGATAAATTTGGTCTGGCCATCTAGGCACCAATGACCTCTGGTAATAAAAATGTTAAGCTCAATTTGTTCAGAAAGATTGAATTCACAGATATTTTTCTTGTTTTATGACACTCTTACTAAAATGAAAATCAATAAAGTGGGTTAGAGACAGCTGCATTATACTTTTTAGAGGAGCAGCTAGTGATGAATGTGGTCTTCTCATTAGAAAAGGATCTGCATTTTATTATATCCATTAATGTAACATTACTGCATTGCTGTATGACTTTCACAAACATAGGGAGTCCAATTATATTGCTAATGTGCTTTTAAGCAGTCCTAGCAGGTAATCAATCTAGATCAGGTGTTTTATTTAGTTATACGTCAAGATCATTCTCCAACGCTTCCTGTGCTGGAAAAATGAAATTTCATATGAACTTTCTTTTTTAGGCAAATGCTCCGACATTGGGAGCTTATGTCTCATGACATGTGAAAATCAATGTTTCCCTATGGGAACCATGTTAAATGGTCCGACACAAGTTGGTTTGACTTTGAAAATGCTCACTGTACTACTTTGGTCCAACTTTGATCCTACTTCAGCCCATTGAATATCATTGAAGTCAGATCAAAGTCTGAATGCCATCTTGACTGATCCGACTGTGGCTTGCGACTTGTGCTCTGATTATCTTGAAGGGGAACTCCACGTCTAATTCCCCCCAAAAAAACAGCATGGGTTCCCCCTCCAAGAGTATACCAGGCCCTTCGCTCTGGTATGGATTTTAAGGGGAACTCATACCAGACTCTTATCCCAGCACCCACCCCGGCAGGTCAGGAAAGGGGGTGGGGACAAGCGAGCGCACCCCCCCCCCCCCCGACCCATACCAGGTGGCATGCGTGGTACTGTTCAGGAGTGGCGCTCTCTCCCACTCTAATGCCAGGTGCACAGTGTGCCACTACTTATATTGGCATGGGGTGGGGTCACATGTGACGTCATCCAGAGGCCCTGCCCCTTGTGGCATCCCCACCGGGACATTATGGGCGGTGACATCATAAGAGGCATGACTCCGATGACCCCACCCTATGCCAATATAAGTAGTGGCACACCGCGCACGGGCATTAGAGCGGGAGAGTGCGTCGCATCAACATCGGAAGAAGAACAGAGGGAGAAGAATGGGCAAAAGAGCGAGTAAAAGAGCGAGCAAATAGTGGAGGAGACCCAGCAGAAGACAGCGGACAGGGGGAGAAGAACCGGAGAGAGAGCAGAGAAGGATCAGAGAGAGGAGAAGAATCGACAGAAGCAGAAGAGGGGAGAATAGATCAGAAGAGATGATGGAGCTGCCTTAATAAATTACTCTAAAAACCTGTGTAATGTGTGACACTGTTTTAGGTGAATGAGTAGGGGTACAATGTACCCCTTACGGATTCACATAGGGTAGCGGGCCACCATCTGGGGGCTCCCTTCTTAAATGGGGCTTCCAAATTCGGATAAGCTCCCCGTCCTCAGACCCAAACAACCAATGCCCAGGGATGTCTCATCAACATGGGGACAAGGTGCTTTGGGATAGGGGGGGCACAGAGCCACCCTGCCCCAAAGCACCCATCCCTGATGTTGAGGGCATGCAGCCTGGTACTGTTCGGGGGGGGGGGGGGGGCGCTCGCTCGTCCCCATCCCTTTTCCTGACCTGTCAGGCTCTGTGCTCGGATAAGGGTCTGATATGGATTTTGGGGGGACCCCCACACCATTTTCTTGGCATGGGGTCTCCCCTTAAAATCCATACCATACCGAAGGGAAAAAAAATTGGTGTGGAGTTTCCCCTAAAGATTCATATCAGACACAGTGCCTGGTATTGTCGGGGATCAAAATCGGATCCCTGTTCATTGAAGTCGGACGCAAGTCGGATTTTAAGTTGCAGGGCAAAGCGGATTCCAAAGTGGTATGAACCTGCCCTAAATTACAAAGATTCCAAAAGTGATCTGAAACTGAACTAACTAGCATATTGTAGCAATAAAAAAAGCAAAGTATAAATAATCATTGCTTTGTTAAAAAGGTAAATCGATACTGTACCACAGTGACCGGGCAAAAGAGCGAGTAAAAGAGTGAGCAAATATTGGAGGAGACCCAGCAGAAGACAACGGACAGGGGGAGAAGAACCGGAGACTGCTTCTTTTATAATCGTCTATACTTTCTTTTGTATTATTTAAATAATTATTTGCTTATTTGTTATAATTATTTATAACAGTTGGGTCCTGGACGGGTGCTATGTGGCACCTACATTTGGGTCGTGGTCCCTTTAAGGGAATCCTGGTAGGCCTCAGGGGGTCAACCAAAAATGGGTGACAAATTCCGCAGATAGTTTTAGGAGAAGACTGACTTGCGGTCCTCTCTATATTAAGAGAGCTAGTTGGGACCCAGAATTTGGGAGGCTCTGAAGTGACATTTGGGTGGGAAAGAGCCTCCCTCCCTGACCACAGGGATTCGGCACAGGGGGGGTTAACGGCCTCCAAGAAGACAGCCCATAAGACAGGAATTAGTAGAGAGGTGGTGGTGAGGAGGAGAAGGAGATGAACACCTGTCTGAGGAGCTGTCTTGCTGTCTTGCTGTCTTGCTGTCTTGCTGCAAAAGATCTCTGTAAGGACTCTAAAAACTTTTGGGTGAAGATCTGACTACAGAACTGTAGGTGCTTTCTTTTCTTATTATTTGTGCTGAAGATAAGCGGACTTTAATTTACATTTTTGTATGCTGAAGAAAAGCCTTACTTTTGATTTAATTATAAATAAAAGTATTTTGGTTTCACCTTATACCGGTTTATGCACTTGGTCCCTCGGAGCTAGTATCCCCAAACTTTACAACTGGTGTCTTGGATGCTGGCAAAAGTGCATTTGCAGCCACAAAAACCGTTTAAAAACGTACATTTAAAAGAGACTGTGTACAAATTGCATGTCTTGGGTGAAGTCAGCTCAGACGCTGCAAGCAGCAGGCAAAGACATGGAAGAGGTCATCAGGGCTTTGATACAAGCCACCGTGACCCAGCAGCAAGCTTCAGCAGATGCAGACCATCGCCATGAGGAAACGATGGCTCAGCAGCAGCAGGCCCTCTCACAGGCCATAGCTGCACAACAGGAGAGCACACGGCTGCTAGCCGCCCAGTTTACTACTCAGCAGGAGTCCACTCAAGCACAGGTGGCTGCCTTGCAGGAAGCAGTACAGCGGCTGGCTCAGGGACGAGAACAAGCGGCTGTCACCGCTGGCAACCAGGTGCCTGTGAGGGCCAGCCATTTTTTACAAAAACTAACACCTAGCGATGATGTAGAGGCCTTTCTCACCACCTTTGAGAGGATAGCAGAGATAGAGGGGTGGCCAGTGACCAATGGGCCGGCATTATCTCCCCTTTCCTCACCGGTGACCCGCAAAAGGCCTATTTTGACCTCCCAATGGAACATATCAGCGATTATGAGCATCTGAAGGCCGAGATCCTGGCCCGCCTAGGAGTGACCACAGCCATCCGGGCTCAGAGGGTGCATCGCTGGCAGTACAAACCTGACCGACCACCCAGGTCACAAATGCATGAACTGGTTCAGCTGGTTAAAAAATGGCTGCAGCCAGAAAAACTGTCAGGCCCACAAATGGTGGAATGAATAGTGATGGACTGGTACCTGCGGTCCCTGCCAGATGACCTACAGCGCTGGGTAAGCTATGGAGACCCTGCAACCTCTGACCAGCTGGTGGAGTTGGTTGAAAGGTACACCGTGGTGGAGGACCTACTTGGGCCTGTCAAGCGTAGGGAACCCACACCAAGGGCAACCAGACCAGCCATAGCGCCTAGGAGAGAAGCCCTGCCAAATGTTGGGGTCCGCAAAACCGCATCGTCTGCTACAGAACCTCAAAGGGTGGTTCCTGTCCCAAGAACAGGAGACCTACAGTGTTGGCGATGTCGGTTCTGGGGACATACCCGGGCGCAATGCCCACTTCAGGAGGAGCCTATGGACTGTGGGAGTGGTTGGAGAAGCTCCTTCTACGTGCAAAGAGTCTGCACCACTCACCTGGATAGAATTGCAGGACAGTTCGAGTGTGAAGTGTGGGTGAACCACCTTCCTGCCAGGGCGCTACTGGACTCTGGTAGCATGGTAACACTGGTACATGCCAGGGTGATTGGGAGACTTGGCACTGTAAGGAAAACCCTACGGGTAGTGTGCATCCATGGGGACACCAAGGAGTACCTGTGTCCTATGGCCATACCTCAGTGACCCAAGAGGTCGGGGTAGTGAGAAGCCTAATACATGACATTATAGTGGGGCGGGACTGTCCACTATTTTTCGAACTGTGGAGCCAGGTACAGATGGGGCTGCCAGGACAGCCATGAGAACTGGGGACACTGGGCCTGGAAGAGACAGAGTCTGAGGGACCTGGGCCTGAAACCCCCACAACACACCCCACTGATACGGAGATACCAATTACTGATAATGATACAGTAGAGAATATTAAGTTGAAGGATGTGTCTGTTTCAGATTGCAAAGCCGAGTTAAACTCTGAGGGGGGGGGGAGTCTTCCCGTTACAGGTTATGCTGGGGGAGGATGACGAGGAGCTCCCCCCATTGTGGTTCCTGGTTGAGGAAAGTGAAGGGGAAACATTCTCAAGGCCAGTGCACCCACACCTAGATGTACCCAGGGGTGCGTTTGGCACCACCCAGTTGCGGGATCCTACCTTGGTCAATGCCCGAGAGCAGGTTTCTGTTGTGGATGGGGTCTCACAAATGCCAGGGGCAGACCAGAGGTTTCTGCATTTTGCGTTGAAGGGGGAATTGCTTTATCGAGTGGCTGAAAGTCGTGGGGACACTATAGAGCAATTGCTGGTTCCCCAACCGTATAGGCGGATGCTGTTTGATCTAGCCCACAATGATGAACTGGGAGGACACTTGGGGCAGAGAAAACAGAGGCCAGGATAACTGACCGGTTTTACTGGCCAGGGGTGAAGGTTGAGGTTAAAAGATATTGTGTGTCTTGTCCCGTTTGCCAGTTAACTGCCCCAGTGCCCCACTATAGAAGCCCTCTGGTACCCTTGCCAATTATTGAGGTTCCATTTGAGCGGATCACTATGGATCTCGTGGGACCCCTGGTAAAATTGGCAAGGGGGCACCAGTATATATTAGTTATCCTAGACTACGCAACCAGGTAAGCAGAAGCAGTTCCTTTGAGGAAAACTTCCTCTAAAGCCATTGCCCGGGAACTATTTCAAATGTTTTCACGAACTGGTTTTCCCAAAGAGATACTAACGGACCAGGGCATCCCTTTTATGTCAAAGGTGATGGCGGACTTGTGCAAACTGTTTCAAATTAAGCAGTTGCGGCCATCCGTCTATCACCCGCAGACCGATGGCCTAGTTGAGAGGTTTAATAAAACTCTAAAGACCATGCTAAAAAGAGTTGTCCAGAAAGACGGGAAGGATTGGGGTATGTTACTCCCTGCCCTTTTGTTTGCCATCCGGAAGGTCCCACAAGCGTCCACGGGTTTCTCACCATTTGAGCTAGTGTATGGGCGACGGCCCCGGGGGTTGCTGGATCTGGTAAAGGAAACGTGGGAAAGTGAGTCCTCACCACACAAAACCATAGTAGAGCATATCTCTCAAATGCGAGAGAGGGTGGCTAAGGTGATGCCGCTGGTGAGGGAGCACATGCAGAGGGCTCAGGAAGCCAAAAGAAGGGTGTATAACCGGTCTGCGAAAGTCATACAGTTTCAAGTAGGAGACCGGGTGGCTGTCCTAATACCCACAGTGGAGAGAAAGTTCTTGGCCAAGTGGCAAGGTCCGTTTGAGATAGTGGAAAAAGTGGGGGAGGTAAACTACAAGGTACACCAGCCAGGGAAAATAAAACCACACCAGATCTACCACGTGAATTTGTTGAAACCCTGGAGAGACAGAGACCAGGTATCCGCGGTGGAAGCGGTACAGTCAGGAGACCATGCAGGGATCGACCTGGTGCAGGTGGCTGCTACCTTAACTAGGCCCCAGACCCAGCAAGCAAAGGAGTTTCTTCAAAGAAATAGGGACATGTTTTCAGGGTTGCCAGAACTCACCAATGTCATCGAGCATGACATTGTAACTGAACCCAAGGTAAAAGTTCGGTTAAAGCCTTACCGTATCCCAGAAGCTCATAGAGTGGCAGTGTCTGAAGAGGTCAAAAGAATGCTCCAGCTTGATGTCATCCAGGAATCGCAGAGCGAGTGGTCAAGTCCAATCGTGTTGGTACCCAAACCCAATGGCACTCTTCGCTTCTGCAATGATTTTAGAAAACTGAATGAAATCTCCAGGTTTGATGCTTATCCCATGCCACGGGTAGATGAGCTAATTGAGAGGTTGGGGCCTGCCAGGTATATTACCACCCTGGACCTCACGAAAGGGTACTGGCAGATTCCCCTGACCAAGGAAGCTAGGGAGAAAAGGCCTTCTCTACCCCGGAAGGCCACTTCCAGTACAAAAGAATGCCATTTGGTCAACACTCCGCCCCCGCTACATTTCAAAGGGCCATGGACAAAACTTTGCGTCCACATCATCGGTACGCTTCGGTTTATTTGGATGACACTGTCATCTTCAGCCCTGATTGGGAGTCTCATCTTCCCCCGAGTTCAGGCAGTCGTAGATTCCCTGAGAAGAGCAGGATTCACTATTAATCCAGAAAAATGTGCAGTTGGGGTGGAGGAAGCCAAGTACCTATGGTACATTGTGGGTAGAGGGCTGGTAAAGCCCCAAATGAGTAAAGTGAAAGCCATACAGGACTGACCCCGCCCCCTAACCAAGAAGCAGGTCAGAGCGTTTTTGGGCATAGTTGGATACTACCGGAGGTTTATCCCCAACTTTGCCACCATTGCTGCACCCTTGACTGGCCTGACCAAAGGCAGAAAGTCGGTGATGGTAAAATAGAATGACGATGCCGAAAAAGCTTTTCAGAAGCTTAAGACGGCATTGTGCCAGGATCCGGTGCTCGTTGCTCCAGACTTTACTAAGGATTTTGTAGTACAGACAGATGCTTCAAATGAAGGGTTGGGAGCAGTCCTGTTGCAGGTAATCAATGGGGAAGAGCACCCCGTAGTATTTCTAAGTAGAAAGCTGACGGCAGCGGAGAAAAACTATGTGGTGGTGGAGCGGGAGTGTCTTGCCATTAAGTGGGCCTTGGACTCCTTGCAGTATTTCCTCCTTGGCAGAAGGTTTCGCCTGGTATCCGACCACAGCCCACTGACCTGGATGAGGCAAAATAAGTACACTAATGCTGGGTTAACGAGGTGGTTCCTGTCTCTCCAGGAGTTCAATTTTGTGGTAGAGCACAGATCCGGGAGACTACATCAAAATGCCGATGCCCTCT
The DNA here is from genome assembly GCF_037356315.1 of Lithobates pipiens. NCBI lineage: Eukaryota > Metazoa > Chordata > Amphibia > Anura > Ranidae > Lithobates > Lithobates pipiens. The sequence goes on along the minus strand of NW_027507764.1, from coordinate 97,536,460 downwards.
CCCGGGTCCACTGTATGGTGTCAAGTGGTGCCTCCAACACCTCCGCATTGAGGCGGGGGGGGGGGGGATATGTACAGGACGCCAAGGTTGGGTCCTGGACGGGTGCTATGTAGCACCTATATTTGGGTTGTGGTCCCTTTAAGGGAATCCTGGTAGGCCTCAGGGGATCACCCAAAAATGGGTGACAAATTCCGCGGATAGTTTTAGGAGAAGACTTACTCGCGGTCTTCTCTATATTAAGAGAGCTAGTTGGGACCCGGAATTTGGGAGGCTCTGAAGTGACATTTGGGTGGGAAAGAGCCTCCCTCCCTGACCACAGGGATTCGGCACACAGGGGGTTAACGGCCTCCATGAAGACAGCCCATAAGACAGGAAGTAGTAGAGAGGTGGTGGTGAGGAGCTGTCTGGCTGTGTTGCTGTCTTGCTGTTTTGGGCTGCAAAAGATCTCTGTAAGGACTCTAAAAACTTTTGGGTGAAGACCTGACTACAGAACTGTAGGTGCTTTATTTTTTTATTATTTGTGCTGAAGATAAGCGGACTTTAATTTACGTTTTTATATGCTGAGGAAAAGCATTACTTTTGATTTAATTATAAATAAAAGTATTTTGGTTTCACCTTATACCGGTTTATGCACTTGGTCCCGCGGAGCTAGTATCCCCAAACTTAAAAAAAAAAAATATATATATATATATATATATGTGTGTGTGTGTGTGTGTGTGTGTGTGTGTGTGTGTGTGTGTGTGTGTGTGTGTGTGTGTGTGTGTGTGTGTGTGTATATATATATATATATATATATATATATATATATATATATATATATATATATATACACTGTGCTCAATATAAATAATATAGTATAAATAATATAAATGAGTACATCCCTATTTAAAAAATAAGATTTCATCAATATCTCAATGAACACAAGAACCATTTCCAAAATTTTGACAAGAGTTTTATAGAACATTTGTTTAGGAAGCTCGTAGATGTCCACGCAGGGGATAGGCGGAGAGACGCATGAAGAAAGTTCACTGGGGAAGCAGGGATAGGTAGTTAGAGCAAAGGGGGCGGAGCTTAGCGCCACGAGGAGTGCGCGCTGCCCGCCCCAGCGTCAGTCAGGGTTAGGAGATTCGAGTGTGCGGACATGGCTTCCTCGCTGACTGATTTGGTGGAACAAATGAGGGCCGCGGCGGCTGCCAATGGGGAGCGCTGGCTCCGCGATCAAGTGGCGGCCGTGTTGGGTCCGGGGGATGGCGGCAGTATGCAGGGGGAGGACGTGGCTCGGGCGCGGCGCTCCCGCCCGCCGGCTCGTTTCTCCCCGGAATCTCCCGGGTCTGCTGCATTCCGCAGAGCGGGGAATGCTGGCTCCGCCCCCCGCGAGCCTCCCGCAAAACGGCCGGCAATGGCGGCGGTGGAGGCCTTAGGGAGGAGGTGGACGGGCGGGCGCAGTGTCACCAGGCCGCAGGCCGGTCCGGCAGCGGCATCACAGGAGGTGAGCACCTTTCCTGGAGGAGGTCCAGGCCTGTCCCCTGGCACAGCATCGGCGGGGCCCAGCGGTGGGAGACGAGGAGAGGCCACAGCCGGGCCTGCTGGGCCATCCAGAGGGAGCCGAGGGTCGCCGGACGGGCGCCTGAAGGGGGCCAACCAGCGTGATGGAGCCAAGCGGAGGGACCGGTCGGTGAGCAAGGCGCCCGCCGGGCGGAGTCGGGGATGGCCCAGGCGCAACTCTCCTGCGGAGTAGTCGGGTGCGTCCAGTCGCCAGCTTGGAGAGGCCGAGCGGAGTCCGGATCGATCCGAAGGCGAATTGTCGGCGTCCGAAGAGGAGGTGCCGGGTGGCGGTCCGTCAACGGTCGGTGGTCGGTCGGCGGCTGGTGGGAGTTCTTCCAGGCGGCCCGGTAAGTCAGCTTTTCTTATGGGTCATTTGGGGGGGGGGGTTGGGGGTGGTGGGTGGTGCAGGGGTCGGGGCGCCGGCCATGGGCGGGGGGACATCCTCTCCGCTCCGCCCCCCTCTGGCTCCGCGGGTCTTTGACTGCGCACCGGCGGATGGGGGGTTGATGGGCTTCCTGGAGGGACTGAAAGAGTTGGTGGGCCGCTTTGAGCAAGTCGGTCCCGTGCCGCTGGCGTCGGGGGCTGCGTGGGCCGCACCGGGGGAAGGGGGGGGGCAAGGGATGGGTCGGGGGCCGGGGTCCTGCCTGCCCCAGCGCCGAGTGGGATTGCGGTGGTGGCGCCTCCGCCCGCCGCGCCTACGGAGGTTACCGGGGGGGGGATCGGGTGCTGCGGCAGTGACCGCGGAGGCCGCGGTGCTGCTGGGAACGTCCGGGGACAAGGCGGGGACTGGGGGGGATGCGGGTAAAAAACAAGATGTGATTCGGTTGGCGGATGCGGCACGGTGCGAGGTGTATGTGTGTTTTCAGGGACCGCTGGGCGCGCATTTGAAGCAGGAGGTTAGGGACAAGATTTGGAAAGGGGAATACGTGGAAATATTTTCGCTGTTGCCCCTGGAGAAGTTTAATTTGGACAGGGTGAAGCCGGACGACAACAAGAAGGAGGACGAGGAGAAACGGCCGTACCGGCTGATACCGCGGACTTTTCCGAACTGGTTGCAGGCTTTTGCGATTCTGGCCAGCGTGATAGGGGAAAAGAACCCGGAGCAGTGTTCGGCGCTGTTTTGCTATCTGGACGCGATCGGGGAGGCGCACAGAGTCTACGGGGGACTGGCGTGGCTGTGGTATGATGAGCAGTTTCGACAACGGAGGGCAGTCCGACCGGCGCTGCGCTGGGACCATAAGGACATCAGCTTGTGGATGCATTTGATGTCTTCTGCGAGGATGCCGACTCAGTTTTTTCAGGGGGGGGGCGGTGGATCTGGGACTTCCGGTCAATCGGCCTCTAGAAAGAAGGGAGTCTGTTGGCAGTACAACGAGGGCAGTTGTAGATTTGCGGGGAGCTGCAAATACAAACACGAGTGCTCGGGTTGTGGGGGAGCCCACCCGGCATCACGTTGTTTTAAACAAGGAAAAGGTAGGGTTGGAGATTCTGCGCAGAAGAGGGACAACGCCGGTGAGGCTGGAAAGGATGCGGCCTTTTCTCGATCGATATCCGGATAGGGAAGCAGCGCGGCTTTTGGGTGCGGGGTTTGCGGAGGGGTTTCGAATTCCAGCGGTATTGGAGGGGGCCCCTCCGGTGTCGCGGAACCTGCGGTCGGCACTGCTGCGTCCGGAGGTGGTTTCTGAGAAATTACAGAAGGAGGTGGCATTGGGGCGCGTCGCGGGACCGTTCAAGGAAATGCCCATCAAGGATTTGGTGGTTTCGCCCTTAGGGGTGGTGCCCAAACGGGAACCGGGTAAGTATCGGCTGATACACCACTTGTCGCACCCAAAAGGGGGATCAGTTAATGATGCCATCGATCCCAGGCTGAGCGCGGTGTCATAAACGTCTTTCGATGCGGCGGTTTTCTGGGTGAGGCATTACGGTAGGGGGGCGCTGATGGAAAAGACAGAAATCGAAGCGGCGTTTCGATTGTTGCCAGTGCACCCTGACAGTTTTCGCCTGCTCGGTTGCCGTTGGCGGGTGGAATACTATGTTGACAGGTGCCTGCCAATGGGGTGCTCCGTGTCCTGTGCGTTGTTCGAGCGTTTCAGTTCCTTTGTGGAATGGGTGGTCAGGGACGTCGCGGGAGTGAGTTCGGTTATCCACTACCTGGATGACTTCCTGTGCGTGGGACCCGGTTCATCGGCGATCTGTGCTGTGCTGTTGACGACGCTGGAGCGGGTGGCGGAGAGTTTTGGAATTCCTCTGGCCCCGGACAAGACGGAAGGACCGACCACGGTACTCAGCTTTTTGGGCATAGTTTTGGATTCGGGGGCCATGGAGTGCCGGCTGCCGGTTGACAAGCTGGAGGCATTGAAGGGGGAGATACGGAGGTTGGTAGGTGTTCGCAAAGTTCAGCTCAGGACTCTTCAGTCTGTGCTGGGGAAGTTAAACTTTGCATGCCGGATTATACCGATGGGACGGGTTTTTAGTCGGCGGTTGGCGGCCAGTACAGGTGGGGTGGTTTCGCCGAAACACTTCGTGAGCTTGTCGAAAGCACATCGGGAAGACCTTTCGGATTTGGCACATGTTTTTGGAGCAATTCAATGGAAGGGCGTTGTGGATGTCGGGGCCGGTGAGTAACTTCGACATGGAACTCTACACGGATGCGGCTGGGGCGGCTGGGTTCGGGGCTTTCTTTCAAGGGGCATGGAGTGCGGGCCCCTGGCCCACGTCCTGGAGATCTGGGGGGCTGCTGCGGAACATGGTGCTGCTGGAGCTTTTTCCGGTGGTGCTGGCGGTGGAGCTTTGGGGGGAAGCGTTCCGGGATCGGAAAGTGCGTTTCCACGTGCACAACTTGGGGGTGGTGCAGGTGCTGAACAGGATGTCGGCGGCATCCCCGCCAGTGGTGCGCTTGCTGCGCCATTTGGTTTTTCGCTGTATGCAACTGAACATCTTCCTACATGCAGTGCATTTGCCGGGGGTAGACAACGTGATAGCTGATGCACTCTCTCGTTTCCAGTGGGACAAATTCCGGGAATTGGCTCCTGCAGCGGAGGAACACGGGATCCCCTGCCCAGAGGGACTGTGGAGGCTTGCGTTGGAAGAGTCTCCGGTTGGATCAGAAGGTCGGTGAGTGGGGGAACGTGGTCGGCGTACGAGAGGACTTGGAATGAGTGGGAAGCTTTGTGTGAGCAGGTGCAGGCAGATGTGCGGGATCATAGGCTGTTGGTGCTGTACTTTGTGGCTCGGAATTTGGAGGACGGCATATCGGTGGCCAGTTTGGGGCGAAAATTGGCGGGTTTGGCGTTCTGGTTCAAGCTGCGGAGTGTGCCTGACTTGACCAAGGATTTTTGGGTGCGTCAGGCGGTGAAGGGTTACCGGAAGGGTCGCCAGATAAAGGACGACAGAAGGCCGGTGTCGTTTGAATTGCTGGTCAAAATTTGTGAAAAGCTGCGGGTGGTGTGTTCCTCGGGGTACGAGGTTGTATTGTTTAGAGCCGCATTTGTTTTGGCCTTTTTCGGGGTGTTCCGAATAGGGGAATTGGTCAGCCCTTCTAAGCGGGGGCGGGGAGGCTTGTTTGTGGAGGAGGTGGCTTGTTTGACTGACAGGGTAACCATGAAGGTACGCAGGTCCAAAACGGATCAGGATGGGAAAGGCAAGGAAGTTGTGGTGTTCGCAATTCCGGGCTGCCATCTGTGTCCGGTTCGCGTCCTGTGGGAATTTTTGGGTTGCCTACCGGCTCTGCTAGGTTCTTTGCTGCTGCACGAACGGGGGGAATTTTTGTCGCGTTTCCAGTTCATAACGGTTTTTCGGAAATGTTTACTGGCCTTAGGTTTAGGGGGGGAAAAATTTTCCTCTCATTCGTTCAGGATCGGGGCCGCGACGGAAGCGGTCCGGTGGGGATTGGACGAGGAATCGGTGAAGAGGATCAGCCGGTGGGAATCGCGGAGGTTTCGGTCCTATGTTAGACCGGAGTTGGTGTGTGTTTAGTTGGATAGCGATGGGGGGACTGTCGGCATGGGTTTTTGTGTTGTGAACGTCCTGTGACTGTTATGTGGTTTTTCTTTTTTGTTCTTTCTTTCAGGTGGTCCACCGGGGTTGGTCTGGATTATGTGGCACTCGTATGTGTGCTGGGGTGCCAGGAGGGGTGATGTCAGACCGGAGGGTAGGCAACTGGGCATCTCCAGGAGGGAGGCTTACATAAAGTGGTTTGGGTTCCCGGGCATGCTTTGGAGCAGGATGGTCCACGAGGTTCACCGCTTCGCGGGCTTTGATCGGCCCCCTGATGTATTGGTGTTGCATTTGGGGGGTAATGACCTGGGCTTGCGCACCAAGTTAGACATCACACGAGACATTAAGTACGATTTCCTGCGCCTTAGGGCGGCGTTTCCTGGGATGATCATAGTGTGGTCGGACATGGTCGCCAGGTCTACATGGAGGTTCGCCAGGTCCGTCGAAAAGATAAACAAGGCCAGGAGGAAGGTGAATCAAGACGTCAGTCGTTTCGTAGTACGCAATGGGGGGCTGGCTGTGCAACACGCGTTGCTGGAGGTGGACACATGGCGGTACCTACGGGCGGATGGGGTACACCTGAACGACGTGGGGGTGGATCTGTGGTCCTTGGGTCTCCAGGAGGGGATTGAGCGGGCATTGCAGGTGTGGCGGTGCGCGCAAGGTTAAGGTTTTATCCTTGCTTGCTATGGCGGATGTTGGTCCCTGTCAGGTAATGGAAGATAACCCCTCCCCACAGAGAAGTTGATGCGGGACCCATTGGAGATATGGGCTCGTTGCTGATGCCATATAACAATGGTTATATGGAAGATGGTGAATGGGGGGCACTGCGGTCAAGAGTTGGTGGCCTCTGAGCTAGCATATCAGCTTGAGGCCTGGTACAGTTAATTCGATCGCAGTGCCGGTTGATTGGTATGTTAATGGGTGGGGAGAGGGAAGGCCCTGCAGAAGACCAACACGTTTTCAGTGTATTCAGTTATATGATAAGTTCATTGTTTCTTTTGATATGTTTATTATGTTTAATTAATAAAGAGGCTGCTACGGCCACTTATTACTCCAAGTAAAGGTGTGATCTCTTTAATGGGAAGGTGACAGAGGGAGTTGGGTGGCAGGGTAGCAACATACAAAGGGGGCAACATCAGTTATACTTTATTCAAGCTCATTAAATGAAAGTAAGGTTAATAAAAACTTAGATTGCAAAATCTTTACTTTTATTCAAATTAGTTGATGCAAAAATGAATACACCCCACAGCAAAAACTACTACACCTAGTATTTGGTATGACCTCCAAGTCTTCTAGGCATGGAATGAAAACGTTGGCAACATATTGCAACATTTATCTTTTTCCATTCTTCAAGAACGACCTCTTTTAGAGCTTGGGTGCTGGATGGAGAGGGATGCTCAGCTTGTCTCTTCAGAATATCCCATAGGTGTTCATTTGGGTTCAGATCAGAATACATGGCCACTGATTAACTTTCACCTTGTTCTTCTTAAGAAATGTAACAATAACCTTAGATGTGTGTTTTGGATCATTGTCATCTTGGAAAAGTGCAAGTAGACCAAGGGCACGGAGTGATGGTAGCATCTTCTCTTTCAATATAGAGCAGTACATCTGTGAATTCATGATACCATCAATAAAATGCAGCTCCCTGACACCTGCAGTACTCATGCAGCCCCACAGAAGGACACTGCCACCACCATGTCTCACTGTAGGAACCAATAATTTTTCTTTGTACTCCTCTCCTTTGCAACGCCATTCAGTTTTGAAGCCATCAGTTCTAAAAACATTTATTTTGGTCTCATTACTCCAGACTGAGTACAGAGTGCCAGTAGTCTTCTTCTTTTTCAGCATGGGCCCTGGCAAATTCTAGGCGGGCTTTTTTGTGCTTTTAGGAGAGGCTTCCATCGTGGATGACACATATTCATGCCATTCCTCTGCAGTGTACACCATATTGTGTCACAGGAAACAATCGCCCCTGTTTGGCTTTCTATTTCTTTCGCTAACTGCAGTGAACTTGCATGGCGATTTTTCTTCAACCCTTCTCATTAGAACACACTCTTGTCAATGTGCTGACTTCCTTGGATGGCCTGGATGTCTCTGTGACATGGTTGCAATTACATCTTTGTTACATTTTTGTATCACTTTTGCTACAGTATTCTGACTGATAAGTAAAGCTTTGCTGATCTTTTGTAGCCTTCACCTTTCCTGTGTAAAGAAATGATTTTCTTTCTCAGGCATTGTGACATTTCTCTTCCATGTGGTGCCATTGTTGACAGCATGAAATAAGGAGTTTTCTTTGTTAATTAATGCCCTTTTATAATCAACTGTCTCCTGGGAACCTGTTTAACTTCTTAAATACGGGGCACTTACACCCCCTTTCTGCCCAAGCCAATTTTCAGCTTTCAGCGCTGACGCTGTTTAAATGACGATTGCGCGGTCATGCTACACTGTACCTAAACAGAATGTTTATCATTTTGTTCCCACAAATAGAGCTTTCTTTTGGTGGTATTTGATCACCGTCTTTTATTTTTTGCTAAACAAAGAAAAAAAAACAAAAATTTAGAAAAAAATAAAAAGTTTTTCTTTTGTTTCTGTTATAAAATGTTGTAAATAAGTAAGTTTTCTCCTTCACTGATGGGCTCTGTAAAGTGGCACTAGTAGGCGGCACTGATATGCAGCACTGATGGGCATTGATAGGTGGCACTGATGGGCACTCATGGGTGGCACTGGTGGGCACTGATGGGCACTGATGAGCACTGATAGGCAACACTGGCACTGAAAGGTTGCACTGATGGGTATGTATGGGTGGCACTGATGGGTAGCACTGCTGGGCACTGATATGTGGCATTAATGGGCACTGATAGATGGCATTGATAGGCATCACTGATGGCACTGGCAGGCACTGGGGATGGGCACTGATTGGCAGCTGCCTGGGCACTGATTGGCCTTTCCCTGTGGTCTAGGGTGGCATACCTGGTGGTCCAGTGTGGTGGCATCCCTGGTGGTCCTGGCGGCATCCTGATTTCCTAGGTGGGCATCCGTGGGGGGCTGCGCTGATAAACAATCAGCACAGACCCCCCCTGTCAGAAGGGTAGCAGATTGGCTATCCTCTACTCATGTCTGTTAGACGCGAGTGAGGAAAAGCCAATCAACAGCTCTTCCTGTTTACATCATGATCAGCCGTGATTGGACACAGCAGATCACATGGTAAAGAACCTCCATCAGAGGCTCTTTACCGAGCTCGGTGTAATGGTGTGTCAGACCATGGGCGTGCGAGAGCGGTCGTTCTGGAGGGCCGTCATATGATGTCCACCCAGAAAGAGAGCCACACCACTCAGCCATCATTTGATCATTTGGTTAAAGAGGAAGTAAACCCCACCAAAAAAATGCTATTTTTACAATATTTCTATGTTTATTAACATATCCAAGCAAAAGATATATTAATAACTCCAAAACGAGCGCTGGAAGTACCTTTTTTGTAGTTTTATTTTTTGTATCTTCCGGGTATCGTCTGCGCCATTCTTTGTGCTGTTTTCAGAAGCCAATACGGACTTCATTTCCGCCCTTAGTTCGTATCCCTGCCGAAATCTCGCGCATGCGCTGTAGCATCGTAACCAAGCCTCGTTCTCAATTGCCGTTACTACAGCAACAGAGCATTGTTCAGTCACAAGGGGGAATATCAGGAAGACCAGAATAATTACTGCATCGCGAGACTTCTCCTCTGTGCCATTCAGAGGAGAATCTCACGCACAGTAAAATCAAGGCAAGCAGGAAAGACAGAATTGGCATTATATACATGCCGCCTTTGAAAGTGCACACTGCGCAATCGCGCATGACGTCACGAACATTAAAAAGACGATGTATATCATAATTACACAAGTAAGTGCACTTTCACAGGCAGCGATCAGCTGCCTGTGTTATGTAGTATCTGATAAGCTTAACTTGTATCTGAGGGTTTACAACCACTTTAATGAATAATTATACTCATTTGCAGTTGAATTCATGTTAGGATTTTGTTGTCTAAAATTCAGCTTTGCTCCTAAGAATTTCATTGGGGTGTATTCATTTTTTCAACATGGTCTTGAATGAATTTGTTAGGAAAAATACATTTTTGTGTCTGCGATTTAACAAATCTTGGTCCCAATCAATGGCCCGCATTTGTGGGAGTATTTTTTAGTATAGTGTCCCATTGAAAATATGTGTGGAATTTCCCTGCACTTCAGCCTTCCGGAGTTGAGGTACAGCCATCTTTTTACCAGACGGAGACATCAGGAGGGGAGTCCAGACGGAGCCTCACAGCCTCTAAGTCTATTGTGGTGAGAGGGCACTTGCCTATTCCAGTAAAGTGTACAGTTTTGCTGAGCGAGTTATTTTACAGACTGCTGGTGAGACTTGTAGCTCCAGGGAGGTGAAACGACTTCTTCACAGGCATCATACAGCTGAACCCTGGGGTTTGTTTGTTCACTGCGCTGTAAGGTCAGTACTGTATTACACTCACATATATCAGGAGGAATCTACAAGTGCCTTATTTCTTCAGTTAAGCATTTATCAACCTACCATTCATTATACAGTGATTCCTTCTCCCTTTCTTTGTGGATTACAAATACTGCAGTTCAAACTACAGACTGATATCTGGAGTCAAATAACTTTTACCATCCTTTCGTTCCACCAGGCACTGTTACTCTATTTGTGGTTTAGACTTTGAATTACCACCTAGAGGGAGCCATTGAGTACATGTTAGGCATTGTATTGTGTTATTGAATGTAAGAAATATTGTACTGCATTTTGGTGTGTGTATTGACGCCTCAATGGGAAGGTGTTTAATACAGATATTGTAGGATATTGAACACTTATCCCACTGTACACCTGTTTACATATGCTCCCAGCTGTGATTATACAGTCAACAGTATGCCTATCTAAATAGAGTTATACCAACTGTCATTTACTGTTTGTGCTTATTCACATTGTTCATTGTGTTCTATTATTCACTCTAGTAAACTTCCTGAGTGGTTCAGTGACATTGTGCGAGTTTCTCATCAATAACATCCTATTAGAGATAAGAAACCAAGGTGTCAGAGGTAAGAGAGGATCTGCAGAGTCAGGGTAGCCAGTGGGGTATAGAGTCAATCAGCAGCCCTCACAGGGGTACTGCTACATTGCCGAGCCTATCATCTACTAGGACCCTCAGGTTCTTTTCCATCCTAGATTCCCCCAGAGGTTCACCCCCCAGTGAGTAGATTGCATTCATATTTTTTGCCAACCAAATGTATTATTTTACATTTTTCTACATTAAACCTTATTTGCCATGTAGTTGCCCACCCCATTAATTTGTTCAGATCTTCTTGCAAGGATGTTATTGCCCTGCTTAGCTTAGTGCCGTCCACAAATATAGAGATTGAACTGTTTACCCTATCCTCCAGGTTGTTTATGAACAAATCAAACAGGATTGGTCCCAGCACAGAACCCTGGCTACACCATCACCAGACCCTGGGGGACCCCACTTACCACCCTTGACCATTCAGAGTATTCCCATTTTATCACCACCCTCTGAACTCGCCTTAGTAGCCAGTTTTCAATCCATGTACTCACCCTATGGTCCACGCCAACAGACCTTACTTTGTACAATAAACGTTTATGGGGAACTGTGTCAAATGCTTTTGGAAAGTCCAGATACACCACTTCCATGAGCCTTCCTTTTTCTAGATGGCAGCTCATCTCCTCTTAGAAGGTTAATAGATTCGTTTGGCAAGAGCGATTCTTCATGAATCCATGCTGATTACTGCTAATGATACCATTTTCATTACTAAAATCATTCATATAGTCCCTTATCATCATGCTTCATACTGTTTGTAAAAGAGTTTAGTATAAATACCTTTTTTTCACTTTCGGTACTGTCATGCGATCTCTAAGCTCCGACTCCCCTGTGTCAGTGAACGGCTGCTGCAGCAGATGGAAGGGAGCACCGACAATGAATGGGGGCAATGTGATGTCACAGCTCTGAGAATTCAGCTCCGTTGTTGAGATGCTTGCTGACATAAGGTAGCCGCAGCTTAGAATCACGTGACTGCACCAAAGCTGATTACATTATTATCAAGTTATTCTCATAGAACTCTTATACAGTATTTCACAAAAGTGAGTACACCCCTCACATTTTTGTAAATATTTTATTATATATTTTCATGTGACAACACTAAAGAAATTACACTTTGCTACAATGTATAGTAGTGTACAGCTTGTATAACAGTGTAAATGTGCTGTCCCTTCAAAATAACTCAACATACAGCCATTAATGTCTAAACCGCTGGCAACAAAAGTGAGTATAACCCTAATTGAAAATGTCTAAATTGGGCCCATTTAGCCATTTTCCCTCCCCAATATCATGTGAGTCCTTAGTGTTACAAGGTCTCAGGTGTGAATGGGGAGTAGGTGTGTTAAATTTGGTGTTATCGCTCTCACTCTCTTATACTGGTCAATGGAAGTTCAACATGGCACCTCATGGTAAAAAACTCTCTAAAGATCTGAAAGAAATAATTGTTTTTCTACATAAAGATGGCCTAGGCTATAAGAAGATTGCTAAGACCTTGAAATTGAGCTGCAGCCCGGTGGCCAAAATCATACAGAGGTTTAACAGGACAGGTTCCACTGAGAACAGGCCTCACCGTGTTCGGCCAAATAAGTTGAGTGCACATGCTCAGCATCATATCAAGAGTTTGTCTTTGAGAAATAAATGTATGAGTGCTGTCAGCATTGCTGCAGAGGTTGAAGGGGTGGGAGGTCAGCCTGTCAGTGCTCAAACCATACATCGCACACTGCATCAAATTGGTCTGCATGGCTGTCATCCCCGAAGGAAGCCTCTTTTAAAGATGATGCACAAGAAAGTACGTAAACAGTTTGATGAAGACAAGCAGACTACGGACATGGATTACTGAAACCATTTCCTGTGGTCTGATGAGACCAATATGTATTTGGTTCAGATGGTGTCAAGCATGTGTGGCGACAACCAGGTGAGCAGTACAAAGACAGGTGTGTCTTGCCTACAGTCAAGCATGGTGGTGGGAGTGTCATGGTCTGGGGCTGTATGAGTGCTGCCAGCACTGGGGAGCTACAGTTCATTGAGGGAACCATGAATGCCAACATGTACTGTGGCATACTGAAGCAGAGCATGAACCCCTCCCTTCAGAGACTGGGCCACAGGGCAGTATTCCAAGATGATGATGACCCTATACATACCTTCAAGATGACCACTGCCTTGCTAAAGAAGCTGAGGGCAAAGGTGATGAACTGGCCAAGAATTTCTCCAGACCTAAACCCTATTGAGCATCTGTGGGACATCCTCAAATGAAAGGTGGAGGAGCACTAGGTCTCTAATATCCATCAGCTCTGTGATGTCGTCATGGAGGAGTGGAAGAGGACTCCAGTGGCAACCTGTGAAGCTCTGGTGAACTCCATGCCCAAGAGGGTTAAGGCAGTGCTGAAAAATAATGGTGGCCACACAAAATATTGACACTTTGGGCCCAAAATGCACATTTTCACTTATAGGTGTACCACTTGTTGCTAGCGGTTTAGACATTAATGGCTGTGTGTTGAGTTATTTTGAGGGGACAGCAAATTTATACTGTTATACAAGCCGTACACTCACTAATTTACATTGTAGCAAAGTGTCATTTCTTCAGTGTTGTCACATGAAAAGATATAATAAAATATTTACAAAAATGTGAGGAGTGTACTCACTTTTGCGAGATACTGTACATAACTATACAAACTGTTTGTAGTGTGGGTATGAGGGTGAGCAACATGTTTAACCTAAACTTTAAATACAAAATTTTTCATAAAAAATATTTTTTACACTCTCCTTTTTCAGGTAATGTGTTTCTGTTCCTCCATACCGCCTCTAATAAAAAGCCTATTGTCGATACATGAACTATCATTTTAGTTATAGCTTCCTTTTAAAGGAACATAAAATTATTTCAGTATTAGGAAATATTAAATTAAATAAATCTGTGGTAAATTTGTCCAAAAATGTCCAGTGAATAATTTAGTGGATTGCTGACACACTACAGTAAACACTCATACACATGTACTGTATGAAATTATAAAGAATGGTCTGTGCCGCGCTTCACCAACACAAAACACGTGAAACCAAAAATGTGCAAATATCCCTAGAATAACAAGAATATTCTCTATGTGCTCAAAAATCTGTGACATACAAAATTCTAAAAATAATAAATAAAAATATTGAATTATAGAAAACTAGAGTCAATAAATAAAGTCAATCAATGTGCTGAAATAAAGAGTGTCTCTTTAATTGATTCCTTAATGATTCGCACACATTGTGCTCTCAATCAAATGCATGACTTGTGCTCCCTCCACCAGATTTCAGCATATTTATGGACTGTATTTATGGACTCTAGTTTTCCATAAATCTCTATTTTTATTTATTAATTTTAGAATTTGGTATCTCACTGATTTTAACATTTTTTCTTTATTATTATTAGCACATAGAGGAGATTTTGGATACTCCAGGGATATTTGCATATTTTTGGTTTCATGTTAATGGTTGAGCGTGGCACAGATCATCCTTTATAGTATTAAGAAATATGATTTTTTAAAACGTTTTATTTTGTTTTGGTCAGGTAAATAAGAAATATTATTTTTAATATTTTTCAGAATTGTAACCTAAGCCTCTATTTTCTATAGGATAAGTGACTTCTCTTAAGTTGTTGTGCCAATGTGTGACAGGTCTTACTATAACTATAAACACAAAATGATTATAAGCAAATCATCCTGATGAAGCTGCCTGTGTGCTTCCGCATGTCCAGCTCTCATCTTATATCAATGGTCAATGTTATATTTATTAGAATCTGCAGGTACGTGCTGTTTAGTGGACATGATTATCAATTAGTAAGGAATGTGTGAAGTAAAAGTAATTTTACTTTAACTTGTCCATAAGAAATAACATCCAACCCGCAGCATTGTAGTATTTCTTAAAATATTCTATTAAAAAAGGTAACATAATGTGTTTTGTGACTTCCTCTCAAAATGAGACTGTCTGGAAATAGATTAGGAAAATAGGCTTCATGGAGATATAAAAACCTTTTTTTTTTTTTTTTTTTTTTTTTTTTACTACAGCAGCATTCCAGGTAATGGAAAATCAATTAAATGGACTAGTAAATTCAACAGTAACCCTAAGTACCAGAGCCAAGGAATGCCTTTTTTGGCTTAACGGTTAGAGATCATCAACTTGCGTGAGAAACGAAAAAATAGCTTTTCATAATTAAAAGTATACACACTAGTGATGGGTGTCATAAATATAAATTATGGAGAAGCATTTGCACTTGAATTTCCACCATAGGATATTTGGTACAGCTAAAACAGTTTTCAAAATAAAAAATAAAAAATGACCACGTTTTCCTCCCTCGGTTACCTGTACCACCAGAAGCTTAGTCAAAATTGTAAGCGTTGTAATATAGTCAGATCATGCAAGCTTGTGCAATCTTTCTGTAATGTATATGAACAGTCATAAAGAGACTTAAAGCAAACTTTACCCATACGAACTTGATAAAAAAGAATGCTCTTTGTTAAGGAACATACATTCCCCATTATGCTACCGAAGCTGGAGGCTGCCATTTTGTTGAAGCCCAGAGCCCCTGAGCAGTACATCTTTAGAGCCTCAGCAGATTCAGGCAAATGGCGAAAAATATAGAGCAACTAAGCATGAGCAGAGCAGGATAATAGAGAGTATTGATGGATTTTAAACAATATAGGCACTTACAGCCTACAGGCCTGATTCACGTGAATTGAGTTTGTTTCTAAGATATTTATCAAGAGACCCCACTTTGGATTATATGTGCCGTGACTACTTTGACTGTTATGCTGTCTTTATAGTGACTTACATTGGGTCTAGATGGTTCGCCATTGGGAAGTTGGTCCATTTATTTTAAGATTATGTGTACAAGACCATTGGCCATTTACTGAATGTACCTTCATTTTCCATATGAGAGGCAGTGGCTTCATCTTAGCTTACTCATATGCACCTCTAAGGACAACATACACATATTATGAATTCCAGTTTACCCTACTGGCTGATATTACTCTAGTGAAGATTAGGAGTGGGGTCCAATGTACGGATTCTGTCACATGTGCTTCTGAAAAGGATTCCCTAAATGCATTGAGTCCACATGTGAACTGTAATCAAAATCGTTGCATGTTGTGAACCCCTATGTGGAGAGTCATTTTTAATGTTGTATAATAGTTTTTAAAGTGGTAGTAAACCGCAGCCTCATTTTTAAGAATAAAAGAACCCTGAAAGACAATGGCATAATGTGCTAGTATGCATCTCATACTAGCACATTATGAATTGCTTACCTTAGAATGAAGTCCTCCAGCGGTGCTTTGTCACCATTGATAGGGCTTTTATCTTCACCCGGTCTTTCTTGTAGTTTCATGTGCTCCGGCCATCTGGTTGGCCAAGCAATTAATGCCAAATCTAAGAACTGACTAGCCCTGCACACCAATTTGGTAATTAACAAATGTTATCCATTGTTTTTCATATGATGCCTCACAGACCATTGCTGCATTAAAAAGGTTTGACCATTTTTTGCCAACCACTTATTGCAGAGCTGCAAAACCATGCATATTTCTCATTTTTGGAGGTTTAGCAGTGAAAAGGCAAGCAATTCAGTTGCCATTACTGATGGATTCATCAAAATCCATCTTTGATTTTCTACCCAAAAATTACACTTCCATGTGAGTTTAAATTGGCCATATCAGCCCTTTATTTAACAAGTAATTTACAGTTTAATAAATAACAATGAATAAGTACCATGTAACCACGTGAACAGACATGTGTTGCCAGGAGAAGTTTTTTGGATGCCCATTAACAAAAGTCTCAACTAAGCTCCATCCCTTTATCCAGCTGCACATCACAGGAGGAAAGTTCTGAATTGAGCACATATCCTGACTTCCATCAAAGGGACCAAGCCCCTGATAGAACCAACAACTGTCCAAAAGAGAAGCACCAGGCCACCAGATAGGCCCCTTTTTTGTAACAATTCCAAGCTTTCTGCAGACCCCCAAAGACCCCCTAACCTGCCAGGCTGCAGTGACTAGAACACCACTATCTTAAACTGCTGATCAGCTATGGAGGGTGGGCAGGACAAATTCTTTCTCCAGCTGACCTTTCAGGAATGATCTCCCAACTGTACTGACGTCCCTACTCCTGCTGCTTCCCAAACATCTGACCAAAAATCTCTAATCAGGTAGGACATCCTATTCTTACAGTACCACTAGTTTGTTAACTCATGTTTCCCTTCTGGATGTAGGCAAGTACAGTCCTCTTTTTCCACGGAAAGTGGTGCTCTTCTGCAGCAGAACTGCAGTTTGAGAGGAAGCCAAGAGAAACATGGTTATTCTATGGTTTCCTGAGTCACTGGGAAAGCTGTCCCATTGGATGCTGCCACCCCATGCCACTCTAGCATCCATCTTGGGTCAGGCAGATAATTTTTAAGGCCCTGGCTCCCAGGTTTGGCACGCATTTTGCAAGTTGGTAGAGTAGGGACAGGTACCCCACATGGCAGTGACAGAACTAGCGGCAATGAATGGTTCCTGACAAAGAGAGAAAATGGTGTAAGGCTCACAATTTCCCTGCACATCTTCCTGCTTGGCCACAAATGGCCAGGCCACATTCTGCCCCTCTCAACAGGCGCTGTCGGTGAGCTGAATCCTACTCTCTGTTGTAACTGTGAGTGTTCAGCAGTAAACTGTCTTTGCATTAACTCAATACAAGTTATTTCATTGCACAGGGACTGTATGTGTAATTTCTGCTGCACCACACAGCACACACCTACATGGGGCTAGCTTCAACAGCTACACCTATACAAATGTATATCTATAATGTAAATATTTAGTGTCCAACACACTCATCTTGTATCTCATAACTAATTATAGGACTGCACTGATCTGTTTCCAAGTTGCTTTAGATGTTTGGCATCATAGGTAGATTAAAATTAATGACATATATATATATATATATATATATATATATATATGTATGAAATTATAAAGAAAATATTTGGAAATTAATGTTAGTACCTTACATACTAAAACAAAAGTAACCATTAGCAATATAGCAAATTATTCCAAAACATGCAACTATAAATTTGTCTATTGCTCTCAGCAACCCGCCCTGCAAGGCGGAATACTGCTCCCAGACATCTGTTTTTGTTGGCTTTATATAACATCCCCAAGGTGGTTTCTTCTAGATATGAATCACTACCAATTGTGCTCTCTCATGACTGTATGGCCAAACACACTACTTTTATTTTCCAATCCTAATTTACTAACTGTTTCTATGTGTTACCGCCATAGCTTAGAAGATGTAAACACAATAGTCCTGACTCCTGATCAGTGCCCTGGAAAGCTGGCAATGAAGCATAATTGGCTTTCTGAGCACACTATGTGTGAGGCTTCTTACAGAAAAAAAGAGGACGGGTTAAATAAAAGATATGTGGTCATTTTGCCATGAGAGGAGGACGACGACAATCTATGCTGGCTACAAAACGGAGGAAGCACAGGAACAGTCAAGCTGCTTCTGGCACTTCTAAAGCAGTGGACTATCCTCCAGGGAGGTGAGTCAGATAAAAGGCACCTTCCAGTAATTAAATGAAAGATACAGCTAATGGTCTGTACAGGATACAATGATCCATCAACATTCTTACTTTCTGTTACGACTTTTTTGACACTATGAAGGTTTCGTTGACTAAGGAAAATTTTGAAAAACTGTCATCAATATAACAATATCTGTTTTGAATTTAAAATAAATTTCATTTCACAAAATGATGAAAATAGTGTCCATAGGGACAGTTACAATACATTTGATATTTAAATTAGTAACGTACAAATTTAAAGAAGAGTTGCAGTCACAGTTGTTATTGGATACATATTTGGAATCTTCAGTGATTATTTGGGTAATGTCACATTCACTACTTTATTAATATAAACCTTAAACATTTCACTGCCACCGGGTTAAGAGTTATGATGGACCAGAATTGCTTCCAGTTGGCCAGCTCAAAAACCCCTACATTGGCTGCATTCCTTTCTCCTATAAACCTATGGTCACTTAAGCAGCCAGGAACTTACAGCAGAAAGGTCCCCTAGACATTGCTGCTTAATAAATTGCTGTTATTTGTAGCTAATACACCTAACACAGCTCCCCCTCCACCACTACCACTTCCCCTCAGTGTGCCCTACCTGTTGCTGATTCTCCCTGCTTTGTGCCTGCCCTACTGAGCACTTTGTTCAGTAATAAGTGCCAGGTTGCAGGGAAGAATGAGATTGAGGACTTTGTGTCCACAATCTCTTTCTCTAGTTCAAAATGTGAAACATCATATCTTATGTCTTTATATCTTACAAAGCCCCCTTGTGACAGTAATGAAAGAAAAAGAAAAGAACAAACACACACATTTACACACTATACACACATAACATATACATGTACTACTCATATTGTGGTAATGTACATTATGTGTTTTGCTGGACTGCGGTCCACCAATGCACTAAAGACCCATTCGCACCAGTGGGCGCGTGTCACAGTGTGCATAATGTGTGCATGTTGATGTACATTGTACACATGCACTGCAGTGATTTGTTACATTGCATCACAATGTTTTTTGGTTTTCTTTAAGTTTATTTCAATTACATTTTTTTCAACTTTATGCATAGGAGCATGTTGTGTTGCATTGCCATGTTATGTTGTGACAAAATGTATTCCTGCATTATATTACCATAATGCAAACCAATGCAGCGTACACCCAGCAGTGCTGATTGGGGTTTATCACAATACATAGGTGTAAGATTGTAGTGCAAAGTTGCTTATTTACTGTTGTTTTGCATGCATTCAATTTTCACCATTTCACAAAAAGGCATTACTTTAAACTTTTAACCCATATGTACCCCCGCGCTAAAGCCTCGTTCACATATCATGTAGCGGGAACGGGTGTTCCACACTGATAAATTTGTGTGTTCGATTTTCACGCATTTCTGCTGGTCACACAGAGGGGAGCCCATTGACTTGAAAGGGCTGTCTTCTGTGCATTTTTCGCACAAAAGAAGCTTATTCATCTTTTTGGGAGATGAGCTTTGTATGATTTATAAATGCATTGCCATGCGATTCTGTCGCCTCACCATTGCGGAAAAATTACACTGGGTTTGGGGTACCATTAAGAATAATGACACCCAATCACATATTGCACGTTTTGCGATGATTTCAATTCGCAGGCAGAATTGCAGCAATTTTGCCAGTCACGCCAAGTGTGACTACAGCCTAAATGCAAGAAAACTCAAAAGCCATCCAAACACAATAATGGAAAGCCACGCATAGATTATTTGGATACAAGATAATACATAAAGTTTGTAAAAAATTTTGCGCTATCCCAAAAAGTGCCAAAATTTCATTAAATAATACTATGACATTTTTATTTACTAAGTGCAATTTCAGTGCTGCAATGTATCAATAGATCAATATGAAGAAAATTGTGTGTTGATGCTCTATTTTTTTTTGGGGCAAACAATCCCCACTCATTCATTCGGTCAAAACACCCCCTCTCCCTCCCACCCCCCATCGTTCACTCGATCGGCGAACAAACCCCCCTCACCATCACTCCCCCTGTGTCTCCTTCTCGGCACCTCTCCCCCTGCTCCTGGCCGATGCGGTCACTTCTCCTCTCAGCCAATCGAGTCTTAAGACCTGCATCCTGATTAGCTGGGAGGAGAAGCAGAAAGAAAATAGCGAATAGTAATTTTGCTATGGTCAAACAACTGGGTGGGCTCTGCTCCCTGAGCCCACCCTTTTTTGAAGCCAATTAGAGCCTGAGGCTCTAATTGCGTGCTTAAAAAAACCAAACAAAAATAAATCAAATAATTGAAATCGCTGCATCCTGCACCCTGTAGTTTAGGGGCTAGTTCCATGGATTAGGGGGGTGTGCCCCTGATGGAGCGGCTGCCACTGGTTGGTGCTATATAAATTCTGAATAATAATGATAATAATAACCTGATCATTAGTACATATCATTAAAGAGTCGATCATGACAGTTCATGCAAAATTATCCAAAGGGACAAACACAAAAATTTTGCTTGTACGATACCAGAACATACGATTTTCATTTAATTCTGCTGGGGGCTGTAGGTCTTCAAGTTATCAAGTCCACTTTAAAGTAGGTGTAATCTAAAAAAAATCTTTGACATATTAACGTAATGTTTAATCTTCTTAAATTTACAGTTTTGAATAAAATAATAACTGGTGATTCTGCCATGAAGGTTGTTGTTTAGACACTTTCTGTTAGAGGAATGAAAAAACGTCCCTGTCTCCAAGTTTTGCTGTCTTGCATTGCTACACAATCATATGCATTTCCAGTTGAGAATGTGACAATGCCCCTTTACTCAACATGCAGGGGTGGGTTTCTTTAACATAATTTTCCACCATACCTAGGCTCCTGGACATGCCAGGAAATATATGTTTCTGTTTCCTGACCTCCAGAAGATGCCTGATGAGGTAGAGGTGGCTTGGAATGTGATTTGAATCCCGGTATATGGTTCTCAACTGTTGGTTTTTGCATGCGGGCAGCAGGGCAGTAGCCCATTAGTACATAGCTTCAATGGAAGACCCAGTCACTACTGCAGATAGCTGCTTTTCAATTGCTTCCAGAGTACTGTGCTTCAAGTGGGATGGCCCTGCATCTCCAGCCATCCCTCCAACCATTAGCCAGTGTTACCAGCCCTGAGACTCTTCCAGCAGTTTGCCTGTGTTACCAGACTTCACAGTGAGGAATGCTATCTGTGAGGATAATTGCAAGTAACTGTGTACTGTACTATTTTTTGAAGCAGCGTTTTTTCACTAATCTCTGTAACTATAGAGTCTTGTATGGACTGTGCTGTGTTGCCACTAGTGCCTTGCTTAAGCCGCAGGGACATTGCTCTTAGAAGCTTCAGTTTGCATAGCTGCATAATCTCATAACATGTTTAAAGTGATTTCTATACTGAAAATATACTCTTTTCCTTTCTGACCCTGTTTGTATTTTTAACCTTACTATGCATCTATTTAGTAAAATTCATCTTAAAGATATCTTCTGTTTGATAATTTGGCCATTTTCCTATCCTGTCACAAGATTATAATGAGGTGTGCTGACACTCATTGAACAGACACTTCCAATACTGTCACCATCAGGAAGCAGGTTCAGTGTGGTGGTATGCAACTGCTGTTGGAGTAAGTACCTGTAGACAAAAAGTTGCTAGAAAAAGCTGGAGGAGAATAGGAGAATCAACATGGAAAATGACAAAAAAAGTTAAATTGTATACTATTAAAGAAAACTAATGGAAAAGACTTATGATACACAGAGATTTAGAAAAGTAAGTGTTATCTATTTACGATTTCAAACGATTTTTAACCTTCTCTTACTTGAACACATCACTTAACCCTACCTCTAAAACAAACTTATGACCCCCAACATTTAACAATTAAACTATTCCTTAACACTTAATCCACAAACCTTCAGCTTGACTCTTACCAAGAGCCTTAACTTAACTACCTAACAACAACTCCCTTATATTTTATATGTATTATGTTATATATTTTGTTTGCGCATTTAGATGTTTTTCTAGAGGCTATGCAGCAATTATTTATGTTATACTGTTTTGTTTTGTTAGCAAAGGTAAAGTTTGGGGTCTTCATAGATTATAGTAGCTACATTACATAAAGTAACCTGCATTTTAGATGTATTGCCTAGTTAAATGCCTAGACATAAAGACAGCAATGAGCATAAAGCAGAAGTGTTCTTATCTATATTGATCAATCCCTGATAAATAATGTATTTGTCTAAGTCAGCATGTTATAGAAAATAATGGCTACAAAAACACTTATAGTATTTTTCCAACCTTTACAAATAAAAAAGCTCAAATCAATAACTTGTTTTCAAACCAGTAGAAAGCAAACCACTTTACTCTGCTTACAAAAGATAAAGAACATTCATTAATAGAAGCTAGGCCGAAGATTATAAGAGTCCTTCTAAGACTGTGTTCCATGGAACTGCTAGGGTATGTCTGAATGATTTATGCAGCCACTTAGGAAACAAGGAAAGGTACTGTACTACAATTTAACATTTCTCTTTTTACAGCCAAGTAATTACACTGCTGTAGACACACTTAAGAAAAGCATTAAATATTACTTTAAGACATTATTTAATGCTGTTTCCAAAACAAGATCATCAGGAAACTTGAACTGTCCTTCTGATTTATAAATAACAAAATTTGTAATGTAGGAGTTTTAAGCACCGATCTGAGATCGATCTGAGACACAGGAAAAAATTTTAGTTAAAAGGACCTTCTGAAAGACAAAATATCATCCCAAAGACACTTGTTTCAGATACGTTTGAAACTCTCTGTACTGTTACTTTTACAATAACGTAAAGTACACGTATATAGCAGTCCCCTGAAGCCATTCTTTTTGCTCTTCTATGAGAGGTCTTGTCCCCACCTCTCTTGTCGACATCATATCATACAATGTAGGATTGTGGACAGAGTCCTGGAGAGCCGGATGCCAGGGAACTACTAGTTAAGGTAAGTATTACTATATGTTATCACATGCCTAGACAATGTGAGCAATGGATCCTTTATTAGTAGGGTAAAGGAAACAATTTAATAATTTCGGGACTGTCCTCCTTTGCGCTTTAAAGGCATAGAGGCTCTCCCATTCATCTTTATAGAACCTGCAGTTATACCTGCATATTGCAGTGCAGACAACCGGTTGAATAAATGAATAAAGATGTTAAAAAACATGGTTGCCTGGACGCCTGCTCTCTCTCAGTGGGCATTCACCTTTGCCTTCAGTGATGTGTGCCAACTCTCTTCTTGTGTGGGACAAGTCTTGGCTGCAGAGTGAATATATCTCCCACATTATAGAAGCTAGAAAGGAGTCTGAGCGTAGCCTTGAGCAGCTAAAGGAGAGTCTTTTGCCAGAAGGTGGCTACTTATTCTGCAAACCCTGATTAAGCTGGTTATAATGCTTGGCAACATGCCTTATGGGAGGTTTCCTTAAGAGTTGAGATAACTCAGATGTCCCTTCTCACCGTGAGCCAATGGGTCTTAGAATTTGGGGACAAGAATGGACGGTTACTGGCCTGGCTAGCTTGAGGTCAGTTTACTACTACACACATTGGAAGGATAAGGAATTCTAATGGGAAATTGTTGTCAACACCAAAAGCCATTAATTATTGTTTTTTATGTTTCTATGCCTCCCTTTACTCCACCAGAGTTACCTATGATGCCTCTGAGCTTTGTGTTTAAATAGACAGAATCTCCTTCCTTTCTCTTGCTCTTAAAACCTGAAAGCATTTAGATGATGACATTACCCTTGAGGAAGTTCAGAATGTCCTTGGCCACATGCAGTCAGGTAAAGCCCTGGGCCCCCGATAGGATCCCTATTGAATTTTATTCTCAATATCAGTAGCTGTTGGCACCTAGACTTACTGCCCTCTTTAAGCGTTTCAACTCCCAGAACTCTCTGCCGGCATCCATGTCGGAGGCACTTATTATGCTGTTGCCCAAACCCGGCAAAGAGGATTTCACCTTCTACAGGCCAATCTCACTGCTTACTGCTGATGCGTAATTGTTTGCAAAGATTTTGGCCCTCCACTGGGTTCATGCCGGGGAAGGGCACTGACATTAATATTCGCTGCCTCTTTCTAAATTTAACAACCACTAATGACAATGCCCGCACAAGAGTAGTGTCCTTACTAGATGCAGAGAAAGCCTTTGACTCTGTCGAGTGGCCTTTTCTCTGGGAGGTGCTGTGGAGGTTCAGGTTTGGGCCTCAATTCCTCCAATAACTAGGTATGCTAAACTGTGCACCCTGAATCATGATGCAGACATAATTTGGGATTAATTTTCTTTGGAACAGGGGACTTGCCGGGATGCCCCCTCTCCCCAAGCTTTTTTGCCCTAGACCCTGAGCCCTTGGCCAAATTGACACGAGACTCCTGGGTTGTTGAGGGCTGGTGGGTAGGCCCCTTGCTCTATGCGGATGACACCTTGATATACTTACATGGTGTGCACTCCTCCCTTCAGGCTGCTCTTGCCACCTTCGATAAGTTTGGAGAGTACTCGGGTAAAAAGGATTAACTGAAATAAGTTGGTTCTTTTTCCCTTGGACTCTGGGGCTAGGGAGTCAGCGATCTCTACTCCTTTACATTGGGCAGATGATTTCAAATATTTGGGCATTAGGATTCAGAATAATCTTAGCAGTTTCTATAATCTAAACCTCTCCCCTTTACTGCAGCTGTTAAAAGACAAATGCACGTCCTGGGTCTCTCTGCCTCTAAATCTTATGGGGCATATTAATATTATAAAAATGATTTTCCTCTCCAAATTTAACTACATCTTTAGGAGTTGCCCTATCTGGATAAGTGGGACCTTCTTTAGGGTGGTGGAATTCTGTATTTGCTCTTTTCTATGGTATGGTGTTGCCCCTCGATTGGCAAATTCCTCACCCCAGCTGCCGGTTAGGTGCAGAAGACTGGCCTTGCCTAATCTCCAGGTATATTACTGGGCTGCTAGCTTGGTTACTGTTAGACGGTGGTTTACTAGGTCATGAGCAAATGCAGAAGTTTGCCTGGGCTTCCATACAGATCTGGCGAACCTGGTTTATCGTGTGCCTAGAGCCCATAACTCTCTCCCTCATCCTACTAGAATAGCACTTAGAGTCTGGGCTGTGGCTAGGAAGCACTTTATACGCCTCAATCAGTGGTCTCCATATACTCCTTTATGAAGGAATCCTTCTTTGCTGTACTTTAGATCAATTCCCAACCCACACTTTTGGGCCCAATATGGTGTTAAGAAGATTAGAGATGTTATGCCAGGGGGCACTCTATTGTCCTTTTCTGATCTTTCTCATAAGTATAACCTGCCCCTTTGGATGTATTTCCGAAACTGGCAATTGCGTCATGCAGTTTGATCACATTTCCCAGACTCACCACCTTTAGTAACAGACCCAATTGAAGACCTCCTTGCACAGGAGCAGCTTTCCAAGCCTCGCTCAGCGTTATATTTAGCTCTGTTGAGTGTATATTTTCTTAGGATAGAGAAATGATGGGATCGGTGGAGTTCAAATACTTCTACTTTGGACAGAGAGACTTGGGAGGAATGTTTTGAAGACAACTCTAAACTGTTATGTAGCACTAACCCCCCAAGGAGCTGCTGGTTTGATTGGGCTTACCGTTACTTTCTTCTCCTTGATTTGTGTCTAGGGGTTCCCGTGGTAGATGGCCCAGTAACTTTAGAGACTGACGACAGATCTGCATAAAGGCATTTTTATTTGCAAAAAACGTAGACGATGAGCAGTCTCTTAAAATAGGATCAGAGGGTTAGGAAGGAAGTTCAGGTACTCTTATGTCGCATGCACACGACCGGAATTTTCGGGGAACTAGGTCCGACGGTCTTTCCGACGGACTTTCGGCAGAGTTCCAACGGACTTTTCGAATGAACGGACTTGGCCACACACAATCACACTAAAGTCTGATGGATTCGAACGTGATGACGTACGACCAGACTAGAATAAGGAAGTTCATAGACAGTAGCCAATAGCTGCCCTAGCGTCGGACTAGCATACACACAAATGGATTTATCGGTCCGGCGGAGTTCCGGTGGGAAAATTTAAAACATGTTCTATTTCTAAAGTCCGTCGGATTTTTGGCAAGCAAAGGTCCGATGGAGCCCACACACGATCGAATTGTCCGGCGGACTCATTCCGTCAGACTTTTGCTGTGAAAAGGTCTGGTCGTGTGTATGGGGCATTAATGTCAAAGTCACTGACGAAGGACTCTCTTACTTTGACTAAATCCAGAGAATAGCCATTCACAACTGGATGTTCACTCAGGTTGGATAGTCCCTCTCTCACAAGACCTAGCAGCCAACAAGGTGCTTTACTCAGGAACAAGTCTCTGCCACAGACGTTGTTGTAGAACATACAGGAATATGTCTCTGCCACAAACGGTGTTATAGAACATTCAGGAAACGAAAACTTGTGGAACGCTCGTGTGATACCTGGATCTTTCAGCCAGCTTGGCGATACCCATGAGACTGGATTCACTTAGGTAATTCAGCCTCTCCAGACTCTTGCTAAGAAGCCAACCGTTACGTGGCCTTCTTCTGAAGAGTCCTCCCCTGGATAGCTATGAAGTTACTGGGCCTCTCCAACTACCGGAGACAGCACCGGACCACCTTGGAATTCTTCTTTAGTTTCCTTGCCTCGGGCTAGCCAGCCCCGAGACAACAAGTCGGGTGGATCCGCACCCCAGGCCATAGCCTTCCTGGGGGCTGGTCAGGAGGACCAGGACCATGGAGTCAGAACGTACTTCTGGACCAGAACCACGAACCACGTGACATCCGCAACTTAAGTACCCTCTCCCAGAAAGCACAGCAAGAGTGACACTCCCACTGGGCAGGCTCCGAGAGAGAGTAACCTTAAAGCGCCCAACCAGACTTTGGTTCCATGCCTACCAGAAGAGACAGTGCCCCTTGTGGCCAGGCTGAACATCCTATAGTTCAGTCAGACTGATGTTGAGGTCCCAATTTAGAACAATTGTATCCAAACCAAATTGCAGTTCAGGTGTAACCTTAACTTTCAAAAAC